>NW_028080496.1:6316525-7565150 GCF_014824575.4 Sturnira hondurensis | reverse complement strand
GACTTTCTCTCTCCTCAACTTAGGAAAATTTTCCGTAATTACTCTTTCAAGGAGGTTTTCTATCCCTTGTTCTTCTTCCTCTCCTTCTGGTATTCCTATTATTCGGATATTATTACGTTTCATGTTGTCTTGCATTTTTCTTAAATTCTCCTCATTTTTTCTGATTCTCTTTTCCATTATTTGGTCTGTCTGGGAGATTCTTTCTATCCTGTCTTCTATCTCACTTATGCGATCTTCCGCCATATCGATTCTATTCTTCATACCTTCTACTGTGTTCTTCAGTTCAGAAATTGTATTCTTCATTTCCTCTTGGCCTTTACTGATGGTTTCCATTTCCTTTTTCATGTTGGTATAGTTTGCAAAGAGTTCATTGTAGCTCCCCTGTAGTTTCTGGTAGCTAGTTGTAAGCTCTTTGAATTTCCTGATAACCAGTGCTTTGAATTCAATATCTGATAGTTGACTTGCCTCTATTTCATCTAAAGTTCTTTCTGAGACTTCCTCCTTTTCTTTCATTTGGGGATTGTTTCTTTGTCTTCCCATTGTTTGTGTTGCTCTTCTTGTTGGCCTCAGCTTCTTAAAGTGATCTGTTCTGGTTCCCTGGGTTTATGGTGTGAACTTCTGTGGTAGGATGCCTGTGAGATTCAGTGGTGCAGTCTCCTGCAGGTATCTTGGTGTTCTCCACTTTCACCTACTCCTCTTATTGGTTTCCAGCTGGTCAAACCTTTTCTTCTGGTCTCACTAGCTGCAACAGCCTGAGGGGCTATTAGTGTGGCCTTTCTCTCCTCTCAGTGAACTTAGCTGGTCTCGCCAGTGCCCTCCCAAGATCCAGACTGGCGCCACTTTCCCGTGCCCCGCTGAGAGCAGGTTTTTCCCCAGGCTTCCCAGCCCTGGCCTGGTGTGAGGGCGTGTGCCCCCAGTCAGGCTTTCCTGGTCTTGCAGGCTTGGGCTTGGACCTTTCCAAGTGCTGTGGCTGCACACACAGGGCGATTCACAATTCTTCCAAGCCGGCAGCCACAGCCTGACTCCCGGTGCTTCTCAGTCTGAGCCCAGCTGGGTAGGGATGGAGCTGGTGACTGGCGCTCTTTTAGGGGCCCTGCCAAGTAGCCCACGCCCCCCAGGACTGTGGGAGCGCAGGCTCAAGTCCCGCGCTCTCAGTTCTCCAAGCCGGGAATAACAGCCTGACTCCCGGTGCTTCTCAGTCTGTGCCCGGCTGGGTAGGGAGGGAGCTGGTGACTGGTGCTCTTCCAGGGGCACTGCCAGTATCCCGAAGCTCCCCGAGACTGTGGGAGCGCCGGCTCAGGCTACTGGGAACGCCGGGGCTGCTCAGTTCCCCAAACCGGCAACCACAGCCTGACTCCACGGGTTATCAGAGCTCTCTGGTTTGCTTCCCAATGCCCACTCCTCTCTCTGCCACTACAGGCAAACCGATCTCTCCTGGTATTTTCCAATCTGTGCCCTGCTGGTTAGAGAGGGTGCCGGTGACTAGTTCTTTCCCTGCATTGTTGTTGCCCGCCCTCGGCTCTCAGAGACCAGGGCGGCCCGGCAGAGGGCCTACAGCCTCTGCGCTGTTCCCTCGTACCTTGTTGATCTGCAGTCGTGGCCTCTCCTCAACCTCTGGTCATTCAGTGTCCGCTATACTTTCTGGGGTCCTGCCTTCCTATATGCTGGGTCCCTGTTGGGTGTTCGCTGTGCTCCTCTGCAGAGCAGCCCGGTTTTTCTCCGGCGCATGGAGGGAAGCGAAATCCTTTGTCCTGCTCCGCCGCCACCTTCTTCTCCCTCCTCTATTATTCTTATTTTAGAAATGAAGACACTGAGCCTCCAAGAAGTGTGTTGACGAAAGACATACAGGAATTTAGTACCATAGTAGCAAATCTTGAACTTGAACCCCTGTCTTTCTGGCTCTAGGTCATTGAGCTCACCCAATTCCATGCCAGTAACAATCAAATGCTAATGAACAACAGATGGAAAAAGCAGAACTGGCTTTTATTTCAGCATGGTCCAAATTGGGGCCCAATCAGTCCTCTGAGTTTTCTCCCTTGTGAATAAGGCCTATTTTAGGGCATGTAAAATTTTTGTTGCCTCTGAACTAGAGAATTGACAGCTATAAAAGAGAGAAAGTGAGTAAAACAAAGATCAAATAAAGTAGAAATGTTAAAAGTTAGCAGGACATTGGGAAAGAAGTTTGAAACTCTGAAGTTTAAAACTTAATGGGAAGTTTTAGGATCACCTGTGAATTGCATTAATAGGTGAATTTGCAATCACCTGTAAATTGCATTGCAGTCATAGTCCTACTCCCAAAGGACTATGAATAATCAAAATCTAGGTTAAAAACTATGGTTGGGAGAAAAGGGGGCACTAATTGTTAAAATGAACAAGACACTACTCATTTGGAAATCTTTGACAGGAGCAGCTAACATGAATACTCAACAGAAATGGGCAGCTTGACCAACTACCCATTTACAAGGAGCAAGGAAAAGGACTATCAGGAGCAAGCCTCATCATTTAAGAGTCAATAGTTCTAAAATTGCTGAGACCCTAGAGTATTCACCCCCCCACCCCCAGGTCCCCCATTCATGACTCTTTTTAAGTGGTTCATGTAAAATCAAGGATTGGAGCCCAGGTCAAAACCTTGAGCCTAGACAGATCCTGTCAATTATGCAAAATATCTTTGTAATGGACTAAAAACTGTGATTTCAAAGTGCCTTGAATATAAATGCCCATCAATAAATGGTACCTACTGGTATGACTGATTGTCTTACAAGCAAATGCACTGCTACACACGATGAAGCTTGCACTTGAAAATAGAGAGTGGAGGGTGGTTTTCTAGCAATAATCCTAAGATCTATTTGCTATTTAAATAAAATAAGTAGTACAGGATTCAGCAGGGTCTCATGAAGATCCAAATTTAATTTTCTGGAAAGAGAAAACCGGACTGGTAGGTTGAAAACCACTTGTATTTTTTAAGGCAGCAATCATGATTAAAACTACTAGGTCTAGTTAAAGAGAGGTGTCCGTCTGGTTAAGTGGGTGGAAGGAATCCAGACCATGTGCTGCCTTGTTGTAGCATCTTTATTAATGATTGGAAGAGAGAATACACAGCACAAACATTCCAGGTAATGTTTAAATGAAACTATCTATCTATCTATGGCACAGATGATAATATTCTTCTTATACCATGAGGGGCTTTTTCTCTAGTTGGAATCATAGGCTAGGTATACATAGAACCTCTAAATTCCCTGGAGCAAAAGTTTCTGCACCTGAGGGTGACAATAAACAGTCAAGTGCAACACTCAGAGAGTTTAAGGCAACACGTGCCCTGTGTTTCTTCCCCCTAGTAAACTCAGGTCTGCACAGAATTATGACCACACAAGTGGAGAACCTGTCCCTTGTTCCCTCCTGCCAGTCCCTTTCTCAAAGTCAGAGACTCTGTCTCCTACTTGTTCTATCAGATTCTCATCAACCTCCCATTTCTACCTGGGCTCAGCCCAACATGCAGTGCACATAAAATGTAGGCGATTCATGCTTCAATTAGGGGGGAAAAATCAATCTGCTGTCTCCATTTACTGTGCAAGGAATGTTCCACTTGTCTCTATTATCTTTTTTTTTTTTTGGCTGGATCTTTTCAGCTTGTGCAGGCCTTTCAGGGGTACACATACACAAATAAAAACAAATTTAAGACAAGCATTTATCACTATGTAGATCACAATTCCACTACCAGATCATAACCCAGTAGATGCATACTAAATCAATCATGCAAGCTATTTGTTATGCAGTTAAATGGTTTCATGTGTTTTTACTTTTCCAACCACTTGTTTTCATCTAATAATGAAAACACATGCAGGAGAGAGGCTTGTATGTATTACCATAATGAGTTAAAGGAACAGAAAACAAATGGAAGTCTCAGGATTTCTCAGCTACAAAGACTGGCCTAATAAAATATTTCCCAGAGAAAAGCTGGATGAGACCACAAATGAGTTGAATTCTGGCACAGCAGACTACTGACATGGGGCTCCGCAAAAACACTCTTCGCCCTGAGGTTTCAAATGCAGCAAGAGGTAAACTTCGAATGTTTTGCCTGAAAACACAAGTTCTTTGGATTTTCATTGGAGTCTATGGAACAGTTTTTAGAGGTACATGTAATTTCACAAAAATTTAGGAATATGTGTGTATATATCTAAACACATACGCATATTGAGGGGGTGCCATCCAGAATACGCCGCTGTGGCATGAAATTATTTTTTGAGATGAAAGCACTTGAGAATCAACAAATGAAGGATTTTTCCCCCCTGAACTTCTTTAGCTGAATAAAAGCAGAGCCTCCCAAAGGGACTCAGTTGTTTTAAATCCCCTCCCCAAGAGCAACCTGGGAAGATTGACTCTTAACACCTGAGATGATGAGAAGACACTGCGGGGAAAGGGAGGTTGCCACACTACTACCACATCTCTAGTCTCCTAAGGACTGATCCGTTTTCCCTAAAAGTTGTTTGTGTTCCCATGTGCTATGAGTCTCTTCCTCCCCTTCTAAAAAGCCATTTGTCTTCCTGTTTTAAGTGCCTTCCTTCTCCTGTTCTTCACCTGTTAAGACGGTGTCTAAGCCTTTTTAATGTTATCATAGGTGATCAGTTAGGGGAAAGTCATTTTTAGTACTCCTGATAACAAAGTTTTTAAAACCCGATGATGGATATGTGCTAAAATAAAACTGAGTTTCCCATGCAATAAGATTATAGAGGAACCACCTCTTTGTGGTTTATTATTGAAAATGACTCCTCGCTCTTACACAATTTAAAATGTTTATTTGAATCGGTTCTCATTTTTCACGTTTAAAAAACTTTACAGTGATTGGCCTCAGTTTCTTTTATTCTAAATTAGGGATAAAACTGTCATGCTTCATAGTTTTTCTTTTCTTTTTTTCTATAGTAAACATGCAGAAAATTACACAAGTCTTAAGTTTACGGCTCAATGAATTTCACAAAGTGGACAATTCATGTTAACCACAGACCAAACCAAAACACCGGAACATTAACGTCATCCCAGGAGCCCATTCATGATCTCAGTCTAGGCCCCCGGCCTCCTGACTTCTACCACTGCAGATTATATTTTGCCTGCTTTTCAATTTCACATAAATGAAATCATGCATTGAATTTTTCTGTGCTTGTGTCTTCGTTCACATGCTTAACGTTGTTTGTGAAATCTATCCATGTTGTTGCATATAACATTAGTTTCCTCATTTCATTTCTGTGTGGTATTCCATCGCCAAGTCACAGCTTGTTGATCAACTCAGATATTGATGGATATACACTCTTCCTACTTTGGAATCACACCAGCAGCGCTGCTATCAATATTCTGGGGCATGTCTTTTATTGAACATAAGCACATTATTTGTTGGTTATACACCTAAGAGTGACAGGCTGGGAAGGCTTATAAGGTACACACATGGTTTCCTTTAATAGATACCACTAGTTCTGCAAAGTTGTCATACCAACATACATTTCCACCCACCAATAGGCATGAGAATTACTTTTCCCATATCTTTGACAGCACTTGATACTGACTTTTCTATTTTAGTTGTTCAGGGTATGTGTAGGAGTGTTGTTTTGGGGATTCGACCTGCATTAGGCTGATAACTAATGATGTTGAGCACCTTTTGTATATACCGACTGGCCATTTGGATAGGCTCTTTTGTAAAGTGCCTATTCAAGTCTTTCAGTCATCTTTCTACTGGGTTTTCATCATAGAAATATTTTATGTGTTCTAGGTAAGAATACTTTGTGAGGTTATATAGAGAGATTACATATCTTCTCCTATTTTGTGGCCTATCCTTCCACTTAATATTTTTAAGAAAAGATTACTTTTAATGATCTCCAATTTACCTATACTTCCCCTATGACTAGTGTCTTGTCTCTAGCCTAAGAAATCTTTGTTTAACACGTATGTATGAATACATTTTCCCATGTCATTTTCTGAAATCTTTATTTTGCCTTCCACTTTTAGGTGTGCAAATTTATGTCAAACTCATTTTTGTGACTGGTATAAAGAACAGGTCAATTCATTCTTTTCTACATGAATACTAAAATCACCCAGCCTCATTTTCCCCCAAGGTCTCTTCCCTATACACTGCAAATGTATAAGTTACCTTTGACATCAATTAGGTCGGAGGTTACACCAAAGATGTGTGGGTCTGCTTCTGCTCTTCTCTGCTTCTTGTCTAATACCACATTATCTTAGTTACAATCATTTTATAATATATCTTGGTATCTGCTAATGTTAATCATCTACAAGACTGCTTTAGCTATTCTCCAACTCTTGTAACTCCATACACATTTTAGAACCTGCTGGTTCATTTCTGCAAAAATAGCCTTATAATTTCTATTGGGCTTACATTCAATCTATTGACATCTTAATATATTGAATACTGTAATCCATGAATCCCTTTCATTTATTTAGTTCCTTCCTCTCATTATTTTTTCAGTGTAGAGGCTTATATATCTTTCATAATAAAGATATATTCATAAAGAATTTTACATCTATATTCATAAAGAATTTTGGTAAGTAATTTTCCATTCTTGTATCACCTGGTTGGGTTTTGCAATGAGGATTATATGGGCCTCATAAAATGTGTAGAAAAGTGTTAGCTTTTTTCAGAGTTTGTATGATATTGGTGTTTCTTTCAATTTCATATTTTTATTATTAAATTACGCAATTACATCTACAACACTTAAAAAGTACCTGCCATTTGATAAGTGTTATAAAATGTTAACTATTCCTATGCTTGACTATCCGTTTTCCCCATGTAAATCACTATACTAAAATGCCAGAATAAAAAGGCAGGCTTCATAAAAAGAAACTTATACAAAGAGGTAACGAGCTTTAAGCTGTTCTTTAGAAGTTACCCTTCAATTTTCACTCAATTATCAATCAACTATCCATAATCTTTCCAGAGGATATCCTATTTTGATTTTTCAACCATTCTGCTGCCATAAAAGTCAGATTGATACTATATAAAGGAGAGGATGGTTTTAAGTAACAAATACGGTTAGTTCTATCTCATGCTCATGAGGGATTTTTTGTACCTAATAGGTGTATATACATCTAATTTTTTTCCTTACTAATATCATCCCAGGGAGTGACTCTAAGAAGGTCGACAGCATAGACCTTCTTTCATTCCTAGTCATTGCCCTGCTTCTCCCCTCTCCTTCCAGTGGAACTTCTCAAGAGTTACCTTCATTCAGAGCCTCCGTTTTCCTACACCCAATCACCCCTCAATGCAAATCCACTTTCCATTTCTACCACTCCACTGAAACGACTTGTTGACAAGGTCCCCCAGATTGCCATGTCATGAAATTAAAGTCATTATGCTGTCCTCACCTTATGTGATGTCAGTGAAATTTAGCACTATTGATCACACCTGCTGTCTGGAAACACTATTGTTAAATTCTCTGAAAGCACATGCTTCCCCCTTTTCTTCCTCTCATTTTAGTTCTATTTATACTCTTAGCTGACTCCTCTTTATCCATGCGTCTTTGAGTGTTGAGTTCAAAACTCTTCAAGCATGTAACTTCAATCCTTTTCTATGAGTACTGGCCCTTAAATGTGTCTCCCTCAAACACCAAGCATTCATTCTGTGTCCCATATCTATACATCCATTTACCTCTTTGACATCCCCCTTAGATGCTTCTCAGGCACCGAAGATTCAACACCTTTTAAAACTAGGCTCATGCAGTTCCTCCCTGGTTGCTTCTGTAATTCTCTCCCTCAGCCAAGGGCAGCGCCATCTTTCTAGACCTGGAGATGAGAAGACTGAGAGTCACCCTTGACTCTAGTCTCTTCGTCACCCGCAGTCAGGCCATTGCTAAGTCCTGCTCTCTTTACCCCCTAACCATCTCTCAATTTCACTTCCATTTTTTTCTGCTTCCACTGCCACTATTTGAAAATCCAGGCCCCTATCACCTTATCAGGAATTCTACAATTGACTCTTCCATGAACATTCATAACTACCAATCTGCAGGAGGACTTTTCTTTTTAAAACTTCAGGCTGTCATGCCACAGCTCCAAAGCATCTGTGTAATGTCTGGCTCTATCCAGGGAATGTGGCCTGTTTTGTTCAGCGAGACCATCAATGATAAATGACAAGGAAAAAAGAACCAAAAATTGTTCGACAGCCCACAAATATTATGGCCAGAGCTTATAAATAGTACCACACAATAGAAGCTTTGCATTTCGTTAAGAAATTATTTCCTTAGAGGGACCACACTCATCTAGCCAGCTCAGCCCCCTGTTCTAAGAGTCACACATGAAAGGGTAGAGAAAGAAAAGTCCTCTATGACCTAGTCAGTTAAATATGTGTATTTACAGACTGTCTATTAGATACCAGATAGGATGGGCTAACCAGTAGAAGACAGAGAAAGTCAAGGCCTCTGGTAACTATGAGCTGTGGCAAAATATGACAGCTGCCAGAAAGATTTATAAGGTGTGGGGAGGCAAAGGAGAAGGGTGGAATCTCGTCCAGCCAAGGAACTAAGGAAGCCTAGATGGGGCAGAAGACTTGTGAAAGTTTTGAAGGAAGGTAGATGTCATTTAAACAGAAACAGAGAAGAAAGTATTCCCAGTGAATAGAACAGTCTGAACGAGGATGAACATGGGGTAACGTCATTGAGGCCATTGCCATCCTCGACCAGGGTGGTGGCAACAGGAAATGGACAAGATAGAAATGAGTAAGATGCTGTGTCAGCATTGAATATACCCAATTTTATGCATTGGAAGATGGGGGAGAAACACGAGGAACAGAAAAGGGGATGCCCGGGGCCTCCCAGCCCAGAAGATTCCAGTGCCAATAAGGAAAATCAGAGAGCTAGAAGCAGACGATAGGGGTAGGAATGCTGGAGACATGGAGGGAGAGGGGATGTTGAGTTTCTGCCCTGCTGAGGTTCGGGTGCCTATAAGACACCCAAGGCAGGGCAGGAGACGGGCGTGTGAGGTTTCAGAAGAGGATGAGGACGGCTTGGCCGAACTTCAGCTCACCTGCTAAAATATCTTCATCACACTGTGAATCCACAATCCATACATTTTATCTAAAGCATCTGGATCTTAAGTTTCTGATGATGAGCATAAACTTCCCCATTTCACCTACAACTGACATCGAGTTTTAATGTCCAGTGTGTACTGAATCAGTTAATACCCATTTTCCATCTATAGCTTAGTAAGGGTTGCTTCGGTGCTGCTCTAGCATCCCAGTGGCTGTTTGTGGCTTAAACTTAATGCTGAGGATTTCAGTTGGGCTACAAAGAAAATAAGTCTAACTAATGATGCCTTCTTGTCAGGAGAACTATTTCATTTTGAAATTCTACAGAAAAAAAAAGAGCAACAATGAAGTATTGGTTCCACTTTTAAATAAATAAGGGGTTGTTTTGCTGCTGAAAGTTTTCATTCAAATGACTGATCAGATCTCACATGTCTGTTTAAAAACGTCTGACTTAGGTCTTTACAAAATGATAGACTATGATACACGAGATGATAGCTGGGGAGTGAGACAATGAGACATTGTTTACACAGAAGATTGAGTAACTGGTTTAACAAAAGAGGTTCTTGGGTATCTATTGTGTGTACAACTAAGAGATTTACTGGAGCTTTTATAATTTCTGCAAGACTCTTTCCAGCCAGCTTCATTAACTTGGAGTAAATCAAATCATGCAGGAATCTGGCTCAGCCAGAGAGCAACCCCGGAAGATATAATATGAAGAAAAACAGACACAGGACGATAAGGTTTAGAATCGTTGGCATTTTTCATAAACATTTTGTTTGAAGATTATTAAATTACAACCCAGAGAGGGGAGGGAAAAAAAACATAGTAAAACTCACGATTCAATCAGATCTTCTTATCTCAACTTTTCTTTACAATACATATATATATATATAGAAATGCACATACAATGTATGTGTCAACAAAATACGGTCTTTACAACTTACATGTCATTTGAAAAGAAATTTTCATATATTATGTATGTATATATATATGTGCCCCAATTGGAATTTTTACTAGGGGACCATCACTGTGAAATGGCGGGGCCTGTAGGAATCAGACACTCTCAAAGGAAGTGGTACTTTCCTCGAAAAAGACTCTGAAATATATTTTTCCTATGGGTAGCTTATTTAGGATCAATTTGGACTGCTACAGTATTTTTACTTTCTGCTCAAAAAATGCAGGCAAATGAAGTGCTTTCCATGATCAGGTAAGCAGCCACATTTACTGGCCCTTGCTCCATAGTCTTTACCTGTCTAAATAGTCTCAGAATTCATTCCCTCACTCTCTCCCCCTTTCTGATGCTTTAATGTTGACAGGTTATTTTTGGAAATAAGCAAACAGTAAAAGGTGCTATAAGGCAACCAAATAACTTTCAGGAACCCTTCACTTTTCCACAAGTGCACCCTTTGGGGCGTCCATTGCCAGCAATGGATCCGGGCACAGGCTGGCTCCCAACACTGAGGAGGTTACTGAAATGTTACATACAGGTCTTCACTAATCACAGCTGAATGATTCCCAAGTAGGTGGGCTACTCCTGGCCATGATTTAAAAATCTGTTGAGAAGATACTTACTCGGGAGGAGGGTGTCTATCAAAGACTTGTTAGATCAGGGAATAAAACTGACTCGCATGAACAGGAATCTGCAAGGAGTGTGGGGACGGGGAGTGACAATAAGTGAATCTTAATGAGAATCTGCCAGAGGTGTGAAAACAAGTTCAAAGTCACTCTCAGAATCCAAGTAGTCTCCTGGCTGTTCTCAAGGAGGGTGTTCAGACCCATGGCAGCCTTAGTCTTTCACAGTCCCTGGACTGTCTTCCTTCTGCTGAGATGACCCGCTGTGCAAGTAAGACACCCATGCGTGCGCATGCGCCCATCTGTGCGTGTGCATCCGTGCACTTGAAGGAGAGTGGAAGAGTCCGGAGAGGGTGCTACACAACACGCATGTCAGAATGACACCACGGGTGCCACCAAAAGAACGTTAATATTGGTCTAATCACCCAAACCCAGAATCGGGCGCTGGTGTCCACAGTCGGTGCGCGCCCTAGAGAGCGCTGCGCTTCTTGCGAAGGGGGCTCTGGCTGCTGCAGGGCCTCAGCTCTGTGTACTGCACCTGTGAAAACAAACAGCCGTGACGCTGGCGGCTCGGTAACCCTAGCTCACCGCAGCGTGTGTTAATGGCTCCCCAAGGACACACCCAGGCAAAGGAAGGAAGGTTCAAAGGTAATGAATCATTTTCTAAACACAGGAACATGGAGGGATTAATTACAGGAAGGATTTGAGAAGTCATGCATCATTTCTTGAAACCCAAATATTAAAAGCAGATTTTTCTAATGAGATGCATGGGGGTCTACCTGCTCTGGGCGCTGCTGGAGGATTTCAATTCAGTGTGTGCTCCTTCTCCACCGTGAGTAAACTTAATAACAGCCTCTTGGGAGTGTTTCTCTTAGTATATGATACAGCCACTTACTAGAAATTATTCATTTAAAAATATCTAAAATCTGGGGGGAAATATGTCTGCAAATTATATACATGTATTTTGCCTGGGAGGAAAATAATGTTGAAATGGACACTGGCCCCAGCCTTATACAGATCGCTCTTAAACATGAACTTCATTTCCAATGGAATGGCTAAAACATCTGTGACAAATATGAACCCTTGGGGAGTCCCCAGTGGCCGACTGTCTATTGTGTTATTCGAAAGTGCTCCTTGCCCAGAGGATCTCACTGGCAGACCATACACCTTCCTGGAATGCTCTTTGTTAGGATCCTCTGTATTCCTTCCAGCTCCCCCTGGAGGACCGCTCTGAGGGCCGGTGTCTGCACTGTGTACAGACAATCCTTGACGGGCTTGATGGCCATTTGCATTCTCCAAGGATGCTGCCGTGAACTCACACTGCCACCTGAGTGACGGCATGCTGCAATCCTACCGCTCGGGTGTGTGTGAGCTCTGATAGGAGGATGGCGGCACGGCTTTAGTTACAGTGTTGCATAGCAGACCACATGTGCTCACTACTCTGAGCATTTGTGCCAAGGTCCCCAAGGACTCCAGGACCTATCACCTAAGGTGAGCTCCACGTGGTCCAAAGCTGATACATGGAAGAAAAAAAAAAGCCCGCTGTCCTCAGAGCATTTGGTGAAGGTCCCTTGTCACTGTTCCATGCAAAATAACCTAAGTCCAGATGACTCTTTGATAATCACATAATGCAGATGTTAACAAGTAAAATCACATTTACAGAATACATTTTAATAGATAATTGTATCGAAATGAAGATTAAAGGACGACAGCATTACAGAGTCTATTTTAATCTCTAGAATTTGGAATGAAGAGAACAAAAAAGAAACCTCTAGGGCCGTACAGGCCCATGTCCCCAAAATCCACCCAGAGCTTCCAGGGAATGATTATGTCACAGTGGCCCAAAGATAAAAATCGGTATTTGATTTGGGATTCTCTCAGATAATAAAGAACTGTGTCTTTGATCACCGTGATGCTATTTCATGCTACAGTCTCCGGTCTATTGATTTGATGATCCCTATTCTCCATCACAGAAATTGCTGCCTGCCCCCACCCCGGGGTTTACAGCAGCCTAATCCCCGGGGACCCAGATCAGGCCACTTTACAGGGCTCACTGGTATTGTTGCCTTGGTTAATCTCTGTGTAGCCACAGAACCTCGACGCCGCTGGACTAAGTGACCATTACCTGTGAATAATACTTCCGACTGATCTCAAATTATTTCACGCCGTCTCCGCTTCTATGCGAATTAGAGTGAGTGGGGGCTTTACCCTAAGCATCCCTAAATCTTTAGAGGGAAAGAGACAGAAGAGAGGCCTAGGAGATAATCAGAGCCAACAAGAATAAAGAGAATAATCCTCCAATCCCCTACTTCCCATAAAATGCCCGCCATCTGGAAGAACAGAAAAATTAGCCAGCCTCCCCGAGTCATGCACCTCAAACTCAGCCACTCACTGAGTCCATCTTATCCTCTTTGGGGGAGGCAAGCAATCAAAAGAGGGACAAACACCACTGCATTCGAGCCGCACAGTGGGAGTTCCAGATCATTCTCAAGCAGCTCTTTTTCAGGATAATTTTCCCCAATCATCTCATGCCTGGGACAAAGGTTTTCTTGCCACCTCCCTGCAAGCCAGGCCTCTTTGAGGATTTTCTGATTCGTTATCTCAATTACTCACAGGAGCACAACCTCCTGCTCCTCTGGCTCCGGGCCTGGGCACGCTCGTGTGTCGGGGGGCCCCCTGTTGGTGGTGACCACTCATTACGTACCTTTTGAACATCAGACGGTACCCTGGAGAGGAAGTCTAGTAGCTCATTATTGTCGATGGCGTAGGGATTTCGAAGCTTCTTCGTAAATTTATTTATGCCTGAAAAACAGAAACACGGGGAGATCTCTTTGTCTGTCTGTCTGTCTAGCCATCTGTCTTTAAAGCGTGCCTGACTGGGGGGGAGGAGGGGCATTCACAAGTAAAAATTAGTGTGAAAACAATTACTAGACCTCAAGCCATGCCCATGTGGCTGTCATGTGGAATCATTCACAAATGCCTTTTCTTGAAGGAAGGCAGGGGGGACTGTCGGAGAAGACTCTGCCTTCTTCAGCTGTGAAAATCCCATTACAATCCCAGCAGCAGGGCGGCAGAAACACACGCGGAAACCGCGGCGCTCATTGGTGTGTTTGGACTGCGCTGATTAACAGCCTCCTCTTCTAGGGAAACACATGTCCCAGATGGGAAAAGCCCTTCATTAGCCCAAACAAGTCTCTGCTTGGGGGCTCTGGACCAACTGTAGCTGTGGGAGGTGCAGGGCCAGAGTTGTTTTTTGTTGTTGTTGTTGTGAAAAAGGAACTGCCGAAATCTATCTTCCCCCCTCCAACTCATTTTCACAGGTTTCTCCTCTCTCCCAGCAGAACAGAACTTGACATGTTGATTGTGCTTTGAGGCTGCAGGAAACTGTGAAAAGTTATTATTGGAAAATTATCTTCCTGTGGTTGCTAACTTAATTTATGGGCCGCAACACTGGGGCGTGGGTTTCTCCAGGCGAAGGAGTCTGTGTTAATTGTGGCTGGGGACAATGGTGATTAGCAAGAGGTTCACGACATAAGGCATGTTTGGTGGCAGCGCCTTGGGCTCTGTCCGCCATCTCCTCTCCGAGGGGACTTTTGCTAACTGCCTTTTATCTCCTCCTCTGCTCTTTGCCCGTGACCACTACCCACACACTGTACTCTTTTCACCAACTGCCAGCTCTTTTTCATGCAGAACAACGAGGTGGCCTTCAGAACTTCTGCCACAGAGAGCTTGTTTATCAAGGGTTATATCCGAAGGTCTCATTAATTCCAATCATGCTGAATGAATTCTCAGCTGAGGCATATCTACCTTGACTGGCTCCAATTCCACGGCCAAGATGACATTTAGTTGTTTCACGGTTCCTAACACGTACAAGGTTTGATGTTTTTTCTAATTTCATTAGCGACTATTTTGCTTTTGTCTCAGGACAGGACTTCCTGGACGGCACCATACCTGACACGATGGCAGCCTCCAATCATGTCAGGTTTACATCTGTTTTTGCAAATGGCAGCTGGCCCTTGTTCACCAGTAAATGGAAGCCTGGTGGTTGGGCTGGCAAAGACTCTTCTTGACCATGATCCACTTTCTCCCAAGTCAGAGCTGCACTGTCTTTCGCCCCTCTGCCCCCACAGCCAGCTTTGTGTTTCCAGCTAAAATTTCCCCCAGCGTTCTTTTAAACTAAACTACACTCACTGTTTTATTCTAAAGACATTAATTGTAGCATGGGCTCTTTGGCAAAAGAAAACAGACAAGGCAGAATGATAAAAGGAGACAAAGGCATACTGAGAAAAGATATATCTTCTATTGTTAATTATATATAGTGTGCACATCTGGAGTCTTTGCAATGAATAGCAAGGCAGCGATAATATCACAGCCGATCAAAACACCACATTCTTAGTTACTGAGATTATAAACCTGCACACTCACTCCAATGCACCAACGAGGGCAGAAGTGGTCCACAATGCACTGAGACTGTCTATGTTTAAAAACTTAGAATAAAACATATAAGGCACTCAGATTGCATGCTTCAAAAACACACTTTATTTTTGGAAGGCATCCCAGGCTCAAATGTCAGCCATGCCACCACATTTTCTATTGGGCGAGACCAAGTGGCAACAGGGGATCCTGGACTCTCCTTGGTCGTCTCTAAGGGGCAAGGAGCTAGGAATGATGCTGGGGCCCTGTCTTGACTTTCCCATGCATTAGCTGTGTGACTTCAGACAGATCACTCGACTTTCCCATGCCTTGGAGTTCTAGTATTAAATTTTGAATAATAAAGACCAGCCCTCCACAGCTTCCTCGGTGGATGGGAGAATCACCCCCGACAGCACAGGCAAGAGGATTGCATCGCCTGAAACTCTACCATGACAGAGGCAGGTTCCCTCACTACTGTAGATGGCAATAAGCCAAGAAACCAAAAAAGGCAGCAATAGGAGAGGTCTTAACACTACAAGGATTGTGATCACACATCCACAGTTCTTGATTTTTAACCTAAACAATACAGAGAGAAAGCATGCCTGCTGTGAATTTTCATTTATTTATTTTTGTAGCCAAAAAAGAAAAAAAAAAAAGTCAGTGGGACCCAAATACCAAGGGATACCATTTGGGAAAGACACTATCATTTAACGGTCTCAGAACACAGATAGAATAGATCAGTGGAGTGGAATGAGCCTGCCAGTGAAACACTAAAAGATCATCTGGAGAAAGTCAGGGAGAGGAAAAATTGCACGGCTGCTTTGCACATATGGGGAATATGTGTTATATGTAATCCTGAATTACAACACTGTGTTTCAGATATCAGTATTTACCAAGGCGGGCAAAAATAAGTTTCCAGTCTCACTGTGACATCAAGTTAATAAAACTATGGTGATAATCATAACCTGCATGTCTTTTTCCACACAAACCACTGTAGGCCTATTTGCCCACCACTCTATGTGAGTGACTGGCATGCAGCCCTGACTGCAGTATATTGGTGGGGGTGGGTGAGGTGGGGTGGGAGGGCTTTGCTTACTCATGTATCAGATCCTGAACAAGTGCCTTCCAGGTACGAGATAGTGCGCTATCAGAGTTAAATAAGTCATGGTTCTCCTCCTGCGCAAAACGGAGAATGAATGGACCGTGCTCTCCTAAAATCACTCTGCTTCTGAAATGTTGCAGGTTATGCTATTTCCCTATGGCTTTGCCCCTTTCTCACTGGTTAGGCCTCCTTTGACATCGGGATTCTACCTTTGTGGGTTCTCTTTTAGGAACATTGTAGGTTTATCCTACCTTCGCGGGGGACTCTTAGCTTTTGCTTAACGATGAAGGTACCTCATTGTGATCTCTTATATTGGAAACCTCTCTGAACATCTGAACAGGGAAGATCTCTAACAGTGACAATGATTGAGAATTCAGCAGCAGTCATGGGAGCCAAGCAACGGAAAACGGGAACTGACAGAGAAAGGTGGATGGTGTCTCCAACAATTAATTTCCTGCAATGCACCCTCCTTCTAGCAACCCGAGCCCACCCAGCGAGCCGCACATATTCACGGAGCCACTCGTATTTCATCTGACGGCTAGCTGGCGTAGTAAATCAAGTCGTGAAATTTATTTCAAGTTCGCCATTTTTACCTCTACTTTTTTAGAGCAGCTAAACTGTACACACCATTTCCCCCGGTAACAGCTTCCTCTCCTTTCTGGCCCTGAATAAGTAAGTCACTGAGAGTCCTTCTCTTGCACCCACTGCTTCTGGATTCAAGTATTGGGTTGTATTAATTTTTCCTTCAGAAGAGATGAAGTGTCAGGAGAAAGCTGGCTACTCTGACATAATGTCAAGAGCAAGTACAGGTGTTTGCTTGTTGTTTGGATAACAGTGTATCCTGAAAGTTCCCAGACCACAATGACATATTATTCAAGAGGATTTATCACCATGAAAGCCAAAGGAAAGTCACATGCACAATCCCATTTTTATTCGATCGCAGTTATTTGACAGGCTTTTCAATACCTATGTAGATCCTTCACACAATTGGCCTTTGCGGGGAGGTCCTGGAAGTTGGGGTTCCCTACATGGTTCCTTTAATCTCTTATTTAATTGCCAACAGGAGCACATTTAAAGTTTACAGTCACACTTTAAAGAGGAGTAATTGGTTCTTACCAGGAATTGATGGCTAGCAAAAGGGCCATGCCAAACTCACCCCAGATTAAAACGATGTACCGTAGTGGAATGAAGTATAACATGATGGTAGCAACCGCCAGCATCAAACAGGCCAGGAACGAAAGGAACGGGACCGTCCAGTTAAACGTGCTGTAGAAAAACCACACAAGTGTCACATCCTTCGAGGCACAAAGGGCAACACGGATTCATCTGTCACGTGCATTTCTTAGTTATACAAATGAAAACAGTCTATTGGAAAAGGTGCTTTGGAAACCTAGAGATGAAAGTCTTCCAAAATGACTGGGCACTGCAAAAACATTCTTCCGGAGAAGGTCCCCAGACCAACTGCCACTGAACTTCCCGGAACCGACAGTTCCAAAGAGAGACCTTGGCTCTCAAAAGTGATTACAAACTGCAATACTGTCACCCTAGTGCCATGCAGGGCGATCTTCAAAACTAAGGGTTATTTAGGTCACTTCAAAGTCAGTATTTCTCTCAGCACATGGCTGCCAGTACATATTTAGGAAGGGGAGGATATTACTACAGTGCTTTAGTGCTTTTGGGTTTTCTAATAACATATCTGGAAACTCCAGACTCATTTACAATGGAAGTTACATAGTGCCCTGACATGGGCCAGGGAGCCTTTGACTGTAAACCATTGCAGAGAGAAAGTTGGTGAAGCTATCACACATGCTGACGGGGCCGCCGGCCAGTACACTGCATAGTAATACCCCTGACACTCAGAAGCTTCCAGGACTCTCTCTCCCTTTATCATGGAGTGTCCTGTAGTTGGTGAGCACTTCCACAGAACACCCAAGGCTGAAGAGCCTGGCCCGTCAAAGCTTTCCATCCTGAAATCAAAGAATTTGTTAAACATTTTCATACATTTCCTCAATTTTCCTGACTGGGGAGCTCCCTAAATTCTAAGGGGGGAGTCCCTGATTTGGGTAGTAATGAGACAAATGAGCCAAACCTTCCAATTAGTACAAAAAAATGAATGAATTCCTTTCATTCATTCAACCACTGGGATTCACTAGCATGTCTTCAAAATACCATTTTCAAAACTTCAATGCTATAAAAAGGATGTGGCTACACCTGCAAAGGTGGGGGTAAATGCACTGTCCAGTCTCACTCCTCACCAGACTGGCTGCCTCCCTCTTGGATCTTTGTGTTAATAGAATCACTGTTTTCCTCGTTTTCCAGGCTTGAATGAATGAAGTTGTTTCACTCTCCTGCCCACAGAAACAGACAACTGGATTTATAATCCCATCGAATGTAGATTATTCTTCTGTAATGTACAAGCGTGGTTTTCACACTAACTTGTGACTGCTCTCCTCACAAGTGGCCTCTAGTCCTCTCTCTGGTTTTTCTGCCTTTATTCTTGGTCTCTTTCAACATGTCCCTCTTGGGTTAAACACAAGACACATTGATTTACCATTCCCAGGTCTTCTTAATTCAAAATGCACTTAACCTGCCTTCTCATCTTCATTACTTGTATTTCTTAACATCACATCCCAACCTTAAAAGTTCCGGTTCCTGAGGATGTACCTTTGAAGCCTCACTCTGGACCATTTACAGGGGTGATGTCCCTGGCCTGGGTCCACCTTAACATCATCATCTCCTCTGTAGAGATTTCCCTACTGGCTCAATAATGCAACAGTCTGAGCCACCACTCCCTAGAGACAGGACATACAAATCATTTCTGATATCCTGCCTGCTGCCTGGGGTAATACAGACGCAACATGGTGATTCATATTTTAGCCTGATATATCTGTACCTTTGGAATATGTGTAATATTAGAGTAGGTAGGAAAAAAAAACATAGTTCCTTCCCTATAAATGCAACACCAATGGGATCCACTGATCTGTAACAGAGAAGCCTTGCTCTCAGGGTTTTACGTAAGTCTCTTTATTTACTAGTTGCCAGTAGTTGGGTAAAAGCTTCCCTGGTCCTTAAGCACTGAACCACAATGGAATTCCAACAGAGTTACACATGCCATCCCACTTGAATGCCCAGCAGAAACATGAAGGTCACTGTAATAATGAATGGTCAGAGGATTAATAGGAGCTGAGCCTTCCTGTGTTGCAGCTGGGCAGAACAGTGCCCTGTTCATGGCTGAAAATACGTCTCGGACGTGGCCACCGCAGCTGTGCTGGGCGCAGCCAGCCCTCAAAAGCCCTGTCAAGTGGGGGGCCTGTTTTAACACTCTGCCCTCTCCTCCCATCGGACACATTTCCTTGATCATTATCAAGTACACAACAGCCACATTTGTCTGTTACAGGCTTTCAGGCATGAGGACGGTTTTACCAAAGACATGGGCTTCCTTCCTTGGTCTTGCCCCCACTCCACAGCCTCGCATCCTCCTTGCAGCCAATATGTCCTGTCCCTCACTCCGTTTTTTTCCCATTGGCTTTTTCGATCCACTCAAGTCCCTGAATGGCCTGCTTCACCTCCAGGCCTGCCAAAACCATGGCCTATGGCACAGATGCGCTAAATCACTCCATCTCCTTGTGTCTAGCAGTCTTGAGCCTTGGGCCTTAGCAAGATGGTCCACACCTACTGAAGGCGCCATTCCTCAATCCTGCACCCAGACACCCCTTCCCAGTCTCAGAAAAGCTGATAAATTGTCACTTCATCAGAACTGCCCTCTTTTGGGGCTGGTCAGACCTCCCCCAACATCCTGTCTTACCTCTCTCTAGCATCAATGCTCCCGAATTCGAGTTGTTTTATTACTGTTCTTCTCCCTCAATGGAAAATAGATCCCTGGTGTGTAATGATATTACAATGCAGTAGTAAGGAGGCCAGGTTCAAATCCAAGCTCCATGGCTGCTAGCTGTCTAGCTGTGTGACCCTGGGCTACATGGTTTTACTCTGTAAAATGGGGATGTTAAGAATCCTTAATGCATAGGGATATTGGAATCACTTAATCTAGTTCCTTCAAGTAACTCCTGAAAGAAGTTACTACAAGACTGGAAGGCACATGACATCAGTTGGTATTGCTCTGATTGTTACCTATAGATTCATCTCTCCTTCTTAGACCAAGTCAGTGCTTGAAACTCAATAACTGATAGGTGATGAGTGAATGCATGAAGAATTATAATTCCCCCCTCCTCATCTGACTGTTTTCTACTGTCAGTTATGTTTTGGTTAAACAGTTTTGAAGATAAAGTCAGGAATCATTTGTCTACATACATCAAATGGAGGAATAAAGCAGATTGACACATAGAAGCAAAAGTTCTACTATTTCATTTTTCTTCTCCTATGACATTGACAAAGGGAATAACAATTCCCTTTATCAAATTCCCTTTACAAAGGTAAACTCACTACATTTCTGTAAAGATGATTTTTAACCTATTTTTCAAACAAAAGAAACATGTTTACTCTGACAATAATAAATGGGTAGTCAAGGGCACTTCCATTTGAAAGAAGATCAGTATCCAAAGAAAGTTTTATATTAAATATTTATGTTTCCTGATATTAATGATCATTTACCAATTTCTCTGCATTTTAATAAGACAAAACTTGCACTAGGCGTTTAGCACTATTGTTTCTCTCCTTTACCCAAATGTAATTTCTAAACATCATCTCCTTTACTTAAAAAAAATAGATTGACTAATAAGAATTTTAAAAGATGTATTGATTAATATTTGGGAAAAACACAATGGCTGACACAATTCTTCTTTGAGGGGACATTTAAAGGGGGAAATAATAAGTTTATGATTCAAAAAAAAATAAAAACCAGTCTACTCATTGCTACCAAATGAAGATCAAGTTGTACATAGTTCAATAATGTATAACAAACAAACAAGCAAAACAACCAACAAACACAAATCAGGGCAGAGTTTTTCTCAATTGGGACTTCTTCATAGAAGTTAGCCCTGTGCTCTAAGATAGGAAAGAACAAGCATTTTCAAATAAAGTTTTATTGGAACAAATATTAAACCCATTCACTGACATATGAACTGTGACTGCTTTTACCCAGAAACTGTAACAGAGTTGAGTAGCTGTGACAGAGGCCATGTAGCCCACAAAGCCAGAAATATCAATACTTACTCTCTGGCCCTTTACAGAGAACATCTGTTGACCTCTGTCCTGAGGCATTCGCGTACATGATAAATTAACTTCACATCTTTGCATCTAGGATACTACCAGTGAGGTAGCATTACTTGAAGAATTGAGAAAACACTTCACTCAAGGCATGACTGGTCTGTGGGTCAGATATCTTTTTAAAGGCTCCTTTAAAGCATATTTGCTTTCCCTTTTATTTGTGAATAGGGCCATGTATTTTTTTAAATCTAGTTCATCACCTGAGCCAGGATATTTTTGAGAGTGAGAGGGAGCACTATGAATAATTATGCTGGGACGACTGGTGTAGAGCAGGCCATATGGTCGCCCCTGAGGGACTTGTCCAACTGTGAGACTGGCAAACCCAGGCAGCAAACCAACCAAATTGAACAGGCTGTGCCTCACACCATCGCTTTTGGTTAGGTCTTTGTATTTTCTGATCTCGCCCCTCCCACCCCCACTCATCCTTACGAATGGAAGCGCTAATTCAAACACCACAATGCAAATGTAGAACTTACTTTTTAATTCTTTCTCCAAAAGAAGCTGCTTCCTCCAAGATGTTTTGAACTGTGGAAACAATATCCTGTACCATATAGATTCTTTCGATTAAGCCCTTTTTCTCGCATTCCTAAGAAACATAAAAGGAAGGTTTAACTCAGTTACTGTGTGGTCCCACTCCAGAAATTAGTTTACTGTGGTGTAAGAGCATGGGTATTATCAACAGAGCAACTCTAAGAGATGTCACAGTTTTCACGACATACATATCTAGTGACTCCCCCCAAGCCCCTGCCTCCTCATTCAGAGGCAACCACTCTTAGTGTGGGAGCATCCCATGCTATCGGGAGGCATGGAAGCCCCATAGAACCAAGAGCTTCCTTTCTCTGTGGGGGCGGATGCTTCTGCCAGAGGACTTTGCAGTTCCTTCTGCTTGGCTGCCCCTGATTTCATCTTTGTCTTCACAAGGTCATCTGCCAGCTCACCTTCCGCTGGCCCCTCCCTCACAGTACTTCTGAAATGTTTCCAGCAGGTAACAGCAGGGCGTGTTGGCTATTCAGATGCTGCGGTTCCCTAATACTGTGGCTTCTTGGCCAAATGCCGCTGTATTTTTCATCACGTTTTAAATCTACTGCCGGCCTGATGACCATTTCAGTCACCCTCTGGCAACCACCTCAGAAACAGAGTAAGGAGACAGGCTGCAAAGTCACCAGGTACCACACTACCAAGGACCGCATCTTACCCAGCAGATTTCCAGGGAGGACGCCCAGCAAGCGATTATTTTTTCTTTCATGGAAATGGAAGCAAATATAAAGCTATCTCTCGCAGTCTACAATTCTTCAAGTGAAGTGGAATTCAGTTTCTAAGAAAATTATCTTTACTTATGGAAAAACTTAAACGTGCCTTACCATGTTAAGTAGTGAATGCTTTTATAAGTAATTTAGAAATTACTCAAATGGAGAAAAGTATATTTCCTCTAGAGTGGAACTTTTTACACTGTTTCTAATATTTGATATGATATTCTGCCTTATGAAATCCACTGCTTCCAGGATTTACCAAGTGCCTGCTCAATTCTTGCCAAGCCGGGCCATTATACTTGCTACATCTAATATATCACACCTAAACCCTCCAGTAACTCTAACAAAACTTTTCTTTTCCTATCTAAAATCTTACTTGGGTTAAAATTGTACTCAGTTACTGAGCAAAAGTGTCTAAATTTAAAAGACGATTTCTCTAATATCCTTCTATGCTCCAAAAGACAAAAAATTCATTCTCATCTTGTTACTCTCAATTCCCTCGATGGAGAGACAAAGAACCCACCACCCTATGTAGGAATTGTGGGTCAAAGCACCAATACGGGAGAAATGTCAAAAGCACAAAGAGTCCTCCCTGCCTCTGCTCTCGTTTATGAAGCTACTTGGCTGAAACAGGCCCAAGAGAGATGGAGGTCAGAGTGGACCACTGGTACCCGCCTCTTCAGTGAAGTGTGCTCAGATGGTTTGAGTAACTTCCTTCCACCTGGTCTGTCGTCCTTTATCCAACCATTCAGCACAGAAGGAAAAGTCAGCGTCACTGTTTCCTCTTGCAACATCAAACTGCCAAGACGTTTTTACTTCTCCACCCTAATTGTAAAGTCCTTATTTCCCTCACTCTCTTGTTAACTCGAGTTCTTTAAGCAGTTTGCATTACAGATTAGACTGGCTACCCAAGAGACCCAGTTGGTGCGCAGCAATCCACCAACCTCTATGAATGGGCACAATGGTGAAAACCCATCTCTGTTGGCCACATCAGTGTTCCTGTTTATAAAGGGGGATTGAAAGCATCAGAGAATTTGACCCAAAGGGCAAAAGTGGCTTCCTCTTCGCAGCAGCAGCAGAGTTGAGGTCAAAATAATTTTTTGGACAATGCCTCAAATTTCCATGTGGCTCCATTACATAAAAATTTCCTATTTCAGTTAACAATTTTTTTCCCTCTGAGAAAACACCCAAATGCTGATGTTGTGGTTATAAAGAAAGTATGGGTTAGGACACCAACATAATAAATGATTCTCATGATATCCTTTTCCTTTTTCAAGAATTCGGTGATGGGGGGAAATAAACACACACACACACACACACACACACACACATACACACTGGGAGAGGCTCCAACTCCATAAGCGAAATACCAGGTGATGGAGTCAGAGATACTTGGGTCCAGCTGAGTTCTCCTTGCTCTGGGGTCACTGTGATTCCTTACCCTCTCTGAGTCAAAATTTGGTTATTTAGAGAAGGGAGATCATAAGGAGTCTTTGGAGAATTAAGTATCATGTCATCTGTAAAGCACTTGATATAACTCTAGGGGCTTCACACACATAAGTTCCTTCCCGTCACGAATGCAAAGAGACAAAAGGATGAATAACCGATGTTTGGTCCAGTCAAAACGACACTGGGGCTGATTGAAGTTTCCAAAGCAAGGATCATGCAGGACAAGTCTACGCATGTTGTCCTGTGTTATGTGAGATTATCTTACAGTTCTATCTGCAACATGCTGGCTTTATTTACACGTTTCAGATTGAACCGGGGAATGGGGTGGTAACATAGTTTAGCAAACACAACATTACATCTGCTGCAGCTACCGAATTTCCTAGGAGGAGTAACAGTGATTCATTCAGAAAGACAGAACTGCTATCATATGGGCTTCGGTTGTTCCCTAACATGAGAGGCTTCCAATTATTCAAGGGAAATGAGTGATAAAAACAGTGATAAGCACTGATGGGATTAAACAAACAATATAATTTCGGCTAACAACATTTATAGATGTTGAGAAAAAATGGGTTTTACTTGGTAGAAATTTGAGACCACGATTTAGGGTCTACTTTATCAGCCAAGCCTGTGCCGCCCCATGATGGAAGAGATGAAAGCATGAACTTTTCAGATCCAAAATTCAAATTTCATAATGTTCCTCTGTTTTGTATAGCCTTTAAAAGAAAGAATGGCACTCATTTTAGGAAGAATAATGACAAGTCCAACTCTATAATCTAAATAGGTATATTACATAAAGGCAAGATCACTATTTTTCTCATTGTCCATTAGTTTCTAAAATGTCAAAAAGAAAAACAAATGAGTCCTCTAGCTAAGTTTTGTAAACAGTTAAATTAAGAACAAACAATGTACATATGTTGTAACAGAATTGTTCTTTCTTTAGAAACAAAAACTTAATCAAGAGGCCAATATTTCCTTCTTCGAGGCCCTGTGGCATTCTCCCTGTCTCCAAGGAATATAGGATGTGGTCCAATAAACTGGTTTTGTGCCTCTGGGGGAGAGTTAACACCATCACAATGAATTTACGACTAAGAATTCATTATATAATCAGTACAAGACTTTAAATCTTTTCTACCTGTTCTAAGAAAAATGCTCCTTTCTCTTTAACCACCTAACCAAAACCAGAAACACAGTTCAGAAAATTGACCATACATGCTGAAAAACTGAGTAGTTTTTGTCAGAGGATGCACAGGGTTCCCAAAAGGCATTGATGCAACATTTCCACCTCCAGACCTTCCCAGTAATGTCAGCCATCCAGAGCAAAGATGCCAGAATATAACTTCAGACTGCAATTGGGAGGATGGTTGGTCTGTTTCATCCCACTGAATATTAAAAAGCCTGAAACTTGAAAACTGGGGAAAAAATCACAAACATCAGAAATAGATTGAGTGGCATTTAGCGTGAAAAAAAATGCTCTCAACATCTGTCATAACAAAGAACAAGAAACAGTGTTTCTGACATATAAGTTTAAAAATCATTCTCTGGGAATCCTGGCTTATTGTACTGGGAACTATCTTTAGGGCTTCTTCCCATGAGATGGGCTGTACGTGCAGGGGGACAGGGGGACACAAAGATACACATACACAGTGAAGTCCAAGGCCATTACCACGAGGGAGAGAAAACCAGGACTCTTTCAGGAGAGAGAGAAAAAGTACTCCATCTCCAGGAGTACTTTTTGCCTTGGGAAACGAACATAAAACAGACTGTTTGGATTTTCAATCAGTGTAATTTCTAAGTGGTTTTAAACTGCTCTACCTTTCTGTTCATTACACACAGCGCTTCCACTCTGACAGGTATTTACCAACACGTGTTTTGGGCTTCCACATTTCATGAAAAGTTTCTGCGAGCCCACTGACAGATGCCATGCCTGCGACCACCAGGCAGGCGGAGCTGATGGTGGTTTTCTCTAACAGTAACCGTTGTCGGTAAACAGGCAGTGAGCTGGAGTTGCTGACTGAGCCCTTTAGTTTTCTCTGAGGTGAGGGAGTGAGGAGGGTAGAAGGAAAAATATTTATGGAACCAAAGAATACAACACGTAATTCTTATTACCCTGAGACTGGGCTCAACATCGACTCCTGGGACATTTCTGATTCAGCCACCCACTTCATCTCCACTGCCCAACACAATGCACAAACCTTGATAAAAATAGCAATCACACTATACTCTGATTACTTACTCAGAGCACCTTGCTTATACTTGTAATCTTTGCACCTATAGAGGCTCTCATACAGAGAAAAGACTCCATATATGTATAATAATTGAACCAATAAATTAATGGTATCCTTTCTCCATAACAATGTGGCACGGTCAAAAAATAAACATGATTTATGTCAGAGAAGCTGGATTTCAGTCTTGCTACCTCCATCCTATCCAGCTCATTTCTCTTAATTTGGGTTTGTTCATTTGTAGATGGGGAAAATAAAAGCCCAGGTAGTGGTTTATTTTTAGTACTGAATGAGATGAAACACATAAAAACAGCCTGGAAATTGTAAGCACTCTACAAACATTAATATTTTGAAATCTAATTCTATTTAAGTCTTACTCCAAATGATCATTTTAAATTATTACTTTTGTGTCATTTATTACTTAAAGTTATTACTTATCCCTTGAGTGAGGACAAAGCGGTGCCCCCTACCTTCCTATTAATTATATTGTAAATTACCTATCAGTTATCTTCTAAACCCATTGGATAATTGGGACTTAGTGCAAACCACGCTGAAACAAGGGGTTTCATTAGGAAAAGCAAGAGGAAGAGCTACTATCCTCAGAAAAACAATGAAACTGAGCCACAATGTCCAATGCATTCCACATTAGCACGATGTCAAAATTTCAGGCAACGGGAAGTTAAATACCTGGATGCCTTATACTCTGTAAAATCAGAGCCTCTGACTGTATCCTGTTAGCGCACATTAGCTAGTAGAAGGATAGATAATCCATCTAATTTACAGGCTGGTGCATTCATATTTCACAATATTTAGAAGTAACAGAAGTAAGTAACAGTAGAAATCTCGGAGCAAATCCACTACTACTAGGATTAGTGAGCCTGATAGTAAATAGGATGACAAATGCTTCAAAAGGTCAGATTAATAACATTTCTGGACTCCTTCTAGAGGTAATGAAGCCAAAGCATTTCTAAGAACGGTGGTGATTTCGTCCTGGCTGGCGTAGCTCAGTGGATTGAGCGCAGGCTGCAAACGAAAAGGTCACCAGTTCGATTCCCAGTCAAGGCACATGCCTGGGTTGCAGACCAGGTCCCCAGTAGGGGGTGCGGGAGAGGCAGCTGAGGCCACCACACATTGATATTTCTCTCCTTCTCTTCCCCTCTCTCTAAAAATGAATAAATAAAATCTTTTCTAAAAATTTATTTAAAAAAAGAATGGAGATTTCATGTTTAACAGGAAAATTTCAGCTAGTCAGCCTGTCAGAGAAAAGACTACAGGAAGTAAGGAAGCCAATCGCGTCTCATTCAAACGTGCATAAACCAATCATTAAGAATTGGCTGGAATCCATTTTAATATTAAAGTCTCGACACTAAGATGGTATGGTAGAAATGTTAGCAATTAAATTACTTCATCACTAAAATTCATATTAAATCAAATTAAAAGCAGTTAAATCAGAAAGGCCATTTACTTTATTCCCCTGAAAATTATCCATAAGCAGGTCCTCCACAATATGCCCTGGACACAGTTTGCATAGGATCTAAAATGTGTGTGAATGTATTCAATTGTTGCTAATCTTCAAAGACATTCTTTGACTTTTTACTTGCTAAAAAATAACATACCTTACCATCTTAACATACCAGCATTCAGTCAATAGTTTAAAAAAATCACTAATCAAACTAACTTCCTCTGTTTGGGATATTCCTAAGTCACAAAGAAATCCTAAGTAAAACCGCTCTCACTATTGGATTGTGAGGAGACTTCCTTCAAGAACGAGGGTCTTCCCTGGCCGAGATACTACAGATCATCTCTCTCTGGAAACAAGAAAACACAAGGCGTGAGGCATGATGGACCTACCGCATTCACCCAAAGGACTGTGCAGGTTAACCTGTGGCAGGGATTCCTTCTGAATTCCTATGCCACGTGCTCTTTTCTCTAAAAGGCTCTGCCTGGGTAGTGAAGAGTGAANTTCCTCTGTTTGGGATATTCCTAAGTCACAAAGAAATCCTAAGTAAAACCGCTCTCACTATTGGATTGTGAGGAGACTTCCTTCAAGAACGAGGGTCTTCCCTGGCCGAGATACTACAGATCATCTCTCTCTGGAAACAAGAAAACACAAGGCGTGAGGCATGATGGACCAACTGCATTCACCCAAAGGACTGTGCGGGTTAACCTGTGGCAGGGATTCCTTCTGAATTCCTATGCCACGTGCTCCTTTCTCTAAAAGGCTCTGCCTGGGTAGTGAAGAGTGAACGAATCGGTTTGGAGGATGAAAACTATTTTAAACGCTGAAATCGATGGTTTAAAAAGTACTTAAATTTTAACAATGACATCCTAACTCGTTTTATTTAATATAAAAAGAAGATACAGTGTAATATTTATTTGCATCCTTTCATTATAAAACGTTCCACCATTGATCAACAAAGTGTATTGGATGTTCCTTATTTTCTTCAAGGAAAACATATCTATCTGTTTTTCACCCATAATTAATATAAAAGGGTAATTTTCTCCCCCTAAACACTGTAAGGCATTGTAAATTTTTTGATCATCCCCCCAAAACAGATCACTCAAGTCCCATTCTGACAGCTGAGCTAAAAACTAAACAACACACAATGGAAGCATCATGGTGTAGTGTCTTCATGAGAGCAATAAACAGGACTTTTTAAAATTATTATTACATGCTCTTATGATTTCTCCTTCCTGATGTTAATAGTAAATGCTGAACTATGTAAGTAATTACTGGGCTGGAAAAAGAAACTCAAAAGCAAGTATTTATGCCTTTCACAATGAAAACAATATATTAGTGCTTTGCATGACCTTCCCTAAGTACGGAATACGGCATTTTACACAATAGTTTCTTGGTTCATGCTTCAATTACTGACCTTTACCGTGTAGAAAATTAATGCAATTTTCATTGTAATCCATCCGTACAAATAAGGTCCACAAGGAAGAATTCCACATATGGAATCTAACACACGTAGGAAATGTCAGCTGATTGCTGTTGGCTGAACTTCGTCATTATCTGTGTTCTGGGGTCCCTAGCAAACTCTACTTGTAACAAGCGATTCTTGTGTGGCCTATCAGGTATAAGAAGTGAAAAAAATCTTTTCCTCTCTTCAAAGTTTACTTTGTACATTTAGTTCTCTAAAAGCCAGAGAACTGGTTACCAGCAAGTTCTCTGTTGTGACTGAAAGCCCAGTAAAGAAAGGAAGGTGAAACGGGGAAGTCTAATTTGGTTTCCAATACAGGTTGCTACCATGAACTCTGAACAATGAGAAGGGAGCAAGAGGCTACTGTGATGTCATTTTACAACAATCCCTGCTCCAGACAATAAAAGGATGACAGACCCCAGACGGGGTCCTGGTCTGTGCCTTGGAGACAAGCAGAATATAGGAGACCATCCACCTCCGGGGAAAGGGGTGCCAGGGGGCCCGGCGCCCTTTCATCTCCGCAGTTGTCTGGGGTGGTATGTGGTGGGAAGGGGCGCTGGCAATTAAGAAGTGTCACTTTCAAGATGGATAGTTTGGAGAGAAAGGAGTTCCCTGTCTTCTTCTGGCTTGGAAGGAAACGACTGTGTGTTTATAATTTGTAAACAGTTCCTGTCTTGCTGAGTGTGTTACACTTCCCAGAAGCATGGTCTGTCATGTCTAACATGCAACAGAAGCCAGAAGGGCCGTGTGGGGAAGCCCTGCAGTGCCACGCACCGTGGAGGGTGGTGGCCCAGGGCCTGTGTGTGCAGGTCTATGACCAGCACACCTCAGCATGCAGGCTGCTGTGCATGGAGAATTCTGATATAGGTGAATGACGAATGCTTCAGAGGTCTTAATGTTGAAAATCCCCCTAATTATAAAGCTTTTAAGAAGTGAGAGTGAAAAGATATGGAGGAGGACTGTGCAGTTTGGCAGAATCCCCTAACAATGGAAGGGCTGTCTTAAGCATAAATAGAAGTCCACTTTTCATTTTAGACTTACTCCTGTTACAGGGGTGTCCAATCTTTTGATGTCTCCGGGCCTCACTGGAAGAAGAAGAGTTGTCTTGGGCCACACATTCAATACACAAACACTAATGAAAACTGATAAGCAAAAAAAAAAGGGTTTTAAGTAAACTGATGATTTTGTGTTGGGCCGAATTCATAGCCATCCTGGGTGGTGTGCAGCCCATAGGCTGTGGGTCGGACAGCCCTGCTAGAAGATTTTGCAGAAATATATCGAGGAAGCAAAACAGACATGGCCACACAGCGGCTATTAAGGGCTTTGTGAAAATACTACAAAGTACCTCAAGAACAAAAGTGCCCTGGAGCAAGTAGGGAGAGTCCTAGGACCAAGGCCCCTGGTGTGGGACGGGCTGGCACAGCTGCCTTGTGGAGGGCCAGGCTTGGATGAATGTAATAGCTCCAAGGCTCATCTAAGTCGGTGCTGTGGTTCCAACTCATTCATCCTTGCCTCAAAGGACTTGAAGGCTCTGAGACACCTCACTGGAAGGTTAGACCTAGACAACCACCGATCTAGAGACCAGGACTTGAATTTGTTCACTGCCAGCGTATGGGCACCACCTTTTCATTCCTCGCCTTCCTGCTAGATGCTCTCCTGTATCAGATGCGCCAAAGTCACACGGTCACCCTGATCTCTAAAGGCCACTTTATTATCGCATCCACGGGTGGCTCATTTCAAAGGGTTGGCCAAACAGAAAGAAATCTTCCGCACTGCCAAGGCTTGGTTAGTAAAATTTAGAATTTTTCCTAGAATGGGTTTTAAATAACCTCACTAAGACAGTGTTGCCTTTGGTGAAACATCCCACTGTGCCCTATAGCTTGGCTATACCTACTTCTAATGTTCAAGGAATAACATCACTCAGACCATGCACACTGATTCATCAAAAAGAAAGTTGCAACTGTGTGACCTTTGTTCTGTAAAAGGGCAGTTCGCTAAAAAAATTTTTTTACTACTTTATTATTTTGCCGTGAATGATCATTTTAACACAACAACTAAGATTTACTTCGTAATCCCCACAATTTGCTACAAATGGGCAAAACCATCTGGCTCTCTTGATTAATTTTAAGGCTCTTTGTGTTGTGGAGCGGGTGTTTTTTACATTCATTTCTATTTCCTGAGCATTTTATATTTGACACTAACTCTTATGATTCCCCCTTTGCCCTTTTTCTCCCCGCCAAGCAGCCCGCATACTGCCACCAGGCGCCCCTTGTACCCGCAGGTTCTGGGGGCCTGGGAGTCCATTAAGCTAGTGGCGTCGCATTTGGCAGTTCCCTTTTTTCATTTTATTGCAGAAGGTTTGTCTGAAAGCATAATGACAACAAAAGCAGCAGATTTGAGAGCGTCCCCCAAGAGAAGGAAAAGGACAGATGCACACAGACACGGAGCTGCGAACGTTGCCAGCAACAGCTGGGGAAGTGACAGGCTGCGACGTGGGTGACCAACCCGCCGAGTGCAGACAGGAACCTAAAGGAGCAGCGGTCTCCCTGGATTCACTTGCGACTTCCCAGGCTATCTTCCGTCCACCTGTCATACACCAAGGAGAAGGCGAACCTTCGCTCGCAGCCAATGACAGGCCTCCTACAGGTACACGTTTTACACTATTTCAGTTACTCCTTTTATTTTGTGCCTTTTCATTTTTAAAAAATGAATAAAAAATAAAAGTATATCTTAAAAAAGGGATACCTTTGTTAATTACAAAAATATTAATATACTGGTCACTCTATATACCAAAAAAAACAGCATTTTGACTCAACCTGGAAGTTACCGTGTGTTTCCGACTATAAGATGCACCCCCCCTCCCGCCTCTGCCCCAATTTTGGGAATAATGGTTGTTAATGCTGCTGTTGAGTTCTGTTTACATTTACATCAGTGAAATATTGTTATTTGTGCTATTAAATATTTTACCACATTTTTTGCTTCAAAACTTGTTTTCCTATTTTCCTCCTCTAAAACCTAGGTGCATCTTATGGTCCGAAAAATACGGTATCTGCTGAAAACATTAATGTCCCAGCCTTTCGTGTTTCTTTCTTTGGCACACTCACCTTGTCGTCTTCACCCTCCTCATCATCTATGTCTGTGCCGTCCTGAAAGGAAGACCCACAATTTGTTAATAAAATATCACCTGAAGTTCCCAAAGGCAAACGACGCTCATTCCCATTTAATAATTTTTTCTACGTAATTTAAGCACTAGTATTTTTAAAGTACAATATTTCAAAAATATTCTTTAAAATGACACGTTTAAAGTTCAAGGCCACTGTGGCAAAAGTTGAAACAATATGCATCATCTCTATAAAACTGAACTATTACTGAAGCTATTAGGCGAGTGCCCTTTGGAGGCATCCAGCTTCGAAAACGCGTTGCCGAGTTGTACTTTCTGTAAACAGTTTTGTTCTCATTCTGACAAATGAACCAACGGCTACGTTAAGCCTGAGAACACCATACTCCGTTTGTGCTAGGCTCATTGTTATAATGATTTCTCTTTTCCTTTGGGGCCATTACTGAAACATTAGACAGTAGAAAATCCATTAGTCTGAATATAATCAATCTCAAGAATAAGTCACAGGTTTCTACATGGCATTGCTGCTTTCCTCGGGCTTGGGCTGTGGGGGAAAGCAGGTGAGGGAAGAAAACTAGGGTCTGATATGAACTGAAGGGGGCCTGGCTTTGGTTCAGGGGTCACAGCACCAGCTGTGACGCAAATAGGTTGGTTCAGATTTGTTTTAAAACAAATCTGAACCATTTGTCTACCTACTAAGTCAATTTCACTCATATCACTGCAGTATTTAAAAGCTAACACCTGTTGGTTCATATTCAAATGTGTTCGGTAGCTTGCAAAGAATGCTGGGTATTAGAAAACCAGAGCCCATTTCAGCTTGAACACTTCCCTTCCTACTTAACCTTGCAAAGATCAGACAGGCTATTCTAACGTCATTGTTCCCATGAAAAGACATTTGTCAATGTTATGCTCTTAAGAGGGAGTAACTCCAAAGTATCCAGAGAGTTCTCTGCTATACTCCATTTAAACCACTGAGCAGTCACCCTCCCCAGGAACTTGAACTAGCACCAGGTGTGACACTCATTGATGATGGAGAGTTAGCCTATTCACTATGGGAGCAAGCAACATTCATGACAAATGGACAGAAACAAATACAATGAAAAGATTTTATGGGAGAAAAAACATTGTAATTAAGACTTTGAAGTCTTCGGCTTGACATAGTCTTGAGCTTAAGACACTGTTCTAGTACTTTTTCCTGTGTGACTATGGGCAAATCACTTCAGCACTCTGGGCCTTAGTTTTATTAAGCATAAAATGAAAATAGTAATTCTTACCTCCATCATAGCTATACTATGAAGATTGATTAGATAATGAGTTTGAAAATGTTTTACAAATGAAAAAGTTGTTATACACACATGCATATACATTGGACTCATGTACCCAGGTATATGTTTATATACACTATGCCTAAAAATACGCATATACATGCTATAAATATACATATATACATAGCTGGAAAAAATCTGAAAGTTGTAAAATGTGAGTTGACAGCATTTTTACTATAAATATTTCTCAGTAAAAATTTCTCTCATCAGTACCTCTGTGAAACTTAGTTCTTCAAAGAACCTGCAATTTAAAGTTATTTATTTATTGGATGATTCTAACATCTTTAGGCCCTTTTTTACTGATGCATACCCAGGCCTGCTCCATTAGACAATCCAAAATCAAACAGAACAGAATTTGAATTCGCTTGAGGTTTTACTCCCTGCCAAAACACTCATTTCTCTACTTCCCCTGCATCCCAAAGGATACCAGAAGTATTCCTTTACTAATTTCAGAGATGATTTTTTAAATAATAAGAACATTATAAGGGAAAATATGTGAAGACAGTCACCTTTTGAGTTTAGAAAAACCCAAAGTGAAGCTGATCTGTGACCAAGTCTCAAAATCTTAGACTTCTGTTTAAAAAACTGGAGCCTTGAATCTGGAATGCCAAGGGTGTACCATACAGCATGCCTGTAAATGAGTGCCTGCTCTCTGGGAGCAGGAAAAGGTCTCTGAGCTGGGATACGAGGTCTGGGGGAGATGATGTCGAGAAGAAAAAAAGTAAGGGGAGGCTGGGTGTCTTTGACAAGAGGCCTGTTGCTGAACCTTCTTTCAACACCATGGGAAGTGAGAGAATCACAACAAAAACCTGGGCCCTCAACAGTAGTGGGGTGCATCCCCACCCCCGCTCAGGTATGCCTGGGAGTTGGCAAGCCTCCAAGAATCCCATGAGCCTTCAGGCCAGAGGTGAATATTGCACGGGGTGCCTGGGTGGAGAGACCCTGGGCAGCCTCCCAGAGGCTCTGCGTCCCCTGAAGGGGCTCAGAGAGCCACCAAAGGCCGTTTCTCTAGTGGGTGAGACTGTTCTTCATCATAACCTTCCTGAGCATCAGGTGTCCACAGGGACACACGCTACTGGCATGGAAGGATGACTGAGAACCAGAGGGCTCTCCCCATTCTGAGGAATTAGGTCAAGACTCCAAAACACAAGGTGCTAGAGAAAGGAAGTCCGCAGGCATCACCTAATATAAAACCTCTACTGTAATATGGACACGTGCTGGGTGGTTTCTTGAGCCTCAAACCAAGTGGACTTGGGCCATGATTTGGTGGTGGTGTAAACATCAAACTCACTGGGATCTTTGCTCACCTGACAGTCCTGCAGGCTGCCAACCTTCCCTTTCATGGGTCTGATGAAATTATAGAGAAACAGCAGCAGCAACGCCATGGGGATCATGTACAGTTCAAAGTTCCAGACGGTGACCAAAAACACCTGACGGGGAGACAAGACAGAACCACTGCTTGAGAAGGCGGTACAGAAACAATCTTAAATTCCTACTCGTCGACTTCGGGAAATTAAACCCAAGACTCTCCCTCTGCAGCCTCTTTTAGATACAGTTACAAACAGGTGAACACACGCATGCACAAATGTGCAATGATTAACCCGGCTTTGGAACTGGTAGGATGAAGATGAAATGGACTGGCCACTCACCCTCTGGCACAGAGATACAGGGGCCCCATACCTGGAAACCTCATTACTCTCATCAGCCCTCTTTACTTTCTTGCTCCTAGATTTATGGTACCAAGAAGGAGGTAAAGCAATAGGCAAAAATCCGGGGTCTCCAAGAGGCAGGCCACAGACTGAATTTTACCACCACTAAGACTTACTTCAACTGGGAAAAAAAGGATAACTTTAAATTGGCTGCCAATATTTCAAAATCCAAATATTTCAGATAAAAAAATTAAGACTTCCAAGGTCTCTTTAAAAATCTTAACATTTTCCGATTTTGAGGCTCAATGGGCCCAAGCAAATCATGGGCTAGAATGGTCTACACTAGAGAAAGCACACATTTTGCCTGCCCAGTTTCTATCAGCCTCTGAATCTGTGACCCCTGCCATAAATAAATAGGACAAGCAAGAGCTTGGGTTTGAACCCAAGTGTCTATTGCCCCAGTGGTCACAGGAGACATGAGTGCAAATAAGACAGGGCCCCACCTCCAGGGAACACACTATTTAATGGGACAAACAAGAAAAGAACACACGGTCATTATTTCACAAGGCAGGCGTGAACTCTTGGGCAAATTATTTCAAGGCTTAAGCCTTACTTTCTTGTCCAAATTGCAAGTAGTCCAGAAGATGAAGTAAGAGAACTTGTGGTTATCAGATATCAATCCATAATAAGTACTAAAAAAGGTCATTCTTATAATTTACCAACTTAGAAGAGGCAAATTATTGCATCTTAAATATTAAAACTTCCCTTCCAAAAGCAGCGTTGTTTTACCAATGACTAAAAACTTTTTCTACCATTTAAAAAATTGTAGCTATTACATACTTATTGTTTATTTTTGGTTTCTATTATAAATTAATAATTTACCTCAGTATATTTTTCAAGTGGGTAATTGTGGCCTAAAAAGCAAATAATTTGTATACATTTTTTTTTAGTATCTTGACTGAATTTTCTTATTGTTTCAAATAACTTTTCATTTCATTCTTTTGGGGTTTCTGAGTCACAGAATCCACATAATCTGCTTCTGTTCCCTCTTTTTTGATATCTGCAACTTGCTTTTTTATTCTTATTTCTAACAAAGCAATGTTAAATACAACTGTTGAGAAGGATATTGTCTAATCCCTGAATGTAATTAATATGTTCTAGTACCCATTTTGAATATACACATTGTTTCTTACTAGTAAGAAAGCATAATAAGACACCCAGTTCAATGACACTGCTATTTCCCCAAACACCTTGAAATCTGAATAACTCTCAAAAGCCTAATTAAACAAACAAACAACCAAAAACCCTGTCAGGTCCTATCACTTGATATATTGCTTCCTCAACTAATCTGAGAATAAAATACAATTTCTTTTATCACACATATTGGCCTGTAAAACACCACTAATTTTACATCCGTCTCAGAATGTGAGCCCCCACCAAGGGTGACACACCCAAATGCCCACAGGGCTCAAGCAGGTCAAAGGTAAAGAAGCACAGGAAGTGAGGAGTCCACATCATCATCGTGCTTCTTCAAGCAGATGAATCACTATCCAAGTGCAATAGACAGTGATATCAGCATGAAGAAAACCTCTTGGAAGATCAAGTTGGTTTGGTCTTTACTTCCCCAGTCATTTCTGTAGAAAAGCAATCAGGCTGTTCTCTCATCCAATAAGGTGGCATTTGCTCAGTTATCACTTTGATTGGCATGATGCTGGAGAGTGGCAGAGCTTAGGTTAGACGGACAGTTTAGTAGGAGAAAGGAAGTCTAACCCACATGTGATGGCGGTAAACTTTTAAAAGGCTTCACATACTTGGAGAGAGTAAAACATTCAATGGCGCTGGATCCTAAAGGGGTGGGGCTGGAGATGAGGGCGGGGAACTGTGCAGGGGTCGGTTACCAGAAAGACCTGTACGTCTCGGTGGCCAATCCAAGACGTCATTGTAAACTAACTGGGAAGTCACTATGGATTTTCTAAACAGAGAAACAATGGGGTCAGATATTTGGCTAGATAATTCTGGTTGCTAAGTGTCCCTTAATTATGGGTGTGGGGTAAGGCAATGAGAAACTAAGACACAGTTTAAGAAGAAACTGTAACAGCCCAGAAGAAAGAGCAAGACTTTTGTCTGGGAGGCTAAGGGCCATTTTACAGGAAAGAGAGCTCTCCATTGGTCCTTTAACCTGTTGGATTTTGATTAGCTCTGGGGAGCTGTGTGTGGAAATACCATGGGTTTTTATGTTACACTGCCCAGGGGAATTGAGTTTACAGGTGGAGTTAAGGTTGCTAAGTGTCAGATCACTCTGGGTTATCTGGTTAAATCCAATGTGACTACAAGAGTCCTTAACAGTGAAAGAGAGGCAGAAAAACAAAGTCAGGAAAAACTGTGAGGGCAGCAGCAAGGTCCGAGTGAGAAGGCAACAGTGTGCCTCGCTGGATGTGAGGGTGGAGGAAAGGGCCAGGAGCCAAGGGATGTGGGTGGCCTCTGACAGCTGGCAACAGAAAGGAAACAGATTTTGCAGAACTGCCAGAATGAACAGCCCTCCCGACACCTGCATCTCAGTCCAGTGAGACCTGTGGTGGACCCCTGACCTCTGGAACCGTGAGATGATAAATTGGTGTGGTCTTAAGCCACTTACTTGTGTGGCAATTTGTTACAGTAGAAATAGAAAACTAATAAAGGAGTATAATGCAAAATGGGTGAACTCACGTAGGAAAATTATGAAGGGTCCGGACCCCAGCGAGAAGGTAAGGGTATATTCAGGCATGAGTCGTGGAAGAGAGGCCTTGGCAAACCTCAACTCAGATCAAGCCGAGACCTGAAATGCCTGTTCCCGTCTTAACCCCACTTTCCCCTCCTTCCTCCAGTGTAAAAAACAAACAAACATATTTAGACCTGCTCCCCTAAATGATGTTCTAGTCACCAAGGTATGTAGTTTTCAAATTGTCTGCTTTCTTGAGATCCAGGGACATAGAAACATAGCAATTCAGGTGTTTATTTGGCATTGCCTTGGGCCATTCTACAGGACACAGAATGACCTGGTTTGTTCACGGGGCGGGGGGGGAGGGTCAAACTGGGTGCTTTCTCTTATTTCTTAGAGACAAAACTCCACCCTCAAATTCCAGTTCTGCGTAGGAATGACCCAACTAGTAACTTATTCCCAGTGCTTTTGCAGAAAGACACCTGGATTATGTGGCTTTCACTTTTCTTGTGCTCTGTGACTTTAAATAAACAAGGTATGTAATGTTCAAACTGCTACTTTCATAATAACACTATAGTGAACATTTCCACCAAGAATGTAGCTGACTGCATCCTGATTTTAGAAAAAGTCTATACAGAAGAAGTCCACATAATCCTAATATTAAACACAGAGTCGTTTAGACCATAGTCTTCTAGACTCATAGTTTTTCTTGACTTTTGAGTGTCCTATAGGATTTTTTATTTAAAAAAAGGGGAAAAAATGCTTCTAACCTATATTTATATACAAGGGTCTTACCAAATATGTAATCTTTATTCTCTTTTTCATATGAAACATGTATGAAAATCCCATGGTTTGCATCATGCAACCAGCCACTTGCTACTTTACACTTTTGATGACTTTATGTAAATGGAAAAAAAACAAATGCTCATCTACAGCCCAATAAAAACCCCCATACCACTCACGAAGGCGGAACAGCCAGCTTAAAAAGTAGAAAAGCTCTGAACAGAGTGAAAAAAAGAAGGCATCTAATATGCTGGAACTACTGGCTTTCCCCTTCAAATGATCATAATTTCAGGTCCAGAATCAGGCAACAAATTTCTCATTATGTGTTTTTGCAAAAGCTGGTAATTGAGCAGTTGAAAGTCTGATTTGGGCAAATACATCTTTCAAAGCCATCAGCAAATTCTCTGCTCTGTTGAAAGGAGTGAGAAAGGAATCCTCGCACACTTATTTATTCCCCATAAAGCTGGGTATCTTGAAGAGGTCGAGAAAAAAATTGCATTAAATGTACCGATAAGTGTCTGACTCATTTCCGAAGCATAATTGTCGGCACCGTGGGCACCCTCCGTGGGAGAAGTCCGATGCGGCTCTAATTGTGCCCTAAGTGGCCAAAGCGTTCTCTCCACGCATTCTCTGACTTTGGCCACATGAGAGCATCAGCCTGCAATTGTGACTAAAAGCTTCAACTTAACACTTAGGACTTACTCCTTCACGTTCGGAGAAAGATTGGATCGGAATGAATACAGCAAAAGTGCTCTGGGTAATAAAGCGAGTGTATCTAATTAGCATTAGTGCAGTAACAGAATAAAGCAGTTCACTGTATTAAGTTACTCCACTTACAGCTTTATTTCTGGCACTAAAAGACGCAGGGTGGCAATAAGTTCACATGAAGCCTGCAATAGCTCTGTACATAATATTCAATGTGCTTGAAACCGACGAAGGTGCTTCAATTCGGAAACCCTCCAGTAGTGACTACTGAGCAATGCTATTTATAACAAAGTACAGTTCTTTCAGGAATAAGATTAAGAATGGCTCAGATGGTCTCCTATTACTCAGATATCTGTTTGCACAATTGAAAAACTGTGTTTGTATCAGAGCTGCATATACTCACCACTAAAAGTAACGATGATGCCCACATTTGAATCTTCCTTTTCCTAAAATCAATTAATGCATTTAGGGGTCCTGAATTTTTTGTAACCAAGCCAAGTCCTGAAAAGCACCCATTCCTACAATGCTGAGACAACACAATAAACCAGGAAGAAATCCGGCCCTGGCTGGTGTAACTCAGTGGATTGAGTGCGGGCCTGCGAACCACACAATCGCAGTTCGATTCCCAGTCAGGCCACATGCCTGGGTTGCAGGCCAGTTCCCAGCAGGGAATGCACGAGAGGCAACCATACATTGATACTTCTTTCCCTCTCTCCTTCCCTTCCTCTCTAAAGATAAATAAAAAAAAAAAAAGGAAGAAATCCAAAATACGGTCTTTACCCATATATGTATCCATATATGTGTGTGTGCATACATGCACATATGAACACACACTCACACACATACTCCTTAAACCATCATTAGATCACCAAAATAAAAGTTCAAACTTCAACCCAGCAACCGCGCATTCGATTTTTGGCCTGTTATGTTCAAAATCTGTTGCATTATGTAAATAAATGTGCTCAAAACCACCACCACCAAGTCAAATTCCTGAAACAACAATGTTTACGTCTAATTTCAAACCCAAAAATGGTAAATTTGATGACACAAAGAGAATAGAGTCTTCCTCAGCTTTTTTTAAAGAATCTGATCCATTTAAGCACAGAGTGAAAATATTTGAAAAGACCCTTTAAGAACCAAGAGGCAGATGTTCAGGTAAGAGCGCAGCCAGGAAATTGTTTATTTTAATAAAGCCAGTATATGTGCAGCCTCAAATTAGGAGCGGCACCAAGGCTGGGACATGTCTAAACTATCACCACCTGTTAGCCCTGAAAAATCAATTAAAGTCACCCTTTCCTAGCAAGTCCCTTTCTATCCAATAAAACTGAGCTTCGGCCTGAGACTTCAGCCGCTCAGAAGAAATGAACTTGAAACCTAAATCCGAGGTCTCTCGTTCCAGCCCTGCTTGTGTTCACATAAACTAACCATGGTAAAACTAGCCTTTGGGGCCGCGGTAGAAATGGGAGGGAGGAGGAGACCAAAGGGGAAAGGAAAAGAGGAAGAGAGAAATTCCTCGTTCTATCACTCTCAGACTGAGAATCATCCCTCCTCTTGGTGAATTCCAATAATTTCCTGAAAGGCTCTATTTTTTTCTTTTCTTTTTTTTTTTTCCTCCTTCAGAATAGAATTGTGGGCTACATTTTCTGTAGGAGAGAAGAGATCCAACTCTGCAAGTTGAAAGCAAGGGCAGAGAAGCCATCCCAAGTGTTTTCGTAATTAAACGAATATGCATAATGAACCATATGCCCAAAGGGCCTGTTCTTCATGTGGGCCAGATTTTTGTTTGAATTTTTAATTTTTATATACAGATGAAACATTCAGTCTAATCGACCCAGCAGTGTGAGGGAACACGCGATCAGAAAAAGTGCAAGGGACGGTCCACGCAGGAGCAGGAAAAGAAGACACTAGAGAAATTCTCTTCTGAAGACGTTGATTCAAATGTGTTTTTCCCCTCTAGCAATTGTTCCTGTCATCTGCTCAGAGTCTGTAGGAAACACACAGAATGAATACGCTGACAGCTCCGTACAGTATCAGTAAAATACAGTGCCATCAGATGAAAAGTGTGAAAATCCCATGGGACAAACAAGGCTTTCTTCAAAAAAAAAAAAAAAAACCCTCCACACCCATCATTCAGGCTACCATCTTGAATTACAGGAAATCCTCCCAAGAAAGCTACATAAATATTATATTGCAGGCTGTAGGCCACATGTATTAGCAATCTGAACCCATCTAAGAGGAATGCATACCTCTGAAGGATGCAACTGTGCCTAGTGGGCAGGAAAGTCACAGGGAGAAATGCAAGCTTGCCCTCCCTACTCCTACAGCAATAGAGACTGTGAATTTAAGTGGTTCAAAGTACTCTCAAATGTACAGGTCCCCGATATTTCCTAAACTGCCATTGTAAGGATAGGATAGGAAAGGATAGGTAAACCTTCCTTGAAGCTTTCCAGTGCCATGTAGACTATTCGACTTATAATCAAAGCAACATAAGAGATAGATAAAATTACTACGTGTTCTCTGGACACACAGGATCCAACGAGCATTCCCTAATGCAAAGAAGAGAGTTTCCAAAAATGTGTTCGCACAACATTTGAAATGTACAAGGATGGTCTGGCGAAAGTTGTCAGGCCCCACATGTGGGTTGGTCTTGTGCATTACTAATTCAGGATAAACATCTCAGAATAGGGCAACTGAGTGTGTGTGTGTGTGTGTGTGTGAGTGTGCACTGGTGGGGGAGGCAGCCAGGAGGAAATGCTTCAAGTTCGCTCTTCCCCATGTCTTGAACCAAAATAACCTAAATGCAACATGCCCCATTGGGCCTTAGGGTGTTCCGGAAAGATCATGAAAACAGACCTGATCATAAGTCCAAGGGAAGCCTTGGATTCTTTATAGCCATCCTCCCCCACCCCCGCTTTGAACACAGATATGCTGTCGTCTTCACAATATAAACACCAGAATGGAATGCAAAGCATTTAAAGAGCAAGTAATAATGGAGCTGTAAATAACATCTCTCACTGCTTTCACTCTCCATTCGGAGTTTACGCCTTTGATACCGGGACCGGGTGACTTGATCTAGTGGTCTCAGTGGAAAGACAGATAAACTTCAACAGCAGTGCAGACGACAAAAATTGACAAGGAGTGTCACCTCTCCGGACTGTTTAAATCCTTTAAGGAAGTGTCGGAGCAATTAGAGAGGGAGTGTAATCTTTGCAGAGTGCATTAACACTCTCCGACCTCGCAGACAATAGATCAGACCTCAGACACATAATGCTTCCCTAAGGCTTTTTAGCCAGTGTATTTGATCTCTTAGTCAGTCATGTGCTACTCTAAGGTATCGTCCAAGTAGAAGGCATTATTCATGAGCCCCGCTGTCCCCTCGCTCTGAGGCTGGACCGCAAATCCAAAGCAGGAAAAATCACCATCATCTTCAGCTGTATTTCTTGTATCTTTAAGGGGAGGGGGAGTCCAGACTTTTGGAACACAGTCTTTGCACAGTTCTCGTAGCATTTTTTTCCAGCTACCAAGTCCATTCTGTCAAAGTGAATTAGTGATGTGGATATGCGCAGGTTATTTGATGAGCAAGGGGCATGGGGTGGGGCATCTTCAAGGTACTGGACGCTTTTTGTCTCTGAAGTGAACTTCATCATAGAGTCACTGAGGAAAACACCGTGTGTGATAAGCAACGCTTGAATATGCAAAAGAAAGCAAAGGGGGGAAATCAAACAAACTCCTGGCACTGCACACTTTTAAATCTTCATTTATCCTGCAAGTCATGCGGCAGGACGCTCTGGTCAGGCAATAACCTATTTCCTGATGAACATATCCTGTTCCAACTGTTAATCTCACAGTGCATGCTTGGCTTTTACCATTTATTATAAACATTTTCAAGAACTGCTTACCACGATATATTTTTTTAATGGATTCGATTTTGGTCAGCTGCTAACAGGGCAGAGAACTGAATATTCTTTACATGAAGGCAGCAAAATAGGTTTTCCAAAGGTCTGACTGGCTTTCTACTCTTCTCCCTCATGAGTAATTGGCATAGCAATTGAAACAGAACATGAGAAGGCTAGTGGGTTTCTTTTCTTTCTTTTTTTTTTCTTTCCCCCTCTCTTCTGTTATAAGAAATTCTGTATCCGACAGTGTGGTATACAAGAGCTTATTGGTTTTGAACTTCGCTATGAGACTTGGTGAAATGTTCAGGAGAGAGACAAGACTGAAATAATTGGCTCCAGACCATCTCAGTTGTCTGTTGATGACACTCAATATCTAAAGCCTAAAGCATTTAAGCCAAAATAATTACATTTTCTTAGAATCAAGGCAGTTCCCCTCACAAATGTGCACTGAAAAGGGTTTTAAAATGAGACTACAAGAGAAGAGTTGAAAATTAGCTTTATGTTTAAGCAAATCACTGTAGCGTTAGCATTTTCAGACCCAAACTTTTTTAAAAATGCAAGTAAAAATATATATATTCACAAAAAGCAATTTAAGAACTTTTGAACCTTAACTAGCAGGAAAGAAAGATCTACTGAACATGCTCTAACTTTGCTTTGACAATATCTAATGTCCACAATAAAATGACAACAATAATTGAATAGAATGTTATCATATCTACTACGCGTTTTCTAATGTTTTCAAAGAAATTGCTTATGCTGTGTTTTAATCTCTGGGTCACACAGCTTTCAAGAAATCTGTGATCCCACTCAGATTAAAAATAACCTTCAACAATTAGCTATAGAAAGAACTATCTTCTGGAAGCAACTGGATTTGATAGTCTGATTCGAAGCTGTATCTGTGGACACACGCACACACACAGCACTATGCCTAAGCCATTTAAACTCAATAGCAAAGGATTTTATAAAACATGCCAAGGGCACAGGCATCAAATGTTGGTGACAGGCGAAGTAACAATAAAAGGAAAAACAGGCCTAAAATGGCAATTTGCCATAAGAAACCTGTACCAAGTTGGCAATACGCTGGGTCTTGTCCCTTGGGCGTAAAGATACACACACCACAGAATATCTGAGAAAATTATGATGAAAACAGAGATGACACAGCATGAAAATTTTATCTTTTTACTAATGCCGTGATGTCTGCATGTAGATGACTGTATCAAATTAAAAACAAATCACTGAACTTGAAATCCCCAAGAAGCAGTCCACAGACGGTCACCTTTGGGATTTTCATCATTCATGAGTTTCTATCGCCACCTGCAGGACTGTCTTTAAGTGAACTTGAGCGATGGTCAGGCTATCTGCCATATTCTTTTTTAAATTTTCTTTTCCCTTTCCCTTTTTTCCTTTCTTCCCCCTTGTGGGTGTGTGAGCGAGAATGCTAAATTTCCAAAAATATCAACGATTCTCTTTTGAAAACATGTAAATCAGTAAAAGTTTAAAACTCACCCCTGAAATGCAAAATTAAACTCCCTGAAAGAAGTGTAGTTCACTGAGGCCACAGGCAGCTCATTTTTTAACATCCCATTGTCCATTTTGCAAAGCATAATTCTGAGGAAGGCGTCTGCCCTCAGAAATTCCCTCACGAAAAATGTTTTCCAGGGAAAGCAGCTTTGACTACGGGGTAGTTCACACAAAAAAGTTATCATTGCATGTACCTGGCTTATACTAGAGCAGAAAAATGTGCTATCAGCAAATGCACACTTAGTCCGTCTTTAAACAACAAGCAAATGTAAGATACTATTTCACTACAAGTTTCACAAAAAAGGGTTCCCATCACCATCACCTTCACCATCACCACCAGCATCACCACGAAGTCTGATGGGAAGCCTCGTCTGCAGGAAGAGATGGGTTAGGCACCTGACTGAACAACACCGATTTTATTCCTCCGTGGCATATTACCCCTCCAGAATAGCCATTCTACAGACTTATAAACTATTTTCCAAATGTAAGACGTAAGGGAAAACAATTTTTTTTTAATGTTCGTAACAAAACCCATGGATACTGCGTAGATGCAGCTTGGACTCATGAACTAAAATCATCGTTTCAAAGTTTGTGGCCACAGAAGTCACACCCCGCAGGTGAAGTGCAGGGGTTGAGAACCCTCCCCTCTAATGAGACGTGAGACTCTGGGAAAACTCACGTTACCGAGCCTGCAGTTTCTCACCTTATGGATGAACATGAAAGACTCTGGAACTTGACATTCTTATAGCTCCATGCATTTCCAGACTTAAATGGAGCCACGGGGGTCTGGTTTTGACATCCATTGAGCAAAGGTGTGTATTTCTCTTTTTTTTTTTTTTTTTTTTTTTTTGGTTTTTGTTTTTCCTTCACAAAATGAAGCCTCTCTGGCAATGAGTCAAAACCAAAAAAATGTAAAAGCTTGGGCAGAAATAGAAAAGTCATTTTAAAAGGCATATGTGTGTGTGTGTGTGTGTGTGTGTGTGTGTGTGTGTGTGTGTGATTGGGGATTGAGAGAAATTCCAGTGAGATTAAGTCAGTAAGCACTGCTGAGAAACATGCTTTAGATGGTGACGTATTGAGACAGATTTTGATTTGTCTCTATCTTTTTTTTTATAAAAGCGAAAGCTAGCAAATATCAGGCTAATGAAATATTTCCCCTCATAACTGGCTCTATTATTTAAAAAGCCAATGCCACAGGACTGGAGGAGAGATAGCAAAACACACCTTCCTAAATCATAAATCAAGAGGCGAAGCACAAGCCCGGCCTAGTAAAGCCTAACTAGACCACAAAGACGGTTTCCCTCCATAAACATCAGGTCTGGCCGCTGGAATGATTACCAGGCTCTCTTGTAACTGTCACCTGTGGTGGGTCTAATGACAGGCTACCCCAGCAAGCACGCCTGCATCGCCCCGCAATAAAAGGGCCATTGCTCACCAAGCCCAGCCAGACAAGGAGCACACATGCCACCTGATGGGGAGCCCCCCCTCCAAGATCAGGCAGATAGGCTAATAAAATGACAGCTTAGGAACAAATGACAAAGCTCAGACTGCAAAAAAAAAAAGCAGGATTGAATTAGCCACATATATAAGTGCTGGGCATGGTTCTTCAACAGGTCAAAAGTGAAGCAGGAAATTGGCTGTAACTTTTCACACACACCAGCACTCAACCTCAATCTCTCTCTCTCTCTCCCCCACACACCCTCTTCCCACCTCTGTTGCCCTTCTTCCATTCCTCCATCTCTTCTTTTTTCCTAAATATTCTTGTCAATTTTTTTCCCATCACACAAAAATGCTGGCGCATCCAGGTATCACACATAGAAACAGGTGGAAAGGAAGGGAAAAGCACTCAGCTCTGTAAAAATCCAAAATTAAATCTCCCCAGATTCAAGGCCTGTTGATCAGGGTTAGAGCTATGCCGGGTTCCTTCCTCTTCCCCTGGGTCTCTAACTGAGGGCTGCCTTTTGGACATTTTGCTAGCTAGCGCCATCCTGTGGGTGGTCAGGAGCAAGTAAAAGCTAGGAAAATGCACCTCAGACCCAATTATGATGAAGTTGTGAGGTTGTCTATGGATTTTGCCCCCTGGTGGGGTCCATAGGCTGTTATGGTCAGAGGAGGAGTTGGAATAAAAAGAAAACAGTAGCAGGTGGTTTGCACTAGTTTCAGTACTCATCCAAGATGCACTGATTAGACGCTTGCTGTGTACCTCAACCTATCGTAGGCAGTAAGGACATACGCAAAGACGAGAGACTGGGCCTTGGTATTTCTGCAGCTCAGTGTCCTACATCAATCCTTCAATGATATGGCTATGTTGTACTACATGATTTCTTAGCATATGACATTAACCTGAAGTTTTAGGTCATTCAAATAATCCCTTTGATTTACTTTTTTTTCAGTTACAGTTGACACACAGCATTCTATTAGTTTCAGGTGTACAACATAGTGATAAGATATGTGTATACCTTACAAAGTGACCCCCCCATAAGTCTAGGACCCACCTGACACCATGCCCAGTGATCACAACATCACTGACTGTATCCCCTCTGGTGTCCTTTACATCCCTGTGGCCGCTTTTCGTAACTGGCCTATTTTTCATGTGAGGACCTTAATGCATCAGGTCAAACATGGAAAGTACTATCACGGCCTTAAATATAGACTCACCTGCTTCTGGATGTGGTGGTTCCGTGCACATTAATTAGACCTAGAAATAGGTGGTTCTTGAACATCAGTTCCATGGCATGTAATACAAGGGTTTGCATTTCTACCCTCTTCTTGAACAGGTGGTTGGCAAGGCCTCATATCAGATCATATAAGTCCCGCCTGCATGTGTAGCTCCTTCACATTTTTTCAGTTACATATATTCAGTTACATATACTTCACGTTAAAATATTATTATGCTTATTATCTAATTTGATCTCCACAGGGAAAATTGAATTCTTCCTATGGTGTGATTTAATAATTAAAAGGTTAGCTCCTCGGTGTCATATATAAGGGGAGAACAGTGGAGGAAAGAAAGCAGCAAAGGAGGTGGGAAGGGGTGCTGGGGAGAGAGGGAAAGAGGCAGTAAGATCGACGACTGTTTAGTAGGAAAATTCACCTTTGTGTCTCAGTATCTCACGGTGTATGGGACACTGGACACACAATGGCCGTGGAAAGGGAGGGAGGGAGGGAGGGAGGAAGAAGGCAACTTGAAGAAGGTGATCTAGTGCTGGCTGGGTCAAGAAGGGACATGCTCTCCAGACTGTTTATGATTTAAGATCTCAAAATCAGGATCAAGTTTAAATCAATAGTAGGGTTTCCCTGGACAGTAGAACTAAGACTGAATCCACTGGAATCCCAGAACATGCACAGAACGTAGAAAGTGTGCTTACAGGTGCCTCCTAACAGGAACCTCGGGGGAGGCACGGGAGTCACAGAGGGCTCCCGCATGGGGCCTGGACCTAATACAAAAGGGAGAGTTAACTGACAATGTTATCAGCTAACAGGGCTGAGTGAAGACTGGCAATGCACCTAGGGTTAAACATATAAGGATGTAACACATACTAGTCAAAATTGGGACACTCCCAAAATAGCAACTGATTTTGGTCACCATAGCTGTGATTCTGTCTGGAAGTCAAATTCAATCATAAAGTAGAAATTATAAACAGGAAAATATGCTAAAATAGTTAAGGCTGTCCTTTTAAATTTTCAACAGATAATCTTTTAGTGCAATTACTGTAATTTTATTAAATGGAATAATTAGTTAATGCCTGAGAAGTTGTCAATAGAAGGTGCAATTATGTGGTAAAAATTCTAATCACAATTTGCAATAATGGATTGTTCTTACAAAAAATGCTGTATATTATTTAAAATATATTACGTAGTCCTTTATGGGAAGGAAGATTGGGGAAATCATCTTAAATGTTAAATAAACCAAATAATAAACTGTCAAATATTTTAAGCATTTTATGCATCTCTACATTTTGCATATAATGTGTGTATATATATATATATACATATATATACATACACACACACACACACACACACACATGCATTTCAGATGTCTACAAAATATCTTCTCCAGGCAAAATGATGATTGCAACAGTGGATTTCTTCCAACTTCAGCTAAACACTGTTAATCTTTGAGTTACAACTGCACAAACACCTACCAACAGGCAGTGAGGCCTGCTTTGCACGGGCAATCGTGACTTCCAATGGATGTGGAAACAGGCAGGTATAACTAATTGTGAATAGACTGGTGATAGAATTGAAAGAAAAAGTTAACCTTTTAGGAACAGCTAACATAAATACGTAGAAGCATCAAAAAAGATGACCAGCACTACATTAATAATAAATCTGAAAGCAAATTTTCATTGTAGTGGTCATTTGTACCAATGCAAATTCAATTGGAATGTTCTGTGGTCCCCAGAAGGGATCAGAGACAGACGCTCTCATATAAAATTTTGCCTAAACTGTACTCACAAAATGTTCCACAGAGAAATTTTTTTGTTTCCCAAGTGCCTTTTGCTTCTGTGTGTTTGTGCGTGTTGGAAGGATCAGTTCTATCACTGTTGCTGTTGCTTTGAAGTTTAATAGGACAACTATTTCCCAAAATTCTAGGATCTCTAAACATGAGGGATTTTGTACATGTTAAACATGGGATATCACTGAGAAAGTGGAGAATTGCATTTTTAACCTTCTTGGGGTAAAGGGGGGGGTTGATTGATGCTTTAAATTATGTATCATATTGCAGGCCCTGTCAACTCTGAAGAATACATTCTTCATTTTTTCTCCACTCAAAAAGTTTCAGGAAAAACCTCACAGATGTGAAAATCATAGCTTTATGAAGATGCCCATTGATATATGGCGGATTTAGATTACTTTTAACATCAAACGTCCAAGAAAAAATGTAATAAAATAAGGAATCCATCAATGCCCCACAGACTTGCCTCCCTTAATGCCCTAGGTGTATAGTGCCTGAGAGATTGGCGGAAAACCCAAACTACATAAGTGCAATCCTTTTTTACAGCATTAGGGGACCTTTGCTATTGAAAATAATCTTCTGATGATGACATCTGTCAAGTAACAGCCTGATCGTCACATGAAAAAAACCAATGCATTTATGCCAAACCACACCTTGGGGCTTTTATAGATCATACTGGGGTTTATAAAATATTAGTACCCAATAAAAACCAAAACAAACCAAAAAATCCATAGTTATAATTGTGGATAGCTATAAGCAGCTAACGTAAGTCTGGGGGCAAGATCCATGAAAGCAAAATGTTGCTCCCCAAAATAAAGGTCTGGCTACACATAACCTCACTTTAAAATATGTAATAAAATCAGGACGCTTAAGTGTATTTTTTAAAATGTTATCCTAAAAGTGCATTTTCTTATTTGCTCTTATTTTAAGAGCAGAATGAGTTCTGGAATGACCCGTCAGAGAGGTCATGACAAAAGCATTCTCTAATAAAATTATTATATCTTTACTTCACCAGCTTGGGGAGGGGGGGTACCCCTCTATAAATGCAGTGTCTCTGAGATCCCTTACAGTGGTCAACGTAAGTGTGAGACAAACGTAGAGTTCCAAATTAAAACTGTAAACCAAACACATATAAGTGAGCACTCTTTATTCCTGTACTTTCAGGACAAGAGAGAGAGAGAGAGAGAGAGAGAGAGAGAGCAGCTGGCAGAGTGAATGGACAGGGCAGAAGTGGCCCCCCACTAAAGCTCCCTTCCCAATCAGAAGTGCCCATTAAGACAACCTATTTCTATTCATTTGTTGTAATCTTTCTTCAGATCAGGCCAGCAGCCCATTAATCATTTCTGTCATTCTCCTACATAACCCAGGGCAACAGATCTGTTTTTCTAAAAATCACAGTGCCAGAAACTAAGCTCAAGGAAGAGAAAATTCTCTCCTCCCCGCGGAGGCTGGCTGGGCTGCTGACTGCAAGAAGCCACTGATCGTGGTGACTTTCCTCTTTTGCCCAGAGTCACACAGAAGGTCCCATGCAAAGTGTTTAGGAGAATTCAGGTAGGAAGTGGGGGGAGAGGGGCTGAAGAAGAACCTAATACAGGAAGCCCTCAGCAGAGGTGAACTTGAGAAAGGGGAATGGAAAGATAAACGCCAAGACAAAGGCAGATGTGGATAAATAAAGTCCCTTGTAATGATTTTACAAATGCCCATTGTTTTACCAGCTTCAGGCCCAGGAGAAAATTTATGAAGGTCAAGGCTGCAGCCATCATAAGCCCTCTACATGCCAAAGCAATGAAACACTAACAACAGCTAGACCAACCACAATGCTCTCCAATGATAAGAACAAAGTCTCTGAAAGAGATAATATACTTGCTCCATAGGTGGGAACCATAAAGGGTGAAGTGACCTTGAACTCACTGACATCTTGGACTATTTTAATGAAGGTATGCCTCTGAGTGGGGAGAGGGCCTTGAGAACCAAAAACAGGAGACAGAAGGGCCATGATCATGACCTGGGGTCATGACTCAGACCACTCACACGTCATATGAGCCCCCATTGAGATCTTTGCACAGGACAGAAATGAATGGCATGATATGAAATGTGCAACAGCAGTTGAGAGACTTGGTTTCTCCTCTCACGGCCGAGCCTACCAATCTGATCGAAGACAAGTCCCTTTAAAAGTGAAGGAGAAAGCCCAGGGATGCAGAGGGCATGGTGCCAGCTTCCAAGTCCTCCTAAGTTTCTAGGCCTCTCAGTGGTTGACTAGAGTGGTTTTTAGGTCTCTGGAAGCTCTGAGATTCTGTGATTTCATCACACTTACAAAGACGGGCCCATAGGATCAATGAGAAGTGCATTCCACGTATATGATTGGTTCTCCTCTGTGGGGTTGAGTCAACTTGTAATGCGTAGCAATCAATGATTTCTCAAGTCATGTGATATGAGTAAATGATTTTTATATCAAAGTTGGTGAATGGTTTACTTAAAACAAAAATGAGAGCAATTTTGTCTCAATTTAGGCGTGGCTTCTCAATGGTCCTTTTTCCAAACCCAGTGGCATTCACTGGCATGAAAGGAGAGGTCTCCACACAAAGCAGGGACTATACTGATAGGGTCACAACACCACCACAAAAACATTTCAAACGATCCAGAAGGTGGGCTCTCTGGAACCTCCCAGGAGGTAGCAGATAAGTAAGATTTGGGTAAATTAGGTGATTTCCGAGGTAAATCTGACTTATGTACTACGTTATCTTTCAAATATATCTTCTACATAATGACCTACACCACGATATATTTTAAGAAAAAAGAACGGATACCACTTATATTTCAGTTTCCACGTAGGTGTGAACGGCAGCTAGGCTGACTGTGTATCACTCTGCGTCACGTCCATAAAATGAAGCCCGTCTGCCTCTGGTGTTAGGACTCAGAAGCAAACAATTTGCACATGAAAAAGGAAGCTTACCACGAACGCCACTGTGCTCCTCAGAGTGGATTCCCACTGGAAGCAACTTTTAAGGAACTGTATTGTATTCCAGATCGCCATGGTGATTCTTTTCACACGGTCCACATCCCTTGATAAGATCTGATCAAAAGAAATGGAAAACCGAGAACTGGATTTGAATACTCCCCACATTCTCTTTAGATCAGGCAGCTCAGTCACTTAAATTGTATTCTGTATGGCTGCCAGCTAGAAAATAGAACGGTAATGTCCTCACACTTCTTCTAAAATCCCTTTATAAAATACGATCGTCCATAGAGGAAAGGGAAATACAATGCATTTCGTGGCACCTTTGGGAGAGAATAAACTGCTTCAATAACATCACAAAATTGGGCTGGCAAAAGCGACAGATCCTCCAGGCCTCTGGGTGTGGGTGTGTGTGTGTGTGTGCGTGTGTGTGTGTGTGAGAGAGAGAGAGAGAGAGAAACGGGAAGACAGAAACAGAGAGAGACAGAGGGAATGGGACCAAGTGTCTACCTTGTCTAGTTTGGAAGAAAATGGAGACCTGATAGTAGAGGCGTACAGGTATTCTAAGTCATGGAGTCCAGAAGAAGTCTGTAAGAAAGTGTAGCTCTGCGAAAGGAATCCAGTTCTCCCATCTCCTGGCCGCATGACTTGGGCCAGTGTCTAACCTCTGTTGGTATGCCATGGGGTTGACACCAATCTTAAAGATTATGGAGAGAACTGACGTGCTTAGCATTGTGCTTGTTGCATAGTAAGTGCTTTGAAGTATTTGCAGCATCAGCACAAGTTCCAATTTTATGAAAATTCAGCGACACCTAGTAGTGGGGGACACCTAGTGGTAAGAGGCACGTAGAGAGGACCCTAACATACCCCAGGATGCCAGCCCCAAACCCCCTGGTGCCCTCAGAGCCCAAAGCACCGCCCCCCCCCCCAGGAGGTCTGTGTTTGGCAAAGGAAATGTCTTTTCTCCCAGTTGTGGGCAGATCCATTTCAATTTGTTTGCAAAGCAGCCGCCCCACCTACCTCAACTCAGGTTTTAACTTTCAAGTAAACAGAGCAAAGGCAACAAGACTAATAAAAAAATAAGAGGTTGACTCCAATTACACAAAGTAAATATTACACTTAATGTTATTGCAGACCAAAGCAAAACATGTGGATGCTCCCTTCAGGAGACGTTCAAGGCCTTTCCCAAGTGCACCCAGAAGTTCATGGGAAACCAAAGGATGATAAGGCACCTTTATATTTAACTGCTTTATGTCATCCACAGCTGCTCACCCCACAGGAAGTGGTGGAAGTAATAAACGCTTTAAAAAGGGGGACACTTTGTTCTCTGTTATACAACTGAAGAGGGACAATAGGTACCAAGTGAAATCCTGAACAGTGTCTGAACAGGACAGGGTGGAGTCTGGAAAGAAATGTAAAAATCATGTTGGTTTTTTTAAAAAAAACTGCAACTTCCCCTACCGGGCTCAGACCTTCACTTTTCGTTGAAATGAAGACAGAGGAATTCAGGGCAATGGGCATAGGGAGATGGGCCAGTCCAAATGTGGTGAATGCCAACACACCCCGCATTTAGATGACGCTCATGTGGTAGAAGCGTGTGAGTCTGAGACTAGAAGCCGCTAAAGATCCACAGGATTCATTTTCTTTATGAACTAAATGGACAGAATACCTCCCTGAGAATGTGAAGGACAGAGACAGAACTGGCTGTGATTAACGGAAAGGAGGCAGGACAAGGAGATTCCTGAGAACACTTACTGAGCCTTAAGGCCAGGAATTTCTGTTTATAGGATGGTTCAGGAGATTAATGGAGGGCTGGCACCTGTTGTATTCAATAGAGGTGGTTTAAGTCTTTTTCTTATTAAGCTGACTGAAGTCTTTGTTTTGGGAGAGGAGGAGGAGAGGGGAGAGGGGCAACAGGAGAGAAGGCAGAGGAGGAGGAAGTGGGAGAGGGAGAGAGGGAAGGGGACATGCCATCAAGTAATGACAAAGAGGACTTCAGGTCCTGCATGCTGAGTGCACCAACAAGCCAGCTCCCCGCAGAGACCCACCTTTTTGGACAACTTGCGGCTGTCTTCAACAAAGCGCTTTTCCCTGGGAGTAAAGGTCCTAATACTTGCTTTGATCTAGAAAGACATCGTGGTTAGAAAGGGAGGCATTTCTACGGATTGCACGTCTCTCCTTTTCTTCTGGACGACTGGGAAGAACTTGGAAACCAATACCATCTGACCCTAAGGCCTTGGGGAGCGGGGAGAGCAGAGACATGGTGGCCACCCCTGTGCCCTGCGTGTGTCTCTGGGGATCTCATTTGCAAGAGCCTCACCTGGGTGGGTCAGACTGGATCTGGAAGACTCTAGAATGGTTGCAAACCAGTGGAGGTATTTAAACCACTGCAGAGATTGGGTTCGTGAAGTTCTCAAACTGCAGTGTCTGAATAGGAAAACTTGCTTTCACATCAAAGTTTTGAACTACTTTTTCACCAGTAACGCCTTGCATGTGAAAATATGCTTTTCACTCATAAAAACATTCTTTGTACACATAATCTCATTTCTTCTCAATGAGCCAGAGAAATAGGATTAACACCAGTAGAAAACCGGAATGTTCAACACCAATTTGGTGGCTGTTTTTAAAACACTTTTCTCTCCTTCTCTCCTTCCCTCTCCCCACTCCCCTTCCCTCCCCTCCGTTACCCCTGCCCCTCCCCCTCCCTCCCCTCTCTCACTCTCTCTCTCTCTCTCTGGGTGTCTCTCCTAGTGGCTCTTTCCTCCTCTCTGCCATACTTCTGAAACATTTCACATCTGAGTCTCTCCAGACTGGCCACCTTTCATGTTAAGTATAGTGAAACTGGAAGGTACGGCCCAGTTAAACTTACCGGATTATATATGAGGTCCATCTCCAAGTAAATAACTCCTTTGAAAGCTTGTTCTAAATCCTTATTCTTCAGTACATAACAATTTGTTTGCCCATCTCGAATCTGTTATAAGCAATAGATACAATACAAACTTTCTGTGGGGCTTGAACTAAACGAACCAATACAACACAGAGGAAGCACATATTTAGCAAATATAAAAATCAGCTTAAAACAACTTTTAATTCTAGAGTGCTGTTATGACTCATAAGAAGATAAAGTAACAATCACCAGGCTGAAACTGATTACACTAATGGAAAATTAGTGACACAAATTATTACTACATCCACATGGCCTTTCCTTCAAAAATCTCAGAGGTCATACATTTTTATTTATTCTAAAAAATGATAAACATTCTACACAATTCCTGGCTAGCATTCCTCAAGACAGCTAAGGTCATGGGAAAAGGGAAATGGGGAAAAGCGGTCACAAATCAGAAAACTAAGGAGATAAGATAACTGAATGCGATGTGGTAGGTGCCCTGGGTTGAATTCTGGCACAGAAAAAGGGCACTGGAGAAGCTGGTGACATTTAAATAAAGACCAGAGTCAAGTTAACAGTCATGCGCAATGTCAGTCTCTGGTTGGGTTTTGTGTGTGTGTGTGTGTGTGTGTGTGTGTGTGTGTGTTTTGTTTTAAGTTTTGACAAATGCACCCTGGCTATAAAAGATGTCAACACTAGGGGAAACTAGGCGAATGGTATCTTGGAACTCCATATTATCTTTGCAACTTTTCTGTACATTGAAAATTATTCCAAAATAAAAAACTCAGTAAAAATGTTTTTAAAATAAATAAAGGAGCCAATTTTAATAAAATGATCAGTGTTTCACAGCCAGGGGGACATGCAAATTAATTGGGTCGCTAAAGTTGAGGTCAAAAAATCCAAAAATATTTCAAATGTACAAAATCCTGACAAACCTGCAAAACAAAACAAAAAAAAATCCCTCTCATATCCTGTGCTGGCAGGCATGCCACGTCAGTCCCACACACTCGTCTAGCTGCGGACTCCAGCTCATAAGGTATCTGAGAAAAACATTTCCTGCATCATTTTGGAAACACCTCGGCTCCCATTAAGGCACTTTCTTTTCAGAACGGATAGCGGTGATGCTTTTATTACACACAGTAGTCGTATACGTATTGATTAAACTCCGGGCCCGCCAGAGGCATACCTGTTAACTCCAAAATGACATCAGCAAAATTGGAGCTGACCGAAAGCTCCGTCTGGGATTGTCAATGATCAAAGATTTGAAATAACATAGGAGATTGGAGGCCATGAAATTCGAGCCGTATTTTAAAGGACTATTGCTGTCACTACACGCATCCAGCACAAGTGTGCTTATAAACAGGGGTGGAAGTGAGTTGAATAAGTCACGCGGGGGGGAAACAGCCATTTCACTTTACAAGGGAGAGGTCACCTTCCTGGCCAAAGTCACCCCACCTCTCCGCATTGAATAGGTCTTACTCAGAAAGATGGTTTTCCTGGCCGGTGGCTAAAAGGAAGGGGGTGCCCCATAAAGACCTGGTTCCCTTCCTAAACGGTGTCCAAACAGGATTCGGAGCTTCCTCTTTTATTCACGGTCTTACTTAATAAATTGTGGGTGTGAGAGTTGAAAGAAATAAATACAAAAAACAGCATGACCGTTTGCCAAGCTGACTTGCGTCCAATTTAGCTTTGCTTCAAGCCACAGGCATTGTACCGTTATCTTAAAATTTCCATGATTTCTTAAGGGTTAGGGAAGGTCAACAGAAGAACAAGAAGTGTCAGGATAAAAAGACATATTTCATAGTAAAAGAAGTTTTGTTGTTTCATGGGTTTTTTTTTAATTTGGTAAATGATCATTTCCTCTTTCTCAATATCCTAGAATTGTATCAGCAAAACACAGAACCCACCTTGGGACATTAAAGTCGCTATTAAAGACAGAGAGATAATTAAGGCTATTCGGGTTTGGCACTTTGAGCACAATATTGTCTTCAAATACGTAAATTCCAAGTTTAAAATTTTGTAAAATGTTTGAAAAAAAGACAGAAAAAATTAAAGTACCTTTGAACTTCCATAAATACCATAGTTGCTCCCCTGGATGGGAACTAGAGAGAAACCTAGTAAATATCCTGCCCAAATTTTTATTGAGAATTTATTTTCACAAATATATCCTTGAAAAAAGTATTTTAAATTTTTGGTCTAAGTACCAAACTGTATGTGCTTTGGAAGTTCATTGCATATCTATCAATATGATTTTATATTGAATAATTTGTATTAGTATATAGATCTACCTCATGTCTTTAACCTGCTATATAATGTTCAAAATATAAAGAAATCACAATTTATGAATTTTCCTGTTGAGGAATATTTGGTTGATTCTACTTTTGCAGTCTGTCTGCTATAAGGAATATATTTTGGGAAAAGGTAAAGAATAAAAAAGGGGAACATACTACCTCACAGGTGAAATATGTTTAGTTCAAGAATAAATCAATGCATTGGAATATTTAGTAGCATAATTAAATGCTGAAATGGTAATAAAAAATTTAAATATTTTCATTTTCCACAATCTTTTAATTTAATCTTTACTGTATTTTACACAGCCTTTATGAAATTGAACTTCAAACACTAGAACATAGGATTTAAAGTTCTGTAAAATCCCAGTTTGCCAAACTCCTATAGGTAAGCATTATGTAATGGGCAATAAGGGCAAAACATAATTTTATTGTCAAGAACTGTTTAGTATTTATACTTAGAAATCAGAAAATTACTTCTATCACGTTATAGTTTTCAAACCTTCATGAAACAGGACAATTAAAGCACAGCCAAAAGAAAATTCAATGTCCTAGGATACAGCGATTTTGATGTTTTTTCCCCTCCTACAATACTGTATTAATTTATACTCCCAGCCTCGCTGAAGAAGCCCATCCGTTTTCTTGCAACTCTGCCAACTGTAGGCATTTTTATTTAATATACAGCAATTTCATAGGAATAAAATGGCCTCGGGTTGTTTTAATATGTGCTGTTTTAATAACTAATGAGACTGAGCATTTTCTTTCATATGTTTATTAACAGCGGGCCGTGGCAGGATGTTGAGGCCAGATAGACTTGGATTCAATTCCCATTTCTGGCATTTAGCATCTGTGTGACCATGGGTAACGACTCTCTCCTCGGGTCTCCAATGACTCTCTAAAACAGAGACCTAGAATATAAATGCTCAAAGATACGCGTATATTAAATTTTAATCCATTTTATCAAGGTACCTTCAACAAGGCTTGTTCCAAGTCATGCTCTCTCCAACAGTGTTTGAAAGTCCTGTCTCTATACTTAGTCATCACCATCAATGAAAAATCTTTACTATATTTATTAATCCGATTGCTTAAAATAGTTTAATAATTTAAGTTAAACAAAGGCGATGAAGATGACAGCTGACACTGTATGTGCTTACTATGTACTATACTGTAATCACTTTACATTTGCCAAACTATTTACATCCTCCCCACAGACCTCCAGTGTAGGTATTATGATCATTGTCTTCATCGCATTGAGGAGAAAATAGAAACAGAGAGGTTTAGTGACCTACCAAAAATCACACAGCCGGTTAGGGAAGAAGACTGGGTGCCAACCCAAGCAGTCGGCTCCATCATCTATACTCTTGATAATCATAATTATGTGTGAATAAAGCATGAGCCACTCATATGATTTTAGTTTAACGATTCTGTTCAAATTAACGTTTCTGCCAGGTTGACATGTCTTTTCCTTATTGATTAAAATAGAAAACCTTTAATGTTAGTGATATTATCCATTTACCTGTTCAATTACTTTTTACAGAACTTGTGCTTGAATTTATAAAATGCACTGTTTATACATCTTCTACATTATTGCTAATGTTTATCTTCATTAATCCCTTTCTAATTTTCTTTGTTCTATTTTATTTTAGCTCCTTTTGTTGAGACACTTAAATGACTCTCAACCTTTGTTGTTTCATTATAAAAACATTCAAGTTAAGAATTTCCTCTGAATAGTACTTTTGGCCCTTACCCACAGTTTTTATGTATACTATTTTATTGTTAAATTCTATCGCTACAGTTTTGGTATCTACATTAGCTACTTGGGACTTTAGTAATTTTTTTCCTGCATTTTATATACTTTTTATATATCTACATTTCTATGGGAAATTATCCACATAAAAGGCTCACATTTGTCATAACCTCATTGGTAATGAAATTAACTCTTTTAACCCATAAAAGCCTCCTCCGTGTGTTTGACTTGTCTTTTCCTTACATTTGTGGGATTATTTTGCTCATCCATTTCTGCAGTACTAGGTTTGAGGTGTCTCAAAGAGGCAGCAGCTAGATTTTCCTCTGAATCACTGTAAGGAGTTTCTCTACTTAATAGCAAAGTCTACCCATTCAACATTTACTATCTATCATGCGTGATAGGCTCAGGTTTATACATGCCATCTTCCAGTTCTAGGACACTAAAGAACCCCTTCTGGCCATTCATCTTCCTCCCTCAGCCTGTCTGTCCTAAACAAGTGTCATCCACTCTACATACCACATACATTTCACGGTAACTCCAGCCCCTCAAAGACACCCTTGTTTAGTTTCCGGGGCAGATGGAGAAGTTTGCCTTCTTTTATCTTCCTTTATTTATTCCAATGAACACATTGAACCAGAATTAGGCAGGAAGGAGAGCTGAACATTTGGGGCCAAAAAAAATCACCATTTTAGCCTTCCATTGCGACTGCTCTTAATTTTTTAAATGTAGTTATATATGTATAAATATCAGTACAAGGTAAAATATTGGCATTATTTATTTTCATGGCCAACATCTCAGTAAAAAAAAAAAAATCAAAAAACAAACAACCAAAAAACAATTGTGTAAATGTTTCCATTATAATGTGCAAGTCTCAACCCAGGCAAATACTTGATTGGAAATGCAAATGAAGATCTGCATGGACATTTATTTGGGAAGAGCAATTACAGAGAATCTGTCCCGCAAAACTGATGAAGTGAAGCTGTTATGGGTGCAGCTAGTTCCCCGCACATGCTTCACAGAGAAAGAGATGGGCCGTGTGAGGCCTGTGCCTCTGACCACAAATTCACGTGCTGGTGTGGACTGCACGGGGAACTCGAATCTGTTTTGACATGTAACACCTCATCGCACTGCAGATATCAGGAGATAATAGTAAATAAGTGCTTTTCTTATTTTACAGGAATCTGATTTTCGAAGCCTTCCTAAGTTGGCCTAGGAGATAATTCTGAGAGGGTAAACATAGGTTAAAACAAAAAAGAAGGACCTATTAGATAGGAAGAATCCTGCCAGATTTTCAGGACAAAATCAGGGTCACTTAGTTGAGGATAGAAATGTTAAGTAAATCCATGGCATCGGATAATTATTAGGAGATGGTGTCTATGCTGGAAATGTTTTACAACTCTACAATATGTATACTGTTTCCCAATGCCTACTTACTGTATTATTGATTAGAAGATTTAAGGAATAAAGTGGAAATGGGTAAATATTAGAAGTCTTCAGTAATAATTCATCCCATCACATTTTTGCTTCTTTTAATTATATATAAAACTTTTTGCATATCTATGTAATTATTTTTAAAATAATTTTTTAAAAACTTGATTATATATACATATAAAGATAGCTCCTTGGCCTGGATTCTTTCCTTTCTGATGTGTGTGTAACATACATATGTGCTCTGGACAACTCGCCACCATGAATAAAGACACTGATTTCAGTACGTGGGTTTTAAGTGAGCCAATACTCAGCTAGCACATTCACCCTGATTAGAAGAGGTAGTGAATTCACAACAGACTGAAAGGAACTTAGCACATTACCATTTTGAGAGAGATTCAGAGTTGAAGAACACTCTTTATTTTATGCTTACACATTTAAAAAGGTAGGTTTGCGTTTTCTCCAAAAGTGTAAATCGAGTTTTAGTTTATGACTGGGTTTGAAAAATGTATTCTCACAAAAATTATTCACAATCTTCTCCAAGGAATATAATTTTTGTTTTTAAATAGAAAGGAAGATATAATCAGATACTGTTCCATATCCTATAGATGTTATACTGAAGCACTGATAAATCCACTTTTAGAATTTTCTCTCATATTAAAGCAAGCAGAGAAATAAATCTTTCTTCTAAGAAGCACAGAACACAGAATTTATCAGTTATCTTTCTAATGCTTATTTCTGAACTTCCAACCAATATTTTCTTAATAAGGTAGGATAGCATCCTCTTAAGGAGCTAAGGCCCATAGGACACTACCTAATTCAATTCCAGCCTCTATTGCTTACAGAATCCTTTCCGTGCCTCAGTTTCCTCACTGGTAAGTGGTCATAATAACAAAACCTGCCTCCTTAAGTTGTCAGAGGTTTTATGACTTAAAAGATGATCAGTGCACAGGATAGGGTTTGCTCCTTAAGCATAAATCTATAGATATTAATTTTTTTAAACCTAGATCTAAATAAGTAAATTTTAAAATACCCTCTAAATCACAAGATAGAATCACGTGAATTTCAAATGATCAACTTAAAACTTTTCTTGTTATACATACTTAGCACTTTGGCTTTTTTTTTCCATCACATTTATATCTACACGCTAGGCAGAGAATCGGTTCATCCAGAGAGTGCAAGGTGTAGAATAAGATCCCACATAGATCCCCCATAGGTCCCACATAGATCCTCTGAAAGACTGGATCCCTTTTCTAAAAAAGCACTGCTCCAGGAATTGGAAACAACTCTGAATTGAAAGAGCCACACTGCACAATGGCCGCTAAAGCATCTTGTTCAGCTCAACATCCCTGGGCCCCTCGAAGTCCTTAACAGGAAATGTGGCTCAGGCCATGCCGCCTCTACCCACTACAGAGACCTTCTGGACCTGAGCTGGTTTCTCCAGGTGCCCCAGTCCTGTGATGTTAGACACAAGCAATGCAAATCAAATCACACGCTGCATGACGCAAAACCTCAAGTACTTTTCCCTCGCCACTAAGTAAGAGCCAAAGTCTTTCAAACGTCATGCTACCAGAGTCTCACTTAGCCCTCTCTCCCAGGCCACTCCATCCTTGTGTCCTTTCTTATTCTCTGCCCACTATCACCTACCTGGCTCACTCCATTCCATCCATTCTCTCTGTCATGCTATTTCTGGAATTTGACAGCCCAGGCCCTACCTAGGAGCCTTTGAACTTGAAGATGTCCTATCTGGAGGAGTTTCTCCAGACGTCCACATGCCTTTCTGTCTTACCTCCTTATGTTCTTGCTCAAATGCCCCTTTTCAGGGAGGCCGTCCCTGGCCGGCCCGTGACAAACTGTACCCCTGCCCCACACACATACTCTCGGCGTGCCCGTCCCTTGCTTTACCTTCTACATAGCATCTTACGTACTGTCTGTGGTTTGGGGTTTTTGTCTGTTTGCTCATTTTGTGGGTTTGTTTTTGTACTTTTTGGTTTGTGTGTTGCCTCTTGCAACCAAAATACAAGTTCCAAGAGAGGGGATAGCTTTCCTGCAGTTGTGGTTAGAGCATTATCATCTAAAGACAATGCCTGGCACAAACTGGGCCCTGGGGAGATACTTATCAAACACAATGAGTGCAGAGATGGTGGGTCTGCTTATTAGTAACCTGGAAAAAGTTGAGGGGGCTGGGGTCTGATTGAATTGAAACTGAGTCTTCTACTGACCATTCTATAATATCTCACATTTTAAAAGATATAGTTCAAAAACTGCACGCATTTAGGCCAGTGGTCCTCCACTAGGGACGATTTTGCCTCCCTCAGAACTTTTGGCCACGTCTGCAGACATCTTTGATTGTCAGAACGGTGGCGGGTGGGCGGATGCTACTGACCTCTAGTGGGCAGAGGCCAGGATTGCTGCTGGGCATCCTGCGATGCCAAGCACAGCCCCACCACAAAGCAGCAGCCATCCAAAAATGACAATAGTGCTAAGGCTGAGAAAGCCCAAACCTGATGTAGCTGGAGGTAATTTCTTAGATCTAAGTCAACAGCACATAGATATTGTACAAGGGAGGAGAGCAAGAAAGTCAGTGAACTTGGTGGTGTTACAGAAAGGCCAAATACACCAAGCTTTTATAGGCAAAACTGGGAGGCTGAAGAAAAGATATGAAGTAAGAAGCATTCGCCCAGAAAGGAATAAAATATGCTACTTAAGATTTACCTATGAAAATAAGGCAAGAAATGTCCAAAATATGTATAGGAAAGAGGAAAAAAACCCATGTGAAGGACAGTCTTTGTTTCTCGCCCCTTTAAGCTGCTCTAAAATTCTGCTCCGTGTTCCTGTTACACGTGTTCTTTTAGGAGTAAGTGACGAAGTAAGTGACAGAGTTGTAACGAAAAAGGAGGAAATCCCAAATTAGCCTCTCTTCCCTGAGAGCCGGCAGGGCCTGCTGCCGACGGTGCGGAGCATTTGGCAGGAGCCGGCTCTGCAAAGGAGCAGCGGCCTCACCAGTCTCTTCGAGCCACATCAGGGCCACGAGAACTCGGGGAGAAATTAGCCAAGCGATCAGAACCAGAAGGGAGGCAGAGAGGAACGGCGTTGGCCCCTCTGTAAAAATCACTGAGCTGATCTCATCTCGTGGTTCAATTACAGGCTGTTCCAGCCGCGATAGTGCACTCATAGCTTTGGAGAAATCCATCTTTGGGAGGAAATAAATAAAGCCTTATTGACTGGTTAAGACCATAAGGACGCCGCAACAAATTGTATTAGTGGCTGGATGAAAAGCTGAAATTCTGTTTTCAAGAATAGTTTGTACATGTGATACAAACATTAATGTCCAATTAACAGGTGAATTCCAATCCAAATGTTCCTCCTTTGCCCATGTTAGGTCATTATTTGTGGCTCTCTCCTTTGAATTTTATAGAGTATGCTTCTTTTTTGTAAGGTTTTGTGATTTTTTTTATTCTTGCTTATTCTATTACAGCTGTCCCAATTTTTCCCCTTTGCCCTCCTCTGCCCATCCCGCCCCCCCCTCACGTCCAGGTCTTAGCTTACTCTGGCATGTGGGTTTTTAGCTGGACTTTGGAGACAGCCCTCTTTTTCCAAGAGAGAATCTCTGCTTTCTTCCACAAGCATGTTCTGAGACTGAAAGCAAACAAGACTACTAAAAAGACAAATACAACGTTTGAGAAAAGGATCTTTAGTAGAACTGAGAACTGTGAAGTTACTGGCAATTCATCTTTGAAGAAATGGGTAGTAAGGAGGTGGTCCAGAAATATAAATATGCTCCTCCTAACACATGGAAAATCAGTCATAGATAAGTATTCCTCGAAACCAAAGAGGAACTCCCATCTTAAGATGAAAAGAATGAGAGTGAATTAAATGACTGGTCAAAATGTCTTGTTTGGTTCAATCATATTCGACTGACACAGAAAATTGTGCTACTTTATAGCTGAAACTACTGACACTACTTGATAAGGATAAGGACTGAAAGAGTTGTTCCTTGCCAGAGATGGAAGGAGTATTTTTCACCCAGGCTGACAGAGACAAAGCAACATCAGACCCCAGAAACTTGTCCACTATACAATGACTCACACACTGTGTATTGACAAATGTGACTTACAGACAGCAAGGGGATGGAAACTTTTCCAAGAAAATCAGGTGGTTTATCTCCATCTTCATCAAACACTGTCACTTCCAAAACATCGTGGATATCTTTAACAGGACTGCAACAAGAAATACACCATGTATTATATACAAAAACACACATGTGAAGTCGGCACCGTGAATATCTGAAAACACAGTTTCACTAATTAAGTCTGTAAGTCCTTAGAGGATAAAACTACCATTTAATTAAATTCCAAAAATTAAATCAAACTGACTATATTCCCAAACCTTCCATCACAGAAGATTCAGTCATCCATATAAAAAAAGTCAACTTTCTTAACTCTACGACATTTTCCATGTCAATGTGCATCATGAACAGGACTGTTAAATACACAGGAGGAGTCGAGAATGGGAGACAGAAGAAGAAGAGTAAAAGGTGAGTGATTTCAAAGTAGTTTCCAAGTGAGAAGAGCAAAAATAAGACCGCATTTAAATTAATGAAGAATTGACTTTAAACAAAAAGTGATCAAAATCACTATTTGCTGAGGTCCCCGGGAAGCTTCCTATCACTGAAATACCACACACTAAAAATCCCATCATATTTAAAATGTTTTTTATGTTTACCCGAAGCCTAACATCAGCTACAATGAAAACTGAAGCCCAGCTGTGGTCCTTGGAAATATCTTCAGCAAATAAGAGATTCTGGCACGAGCCCATTTGCAGACCTGCTTAGCAGAGTTCACCCACTTACGGATCCTTGGGAACTACCTACTTGGGAACCATTAACACCATTGAAAACCAACTCTGTTCTTGCAGTTAGAAGCCAGACAGAGCACTTCTTCTGTCTTGTGCAGATAGAAGGCCACCATTTATTTCACCCTGATTCGACAGGGGCCACACCTGGATGCTTAGGTGCCTCGGAATCTATGGCAAACTAGGGAATACACTCAGCCTCCTAAATGCCTGAGTTTGAAAGTGCACAGGGCATCACTACGGAGCAGTTCATTCAGATTAGCTGGAATGCAAGGAGCCTTTGGGAGCATTTGAGGAATCGCAGATAATCTTTTTTTTTTTTCCAAAAGACTCTGGCAGAATATAAGCCTCCAGGCCTTACAATAATGATGTAATATATAAGCTCCTTGAATTTAAGGTGGGTCTGCATTTGTAATTTTCTTTAACCCAGAAATGAATTCATCTGCATATAGGGCAGCTTCCATTTACTCACAGATTAATTTAGTCAAAGATCGGCTTTATATGCCTCCTTTAACCCTCCCACGCAGTTCCAAATGGTCTCTTCTATTATTAACACTAAAGTCTATAAAAATGAAAGGATAAAAGGTTTTCAGAAGAAAAAAAAAACAATAAAATTCATTCTTGGCACATAAAAATGGACAGAAAGTTCCACTCAAGAGCCTAGGCTGCCCCAAACATATCAGGGAAAATTGGTCTCTACGTTCAAGCCACCCCACCCACCCCCTCATATTACAGAAGCTAAAGCACTCACAATGTAAAAACCTTGTTCCACTCGGGGTTGAGGGTTTTGTAAATGGTATGAGTCTGAAGTCGGTCATTGCCTAACTCCAGCAAGCAAAAAGGGTCGCTCTTCCCTGGAAAGAGAACACAGACGTTGGTCAGAGACAGATGAATCTCAGCAGCGACAGAGGCCACGTGGTCAGAAGCCATGTGCTTCTCGAACATTAAAACCGTGCTGGCTGAAAAAAATGAAGGGGTGCCCTCTTTCCAGCAAGCCACGTGGAAGCCCTGTGCAGGAATGCAGGAGAAGAACAGGTCCTGCAAGTGTTGAAACTTTAACATCATTAACAGATCGGAGCAGACACTCAACCCAGGTGCAGCCTGGAGCGCCCATGACCACACAGGTGTCTAGAAGCAGGTGTTCACTTGCCATGTGTGAAAGCACACTTTCATGGTTTGTTTTAAAACAGTAGCTCATCTCTGTTTGCCTCCTAGATTCCCTTTGAGTTAATATAGATCAGTACTCTTCTACAACCCACAGCCTACACTACCTTACAGGCTTGTGTCCGGTGTGAGAGAAGTGAGAAAAAGTATGAATGTGGCTATTTAGGGGTTAAAACTGCTTTGGGATGAGTGTCCACAAACATGTACGCTCCTTGTATATCTAGGACATTGTGAGAAACTATGCCACATTTTTGGTGCTCACAAACATGCAAAAGTATAATTCCCAAAAGTCAGCTCAAAGATTTTACCTTAAAGAGAAAAAGAAAGCTTAACCCTTACTTATCCCATCTCACCTTTTTTTTCCCCATCCTATCTCACATAGCTTCCAAAGAAAAATAAATAAATAAAGACGGTGAGAAAATCCGAAACCCAAAGCTGGACCCAGAAAGTCACCATGTAAAGATTCTCTCCCCTGACGCTGGGTTTGCCGGGAAGACCCAGAAGTGCAGCTGTCAGGGAAAGAATGAATGGCTCTGTAATGTCCATACGACGGGAATACATGGCCCGCCACCGCAGCTCACTGGCAATTTACAAAGCAGTGCACACTAAATTAATTGGGGGCATAAGGACAGATGCTCCTCCAGCAAATGGCCAAGGAGACCCAGGCCAGGGCCTGATGCAGAGAGTGCTCAGGCCTCTTGACCTGCTGGCCTACCATTCAGGTCGCTGAACTTACATCTAATTCACTTAGTAACCAGAAGATACTGCACATCACTAGAGAGACTGACATGTGAGGAGCCTGCAGGAAGATTATATTTTTTAAAAGAGAGAGAGAGAAAAGAAGAGCAGATGCATGGCTAAGGGTCAGCCTGAAACAGGAGATTCCACACAACTGACTAGAGGCCTGGACGCTTAGATGCCTGGCCAGAGCTTTTAAGTCAGTGCTATGATCACGGCCAGTAGGCAGTGATCAAGCCGTGGATGTAAATGAATGAGTTTGCATTGTCAGTCACAAACAATGAAAATGGCCCCTGTCTAAAAGTAGCAGAAAATGCATTCATTCAAATAATATTAAATGGCTCTCAAAATCATTGCAAACATTCCCTGATCGGGCTTGAGGAAGCACTCGAAACCGACGAGTGCTTAGAATCTCAGTCCATAGCTCACACCGGGAAATGCCTGGCATGGCATCTGCTTCCCAGGACAACAGGCCCCACAGCCACACCTGTCTCCGGAACCTGAGAACAGTTGCCTCCAATACGAATTCTCTGTGTCTGCTTCTGCCTCACTTGATGCCAAGGCCTCCTAGGGGGCAATTGACTGCTTCTGCCCAGCCAAGCACCCATGCCTTAACTGTCGGTGCTCAGAAAGGGAGGGCAGGTTTCTCAGCTTTCAGGAATGAAGTGGGCATTGAGCCCTGCTCCAAAACATACCGTGGGCACCGCCCCATCCTACAAGGAGGGTCAGATGTTGGACAGCCCAAATCTTAAAGGATACCAAAATGCATCTGTAAAGTTCTTGCTTCTACAAAGACCGCTTTACTCTGGAAATGATTTGCAGGGCATGCAGAAGGGAGGAATCTGCCAGTGTTAAACAACACACTGTCTCCTCAACAGCCGTGAACATGAGAGGGCATGTGCCCTGGGCTTAATGCTGACGTAGATGACGCTGGCTTCCTCAGCCCAAGCTGAGACAGCTACTTAAGCGTTTCTCAGAGACAGTTAGGGGGTGTCAGAGCTGCTCCTCCAGAGACACCAACCTGACGTTTCATTGTGACTTGCTCCGGGGAAACCATGTGACACTTTTAATGAAAGCCCCGTGGTGACTCCGCAGCAGGGCGGAGACGGGCAGCCCGTCATGCACAGCCACAGGTGGACGGTAGCTGCGGCCCCCGCACACTCAGCTGTCCCAGCTAATGAAGACCAGACTTCCTCCTAGAAACTGGAAACTTCAGCTACATGTCTCCATAGAACACCCAGCACCAGCTCTCTGACGATAATTCCATCAAAGCTCATTAAAATGCCGCATTTATTAATATCACAGAATAAACAGGCAGAGAGGAGGAAGAAGGAACAAACACATTTAGGCATTTCTAGAATACTTTATGGGTTGATTCCTTCCCTGCCAAAGTTTTCAGATACAAAGGGCCTTTCAATAAAATTTCAATAATAAGTACTTTTACTTGGGATCAAAATTATTTCCCATAATAAATGAAATGCCCAAATGTTCCCCAATGGCACTGAGCAAACACCACCAGGCAAACTGACATGTACACGCTCGGGTCTGTACTTTCCTCTTTGCTCCACCTATTTTTGCAGGTAACACAACTCGGTGACCCCTTCTGCATCCGGAAGCCATGTCACCTTGACATGGTCACACCACTGGCGATTGAGTTTCACGGTGTTTTAGCACCTTGCACTCAATAGCCTTTGCTATTTCCGACACCACTTTAAAATCCATTTACATTCCTTGAACGGCAAGTAGAGGTTTCTCATTTAAATAATTTTACCTTTATATGAGTTACAGAAGTTGAATGACAAGTCATAAATGCATTTTAGAGGTCATGCCGTTCATCTGACCGGTATTTATTAAGCATGCACTCTGCTCCTGGCACTGAACCAGGCCCTGATGGACACACGCCACCAGGTCATTACCTTTATGGCACTCTCATAATAATCTCCGCTTTTTTAGCAAATGTCACCTTTTCCATGAAAACTTCCCTCATGTCCCCACCAGTGGACTAGGTGCTCCCATCTTTGATCTATTTCCTTATATCTCTTATATGCCACATCTGTGCATTTCTGGTCCCTATTTAGCCCCATATTTTATTGAAGGGGCCCCAAGCAGGACAACCCAACATATGCATGCCTCTACTACCCCTCTGAAGAGTGCCATGGTCTGGTGACACAGGATGACAAGGACATTCCTGGTTCCCGGTGACGGTGTTGGCTGAAGAGAGCCATGCTTCAGCCCACTCCAGGCAAGGATCTGTGCTGGACACGGGTTCTCATTTAATCCTCTAGGAGGTTAGGGACGTTGGTGCAGAAGAGGAAACTCAAGTTCAAGGAAATTTAATTTGGCTGGCTAAAGTCCACAAAGAATTCCCCGTGGAGGTGAATTTAAAGCAAGGTTTAGGAGAGGGCTGATTTGGCTAGCAGAAATGGGCAGGTCCTTCTTAACGAGATGGGGATAGATCAGAGCCTTAAATTTATTAACAAGATAGATAGATAGATAGATAGAAGACTTGAGAAAAATTTCTTGAGGTATCAACAACCGTAGGTTTAATAAGTGCTGTATCTACATCCTTAGGTGAAAATAAAAATAATTTGCACTGTAAAACTGGAAGATAACTCTAAATGTGCTCTAGTGATGACAAAATTACTAATACCAAAGGCACATGAGAAATGTTTGAATTGTTTTCATAAGTCAGTATGATACTATGAACATTTCCAACTAATTAATGACTATTAGAAATAGTCATTTCAGTGTTTCTTATCTACAACCCTGATAAATTATATATTCGTATTGGCCAACAAATTATTTTTGAATTTTTCACTGGGTATTTCCTTAAGGTCAAGATCATCTTATTTTGGAGCTTATAAAGAGATAATTCCCATAGTTTTATTTTCTGAGGGAGAGGGAGAACTTTTTCCTTAAATGAAGTTAACATTTTCCATCATTTTTGTAAAGTGCTTCAAATTAAAATTCTCTTTTCCAAAGTTTGAGCTTCCTCAAACTCAGTATCAAAAGTTCAGAGATGGGGGTGGGAAAACAAAAGTTCAGAGGTTACATAAATCCAGTATAATTATTTCTGCTGGAGGAAGAGAGAAGACAGCATTCTAAAAATATGAGAAAGAAATAAACATGCAATACCACACCAGTAGAACCATGCTGTATATAATATTCTTTGTATGCATCAATTTACTTGGTAAAGAACACCTGTCTTGCAGGTGTCTATGTTGTTAGTCAGCACAGGGGGGTGGTTTGGTGATGGGCGGAGAGTCGCCCGCCATTCAGACACCGGAATGTCCAGATTGCTCCCCTCCTGGTCAAGCATAGTTCAGCACAAAACACGTCTACTCTAGCCAACGTCTGAAAGTTTCAGTTAGTGAAGCACCAAGAGAAACTTCATGGAAAACAGCGTTAGGTACAAAGGCTGAGTGTGGAAGCTGATTCAGCACACTTCTCTATAACACTAACCCAAAATCTTGGCCACGGAGCCACTTTGCGGTTGACAACGTTTTATACACATAATAAGATCGTGTCTGATTGGTTGACTCTTGGTACCAAAAATCCTTATATACGAGTACAGGCACCTGATTTTTTTAAAAGTCACTTTGGAGCAAACAGGGTAAGTAATGCCTATTTTTTTTGGCCAGGTTGGCAAAAATATATAACACTTTTTTGGTGTACTGCAGAATTTTGGTGATGAACTATGCACACCACAAGATGAGAAAGGTTGAAAGTCACTGCTCCATTTGGAAGAGCGTGATTGCCATGTACATGCAACTACTTGTGAAGACATTTTGCTATGCCATAGATCATGTCAAAGAGACAGGTAAAAATTAAAAATGAATGAAGATGTTTTGTACCTGAAAAGTCTGCAGCTAAGAGGTCCACTGCCTTTAAAACCTTCACTTGTAAAATGCCGATGTCCTTCATATCTCTCAGGGAGTTCTGTAAGCTCTGAGGGGGAGAAACACGGATCACAAATGAAAACAGCTTTCTAACATACCATTTAATGACACGAAGTCCTAAAGGAAGAACGTGCAGGGCAGATCGCCACCTTTCTCATGTAACGCTTAGAAACATTCGCAAAGGGCATCATATCCGTCAACAGGACAGTTAGGTTTTGACAGCAACCAGATTAAAAGTGACTGAGAATTAATTAACTACAGCTTCAAAATGAACACATTACAAACCCATACAATCAACTTTTAGCATCGCCCCCTGGTGAAAGCGCAGACATCCCACCGGGAAAATATGTGTGCAATCACATTCCTTCTTCTTTTCCCCTTCTTTCACTTTAATGAAACTTTTAAATCACCCAGAAAGGCACCATTATTCTGACCTAGTTTGTGCAAACTTTATGGATACCAGAGGACTCAACTTGGACCCTCTGCGGATACATATTAGCACTGCAAAGAGAGTCGGGAATGGAAATAAGAGTGCATTTTTGGTCCCTGCTTTAGCTAGCTCATTGAATCGAGTATCACCTTCTATTCACATTTACTTTAAGGCTTAGTTTGCATGAGCCAAAGCTTCAACACAGAGTGGGACAAAAGTAGGCTTACGGTTGTGACTAAATGAAACTGTTTATTCTTGTATTATTAGTAATTAATTATTGTATTATTTGCAATATGAACAACTGTAAATCTACTTTTGCCTCACCCTGTATGTCTACTGCTGTATTAAATTAGTAAATACATATTCAATGTATCTATTCATTCTTAAGCAGGTGTAGCAATCTTTAGATATCTATATAGTTTACATCCTTCAAAAATTGAGATTGAAGAGATATAAGCAGATAAATTCTCTTTAGATCCTTTTATAACATGAGCAGTAAAAGAGATGCCACTTTTGATACAGTTTTTCTGCCATCATCCAATAACTAAAAACCTGTGATAAGCAGACCCTGGGGATTTATGGAAGGATAGAAAAACCCTTATTACTGAGGCACTTAGAGTTAAGATAATAAAAGCTTCATAATCATTAAGGTTTGCTTAACCTCTTTTGTACCATTACAAATGTACTTTTCTTAGAAATGTACTATTTCTAAGAACTTTTGAAAAATGGTTTCTACTCTGTATTTTCAACCTAAAAAATAACAACAAAAAGTAGTGTTTAAGTTTAAATGAAAATATTTTAAGTAAAATACTTTTCAATGTAGAGATGGAAATGTAGGTTGTCTGTTCTCACAACCTAAAAAACAAATCCAGGCATCTGAAATGTGTATCTTGTAATACAGTGTTTCCCTCTTAACATGCCAGCCAGCTTGGTAACTGAAAAAAAAAAAAAACCCTTGATATTTCTATTTTGATTAGTCTTCCCAAATCTTTTTTCAGTTAGTACTCTGGGAGTCCCAAGGCATTATTGAAAGTAGTCACCATGATTTGTCTAGTGCCACTTTACCAAAATGTGACACTCCTCACAAATTTGGTAAAATGTCCAATGTAGCCATCAGAAAAATGTGGAGAGAAGGTGTATTTCTCATCATCAGCTTTTCATTTGCTTCACTAAAGCCATCAGAAAAATACGAACAGTGGATTCTGTCGAAACATCTTTAGAGTATGCCAAACTCGCACAAAGAAATTTGTGTTCGCGATAAGCAGTGTGGCTGGGTTCTGTATGAACCCAGAAGACAAAGAGTTTTTCAATTAATCAATACGCCTGCCCAGGGAAAGCTTTGGAGGCATTAGAGTTTATGCTGAGAATAACATTCCCATTAAACAAAGATTCATCTTTGCTTCATTTTTATGCCACGTTCCTAAAGCATGTCTTCCATGTGTGGCAATGAAATAAACATATTGATTCACACAGAAGATGTGCTAAAAATGGAATGCAAATAAAGACACCTAGAAAGCTGGAGTAGAAAAAAATAAGTGAAGATGACAAAGCTATTTGATTTACAAGGGCTGAGTGGACTTTTAAGCACACTGCACTACTTAGACAAAAATCTCAAACTGCCAACGTTGCCCTGAGGGGCACAGAACCACTGTCTCCTGGGCCTGTCAAGGGCCCGGCTTTGCTTTCTAAGACACGAGCATTTCTCACTTGAACCTAAAAGGCTCTGGAAAAGCATCGATAGCATTGCAAACATGAATGGCTGCTTTAAAAGAATGACTTTTGTAAACTTCTGTTAAAAGTCCTATTCACATATTCAGACATGCTACCCAGCAGGTGGCCTCCTTGAGAACTTCAGTTTTCTCCAAAAAGTACCTAACGCTGTAAGTTCAAAATACTTCTGTTGGTTTGTAAAAGAGCAAGAAGGTAAACTCTAATCTGCTTCTACTCTCTCATTAACACACCAACCTCTAGATCTGATGTCTTGTTTTATGAGGCACACCATTAAACTTGGGACAAAGATCTCTTTTTAGGCAGTTTCTCAATTCACAGACCTTGGTGCAACTTAAAAGTGGTGGAGCAAATGGGAACGGTGAAACAAAGCCAAGAACTCACATAGCGCTGGGTGATCTGCTTTCTCTCGCTGGCGTCTGCCAAGGGGCACACACACAGATCAGAGACGGAAACTCCCACGCAGGGAGTGAGCGTGATCAGCATTAGGAGAGCCCCCACGCAGCTGTCCAGGGGCAGCTCCAAGCAGTTAGACTGCTTGAGTGGCAGTGCTGCGATATCCACTTTACATCTGGAAAAGGAGAAATCAGAGAAAGAAAAGCGGTCAACTCGCCGCCATTTTGGAACATCCAAAGCACCCATGTTTATTTCTCACCCCTGAAACCACACCAGGCATGGGAAGTCGCTGGGGCTCCCCCCTGGTTCATTATACTCCCAGCCTAACACATTCTGAAATGAAGGAGAAGAGGAGGTACAAAAGAAAATGGAATTGCGATTAAAAAGAGGAGTGGGATCCTTGACAAATAAGGGCTGTTGAAAGACAAAGAGATCAAGAATTAGGGAGAAGCCCTGGCCGGGTGGCTCAGTTGGTGAGAGCATCATTCACATAGGCCAAGGCTGTGAGTTTAATCCCTGGTCAGGGCACATAGAATAATCAACCAATGAATGCATCAGTAAGTGGAACAACAAATCAGTCTCTCTCTCTTCCTTCTTTCCCCTCTCTCCCTTTCTCTGTCTAAAAATCAACAAATAAAAACTTGTAAGAATTAGGGAGAGAAGAAGTTTCCAACTTTAAATATTATGGCTCTATCTCATTTCTCTGCACTGTGCCTTTTTTCCAGCAAAGAGAATAAAGGGTTAAAAAAAAAAAGAAAAGAGAAATGTACGTGGGAGAGGGTTCACGGGAAAAAAAAAAAACATTTTCTTCCAGATTCACACCACCAGGCAAGTTTTTATTTAAAGTAACATGTGAAGGTGTTTTCTGACTAAGCCCAATTCTACGGGGTTCCCCGGGTGGATTTCCTTTTGGACAAATGGAGCACGAAGTGCTCCTACTTCATGTTCATGGATCCCACTTCGTGGCACTAAGGACAGGCTGTCCGCATCTGCTATAAACTGTGTGTTTTCCGCCTCTTAATAGCCCATGTTCTGGGAATGTTGAAAACCTCAAACACATTTAAATACAGAAGCAAACATCAATAACAGGGGACTGAGGTGCTAAGCGCTTATTTGCTTTAACACTGAAAACTTGGGATTTGCCTGGACCACACCTGCTTTCTTGGTGTGTAAAAGGATGGAGGAGAGGGAAGGACAGAGTGTGTGCATAATTCTTCCTTGTCCTCCAAAGCTATTAAATCAGATGAATATTTAAGACTTTATAAAGGGATGAAAGCCCTGCCCCTTCTCATTATGTGTGACAAGGATGGATTCTTACCCTAAATTTTCAGTGGACTTGGTATGTGTGCAGATAATTAAAAATAGTAAACTTACCTGATAGACTATAAAGCAATGACAATTTTGAGCCATATGGATATGTAAAAAGTCCCAGTTTAATAAAATGGAAAGTAAGCTCGTAATCCCTTCCCAATTAAAAGGTAAAATATCAATAGTATTGAAAGTCCATTCCATTTTTTACTAGAGAATAAAAAATATTTTAATACTCACAGGTATGTATAAAAATTAAATATAGGTGGGTATTTTTGAATTAACAGAAGTGATTCAGGTTACAAGAAGAGGTGGCAATGAGAGATTAGTGTTTTTGCATGTAATAAATTCATTATGTATTTCTACTGAAGATACATTACAAAAAAAATGGTTTTTTACATAATCCTGTATGGCTTGAATCAAAACAATTTTTTCCTGGAGCGTATTGAAAGTTAAAGCTTACTGTTGTGAGAAGAGAGGCTACAAACTACTTTTATTTAATAAGCAAGCACGTAAGTGGGGAATTAATTTTGCTTCAAAAGAAAGTTCCAGGGCCTTAACTCTGCCATTTCTGTAAAACTAAGCACCCACAAATCCTTAACTAATACAGCACTAATGCATCTGTAATGCAGGGACACTTGGCTGAGCATTATTTTATATGGTCACATACCCTTTCCTTTAATAAAACTCTTATGGGAAAATGAAGCATCCAAATTTGTGAGAATATTCTCTAGCGATCACTTTTTTCCTCCCAAATTAGCAATAACCTCTTTAGGGCACATTCATTTTAATATCATTAATAATGGAAGTTTATTTTTGTTCCAAGCGTACCATTTTGTTATGGTGGCGGTTTTGTTGATTTTCTTAACAACCAAAAGTCATTTTGAGGCAAGAGCTCAGAGAGCAACTAACTGGTGTGAGTCACAATGATGCGTAATGAGGTGATAATAGAAATGTTTGTAGATCATTCAAAATGGACATGACATTAATCCTAAAAAGTCACCTAAGAAGACTAGGAGCCATAGTAACATATTTACAATAACTTTGCCAATTCTCCTAGCAATTGCTTAAAGCCACAACTTACTTGTGTAGAGCAGTTTCTTATTTTAAACAAATGCTAAATCGTATACCAGACGAAATGCAAAGCAAATACATTTTCATGAACTTTCAGTCATTGCCACCCACTGGGAGACTTCTGCACCTATTTTGTTTTTAAAGGTTATTCAGCTAATGAAGAAAAAACACCTGCACAATATTATCTATGAAATAGGCAGAGCCCTATAAAGAACAGACTGGGGGTTTCAGCACAAAATAAATGGCATTTACAATCTCAGTTAACTAATGAGTGATTTCAGCCCGATAGTTTCTTTTAATTTCCTAGGGACTCGAGGAAGCAAATTAAATTGATGGGTCTCAGCATCCTGGCCTTTGTTGCAAATACTCAACCTTCCCCATGTAGCACAAAAGCAGTAATAGACAACACAGACAAATGAACTGCTGTTTCCCAATAAAACTTTATTTGCAAAACAGGTAGCCATCTGGATGTGGCCCATGGGCCCTAATTTGCCAATGCCTGCCCTAGAAAACTGCTGATCATCAAGCCATGCTGAATTGTGCCAATGAAAGCATTTTAAACATTGACAAGATTGGTTGCTGACAGAACAAACACATTGGTAAGCGTATCAGAAATATTGACCTAAGAATAATTTTCTAAAGATTTTATTTATTTTTAGACAGAGAGAGAGAGAGAGAGGAAGGGAGAGAAATATCAATGTGTGGTTGCCTCTTGTGCACCCCACCCACTGGGGACCTGGCCTGCAACCCAGGCCCGTGCCCTGACTGGGTATCGAACCAGAGACCCTTTAGTTCGAAAACCGGAGCTCAATCCACTAAGCCACACTGGCCAGGGCCTTTTTTAAAAATAACTTTCAACTCACCACAGCCTAAGAAATTCTGGCCAATCTATTCAAATATGTGGATATAAATTTTAAAAAAACGATAAAGCAATAAAATTTATGAAGTTGCTTTTCTACCTGAAAGATGGATGTGAAAAACATGTGCTCAGAGCACCCGGGTTAAAAAAAAAAAGTGATTAATTAGCATTGGCAAATTAGATCTGTTCCAGAGACACCAGGTGTGAATTCAGGTGCAAGGGCAGTGACCACGTCTGACAACCTTTCGGAAGGTGCTACACAAGCTTTACGTCATGGGGGGCAAAAATGGCAGATCACTGATGAGCCTGTACCTGGAGAGGAGCAGCCATGGTTCACCTGCAGGAGATGGAAGCCAGCGGCTCTGAGGCCTCACCCCTGCTCTCCTCTCTAATCTCATCTTGGGATGCCACCCACCCTTCCCACTCCTTCCAAGGGTCTTAGAATGTGTTCCCCTCCTCTCTCGGCCTTTGCCCTTGCTGTCCCACATTTCTGGAGAGTTCTTCTCTGATCTCCTTGTTGCGTGAATGACCTCCCATCACACAGGTCTCAGCTTAAACCTCTTTTCTTCCAGAAGGTCGACTCTTTCCACCCCCAAGCCACTGCCTGCTTACTTGCCTAGCTCAAAACTGACTAAAGGCCCCACACCCATATACCAAACCCTCAGCCTTTTATACCAAACCCTCAGCCTTTTGCACGTTGTCTGACCCTTGATGGGCTCTTTCTTTGTTGAATAGCATGAACAAACAACAAAAAAGTAAATTCCAGGGGTGTAACCAAACTCAAAGTCAAAGTATCCGAATTATAAAGGCAGTGTTTTTGGTTTAACCAATGAAACCTTTGGCAGTCTCTATTTCCTCCCCTGTATAAGGAAGGAATGGAAAGACATAGTTTCGCTAGGCTCCTCCCAGACTGCCGGCTCTATTCACCTGAAGAAAACAAGGCTAAATTACTCTTTTTTTCCCCTCTGCAACAAGCATATATTAAAGCTATCCTCAGGAGCCAACAGGCAGTTAATGTGCTGATATAGCATTGTTTCTGACCTCCTGGGTGCGTGTCTTTCTCCATTAATCCCGCAGCATTTTAATGTTTTAATTCAACACATAATTTTACCATATCAGTCAGCCCAACCTGCTCCAGTTTCCCTTGCCATGATAGCTTTTAACCTCTTATTCATTACCATAATTCTATGTTTTATATTACAGACTGGTCAGCTTTTAACTTAAATGCAAGGGGCAAAAAAGAGTGCTATAGTTTTAAAAGCTGTAAATCTCAGAGGCTCTAAGGAAGGGGGTGAACAGGAAGAAAACGGTGAATGTGTCAAGCGTGGCTGTAAAAGCAGATCGACGACATGGGATGCAATTTGTCCAGAGAAATATTCCAGCCCTGATTCTCCACGGCGTCGGAGTCACTAAAAAACTGGTGGAGTGTCGGGGCCTCTCTCTTACACCCTGCAGGGCTGAGGACGCGGGCTCTGAGGCAGCGGGGTTAGAATGGGCTGGGGTGTTTTCATTCTTAGATTTTCCAGGCTAAACGAAGTGTAGGAGATCCTATAACAAGTTAATCTGGAGCGTCACCTTGATATGTAAAATAAGCATTGAGAAAATGATATGATTACTTTGAAATGGAACAGCTTTGCAGTGGAAGAGTCTATAATTTATATTCTTGCAATTTTGTTGAAAAGTTGAAGCAGCTTAAACTCAGCTTCAGATCTACTTCCCCCAAAACTTCACTCTTTCTGGACCACTGATGGGCTCTAGGACCAAAGGCTTGCCTGCCTTCCTTCCTTCCTTCCTTCCTCCTTCCCTCCCTCCCTCCCTCTCTCCCTCCCTCCATCCCTTCCCTCCCTTCCTTCTTTGCCTATGAATAAATCTGGTTTCAGGGGGAACTGCCCAAGCACCTTCATCTCACCAGCGACCAGCACTGACCTGCTCAGGAGTCACCTGTGGCTCATGTGCACCATGACACAACAGGGTTTCAGAAAGCCCCACATGACTCAGGAGAGCTTAGAGGAGGCTAAGTGACAGGCAGGTCCATGTTTTCATTGTAGCCAAGCTAACAACCCACCAATGCTAATGTGATTTCTCTTTGCACACCCGCCCAGTACCCCAACTTTTTATCCACAGCTACAGACCCCAGCATTGTTCCTATTAATGTACACTGCTCCATCCTTCAGCCAATAAATGTCTACACCACCATGATCTTGGAGAAATTCACCACTCACTTCCACAAAATAAATTGAAAATGTGTATCCTGTGTTAAAAAAAAACAATGTGCTGGATTTTACTTGTCACACTTCATGGACTTAAATTGCGTAATTTTAGTTGCAAGTGTTGTAACTATAGTTGCCACACAGAGAAATCTCAAGATGAATGATAATAACAATGTCTACCATTTCAGGGCTCAGAAAGACCTAAGTATCCAATAAACATTGTTGCTGGGAGTCGCGGTGACCCTGCAGTTGGCCAGCGGCCCCACTAGACAGCTAGGGAACTAGGTTCCCCAAGCAAGTTCACTGCCCAAGGTCACCTAGCTACAAACGCTATGGCAACCAGCAAGCCCAGGATGTCCAACTCAGGGGCTGGTGTTCCTTCCTTCATGTCAAGCTGCCTTCAAGGGGAAGCTTCACTGACATGAATTTCCTCAGAGAGGTTATTAGAGCTTTAAATTATTGCATCAAGGTGTTGTTAAAAAACAAACTTTGGGACAGAGTGGTCTTAAGAAAACACTTAGGACTCACACTGTCAAAGGGACTCCTAATGCAAAAAGGCATTACCAACATTCGGGAGATCACATAACTGAGCCTTAGAATTATAACAACAAAGAAAAGAAAATGATAGCTCTGGCTGGCGTGGCTCAGTGGATTGAGCACCAGCCTGCAAACCAGAGGGTCGCTGATCTGATTCCCTGTCAGGGCACATGCCTGGGTACATACCGGGCCAGGTCCCCCATTGGGGGCATGCAAGAGGCAACCACACATTGATGTTTCTCTCTCTCTCTTTCTCCTTCCTTTCCCCTCTGTCCAAAAATAAATAGAAAAATCCTTTAAAAAAAGAAAATGAAAAAAAAATGAAAATTTCACCATCAGAAGGAAATGGCAAGGAACAGGTCTGCAGTGTGCGTATGCTAGCACAATCTCTTCCACACTGGGAGAATCAGTCCATATTTTCGGCTAGGTCTCACCCCACCTGGAAGTTCAAGGTAGGGTAATGCTGTGTAACCCGCTCCCGAGAGATAACTTTTCTTATCTTTTGCACCGCAGGAGAGGAAAAAGGAAAAGGATACCGAAAAAAGCTCTAACATCCATGAAGAGAAAGGACAGAATGGCCGCTGGGCAGGTATACATCTAAGCTACAAACAGGAAATAGCTAAATAAGAATAAATAAATACCCAAATAACAAGACACGAAATGAAAGGAACGTCTCAAATTAGTTTCTGTGTCTGTGAAGAAACTTAACACTCATTGGGAAATGCATTTCCTATTATGTGGGGAAAAATGACAGCACAATGACATGTGGAGTGATGGGGCATTATTCAACGCTCCTACTAAAATAACAGGGGGCCATTCATCATGGGAGGTCCAAATTCCCACAATTCAGATAACACTTCGGGACATAGAGTTCTCTGCATCTGTACATTGATGTAACTGATCCTTACTCCACGGCTAGCAAACAAGTTTCTCATCCTCCTACCAATGGGCATTGGCAGGGTGCTGCTATGTCATTGTGGTCACAAGCGTTAGAGGTACTCAGAAGTAGCTGAGTGTCTCAGTTACCCTGAGGAGATGGAGAAGGGGGAGGCGAGACCAGACCAGAAACCTGACAAGTAGCAGCTGTGAAAAGCTGGACCACGGTTCAACCTCCTGCGTGAGCCGGAGAGGGTGGCACGACCTACCTCAGGGTGAGCTACTGGGGTGGGGTAGGTGATAAAAGCAAGAAGAGCTAAGCGTCTGGGCGCCAGACACTGTGCTAAGTATTTCACGCAGAAAAAAACCCTGCATGGGATATCGGGTAAGCTTGGGACTCATCGCATCTCTGCCTCTAAATTCTTTGCTGGTGGGAAAAAATTTCATTTCCCTGGGTCTCTGTATTTCCCTGTCTGTAAAATGAAGAGATTACACCACATGAGTGGTCTTTGACCTTTAGTTTTCAGCCATAAAGCTCTTCCAATGGAACCCCAGATGTGCTGGCCCCGGGGGAAAGTTTTTGGAGACCCACTCCATCTCCAAGGGGTGACCCCAAGGCATCTCCCTGCAAGTGGAGTTCCAGAGATCCTAGCTTGACAAAGACGACAAACATTTGTCGAAAGCCCTTTAAATGCTTATTTTCTACATTCTTAAATATGAACAAAGACAGAAGGATGCTAGACTTCTCAGGGTGATCACTTTGTAAGTAATAGAAATGTCTAATCGTTACGTTATACCTCTGAAACTAATACAATACTGTAGGTCGATTGTAATGGAAAGTGGAATTACTTTAAAAAATGATTTGTGGACATGTTGGATGATTAGGAGAAGAACAAAAGGCAGCCAATTGGTGGAAAGAACCTGGAGCTTGGAAATGTAGACTCCTGACCCTGACACTCGCTGCTCTGAAGCCCATGGCCCAGTTGTCTGTAAGGGTCCCACAGTTTATGCCCCAGTCCGTGCAAGGAGGGCAGTGCCTCCAAAGATCAGAGATGGCGATGCTTCCACCAGCATTTCCTCTGTGCTTACTGTGAGTCAGCCACAACGCAAGGATAACTGAACTTCATTGCACACTGACTACCCTCCTATAAGGAAGCTATAATACTCAGTATTGTTCATTAAGTAAGAGTCAATTCAGTGGGAAGGGTGAGAAATACAGAAATAAAAGAAAATAGAGCTGGCCTCCAGAGAGTTCATTATGGTTTGCCACCAAGTTCATCAAGAATGTTTTCCATCATTTTGGGACACCTGGCATCCTATTTTTACTAAATTATACAGTAGTTCACTAACTAGGAAAACCACAATTACAGGGTGCATAGGAAATATAGATAACTAGTTCCCAAATAGCCTGGCATGGCGTATTATCTTTCTTCACAGGATTCCCGAAATGTACTACTTCCTTCCATTTTAATCAATACTCCATGGCATTAATTAATTTTAAAAAAAAAAAACTTTCCCCAGGTTAGGGTCCAGCTCACTTCTAACTCCCTGGGGTGGGGACATGAGAGTCCCCTGACTCTACGCCCAGCAGAGAAAGACCGGCCTGGTGCAGAAAGCCCCGCACGCAGCGCCCACCACGGAGAAAGCAGAGCGGACTCACGTGCCCAGACGCTCCTCGTGCTTTTTGCCGTCCTTTCCCCAGACTTCAATGTCCAAAATGCCCATCCTGTCAGAGAAGTAGTGAAAGTCAAACTCTTCCCGCCACTGCGGATTTGCACTCTTACACAGTGTCTAGAAAACATGCAGTTATAACATTTATTTTCTTCAGAATGCCATTCATTGTGACTGCAGCTACACATTCATTTCATTTCTACACTTTGCAGCAGGGGGAAATGCGTCTCTCTGTCCCTTACAAAGTTGAGCCCCCCTTTTTTGGAAGGACAGGAACTCGGAGGTTTGGGGAGCTGGCAAACCATGGCCACTCTTTCAGCTGATCCCCAGATTCAATCATTTATCCACCAAGTTAGAAAGAATACTGTTACCTCACAAGAAATTATAACATGGATATATGTACACACACACACACACACACATATATATATACACACACATATATGTGACATATCTCAGTGGCTGTTTCAGACATTTGTTCAGTCTTACAGAAAATGCCATTCATTGGTTAATCAAATCATTTTTACTGGCACATTCATTCAGCACTGGCTTCAGAACTGTATGAAACCAACAGTCTGGGGTCTTGATTAAATCCGTCCGATGCGTTACACAAGAAACCCATCTCCTGTACATCGCTGCCTGCCTTTAAATCCCACTTGACTGATCCCAATCCCTGGAGTGAGAGAAAAGACTAGAAAACTCCACCGCAGCCAACTTCAGAAATTAACCAGCGTGGTTTGCGGACACCACAAGTGTTTATGTGTTCTCCGAGAGTGGTTCCAAACTGCTCGTGTGTTTAATTTGCTGGCAGGATGTTCGTTTTTGTTTCGTTTACACAGAGATTCAATTAGTGACTAAAAAGTGAGCAGACATGTTGGTTACTGTGTACCGGGCCCTAAGGACACAGCGGCCACTATTAAATCTCAGTGACCACTATTACGTCATGGGAAAACAGACAGGGCCAAGTCAGACCTCAGCTGTAGCATCATTTAAGCTGTTTTTCACATTGGACTTCACATATCACACCACAGAATTTAGAAACAATGAAGAAAAAAAAAACACCTATTAGACCACAAATTAAATGCAGTATCCCTCAGGGGGGAATGGAGCAGATACTGGACTAATTCTACACTTCACCTTAGTCCAAAGGGCTAAGTGTACCTAGTGATGAATAATTTTTCTATAAATCCTTAGCCCAACCTTGGCTGGCTACAGGAATCTTAGTGGGGATACCCTGGATGCGCTCTCTGTGAGGCACAGCCAGAAACGACCCAGTTAAAATGAGTATCTGCGTATTTCTGCCACAGCTCGCTCTCGGGTGTCCACATCTTTTCTTATAAACGATTCATCAACACGAGCTTTGAATCTCGAGTGCTTGTGCCGGTGTAAAGGATGTTTAGTGTTCGATTTTGCACTGAAACTGCCCAGCGGAGACAACCCCGTGCCTGCTTGTATCATGTTCCCAGTGTGCCTGCATCTGTTATGCCTCCGACACGGGAAAGCCCGAACTGCAAAGCCCCTCGGGTTTACTTTCCAAATCTCCCACTGATGTTTTTTTCTTCTGTGGCTTTTGGCAAGTGGCTTGGCTCTCCAGGACCCCAGTTCCCTCAATCCACAGACCTTCAAAAATATTCCTGTCTAACAGTTATGTAAAACTAATTAATTACCATGGTTTGGAGACGAGGGTTTTTGAACTAAAAACCACACCAAATTACTAAGATTGAAAATTAAATGGAACTGGGATCCACAGAATAAGATGACTGATTTTAAAGAGAGTTAAAATTGCCATTATTTTTGTTCAAAATAAACCACTTTTAGTACTTTAGGTTTATTTTAAATCAGAGCAAAAAACCCCAGCAACACATAAAGTGCAGTTTTTGTGTGTAAATACTATCAAGACAAAGAAAACTATATAATTTTGAAAGTATGTTAGTTGTCACAAATATTGTAACCCCAAAATAATATACATTGCTATTTTTGTTAGATTTTGAAAACATTTTGTTATCATTTTCCTGCAGTCTATGAAACATAGTTTGTTTATTTTCCAAACAAAAATCACGCATTCAAATCTATTGCTTAGCAAGCTTTCCCTAGTTCTAGGCACTGGATGAAAATAAACTATAGTCAGCACTGAAATACCCATATTAATTGACTGCACTGAGACCCTTTTTTTATGGAATAATCCTAATATAGAGAAGAGGGCTAAAAATAAATTACTTCTATTTTTGTCCAGTGTCGCGTGGGAAAACAATGTTTGCAAAAACGTTATTTTTTAAAGATCGTTTTCTCCTTAAGGAATTGGCAGGACTTACCTTACTCTTGTACCTCTGATCTCCCAGTTTTAACAGGACGAAGATCTCTGTCATGTCTCCCCCAGAGACATTCTTCCCTTCCAACAGAGTTATACTTATGATCCCATTCCAGAGTTGGTTCTTTCTCAAGGTCTCTGAGAGCCGCAGGCTACGTATCAAAGAGGACTAGAGCAACAACAACAAAAAAAATAATAAAGAGAGATCAACTTGCTGATAATTCTCGAGGGCGACTCTGGGGATCACAGGCATTCCAGCTTTCGATATGCGATCACAAAGAGGGCTCCCTGCCTGGTGCCTTGCTTCCACCAACCTGCAATCACAGGAGCGGGATTGCCTTCTCCAGCACGAGGGCTCGTAGGGATCTCGGGGAGGATGACTAGGAGCAACACTTGCATTCAGCGCTGGCCTGTCCCCCCACCCAGCTCTTGGGTCGGAATCCTTCACCTGGGCCTTTGGCTACTTTAATAGCAGGAAGGGAAGAAAAGCATTCTGGGAGACAGAGATATAAGCAACAAGGCACCGCTTTGCAGGGAAACAATACCTCTGGGCATTCAGAAATAATGGTTTTGAATTTATCCTTCGCACTTGAATCTGTCCCCACTCCCCTTTATTCCTTGGGCTACTACTAAAAAGCGCATGCCATTGCAAGATCCACCACTTCAGACGGAGCCTGCAATCAGCCAGCCAAATGAGCTTTGCAGATCTGGGGGAGGGAAGGATGGATAAAGCACTTAGCACAGTGCCTGGGACCCAGGACGGTTCAGTAACTGTCAACTTATTTTTTTTCCTTTTCAAAATTATGTTATTCAGACCTACTCACACACACCTTCAACAGAATATAGAAGAAGGCAAACATCCCCTATTATTAAGGTATTAAGAGGTCAAGCACATTTTATTCTTAATTTCCATTATGGACATTTTCAAACATACACAAAGGCAGAATAGTATTCGAAATCTCCATGGAACTTAGTCAACATTTCGCCCACCTTATTTCACTTATCCTTCACTGTTTTCTTCTGGCTGAACTATTGGAAAGCAAAATCCGTACTTGCTTTCACATAAACGCTATGCTATGGCCGTGCTCAACAAAAGTAGCTGTAATTCCTTTAATATCATTAAACACCCAGAACATATTTACATTCCCCTGACGGTCTCCACAATGTCTTTCTACAGTTAGTGTGTCTGGAAGAGGACCCCAATAGGATGCACACGCTGCATTTAGTTGGCGGAGTTCATTTATGTTCTCCGTTCAATAAATGAAATGGCACGAGCCTAGACCGCTTTATTTGAAGGCGGAATAAATGGACTGGAGAATGTAAATGGCGCCGAGTATCATAGTAAAGCAATGAATTTCTAACACTATATATTCTTCCTGTCATCTGCTCAATATATCTCCAAGATCGTTTAGACACCAGTGTGCTCGGACACCAGTTAGTCGCAATTTATCACAACAAATGGTATGTCGGTACCATATTAATTATGTCCCCGCTTACCTCATCCGACACACGTCACTGCGCCACTCCAAACGAATGAGGCGCCCGTGCCACACCAAGCATCCGGCTGGGCATTTTATAGTCACCTTCAGCATCTAAGGTAATCTACACCCCCAAACTTCATATCCATGCCACTTTTCCCTTAAAATGCACGCACACAAACACACACACACACACACAGCTGGAGGTGCTGAGACAGAGAATGGAAGATAAGAAAAAAATTAACTTTAAAAAGAAGAGAAAACCCTCTCTTCTGGAGAACATAAACATTCTCTTGTAACTTCTATTTGCCGTTGAGTTGTGAACCGAATATACTCTATAATGAAAGTTTATGAAATAGTTAAAGTTAAGCAATTTTCTCTTTGTTAAGAACAACACATACCATCACGATATACACATATATAAATATGTATTTGTACATGTATATATATTTATATATCTATATGTGTGCATACAAATATAGATACACTTAATAGATTTTATAGTTTATTAAGCACACAGGCTGAAAATGTCTACTCTTAAAAAGAAAATGAGATTTTGATTCATATATCCTGCTGCACCGTCTTCTTTTTTTTTTTTTTAAGCTTTTTCTTCTTCAAGTTTGACTTGCCAACCAACAAGCTAATGCATGACCTGTCCCGTGGCCATGCTTCAAAGTCCCGACAGATATATTCCTCCCTAAACACTGCAACTATTTCAAAATCCTTTTTATAAAGAAGGGAGTAATGTCCACAAGAGATCAAAGGGCATCCTACAGTCTGGCAACTGCCTGAGAAAAATGGCAGTGCTTCTATGAAATATGCCCTAAAATAATTTTGTGGCTTGGTATGTCCTAATTTCAAATTGGATGTTTATCTTGGAAAGGCTTCTATCTAACTTGTCCATAAAACAGCCCCACTTAGCTCTGTGAGCTCTGTGAAAATGGGATCCAAAGCTGGTCATTAAGGGGGCCTAGAGATAGGTTCCATATGGCGGAACAGCATGGGAGGGCGAGGCTAAGGCCTCCATCAGGCGCGGCTTGGCTGGAGCTCCTGATCTATCCATGGACACTCGTTGCATTACACCATAACATCTGGATTATTGCTTGTAATGTCCCTGGGAAATATCCACTTTCCATCAAAGCCTTTATCTATCTCGGTCGGACTTTGAACATTTTAGCATGTAGCGCGGCCATGTTTGATGTGACGGACTTACTCTTTGCCGTCCAAGGTTTCTTCCCCCCTTACTAAAGGCAGGGTGGGAGAAAAGAGAAGTGTGCATTGCACCATTCACAGATAGAAAAGAATGTAAAACCTTTGTTGTGCTTATTTCACCCTAAATATTTCTGCAAAGACTACTATAAGGTTACATCCGAATGAAGTTTCATCTGCTAGCAACGTATTTCACGATATGTGCATGGGCTTTGAAAAAAAATGTCTCTTAATTAACTTAACATTTCTCTTCCACCCTGGAGAGTTGCAATAAGGCTTCAGAGCAGCGTCTGGCTGGGGGCCGCGTCCGGGCCGTCCTGCGTGAGCTCTGATGCAGAGCCGGGCTCTCAAATTCTTTAGTGGTCTTCAAACACTCCCTTTCTCCCCACAATAAATCGACTCCTCTGCACTCACTCTGTTAGCTCAATAGCTCAGGTTTTCATGTCTGTGCCTGAGCCTGGAAGGGAAATCTGTCATCTTAATGCAGCTTGGAATGTGAAAGGAGAAAAGGAAATGACCCATCAAAGGAGAAGCCCACCCCACCTGAGCTGAAACAAACACCCAGAGATAGAGCAAAGTTTCTAGGTCCTGACCCTAATTTCTCAGCAGACATAACGGATAAAATATAGTACATCAGGGTTTTGTTATGTTTCTCCTTCCTCCCCAAGGATCAGAACCTTTTACTATTTCTATGTTGATTCATTCATAGGCTCTCTCTCCTTCAGCCCCCACACCTCACCAAACTCACAGCATTCTTCCAGAGTGACTTCCATCGAAACATACGTGTTAGTTATTACTAGTGAAAACAAGGTGTGATATCTAACTTAGAAATATCCTGGATCTCATAAAAATGAAACAGCTTCCAAACCATTGGTTTACTTCCGGGTCAGGAAAATTTCACAGACAAGAACGGGATGAAAGAAGGAGGTGGGCTGGAAGTTCAAGCTGAGGCTGCTCACTGCCAACAGGGAGAGCATCTTCGGGAGTTTCTCATCTAGGAACAGACTCTTTGAGCAGCCAATGGGTTGCCGTGCCTGGGACATATAAGATGGACCACAGCTTGACCGATATCATGGAGTAATATTCAAAGTGATTCCCTTGGGTGTAATAGAATGCCCCCAAAATTAAAGATAAAAATTAAAAAGAGGGGGCAGTGAGAAGATATTTTCACAAGATTTTTGTAGTACAGCATACCTTGTAGGTGCCAAACACTCCATGGGTACTTTTTAAATCATCTCATTGGAAATGTAAAATGTATTCCAACGTTGCCAATGCATCTTATTTTGACTCTCATTCACTATGTTTTCCCTAAGTCATTGTAAGAAAGTAGGTAGTCAATGAAAACAAATGCATGGAAAAGAACAAACTTTGTAAGTTAAAAAAAAAAAAACAGTAAAGCAAGATTGCGATGATGTCAGCATGACTTAGAAAAGCGAAGGGAGAACCTTGGGTCTCTAAGAGGTTTCCCTGAACTATTCCTTCCAAGCGGTTTCAACATGTAAAACTACTGCTCATTGTCAACAGCTTTTACAGCGTGACATGAGAAAATCCATACCTTCATGCAGCAAGCACCCAGAAAACCTCCCACCCGCAGAGCCTTATATCATCCGAAGAGGATCCTGTAGGCATAAATTCCCCTACAACTACACAAAAATCTCCGTGTAAGAATGTAAAGAAAGCCTTTTAAATTTCCCACATGGACATGGGAGATGAGATTTATATCTGGAGATGAATAACACAGTCCCAAGGCTATGAATAATCTGTGTGTACAAAGATATTAGCTATAAAAGTTTTATATTCAGTTTAATATTTTTTTAATTGTGAGGGAATATCATCACTCAGTTGCTGTAACTAAAAGTAAAAATTAAATTAAGAGACTTAAAAAATGGACAGAGTCTATAAATACCCAATGACTCTCAGGGTTCGGAACCAGGAAGATGTTTTGAATGTATTTAAACATAAAAAAAATAAAATAAAATGAAGGCCATGTGATACAATAAGATTTTCTGCTTTGCTCTGATCTCTAGCAGGCTCATATGCAATCATGTTCATCACCTCATCTTCCTTGATTCACCTGCGTCACCTGTGGGCCTTCACATCTATGTCCCATGTTTCAATGTCTCTTCTTCACTTAAAATGCTTCTGGGACTAAGCGAAGAGAGTGCAGCTCTGGGTATAAACAACTGAAGCAATTGTTCCTTCTTGGGCTTCTGCAAGGGCAGGGTTGGGGCCTGAGGCCCCAAGTGGCTTCTTCTGATTCACATCCTGGGCACCTCTTTGCCTCCCCCTGATCCCAGCCGCACTGACGATTCAAGCAGCGTAGCCACCGGCTTACAAACCCTGCCCTTCTTACTCCTCTGGCTTTGCGCCCTAGTCCACCCCAGTGGTTCTCACACTTGGATATGCTTCAGACTCACCTGGGAGGCTTGCTAAGGGATTGCTGGCTCTCGCCCCTGGAGTTTCTAATTCAAGGGGTCTGAAATGGGGGCCAAAATTTGCACTTATAGCAAAAAAAATTAGGTAGTTTAGGTATATAGGTAAACAGAGACAAACAGGTAGATAGACGTATAGGGCTGTTTTGTTATATAGCCATGCATTTCTCCAATCCACTGGGTTTAACCAAGAAAATGAAATGGAAAAAAGGTGCTACTATGGGTGGGTACCGAGTTAAGAATGGGTGATGATGAAACAAGAACAAAACAAACAAATAAAAAACCCTCTATTAATTGGAGAAGAGTTACAGGCCTTACACCCTCAAGATAGTTCCTCCAAGGACCGCACTTCTTGCAAAAGGCTCTTGCTTGTACCACTTCCCGGGCCTACACAGAAATTAGGGAAGTGAGTTCATTATACAAAGAGGTGTGGTAACAGGGCACTCACTCCAAATTCTTTGACCATCCTCTTCTATTGAATTTACCCACCCCCAACATTAAACGAGCTGAATTTGTTAAAGCCACATTTGCAAAGCACCTGAGGCTGAGCCCTTGGCAAAATGGCAACCCTCTAAACATGCTGCCTGTTAAGTGTTCAACCCCGAAGGAGCTCGTAAGTCTCTGCCAAGTGTTCAGAAGCAACATTGACACTGTCGACCTGTATGAGTGAGTCAGAGGCAAAAGCAGAACCACAGAAATTTGCCAAAGACTTCCCAGGTTTCGCTCATGTGGGCGGACAGCCAACGCACAGCATCAGTCACCCCGGGGACAGGAGCCTATCAGAGGGGTCAGAACCGACAAGAGGTGCCACATCCCCCCACTGCACGGGGACCTGGTCTACAAAATATTCTCAAGATCCCACCCTGGCTGGTGTGACTCAGTGGATTGAGTGCGGGCCTGCGAACCAAACAACCGCGGTTCGATTCCCAGTCAAAGCACGTGCCTGGGTTGCAGGCCGGTTCCCAGCAGGGGACGCACAAGAGGCAACCACACATGGATGTTTCTCTCCTTCTCTCCTTCCCTCCCCCTCTAAAGATAAATAAATAAATAATCTTAAAAAATATATTCTCAAGACCCCAAAAGCACCCCGTCATGGCGGCTAAAGTGTGATGAGTCTGAGGTTGGAAAACTTTATGTAAAGTAGGAAAACAAGCAGAGGAAGGAGGTTCTTGTCCATGCAATGGGACAGCTCTTGGGGTTCAAGACCAACTTCACCTCTCTGAGACGCTGACTGCCTGCCCTACCTACTAGATGTCAGAGAAACAGAGTAATAAGCCCAGCCAAAAAAGGAAAACAGAACATGGAAAAGGGGAAAGAAGGTAGGGAAGGCATGACCGAAATTCATGCAGAACCCTCAGCGTGTAATTCATGATTCTCACACAGTAATCACAATAAAAAAGTGTGCAAATAAAAAAAAGCCAAAAGCAAAGGCTTAACCTCTCTATATTTGTTAGTGGAAGCTGACAGGAAAAGAAAACCATTCAAGGTATCGAAAATACAGGGCATCCAATGCAGAAAAACCAACAAGCATACTGAGATAACCTAGGGTAAGCAATAGGAGGAAGCTTCTAAGACTCTTAGGCTGGGGCAGGAGAGGGTCACCCTCATCTGTAAAGGTCCAGACAGTAAGCATTGAGAGTTGCAGGTCGCCAGGTTTCTGTCCCAAAGACGCCACACTGCCAACGTCAGCCAGAGACAATTTATACACAAATGGGTGCAGCTGTGTTCCAATAAAACTTATTTGGGAAAACGGACCTAGGGCTGGACTTGGCCTTCAAGCTGATACTTCATGACCCCTGGGCCACAGAGACAAAAACAATAAATAGTAGGGTCAAGGTCACCTGGTAGAAGCTGAAACCACAGCTGGTCTGGCTAATGGAAGATGCAAAAGGCAGACACACCCACCTTCTTCCCTCTCCTCCGCTCCAGTATCCTGCCAATTCCTCCCCCTGGACAAAGCCAGCTGGAGGCCAGCTGACAGGGGACCTTGAAAATATATCTTGCAGAGATCAGCCTCTGCAACAACAGAGTCTCAGAGATAAAAGGGTATGAAGCCAAACAAGCCAAAAACTGGCACCAAGAGCCAACTAATTTCATACGGAATAAAAAAGAGTTATACCAGTGTGAGGCATGTCTCCTACCTTAGGCTTGTCACGTCTTCTACCTTGGACTGCTGACCTATGACTGCCTAAAACGGGGTTGAAGAGGGGCTGTGGAAGAGTATGTACTCATCCCTGTGCGAGTGAATCTAAAGAAAATCCCTAATGAAAGCTCAGCCATCCACCTGTGCATACTCAACTACTAGCAGGTGGGAGTGTGTGTGCGTACGCACATCGATTTCCAAGTATGCTCAGTAATTCATCAATTCCACTGTTTATCATCGCATTTTTCCTCTGAGACTAGGTGATGTAAAAGGAGTAACTACTGTTCAATTTTTATCTCTATTACTGTTGCAGACATTACAAAGAGAGAAGGAAGGTTTAGAAACAGATCTCTTCACGGCAAAGATTATATACAGTAAATACCCAAAACAAGTTATTGGGTTGAGGCCCTGTTAAATCAGAGCCTCGTTTCTCATTTTTAAAATGCTCAGCACAACATCAACACAGGCGGTGGAGGAAACCTCAACGTGTATTTGAAGGCAATCTCTGTATTTAGTACATTAAAATCAAGGTCAGTGCGGGAAGGAAACACTTAGGGAGAGACTCTAAAACCACTCCGCCATTCTGGGCTACTCCCCATGACACAAACTTACACACTTAGGCATTTAAGAAGCAAATTACCTACATAAGGTTAAATTGTCATAAGAATACAACGGAGGTGAAAAAGTCAATGACATTTTCTAGGGAACACATTGCTTGGAATGAGCAAATTTTTAGATGCTCATAGCTGAGTTGCTGAGTAATAATCATGTCAGATTCCTGCTACCTAATTTTTTAAATATAATATGAAAATCTTAAAAAAGAAGCTTATAACTGTAGCTTCAAAATACCAAGATAGGTTGATCCGGGTGTTTTAAGAGCTCTTACACACAGTCAATCACGGCATCTACAGATTTTCCAAGCGACTCGTTTTCGGAAGCCACTTTAGAAGCAGTCTCGTCTGCCTCTCCAAAACTGCAAAGAGTCAACCTACCGGTTGAAATTCTTCACCAACATACAAATTGCCTCTCTCATATAAGATCCTAAATAGCTTCCAATGAGTCTATTCATCTAAGGTTTCACTAAACACAGGTACAAGGTTTGGGCATGTATTATGTCTCTGAGTCCAGTGCACTGAAGTCAAAATTCTAGAAAGTACCATGCTAGGGGAAAACAAAAAACAAAAAGACAACCCTCGGTGTGGATATAAATACTGCTCTCTGGGATCCTCTGCTCCTTCCATATTTTTGATATCTTTATCCAAGCCGTCAACATGTTCTCTCTCCCTCTTCATTCCTTTGGCCATTCTTCCATAACCTCCCCTGTCCCCCCCTAGGCTACAGTATTCCCCAAGCTCACAATTTTTCTTTCTAGCCTTTATGTTCTTCCACAAACTGCCAGTGCTCTTCCACAGGCCAGAGCTCCCTAACTAAAGATGGTTATTGATGTCCAGGACCAGAGTTTTAGTGCAGCAGCAGAATCAATAAACGAGAAAATACTGCTTTGTCAGGTTTCACCAAAGCATGCTGGGAAACTTTACTGCTTCAGATGGTTACAGAGACTCTTAATGCGGGAGCGCTGAGAGCTGGGCTCCCTTCTGTGGCCAGAAGTGATGTTCTTCTACCCTCTAGTGACTATAAAGGAATAAAGCAAAAGTTGGAGGGATTTTTGAGACAGCTTCACATTTTTCATTGTCTCTTAATTTCTCCAAAGACTCAGAGTCTTGGAAGCAAAGTGAACTGGTCACATAACCAAATACCTGATCATAGTTCTTTATTAGTGTCCCAAATGCAAAGGATGTACATTTTAGGAAGAGTCAGAACTTTGATGCCTTTAAATTTTTAAAAGGCAAGCTTTCTTAGAACCAGCTGGCCTGTCTTCCTAAGTGACTAGGGCTCATCAGGTTACAAATCTCTCTCTCTCTCTCCTTCTCTCTCTCTCCTTCTCTCTCTCTCTCTCTCTCTCTCTTTCTCTCTCTCTAACTCTTACATATTCACAAAATCTTTGTTTCAAGCCCCTTACTTTACAGAGAAGTAGATAGCTGAAGCACAGTGAAGTCAGAAATTAGAGCTGTCAAATATTAGTGCACGTGTGTGTGAGAAGAAATGCACACAAAGAGATTGCTGGCTCCTCCTCCCCATGTAACCCGCAAACCACTGCTCCCACCATGCCCGTATTTCGCCTTCACAAAGCAGCCAAGCTGTTAAATTAAGGTATAATTTTTTAAAAACATTTGGTTTGTTTATTTTTACACTAATTTAGACATTTAGTCACTTAAGTTACAACACGCTAATTTAATAACCTGGTTATTTATAATGCATTTCTACCTTGGTACACAGACAAATTGGACAGCAGTAGATATAATTGTTTCAGTAGATACTAACAATGTAAAAAATCACCAACACTTCATGAAGAAATAGCTAAAGAAACTCACCTAAAAAAGCAATAAATGGCTTTTTCAGAAGCTATGAAACATATTTATAAAATATACCATAAAATCCTTTTAATTAATTTTTTCATTGCTCCCTATAACACTGAAGCTAGTTTCTATCTAATGGTAAATAACTTTCTAAAAGACTAAATCTAACTGCAATCCACTCCAAATAATCTAAGCTTAATGAAGTGGAACCTTCTAACATGGCCGGTCCATATAAAATGTCACCACGAAAGCCAAGTGCAAGTTCAAACATCTGGCTGTGCCCTTATTAAATGAAATTTTAAAAGGGAGGTTGTGCCCTTATTCATAACAGCAGTAAAAGGGACTGAACGCTGCCCCCTGCAAAGGGTGGTTTGTATTAATCATGTATACATCTAAAGATGAACTTTTAACCAGACAATGTTCAAATAAAAAACAACAACAACAATATTTACCTTGCTGGCACTTAACCGCTTCCGATTTGACCACCGCTGAGCATTGTGTCCATTGAATGGTGAAAAATGGCAAAAGGAAAGAGAGACATAGATGCATTACCAATATAAAAATGTTATCATATTAGTTAGGTGGCACAGACTACATTCAAACGACAAACACCCCACCTTTCTCTGAGGTTATGGACAAGAAAACAGTTAAAAGCACAGAAAAAATCACATTTCTGTAGCTGTTACATCATTTTCCGACAGTGCTTTCCACAATGAAAGTACAAGGACATATAAACACTGCGCTGTCTGCAGGAGTCCATTTATGTTTTGAATTGCCTTAACACATTATAATTTTATCTCTAAGAGCAAAGTGGAAGGGCGTATTTTCACTACATGAAATATTCAGATAGTGTCTTGAAAATATTTAAGAAATTCATGGACAATGTTTAGGTTTCCATTGTATTAGATTCTAGAAAAATAATTCCAGTTACTTCTACTGATGAAACCTCAATTTTTAAAATAAGAAGAGAGAATTCTGAGTCAGTCCTGCACAATGAAGAAAAATAAACTAAAACAACTCCGAGGGAGGGGAAAAAATGTTCTGAACAGCAAGGAACTTCACTGCTGTTCTCTTTCCAGCTCTCATTTGTCATGCTAAGGCTGCTGAATTTCATTTACAATTAAAATTCTCTGCTAGCAAAATCCTCTCCTCGCTCCCATCTCAGTCCAGGACAGGGAAGCTCAACTCTGGCTGGTTAACCAGCTAACTGGATGTTCAAAGCCAGGTAAATTTGGGAGATTACAACTCAATTATGAATCTAATTGAGCAGACCACATCCACTACTATGCTGAAGGAAAAAAATACCTTCAGGCAAATGACCTACCCACCTGCCAATACATCTTTCCCATAAACTAGGGACCAGGAAATAAAGTCTTTGGGGGGAATCCACTTACATTCCAATGACCAGCAACTAGAAACACTGGTACAGAAATGACTTGAAAAGATTCTTTATTCAAAATACTTCCCCCAATAAAACTGGGAGTTCAACATTCAGCACATGGCAGAAAGTTGTGGCCAGTACACACTGTGTGTTGAGGTGCTGAAATCGGTTCTCATTGTATTTTCCTAATAGCATATTGACAAACACATCAACCCAAAACAAATACCAAAATGAATTGCCATCTCATAGGTACACAAGGCCGTTTAGGGCCTTTAGACATATAATTCTTTCGATTTTACAACAATCATAAAAGATACATAAAATGGAAATGGAGATTAATAAAAAATGATCGCTACTGTCTGATTACTACAAACAAAGAGCTACCATATAGAGAGTGTCTAGCCCATGCCAAGCTCTCTATAAAGTAATCTTCGTCTGCACAATTCTGTGAAATGGGGGAGTTTTTTTATCGCCACTCCATTCATGAGGAGATTATAGCTGTAGTTAAGAGCGGTAAGGTTGTTCTGTGAATTTGCCCTGAACATGCTGGAGGTGGGGTTCAAACCCAGGCAGTCTGATGACAGAGCCCATAACTCTAACTATAATCCTACTCTTGCCAAGGAAAAGAAAACTATACCAGGTTTGTCAGCCTTCCAGCCACCGCCTTACCATCTAACTGTACACGGCCCACATGCACATAAATCCGTGCCGAGGGGCAATTCAGAGACGCTTTGCACACGTTAAGATTTTTGTCTGCTTGGCTCTAAAGCAACAAAGATTGCCTCAATGATGACAGAAAGAGGTATGGGTACAAAACTGAGAATTCAAACTGCAATCTCTCCATCAGACTTGAAATGAAAATGGAGATTTATAAAGACATTATTCTCTATCTGCAGGTCATTGTCTTCCCAGTCTAGAGTGTGAGTTATTCCCATTTAAAAACATAATATAAAAAGACTTAAATATTAACTTAAACTCAGTTTAAAAAGCGCCCAGAGATTTCCTGCTATGTGTTATATCCAAAAGGCCCCTGCATAGGCCCTATGAATTGAATAAGTAGCTACATACGCCCCATGATAAATAATTCCTTGCTGGCGTATACTTTGATCAAGTACAGACACTGGAAAATAAAACTACCAATTGGAATATATGAGAGCAGGCAGGGTTTTCTATATTATAATACCCACATAAAATATATATAAAATAAATGTACTGCACACTAGACCTCTGCCAGACAAAGAACAAAGACAATGAGAAAAGTGCATGAGAAAGCACATACCCAGTCTGAAAAATCTCTCAAAAAAAACAGGAAGTGAGGACTCAGAGGAAAGGAGAGCCAAACCAAATAAGAGGACAAGCGTGGCTACTTTTAGGACTCAGAGATATTTGTTGAGATGTTTTACAAAAACAAACTCAAGCTGCATCCAATATTAACTTTCTGCAACTCGATGTACATTTTTAACTAAGATAGCACTGCTTTAAAACTCCAGATTTCAGCAATATTTCAATAGATATTAAGTGTCAGTGTTACTGCTAACCATAATCCAATAGATCACAGAAAAATTCACAAGGGGAATAAATATGCAGCTATTACGCAGTTTACACATGCGAGTATTTGTCATGGGGAAATTACCCAACTTTACCCACCCCACTTGAACGTGTAAGAAATGATTAGAACCTATCAGCTAGCAATTGCTCGACCATGTGGCAAGTGATACTCATTTACATTGAGCGTTATTTTAACCTAGAATCCAGATCAGGTAACTGGTCACCTATCATTCACATGGATATGGACTCTGGTGGGATACTGGGAAGCCTAAGAGAAGCTACAGAAAATCCCTTCTTCATTAAGTTAGATGGGGAAAAACAAATTTATCTTCAACAGTAATATAAGGCATTTCAACATTAAAATATCAGCGTTGTAGAGACCTGAAGTTTTAACACTGACACTTTTTTAAGAACGGATGAAGGGTTTTATTTTTTCAGTTATCATCCAATAAATACGCCTAAGATTTTTGCAGCAAAAATAGCAACAATTTAGTTGACCCTCTGGCATTTGAAAAGTCACTGTGTGGTTTTTCTACTTCTTTAAGCCGTTTTCTGAGTTTACTAGTAAATCAGTCATGATTTTCATCGTGAAAATAAATTATAACTACAAGCAAAGATGATGTCAAAATGAAGAATATTCTCCTTCTCGACCCCTGTGACTCAATTCAAGAAGCATTATTGGAGGCCTAATTTATAAACAGGCTTCACATTTTCATGCCAGATTCTAAACATGCTGCATTTTAACACATCTTGGTTCTTTTTCTAGTACGTCTTTTAGCTAGCTTTAAAAATATCTTTTAAATAAGTTATAATCAAAGATGCTTTTAGCTCTTATTTTAATGCTTGGGATTTCATTATATTCTCTAAATATAAAATGAGATTATTATTTGCCTTTACATCTTTGCTCGTAATAACAAAATCCCAGCCATATCATCACGAAACCCAATGCTTTGTGGATGTTACAGGAATCTTCACTAGGCTGTGCATTAACTAGAAATTTCTACACAACAGACCAGAGAACATTAAAATCTGTATCTTCCCAAAAGTACTCTCACTAGAGAACTTGGTAGCTAAAAGAAAAGAAGAAGAAACTGAAATGCTTCAAATACAGACTTGATCACCCTAATAATGTACAATGCAATAAGTACATCCTGGATCCTGCTTTCCATAACTGAACAATACCCAAGGCATCTAGTACCTAAGAAAATTGTAAATAAAGACCTTAATACTTAGTAAAAGTATTTTTCAGATGATATGTTACAAGCAAACAACAAGCAACATATATATTTTAATCACAGCAATACTATCTATATCCCTAGCAAAATAGAGAAAATTCTTAATTGATTTTCCTTCCTGATTTCTCAAAGAGAGGACATATATAACTATAGATAAGTGCTCTAAGTCTCTAAATATTTATTTGTTTTCCGCTCAAAAGATCAGTCCTCTGGCAGCCCACAATCAAAGGGAATGGGAAAGAAAGATTTCACAAGGAACACAATGGGGAGACTTACCTGTCTCTTGAAATCACCCTGTTTTACTACTAGATTCAAATTCAACACAATCACTCCCATGTCATCCTCCAAACTGTTTGGATCTTCCAATTTTAAGATATGTTCAGTCGTTCTACAAGCAAAAAAAACAAAAAAAAAAAAATAAGGCTAGTACTTATTGGCACTTCTGTGTAGACTTACAATGCATCAGAAGCCTACGGTAAAAGTCTCCTACATCTGACTAAGGGTCAAGACACAAGTTAAAAAAAACACGAAATTCAGAAAATAAACCGACCCTCTTCAGGGTAGAGAAATTGTTTGGTATTGCCTAACTCAACAGCTGGTTAACTGAATCTTCTCGCCTACTCCCCCAAATAAAGTTTAAATACTTGTTTTCATGTTAAGTTAGATAGGTGAAGAGAAACCTGAATATTAACAAATGAGGGTATAACATTTAATACACAGTTTACAATACATTATGGAGGATTTACTATCTGACAAGTACATTTAGGAGCTAAAAAGCAAAAATCACTCAAAAGTAACATTTTAAAACACCCTTTCCTTTATTCAGATTTTTTTCTTGTCATTTGACCTACACAAATGCCAGTCACCACGACCTTGAGCTCCCTCTAAAATTCACTAAGAACTACCCGAAGGTAAAAACACAATACCTGTTCAACTCAAGATCACTGAGCATGACAAATGCGGAGCCCATGAAATCAGATGTAGTTAAATCTCGATCGTATACCTTAAAAGAAGCCCAGCAACACAGGTTAATATGGTAAACCGAGTTTATCAAATCACTCACGAATGTAACAGGCTGAGAACTTTACACGGTACACTTCAAGAGGAATTTAGCCAAGCTGACGGGGAGAACAAGATTATTCAAACTTGTCCCTTTTCCCCCAGCACAGCCAAAACATCAGCAGAAAGTACTTTTAAGGCAGTATGCATACGCATTCAGCTGCCGTGCACAGCGGACTGCTCTCCGTGGTTTAAATGGTCTCTCATTAAAATTTAGTATTTTCCACGGTGAGCAGGTCTGTCAATTAAACAGAAATTTGTTAAATATTCTATAGCAATCTCATCTTGCACTCAACTCATGCAGTCTTAACCCAGCTGTTAGAGCAATTAATGCTTACAACCAGTAGCTCGAAGCTCTATTAAGTATAAAGTTATTCCTAATGAGAAAGGCTTTAGTACTGGTTGCTGCTGAACTAGCAGTAATAATTCTTCCACATTCGGGAAGTTTAAATACAATCAGTGGAGAGATTGTTTTCACTCTGAGTTTCTATAGGGTACATCTCACGGATCTGAAAGACATACACAATTTCGACAAAGCCTCTAAAAAGTTCTTTCCACACTAAATATTTTTAACCCAGTGCTTAAGGACAACAACAGCAAAAAAAATTAATTTGAGGAGGTTCCGTTTGAAGAAGGCAAAGACTGCTGAGAGATAAATATTTTTCAGACAAGAGCAGCTCAGAAAGCCATCTGGGATTACCTTCACACGCAGCTTCTGATCAAGGCTTTGTATGGGCAAGACCACTATCTCATCCCAAACTGGGTTCAAGTTCTTATATATGACTTTACTTTTGTACAGCGTCTTCCCATTCAGCTTAAATTTCACGTAGGGGTCGCTTGTGCCTTTGAAAGAGAAAGAGAGCAAGACAGGTTTTTCAAATACACATGAAAGCCTAGGATCTCGCCATTAAGTAAAGATTCTTTCCACACTCCTCGGGCTCAAAGCATTTCATCGTATGCACCCAGAACAAATCTCTCCCTGGGCAGAGATCGAAGGCCCCATAGGTGGAGAGGAGAGACGTATGAAGCAGTTTGGGGTAAATGACTGATTCTTCTTCGCCTTTAGTGGTGGAATATAAATAGGCTCCTTGAGCTTTTTCTGTTTTGTTTCATTGTGGGTATGTCATCACTCTATTGCCCACAAAAATTCAAGAAATAAAACCCTCTGGCACTGGCTAACAATGTCAGGAGTCCTGGGGAGAAGCCCACCCCTCTTAAGAATGGCAGTGAGTCAGTGAAAAGGGGGTAAAAAAAACGTTTTCAAACATTTGGCCAGATGGCTGACTCAACAGAACCCTGTACTTTAGAATATAATCATAATAAATAAATCAATCTCTGGAAGCACTGGCTCAAAAGATGGGGCGAGGGGACTAAGACTGGAACTGGGGCGTTGAGATTAAACGGACAAAGTTGCCATTCTTTGCCGCCGCCCGCACCTGCAGTAAAGCAGAGAACACTGTTTCAGCCCGGCCAGCTGAACGCAACATCAGCCAGGCCCTCAGCTGGCCTCGGGGCGGCACCCCTGACCCGCCGGCTCCTCCTGGGGAGCTTTGAAATGGACGCCAGAAGAAATGAATAAGGTCCCTCCAGCCACTATATCCAAAGCAGAAAAAAAGGGCCAATGACAGGCCCTCCTCCACACTCTCAGATCAATGGAGAGGGAGAAAAAAACTGCCCTGCAAACAGAATGCATGGATTACGTGTAGTGCGTGAGGGTTACATGCATGCAAACGTGCCATCATGCTTGAGACACATAACAGGGACTGGAACACACTTGTGTGTTGTTGCCTAGTGAATCATGAATAAAGAAGACAATGAACAGCCAGCTGATATTGCTACACAGAAAGAGAAAATCTTATGTGGGGAGGTACAATAGTATAATTAATTATAAAACACAGAACTAAGAATAAGTACACAAATACCAACAGTCTGTTTTGTTCATTGACTTACCCTAGGTGCCTCAGACAGTACCCAACACAGGCCCACACTTATGTACTGAGTTGAATTCTTGATGGTAATTTCAAGACAAAACAGTCTAAGAATATTGAATCAAAAAGTAGTTAGGCCACTCTGTCACTAACAATGACCAAATTGTTTAGACCCATCATTCATTGCTCGAATCTTTTACTTTTTCGGCTCCTTTTTAGGTTTCTATGTAGCTGCAGAACTAAAAATTAAGGCAATACATTTCCTAACTATTTGCACTAAAAGCCACACCCCTGTCAAGCAAGATATTACACATTGTTTAAAAGTCTTGGTAGATGAGCTGAGGAATAATTTTGGTGAGTCTTCCGGGATCGCAAGGCTACTAACTTAAAAAAAAAAATTCAACTACAAAGATACACATATCCATATTCAAATCTCACATTTTAAGTTTGGCAACATGGGGCCAAAAGCCCAGCTGTCTCTAGTTTAAACTTGGACACACACACACACACACACCCCAAGTTAAGTGGCAATTCTGAGTGGGATTATAAAAATGAGTACATTCATAGCCATTCGGTGCAATGCTCACTAGTGAGTGAGCAGTCTGCCCACCACCCCCCCCTTACAAGTCAGACTTTAACAATCATTCTGATATATATATATATATATAAAGTGGAGGGAAAACTATAATAAAAAGAGGCCTTTAATTAAATGAAATTGCCACTCCGGGATCAGGGCTTCATGCTTGTCAGCGTCCTCTCAAAATAAACATCTCAAAACCAGGCCTCAATACTGACACTTTCTCACAGGCAAAGCATACTGGGTAATCCCCAGGCATCTTGACAGCTACATAATGTTCAAACTGTTTCACGGGTGAATGGCGGCAGTTGCGTGAAAGAAAATATTAATGTCTGGAATTAATAGAAAAAGGGACCAGGGTATACAAAGCCAAACAAGGAAAGAGGGTGTCAAGTTAGCACGGCGTTAATTGTTCGGGAAAATTCGAGGAAGGGGGGAGTCCAGGGTGACTTTTCTCTCTGAGCCTAAGTGCCTCACTGTCACCGACGTGATGTCTCAACTAGGCAGGCTCTGAAAAGAGGTCGGCTGCTCAGAAATGCAACGCCCAGATTATACAAATGGCGAGAGGACACCTGAATGGGTGGACTTTAACCTTTTTCACTGGGAGCTTCAGAGACAATGAAGCTCTCTGGAATCCAGAGGTAGGGTGGTACTTGGGGAGGAGAATCACACTAGGAGGTCAGGGACGGTGCCTCCAGGCTGGGGCTGCCACCCATTCTGCCCTGGGGACCCCACAAAGGGACACAACCTCAAATTTAGAATACCAAGGCCTTCAGCATCAGTGGCCCGAGTTCCTCCGCTGTATCCCAAACACACTGTGGTTCTGCATACGCTCAGACAGATGAACAGCCGTTCACCAGTCCAACAAAAATGTCTCACCCATTCCTACGCCTGACAGCATGTGTGACAGTCCTCATTTCTGCTCATGCTCGGCGACACTATGGCCCGTCAGGTCTCCCTGGACGCCTTCCCTGTCAGGCCTGCTAACACCGCTCACGTGCCACCCACTTGCACAGGTGACAGTGCATGGCTCAGTGCCCGGCACTAGGAGGGGGGTTCAAAGGAAAATTAATCCCAGATCCTGCTCTTCTGCACCTGGCAGGCAGCAGGCAGACTGTAAATATAACCCAAGAAGAGGTAAGTGTCAAAATAGAATTGAATTTGAAGTTATGCAAGTTCACGGTCAGGGGAGATTAGTTTGGCTGGGGTGTCGGGGGAGGCTGAAAGAGAGATGAGAGTTGAAATCTGAGGGAATCTGGATGTGCAGAGAGGGACCGAGGTCTTCTGAGCAGAAGGGATCGGCACTGAAAGGGCAGGAGGGGACAGAGACCAAAGTGACAAGATTCAGATAGTGCCGGGCAAGCATTTCAATCTATTTTTACCCAGAAACAATGGGTAAGAATGTAATAAAAAATGAAGTTTAAGAGGCAGATTTGAGTCAGAGGCCAAAGTACCCAAAAATAACAGAATAAGGACTTGCGTTTTTGTTCTGTAAGAGAGATAGGGTGTTTTTGTTTTGTTTTGTCCTCTTTCTTTTTTGTATTTTATCAAAGGAAAGACACACTCACAACTCCGAAAGGTATGAAATAAAAAGTAAAGTTTCTGCCCTCTTAACTTTTCTTTACCCCCCATGACTGTCATGTGCCAGTTTCTTGGGTGTTTTATAGGAAAAAATATATATAAGAATTGCTTTTAACTCAAATGTAATCACATCACATGCACTGGACTGCATGCTTTCACTTTTGCAATTAAAGCACATTGAAGCTCTGCTCAGATCACTGATACAGATTCATTCATTTTGGGTTTTAGTGAGACAACTAACCACATTGTGTTAGTGTGTCTTCATTTATGTCACTAGTCACCAGATAACGGATGTTTACATCACTTCCATTTTCTTTACTAGTACAAGTGATACTACAGTAAGTATCTGGTATGTTTACCTTGGGCATTGTCAGTGGTTACATTTAAAAGGGATTTTTAACATTGGAACTGCTTGGCAAATTAGTGCATGCATTTTCTGGTTTTGACAGACATTGTCAAATACTTCTCCTTCCTAAATCTGTCAAATGCATACTCTCACCAAGTGGAGGCTGTATATATTTTTTTACTTGTTTCTCTACATGCTCACCAACATTAGACATTATAAACCTTCTTAAAAAAACCAATGTCAGATGAAAAATGGGATCTCCATTTTTCTCTGTTGATAGCATTTGAGTAAATCCCATTTTAGTGGCTTACATTTCTATTTATTGTCAAGAGAATTCTTGTTTATAACCTTTCCCCCCCTTTTCTTATGGGTTTATGGTTTATCATCTGCTTACAGATTTGAATGGGTCCATAATTAAGGCAATCAGTCATTGGCTATACATCTTCTTATAATTTGTTCACACTTATGTTATTTCTTGCAATGAGAAAGTTTCATTTTATTTAGTCAAATTTACCAAATTTTAGTCACATTTATGGCTTTGTAGTTTAACATTCTGCCTAGAAGACATTTTCTCACTGTACGATTTTAAATTGGTTCAGCTATGTTTTCTTCCACAGATTTTGTAGAGTTTCATTTTTTACACTTAAGCCTTTGGTCCATCTGGAATTATTTTAGTGTGTGGAGGGAAGGAAATTCAGGTTTGCTTATGAGCAGGAGAGTAAAATGATCAGAGCCAAGCTTGAGAAATATAAATCTGGCAGCAGCTTATAATTTAGAAGGCAGAAGAATCAGGCTAACGCAGGCCAACCCGGCCACTGAGATAATACAGCACCAGGGCATTGAAGACGAGGAAGAAAGCTGCCCCGAGACCGTAAGAAGTAAAAACCCAGAGTTTCACCAACACGAGCCTTGGAATGTTTGTCTCAAGAGATGCTCCATGGGCTGAAAGGGTTAAGTCACAAAAACCATTGAGAAAAGCCATTTACCATTTTCTCACTTAGAACTTCGCATTACAGAGTAAAATATTGAGCTCTGCCAAGACCTTCATGAAAGACAGACAACAATGATGAAACAGCTGAAAACTTTTCTCCTCCGTATTTCGCAAGATGGTTTTAACACACGAAACACTTGACTTGGAGCACCTATGAACATAATACTAAACTCTTCCAATTCAAAGCTATATGTCCAGAATATATGTCCAGAATTACCTAGTCGTATGCACGGTAGATAGGTTTTAAATAGGTGATAAGTGAATGAATAAAGTTTGGATTAAGATGGGCGTGGTGAATTTAAGCATCAGGCCTTGCTTTTAATAACTGCATTACCTGGGGCAACACCAGGCCCTTTGGCCTCCTGTTTTCACCTATAAGAAGAAAATGCCAACCTCGAAGAATTATGTTGAAACGGCATGAACCAATATACATCAATGATAGCAGGTCCAGCTACCCACTGCGGAAGTCCCATGTTAAGTGCCACTATGTTTAGCATTACTGCTCAATTAAGTTAAATAGGGGAGAGTGTATAACAATACGCATAGTGCTGATTAAGGATCCACTCCCTTTATTTTGGCTGTCCAAGATAATACGTACTGATCATTTGTCTCTCTCATGTCCCTCCTATGTCAAAGGTATGAAAGGTCTATCACCTCTCTTCATACAGTGAATAGAAAATGCCTTATTTTACACTTTTCTTACAAGGGTCTCACATGGCTGGGAAAATTTTCCATGCCACAATCTGAGCTGTCCTGGAAGGAGAGGGATATATAAAAACTAAAAAATAACGAAGTCTCCAGAACTCTTGGCTACCACTCTCCTCCAATCCTATGGTTATTCATTGAGGATTTCAGGGTACTTTGCAGGCAAAATCTGATGAAAATAACAGGCAGCTCAGTGTGGAGGGCACACAACAACTCGAATCTGTCATCGGGAGAGTCATCAAGAACCACATTATTTGACAATTTTGTTCTCCTCTTGGTATTTTATTTATCATCTTGAGAGGCCATTACCACATCAAGAGCATTCATGGGGGGAAAAATGGCCAATTGCACCAGGTAAGCGGTCAACAGAGCCAACAATATCACCTTGACTGGCTCAAGAACCAGTCTAATAGGCAAATAAAATGAATCTGTAACGAGGCTCTAATTACAAATAACTTCTCTTTGCTTTTTTGAATAGAACAACTCATAGCAATGTTCAAAAAAGTAGAAAGATACACACAAAAAGGAAATTATCACCATCTATAAAATTAATGTCAACATGTACTTAGACCTTATACACACACACACCTCTCACAAAAAGGTATCAGCCTTCATATTGTATTTTTACCTGTTTTCTTCACTCAGCAACACATCAGCCTCCTTACCTGCCCATAAATGTAGTTCTACAAATCTGTTTAATGGTCATTTATGTGTATGTTTACCCACACATATGAAAACTTACTATGTAGCATAATTTTAATAGCATTCTTAATTTGAACTAAAAATCCACTACATGGAATGCAAAAGCCGTATTGATAGGCAGACCTTACTTATCTGCAATCAGCAAAGCTCCTCTGTCGAGTGAGATGATTTCGCCAAGCAGTCTCTCCCAAAGAAAGGCTGCCTCGGGCTAGAAAAGTTTTCTAATTAAACACGTTTCTCAGAGCAGTTGTTTGTTCATGAAAGGAAATTGTCTTCATGCTTTTATACTAAGCTCACATTTTGTAATGTCTGATCATGCTTGTCAGGAGAGCCTAAGAGTTCAGGTTCAAGTCAACAACTACCTACCAAGTCTCGGGGGCAACTGACCTACCTATAGAAGAGTCCGTCCTGCACAAGCAGTATTTGGAGACAGGCATAAATTTGACTTTTTGCTTCTGGTTTTTATACACATGTATTTATAATCTTCTCGGCATATTCACATAGTTCAAATCGTTTCTTTTTGCCAGAATAGAAAGATTAGAAGAAGGACTAAACCTGAGCTGTTTTTCTGTTGGGTGCGTGAGTTCAGACTTTCTTCGAGTCTGGCTAACACGGAACAGCCAGGCCTGGTTTCCGGAGGACGGGCCAGTGGAGATTTCTGACAGCGGCTGCTGCCCTCTAGCAGTCAAGGCAGGAATTCCAGCTCCAGTCGCAGCCGAGGGCTTTCTTGACCAACTCAGAAATCACAATGAGTGTCTGGGGCATCGAGAGAGAATTTTTCCTCCGTCATGTGGGAAAGAAGCAGCAACATTTTTCTTTGTACAGCGAAATCTATATCACTGAAGCGAACAGTCGATTCAAACCTAGCAGAATTTCAAGCCGGGCCCCCAGCTCTCCCTGGCCTGCCCTGCTGCAGACGGCCACGACTGCTTCTAGGAGCTCTTTTTTTGTTTCCAACTACAGAATAGTTTTTCTCCATAACTGTCTACCAGCCTCGCTCTCTGTTTTGCCACCTATCACAGCCTGGTTGAACAATTCTGGAACTTTATAAAGAAATATAAGGGAATTAGAAAGGGCTAGGGGGAAAAGGAAGGAAGACAAGAGTAAGCTGGAGACTCATAAATGTAGCCCCCGGCCTCAAACTCGGCACGTTGTGAATGTTTAAGGCACAATGGCAGGAAAGAACCCACGGCCCAGTGCTACAGCTAAAATCAAAATGAAGCCAGGGACACACGGAAATGCATGGGTTCACCCTTTGTGTATTTCACCCTCTGGGTAAAACACGCCCGCACCCTGAAGCAGAACACGTCACATCAACATCACACGCAATGAAGCCAAGTGAGTAGAAATAACTACTTGGAGCCCAGCACACCATTCTCTTGGCACAGAAATGAACAACTGATAAAACCACCCGTGACCAAGAAGTCCCATTCACCCAAATGGAAGACATGCTCCGTTAAATTTAAGGCAATCAGCCTGGGTCGGGTGTAAGGCAATTTATTTCATGCAGCCGACATGGGAAACGTGGCCAGTTTTGCTCCAGGGTACTTCATGGGAATTGGGATCCATCCCTCTGCAGCCAGAGGTAACTGACTCTGTAAAGCAAGAGAGCTTCGAGACCTTCTCATCAGCCCACAGGGATGCACAGCCTCGCGACAAAGCCCAGCCGCAAAAATCTCCAGAGGAAAAAAAGTGGTGGGGACACAGGAAAGGCTATTAGGACAGACAGAACCAACTGATGATGATTTCAATCAGAATGGGAAGGGAATAAAAAGAAACAGGTTTCAAAATCCGGCTCCCCTTGGTTGCCATGGAACCCGAGCAGGCTGCCCAAACTCAACGAGTGGAGAAGCAGCAACCACTAGCTGTGTTTCGTCATGGGTGTGTACATCTTGGAGAGTTTCAGGCTGACTCTTGGGTGACCAATCTGGGGTATGTTGGTTGTGCGTGTTTCTGTTGCTTTCTCACAACATCCAGTGATCTCACGCCATCTGGTGGTCAGAGATGATACTCCAATGTGATCCAAATCCCAGTTTTTGGCTAAATAAAAAGCACTGATGGTGACCTTTGGATATACTAAAACTGGCACGTGAGCAAAACAACACAACCATAGGAATCAAAGAGAAATCCAAGAAGCATTGCATTTTAATATGAAATTAAAAAGTGGCATCGGAATCGTGAAGGGAAAGGAAAGTTTAGTCCTAGTTAATCAAATGGCCATTTGGCGAAAAGTAAAACTAAGTTCCTACTCTGGGCCAAAAATCTGAATACACTTGGGCAGATCAAAGAAATAAAACCTGAGAAGCTCAGTGGGGCCACCTGGCAGGCCTGAAATGCTCAGAAACCAAATGCGAATATACGGGATGGGCTGATTGTAAGTTCTGAACTTGGCAGGCCAAGGCGGGAGTCACATCCCAGGCCTGTAGCTTCCTTGACCAAGGTCTATCCTTACATGAGGCCTGCCCATTGCTCTTATGCATCTAGGATAACACACCTTTGAAATGTCATTTTCTTTTTTAGACCCCAAGAAGGCCCAACCACAGGCACCAGAACACGAGACCACAGAAACCTTCACTGTTATCTTTTTCCCCAAATACATCTCTGTGTGCCATAATTGTAACTTATTAACTATCCTGTATCCACCGAGATAAAAGAAGTGTTTCTCCTTTCTGCTTTTTCTGCAATCTTGGAGATGTCTGGACTTTGCTTTCTCCTACTGATGATAGATTTCATACACATTTCTTATGTCTTCTCCTTTGATTATAAATGCATAAAAGAAACTGCAAAACTGTCATTCCCTAGAGCATTTTTTATGCGTTGAGATTTTGCTTCTTGGCATGTCCTCAAAATCTTAGCTCAAATAAACTCTGGTAAAACTTTTCTACACACGTGGACATTCTTCCATCAGCAGCTGCAAGGAAGAAACTATGTTTTGCTCTAGGTCTAGTAAGAGTATCTTTTCTTTCTAAAGAAGAAATGTAAAATTATAACAATTAGCCTATTAAATAGCAAGAGGAAAACAGGTCTGAAATCAGAGGCACCTGACATTTGAGCATTTCTGTAGCAGTTCAGGAATTCACTGAACACTGATTAGATGGCAGACATTTCACCGTAGTGGGAGATCTTCAAACCTTTTGTCTAAACCATTCTTTCCAAACAGGGAAACGACTTCTTCCTGTAAATGCCTTCTTCCTGTAATGTGTTCTGAAAACAAAGGTCAACTATCTACCTGTGCTGGGAATGGAGAGGGAGAACAGTTTGCTAGAAGAATCGATCCTGAATTTTTATGGCCTAAAACTCCAATCAACCCTCCACTTTCCCACTTGCAGCCCAGGTGTGTGGCCCTAGCAGTGAATGACATTGAACCCCTTCAAAGAACGCTTTTCCTTTTGCAGTACTGCAAAGTGGCCACCAGAGGGTGCCCACAACACAGTCTTCCACTGGTCCACAGCCGGATGCTGCTCTCGCTGCTTTAACAGTAAGGGAAAATACAGGGTTCTAATGCAAAGGCTCTTGTTTCCCAGGAATTGATACTATGGGATTTAAGGGGAGCTGAGCGCTTTTCCCGTATCACAAAGTGGTGCTCATGCTGAGCCTAGAAAGCAGGGCAGCTCTAAGACACGTGCCCTTCTGCAGGAGACTGAGCCAGTGCTCAATGCCCACTGTGGCCAGCCCAGTTACAAAGCAGATGGACTTAAAATCGATTCATCATATCAGATTCCTTGTGCTTGACCAGTGTCAAAATGTAGGAGCCCCCCGAGTTACTAGACAAGGGCAGATCATCAACTTAAAGCAGGTGTGTGTCTGTCTTGCTTGGTCAAAAGCAATACATCTTGCAGAGACCCCCTAAGAGAAAATGGGAAGGAAAGGGAGAATAGGCACAAAAGGAAGCAGTTAGAAGGAGGAAAATGGGGGAGAAAAACAGAGCAAAGGACATAAGATGTCAGGGAGAAGGAGACAGAGACCCGCAGACAGGCAACAGGCAGTAACTGAGAGCAGAAAGAGGCAGGCTGGACTATGATTCTTCTCTCCTAGAGATCGCTCAAGAACCTGGGTTCAGGCAGCGTCTGGACCCTTCATAGCATTCAGATAAGGCTCATTTTGAGAACATGAGAGCGGCCCGAGTTACATCGGCAACACCCGGAAGCTTGTTAGTGATGACAACTCCCAGGCCCCACCCAGGACCTACTGCATCAGAAGCTCTGGGTGTGAGCCATGTGTATTTCCAAAAGCCTGCCGGGTTGTTCAGATGCTCACTCAAGTGTGAGAACTACTGGCCCAAAGGACTGTATCGGATAAAATTCACAGCCTGGGTTGGGCTCCATAGAAACTATTGCTGCCCTGATAAACTATTGACTGCCCTGCCTAAACCGACAATGAGCAGTCAAACATACCCTGATCTCTAACTGAACACTCTTGAGAATCAAGCAGAAATCAACACAGTCACAGCATAAGGAGACCCACCACACCTCGCCAACGCACAGAAAAAGAATTTGCTGAGAGAGGGATGTTTTCTCAGTAGATAAAGATTAATCTTGCCAATAAAGAAAAGGAAATTGACAGGAACAATCGCTATGGTCATAAAAGAAACAGGTGCGGGAATGGTACCATTTATGACCTAAACTCCTCATTTACACTTGGATTATATTGGGTTTATACAAGATAAAGCCAGATTGTCGTATGTGTTGACTCTGATAAGAGATGACAATGGTTGGAATTGAGAGCATAGACCCTGGTCTCTCCTTGGTGCTAAAAAAACAGGGAGATTGGAAGCAATGCACATAAACCTCATTGTTTTGGCCATAGTTTTGATGGGTACAATGCCTTCTTCATCATCTACTAAGCTGACTGGCTGTCTGCTAGGCGTCTGCTATAAATGTATCAGTGTTGATACATTCTCTTCTGCAGTTGCCTTGTGCTGGGCATTGAGCTATTACAGTGACCCTAGTTCATTTAAAGCAACTGTATGCGGTGCTGATTATTATTGTTATTATTAATTTAATAACAGTTAAGGATAATAAGGTTTGGTGTATTTATTTTGCTTTAAGATTTTATTTATTTTTAGAGAGAGGGGAAGGGAGGGAGAAAAAGAGGGAGAGAAACATCCATGTGTAGTTGCCTCTGAAGCGGCACCTACTGGGGACTTGGCCCACAACCAAGGCACATGCCCTGACTGGGAATCGAACCGCAGACCCTTTGGTTCTCAGGCCAGCACTCAATCCCCTGAGCCGCACCAGCCAGAACAGGTTCAGTGTGTTTAAATAATTTGTTGCAAATTCCCCCGTTCCTAGAGAGGCTCAGGCTTGGAGTCCTGTCTGTTGCAAACCACGCTGAGATAGAAAACGGGGACTACCCACATTGTTACAAAAGTAGAGAGGAAAAAAGGTTTGTAGCTACAAAGAACAGAGCAGAGCGAGGCCTTACCACAGCGGTCTCGGATGACCAGGTTCCGGCCCTCCTTCAGGTGGATGGTGAGGAGGTAGGCGAAAGGGCTGGGGAGGTTACTCAGGCCGTCGCTGGCTTCCCCGAGGGCCTGCACAGAGGGAGAAGTCAAGTCAGTGGTCTTGGGCCCCTCAGGAGAGAACTTAAGAAACACTTCTAAATGCAAGGGGAAGAGGATGGTCACGCTAATGGCCAGTCCTCAACTGTGAATTCCCACTCGCTCTGACGACTTGGTTACACCACATGGAAAACATGCTCTTTGTATCTCTCCCCAGAGAGGTTCTATCAGGACGCAGAGGCAGTCGTGGAAATATCTTCACTGTGTGAACTCTCCAAGAGGAATGAGTACCATGCCAGCATCTGGATCTCCCTGAACACCATTGGCTGAGGGCAGGATTCTTTAATAAAGACTCAGTCACTCCTGGTGGAGCCCCGGGAGGGGAAGAGACGTACAAAGTGCAGCTGTGGTGGGGGGAGGGGCTGTTCCCATGAACAGGCGTCCACACTTCCAACTGCAGATGCAGAACGTCTCCCTCTCCTCCCTACTTCCCACCAGCCCCCCATCAACTCTGGAACCCCCCCCTCCATGTGTAAGAAAACGTTTCAGTGCAAAACCACTCCGCAGAAGCTACTGAGCCCGAACGTCCACGCAACACATGGCTCTTGTCAGTGTCCCACACGGGACACACCTTGTCTCTGTCCAATGCCCTCCCCTCTTTTATATATTTTCCTTCCCTGGTCCTCACTTTGGTGCTTCTTACATGTGCCCTCACCGCCCCCAAAACAGCTCACTTCTCTCTCCAGACACACATTAACTCCTATAAGCCATCATTTCCAATTCAGGTCTACTTAAGAATATTTATTAAATGGTTGCAATTGAAGTTTTGAACCAGGCTTTCAGTTCAAATGTTTGTCATCCCAAAGAGAAAGGACCGATGAAATCATTCACTGTTCACCTATTTGACATTCAAGTTCATTGATTCCATGGCTAGGTCATCCTTGACAGCCTTCTTCTGAAAGTTTCCCCATCCAAGTCTCAAAGCACTTCAAAATGGCTTTGTCTCCTGTACTAAATCACTCAATTTTATAGCTTCTCTGTATTTTTAGAAGAATCTATCCCAGGCTCACAAATCGATAGGCACTGAATTTATCTTTTCCAGCTAAAATTTGCAAGGCCTGTCTTCGTAAGTGGCTACAGCTGAGCATTCTTTAGAAATAAACGAGGCAAAGAAATACAGGTCCAAATGGGTAGCGAGAAATATTTATAATATTGACATTAACATTTACTTGTCTTAAAGGGATGTCACTCACAGATTGTTCTTCAAAGTGTTGGGATGTCATAGAAGCATTGAGATCTCCACTTCCACATAGCTTCTGTAACAAAAAGAACAACAACAAAAAATAACCCGGCTTTTTTTTTAAAGCAAAAGAATATTTCAACCAATAAGAAAACCCTGCATCAGGTCTGTCCCTTCGGGAAGCCGTCATTTGCGTACTCAGTTTCAGGTGTGTGGCTGTCTTCCCGCACATGTGGTAAGTCTTGGCAATTGAAGGCTGACTCAGAGCAGCCTCTGTGTGGCCTCTGCCATCTTAGTCATTGATCAGAGCAGAGACAAGGCCGATTCTGCTCTCCTGCTGGGCTACACTCAGGCCCCTAGTTCACCCAAGGCTTAGCGGGAGCAACAGGGCCATCCTGCTAGGTCCCTCCCAGGGTGGGCCCGCCTGGCCTCCAGCCATCGATTGGAGAAAGCAGCTCAGGACCCAGAGAACCAAGCTTGTTAATGACAGAGAAAACATCTCTAAGCGGGATCTGAAAGTTCTTTCTCAAAGCACACACCAACCAAAGAGTAGGAAATACATATTCTGAACAAACGACCTCAGAATGGGAGGTGTCTCTGTCTCCTAATTTAAATATTCCTCAGATGCTCAGGGAATGATTCTGCAGGGCAATGAAATGTGCATGACTCGGCAGTTAGTGTGGGATCCAGACATCACCACTGGTTCACATTTAACTGCACAAACGCACGGTCCAGAGGCACTCTGGGAGCTGGGGAAGGTTTCTGAGTAGGAAATGAGGGCTGCCTGCAGAGAAGGGTAGAGTGGAAGGGAAACGGACAGATGGCCTCGCCGAATTTGGATGATGTTCTGGTTCGTCACTCTCATTAGCCAGGGCTGATTTCTTGCAGGACACATAAGTGATTTCTCCCTCCAGAGAAGGCTGGGTAGCTCCGAAGAAATGGGCACATTTAGAGACCCGAAGCAGGCCAGCACACACTGCTGATGGTCGGGAACTACTGGGGCTTGGAGCGAGGACCGGAGGGACCGTGGGCTTCGGTCCTTCCCACCCACAGTGACCGTCAGGGAGGTCCTTGCACAATTCGGAGATCCTGCCTGCCTCTCAGGCGGAGCGTCAGGCCACGCGAGAACCTGTTTCCAAGCAGGGGGGCCATTCCTCAGCCCCCCGGAGGGAGGGTGGACCGCTGCACACAAACAGGGCTCTCTGGTCTACCCGCTCTGCGTGCAGGGAGGGCAAGAAATGCTGCCACCAGACAGAAAAGAGCGCAGATCACGAGTCGGCTTGGAGCCTGCCAAGCCCTCACCGGGAAGGAGAGAGGCACCCAGAGTTCCTCACAGCTGCCTGCTTCTCCCGGGTCTAACGCCCCTTGACCACGAATGCATCTTGTTTCATTCAGATGAACTCGCACAGGGTCCCGGGGGAGTTCAGACCCTTCTCTCAGGGCCCCCGCTGTTTGCTCACTGGAGCTTCCTGAAGGAACCACACCGGTCCGCCAGGAGAAGAGCCCTCCCTCCCTCTCGACGTGGGGCAGTGGGGCCTTTGCGAAACACACCCTGATCCCGGTTCTTCGTATCTCCCGTCCGCTTTACGTGTAAAAAGCCACCCACGTGGTTGGACAGAACTGAGGACCACTTAATGATGACCAACAGAACCTTCCCCGACACCTCCAATGTCAAAGGGTTCTCATGCCTTTGATACCACAGGTTATTATTTCCGGACACAGGAATTCTTCTCCTGCCTGATTTTCAAAACCAGAAAAGCGCAACCTTGCCTCCACGTGCAGGGCCGACAGAAACCTCTGCTTGTCTGAGCCTCCGAAGCCTGCACAGCCCCAGGAGCGTCTCCAGTTTTGGGAAATGAATCGATGTTTGACTTGGGAGGCACTGCCATTGGAAGGCAATTTCACAAGACTGTTGGTGCCGGATCAGAATCCCTGGTTTAAGTGAATGGCTATTAGCCAAGGATCACGGTGGCTGGGAATCATCTGTGGTCCCACAGTGTCATCCCTGAGACTGGCCCACCTTCTACATTCTCCCAAGCTGGCCTCGTTGCACTTGATGACCTTAATTAAGTGGCAACATTAGTCCATGTAACCACCAGCATTTCTATGCTATCAAAAATGAGGGCAAAGCTTTTACTCAAACATGCAATAAGTCTTCCACTTACAACAACACGGAAATTAAATGCGAAGCATGACATTAATTCAACATTTCGGCTTTTGGGCGGTTTTACTCACAGAAAAGTTACAGAACTTAAAGTTATGGTTCCCACAGCCACCATAACTGTCACACGCCATATATATACAGCAAGGAAGGGAAGCGGTCACCATGAAGAAGAATAAAAATGCCACCCAGGCCCAGGAGGCCCAGGTTCCTGCTGCTGGGAGACACGTAGCTGACTGTCCCCCTACACCCTGGGTAGAGCCTCGGGGGTCACTCACTGAGGAAAATGTGCACCATTTGCATCTCCCATGTAAATGGTGTAACCACATCAGTGAGTTTTTGTTTTAAAAAAAAGGGATAAGAAATATGTTTCTTGTCAGGAATCCTTGGTATCCCACTATCTTTAGAAGGTTTTCTTGTGATGTTCAATTGGAAAGAAGCCTAGTCAAGCACTCTGAGTCTTTCATTTTTTAAAAATAAAGCACAGTAAAATTGTTTTTTATGCGTATATAGTGCTGTGACATTTAACGCATTTGCATCTGTGTAACCACCACCACAAACACGGTTCAGGGCAGTTCTGCCAACCCCCAAAACCCCCTTTGCGCTCTCCCACTGCGGTGAGTCGTCCGCCCCAACCCGTGACGCCCAGTCATCTGTTACCAACAGAACAGTCTCATCTTTTCCAGAATATCATATAAATGGACTCACACAGTATGAGTAGGAGTCCATACAGTATACAGATTTTTGATGCTGGAAACTTTCCCTCGGCACAGGGCCCTTGAAGTCCATCCAAGGTGTCTTCTGTCTAAAGAGTCCATTCCTCTTAGCCCTGGCTGGGGTTGCTCAGTGGGTTGAGCACCAGCCTGTGAACTGAAAGGTCTCCAGTTTGATTCCTGGTCAGGGCCCACGTCTGGGTTGCAGACCAGGTCCCCAGTTAAGGATCCAGGTATCTCTCCCACACCGATGTTTCTCTCCCTCTCTTTCTCCCTCCCTTCCCCTCTCGCTAAAAGTAAATAAATAAAACCTGATTTAAAAAATAGCCCATTCCTTTTTATTGCTGAGTAGTATTCTATCGTATGAGTATACTGCAGTTTGTTTATTCACGAAGCACTGCTTTTAATAACTTCCAACAAATTGCTTGCAAGGACATGATCAGGTGACGAAAAATAATTTTGAATATCATCCATACTAAAAAGTCTTACTATGGCAGATTATTTAGACACATAGCATTAACATCTGTGTGAAAATGAGTATGAAGTGACTCATCTCTCAGAATGCTCATCACTGCTTTCCAGGTAAGTCGGGGGTGTGTTTAATGACAGTGAGTTTGCATTGGTATTTCCACTCCACCTTGCTAAACTGACCCTTATGGGAAGATAATCCACACTTTGCATTCTCTTTTGATGAGATTACCCTATCTGCAAGAATGCAAATTTATTCAAATTCAGCAGGATATGGAGAGGTATTAGAGTGGATTGATTATTTTTAAAAACAAAACAAAACGAATTCTCCTCTTGTCACCAAGGACTTTAAGAGAAAGACACATATGTGTGTAAACAGCATTTCCTTTCATGTATGCTAAATGTGATCTTGCACCCATACAGCCGCCCCTGTGGCTGAAGGATCTTGCTGTCCAGTACACACAGGAAGCCAGACGATAATCTCACTCATCACTGGCTGTTCACACTTCAGTGGAAGGAGACAAAACCCACATCCAGGAGAGCTGAATCAGAGTAAAATAGCTGGCTGAGACAGTCACTTATAAAATCTTTGAAAAACACTCCATTGAAGTGTGTGAGTACAGGAAAGCATACCTACGGTACATAGTTACTTAATTACCGAATCCCATAGAGGTGGTTGAGAACAGGAATCCTTGGTGTCACAAACGCAAACCCCTACAGGGCAAGGGAAGTACCGAGATGAATAAGGAGAGTCAGATGCCTGGACAGACCATCTGGCACTGCTTGGGCACAGAGGTAGAATCAACACCACCCACGTGGCAATTAGGGGTCAAAACAGGAATGTCTGTTCAGAAAAAGTCAGGTCTACCAGATGGCTGAATCTGCTCATACTTAATTTTTATGCATCTCTTTTGGGGAGTATTAATCATATTACATGTTTAGTTCCCCCCTATACCCAAGATTGTTCTCTAAAGGTCATTTCCCTAGAATACTACCTGATATACCAAACCCAAGTCATGCATGTGCACCTGTGTGTGCATGTCCCTGTACATACACCCTACTCAAACACAATGGTCAGCAAATTACAGCCCAACACTTGCTTTTATAGATAAAACACAGCCACGCCTATTTGTATATATATTTCCTGTGACTAATTTCCCACTACAACACCAAGTTCATTAGTTGCAACCAAGAGTCCTTATAGCCTACAAAGCTGGAGATATAAGTTATCTGGCCTTTTTGGGAAAAGTGTGCCAGCACCTGGTATACTAAACCTTTCTTTCCGTATTTAGTAATATTTATCTATGAACTTCTGTGCACTTTTTTTCATGCTTATGAGCAGTAAAGACTTTAAAAAAATAATGCCTCCCTTAACATTTGTTCACAACTTGGTAAGTTACAAATACACGCTTCTATTATCTTCTTGTAAGGGGTCCATTCACCGTCGTTAGTGTTAACAATTTACAGGTAAAGAAGCCAGAGCTAAGAGGTTAAATCATTGTGAAAGGGAAGTGAGAGAGCCCGTCACCTGAGCACCCTGGGTATCCACTCTTTCCTGAGCCACAGCCATGCCCAGAATCAGGGGGACCCGGCAACGGGACACCTCACCTGACATACTGACAGGCAGCGCTGTACAGTGGCAGATAAAGCTCTGGAGTCAGAAAGAACTGGGTTCACCCTGGCTGGTGTGGCTCGGTGGATTGAGCACCGGCATGCAAACCAAAGGGTTGCTGGTTCGATTCCCAGTCAGGGCACCAGCCTGGGTTGCAGGCCAGGTCCCCAGTAAGGGCCACATGAGAGGCAACCACATGTTGGTGTTTCTTTCCCTCTCTTTATCACTCCCTTCCTTTCTCTCTAAAAACAAATAAACAAAATCTCTTTTTAAAAAAACTTTAAAAAAAGAAGGCCTGGGTTCAAATCCCACTTCTGCAACTTCCTAGCTTTGTGTCCTTGAAAAATTTACTTACACTTCATGACATGGGGATGTAAAAGGGGCAAATGGGATACTTACCCTATAAGTGTTAGGAGAAAAATTAATTCACTCAGAGGATATCTACTGAGCACCTCCTGTGGGCCAGACACAGTACTAGGCTGTATATAGATGTGCTCAAATGAGATAACATTTATGTTGTGCTTAGCACAGTTCCTTTCACACTATTTCCCAGTAAGTGGCATTAGACTGATGTTGCTATTCTATTACTATTAATATTGTCACTATTGTTTTGTGACCAAGATGGTGGACATGCTTGGGAAGAGGAGGGAAAAAACAAACTCAGTGAAGGGGGTCAGCAACCCAAGTCCTTCCCTGAATTCTGAGCATCCTGTCCCCAGCAACGCTGTTACCAGGACCAAGAGAGAGACCTGGCTGATTAAGCCCCTCCCACACACAGCTCCTCGGCCTGAGCACGCTGCCTCCACAAAGTCTGCAGCAGGTATGCTATCACCCCTGCGTGCTGTCCACCCACACTGCTCTGCCTGTGAGCAACAGAGCACTAAGCCCACGGGCTTTGCATCCTGCTCATCCTGTATCCCAGGTAGTTGCCGGAGTCCAGCAGAGTCACCTGGCGGGATGGGAAAGCCAAGGTGACGTGGCCTCAGAAGTAACTGGCATCTACCATTGCCCCTCACCCCCTCCTCTCCTAGCTCTTCCTGAACCACGCCAGGCACATCCTGCCTCCGGGCAGCCTTCTCTGCAGCTGGCTGCGTTCCCTTCAGAAATGCTTTCTCTCCACAGAGGCATGCAACTTGCTTCTTCTCCTCTGTAGTTCTTTGCGTAAATGTTGTCACCTCAGAAAAGGTCTTCCCTGACCATTCTGTTAAAAACAGAACACCTCCACCCAGCACCCCCAAGCTCCTTTTCTGCATAACTTTTCTCCATCAAATTCATCACTTTCTGAATATATCTGTAGCCACCGTGCAAAATAGGATCTTCATGAGGAAGTGGATTTCTGTCTGCTTTGGTGACGGCTGTGTTTCTGGGGCCTAGAACAGGATCAGTGCATAGTAGGTGCCGAACAGACAGGAAGGAGGGAGGGAAGAAGGAAAAAGAGGCCAAGTCCCCACAGGAACCTGGAATACGGCTAACACGTGGGTCCCGATTACACCATGATGCTCAGTGATGATTTTCTGAGGGGAAACAGAGGAACACACACAGTAATTGATGTAGGGAGCAACTGACGCACTTGTTTAATCTGGGGCGCTGCAGGTTGTCTCTGCTCTGGGGTTGGTCATTTTGCTTCTCTGTGGTCCCTAAACTGAAGCTCTGTGGTTGCCAAGCAGCTTCTAGAAATATCCCAATGGGATTCTTTTCTAAGCCATTCAACTCACCCGCAAAAGCAGGCAACAGAGCTAGCTGTTTAAAATGCCAGCTGCCAAATAAAACGTTAGGGGAGGATGCACCCCACGGTGTGATGACGTGGATGATGGAGAGCTAATCATCCTTCCAATCGGGGTTATTAGGTATTGACAGTAAGAAGCCTATGTGAGCACTATAATTATCCCGGCTTTTAAAAGGGTACAGTGGACACAGAAAAATACATGCCTTCTTCTGATGCTCAACTTTTTTCGATCACCAACTCTGACTGCTCATTTGAGATTGGTAGTATATCAAAGCCAAGAAGCCCACTAATGTTTCCTCATTAGTTAATAAGTAAAAAGAAGTGGAGATTAACATAGGTCAGTTCTTCAACATGTTACCTCCTTCATACGGAACTAGTTTAATAATTCACTGAATCTATATTATGATTGGTGGAAACACATATTTCCAATTTATAAACACAGGAACCACCATCAAATTGCTACAGAAAGGATTTCATACATGTTGATGGCAATGAAAAAAATTGGTAAGTAAGGTCATTTCGTGGGTGGTGGTGTCTTAACACAGTAAAACTTCCAATAGAATCCGTGCACAGCGTCTTCTGGGGAACCACAATGCCCGTCCCCAATTAAGCTGAAATATATGAAATAGTAATAGGCTTCGGTTTCAAAAGCAAAACTAAGAATCCCAGCTGCATAACCAGCGTTCTATGCAATTATCACACTAACTTGAGATATAATGTAGGAACCAACCAACCCCTTCCCTCAACATTCCAACCTACCTCAGTGCCATTAATGGAAGAATGCTAAACATCTGATTAAAGAGATCATCGAGTCACAGCTTAATACTCTGGCGCCTGAACATAAACTAAACTCCTCCGAGAGATATAAGATTCGCCTTATAATTATATTTGGCTCTTCTGGCTCATTGAAAAATACATGTGCAAGCCTTGTAAAATCACCACATTGACAAGAATTTCTTTCCTTTAGTTTTCTTTTCTAGAGAATGCAAGTGCAGTTGGCCACAGACGAGTACACACAGGCACATGAACGAGCATGCATGCCTGTGTGCGTCCATGAGGTAGAAGGAAGTTCAAATTCTTTGGAAGTCAATACAGTCATATATTTCTTAGGTCCAGTACTATGCATGTTTTGTCTATGGTAAGGCTGGGCAAATAGAAATATCTACAGAGAGGCAGACAAATACTTGAGCAAATTTAGAGGAAAAGTTAAGCTCTTACTTTCTTTGCCAGAAGATAGAAAAAGGGAAACTTATCCAATAGAGCTCTTAATGCCCTAAAGCATCCTGGAAAGGTTCCTTGTAATAGTTTTAAAATACATAGAGGTCAACCCCAAAACTGATGGGAACACTCGGAGCAATCGATACGTCCTTCGTTTAAATTCTTGAAAATGACATCCTCTCCATCCAAGCTAACCACGAAAATAACTCCTAATCTAATCTCCCAAGGGCACTCAGAGCAATTAAAAAGAAGAGAGCTGGCCACAGGGCCGTGCACGGGCTGGGCCTCACCTCCGGCTCCTCCAGAGCGTCCTCTGCCAGCGGAGTCTTCTGGGGCAGATCGAAGATGCCGTTGCTGGAAGCCCTCCGGTCCTCGGCGGGAGAGGCGAAGGTGTCCTCAGGGTCTGTCTCCGCCCCACGGAGAGGGCCCGCTTCTTCCTGGCTCCAGTCCAGGTCTTCTTCAGACTGTTTCAAGGAGCTACTGCTACTCTTGGGAAAGACCCCTGCAGTGGACAGGCTGCTGGGCACGGAGGTGTAGGATGACTGGGCCCCGGGGTAAGGCCGACCCTCTGGGGCCAAGGCCTTGGCCTCCAGGAGGTCAGGGACGGACAGGCTGAGGCGGCGGTCCAGGTGATGCCTCTCCCTTAAGCCTAGGGGCTTATTGGAGGTCTTTTTCCCCTTCTTCTTGCTCAAGTTGAGCAGCAGAGGCCTGGTCCGCTGTTTGAAGGAGCCCCAGACAGACGGTTTATCCAGATCCATGGCTGCATGAAGACCCCAGAAGTCACTCTACAAAAGACACCACGACTCCTAGAAACCAGAACACAAGGAGAAAAGAACGTGAAACTGCTGGGTGTGGTCAGGCCCATCGAAGTGGAAAACATGACTCAGAAATTGCACACGTTCCCGTTAAGTGATCAAGGTGGAAACGCTCGATCACTAATGCCTACGAATATCAGGAAAAACCCATGTAAAGAACGGAATCTTGTTTTAAAAATTAAAGTAGCTATAGAAACGCTCCAGCAATTAATGAAACTCTTGGCTGACACATGAAAACCAGGCTTCATAGAAAGAGCACTTTCTTATTTCCGGCTCACTTTCCTCAGCACCATGTCCCCCGGGTTGAGCCACGCTGTTGCAAAGGGAAGCCTCTTCTTTTCATTGCTAAATAATATTCCACGGTCTACACAAGGGCGGGCAAAAAAGTAGGTGTCCAGTGGCGAGCACGCAAAATGCAGAGTTTATCCCTGCATTATTATTTATGTCTTAATCTGTGGTCTTCCATATGAGCACCTGGACACCTACTTTGGCCCACCCTGTGTCTGGACTGCATCTTCTCCACCTGTTCATCCCTCAGTGGCCACTCAGTTGGCTCCTGCATCTTGGCTATTGCGAATAAGGCTGCAATGAGCCAGGGAGTGCAGAGAGCACTTTGAGATACTGATTTCATTTCCTTGGGGTATCATCACCCAGCAATGGGATGATAGCTGGGTTATAAGGTGGATCTATTTTTTTAATATTTTAAGGAAGCCCCTCACCGTTTTCCATAATAACTATACCAATGTATATTCCCACCCACAGTGTCCAAGGATTCTCTATTCTCCACACCCACCAGCACTAGAGGCAGAATCTCTTTAAAATGAAGAAACCTCGGCTCCCCAGCTTGCATTTATTGAAGGAAAATGAGCGTTCTTCTTCTTCAAACCACCAAGGGCAGGACAAGGTCTTTACAGGAAGTGGCCCCAAGCCAAGGAGCCTAATGCAAGTTTCAGTTATTATGGTTTTAAACCAGACACCCTCCCCAGCTAGCTGCCACCAATGGGCCAAATGGAAAAGAAGAAACCTTTTAAGTGCCAGCCCAAAAGTTTCTGATTGAACCAGGACCACAACCACGCCCTGAATAAGAAACACAGAAGAAGAAAGAGGTTGGAAAATCACAACAGCACAAGTTATTAAGATGGGTATTGGCATTTTCAGAGACACAGATTCACACGGTCTCCTTGAGTGTGAATGTGATGTCCTATTTCCATCACCATTCATGAAAAACACGTCCTATATTCCATTTTGAGTTCTTATGGGCATAGAAGGGTTTGGGAAAGCAGAGTGCTTAATTTTTAAAACATATGGGATGTTCTTATCTTTGGATTTGATTTCTGGCTTGTTTCCTAAGGAATAGGTCAGACAAACAATGTCCTCTGTCTTCATTCCTCTGCAGTTGGAGGTTGTCTTTACCACATCGTTTACGGTGAATCCTGCGGCTGTGTGTCAGTTGAAAGTGACTGACTGCACAGGACAGAGCTATGTTCTTCAGGTTGACAGAACTCAACAAAGAGAACAAGAGAGAGGGAAATGCCAGGGCCAAGTCGGGCCCCTTTGAAGAGTTCTAGGGCCTGGAACTCAGACGACCAGCTTTTAAAGGGCACTCTGAGCTCAGTGCTGGGTCTTTGTGTTTGAGAAGTTAAAGCAGAGAACTTAAAGCAGGTGGGCATGTGACCATGGGGCTGAGGGCACGGTGGGCTGGGGTGGGGTCAGGTCTAGAGAAAGACTTTGGAGAGTGTGGCGTTCAGCTCGTACCTGGAGGCATGATGATGAACAGGATAAGAGGAAGATAAAGAAGAGGATAAACCTGAAAAGGTGGAATGAGCTTTAAGGAGCTCCAGCACTTAATGGTCTGTTGGAGCAGGATAAACTTGCAAAGGAGAATTAAAATTTAAAAAAAAAAAAAAAAACAGAGGGTGCAGAGGTGGGGAAAGCATGGTGTCACCTTATAACAAATAGCACTCAAAGCAGAGAAGACAAAGGATGGGCGTTTTATAGAGGAAGTGGTCAAGAGTGTCACCAGCTTCAACAGGTTCATAACCATCAGGCCTGAGCCCACGGACATGGTAGAAGAAAGATCGTTGCTAACCTCGGTGTTATTTACGTTAGCGGCGTTAGGAGGTAGAAAGCCTGACTGAAATAGATCCAGAGGGAAGGGGGAAAGGAGATACGGAGGCAACAGATGAGATGGCTTGCAAACCATGAGGCTGGAGCAGAAGAGGGACATACGTTGGGCGTGATGAGGGGCTCTGATCATGGTTCAAGCTAGACAAGTGCCATAGTCTGAAGGCTAGAGGCACAAGCTTCTCTGATGACAGGGTGCCATCAGTTACTACCTGACTAAACTGCCACTCACCCCTTGCCAAATAGACACACACACACACACACACACACACACACGAACACACGCATTTTCTTGATTCCTTTACCAGAATATTCATTATCTGCCGTGCAAATTACAGACCCAGGTTTTGCAAACCAAGCACTGTGCGATGAACAAGCCCATCAACCCACACCAGCCAGGAGAGAAGGTAATTCGCTTCTTCACATAACTGCACTTAATGGGGCCCACAGTAAGCCGCTCACACAGAGCTCTTAACCAGTTCCTACATTAGAAAGCAACTGCGAAACCTCAAATGCCCTGCCCGACCTTATCGGCACCTTTAAAGGCTTCCTTGGCCAGGAATTACCTGTGGAAAGAGACTGTCTTAAGTGCCTTTAGGACTTCCCCGGCGAAGGGAACACATGAGGGGAAGCGGTTAATGTGCAGTAAAAATCTTATCCCACCTGGGTACACTGCATGCCACAGGAGCTATTTTAGGTGATTCAAGGCAGGGAACAGGTTAGACTAAAGACACATTAACTTAGAACAAAGAACACTTTATACACATATCTCCCTACGCAGTTTCTGTTGTGCACACAGAGCGGGTACACGTCCTGTATATCAGTGAGCCACTAAACTAAGACAGACTTTTCAGGATGCAAAGCGAAAGCTTTCAGAGAAACGTCTGCACCTGAAGAAAGCACGAAGGCAATTTTGCATGCAAATCCCTGTCTTTTAAATAAGCATCTCACACCACTGAGTACTCTTCTACTTCCAAAACACCAAGCCAGTACTCCTTTTTATAATAGTCTTTTGAAGCATTTCCCAAGCCCCACGTCTGCATTAACAGAAACAGCAAACACCTATAGTCCGGCCAGAGAAAAATGACACCACCTCCAAGCAGACAGGAAAAGTCAGTAGTTCTAATGTGCTACAGATAATTTTATTGATGGTCCCTAGAGATTTGCAACAGGTTTCCAAACACATACTCACAGATCATCACACGATGATCCCCCTTCAAGCAGTCTTATACAAAAATAAAAGGGCCATGCTTTCCTCAACTAAAAGTGATGGGAGAATCACTTGGAAGAAACAAAGGATAAGGAAAGAAAACACTGAATATGTTGGCTAATAGAAGGGAAAGAGCAAACGCAGAGGGGAAGGGGTGGCTGTGGAAAACCAGGCTGCACATTTCTATCACGCACCAAGAATGCCGCAGCAGATGAGGTGAGCAGAGAAAGGAAGGAAGTGAGGGAGAGAGCCACGTGGATGTACGTAGGGGAAGCCCCTTCCACACAGAAGAGAGTAAGTGCATGAGATCCAGAGCAGGGCAGATCTGTCAAGAACACTGAGGGACAGCAAGGAGGCCAGTGTGATGGAGCAGGGCCAGGAGAGAGCCTGCATGGGGGTGAGATCAGAGGGCAGCAGGAGGTCAGACCAGGCAAGTCCCTTAGGCCACAGTGAGAACCCTGGGTTTTACTCTGAATGGGCTAGAAAGCCACTGGAGGGTTAAAAACTGTGCGAGATTCTTTGTTAGTCCCTAGGATGCATCTAAGCCTTGTGCATGGATTTATAGACATGATCGGCAATGTTTCAAATGATCTCACGTGTATTTTTAAGTATTTTTATTCCAACTTTAAAGATGAGGAAAATGCAACTTGTTTGTGTTCCTGGTGCTGCAAATTAAAACAGGAGGAATCACCTGCGCTCCTAACAGGACAAGGCTTTGTTACCTGGGACTCGCCTATGCATTGTGGGATGGCAGATCTAAACCTCAGCCCCTACCTCCTATATACATGGGCAGCAATGTCCTTTGCCATTGTGACAACTGAAAATGTCATACACATCTCCCACAATCCCCAGGAGAACCACTGCCTGTGCTAGCTGAGGTCACAGAGCCAGTCCCTGCCCACTCCACCACATTGCTCTGTGACCCTTATTTGATCCTGGTAACAGAAAGCAGGGGACTGGAACATTTATAAGAAAGATGATTGAATGAGTGAAACCCCTTAAAGCTGGACTATTTTCTCCACTGAAACTATTTGTTTTGGACACCCTACCCCATTGTCCTGAACTCTCAACTACAATATCACTGTCAAATATCAGAGCTGGAACACAAATGTCCAGGCCAGAGAATAACATCATATTCTTCAGGTAGAGTTGAGCTTTGAGAGCCCTTGGGGTAAAAAAACAATTGCCCATGGACTTGGCAATAAAATGGGCTCTGTGGAAAAAGAGGGAGATGTTGTTCAGAACCCGAGGTATATTAAAATGTGCTTGAAGGAAAAACTAACATAAAATACTAGGTGCATGTCCACAGCAATGCATAATCGTACGCATAGGAGCCCGATAAAGTCAATCCTTCTAAAAGCTACATCTGCATGAGAGTGCTTACATAAGAATCACTCAAAATTCAAACTGGGACATCAGTTTTCAGGAAGTCTTTATAAGGCAGTCCTTCAAAAGAAATGAGTCAAGATACTCAAAGTTGCAGGAATAAGTCTATGTTATTATCAAAGATATTAATTATGCTTGCAATTGAATTCCATGAGAACTTGAAAATTAGCAGAATGGGAAACCAAGCCCAAGTCATTGTAATGCAATCGCTAAAAAGATATGACTCAAGACAACCAATGCTGTAGGGATAAATCTATATTATTATCTGCCAAAAACATCAATTATGCTTACAAGTGAATTTGAAGAGAGCTTGAAATTTGGCAGAATCTGAAACTAAGCCCACGCCAGCCTAACTGCTTCAATGGGCAATTAATAAACAGCATTTGATCCAAGAGAAGATGACATAGTTGGAGATGTTAAAAAGTTTTTATACTAATAGCTTAAACAATAATATTACTAACAGTGTTCTGCTGATCGATCCCTGATTCAGAATGGAAAATCTGGCAACTACACTTCTCTTAGGTCAAAAAAAAAAAACTATCAATAACATCTGTATACAAAATGACTTAATATGTGCATCTTTTTAAAAATAATAACAATATTCTCAAGGCTGACTCTACAAAACAAAGTTCTTGAACTCAGGGAGCATAGATGTTGGAGGAGGGGATAAATCAAAAAGAATTATAACAAAAATACAAACCAGTCACAAAATACACACATGCCCTGGTGAAAGCCGCTAATGAAGAAATACAAAGCCAGCAACAGGGAGCCAACACGGTCCTCTTCCCTGATTCATCAGCCAATCACAGGACATTGTGAGCCGCTCTGAGGGCAAAACGGAAGTGGCACAGTACAGAGGGGTGGGCCTTGGGCCACGTACACAGGATCACCCAGGTGTGTGCCCATCAAGACACTGAGGAGTGAGTGTGTGTGTGTGTGTGTGTGCATGTGTGGGCATCTGCTTGCCTGAGTGAAGAGACTGAAAGATGCTCCCTAGTGTAATGGAAAGAGAGCCTTGCAAAGAAACTATGGACCGAAAGATAATCTTTAATAATGAAAAATGGGCAGAAGCATTACAGTAGTGATTATGCCCCTAGGGTGGGTTTTAAACAAGCACAAGTCATTAAAAGTATTAATGATGACATGGTTAACCCCATTGCCTTAGTAAAAAGGAATATGTGATTACTAATATATGGATAAGGACAAAAGGTTTTTGATATTTATAATAGGTTTTTAAATGTTTATGTATTGCTAATTTCATCTCCATCTCATCCTTCCTTTTTTAACCTTCTTTATTAATGCATAATTGACATATCATGAAATGTAGCCATTTTAAGTGTGTAATTGAATAATTTGTATTTTTCTGGGTTATACAACCATCTCCACAATCTACTTTTACACCAGTCATCCTTTCTTTTCAACATCATTTTTAGTGCAAATTATACTGTATGTGTTATAGTAGTCCTGACTAGGTAAGTGCAATCTCCAGATAAATAGATGCATATCCATCCAACTGCAGAGAAATGGGTTTGTTTTAAAAATTATTTAATAACAGAAAAGCATAAGGACTAAAAGATAGGGACTGTGGCTTACGCACTCAACCACAATGTCATCCTCTCCAAGTCCATGTGCCCCCTTATATAAGCCACACTGTTCTGGGGTCCTTTATCTGTCTCCCTGATACTTTCACTATTGTTATACCGGGTCTGGCACAAATACTGCCCCTTTTAATTACAAGATCTTTTATTAAAAAATCATAAGCATGTAATTCTGTAATGTAACAATAGCATACTGAAGCACACCACAAGACATTGTAGGTGGCATGGTCAAATTAAAACTATAAATTATGACACCCTGTTATTACCCTACCCACCACACTCAATCACACTGGTGGTGGTTCTGCCGCACCCTGCAGAACACGCAGTGCCTGCTTCTGCACTTAGAACTGGGCATACGTGATCCCGGATAAACTCAGAGGGAGAGCAAACACACAGCTCTTAAAGAGACAGGTGTTTTAGCAAACACAGCGTGAGAAGCAAGGACTCCTCAGCAGAGTTAGTACCTTGCAGCTAGGCCTGTGGATCTGAAGGTCAGCGAGATAATGCACATCCTCCAAGATGCCAGGCTAAGTGACAGACACACACACATACAAACAAATGACAAATCAGCCTAACAGGCATCTGAATGTCAAGGTATCCTATGAGGAAACAAGAAAAAATTACTCAGTTCCAAAAATAGTTGCACGCTTCCTAACCAGCTGCTTTTATCTAAAAGATAGTGAGAATCGAGCCTTTCTTTTTTGGGACTGGATAGTACTCAAGGCCAAATTGAAAGTTAAGCTCTCACTAGTCTCAGAGTTTGTTCCATCTTTCCCTTTCCATCCTTGAGAACTCTTTGAGTTCACTCTTTTCCTTAACTTTCTTGGGAGAGTTTTGTTTTGTTGGTGGTGCATAATAAAATCCTTAAGAAAAGTAAAAAGGAAAGTTGAAGATGGATAACTGAATTGCTTTCATCTGTGAGCTTACGCACCAAACTCTGCCTAAATACTTGTATGAAAGTAAAAATTCAGCCAAAAATCCAGCGGTCACAAAGACTGAAGTCAGAAGTCCACTTTGTACTACAAAGAAAAAATAATAATCTAGACTTTTTTCCATAGAAGAATTATTAAAGTCAATTCATTTTGCAACTAAAGTAACATAATATAAGCCTTTTAAAATAGGCTTGGAAGAGCAATAAATATTTCAAAGGCAAACTAAATGAAACTGCTACCCCTCACTTCCCATAAATCTTGCAGTCACTGTCAGATTTCCTTTTACAATGAAAGTTAAATGCAGAGCAGAATGACTCTGCTGTGTTTCCTTGGGCTTCCTCCGGCCCCCATTCATTTTATTTGCATGGTCTTGATAAACGATGCTAGGCCAACATGGTAACCGGCAATTTCTGAGTCATCTCCCAAAGACACAATTCATGTTTTAAGTTGCTTAAAAAAAAAAACCTAGCACTTTAGTGCAACTGCATTGTGTTGATGGTGTGTAATAAAATCACACATACCCACACACACAAAGAAGCATAAATGAAAACTGCAATCTTCAAACAATTCTTTTCAAATGAGGCTCAGCAAATGTTATACACGGTAAAGGGTATCATGAAATAATGTATTTAATGGTAATTGTACAATAAGAATATTATAGTTTTACTCCTTGCTACCTAGTAATACTACAATAATTTATGTGACTTCAAGTAAATGCTCTTTAAGTATAATTGATTTTCTATCTTTTAAAAGAAGCTAAATGACCCTGGGAAAAAAGAATACAGTGGATTATATTGCTTGATTAAAATGTATAATGACAGTTGAGGGGGAGAAAATAAAATAATGACTTATCAGTTTCCCAAGAGTAATTAAATATTTGTCTACTTTAGTTAATTGACATATATAAGAAATTATGTTTTTCAAAACCGCTGAAATAAACATTGCTTCCGAATAACAAAGGCACGCAACCTATGCAGACCACACTGGTTTAAATGAGATGCTCCATCCCAAGTTATGTACAATGGTAAACACTTATGTCTACCACTAGTCTTAAACGATGGCATGAATCCATTCCAAGAAAGACATAAATACCAGTTGAGCATGGGTTCTGATAGTTTAGTGTATGGATACATACAGTCCTGAGATAAAACTAATGGCCAGCTGGTGAACAGGCAAAGGGGAAGAGAGAAGCTAAAAAGATAAGGATCAAACACGAAGATCAGGAGGATCCTCACTACTCGTATGGAGCTTGGAGAGGTAATTGGAGGGCATCGGGTTGCAGGAGGATGAGACCACAATCATCTATCGCTCTATCCGATCACAGCCAAGGTTTAAATGACAATACCGGTACAAGTGACCAAATCAGGGCAGCTACGCAAAAAAAAAAAAAAAAAAAAAACTTTCCATTTTCAGAAGCTTTTGAATTCTGAAATTTGGGATGAGATGTATGAAGCTGCGGTAAGCACTGAAGTCTTAGAGCAGCACCAGAAATAGACAGAGAACATCCGTTTCTGCTTCCTGACCAAGACCCCACAGCAGGCATCATGCTATGAAGATGGAAAACGAAGCATTCAATGGGCTTATTTGGGGCCCTCTAGCAAAGGATTGTCCCTCCAGCCTCCCTGAGTAGAGTGTGGGCACCTTTTCATGGTGCATTTTCATTGAGGTCCTATGGCCCCGAGAGGGGGAGGGCGTCCCCAGTGCGAACTGAGCATGCCCCAGGGAGGGACCAGAACACCATGGGGCCTGCAAAGAAAACGCTGAAAGTCCATTCACACCGATCTGGTATGTCCTTTTGATTTCTATTTTTGTGTCTGTTTAATAATATATGCACTATCAGTACCACAGTACATGTGCATAATTTATGAGTAAATATGTAAACTTACATTGGGTGTGCCTGTGGATGGGATGTCTCATGAAGAGAGAATGGAGAGAACACTTCAAAAGCACCTGAACAATGAAACCCTTTAATCTGCTGAGAAAACAAAACAAAACAAAAAACCTCTGCAATTCTAAGAAAAGAATTTGCTTTCCCCCTCAGGCAGTATTTTCAGAACTGTTTCTCTTCTTTCAGAAAGAAGTATCAGGTAACAAATATAACACAGTCCAGACAAGCTAAGATAGGCAAGAAGCTTGTGTTTCCTTTTGTTTTTAAGCAAATATGATCTAAATAGGGTTTTCAGTAAATACCGCTGCCACCTCCGCTAAAGGGTGCTTCTCTTGGGGAATTCATTAAGCATTAATTCCAGCAAACAATCTCATTTGTCTCCGGTTTACTCTAACATTTGCAAACTGTGCTCTGCTCTGCTTCCTTGTGCCTCCTCCAGCCCCCATTCATTCAATTTGCATTCTCAACAGCAGACACAGATGATTTTCTGTGCACCCAGGTGATGAGGCGAAGGGAGGAAGTAAAAAAGATTTGCATCTCCACTGAGAGGGGAATCACTCATAATTAGAGCAGGAATTCAAACGCACAACACTAAAGTGAATCCATTTATCCGGCGACCTGAAGCCTTGATTTAGCTGTGACATCATAAATAACACACAGGGACTAGAAATGCTGCTCAGGAGGCCGGAGAGCACAGTGAAGGGGGGATATGCAGAAATGACCATAAATAGTCTTCAAATGGCAGTGTTTCCAGAAACAAAATGGCTTTTCTTCTGAGCGCTCCCAGGTCATGGTAGTTATCGTGCCCCACTGTTGCAGCTGCAGAATGTACAGGAGATAAGGTTGAGTTGGGCCCTATTTATCACAAACTCTGAAAGTTCCTCTTTTGAATGAACTCCCAGGATCAGCTTTCCAAGCATGACGTGACCTCCTGTATAGCCACCTATCCAGTAGCCAAATCAGACAGGGGACCTGCTCTCTGGAGGCTTGTGTTCCGAAGGCGATATACGTGTGTGGAGAGGGAGACAGAGCCATTGCAGGGAGGAGGAGTTATCATATGAAGAGACTCTTAAACGCCAAATAGTGGAAATGCCAGCTATTTGGGGAAAAGGATTCCAGACAGAGGAAAGAGTCCACACAAATCCCACCCCCCAACCCCACAGCGCCCCAGCTGGAGCACGCTCCCTGTATCCTGGGAATAGCAAAGAAGTCAATATAGCCAGACCTGTATGATCCAGTGGGTAGTAGGAAGGGATGAGCAGAGAAGGAGCTGGGTCAAGCAAAGAGTTGAAATTTTATTTTAAGAGAGCTGGGTAGTCATGACAGCAGGAGGAATGGGGAGGTCAAGTTCAGTCAGAAAATGGCTCTGATTTGGTGCATGTTTTAATGACCATGTTGTCTGCTGTGGAGAATGTGTCCGGCATGAAACAAGAGTCAGAAGAGTAAGACCAGCTAAGAGTGAAGGACCAAAGATTCGTCAATTTGCTATTTTCTTTTTCGTGTTTAGCTTTCTGGTTATTCGGATCTCCATAACGAGAACCAAGGCCTACATCTCATCTTACATTATCCACTGTTGAGTCCGTGTAAGAAATAAGAACACGAGAAAGCTACACTTCCTTTCATAAAGGTCCGTTACTTCACTGGGAATCACATTCCCCCCAAAGACACCAATCCCTGAGACAGTGTGCCTTCCTGAAATTCACGTAGTAAAATTATAATAGCCTCCTGATCTAAATAACACCATGCAAATTGTTCCAAGCACTGCTGGGACTTTCATTTCTGTCTGAAAGGACCCCCACATTATGTAGGGGAACAGCTTAATAAGGACAAAGTTAAATATATCATTAGTGGAAACCAGTTCATTCAGCAGACATGGGGGAAGGGCATATTTAATTTCTACCCTATGCCAAAAATTATTCTGGACACTCCAACATGACTGAGAGCCAGGAATTGAACCACATTCTCTCTAACCACCAAATTCGTGCTTATGCTTTAATCTACATTTCCATCCCTAACTGGGGTATCACCAAATCTCTCTTTTGCATAAATCAGTCATAATTCCAAAGTAAGCATTAAGAAACCCAAAATGGTACTTTTTGAATGACATTAAATTATTGGTATGTTAGAGTGGGATATAGTACAGAAAATTACAAAGGCTAATTAGAAATTAAGGAGATTTAAATATTCTATCAAATAAGTACCAATAATACACAGAAGCAATGAGAAAGTAACTACAGGAACATCCAAGTGCTTTTAAAGCATTTGTTGTCACCCATGCACCATCAAAGTATCCAAAGCTTTTTATTACACCACCCACTGCTACCCTATCCTCTTCACACACACTTGTACAACCTTGATTTATACAGTTTGAAACTGGAGTCAAGTTTGAAACTTGGGTCATTGAAAGTAAAAGTAAACAGTATCCTTTGGACCATAAAGAACCACGTTCAAAGCAGATGTTGTTTGTAACCTACCAATGAGCTATAACAATACCAGATTTTTTTAAGCTGTTGAGAAAACTTTCATTTTCCATTGTGGGACATTAATGGTTACACCTGTATGAATACTGTAGTTGAATTAGATCTGTGACATGAAAGTCAGGGGATTTTCATACTGTTCACATTTTTGTATGGTTGAAAAAATCTTATAAATAGCAACAAAGGTAGGCTTCCCCCTACCCCCAGGCATTAGTTCAAAGAATAAAATATACAGCACCCATTCTTATGAGTTCAGTAGGAGAGAAAGCAAAAGGCAATCCCAATACAGACAGTGTGATCTATGAGCCATTATGAGACCCTAACAGAATATGTACAAGATGCATCAACCTATCATGGTAAGGGTCTAAAAAGCTAACAGAATGGAGATGAAGTAAACTATGTGACCTAGAGATGATACATATGTGTTGGGAGGGTAGGGTGAGGCAAAGGCAGGGGCCTAAGGTTTCAAGATGAGCCACAGGAGAGCCAGGGAGGAAAAGGGGGAAAGATCAAGAAAGCTGAGAAAGGAAGAAATTTCAAAGAGGGAGCAATCATTTCAAATACTATAGAGGAGTTGGTTGAGGAAGACGGAGGCACACCCATTGTTTTGTTTTTTAGTTTTGGGGGGGTTTTTTGTTGTTTTGTTTTTGTTTTGTTTTTTACTATTGGGAGGGCAGCAGAGACACAGAAGCCAGAATTCAGGGATTTGGGGAAGCAGGAAGAACATATGGCAAGAGACACTCTTTTAAGAAGCTTTGCTGTGAAGAGAGAGCTACTCTGTAATCTTCTTTCTGCCAGTGAACATTCAGTAAATAGTATCAGCTGTTTAAAAAAAGATTAAATTTTCAAAATCAAGCTTGTAAGTTAAAACTAAGTAGAAGTTGTAAATATATGAGATTCCTATTTTAATCCCAGATCCCTCAAAAAAATCTCACATTTGCCTTTCCCCCCTGTGTAGTTTAGTTTTCATGTCTTATTGTGATGGCAGGCAATCCTACCTAGTCTGAAGAGACTCTGGATTACACTTACAAGCTTAGGTGACAGGTTTAAGGCTTTAGAATTAAGAAAAAAAAAGGGTTTTGTTTTTTATTCTCAGAGACAAGAAAACTAAACAAGAGACATGAATGGAAAAGTTTACATTTCTCTTCTCTATGGCACCCAGTGCAGCAATCAGCTCTTCGTAGAGGTGTAGTTCATGTTCGTTGAATGGAGCCGAAGGTCAAATGGATACTTAGGATAGATACATGGCTACAATCTAGATATTTTGACTCTCCAGGCAACTTCTGTCTATGAAACTCCAAAAGGTCAGGTCTTGCACTTGCAAACTTTTAGAAAGAAATCATACTCAACGTCATTAATCATCAGGAAAATGCAAATCAAAACCAACCACACTGAGATACCATCTGATGCCCTTTAGGGCGGTCACTACTAAAATACATGAGTCTGGGTGAGGATCTAGAGAAACTGGAATCTTTGTGCACTGTCGGTGGAGTCGAAACGCAAAATGGTGCAGTCATTGTGGAAAAGGGTAAAATGGTCCCTGAAAATAATTAACCACGGAATTATCGTGTATCCCAGCAATTATACTTCTGGGTATACACCCCCCCAAAATGAAAGCAGGAAATCAAAGAGATATTCACACACCCATGACCTCCAATCAAACCAAAGTCATCCAAGGGCCACTATTTCCAAATCAGTTTCCATAGCCATGCTTTTTATGTCTTTATACAAATATCAACAAATTCCTTCTCATTTGGATAAGACATTTGCTAAAATTTGACTATGGGGACATTTTCTACTGCTTCTCATTCTATAAATACTTGACACCAATTCCCACTGAACGGTCCAAGGGAGACAGCTTTTTCCCCCAGAACAGATCATTTTTGTACTAAAATTATGGGGCCACGCTGTCGGTTTTGCTATCTTAGTCCCTTCACTCTGAATTCTATAAATAAGCATAAAAAGCCAAATGTGTTAATTCAGGCCATTTTCCTCTTAATTTTATGATGGCTTTTGGATTGATTTCACCTTGCAGATTAATACAAAGACCCTCACAGAGCTAATAAAAGGAAAGATGCACCACTCTCGGTCTCCATAGTGAGGAATAAATTAGCTCACATGAACTGGTTTTGAAGGTTTTTCCATGGTATTAGTTCTTTAGAGAGCCCAGTGATTTTCCTTAATGTGTTTTTAGATCTCGAGTATTCTAAAGAAAATCCACACAAAAAATATACGGTCCAAAGGCTTCCATGCTAACTCCCAATACATGCTTGCCACGTGAAATGTTAAATTACTCCATGATCGCACATGAAGAATAGAATGTCTTGCACAGTTTGCACAAGGTGATGACTGGGGTAATGTAAACTATAAGTGCACTACAAGGCTAGGAGATTTAGCATACACCATTTCAGTGATGTATTTGTAGAGATACACGCACATTGTGAATGAAAATATGAGCTACTCATCTCCATTAATGCAGCCATTAAAATTTAATTTTCTGATGCTACAGAGCCACCTGGAAAATGATTTATGATAGAACTAAATGGAAAGCACACAATCTATAAAATCGTAACTAACCTATGTTTGCAGCTCTGTAAAATGACGCATACGCATGGAGTCGAATACAAGGGAACGTGGGAAAACTTTTAATGGCTAGTTTTTCAAGAAAGAGAGTATTTGCATTTGTTCTAAAAGTTTAATTTTTATTCTCTTTGATATTGATGTAAATGTGTTTGTGTAATAAATCCACATAAAAATAAAAAGTAATATGTGCAGTGAGGTTTTGCATTTGCGTATGGTTTCCTCCAGCAGAAAGGAAAACTCCGATCCCAAATGTTCTTGGAGAAAAACTCGATTTCGGATGGCCACCCCTCGGATCAGTTTGGGCGGCTGTCTGAAGAGCTATTGTTGCCAAGGACCCTGGGGCTCCGTGGGAAAGGCCAGTTGTCAGCATGGGACTCCGCTCTGCGCTTTGGAAAGGAGCTGCCGTTCTGCGCCGGGGATTTGCCAGCTCCATCCTGGCACCAACCTCAGAAACACAGATCCTATCAAAGGACCAAGAGCATTCTTGGGCTTTGCTTAGAACAAGCCACTCAGGAGGCCTCGGCAACTCCAAATGTGACACAGCTACTTACTTCTTGCCCAACGGCCAATATAGAAAAAGCCACGTATACAGGGTTAGATCTTAATACTCTAAAAAAAAGGTCTCCAAATAAACGCAGTCACGGCACTCCCATGGTGCAGATACATCTCAGGGAATCACAACAGACATCTATTGACTGGGTTTTGTTAGTAAGTAGGTGTAATTCTTACTGATTTGCACAAAACTGCTTTCATGGGTATTGTCTTTGCACAGAAGCTTCCAAAGGGAGAACAGTCTGTATGAGCCTCTCTCTACACAAGGGCTTGAACAGCATCTAAGTTCGGGGTTTTTATCTTATTTGGTAAATTTCTGCTCTCTAGTCAAGTTCTGCATAACCACGTCTTTCTATACTAAAGGAGCCAAACTGTATGCTAATTTAGAACTCATCAACAAGAAATACACAGAAATTGCTCAAGCCACTGTAGCAGGGTTCACACCACTGAATGGTTTCCACCGACGAAGCACAAAGGGGTGTTAAACCAGGAACTGGCACCTCTGCAAGGCCTCATCAGCTACGTTCATTCACTTTCCATAAACACACAAACCAATTTGAACTTCGTACATGACCAAAAAAAAGGCTAAAAATAATCCATCGTTGCAAAGAATAGGAAGCTTTCATTTCCAGCAGGTGTCCTGACACAGCGAGCAGCATCTCGACCGTGTGACACTATGACAGGCTGGTGTGTCCCTTACAGAAGGCTGAAAGCACCAAGTGAAATCACGTATGCTTTGGGCATGAAAGGAAAGTTCAAGCAGCCTCTGTGCTCTGCTCACCAGCCAGAGTGATTGGAAAGTAAACAGAGAGGGGGCTCTTTTACGTGCAAAGTTCAGCAGCCTGGGGTTGTGTGGAAGGAGGAAGGCTCAGCGGCCCACAGAAAGCACCTCACCCGGAGAGGCCATCATCTCCAGGATGTCCAGTCTCACCAGGTGTGACGTTCATGCCCAAAAGGAAGGAGCAGGCTGAGGCCCCAAAGCAAGGAGAAATGGGCGCTACAGACATTTGGGGTGAAGGTCTAGGGATTTTGTCTTTGTCTTGGTTCGAGGCTGTTAGCTCCATAAGCTGTTCTCCATGCAGGTCAAACACCTGGCTCTTCCAGGTCCCCGGTTAAGCATACCTCCTTAGGAAGCCTTACCCTACCCCGACTCTAACTCTGACCGTGACCCTGGCCCTGACCCTCTAGTAGAAAGCTGCACTTCTGCACCATAATCTCTTGTCACGCGGAGTCATTGGAGCCTTCACGGTCAAACTGATCATTTCATTAGCTTCTTTTTCACTTGGCCTCCACAGTCCACCCCTCAACCCAGCCCCCCACAAGAAGTCCTCTGAGAAGATGGGACTATACTTGCCTAGTCCATCTCAGCACTCAGACCAATACCTGGTACATGGCAGGTAAGTTCTGGTGGCTTGAATGAATGAATTCAGGGGGCAATTCCTTCCACTACTGTCATCACTGAATACCAGGTGGGGCAAAAGTAGGTTTAAGTTCTGAGTACACAAAACACAGGGTTTGTTCTCGCACTATTATTTATTAAGTGTTGTATTACTTTCCGTATGAACTACTGGAAGTCTGCTTTTTCCTCATCCTGACTTTACCAGAACTGCAAGCCTGCCTAGAGACCAGTATATTCCATCAACCAAAAATTCTCACAGCTGAGTTCTTTAATTAATGGTTAATTGTTAATTAAATAATGTCAGGTACTATAGTTACTGCTCAGTGATAAGGTGTGTGAGCAGTTCCATGCACCAGATACAGAGCGTTAACTCAGTCATGGCGACCAGGCGACCAAAACGGCCTCCTTACGGGCCTGGGCATAACCAGGGTGAGAACAGAGTGTGACTTATCTGCCTGAATCTCCCCTCTGCCTTTCCCCTCTTATCCACTCCTCTCATCATCTTTACAAAATCAAGGTCAACAAGTTGACGGTGAAGCCCATGAACATGGCCGCAGGGTGAGGTCCATGGACCTGATCTCTCCATCGAGCAAGAACTGAAGATCCTGGAACAGGGCAGAACTCTGCCAAAGCCCACAGGTACTTGGGCCTCTTTCCTCTCTCCCCATCAACATGTAGACTTCCGTAAACTGAGATACCTCTGAATCCTGAAGGTCTTGGACAACGCTGGGGTGTCCCAGCATGTCGGGACCAAGAAATGGCCACAGGCAAAGCCACCCAGATGCATCCATGAGAAACTGACTTATGTGTATTCAGTCGCCTCTGAACCCATCCAAATGCCTGAGCCAAATGAGGAAAACTGTTGTCAATGAATTACAGTGGCATGCATGCACACAGTCTTTCCTTGCCTGCGAGTTAAGAAAACATTTTTTAAAATATAGATCAATGGATATTTCCTACGCTCATGGGAAATATGGTTTATATGAAAAATATATTTCTAGGCTTCTCAGTGAAACATTAAATTTGCCCAGATCACAAACCTCTTTGTCTCGAAATACCCAAAGGGGCCGCTCACTGTCCGCAGGAGGTCAGCACGCGTTAGTATTTGTCAGGTATTCCATTATAGCCCCATCTCCCAAATGAAAAGGCAAAGAAGACAATTATCAATACTGAACCCATCTATCTTTTAAAAAGGTTATATTGATTTCCCCCCACCAGTCTGATTCCACCAAGGTCAGAGACAGCCCAAGGAGGCGGGCACTACGACCGAGCAGTTTCCATTGATGATTCCCAAATGAACTTCCCCGGTTTCCTTTCGACTCTCATGCCGCGCAGACTGCGACTCGTTTCAGGGAAGAGCAGCTAAGGAGAGGCTTGGAGTGATCAGAACGATGCAATCAGACCTCCCCAGGGAGCTAAAATACTGCACAGTGAAATTTTACAAATGCGGAATCATCGGGTTCCATTAAGACAGGCACACCTGGCGGTTTCCTATGGCCGAAATGAAGGGCTCCAACCCTGGAGGGCACAGAGCAGCTGCCCGCAGCCCTGGAGTGAGAGACACTCCTTAGCTGAAATGAGTCTCGGACACTGTCTAGCCTTGTATTAAACACCTTCACTGGGAAGCAAGGCAGGGAAGAGTGGTTAAAATTAGACACTGGATGGCTTGGAATGAAATGGTAGAGGGAGAAAAAGTAAAACTCCTCTCACCTGGGTGAGTTTGTGTATATACCCCACTTCTCTGAGCCTCAGTGTTCCTGTCTTTAAAATGGGCATGACTTTTACCCAGTAGGTGCCTGAGAGAATCAGGAAGGAGATCGTGATAAAGCTAGACACTGGAGCAAGGCTGGAAGCTGGAAAGGATGTAATTAATAAATGACTGAATACCGATCTGTGATTAATGACCGGGGCCATCCCTATGTGTTTAACCTTTTCTTTCTTTGTCACAGAAATAGTTCGTGATATTTAAAAACAATCCATCACAGACCTTCTCGGACCTGCCACGTCTTCTGGTTCAATATTAACACAGGGAACTTTATGAACCCTCCACCTCATTCCTGGCTACAGCTGCCTGTCTCCATGCCAGCCCACAGGAGATTTAAGAGAGAGCAAAAGAAATGTCAGCAAAATCCTACCTGTTTAGACAGGCCTAAAACACTGAAGGCAACTTCCACTGAGAACTCCTACAAAGTTCAAGAAATAAACGCGGAAGAAAAGTGCGTAACAAACACAGCCGAGAGCAGGAAAGGAGGAAGGCGGAGGCGGCTCTGTGTAGGTAAGGACTCAAGAGAAGAGGAGACTTACGTGTTCCAGCAACAGACAGGCCACATTCCGGAGACGCATGTCACTGCAGGACAAGGAACTACAGGCACATTTGACTGGAGAGACTGTGTCACCGGGGAACCCCGTGAGGGTAAGCAAGGCTGCAGCCTCTCTGTGCTCCAGAGGGGACATCAGGAGGCTAAGTGCTGGTGGCAAAGGTCATTCCCAGACCACAGACCCAGACAGCTAAGCTAATTTTCTCTCACATGAGGCACAACAATGATAACAATAACAGTGGTTATTATAGTTCAAGTAACACAGCATTCTTTTCCGACATATTACCTAAATTCTCAGGCTCACCCCCGAGATCTTTCATAATGCTAAAAATAGTTCCCCAAACACCATCAAAAAAGAAGAAGAAGAAGAATTACACAATGATTGTATTTGTTTTCAGTTTGGTTTGAGTTTTTTGTTCAGCAGTCTGCTTGCTCTTTGGTTTCTGCATCGCCACTTTGGTTACAAGTTGGATCTGAACCTGGTTAGCCGCAGAGGTATGTTCGATTCTTTCTTTTTTGTCTTCCTGATCTGTTCCCACATCTCTCATGAATATTCCCACTTGGTAGCTGTCTTTAACAGACCAAGTTGAAACAGGCTATGCTAAACTTTCGGTTTCTCAAAGGCAACCATCTGTCAATTTGGATGTAAAAGGATTCATTTACGGTGAACTCACATAACACGTGAGTGTTTTTAATAAAAGAAAATAAATTGAGAGGGTCAATAGTCAGCATTTGACCTTGTCACAATGAAATGGGCTCAAATGCTACAAGCTAGCTTCAACAAGCCCCCTTGTCACGGCCCCACCCCCTGCCTGCTCTTGTTCGCTTGTTCGCAGGTCGGTGACTCAGGCGATCAAAAAAATGAAAGGCCAAAGGAAGTGGAGAATTCGTCTCCACCCGCAATGAACGAGTAGAAGTAAACCTTTCCACCTTTTGCATCCCATTAAACCAGTTCTTCGGCTGCCTGGCCGGCGGAAATGTCCCCATTTCCTTTGTGACCTGCTTCTTGCCTGCCTACCAGCCTTGACAGGCGGCATGAGTCAGAGTTGATGTCAATTGTCAAATCAGCTGTCTCAGTCGGTTGATAGTTGATTATTTCATGACCACATAAAGACCAGTTCCCTCAAACCTCTGTACTGCTGACCTCTTTCCTGGAACACAGACCCTTATCCTAGCCACTGTCCATCCAAAACCTCTACTGTGGGGCCATCCAGATATCCCAAACTCACAATGTCCACAAATGTCATTATTATTCTCTAAAAACAGTCTTCTCCTCTAGTCTTGGCTGGTGTTACTGGCACCCACCCAACAGCCCAAGGCACAAACCTTGCTCCCTCTTTCCCCCCCAACGTCCACCTGGCCACGGCTACCAGCTGCCAGATGGCTCTCGAATCCTTCCCCACCTCTGCTTCCCTGCTGCCCTCAGCCGAGCCCCACAGCCTGACTCCTGAACTGTGATAACTTCTTAACTCCCCTCGCGCCGACTCATGGCCAGAATTAGGGCACCTCATGCCAGTCACCCAGAGCACAACCAAGCAAGTTTTTCCCTGTCTGATTTCCACTCTGTCTCCTTTGTGTGCCCAACACTGACACTTAGCACAACTATGTGAGCAACAAATGACCCCATGAGCAAGTGGCTGTGTGGATGAGATGGTTGGCACTCTCAGGATTGAATTCTGCCTCCAGCCACAAACTCACATGAACGTGGGTCTTAATATTTGTCACTGGAGGAAACGTAAAGACACAGTGACCGGAGTGTCACACCCAAAGGCAAGCCATCTTTCCCCACACGGATGTACCTACTCGTGTCTACAGCTGTATATTCTTACTCTGCCTACCAGGATGTGGCTATTTTCTGATGAACATCCAGAACTGTGGGTAGAACTGTCTCTTTCAGAAAAGAATTACTGAAAATGCAAGGCACAGTTCTTCTAGACACTTTTAAGACATAAGGGCCACACACACCAGCATCTTCAAGTCCTCTGTAGCCTGGGAAAGGGGCAGGCCTTTCAGAGAGAAACCAAACCCCAACATTCTGAAACAAGGCTACCTTCTGTGGCCGCCCACTGTGGAAATCCAGATGAGCCCACAGTCACACAGGAAGACAGGCAATTCCACTTTACGTAACCAGGTATACGCAATCCCGTCCATCTGTTTGTGAAACTAGAAATTTGCAGTAGGGGTGAATGACAATAACATTCTTGCCCTCCACTGAGGCAGTCTGTACCTAAAGAAAAATTCATTAACCCCAGGCAGGGAGCAAATACCTAGGTTTGTCCCATAAAGCCATTCCAAGCAGCCTTGGGCCAGCCTTCCAGACCTTTCCCACCATACCAACACAGGACAATGGCATGTTGAAGACTCCTGGGGAGAGGGCAGGATATCTACATTTAAATCCTAGGATGTGTCCCTTTCTGTGTCTGTGCCTCAGTTTTCTCACATTCAAATGGAGGTGAGAATAGTCCTACCTGGTAGGACTGTGTTAAAGCATTCAATCCTGAAACACCAATTCAAAAGGACCTATGCAGCCCTGTGTTCCTAGCAGCATTATTTACAATAGCTAACTGCTGGAAACAGCCTAGGTGCCCATTAATCAGTGGATTAAAAAAACCATGGTACATTTACACAATGGAATACTACACAGCAGAAAGACAGAAAGAACTCCTACCGTTTGTGATGGCAAGGATGGACCTGGAGAACATTTTGCTATGTGAAATAAGCCAGGCAGCAAAAGACAAATATCATATGATCTCATCTATAAGAGGAACCTAATGAACAAAGCAAACAAACGTGCCAAACAGAACCAGAGGCATGGAAACAAGGAACAGACTGACAGGGACCAGAGAGGAGGGAGAGGAGGAGAGAGGGGAGGGTGGAAAAATGGGGAAGGGGCTAATCACGGAACATGTATGAATGACTCATGGACATGGACAACAGAGTAGGGACTGATTGTGTGAGCAGGTAGAGGTTGTGTGGGAAGTGGAGAGCAATGGGGGGAACAAACTGGGATACCTATACTAGAACAATGACATTCAAATAAAATATAAAAATAAAAACAAAAAAGTTAATTCTTAGCACAATGTACGGCCCAGTAAATGTAATAGTAATATAAGTTATAATTATAACTATAATACAGCTATGATATATCAGCCTGTGTATGAACTTCTTCTCCTCACTGAGAAGAGCAGTTTTCATACTTTAGCTCTAGAGGGCTTCCTAGAACTCATACTTCTGTGTACCAGAGCCTGAGACGGAGAACCCTCTATAAATGCTGACTGATGGAATGAACACTGAGAGAATCAAAGGCATCCCTGGAGAACCAAGCAAACTGGAGACCAGCTCGCGGGCCTTCAAGCTCAGAATTGTTCACTGGACATGAAGTGCCCCAGGCCCCCATGAGCCCAGGGCCCTCCCACCCAGCTAGAAGGCTCTTCTACGTCCCAGAGACCATGAGCTCTTTGGCTCCAACCAACAACTGTTCCTTTCAGTCTTTAAAGGTAACGGAGCTCAGCTTCCAGCCTCCTGCTGGCACGGGTCCTACTGCTGCGACAAGCTGCTGGAAGATGCCGAGTGTTCTCGGGGCCAGGGAAGCCAGGCTGCAGTCAGGAAGCAGTACTTCGTAAGCATTTCTTGTAGCTGGCCCAAATCGCTCTCAGTAGAGGCAGAGCTCTCCAGCGAATTGTCACTTCTTTTTCTCATTCTCAATATGTATTTGCTTTGATCACTCATTTTGTATTATTGTTCTTCAAGAGGATTCCAAATTTGCTTACCTTTTGAAATTTTTTTTAAAAAATTAAAAAACTTTTTTTCTATTACATTTTACATTCAATGTTATTTTGTATCCCTGGTTTCAAGTACTGGCCTTTTTGGTCTCACAAAATCTGGACCGGTCTCTGTTTCACACTCCATGTACTCTGCTCCTTGATCCTTGGGCTTTTCTGAGGTTTTCTTTCATTCATCACCCACCTTGCCCTCCAATGAGACCACCTTAAGGCCAACCACACTTTTATACACACCTAGGCAGGATTACACAAGCTTCTAAAGAGGAACTCAAGGTGTGCTATCAATGTCACGGTCAAAAGCAACTGCCAAGCAGAATGTCCTGTCTGGTCATCCCAACACAGGCTTTAGAAAATGCATTAAAATTCTAAGCACTGCCTTATTCTCACCCCATGCAGGATAACAACTTTAATACGAAAATCACTTTTAGGGCTTGCACACACTTAAAGAAAGTGTCAGCTTAGTTGTTACAGTTCCTTTACTCAAAGACTAAATTAGGAATTTTAGGATTTCTTTCCAAAGAAGTTGTAGTGCTCCACATGTCCAGAGATAGATTTAAGGGAAAACAGATATGCCTTTTAAAATAAATGTTAGCTATATTTATTCATATGTGATTATAGATTTATACATCAACACAAAGCCCTTTTGAGGGGGCAACACTGTCCCCTATTCACTTGGAAACCTTGGGATCAATTTATATTGAATTATGTACTGAATTTATATACTGAATTATGTAAATATACAAATCAAGCTGAATTATATGTAGCACATGAATAATATGAAAATTAGCTGTTACTTCAGTGTATAATACATAAGGCATACATGTCCAGTTTCACTTATTTGCACCAGTTAGCTATATTAGGCCCTTAAAAATATGTTAAGAAAGACATAGAAAAAAAATTGACATTTTAAAAATAGCTGTTGATCGTCTTGTCCCAGGTTGGTCCTAGTTTAAGCACACAAGTAGAATGAAAACAGTGCTCATTCTACTCCTGACAGCCGCTTCCACTCCCAGGATGAGGATGGTTTATGAATGTGGGTTTAAATTCTTATTTCCACAAGGTCTTGCAGATTTACAGTGCCTCACGGCGGCATGGAATGGGGAAGAGGCAAGGACCTACACTCAGAAATGTCCCCGTTCGATTCCCAGGTCCACTGTTACCTTCAGCAAAGTGCCAGACCCTTCCCTGCCTCAGTTTCCCACCTGCACAGGGGGAGTAATATCTACTTTGCATATTTATACAACCAGATCGAGTGCTCAGTGTGAACCCTCAGCCAAGAGTTGATTCTTAGCAACCTTATTTTAAGGGTGGTTTTGATAAGCCTTGTCCCTCTGAAGGACAGACCGGGCTAATGACATTCTTCTTAGAGTTACATTCTCCCCGCCTTTACATGCTTATTACCCGAGATGAAAGAGGCGGCGCCAAAGCAAAAGTACAATGTGCCATTGGTCTCCCTCTGAACATCTACCAGGGAGGAAAAGTGCCCTAAACTGGCCTTTGTGTCAACACCTGTGCACACCTGTGCACACCAGCCTGGCTCGCCCGGAGCTCCCCCTTAACAGGCGTACAATCAATATTTGTTAACCTGAAAGGCTGCTGAGCCAAGTGAAAATGAATGCTAATAGGAATCATGATCCACGGCGCTGTTCGCGCTTCCGTGTCACCGAGGCAGGTTTCCTAAGGCCCCAAGCTTCCCTAGTAAACTGGTAACTGGAAGTGCCCGCTGCAGAGGTCACTTCCAAAGCACACTCACGAAGCATCTGGACCGGGCTGAAACCCTCAGGTGTGGCACAGAAGGTCGTCCTCGGGAGTTTCTAACCCAGTTTAGGGAAAAGTGACCTCTAGCAAAAGCCGTCAGCGCACCGTTTGCTTAGCAAAGGGACAGTGTTGCGGAGCAACTAATTGCGGAAGCAATTTCTTCTCAACTTCACCACTATCGCCTTTTTTTCTTTTCTTTTTAGTGTGATGAGACTCTGGACCCTACGCCACTGTAAGGCGTTCTGCTCTCCTGCAGCTGAGCGAAGGTCTGGCAGGGGATCAAAGTGGAATCTCCGGGTCCCCACGAAGGGACCGCATCAGATCCCACCCAAGTGAGGGACTAACCTCTGCAGAGAATCCTGGCGGTGCCAGCGATGTGACTAACTCCGCTGCGCCCCACACCGCCCAGTTTTTCCTATCAAACGCAAAGAAACTAGAGGCAGTCACCCGGAGCACTCCTGGCACCCCACACCGCCGGTTTCTGCCTCCTGGCTTCAGCACAGAGATCCTTGAACAAGCAACTCTCCGGTAATAGCTGCTCTGACTTCCCTCCCTGGTCTCCAACTCCCCACTTTGGTTGAGCAGAAGCCACCCTCAGGAAAGAGCAGGTAGCAACCCCGGTGCGCTCCCGCACTCGCACTGTCAGGTAAGCCCTGCACCGCCCTCACCTGTCCAAGGCTGCGTCCGGAGGGCTGCAAAGGGGACCTCCGTGAGCCCCTCACGTGCGCGGGACCTACAGCCAACGTAGCCACCGCTGGCCCGCGCCGGCTGGAGCTCAAACACGGCATGGGCGGGGGCTCCGCCGGGGCCGCCCCACTTCCTTGGCCCTGCACGCGAGCCCCGCCTTCAAGGGGAGGAGGCGGCACCGTGCGTCACCTGGGCGAGGCCGCGACCAAAGCACAGCGCCGTAACTCCGTCCGGCTGATGCAAGAAGGCCTCGGTGTGCGGTTCTGGGAGCTTCCCTGGGCAAAGAGAAAGAGGTTATTGTAGCTCATTTTAGCTTGGGCTGGCTCAGGAGAAAAGGCAGCTGTTCTCCCAAAGCTGGCAGTGGTGGGGAGAGTTGCATTCCCTCGCGTTTTACTTCACAGTCAGGAAAGAAGGCAAGAGTGGCTTGCTGATTAAAAATTGCTTAAGAGCATGTCTTCCCTGATCCTCAAGCAAGTGCACCTTGCTCCCGTGGGTGCGGAGGGATCAATGGTGAGAGAACGGCTCCATTTTTTACCGCCCTGACCCCGACCAGAGGTGCCAGAGTAAGGCCACCCACAGACCCTGTGCACATGGCATATAACCTAGTCATGTTTTACTTTTCAGGTATTAGTGAGACAGTCCCTAATATCCCTGGTAGAAGATGAGGAAAAGAAGCATGAAAGAACCGGAGCGGCGGGAACCCGGGAAAACAGAGGATAAAGGAAAGAGGAGGAGGCGCCATAGGAAAAAAACGGCAACCGTACCTGTAAAGCGGACTAACAACCGGGTTAAAATAGTAAGTGAACCCACAAAAAAAGCTTTTTCCTTCTAACTCCTGCCACAATGCAGTTCCTGTTCTGTGGTTCCTGCAGCCCAACCGCAAGTCAAAGTTGACTAACAGTATTTTTCAATCATTAAATGTTACAGAAAGTGAAACATCTATGGAAAGGAACTCTAAAATCAGATGGCCTTCTCCACATTATACGACACTTCTCTGTGCAGCTGCATTGTTTTTTTTTTTAATTGTCCCAACGTGTTACCTGCCTCTTTCTAGTATGCTTTAGGAAAGGAATAATGCTGTCGCTTTCACCGATGTAACTTCCCTACCGAACCACAACCCCACTTAGGACAGCAGTTGGACTCCTGTGTGGCAGGTGCATGTTCAATACACTGTTGTTGCATTGCGTGTCTTGATTTAAACAGGTTTTGAACCGGGGCTTCATAGTCACTGTCAATGGTGTCACAATTGCTCCTTTTTGAAAAACAAAATCTGCATTTGTAATGGGTGATCTTCTCTGCCTTGCCTTCTGAATTTAAGCAGGCAACAAGGTAGCTGGCCTCTTAAAAACAGCCTCATTATCAGTCTGGTGATGGAAGTGGGGACGGCTCACTCCCCTCACCTGTGTCAGTGCCCTACCAGATACGATTGCTTTTACCCCCGAGACCACACGCGGTGCGGTTCGTGGCAGTCTAACAAGTTCACCTGTTCTTGCAGGTCATAGATGCCCGGTGTGCCTTCCGCACATCCATGCCCCCCTCTGCTGTCACCGCTGGTGCTGCCTGTGGCACATTCAGCAACTCTGCCGTGGAGGTATGCTAGCAATGTCACGGTACCTGTTTGAATGAGCCACAGCCATTTAAACAGGACGCATTACAGTGTCTGGAATCACCTAGCATCTTTGCCCCTGGCGTGAGGAGGCTTCTCTAAGAGACAGAAGAGCCCATTTGTAAATGCACAGGCGTGAGGGCTCCGACTGTTCTCTGCTCCTGGGGAACCAGGACAGGCCCGCCTGTGTCATCCCACCAGAGCTGGCCCGGAGTCAGTCCAGCCCGGTTCTGGCTGGAGAACTCACGGTGACTCTTGTGAGTACAAGGCCCTTGAAGGCCCCAGAGAATGGTTTCTGGGATCTGCTAAGGCGTTAGCACCAAGCACCCCTCACATTTTCCTTCGTGTTGTTTCTGGGCAAATAGAAACTGAAGTAGAAAAACAAAGGAGATATAAACATATAAATCTCGATTTTCCGGGGTGTGAAGTCAGCGTAGTGGTTCAGACAAAGTGGAGTCCGTTGTCCAAGGGGCAGGTGCTCAGTGTGTTATGAGGAAGCATCTGTACTCGGTTCATGGCCCTGAGAGAACGGCAAACCTTTTCTTGTCAGTGCAAAGAGTTTTTGTTACTCTATTTACTCACATTTTTTCTATTGTAGAATCGTCCTAACAGGTGAGAGAAAACAGTTCCTTTTCTGTGGCAGGTGCAGAAAGACCAAATATAGCAGCTCAATCCAAACCAAACTTGGCCATGGAACTAGCACATGGGGTTTCCTGCAGGTGGTTGGTAGGGTTTCGGTTTCTTGAACAAAGGAGGTGCCGTCCCAGAACAGGAGTCGTACTTTCAAATTACTCGGGAAGAAAGTTGTTTTAAAGCCTTTCTTTGGAAACCAACGCCAGCATTTCACAGTCTTATAAATTGAAATCCTATGGAACAAATTCTTTCAAATGCCATGACATATATTGAACATTGAACATAAGCTAATTAGCTGGGAAAGTTCACAGTAAGTTGCTTCAAGTTACACTTTGGTGGATATTATAGCTTTTAGGGGTAAGAACTCCATGGCCAGGGTGAACATCTGGTGATAGTTGCATTTAAAATGTTAAAGTTATTACAGGCATGGAGTCTAAACCTAAAAAGACTTAGTCCCTCTCTCACCAGGTGGGTGAAGCAAATCCAAATTGCCTTGATTAGGTGAAGCTTCCCCTTGCTCATGACCAACATTTTTGTCTGGCGATGTGAATTCCATCCACCTAGTGAGTAGCTTAAACCTTCCCCCAGATGCACCCAGGGCAAAGGACTGATTGCTACTGTACAGTGTTGCAATGAGCCCACAGGGAATGGCCTTTGCTGGGTTACACAGTGGCCTGTTGCCCTTGGCCATAGCGAGGGACCTCTTACGATCAGCCTTGAGCACTGAGAATGTTGGTCAGGGTTGTTTTTAAAATTCGGGTCCCCATTTTAAGATGATTGGGGGCAGAAGTTTTCAGTTTGCTCAGGAATGCAAAGCTAGGCTTCCCCACAGCGGCTGGCTGGTTTGCACCCTCTGGCTTCCACAGATAATGCACAAGTGACTTTGTTTCTCTCATTTCATTACTGATATGCTCAGAGTGGCCTGGTTCTGTCCAGTATTCAGAAATGCTTTTTTCCTACATTGTGTAATAGACTTGTATTTTACAACCTCGTTTTTCTAAGTCAGAGATGAATAAAACGAAAGAAAACTTCAAGACTAGAATATTAGGGTGATGCTCAATTCTCTGTGCAATCAGATGTCCACTTATTGACACACTGATTTGCACAACTGTACAAGGCAGAGACGCATGTAGGGTCACACATGAGGACACCTGCGGGGGCCAGGCCTGTGAGGTAAATGTGTGGCTGAGACCACATACAAGAAAATAGACACTGTCACGCACTGCCTAGGGCATGCCCTCCTACAGGCATTATTGCAAATGCTGTACAGGCCAAATAATGCAGGTGGCCTGAAGCCAGGTGGCCAAAAATGTCTCCTAGTCAACAAAGTGGTGCTATAAAGAAAACACTGGGAAATAAAATTAAGGCAGCCGCTGCCCTCCAGGGGCGCACACTTTGGTGAAGGGAAAAGACTTGGAAACAAATAAGCACTAGAGAGTGGTCGGCGGGGGCCGGGGGGGGGTCTGCTAGCAGAACCTGCAGGCTGGGCCCAGACAGGAGACCAGGTCGGGGGTGTACAAGGCAACTAGCAGGAAGGTGACTCCATGTGGCCCAGGCCCTGAGAAGGGAGAGCTCGTGGGTGAACCCTCACTCACATCCCTAGGATGAGCAGACACCAGCCAGCAGGAGGAGGTCAGTTCGAAGAGTGGAGTCAGACCATTTGTAATTAAAATACAAATGCTTAGGCAGAAATAATAAGAACACTCTGGGGGGAAGACATTAACTGACTTTGGACTTCAAGTCTCCAGACTATCTGTGGAACTGCCTGGGACATGTAATTCCAATAAGTTTTAATTCTTCCAGCCTCCAATTACTGGCTGTAATGGTGACCTACAAAGAAAGTACAGAATCACTAATTAAGGGATTGAAAAGTAAGCAGGAAGCACTTGAGGTTTATTAAGTGCATAATAATATATTTTCAAGCTGGCTTACTATACAATTACCTGTTTTATAGATTTTTTTAGGGACATCTTTTTAATGACTGTTGTTGATGCTTCCTAAGAAAATGTGGACCTGAAATACAACTAAAATGCTAGTAAGAAACACGACTTTAAATTTAAATGACTTTCTTCCAGTATTGAGCACTTCAGGTGCTCAATGCTTTTTCTCATTGGGAAACATCTAACTGTACTGAAAAGTATACATTCTATAAAGGGCTTACTCTTTTAAAAAATTGTGTAGTTTGAACTTCCTATTAGCTTGATTTTTAAAATAAGGAATGGGAAGGACAAAAGATATTTTATATCATTTCAAAAGGAGGAAGTTTCTCAGCCCATTCTCCCAATGGCAGACGAGTGGGGTATGTTCTCGATCTTCTACTGTGTTCTTCACACCCACCCTCAGAATGGCTTGTGACCTAGCTCCGCCCTTCTGATGGTGTCTGGTGACTCTGATGAATTTGCAAAATGTGACTCTGTTACAGGTACCTCTCATTTGAAAATCTCAGCTTTGTATTGCACACTTGGTATGTATCACCATACGCATCGTTGGTAACACATGCTGAGAGATTCCCCAAAACACTAACACAGGAATCCAAGTGACTGCTGTAGGAGATGAAAACCTTTTGTGGCTTCATGACTTAAGGCCTCATTTCTTAGACACTTTATCTCAGGAGTGTCACACTCATTTTCACCAGGGGCCACATCAGCCTCGTAGTTGCCTTCAAAGGGCCAAATGTAATTTTAGGACTGTATAAATGTAACCACTCCTTAACGAGGGGCAAGGAGCTCGGGGCTGCCACCGGGTAAAAATAAGGTGCAGGGCCAGATTCGGCCCACGGGCCTTGTGTTTGCTGCCTGTGCGCTCTCTCTTTCTCTCTCCCCAAGTTATAAAACCTAATCCCTTTTCTTGAGAATCAAGCAAATCCCAACATCTTGTTACTTCACATGAACATACTATTTTAGCATAATATTGGGTTGGCCAAAAAGTTTGTTTAGTTTTTTTTTCTCTAAAATAAAAGACATTTTTCATTTTCACCAATACCTTTATCAATTTGGATATTTTCAGCATGTTGGTTGTCTCCGGCTATTGGCTTCTAGTGGGTAGGGGCCAGGGGCGCTGCTGAACATCTTCCAGTGCATGAGGCAGCCCCGCAGCAAGGAATTATTTGGCCAAAATGTCAGTTGTACCAAGAAACTTTACAAACCACTTTTGACACGTTCTGTCAGTCACAGCACCTTCTCCATACACTGCACAATTTAGTGTGTGTGTTTCAGTTGCATTTTTTACCTTTCTTGAAATAATAAAGCATAATACACCAAAAAATGGTGCCTATCTCCTTCTGCCTTCAATATTAAAATGGCTGCACAAAAATTCACCAATTTTGATAAGTTTTTTTAAATGTATGCTGATAGGACAGCCGTCACAATACAATCTAACCATAATTGTTTTGAAATTAAAGACAGCTAAGCACTACTAAAACCATCCTATGGAAAAAAACCCAACCGACTTTTTTCCTAACCCAAAACACGAATGTCAGTTTTGTTTAAAGAGCCTGAGACTGGGAGGCAGGAGGATTAGTAGGCTCAGAAGGCCGGCACTTACAACGCAGGGAGGGACGTCGCCCTCTTGCCTGCTTCCATTTCACGTGGCTCTGAAGTGTGCATTGTGGCGAGGTGTGCTTCGGGAGGCCGCGTCCCCAACAAGCTGGAAACTTCCATGGTCACCTAATGATGAAACATAGCAGGAGAATTAGCAGCGCCGTGAAAAGTGTGACTGGACATCTAACGGGTGGAAATTAAAAATGAAAGGGCAAGTGATCAATGAACAGTGCAGGGAAGCAAGCTGGCATTTAAATTGGCCAGGTAAAACCAGACCATCAGGGTGAGAAAAATCAGAACATCTGAGGATAAGGAAGTCAGGTGGGCCCAATGTAATCCAAGAGCAAGCAGACCACGTGTAGCCCTCAGTCAGGCAGCAACGTGGGCTTTTTCTTCTTTGTGATCACACCTCTCTCCAGACAGAGCTATCGCTGCAGTTTTGGGAAACACAGCAATGCCTGTCTTAATGAAGACTGATTGGGGGTGATGCTTCCCTGTTCATTGGCTTTCGGAGAGAGCATGAGCTTTTTGGCCATTTGGGTGGTTAGCAGGTTTGCTTTGAGGGTCCCTACTGCTAATGATGCACCTCCTCGGTGTCCCTTAAATGGCACAGATTGCTTCTGGCTGTGTGGCCGCCAAGTAGCTGCATTTCCTCCTGGGCCTTAGCAAAGATGTTGTGGGCCTTAATGGATCAGACTAGAGTTGCCTTCCACAGGAAAATGCTCCTGACGTTACACGGAACTGTGGGGGCAACTTTCCTTGCAAGTCCCCCCAGCCGCCACGGATGAGAGTAATCATGACTGAGACATGATGTGATCTGCTTAGGGAGAAGTGGCCATTTTCCCAGAGGAAAAAGGCTGTGAGCAGTGGCTAGTTTCTCGGGGGGGGGGGGGGGGGGGGGGNGGGGGGGGGGGGGAGGCGTTGAGCTCCCTCCTCCAGGGGCTCCCTCCTCCAGGGGCAAGGATCAAACAGTAGATAACATTTCAAAGAAATCTGAGGGCTTAGTATGAGTCAGAGTCTATCAGGAATAGAGTTTTAGGGTTTCCTGCTCGAATTCTTAACATATGAATGAAAGTACTCTTAGCAGAGCAGATTTCACAGGTTTATCAGGAAGTCTTTGTGGTGCCAGATTTTTCCCCAGGACACGCTCTAGCAAGGCAAGAAGCTGCACCTCTCCCAACAGGTATTCAGGCTTAAGGGGATTAGAGCCAGGAAGCGCTTCTCCCAGAGAACATGGGCACTCGGGCTTTGTCAAAGCTGGGGAGGGGGGGAGTGGCAAGAGTCCATTGCTCTTTGTTGCAGCACCCTCCCAGTCCTTCCACGATGGCCTCCCAGGTGATCAAGTCTGGCTTAAGTTGCCCCCCCACTGTGAGGGGTCTTACCCGTCATTGACTTCGGGCCAAGCTTTGGGGGCAGGGAAAGGAAACTGAGGCAGGTTTGCTACCAGAGACAAGCTTTGTCTCCTGCAGCTCGAATTCCAAAGGTTGGCCCTCACCGTTAGCCACAAGGGGTCAGATACAATTCCTAGAACCAGGCAGAGCAGTTTGCAACACTGAACGATGACCCTCACCTGCAGCTCTATAAAGCTCTGCACTAAGGGAGCCCAGTGTCTTAGCCTAATTTCATCTCAACTTGCAAGATTTCTTCCTTCCAACGGCCCACATATGTGAAATCCAGTGCCAGTTCAGTCCGATGACCATGCACTACACATCTTCTGGCAGGGGAGCCATAAGGAATCTGAAGATGAATGAGATACTATGCATGTTCTTATTAGAGGGTAATTTCTAAGAGTCGTCAAATCACGGCCACCACGCAGATGCAAAATGAACACATGGCAGGGATTTTACTTGTTATTAATGAGGGGACCTCCTAAGATGTTACACCCAGTTCAATGAAAGAAGGGGAAAAAGTCACCCCACAGATGTATGTGGATATTGGTTCACAAACTGGTCCCCGTACATGGAGGACAGGGACAGACCAAAGACAGAGGCAGGCCACTTGAGACTAGTGGGTGGCAGATTTAACAAGGAAACTCTGCCCCTGCTCACCAGAATCTGAAGAGCTTTTCTACAGGCCCTAATGGGATTCAGTCACCTACTGTTCTTAGGGTCTCAACAACCCGTTTCTCTCTCCAGGCTGCATGCATCCTTGGAAATGACTCCCATTGTGGAGACAGTGGGTAGAAGGCACACACCAAGGACAGGGAAGCCGGGAGGAGTGTCTGATGGCCTGGGTCCAGCTCAGGTGTCAACTGGTAGACTCTCTTCAGTGACTGTCTGCAGCAATGGGGTAAAGAAGGTTACAATGAGCCTGCAAATGGCTGCAGACCTGCCATGTCCAGGGCTGGAGGGGAAACTCGTTCCCTTTGCATAATAGACGCAGGAATGGTCTGCACTGCTATTAATCATCTAAAATTTACCAAGTTACAGTTCAAGGGCAGAGAAGGGCTAAAATCGGACAGTCTGGGAGGTTCTGTCTTAGACAAGGCATAGCTTTCCATGGACGCACGTATCTGTCTCTGCGCCTTAATGAGAAGAGATATTGACAATTAGCAGGCACCTGTGTGCTGTCACAGTGCAAAACACTGTGAAATCCTCCAGTCCATCTTGGGTGATTAGTTATTAGTGCCTGATGTTATTATTGAAACATACCTTAGAGAAATGCCCTGGGTCTCTGCCACTAAGTTGGAAAGCTGGGAATCATTTCTATTTCTATTTCATGATTCCAAAGGCTACTCCTCAACCTGGAAAATACTGCCCCCCACCGAGGAAGTTAGGGTCCGATGAAGGGGATGGATAGTACCCCAAGTTCCTGTGCGCCTTTCACCTAGGCTCCCCACTGGCAAAGTCTGAAAATACCATGGTACATTTGTCCCAGTTAAGAAAATGGCATTGAACTTGATCTTATCTGAGAAGCACTTTATCTGCCTTTCCATTATCATCACCAAGCCCTTATTATATGAAAGGTTAAAGGGACTTATCTAAGAAAAAGAAGATAAAAAAATATGAACAGTGAAAGGACAGCAAACTGACAGTTATTAACAACCACACCTAAAACAAAAGCAAACTAAGAGAACAGCTAGATCAGGAGTGGAACCATAGAAATGGAGAGCACATGGAGGGTTAGCAACAGGGGAGTGGGAGGAGGAGAAGTGAGGAGAAGGTACAGAAAATAGCATAGACTGTAGGTAGAAAATAGATGGGGATAGAATAGTAGGGGAAATATAGAATCTAAAGAACTTGTGACACATGGAAATGAACTAAAGGAGGGGAGGGAAATGAAGGGGGGAAATGGGACAACTGTAATGGCATAATCAATAAAACATATTTTTCAAAAAATGGCATTGGTATTTGCTGTCCCCTAAAGTCCCCATGTTGTTTCAAGTTCATCCATTCACCAAGTTCAAGTGTTTTCCATTAATGGCTCTTTTGTTCCAGGCCCCACACCAGGGTGCCAGGTTGCATTGCTGCTCCATCTCTCCGTTCTCCTGTCCTCTGTGGCAGTTTCCCTCTTATTCATGACCTTGACAGCTTTTAAGGAGTCCTGACCAGGTACACTGTACAATGGCCTGTTGTTTTTCTTTTGGTTAGAAGGGGGTGTCATTTTTTAGAAAGGTGCATTTAGGTGAAGTACCTTTATTTTCACACCCAGCTGGGGGGTGTACAGGGTACAGAATCCCCACAGGTTATCACCAGTGCTGTTCACCATCATACTAGAATTTGTCAGCATGTTTGAGATTCAGCGTTGGATCTTGTTTGGCCATTTCATCTCCAGTACGGGGTACATGGGATTTAGAAGGCAGGTACAGACCTCTGTCCGACATGCTGGCTGTTTCCTCTCTCCATGAGTCAGTGGCTTGGCGTGCCTCAGAGGTGGTACCCTCCCCCGAACAGGAATGAGCAAGACCGCAGGCACTAGTAAATGGTGCTTACCTTTTCTCCGCACAAGCCAGAGCAGGGGGAAACGCTGGCGCTTCCAGTAATTGTCAGAGCAACTCTGCAAAGTCACGCCTCGCCCCTCCTCCAGCAAGCCCTGTAAACTGAGAGCCAGTCCTGGGCAAACTCAAGGCCACTACAATGACGTCAAGGGACAAGGTAACTTTCAAAATGAAGGACACCCAGCTGTGTCTCAGACTCCCCCCTCCCCAGTCCTTTTAGACATGTCTAGTGATACTGATGTGTTTCGTAGGAGACTGTTGCCCTCTTTTTCAAGGATTACAAAATCCCATCTCAGACCCTCCTACATAAATTCATGTAAGCAAGGTGTTTTCTAAAAAACGGCCTGTACCATGGACTGAAAGTAATGTCTCTTTCTTTTTAAGGTGTTTTTTCTTCACTTACAGAGGCAGTTTTTCTTTATAAAGATGACATATTTTAAGGAATTAAATCTCTGCATGCATGGACCATTTCGTATTTTTAAAAAACCAACTCATTTCAGGTGAGTTTGAGAGAAGATACAGAACAAAAAGGAAAGTGAATTTTTTTTTTATTTGCTTCTTGTATGGGCGGTTTAAAATAGTCCATGCCCACTTCCTCTTAGGGGAAATACTAAGAAAGGCTATGTGCCCAGGGAATACGCTTAAATATATAAAGTTTCGCCTCAGGCTGTTGTCTCCTATCCCAGCTTCTCACGGGCTGAACCTTGGGGGGGGGGGGGGGGGGGGCGGAGATCATGCAAAAGGCAGGATTTCCTTCCTACAATTACAGCTTCACTAAAGGACACGTTTCCCAGTGGTGCCTACACAGGTTTTTGCTATGTTTGGGATGTTAACTGGAGATCAGGAAGACCAGCACAGATCGGGCCATTTAAGTAAATCTTAAAAACAAGAACTTTTAGTCTATTAAGTGGGTGAATTCCATTTCAGGGACAGAGACACAGAAGGAGCTATCGAAGCACTCTTTCACAGAGCGTGGTGAACTGGAAAATCAGTGTCATTGGGTTCGAGTGTATTAAATGTGTTAGTATTCGAAATAGATCCTACATTAGTGCTGGTTGTAACTCTTACTCTAAAAAAAAATGTAAGCTATAGATCTTACCAGAATTCACCAATTTTGCGATTCCTTAGAAGGAATGTTTCTAACTACTGGGTTGGCCAAAAACTTTGTTGTGTTCTTTCCATAGGATGGCCCTAGTAGTGCTTCGTTGTCTTTAACTTCATTCAAAACAATTGTCAGATTGTGACAGCTGTCATATTGGCGTGCACTTAAAAGTTACTTCTCAGAATTGGTGAATTTTTGTGCAGCCATTTTAATATTGAAGATGGAAGAAAATATACAACATCTTTGGCATATTGGGCATTATTATTTCAAGAAAGGTAAAAACAATGGAAACACAGAAAAATTTGTACAATGTCTTGAGAAGGTGCTGTGACTGATGGAACATGTCAAAAGTGATTTGCAAAGTTTCTTGGCACCAGTGACATATTGACCAAATAATTCTCGGCTGTCTCATGCACTGGAAGGTGTTTAGCAGCCCCCCCGGCCTCTGCCCACTAGAAGTCAATAGCGGGAGACAGCAAACACGCTCAAAATATCCAAATCGATAAAATTATTGGTGAAAATGAACTATGAATCTTATTTTACAGAAAAAACATAATGGACTTTCTGGCCAACCTAATAAAATTTATTTATTTTTAGTAGGTCAGGGCCACTCGGGGACCCGTTTCTTCTTGCATGAGGTTTATTAGTTTGTCTTTCAATAATTTGTCTAAATAATCTACAGTGTTAAACTTATTGGCATAGAGTTATTTATAAAATTCCCTGATATCCACTAATATCCATAGCATTCATTCTAAAGTAATCTGTTTATTAGTATGTGGGTCTTTACTCTTTTTATTCCACACCACCTATTTTATGAACATTCTATATAATTAATTTTCTCAATTTTTATTTTATTTATTTTCTCTGTTATTTCCTCTACTGTCTCATTTATGTCTATTTTTGATCTCTGTATTTTCTCTCTTCTGCTTATTTTGGGTCAGATGTGCTCTTTCTTTTTCTAGAACTTTAAGGAAGGAACTTCAGTCATTGACTTGAGAAGTTTGTTCTGTTTAATAGGATCATTTAGTATTATAAACACAACTCCAGTTGTTTTACAGTGTTTAACAAATTTTATTCATTCATTCATTCATTCATTCATTTTTGTAACTGTGCTGGCATTCTGGTGTAGTTAACAACAGTGTTGGCACGAACCAGGCCCAGAATGCCCAAGCAACCCGCTCCTGGCTGATTGCTTTTTCTATGATATCATTTTCTGTGCCATACCTGGCTGATTTGATTACTGTTCTCCCAGCACTGGAACGCTTGCCTGGGTGCAAGGCAACCTAGGCAGTTGCCTACAGCTGGGGGTAAATTTTAACATGTGTTTTTATTTTCTTTTTCCATTCAAAATATTTTTTTAAGATTTTTTTATTTAACTCTTGTTCAAGTACAGTTTTCTTTCTTGTATTCCCAGCCCTGCCCCCTCCCCCAGTGCTCCCCATCCATTCAAAATATTTTTTAAAGATTTTATTTATTTCTCTTTAGAGGGGAAAGGAAAGAGAGAAATACCAATGTATGGTTGCCTCTCGTGAGTCCCCTGCTGGGAACTGGCCTGCAACCCAGGCATGTGCCCTGACTGGGAATGGAACCGTAATTGTGTGGTTCGCAGGCCCACACTCAATCCACTGAGCTATGCCAGCCAGGGTGCATTCAAAATATTTCTTAATTCTCTGTTTGATTGTTTCTTTGACATGGATTTCTCAGATGTGTTATTTAGTTTCCATATTTTAGGAATTTTCAAGAGATCTTTCTGTTATTGAATTCTAATTTAATTCTAAATTTCTCATAGAACATATATACCTTGCATGATTTGAATTTTTCACTGTGTTAAGACTTTTCTGGCCCAAGTTATATCTTTATAAAATATCCATGTATGGTTGAAAAGAATGGATTTTCCTGTAAATGATGATAATTTTGTTCAACTTTCCTGTGTCCTTGTTGATATTATGTCTGCTTATCCCACCAATTATTGAGGGAGGGTACAAACATCGCTGAAAATATTTGTGGATTTGTCTGTCTTCTTGTTTCAATACATTTTGCTTCATAAATTTTAAAGCTCTGTTAGGTACACAGACATTTGAGATGGTTTTGTCCTGTCGATTGATATTTTGGGTTTTTTGTAGTTATCAAACATTTTGTCTTGTTTTCCATTACCATCTATCCCCTTTATGCCCTCTTCCACCTCCCCCACCACCCCCACAATCTCCGCACTGTTGTCCATGAGTCCTTTTTCTTTTTGGCTCAATCCCCTCATCCCAGAGCTGTCTGCTTGCTCTCTATTTATAAGTTAGCCTCTATTTTGCTTGTTAGTTCAGTTTGTACATTAAATTCTATATGTGAGTGAAATCATATGGTATTTGTCTGTCTCTGACTGGCTTATTTCACTTAGCATAATGTTTTCCAGGTCCATCCATGCAGTTGCAAAGGGTAAATTTTTTTTTTACAGCATAGGATTGCACTGTGTAAATGTACCATGGTTGTTTTATCCACACATCCGCTGATGGACGCTGGGCAGCTTCCAAATCTCGGCTATTGTAAAGAGTGCTAAAATGAACATAGTGGTTCTTCTTCTGAATCAGTGTTTTGGGTGTCTTTGGATAAATTCTGAGAAGTGGAAGCACTGGGTCAAAAGGCAGTTTTAGTTTTAATTTATAAGGTGTCTCCATACTGCTTCCTGCAGTGGCTGTCCCAGTCTGCATTCCCACCAACAGTGCAAATGGGTTCCCTTTTCTCCACGTCCTCACCAGCACTTGTTGTTTTGTTGATCTAATGATGATGGCCATTCTGGCCAGGGTGAGGTGATACCTCATTGTGGCTTTAATTTGCATCTCTCTGGTGATTAATGACATCGAGTCTCTTTGCCCATGTCTATGGGCCATCCGTATGTGCTCTTGGGATAAGTGTCTATTCAGGTCCTTTGCCCATTTTTAGTTGGATTGTTTTTGGTGTTAAGTTTTATGAGTTCTTTATAAATTTTGGTTATTAACCGCTTATCAGATGTATCAGGAAATATGTTCTGCCATTTAGAGGGTTGTCTTTATTTTGTTGATGGTTCCTTTGCTATGCAAACCCTCCTTATTTGATATAGTCCCATTTGTTTATTTTTTTTTTGTTTCTCTTGCCTGAGGATATATATCAGAAACAATATCGCCACAAGCAATGTATGCAGTTTCACTGTGTATGTTTTCTGCGGGGATTTTTATGGTTTCAAGTCTAACATTTAAGTCTTTAATTCATTTTGAATTTATTCTTGTGTATGTTGCAAGAAAGTGGTCTAGTTTCATTTTCCTGCACATACCTGTTCAACTTTTCCCAACACCAATTATTGAATAATCTATATTTAATTCATTGTATTTGCTTGCTTCCTCTGTCACATGGTAATTGACTATAAAGTCATGTGTTTGTTTCTGGGCTCTCTGTCCTGTTCCATTGATCTGTGTGTCTGTTTCTATGCCATACCAGGCTGATTTGATTACTATGGCCTTAGTATAGTTTGATACTAGGTAGTGTGATCCCCCAAACTTTGTTCTTCTTTCTCAAGATCACTGTTGCTATTTGGGGTCTTTCCTGGTCTCATATAAATTTTGAAATTTTGAATTTTGTGAAATAAGTCATTGGTATCTTGTTAGGAATTGCATTGAATCTGCAGATTGTTTTGGTAGTATGGACATTTTAATGATGTTGATTCTTCCTATCCATGAACACAGTATGTGCTTCCACTTATTTATATCTTTTTCATTTTCTTTCTTCAGTGTCTTATAATTTTCCAAGTATAGGTTTTTCACATCCTTGGTTGAATTTATTCCTAGGTAAATTTTGAAGCAATTTTGAATAGGGTTGTTTTCTTAATTTCCCTTTGTGATAGTTCATTATTGGCATATAGAAGTGCAACTGATTTCTGGATATTAATTTTGTATCCTACTGCTTTGCTGAATTCATTGACCAATTCTAGTAGTTTCTTAGTGGGTATCTCTGTGTAGAGTATCATCTGCAAATAATGAGTTTTACTTCTTCCTGTTGGGTGTCTTTTATTTTTTCTTCTTGTCTGATTGCTATGTCTAGGACTTCAGAATTATTTGAATAAGAGAGGTAAAAGCAGATACCCCTGTTTTGTTCCTGATCTTAAGGGGAACACTTGTAGTTTTTGCCTGTTGGATATGATGCTGGAAGTGGGTTTGTCAGATATAGCCTTAATTATGTTGTGGTATGTTTTCTCTGTTCCCAGTTTGCTGAGCATTTTGATCATAAATCGGTGCTGGATTTTATCAAATGCTTTTTCTGCCTCTATTGATTTGATCATGTGGTTTTTATCCTTCATTTTGTTTATGTGGTGTATCACTTGTATTGATTTGCTAATGTTGTCCCAGCCTGTCATCACCAGAATAAATCCCACTTGATTGTGGTGTATGACCCTTTTGATGCATTGCTGTATTGTTTGCTAATAAATTTTGTTGAAGATTTTGGTATCTATGTTCATCAGGTATATTGGCCTATAGTTTTCTTTATTGTACTGTCGTTATCTGGTTTTGGAAATAGGATGATGCTGGCCTCATAAAATGAGCTTGGCAAGTCTTCCCTCCTCTGGAATTTTTTTTGAATCCTTTGAGACAGTGTTAGTTCTTCTCAGAATGTATGATAAAATTCACCCATGGGGCCCTCTGGTCCAGGACTTCTGTTTGCTGGGAATTTTTTGATTACTGCTTCAGTTTCACTAGGCGTGATCTGTCTATTCAGAGTCTCTGATTCTTCCTGATTTAGTTTTACAAGATCATATGTTTCTCGGAATTTATCCATTTTGTCCAGGTTGTCCAATTCATTGGTGTATAGTTGTTCATAATATTTTCTTACAATCCTTTTATTTCTTTGGTGTTTTTATTTCTCTTTCATTTCTGATTTTATTTGGGTTCTCTTTTTTTCTTGATGAATCTGGCAAAAGGTTTGTCTATCTTGTTTATATTTTCAAAGAACAAACTCTTAGATTCATTGATCTTGGTTTTTTTTTTTCTGTTCCATTTCCATGAAATATATTTTTCATCCTGTTTAGTCTGTGTGTATCTTTCACCCTGAGGTGGGTCTTCTGGAGGCAGCATATATATGTGTCTTGTTTTCTTATCCATTCAGCTACTCTATGTCTTTTGATTGGAGCATTTAATCCATTCACATTTAAAGTGATTATTGACATATACTATTTATTGCCATTTCATTTTTTAATTATTTTCCTTTGATGTTGTTGTTGTCCTCCTCTTTCTACTTCTTTTCCCCTTCCCCTTCTTTTCCCCTTCCCCTTCTTTTCCCCTTCTCTTTTCCCTTCATTTTCTTTCTTTCAACTTTCTTCCTCATTTCTTCCTCCTCTTTCTTCTTTTCCCCTTTTTTACTTCTCCTTCTCCTTTATTTATTTTTTCCTCTGCCTTCTCCTCCTCCTCCTCCTCCACCTCCACATCCTACTTTACCTCCACTTCCTCCTCCTTTTCTTCTTCCTCCTTCCCGCCTCCTCCTCCCCTCCTCCCCTCCTCCTCCTCTTTCTCTTCCACCTCCATCACCCTCTTCTCCCTCTCCTCCTCCCCCTTCTCCTCCTCCCACTTCTCCTCCCCCTCCCACTTCTCCTCCCCCCCTTCTCCTCCCCCCTCTTCTCCTCCCCATCTTCCCCTCCTCCTCCCACTCCTTCATCTTCTCCCTCACCTCCTCCCTCACCTCCTCCCCCTCCCCCTATTTCTCCTCCACCTCTTTCTCCCTCTCCTTCTCTTCCTGCTGTTTCTCTTTCACCTCTCTCTTCACTGTCTCATTCTCCACCTCCTCCTCCTTTCCCTTCTCTTTCTACTTCTTATTTTTCTTCTTCTCCTCTTTCTCCTCCTCCTCCACCTTGGCCTCCTTTTCCTTCACTTTGCCTTCCTGCTTCTCCTGCTTTGCCTTCTCCTCCTCCTCTTCCTTCCCCTACTTCACTACCTTCTCCTCCTCCCCATCCTCCCCCCTCCCCTCCCCTTCCTCTCCCCCTCCCCCCTACTTTTCTCCTCCTCCATATTGCTTCCTCTTTTCCTCTACCTCCTCCACCCCCTCTTCTCCTTCACCTTCTCCTCTTCCTTCTTGTCCTCCTCCTCCTCCTTCCTTCCTCCCCTTCCTTATCCCCATTCTCCTCCCCTTCTCCTCCTCAGGTTTCTCTCTCTCCTCCTGCTTTACCTCCATGTTCTCCTCCTCCACCTTCTCCTCATCCTCTTCCTTCTTCTCAACCTCTTCCTTCTTACCCTACCCGTCCTTCTCCTTTCCTCCTTCACCTTTTCTTCCTCCTCCTCCTCCACTTTTCTTTATCCTTCTACTCCTCCATCTCTGTTCTTCTCCTCTTCCAACTTGATATCCTTCTCTTCCCCCTCCTTCTTCTCTTTCTCCCTCTGCTCCTTCTCCCTCATTTTTCCCTCTCCTCCTCCTCCTTGTACTCCTACTCCTCTTTCTCCTCTTTCTCCTTCACCTCATTCTCCCTCACTGTCTCTTTCTCCTCCTCCTTCTCTTCTCCAGCTTCTTCTCTGCCTCCTTCTCCTTTTCCTCCTGCTTCTGTTTCTCCTCCTCCTCCTCAGCATCCTTTTTCTTCACCTTATCCTCCTTGTTCTAGTCTTTTTCCTTCTCCCCCCTCTCGTCTTCCTCCTCCTTCACCTCCTCCTCCTTTGCCTTCTCCTCCTCCTTCGCCACCACCTTCTTTGCCTCCTTCTCCTCTCCATCTTTCTCCCTCTTTCTTCCTCTCCTCCTTCTCCCTCTCCCTCTCCTCATCTTTCTTCTCTTTCTCCTTTACCTCATTCTCCTCCACTGTCTCCTTCTCCTCCTTCTCCTTGTCCTTCACCTCCTTTTCCTCATTGACCTTCACCTCCTCTTCCTCCTTCACCTTATCATTTTCCTTCTCTCCCTTCTCCTCCTCCTCTCTTTCCTTCTCCTCCTCCTCCTCCTCCTTTTCCTCCTTCTCCTCCTCCTCCTTATCTTCCTCCTTTACCTTCTCCTCCCCCTCTACCTTTTTCTCCTCCTCTTTCTTCTTGTTTCCTCCTCCTTCTCCTCCTCTTCTTCCTCTTCTTTCTCATTCACTTTCTCCTCTTTCTCCTCATCCTCTGACTTGGTCTCCTTTTCCTTTACCTTTTTCTCTTCTGCTCCTCCTCCCCCTCCTCCTCTTCTCTGCCCTTCTCCCTTCCACCTTCCTCCTCCTCCTCTTCCTCCTCTAACTTGGTATCCTGTTCCTTCACCTTTTATTCCTCCTCCTCCTTTACCTTCTCCTCCTGCTCCCCATCCTCTTCCTCCTACTCACACTCCTTCTCCTGGTCTTTCTTCCTCTGCTCCTTCTCCCTCTTTTGATCCCTATCCTCCTCCTCCTCCATTTACTCCATTCTCTTTTACGTTGTTCTCCCTGTCTCCTCTACCACCTCCTCCTCTAGCTCCTGCTTTTCCTCTGCCTCCTTCTCCTCCTTTTCTGTCTCCTTTTTCTCCTCCCCCTCCTCGGCATTCTTTTCCTTCACCTTCTCACTTTTGTTCTCTTCTTTCTTCTTCTTCTCCCTCCTTTCCTCCTTTTTCTTCTTTTCCTCCTCCTCTTCTTTCTCATTTGCCATCTCTTTTTCCTTCTCCTCTTTCTCCCCCTCCTCCAAGTTGGTCTCCTTTTCCTTCACCTTTTCCTCTTCCTGCTGGTCCTCTACCACCTTCTCTTCCTCCTCCTCCATCTCCTCATCCTTCACTTCCTTTGCCTCCTTCACCTCCTTCTCCTCCCCTTTCTCCTCACCATCCTCCTCCTCCTCCCCCTCCTCCTCCTCCCCCCCTCCTCCCCCCTCTCTTTCTCCCTCTCCTCCTCCCTCTCCTCCTCCACCTCAATCTTCTTTTCCTTCACGTTCTTCTCTTCCTGCTTCTCATTCCCCTCCCCCTACTCCACTCTCTCCTCGTTCTCCCCCTCCTCCTTCTCCACTTCCTTCTTCTTCTCCCCCTCCTTCTCCTCCTCTTTTGCTTTCTCCTTTTCCCTTTCCTCTTTATTTTCCTCCTCTGACTTGGTCTCCTTTTCCTTCATCTTTTTCTCTTCCTGCTCCCCCTCCTCCACCATCTTCTCCTCCCACTCCTTCTCCTCCCCTCCCCCCTCTTTCACCCTTTCCTCCTCCTTCACCTCCTCTTCCTCCTTTGCCTTATCCATTTCCTTCTCTTCCTTCTCGTCCCTCTGCTTCTCCTCCTCCTCCTCTGACTGTTCCTCCTCCTTGTCCCCTTCCTTCTCCTTTCCTCCTTCTCCTCTTTTTTCTTCTCCTCCACCTTTTCCCACCCCACCTTCTCCTCTTTCTTTTCCTTTCCTCCTCCACCTCCTTCTCCTCCTCCACCTCCTCCTTCTCTGGCTCCTCCTCTACCTGCTTCTCCTCTGCCTCCTTCTCATCCTCCATCATCATCTCCACTTCTTTCCCTTCTCCTCCTTCCTTTCTCCTCCTTCTCTTCTCCTCCCTCCCTCCCCCTCCTTCCATGCCTCCTCCTCCTCCTCCTCCTCCTCCTCCTGCTCCTCCATATCCTCATCCAACTCTTCTCCTTTCCCCTTCTCCTTTTCCTTGTCTTCTTTCTCCTCCTCCTATGACTTGGTCTCCTTTTCTTTTACCTTTGTCTCTTCCTGTTCCTTCTCTAGCACCTTCTCCCCCTTCTCCTGCTCCTTCACTTTCTTTACGTCCTGTCCTTTGACTCCATCTCCTACTCTTCCTCCTCCCTCCCCTCGCCTCTTTTTTACCTCGTTCTCCTTTACTATCTCCTCCTCCTCCTCTTTCTCCAGTTTCTCTGCCTCCTTCTCCTCCTTTTTCTTCTTCTTCTGTTTCTCCTCCTCCTCTTCAGCATCCTTTTCCTTCACCATCTCCTCCTTGTTATCTTCTTTTTACTTCTCCCTCTCCTCCTCTTCCTCCTCCTTTACCTTCGCCTCTTCTTCCTCATTCCCCTCCTCCTTTTTCTTCTCTTTCTCCTCCCTCTCCCCCTCCTTCCCCCTCCTTCCCCCTCCTTCCCCCTCCTTGCCCCTCCTTCCCCCTCCTTCCCCCTCCTTCCCCCTCCTCCCCCCTCCTCCCCCCTCCTCCCTCTCCTTCCCCCTCCTCCCTCTCCTTCACCTCTTCTTCCTTTGCCTTATCCTTTCCTTTTCTTCCTTCTCCTCCACCTTATCCTCCTTGTCTGCCTTCATCTGCTTCTTTCCTCCTTCTGGTTCTATTCCTTCCCCTTCTCCACCTGCCTCTCCTCTGCCTCTGCCTCCTTCACCACCTCCTCCTCCTCCTTCATCTCCACCTCTTCTTCTTTGTTCAACTTCCGCTTTTCCTTCTCTACCTTTTCCTCCTCCTTCTCCCTCTCCTTCTCCAACTCAGCCTCCTTTTCCTTCACCTTATTCTCTTCCTGCTCATTCCCCTCCCCCATTTCTCCCCCCCCCCCCCCTCCTACTTCTCCCCCTCCTACTTCTCCCCCTCCTGCTTCTCCCCCTCCTGCTTCTCCCCCTCCTCCTCCCCCTCTTCCTCATTTAGCTTCTTCTTTTCCTTTCTCTTCCTCCTCTGACTTGGTCTCCTTTCCTTCACCTTTTCCCCTTCTGTTTCTCCTTCTCCACCACCTTCTCCTCCCACTCCTTCTCCTCCCGCTCTCCCTCTTTCACTCTCTTTCACTCTCTCCTCCTTTTTCACCTCCTCTTACTCCTTTGCCCTATCCATTATTTTCTTCCTTTTCCTCCTCCCTCTGTTCCCCCTCCTCCAACTTTTCTTCCTCCTTCTCCCCTTTCTTCTCCTTTCCTCCTCCACCTCCTCCTTCTCCTCCTTCTCTGGCTCCTCCTCCACCTGCCTCTCCTTTGCCTCCTCTCATCTCCCATCTTCTCAGCCTCCTTCATCTCCTCCACCTCCTTTCCTCCTCCTCCTCCTCCTCCTCCTCCTCCTCCTCCTCCTCTTTCTCCTCTTCCTCCTCTTTCTCTTTCTCCTCTTCCTTCTCCTGATCTCACTTTTCTTCTTTCACCTTTTCCTTTTCCTTGTCTTCTTTCTCCTCCTCTTATGACTTGGTCTCCTTTTTCTCTTCCTGCTCCTTCTCTACCACCTTCCCCCCCCCCTCCTCCTGTTCCTTTACTTTCTTTGCCTCCTTCGACTCCTTCTCCTCCCTCTCCTTCTCCTCCTCCTCCTTCTCTTTCTCTTTCACCTCATTCTCCTTCACTGTCTCCTCCTCCTCCCCCTGCATCTCTTCCTTTCTCCCTCTGCTTCTCCCTCTTTTTCTCATTCTCCGCCTCCTGTGTACTCCTTCTATTCCTCTTTCTCTTTCAACTCATTCTCCTCCTCCTCCTCCTCTTTCTCCAGCTTCTTCTCTGACGACTCCTTCTTTTCCTCCTTCTTCTGTTTCTCCTCCTCCTCCTCAGCATCCTTTTCCTTCACCTTCTCCTCCTTGTTCTCTCCTTTTTTCTTCCCCCTCTCCTCCTCTTCCTCCTCCTTCACCTCCTCCCCTTCTTCTTCCTCATTCACCTTCTCCTCTTTCTCCTCTTCTTTCTCCTCTTCTTTCCTCTTTCTCCTCTTCTTTCTTCTCCTCCTCCTCCTTTCCTCCTTCTCCTCTCCCTCTTCTCTTTCTCCCTCATCTTCCTTGCCTTTCTCTTTCACCTCATTCTCCTTCACTGTCTCCTTCACCTCCTCTTCCTCCTTTGCCTTATCATTTTCCTTCTCTCCCTTCTCCTTCTTCTCCCCTTTCCTCTCCTCCTCTTTCTTATCCCCCTCCTTCACCTTCTCCTACCTTCTTCTCCTGCTCTTTCTTCTCCTTTCCTCTCCTCCTTTTTCCTCATTCTCCTCCTCCTCCTCCAACGTTGTCTCCTTTTCCTTCACCTTTTTCTATTCCTGCTCCCCCACTTTCTCCCCCACCACCTTCTCCCCCTCCTTCACCTCCTTTGCCTCCTTCTCTTCTGTTTCATTCTCCTTCTCCCCCTTCTCCCCCCTCCTTCTCCCCCATCCTCCTCTTGTTCACTTTCTCCCCTCCTTTCCCTCCCCCCTTCTCCTCCCCTCTCTTCTCTTCCCCCCTCCTCCCTCTTTTCTCCTTCCCCTTTCTCTGCTTCTTCTCTTCCTCCTTCTCCTGCTTCTCTGCCTCATTCCCCTCCTCTTCCTTGTGTTCTTTCTCCTCTTCCTCCTCAGCATCCTTTTCCTTCACCTTCTCCTTATTCTCCTCCTCCTCCTCCTCCTCCTCCTCCTCATCCTCCTCCTCTTGTTCCTCCTCCTTCTCCTCCTGTTCCTTCTCCTACTCCACCTCCTCCTCCTCTTTCTCCTCCTTTTCCTCTTCTTTCAGAAAGAATGAGAGAATAAAATATCGTTGTTACTGCCTTGTCTGCAATTCCATAACCCAAGGACCTCTAAACACCAGCAGATTTTCCTGGCACCTTTTACAGTGATATTACTATTCTACAGAGTAACATACCTCTCCTTCTCCTTCTTACTCTGCTCCTCCTCCTACCTTCCCCTCCTGTTTTCTTGTAAGCCTGTTAACATTTGTTGCAGTACTGGTTTGGGGTTAACAACCTCCTTTAGCTTTTTTTGTTCAGGAGCCTCTTCATTTCTCCTTCAATTTTAAATTATAGCCTTGATGGGGAAAGTAGTGTTGACTGTAGGTCCTTTCTTTTCATCACCATAAATATTTCATGCCATTCCCTCTGGCCTGAAATGTTTTTGTTGAGAAATTAGATGACCTTCTCATGGGAGCTTCTAATGCAGATGTTGTTATGCTTCCTAGTGTCCCAAATGTTCCTTAAACTCTCCTCATTTTATAATTTTTTTTCTTTTTCCTGCTCTGCTTGGACAATTTTTTTCTAACTTGTCTTCCAAACTGCTGATTCAGTCCTCTGCTTTGTCTAACCTGTTGTTTATTCCTTTCCATATATTATTTATTTTTGATATTGAGTCCTTTATTTCTGACTGGTCCTTTTTTCTTTGGTTTCTGTGGGTTTTTTTTTTTTTCATGCTGTTGAGCATCCTTACTATCATTACTTTAAGCTCAATATCTGTAAGTTGGTTGCCTTCATTTCATCTAGTTCTCCCTCTGGAGAATTCTCTTGTTCTTTCATTTGGGGCCTGTTTCCTTGTCTTCTCATTTTAGCTGCCTCTTTGTGTTTGTTTCTATGTATTGGGCGGATCTGTAAAGACTCTGGTTCAAACCTAGGTCAGATCCTGCCTGCAACTTGGCCCTGGGCAACCTGTTTGGAGCTATCGATGAGCCACAGATGGTGGCTTCCTCTGCTGGGCCTGGGTGTGTGCAGAAAGCACCCTGTCGGTTGACATTTTTATCATCATAAAATTACCTTCTCACTGTTCATGTTTGTTAAAATTTATTCTGTGGAATAATAATATACCTATTCTACTTTTTTGGTGTTAATGTGGTAAATCTTTTCCTTTCTTTTATTTTTAATCTGTGTCATTTTAAGTTCATTTTCCTAGGCGAGTCTTGCTTTTTATCCGGTCTGAAATTTTTGCTTTTTACATGGTGTGTTTGGGCTATTGACATTTAAGGTGTGATTACTGGTGGATTAGGTTTCAATCTGTTTTTTTTTTTAATTTGTTTTGCTGTTATTTATTTCCCCCGTTTGTTCTTCATTTCCTTTCTCTCTCTTTCTACCTTCTTTGGGATTAATTGAATATGTTTGTGTGATTCCATTTTATCTCCTGTTTAGTTCACTCATTATACCATTTGTTGTTTCAGTCATTTCTATGGGGTCTGACTTGGACTCACCCACTTTCACATGACGTCATACACTTTACATGTGATAGGAAACCTGTAAGCACACTTCCATTTCTCACCTCCTAACTTAAGTAAAGTTTATGTTGTTACACATTTTACTTAAGAAGACTGGGGAAGAATGAAGAAACAAAGAAAGAAAGAAAGAAAGGAAAGGAAAGGAGGGAACAAAGGAAGAGGAGAGAGGGCATGGGAGTGAGGGGAAAGAGAGGGGAGGGAGAGAGCGAGCGAGAACACCAGAGAGCATGAGAGAGAACAAAATAGCGCTGTAACCCCTCATCTGTGATTCCAAAACCCAAGAAGCTCTGCAAACCACAAACTTCCATGGCACACTTTACAGTGATATGGGACCTCATCTGAGTTGATTTGGTGACAGGCAAAGCCTTACCTTCAGTGGAACAAGGCTAGTTATAGTCCTTGTCCTGCCTGGTGCGAGTATCCATTCATTTCACCACAGAAAGTTGCATGCAACGAGTTAACGCAGCAGGGCTGTGGCTGTGCCGTCCTTAGAAAGGCCTGCCTGTAAAGTCGGCCCTTGATTGGCAGCTAGGAACCTGGCTCTTGATGGGCAGCTAAGAACTTGTGGTTTATGCTGAACACCTGTTTTTTTCTTCTGGGAGTCTTCAATTTTGGCATAGGCTAGGCAGAGGGCGTGTATGTGTGAAGCTCCCAGTAATAACCATGGGCACGGAGTCTCTGATGAGCCTCTGTGGCAGGCAGCATGTTCCAGGCGTGGTCATAATTTGTAGCTGCAGAAACTAAGGCCGTCCTGCGTGGCTTCCCTGGGAGGGGGCTCTTGGGAGCTTAGGCCTGGTTTCCTCTGGACGTCGCCCCTGGAGTCTTTTAGCTTTGCCGGTTTCGCTTTGTCCTCTCGCTGTAACATGTCGTGGCCGTGTGCGTGAGTCCACGCCGAGTTCTGGGAGTCCTCCTAGCAAATCGCCAGGGCAGAAGGAAGGCTCGGGGACCCCGACGCAAAAGTGGATGTGACTGCGCAGAGCGGCACTCCGGACTGGGTGGCGGTGCTGCGGCCGTAGGCTGTGTGCACTGGAGAGCTTGTCTGAAACCCCAAATTCTGAATTCCAAAACACATGGGCCCTGTGATTTTGGATCAAGGATTGTCTAGCTGTGTCCACAAACACACACCCAATGAAATCTAGTTTACATTTAAAATTAGTTGTTTTTATTACTGATTCTTTGCAGGTGGGATAAATGGTTCCACCTCAAGTCAGCATGGTGATGAAGGTATTAGTAATTTAAAATAATAATAATAGCAGCTAACATTTCTGAAGTTCTCAAGCCCAGCATCAGACACCGGTTTTCACGCCACAGAATTTCAGTGTGTGATTCCCATTATTTTTAAAAATGTGTATTTACTGATTGTAAAGAGAAGAAGGGAGAAACATGCCTGCCCTGACTGGGAATTTGAACCCGCAACCTTGGCACGTGGAGCAACGCACTAAACTAAGTTACCCAGCCAGGGCATGAAGCGCCTTTCTTGTTGCAGCAAACTTAGGCTCAAGTTGGTTCTGCACCAATGTTGGGTAACAGGCTGGAGACTGGATTTCACCCCAAGTTCACTGGCTGGATACCTAATCCCGGACCGCAGTGCCCCAGGAAGTGATTGCTCTGTAGGGCATTCATTTCTCTCTTCTTTCATGGGCTCTTGTCTCCGTTGCTCACAGATTCATTTCTGGGATTCTCACTCACCTCTGCCTCCGGCGTATTTGCAGGTTTGCACAGGCTGTGGGCCCCTGTCAGTCAGGGCCACGGGCCGGCGTGGATGAGTGCTTTTGTGTTCCCTTGCTGGGCTTGTTCTTCAGCCTATAATCCGCACCATATGCTGAGTTTTTTTTCACACAAGCAATCTGGTATTGTATTAAATAATTCTGCGTGCAAAGGCAAACTTTATCGATCCCACTTAGAGGGAACAAAACTACGTCACAGAGCAGAGGGGAAAATGCGGGCGTCAGAATGGCAGCTAGAACTCAGGTCTCAGAGAAGGCTAGACTAACCCGGGACCAGCAGTTAAGGTTGAGCTGATTACTGCGTGGCGTGTACATAGTGCCCCAGGCTCATTGGCCTCTGAGAACACCCCTCTTGGAAGGTCATTGGTAGAAAATCGGTTGCTCCTGGAGATCCCCTGGGGGCGGGGCTGGAAGATTCTGATACCTGGGCCACACCCCCAGACGTGCTGGTTGCACTGGTCACAAGGGTGGCATCCTTGGTGGGGGAGTCTAGATATCGGAAATTTAAAGAACATTCCAGGTAATTTTACTGTGCAAAAGTTGAAAATAACTTTCCAGGGGAGTATCAGTCACTTCTGGTATAAGGGTCCGGCAGAAGTAATACATGCTTGAGTGTGCTCGGTGGGGTAATAATATGGGTGTCTTAATTGATAGTTTGAACTTGAACATTTCACCTAAAATGTGATATGGTGTGCCTGAGTGTGATACTGTGATGTTACAGGGTTACATGCTCATGATTCTGTAATAAAAGATTGTATAATAAAAAGGGGGGCGTTATTTGTGCCAGACCCTGTATTTTAGAAAACAAGCAATTATTTATTCAAAAAGTGTCACTTGAGTATCCACCTAATCCCCAGTCTTGTGCTAGCTGCTGGGGACACCGATGGAAAGAAGACAGCGGGAGGAAAGTTGTCACACTGATGGTTAATGAAGTGACCGGCGTTCCAATGAACAGAGAGCTGCTGACTGTCCGTGGAGGGCTATGAAGTTGAAGTGAGAAAGGCTTCATTAAGGAACCTGAGCCTCATTTTGAAGAATGAGGATGTTTTATGGGCAGAGAGTAAGAACAGCAGGTTTCAGGAGCACACAGACACAGCGTGTGGTCACAGGTGTTCTCGGGTAGTGGGAGTCCCGCCCGGGCGGTGTGTGGGGAAGTGGGGGACGGAGGCTACAGTCAGGTTTTCACGCTCAGGCATCGTTCTCCGGGCCCTGTGTCAGGGCTCAGGGAGGTTTTCTGGGGGGGAAAGTGACACGAATGGATTTGGCCACCAGCTACCTCAGGAGGCTCGAAGACTTCATACCTGGGAATTAGCCTCTAAATAGAATCATCTCTCTCTTGAGATTATGTCTAGAATAGTCTCCAGAGAGACGCAAGCAAGGCACTGGAACATCATAGCAAGCATAGTAGAGTGATCAAGAGACCAGTGAAATCCCGGACTTCTGGTTTGATTTTAGCGGGAGGGGAAGGAAGCGTTTGCTTCCATCCCTGTCTGGTGGCCTTGAACTTTGCATATGTAGGTAGAAAAAAGAGTTCATGGGGAGAGAAAAAACACCAGAGAGGAGAAAAAGGAAATAGGACGATGGGGTGGAAATGCAGTGAGGTTGGAATCAGCACAGATGGGGCGAATAAAAGTTAAAGCTGTGAAAACAGGTTTCCTGTCTGTTCCTACTATTGTCAAGGCTTCTGAAACTGGTTTCGGGGGAGGCCGGAGGCCGTATTCAGCGGCCTGCACTGCCCCCTGCAGGCAGAAATCCTGAAACAGCCACTATTGAATTTCGGCCTGAGTTTCATCCTCCGCCTGGAGGAAAACAAGCGGTAACCAGAATACACCTGTGTCCCATCCATGTACCCTCCAGCCTGGCCATCGAGTTACTCCCTTGTTCTTTATAGTTCAGATTAGCTTTTAAATGACTACTTTTATCATCTTAAAAGGTGTTTTTCCTCTACAGTTTTACATCTCTGAAATCGGAGTGTGTCTTGGCATTGACGATCTATCGCCAGATTGATTTTCCTTTGTGATAGACAAAGGAGCATCTTACAAATTGTGCCAACTCACACTTGGAGAAATACGGCAATGTATATTTTGTATATATCAGAGAGGTCGGCCTCATGGAAAAGATATATATTTATATATAAAATATATATCATATATATCAAGGGGGATATATATACATATATACTTTATACCATATATAACTCATAATGCTTATAAGTATTTCTATTATACATATATTCATGTATAAATGTGCTTAGTATGTATAATATAAATTATACACATTACACATAAAATATATAGTATATAAATTTATATATTTACATATATAATATATAAACATAAAGGGGATGTATAAATATAAATATGTTTTATATTTACATAATTACATATAAATTATCTATAATTTACATAATTATATAATTTTATATATAAATTACATAATTATATATACATTGTATAATTTTATATATACATATAAAAATACATATTTGTTTTTAGTGCGGAATATCTGTGACCTTGAATCTCTCAAATCCCTTCCTTCTTAAATTCTGGGTCTCAATTATTTACTAGTTACTTGATTTTGGGTGGTCATCTCTCTGAGCCTCAAGTTCTTCTCCTTTAATACGAAGTATCTCGCATGGTTTGTGAGAGTTCAGTGAAGTTCCATAGGCAGTCCTGGAATGTTCCCCACTTAGTGTGTTCAGGTGCTCAGTAAATACGANTAAATATAAGTTTTATATTTACATAATTACATATAAATTATATAATTTACATAATTATATAATTTTATATATAAATTACATAATTATATATACATTGTATAATTTTATATATACATATAAAATACATATTTGTTTTTAGTGCGGAATATCTGTGACCTTGAATCTCTCAAATCCCTTCCTTCTTAAATTCTGGGTCTCCATTATTTACTAGTTACTTGATTTTGGGTGGTCATCTCTCTGAGCCTCAAGTTCTTCCCCTTTAATACGAAGTATCTCGCATGGTTGGTGAGAGTTCAATGAAGTTCCATAGGCAGTCCTGGAATGTTCCCCACTTAGTGTGTTCAGGTGCTCAGTAAATACGACTAACATTTCCGAATTAGAGTCTCCTGCTCCGGTGAAACGCACCCAGGCGGGACTCTCTTCCTTTGCGGACGTCGTCACAGCCCCGGTGCAAACTGGCCGCTTTCATCCTGGGAATCTATGAGAGCCTCTGCGGAGTGGCCTGCTTTATGTTGATTTTAAAAAAAAGGCCTGAGAGTTCAAAGGTCTGTGGGGCACTTATTTTAAGCGCCCCAATTTGGATGTTTAAAGTCTTCAGCAGAAGCCAGCTGTCTTTGCTCACTGTAATTCAGAACCTCCAAGCTGTGTGTGACCCTGTGCCCATAGATTTCTGCTTTATTCTGATAAACCGGAAAGGGCAGAGCCTGGTCTTTTCAAGGAAACGGCATTGCCAGTATTTACAGCAGCGGAACCTAAATGCAATGGAAAATGACGATGGTAGGAGAAAGTGCTCTCGTTGCTGGCTGGTTGGGGTTCGTGGCTCTCCCCAGCAATCACAGGATAAGGTACACTTAGGGCTGAAGGGCAGCTTCTCTGATTGCTGCCGCGGGGACATAGGTAGCTGGTCCTAGAGGCCCCGTTAGCTCTGCACGGGGCAGCTCTAAGGAGCGCCCCCCATGTGGAAGGAGCCAAAGAAGACATCGCAGAGCAGGCTTCCATATTTGCAAAGTGGCTGCCCCTTGAGCTCTCCCGTACCCCTTCTTTCTTCAGTGACATGAAATCTTGCAGTTCGAGTTCTCAGCACGACCCCTGGGGAGAGAGAAGCAGTGGCAGACCCAGGAGGAAACCCAAGCCTTTCCCAGTGGCTGGGCCGAGCTGCCTCCTCCTCTAGCATCCTTGCACTCTTGGGGCGTGTGCTGCGAGGGGGAGCCGAAGGCAGAAAGGTGGGGAACGTCAAGCTCCCATCCTGCCCGGGTTTCGCCTCTCCATGTTAGTCTGCCCCCATCCCTGGTCGTTACTGCATTTTATATTCGCAACCTGCAGGCCTAAGTATTATACTCGTTGGATACCAGGTAGGTGGATAGTAATGAAAGAAGTTAATGGCCAATAAACACAGCGTTGGCCAAGTGGTCTGTTTGGTTTTCCCATAAAATACAAGACACACATTTTACATTTGCACCAATACCTTTATTGATTTGGATATTTTGAGTGTGTCGGCTGTCTCTCACTATTGGCTTCTAGTGGGTGGAGGCCGGGGGTGCTGCTAAACATCTTCCCACGCATGAGACAGCCCCACAGCACAGAAGGATTTGACCACAGTGCTAAGAAACTTCGCAAACCACGTTCCATCAGTCACAGCACGTTCTCCATACATTGCAAACATCTTTTCTTTTTTTGCATTTCCACTGCGTTTTTACCTTTCTTGAAATAATAAAGCATAATATGCTGAAAATTTTGCGTATTTTTTCCGTCTCCAATATTTAAATAGCTGTACAAACATTCACCAGTTTTGGTAAGTTTTTTTTAGTGCACGCTGATTTGGCAGCTCTCAATGCAGTCTAACAAAATTGTTTCAAATGAAGTTCAAGACGACAAAGCATTCTGAGAGCCATCGTACGGAAAAAACGTAACAGACTTTTTGGCCAACCCTATAAAGAGGTTCAGTAGTGGCCAGGGCAGAATGACTTTGACAGGACTTGTCCCTGAAGGTATGTCATGGGGGTGCCTTCCCGATATTGCCAGGGTTCCCAGTCTTCTGGGAGCTCTCAGTAACCCAGATACTGATGTGTCTTCTGGGGATTTTTCCATGCTGACGTGAGCATGTTAGGAGGCCAACACAGGTAAGTACACTCTCTGACCCAGTTAGGGGGCCTCCCGGTCTCCTTTAGCCTTGGCCTCGGTCTGCCGGATGTCAGAGCTTCTGAAGGGAGAACAGTTCCCCTCGCCCAAAAGGCAAGTTCACAGAAACGTCATTTGTTTAACAAAGGGCTGGAGGTTCGTTCTTTCTTTGCCTTTATTTCTCTTCCTGATGCCATTATTCTTGTATGTTCAGGACAAAACTGCAAAAAGAATGAGAGAAAAATAATTTTTGCATAAAGCCAACTATTCACTTTTAAAGACTCTTACTCTGGGATTTTTATTCTGAAATGAAAGAGATAGTAGGTGGTGGAGGGCTTTCAGGTGAATGTATGTCTGTGCTTGACACAGTTTGAATCTGCATCGTATTTTAATCTATTTTTATTTTATATATTTTTTAATTTAACTATTGATTTGAGAGAGAGAGAGACCCATTTGCTCCAATTACTGATGCATTCATTGGTTGATCCTCCTATGTGTCCTGACGGGGGTCTGAACCCACAACCTCCGCGTATCCAGACAACGATCCAATCAGCTGAGCTCCTTGGCCAGGGCCTTAATCCTCTATTTTTAAATATATATGATAAAACCTAAAAATGGAAGACAGCTGACCTAAAAAAATCATGTTACTTTTTGTTCTCCTCTCCAGAACTAGACTAGACTTCAATGGTGAATGAAATCTTGCAGAAAGTTCAAAAAAAATTGAGCAGGAGGAGAGATCAAGCAACACATTGGCAAGTCCAGTTGCAGCAACACAGAGTTCAAGTAAGTTGACTTATAGCCAGCGACGGCAGTGCTTCCTCTGTGTCCATCTCCAGGGCAACCTTGAAACCCTCGGCAGAAGAAGTCAAATATCTGTGGGGACATGGTGAGGGATTTGCCATTGCTCACCTCTGGTGCTCAGCCCGGAGCTGAACTTAATCTCGACAGAGGCATGTTTGCATCGGGACAGAGAATGTGAGAAATGCACCGAGGATTTATGGAGCGTGCAGGTTAAAAAACAAAAATTCTGTAGAGCTCCTTCTGCAGTATATGATTAGGGGAGGGGGAAAAAGAAAAGTTTAAAATTGGTGTCAAGCTCTTTATCACGCCCGGGTGGGGCTGGCTGGAAGCTCTGTGAGGCGTGGTCCTGGTGGAAAGACGGAGCGGAGAGCCCTTCCGAGCAGGTGGGGCTCTGTGAGGAGGTCGCGGAGGTCTGTACACTTCTGACTGGAGTGTGTCGGGTGGTGATGTTCTGTCATTGAGTTTTTCCCGCTGAATGTGATACCCAGGCTGACTACAGTCCGGAACCAATTCTAGGAGGACGTAAGTGTTCCAAGATGAGAATATATTACTCCTTCTTGCCGAAGATTCACAGCCAGCGGGCGTTTTTCTCTGTTAGCAAAACCCATGGTCCTGGAACACACTGATCTTTCTCAAACGTGGGTTAAATTGCAACTATACAATTAGGCTACTTCCCCCTGTTCCTCCACTGGTAAGAGAAAAGCTCTCAGTACAGACATTACACACACTTTTTTAAAGACAGGCTGGGTCCAGTGTCTCAGAAAGGGCAGATTGTTCTGCGTGCGGGGCTGAACCAGCAGGCACAGTTTGGGACAGAGATGGCAGCCACAGTGGCGATCTCCTTCCAGACTCACTTCTAAATGTCCCCAGGGTGCTCCCTCTCATTCTGTGGGTGCTTGGGGGTGCCTAGGGCCTTTCCCTTCACTGTCCACATTTTCGTGACTGCCTGCCTCAGGCCAGCCAGGGCATTCAGTGTTAGCGAACTTGTGAACAAGGAGGTTGGAAGAGAAGAGGTCAGTTGTACGATGGGACTGTGTGTGTGTGGTTCTGCCCAGTCCTGGGCGCCGTGGGTGTTACTGGTAGTATTTCCCACCCACCCGAAAAACTTCTCGTCTCTGACGCACCGAGAGATTAAAGGTGACATCAGAAACCATACGCAAGCCTGCTGCACCTTCGTGAGGTCCCTAGTTGAAAAGACTTGCAATCTGCCGTCCCCAGAAGGACATTTTTGTCACCATGGTTTCCTACCTGTGACTGCTCATTTGCATAAAAGTTTCTGGTCTACTCTCTGTTTTCACAAATCTGCACAGTGTCTGTGACCGAGTCTTGTCTGTTCTTCAAGGGTAAGCTTTCTCATTGTTAGTGGTGCTATCTTTTTCCCCACAGTGTCCTAATAGCTTCCTCTGTATCTTTTTCAGTTTAGCACTTTTTTTCGTTATTTTTTATTGCATTTATTGGGATGACACTGATTAATCGAATTATATAGGTTTGGGGGGTACAATTCTGTAACACAGCCTCTGTGTGCTGTGTGATCACCCCCCGAAGCCAGTCTCCTCCATCACCATTGGTGCCCCTTTCCCTCTGGGTTAGTTTTTAACATTGTTACCATCCATCTTCCAGAACATTTTCCATTGTTACCAGAACCTCTTCCTAAGGAGGAAGGTGCAATGTATTTCATCACTGCTTTCCAAATCAAGTTCTTTGAGGTCCCGTGACCGGTTTTGGCCATACTTGGAGAACTACTGTCTTAAAATACCTTTTTCAATAATGAGGTAACCTCATGCAATTACCGTGATGTATTCCCCCATTTGAAAATACCGGCCGCCATTTTTTTCTGAGATAGCAGATGAAGAGAGAAACTTACCCTTTAGCCTCGTGCCAGTGTGGTAGTGACACCAACATTCTTCCGATGTATGCAGTTTCCTCCATGGTTACCTCCTGGGTGAAACAGACCACCGAATGGTAAAACTGAAGTCAGTTCAAATATTGGTTGGGAACTTGCGCTGAGCCAGGCACTGTGGCATGAACCTAAAAATGGGGAAGACACTGTGATACACACACTGCACCCTGAGGCTCCTTCCGACTAGGAAACTCCCGACACAGTGGGTGGGATTCACAGCAGCTGGGAGGAAACAGACGGCTAATTATTAGGGGGCTGAAGAGCGTGAGGACACCTGACCTGTCTCAGCGTGGTTCGGCAGCGGAGAGGAGGATTCTAACACAGAGCGTGAGAGCCTAATCTTGTTCCGGAGAAGGACCACGAGGACAGGAGAAAGAGGGCCAGCACAGGCAAGACAGTGACTTTCCAGTGCTGCCCACAGCAGGGTCTTCTCTGCTTCTGACAGATGAAGTCCTATCGCGAGGTAGATTCATTTGAGCCCCATAGGCTGACGCTAGCCATTACTGTTCATATAACTCCTCTCTCTTATCCTGCCCCTGGATTCATGCCAACTTCTCATCACACGGACATGTGAGCATGCCACTATACTCTTTAAGTTAATGACTTGCCATTCAGTGCCCTTTAAAACTTGGTGAAATTAGTGTGAGAAAGCCTCCCAAGGGACTGTATATTCTGTTGTCCTTTAAAAAGCCGTGTTCCCAGGCCAGTGACACAGACTGAGTGCCAGATTCTGGAGGGTGCAGATGGAGCTAAGTGTGTAGGAGTCAGAGGGGGACATGGAGGGGGACGTGGCATTCTGAAGACTGGAGCGCCCTGACCCTGCCTCCTGCTTCTATGAAAAAACCCTTCCCTGGCTGGCGTAGCTCAGTGGATTGAGCGCAGGCCTGCGAACCAGAGGATCGTGGTTCGATTCCCAGTCAGGGCACATGCCTGGGTTGCAGGCCAGTTCCCGGCAGGGGATGCACAAGAGGCAACCATACATTGATATTTCTCTCCCTCTCTCCTTCCCTTCCCCTCTAAAGATAAATAAATAAAATCTTTTAAAAAATAAAATAAAACCCTGTGCATGGATAGAAAAAAACACACATACCCAGAGCAGTAAGCATCACAACGGGTGTTTGCAAGGAAGTGATACAGGGGCCCAACAGACAAGGCTCCGTTGGTTCCAAGTGTCTGCAAAGACTTAAGGTAGAAGTTGGCGTTTGAGATGAAACTTAAAGGACGCAGCAGTTTCCTACCGGCAAAGATGGGACAGGTGTGCTCTGATCATTTCATTTGCAGAAACATCGGTTGGGTAAAATGGTTATTTGGTCGATGATAGGCTATGTTCTGGAGGAACTGGGAGCTTTCTGCTCAAGGGCTACTGGTTTTATCATGACTGATGTCACAGGGTCTCTGTGGCTTTCCTTGGGCATTCCTCAAAGCTGTGTGGTTTATGGCAAAGAAGAGAAAGTCTACCAAGAAATTAAGAATTAATATAACTTCGCCCTGGCTGGTGGAGCTCAGTGGATTGAGCACAGGCCTGTGAACCAGAGGATCGCGGTTCGATTCCCAGTCAGGGCACATGCCTGGGTTGCAGGCCAGTTCCCTGCAGGCCAACTCCCAGCAGGGGACGCACGAAAGGTAACCATACATTGATGTTTCTCTCCCTCTCCTTCCCCTCTAAAGATAAATAAATAAATAAAATCTTTAAAAAAAAAAGAACTATATAACTTCATTGATTCATTAAGCGAATGGCAGCCACAGCCTAGATACATACCCGAGGGAGGCCTTCAGTTAGGGACAGAAGTGATCGTAAGGTCCCTATCATTTCCAACTCTGTACGAATCTAAATAAAACAGTAGGTCTGAGAAAGTTTAGGTCAATTTAGGCATGTCACCCAGAAGTGCTCACCCAGTCACGGGGAAGTGACAATACAGATTGTAGGGGTTTCTGAGCTAGAACCCAAGGCAGACATCTCTAAGAAGCCCCCGGCTGATTGTTACATCCAACAGGAAGCATTTGGGAGTCACTAATCCAAAGTATCTTGGATGCATGAATGTCTTCTCTTAGTCTCGATGATACCTGGTTCTCAAGTTCCTGGGGTAACAACATTTGTTTTCAGCACCAATAAACTATGGAATCAGAGACACTGAGCCAAAGACGATGCAACTGTCCCCAGGTAATCAGCCACTGTCCGCAATCATACATGCACAACTGGACGGACATTTCAGCAGTTACATTCTGGGCAACTGGGCTCTTTTACACATGCTGTGTGTGATCACAGACGGATTTATTTGGGGATGATTGAAATACCACCTCACGCTTGCCCACAGGATGGCAGCGTGACCTCAGGAAGTGATTTTATTAGGGGTGCTGGCAATGCATTCTTGCTTACCAGATGGGAGGTGTGAGAATGCATAGCTGGCATCCCCAATAAAATTGGGTGCCGTGGTCTCCAACCTTTTGCCCCACGGATTGATTTAGCCACCTTCTGGAAGGTTTCCTGGAAGACGGGCGACAACAGGAGGTGGAAAGTGGAGCTCAGGTGGGCTTCACTCCCTGCTGTGGATGAAGTTGGGGGGCAGGGGAGCAGGGAGAGAGGAGGGGCAGCTCAGGGGAGCTTTCCTGGCCTGCTGTAATGGCAAAGGGTTGCTGGGGTGAGGGAGCCGAGGCAGGGGAAGGGGGGGGGAGAAGGCAGAGCCCAGGTGAGCTTCACTCTGCTCTGAATGAAGGGGTAGACAGGAGGAGGAGCTCAGGGGAGCTCTGCTAGCTTGCCTGCTGTGGATGAGGAGTGGGGCAGGGAGGGGGTGGAGGAACAGAAGGTGAAAGGAACAGCTAGGGAGCTTCACTCCCTTGATATGGATAGTGGGGGTGGGGGCAGGAAGAGCTCAGATGACCTTTGATTGTAGCCTGGGCTACAGACAGGTAGTGGCTCACTGCCAGGGGTTTGGGGCCCCTGATTTAGTGGACAGTTCAGCCTTCTTGTGGCTAAAACTTGGAATGTACTGCCAGCATCCCCCATAAAAATCCTTTTGTAAATAATGCTGCCCTCCTGTGGACAAACCACAGAATGCAGGGCCACCAGCCCCAATAAAATAAGGCTGAACAGTGCTGCCCTCCAGTGGACAAACGGTAGAAAGCAGAGCCCACGGCTTCAATAAACTAAAATGCCGAATGGTGCTGCCCTTCTGTGGACGAATGTTAGAATACAGGGCCAGCAGCCCCAATAAAATAAAAAAGCTGGACAGTGCTGCCCTCCTGTAGACAAACGGTAGAAAGCCGGTCCAGCAATCCCAATAAAATAAAAAGGCTGGACGGTGCTGCCCTCCTGTGGACAAACTACAGAATGCAGGGCCACCACCCCAATAAAATAAAGGCTGGACAGTGCTGCCCTCCTGTGGACAAACGGTAGAAAGCAGGGCCCACAGCCTTAATAAACTAAAATGCCGAATGGTGCTGCCCTTCTGTGGATGGGTATTAGAATACAGGACCAGCAGCTCCAATAAAATAAAAAAGCTGAACAGTGCTGCCCTCCTCTGGACAAACATCAGAATGCAGGGTCCGCAGCCCTAACAAAATAAAAATGCTAAACAGTGCTGTCCTGCTGTGGACAAACGGCAGAATGCAGGGCGGGTAGCCCCAATAAAGTGTTGAACAGTGCTGCCCTCTTGAGGGAAAACGCTAGAACGCATTGCCAACATCCTCAATAAAAACGATGTCTGGAACATCACTGCTCTCTTGTGGAAATACGTTAGAATGCATTGTCAGCATCACCAATAAAAAGCATTTCATACAATTATGCTTCCATCTGGTAGGCAACCATGAAAATACAGTGCAAACATCTCAATTAAAATTAACGTGAACAGGATTTCATTGGGGATGCTGTCTATGCATTCTCATGTTTTTCCACCAGATGGCAACATTTCCTTACAAATTAATTTATTTGCGATGCAAACCATGCATTCTCACATGTCTCCATCAGGTGGCAGCATTTCCTCACAAATGACGTTACTGGGACTGTCAGGACATTTAAACAATCTCCAGAACGCCTGTCCCTAAAAGAGAATACAAATTTGTATAAAAGAATTTTCTTCAAAGAGCCTCCCCAAGTGTACTAGTCACTATTTGAGTTTTGAAATAATATTAAAAGCATTTCCTAAGGTTACTTTTTGTTTCATTGGCATGGAACTCATGTTTGTACTTGTACCATGGGAATATTTCCATAAATTATAATTGCCATAATATTTCTTCATGACTCATTTATTTTTGTGTATATTGAACATTTATTCTTCTTGATTATGAAAGTAATACATGCCTTTTACAATCAGAAAGTAGGGGGACCTCAAACACTATATAAATACTTTATAAGCCATGAAAAAAAATACAGTATCTGGCACAAATAACAGCCCTTCTTTATTAAAAAATCCTTTATTACAAAATCATAATGTAATTCTGCAACATAACAATATCACACTCAAGCACATCATATGACATTTTAGGTGAAATGTTCCAATTAAATCTATAAATTATTATACCCATATTATTACCCTACTAACCACACTCAAGCAGGCCTTCCTGTTGCTGGACTCTGTAGAAAATGGATGTCTCCTCAACATACTCCCTTCCCCCTATGTCTGATTTTCCAGACTTTCTATGAACATCAAAGTGTATCAACAGGAGATAAGTATGCAAATCTAAGCATTCATAATTTTCCCCAAAATGGGTAATCCTGGCTTGTAATCCCCATTGTCAAACAGTAATATCATTTGTTGAACTGATTGATATGTTGATTGGATTATTCCTTTCAGAAGTCTCCATCTACAAATTACCAACAGTGACAGATGACATCCTAAACTTGTTTCTGCCTTTAATGAATTTCTGGTTTTTCACAATAAACATAAGGCTAGATTTGGTTTAGTACGTGTAATGTCTTCTAAAACGTGCAGGAAGTATCTCTACTTAAATGAAACGAGTGATTTTCTTTTAAATTATGGATGGACATGAGCTCTCATTAAAGTGCTTTCTTGAAATCTATGAAATACTTGTCATTTTTTACCTTATAATATGACTAGTTATTTCAAGAAATTTACTATTAAGATCTATCTTTACACCTTGGTACAAATGTTATTTTACAATAACATTTTTTAAAATAATGGTATGTGGAATTTTTTGTAGGATGTGAGATGTGCCTACTGTTTTCTTCCGTTTTTATGCAAACTTTCTAAGACTTTGTTTTACTGTCACTCTGTTTTTACAAAAATTTGGAATGTTTTTTCATTTTTCTTGGAACATGAAATAACGTCAATGCCGCCTTCGATGACAGTGATCACTTGGTCACATGAAAAGCACATTTACCATTGGGCCTGGTCCTTTGGACGACGAGGCCTTCGACAGCTGTCTTAGTCGGTGTAGTTAGTTTCGATTTTGCTCTAACGCCACCCCCTCCTTCTCCCATAAGCCTAATATGTGGCCAGGACTGAGGAATTGCAGCGTAGCTCTCTATAAACCGGAGTCAACTTTAATAAATGTATATAGGTATTCAAACATGTGCATCTACATTTATACATGAATATTATGTCTCTATATGTATCTGTGTGGTTTAGTTGCTTTTTTAATACTGAATATATATGTATTTTATTTGTGCTCTAGATACCTTTCCAAATTTCATGTAAGACTTTTGTCTTTAAAATTGTATGCATTTCAGCACGAGCCTGCGAACCAGAGGATCGCGGTTCGATTCCCAGTCAGGGCACATGCCTGGGTTGCAGGCTGGTTGCCTGCAGGCCAACTCCCAGCAGGGGATGCACGAAAGGCAACCATACATTGATGTTTCTCTCCCTCTCTCCTTCCCCTGTAAAGATAAATAAATAAAAAATCTAAAACATTTTTTAAAATGCTCAAAAAAACTGTATGCATTTCTAACTCTCTCTGTCCCAGTTTTTGTGATTTACCTAAACCAAGTAGAGATCTCTGCATTCATGGAGCCCAGAAAATCCCAACTGTGTTTACATTCTTTCCTGCATATTTCCTTACCCAGCAGCGCCTCGGCCCTGAAGAGTGTTCAAGAGTAAACGTGATTCTTTATATAGGCTTGGAGAAGAGGTAACCCAAGCAAATACAATGTGACTCCCAGCCTTTGAAAGCTAATATTTAGCCACCTCTTGTGTTCTTCGCTTTCAAAATATTTGTCTCTGAAAATAATGTGAGAACAAGTTTGCCAAGGCAAAGTCGAAGTGGACAAAACCCAACCGTCAAAAGTTTTTCTCCCCTGGCACCTGAGACCTGGCCGGATCAAAGACGGCCCCTGCAACACCTGTGGTTATTTTAGAGCAAAAAAGTCTGTAACAGGAGAGGCTGACCCTGCCCCACAGCCACACTGCACGGAGGAGAGACGCCTCTGGGTTTCAGTTCAGGGGATTTTCAAAGATGATTCGGGACGAATCAGACGGTGTGGCATCCAGTCAAGGGCGCATGTTGTCGAGGCGAACGCTGTTCTCGATGTTGGTGTTCAAAGGCAGTATGTATAAAAGTAAACTCTTAGAGGATGAAGACAATTCTTGCCACCACATTTTCTTCATCGATGAAATGTGGATTGTATGGGTTAAGTGAAGCACACACTTTATATTTACATCAAATTTTAAGTCACTTTTCAAATGGATAATGAAATGAGTCCAATGGAATATAATCTTTCACACAAGTTAAAAGATTTAGTAAAGAATTATTAAAATCTGTTTAAGGGGTTGACAAATTTAAGATTACAACCAGATCTAGCCAGGGGGTCGATTCTTTGCTTTGCGTGGCGAAGTGAACTCAGATCTGTTTTTAGCATAATTCTTACACATGAAAAACCAAATATGTTTGTCACATCATTATGCAAATTAAAGTCATCGTTCCAAATTTCATGTAAGTTTTAAAAAGCAAACTTCCTCTACATCCATAGTTTTAATATTGCCACTAGAGGTATGAGCCGATAAACAAGTATGTCGCAACTCGGTCATTCGCGACATCCACTCATTCAACAGGTCTTCGGTGACTGAACGGGTACCTTCCATAGGTGAGGTTCAGTGCAGGGCGTTTGCGTCGAGTACTGAATAAAGTAGACAGAGTTCCTCGCCTTGGGGACCCGAGGGTTTGGCTGGGAGGCTAAATAAACAAAAAAAACCCAAGACAGAGTCAGATGCTGCAGCTGGAGGAGGAAAGGGCCCGCAGCAGGGCGGGGCCTCTCCCGAGAGTCAGGGAGGCGGTGTGGCCCTGGGTCACTCAGGATACGGGTGGTGAGCGGGGAGCCGAGAGAAGGCGAGTGTGTTTCCAGGCTTTGTCTCCATCTCCAGAGGGGCCGACACGGATTTCCCCATTGACTTCCATGAGTTAGTGGAGAGGAGCTTGCACTGGACCCTGTGGCTCTCCTCAGGTCAGGAGGCACATTTAGGCCTCAGCGAGAGGAGACAGCACAAGGGGACACAGATTCAGGTTCCAAAACACCTGGGACAGGAGGGACCTGTACCCTGCGGGGCTCCTACCCAGGTCAGAAGTGGGTGGCAGCCCATGGGCCCACACCCAGAGGGGCCCAGGGGATCCAGCCTCCTTCAGGCTCCTTCAGGGGCTGGGGGCGGGGAAGTAGACAGGTCTTGGCTTCGGTGAACCTCGACGAGGGGTAAGAGCCTGCTGTGCCTGGTGCAGCCCACAGCCTGCAGATGGGAAGGGCTGGGGGGAGGGAGAAGGTGGACGGTTCTGGACCACACGGAGAGAAGGCTACCAAGACCCGCGCACACACACTATTTTCAGAAACCTTCCTGCCATCCCAGTGGGTGGCTCAGTCTAGCTCGGAAGAAGCCAGCCTCCGAGGATCATTTCAGGATCCTCAGGAATCTCTGAGTGGCTTCCAAGGGTGACCTGGTGGCAATGGGGGGTGGAGGTGGGGAGAACAGGGACCGATCATGGAGCGGACGCTTGACTCCGGCTTAACCGTGTTCCTGCCCACGTTTCACGTGAACAAAGGTCTACCTTTTCAAAAGTCTGATTACATCACATCCAGTTGTCAGGTTGTACACCTTCGTGCAGTCACCTGGAAGCTACTCATCCTCGGGGCAATGGACCGCTCTGGGCTCAGTGTTCTCCATGGCCGTTTAGGTATCAGCGCCGACGTGACAGGGCTGTGGAGAGGATCCCAGGACGACGACGTTCCTCCCAGTTACGGAACGCCGGCAAGGCCACAGCACACAGTCGTGCAGACTGGGACTGCACTGCTCGGGACCAGGGCCCAGCTGGCGGTGCCCGACCGAGCCGTGAAGTTCAAGTCTGCACAACGGTAGCTGTCAGCCCTGACAGATGCCCACTGAGAGGCTGATCGTGGCCTTGCTGCAGAGGCAGCGCCAGGAACCTGTTCTGAAAGCAAACGCAGAGGAAGGTTGCGTTGGTTTGGGGTGAGGACAGGGCATAAGTTCAGGGCACAGTCTGGCCGCGGTGTGACCACGCCAGGCCTCCCTGGCTGCTGAGTGGGAGCCCGGCTCAGGAAATGGGGAGCACAGAGCAACGCTGTTGGCCCTCAATAGCCCTCGAGAGCCCGCTGCGCACATGCCCTTGACGGAAGGACCCGCAGACATTGACTCTTTCTATGGAGTTTCACACCCAACAGACAGGATTTGGGGGAACTGGGAAGATGGCATACATGGGACTCTGTGGAGGTGTCCGGACATAGACGGGGACCCTTGAGAGCCCAGTGTCAGCAGGTCAGCGAGGCCACCTAACTTGGCATCAGAGCACCACGGCCGTCACAAGTACTTTATGGTCCGCGCCAGCCGGCCACCGCGGTGAGCAGCGCCTTAGATCTCTGCCGCCGACCTGGCTCCTGCCATGGGGCTCCGAGGGACTTTTCTGACAAAGCTCTTATTTCAACATATCATTTCCCTCGCAGAACAAGTTCACAATGAGGGTGAGGAAAAACAGATAGAAGGGAAGAAAGTCAACCGAGACAAACTCACAGACTATTTTACATACCGTTGGATTGAGGGACACGCATTGCCAATGAGGTTGAGACGGAAGGAACAGGAGACACGCTGCAGTCATGGCAAGCTTTCCATTCCCGTATTAGCTCCCACTGCGCTGGGCGCTCACACGCACACACAAAGTTACACGACAAAACATCCATGGGTACAGAGTGCGTATGTGCGTTGTGACGATGACAACGGGCAGTGACCATTTGGAAGTAGGCATGACCTTCTGAGATGGCAAGGCCTTGGAAAGCAGACTGTAAAAATGGCTCTTTAAAAACTTAAGGAAGTAGCTACCTTAATTTTCTTGCCATGAAGTGGCCTTTGCCTTCATCCAACGCAGCCCCTTTACTTAAAAATATAAATATCTGAGATCCAGAAAAAGGGAAGAGACTGTTGCAAAGACAGAGACGTCTGCTCATCTCATGAGAGGAAAATGGTATTATCATTTCGAGGGGTTTTGTTGAGCAAATGGCCTCGGGAGAGAGGCGGGGCCTCTCCTGCTGGAGCAGAGGGCAGCGGGCCTCCTACTAGAAGATTCAGGCTCCCCCAGCTCAGGGCTCCTCCCCTGTAACACCAGGCGCAGTGTGCACCCCGCAGCCCTGGGCCCCCATCTGCATTGGTCCCCATACTGGGCGGGGGTGGGGAGGCGGGAAGCGAGGGACACGGATGCAAACCCGCCGCGTGTTGTGCTCTGAGTCACGGAGCTCTGTGCGCCCTGCCGGCACCCACAAATGGGCAGCAGGCTCACGTGGCTCAGAGGGCGGGTGAGATCCCCGAGCCTTCCCAGGGGTTGATGAGAGTGAAGCTCTAAAGCAGAAGTTCCGAATTTTAATCCGGTGCTGTGATGTTAGCTGTTTGATGAGTAGTTGGCAGAATTACGTCCTTACAGAGTGTTTTCTGGGGGCGTGGAACGTGCACACACACACACACACCATAGGGGTCTCTGAAGAAATTACATTTTCAAGCTTATTCTAGCGCCTTAGCGCGTCACAAACCAAGCTAGAAATTGACCCCTGCCGAGCGCCTGATTCTTTGTTGGGAACTGCAAACCAGGAACCTGAACTCTGTGCACGCGCCCAGGCCCCTTTACTCCACGTCCGCGCAATGCGTCCGGGTGGGCTTCTGTCCCGCCCCTCCACCCACAGCTCCCTCTCCTGTGTCTTCAAATCTAGTATCTTAAAGTCCCGTCGTTCCCCGCCCCCTGCCGCTCATAGGGACCTGTCTCCTCCGCATTCTCTCATCTCTGAATGTCTGCCCTGGGCGCACAACGTGGCCACTGCCCTCCCCACGGCCGCAGCGGGGCTGAGGCCCCTCCCCCTACTCTCAGGAGCCCCCTGCTCTAAATCCCGAGGGCTGCATTTGCCTGTTGGCCTCTCAGATGAGCTGCTTTGCATTCAGAGGAGGAGAGTGGATGCCTGCCTTCATCTTGTCTGCTCAAACAGGGATGCGCCTCTATCGCCGCGGTTCACCCCACCCCCGCCCTGCACCTGGGGAGAGCCGACTCTTGCAATCACAAGAAAATCGGAGCTGCCAGGAAAAAGAGGGCCCTGGGGGAGACTGCAAGGACCTTCTAGGAATAATGAGCGCAGGCTGGACTGCCCTGCTCCTTGGCATTCAAAAGCCGCCTTAGGTAGGGCACCCACCCGGCCCAGACTAATAAACACTTCAGCCACAGTTGCGAGAACAGGCCGTAACTCAGCCTCTTGAACCCCAAAGTGAAATTATACAGCTGATCATTAGTTTTGGAATCTCTTCTACCCTTTCAAATGCATTTTCGAACAAGGGCACATTTTTATTTTTCTGTCTTCCCTGGCTTTCTGAGGCGCCACCAACATTTAATGAAGAAAATGGATGATTCCAGATGACGTTAGGGCTTGGCCTCAAAATACCTCTTTTGCATCAACCAGGAGGCTCTATGGAAAGAAAAGGCGGTTACTTATGCAGGGCACTCATTCTGCTCAGTGTGCGTGGGATTTTCCTTCCCCAGGAGAACTGGCCATTCTTCTCGCAAGCAGAGTGTTGCAGTTGCATGTTTCACAAAACCCGCCTGCTGTCTCCTGTTGTGGAAGGGAAGCCCAATAGGTACTGCTGGCCTGGGAAAGACTGCAGAGCCCAGGTCTCTGGGGGCACAGACCGCCCCCTCGAGGCCGGACCCTCTGAGATGCGCCTCCCCTCTCAGGAGGCTGGCCGTCCTCCCTGGGGCCACCGTTCTCACGGGACGTCCTTTCTGCCTCTAGCTCTAACATCTCCCAGTATGGGCACCGATGCAAACCCAAGGGTGGATCGGAGCCCTGGGGGACGTGGTTGTCCGAGCTCCCCCAAGCCCTCTCTCTCCCTTTGACAGTAAACACACACACCCACACATGCAGAGCTCGCGGATTCCAGGCATTTCCGAGGCTGAAGCTGAGGCTATTCAGGCCCCGTGTGCATAGACTGGGCCTGTGATTTATGGCTTCTCGCCCTCATACCTCCGGATTAAGACCTCCCATGCATGGTTTTATGGGACCGAGGGTTTGGAAAGGAATACAAACAGTTGTGATTGAATTCATACCTCCCCGTCCAGCTGAGGAATGGGTGAGGCTGTGTCTCCCGTGACCCGCAGGAACACAGTCCCGAGAGGTCCTTGAAGGACCGGGGGTTATCTTAGTTACCTCCTTAGTTAGACACGCGAGCTGGACCGCTGGCGTGTCAGAAACGAGGAGGAGGAACGGGCAATCCCCAGGAAACGTAATCCCTAAGGAAGAGCCTTCCCTCTCGTCCAGGTAACCACACGGTTACATGTCCAAGAAACCCAGGACGCTGGGGCAGCCTCAGGGAACTTTCATCACGAACGAACCCTCCCTCGGCTTAACCAGCGTCTTGTGCCGCTGCCCCACCCCATTCTCTCCGGGGACCCCTGACCTGCCTTTTCCTCTCGGACATCATCAAGCTCGTTCAACCTCTTCTCTCTCTATGCGATTCCAGTCCTGCTTTCCACCAGCCCGGTACTCAGCACCCGGTGCCTATGCCGGAGACTGACAGTGCCACAAAGCAGTGCTCCCCGCCAGGGCCACCAGATTTGCTCCCCATGCACGGGGTGTGAGGTGTCTATGGGAAGTCCCGGAGCGGCTCTGGGAAAGGCCCCTCGGCTGAACGCCTCGCAGCGGCCCCGTGCTGCCCTCTGTCTCCTCGCCTTTTGCCCGCTACGGAAATCAGTAAGGCGACCAAGCTGAGTCGAGGCACCTCCCCTCAAACAGCACTTTTTCGACTACTAGCTAGCTTCTCTTTCTCAAAATCCGTCCATGGGTGATGATGAGGAAGGGGATCTCAAGGCTGACCTTTGGCCATGGGCCCCCCACCCTGATTCCCACTCCGTGTGTTACACTGAACCACCTTCCTTGTCACTGTTCGTCCTGTAAGAGCCCGTGCGAGGCCAGCACCTGCACTGCCCTGTTTATCCCCGCCTCGATCTACAGCCCATGCCCGTGGCTTCTACTTCCCCACCCACGGAAGGGGAACCCTCCACAGGGCGCTGCTTCAGGAGCAGGGGACCCAGATCTCTACCCCGCGTGCCCGTAATGTGACATACCCAACTCTTTTTCTTCCCATCACCTTCAGTGAAAATAGCTCCTAAAGTCCTGCCCTTCACCAAGGTGTAAAAAGGACACCCCATGTTTATCCCAGCAAAGGTGAAAGTTTTAATTTTTCATTCCTCGGCTCCTTCGAGTTGTCCCCTCCCCATAACACTTGTTTTTAAAGTTTCGATGACGTGTCTGACCATCCCTAAGCGCCGTGTCGCACAGGCATGTCCCAGTTGGCGTTGTGGTCTTCAAAAGTTGCAATCAGCTATCTCCTCCCTGGTCAGAGAGTCAAGTTACCAAGGGCGCCGGGAAAGGCCACTGGATTCTCGATTTTAAGGTCCGTAAGGAAAGAGACTCCTTGAGGTGTCATGGGGGAGAGAGAGAGAAGGCCCAGTCTCCTCTCTGGGGAGGGCCGCGGGAACACCTGCTACCAGTCCTCACCCACGGGACCGCTGACACCCGCCCCTGAGGTCGGCAGTCAGACCGCGAGCCCACAGACTGCCCGTGCACAGGTGGACTCGGAAGTGTGTCCAGAGCTGCACATACTCAGTGGGGCACTGTCACGAAGCCCAACGGACTCAGCAGGGACAAACTCAAGGGGAAACCCTGCCTGTCACAAGGACCCTACATGTGTTTCCAGAATAAAAACAACGAGACACAATTCTATTCCACAGCAGTCAGCCCCCCCGGGGCACACCACAGGCTGGCGCTATCTGGAGGCACACAAGCAGAGCTACCCACAACATCACGTGCATATCCTTGTGTTACGTGATTGTGAACAGTCTGCTGCCCAATGCCTACCTAGACACGGTGTGGGGTGGTCTGAAGGGTGGGCAGAACATAGCACATATTTTTGAGCACTTATACCACCGAACTGCCGATCCGAGAGGGCGATGTCTTGTGCACTAGTAAAATAAGTAATCACTCGGAGGGAGCGAGGGAGTTCACTCTCAGTGAGCCTACTGCCTGACGGGCGCACCCTGCTGACAGTGACGCCTGCCTTCCCTGCGCTGTTAGGCGAGAGTCCCAGCTGGGGCTCGGAACCGGTCAGAGTGACAGAGTGAGCCCTTGTCCACGTGGTGACCCACTGCATTCATGACACCCTCCAGCTGGGGCTGCTGCTCCTTCACAGGTGTCACTGCAAAGGACAGGTGTCATTGTGACCACCGTTACTTCAGGAGGACCGATTAACGCACTTACAAGAGGAGAAGCTAAGATGAATCAAATGAGAAGCACAGTAAGACATCGACTGTTCAGATTACGACAGGGAAGTCAGGCTGAATCAGGAAAGATGTCAAATATGAATATACTGAAAGATAAATTTACTGTTATGGAAGGGAAGTTATGTATTTGTTCCTTTCACCAAAGAGAGATGCCTTTCAGCCATCATTTATATGCAAATAAATAGCAACACTTGTTCCTAAAAGATGAAAGGGAAGAATATTGAACAAGGGGGCCTGGAACTCCAGGTCTGACATGCAGGAAGGCAGGATAGCCTGACGGTGGGAAGCCCGGTGCGAAAACGGAACAGGTGACTAACTCAGTGTAACCAAAGCGCGAACCAGCGCAGTGAGCGACAGAGTCGCTCAAGGTAAAGCACTTGGTGCTTTAACGCTCCCGAGCCTCGGGTCGCAGCCCTGTCTTCCAAGCCCAGTACCACCCTCCCTGCGGCAAACAGTCACAGCCCATGATGTCTTTGTCCTCACAAGACTGTAAGATATGATTTTCTTCATTTAAAAATGTTTAAGTAAAAAGCTCTCTAAAATATACACACTTTTTCTCTACTGGCAGTGGACTGCACAGTGAGAATTGATCAAACTATTCATCTTTGGGTCTCCAGTGTCCGGCAAAAGAGGAAAGAACGAGTAGGCAAAATAAATACAATAATGTTGCTGTGGGTGGCCGCAGACGGTTATTGTGTGCATGGCCCTGACCCTGACCACGCAGCAGAGACACCTTCAGACTTCGGTCTGCACCTCGTACTGAATGGACTCAGCCAACGTAACAAAATGCACCCTTAATGCGCAGTGATGCAGAGAGTGATGTCATAAGGTAAAAAGATGTTCAGAATCTATCCTGCCAGGTAAAACAGAACGAGGGTGCATCACGTCCTTGGAGGACAGTGAGAGGTAAGAGGTAAGGAGCAAACAAAGGATTAGCAGGAGAAATATCAAGATGCTAAATCACCTCTATGTGTTGGGATTATGCGTGAATTGGAAACTTATGTTGGGGTTCATTTTTAGCTGTTCTTTAAATTTCTAAATAGACATATTCATTTTTGAAGAAAAAAGGCAACATACAAGAAAAACAATAGAGCCCGCTGTTCATGTAGGGGTGAGCAAATAAGCTGGTCATTTTATTCTTGCCTTGTCTAATCTCTATAGTAACCCCATCCCAGCGAGGTGACATTCTCGTCCCAGCTCTCGGGGTGACACGGGCACCAGAGAGGAGCCTTGTGACCTATCCCGGAACCTGGAGGTGACAAGTGCCGGCGTTGCTGTCCCTTAGCTCCCTCCTTACACCCCGAGGCCCGTTTTCAGGGGGTTTCCTTTATTTTCCCTCTTCATTCTCCTCCCCTCAGTCTTCAGTCGCCTCTTCCTACAGACTTTCCTCGGCAAATATTCATGGAAGGCCAGCTCAGCGCCGCATGCATGGGTGGCACCAAAATAAAGGAGACACGAGCCCAGGCGTCCCTGGGCGCACAGATCAAGAGCAGAACCCCGAGCAGCGTCACCGCGTGCCCGGGGACGCAGCCACAGCCCGCAAGGGACCGGGTGTGAGCCTTTGAAAGTGGCCATCAAATCCCTCAGTTTCCGAGAATTGTGCCTGAAATAAAAGGTAACCATGCTGGGGCATCCTGGGCCAGGGCAGGGACGGTGGGTCTCTCCACGTCCAGTTGCTGGGGTATGGCTGGGTTTTTTGCTTAAGTGGCGTCTTGATTGTTGCACATTACTGCAATGCTGCCGTGTGGTCCCACTGACTGTTGCCTTGGGGGGGCCCTGTTTCCCCCACCGTCCAACACCAAATTAAAGAAAACTAGATGGGTGAACAGCAGTGATCCCTGAAGGGAATTTGTGCATCCTTACTGTTAGCAAAAGGTACTTTATAAAATCAAGTTAGTAAAGACAAAAGTAATAAAATGATTCTCATTTTAAACAAACATTTCTTGGACTCCGAGACACAAACTTAATCCTTTAAAAACACACACACTCGTAATCCTTATGAGTTATAGTGTGGCCTGTGTTAAAATGAAAAGTACACTTTGCACTAACACTCTGTAATTCTTCACTCGTTCCCCAGGTTTATTTCTGAATTTTGTACACTTACAAATGCAGATCACAGTGCTCTGTGAAACGGAAGCAGAGGGTGAAGTAAACCAGACAGGAACCTGAGGCCGTACTACGCCAACTCCCTGCCCGGCGGGCCACCTGCATCCTGGGGAGACCCCCGTTCGGAGTGTCAAACACCCCCTAACCTTCGGAAGTAACTTTTGCAACATCGAACTCTGAGGTCCTGCATGTTTCCTAATCCCTTCAAAGGCCAGACAAGCGGAGGCTCATTTGCATTCCTCTGAGCCTGGGATCCACCAGATTTGAGGCAGCCCAGGTTTGTTGACAGCAAAATGATTCTCCTTTCCTAACAGGCTCGTCACTTGCCGTGGCTTCGTACTTACCAGCAGAGATCCACTCGGATTAGCTGGGTCATCCGGGAAAGAACGTCCGACGCATGTGCTCCGAGTGACTCAGATGCTGTTATTGCCAAGGGCATACCACTTTTTTCATCTTTGGCAAGTTTGACAGCTGGATCCAAACACGTTGTCATTGATTGCAGTGTTTGTTATATTTCCAGATATTTTAAGAGCCCCAATGATTACTGTTTGATGAGGCAAGTTTCTTGTTCTCCAGTGAGCCTCACGGGCCAGGGCCACTCTCCCCAGGGAGTCTCACGGAGTGGGGGGCAACGCGCTGTTCACTGCCGCTCGTTCTTAATGACAGCCTCTGGGAAAGGCGGCCCAGAGGGCGTACAAACTAAGAAAGGGTAGGATTTTCCTAGTTTCTCAAGTGAAATATTTAGCACTCCTCGGAGATGAAAAATCATTTTATTTTTGGTATCAAGAAGGCTCTTTCTTTTTGCCTAAAGATTATATTGATCTGGTACTATATAATTTTCGTGGTGGCACAGGGTCTGTGATACAGTTTATATACATGGCATAAGCAAGTCTTAATGGAAATAGCATCATTACGGAAGACAGCTGCTTACCTCTGAGACTCGGGCCCTCGTCGGTGGCCTTGGCCGCTGCTGCCCTCGACATTCCTGCAGGAATGAGATGAAGGGATGGGCGTGAACTTGTAGGCCAGCGCCTGGCCAACAGCGCTTTCAACAAGTTAAATGTTTATGTTGGCATGCACAAGTGTACAGCGAACTATATTGTCTGAATCAGATTAGCCATTGTAAATAGTATTTTATAATCTAACTGAGAAATGTTTGCAAGTGGGGAAGGAAAGTTTGACCACGTATACTGCTCTGGAAATTTCCCTCTTTATTCTGGGAAGAACTCTCATGGATGTGCACCGATGAGTAAACTTGCTACAGGTCATTGGAAATGGCTTCCCCCACCATCTTTGGCATTAAGAAAACTTTCAAACTGCTTCCCTCTTTTTTAAAGCATCTTCAAGGCAGGTTCTGACGCGCTGGGATGCGCGCCGTGCTCTGTAAGNTGTTTGCAAGTGGGGAAGGAAAGTTTGACCACGTATACTGCTCTGGAAATTTCCCTCTTTATTCTGGGAAGAACTCTCATGGATGTGCACCGATGAGTGAACTTGCTACAGGTCATTGGAAATGGCTTCCCCCACCATCTTTGGCATTAAGAAAACTTTCAAACTGCTTCCCTCTTTTTTAAAGCATCTTCAAGGCAGGTTCTGACGCGCTGGGACGGGTGCCGTGCTCTGTAAGCACTCGAAGCCGATGTCATCATAGCCCACCACACGGATACTATCGGAGGCAAACACAGCTTCTAAATCCAGGAGCAGGGGACAAGAGATGCCTTCGGGGGGGGGGGGGAGCACTCTTATATGTGAAAGAGAAAGGTATCTTCGTTTAAGAACTGAGTAAATAAATAAATAGAAACCAAGGTACACCCTTAGAGCTAATATGGATGAAGTATGACCAGAATCGGGGACTCAAAGTTGTTTCCCATTACAAGTAACAGACTTTCATCTTTGTAGAACTGGCGAATCTCAGGAAAGCTCACTTGAATTCTTTATGGATAAACTGTCTCAGGTACACAAAGTTTCGGCCAGTTGTAAGAGCTTAAGGGATTGTGCAGTAACCACCTCCCTGAAAATGTTTCTAGGATATTAGTTTATCTGCAAATGTCACTTGGTGCAAATGTGTTTTAAGGTGGACCGGGGACTCGAGGGGCTGGCTTAGCCACTCACCAGCTAAGGATCAAAGATACTACCGGGCTGGGTCTCAGGTAAGGCTGGGCTATGACAAAGGCAGCTTTTATGGGGTGTGCCAAGCAAGGACACCTTTGAAGAGAGCAACTGGGAAACAAAAGAATTTTAAAGTGACCTTTGTCCCCGACAGAAATGGAGAACGTCCGGCAGGAGGGGCGAAGGCCCAGAGTGTAAAACGCAAACAACAGGCTCTCCAAGCACGTAGTGAGTCCGCCAGTGCTGCCAGCATCTCCAAACAACCCCCCAGAGCCAGTCTCCAGCTGCCAGCGCCAGGCCCCTGAGCACACAGGTGGGCAGAGGCACCAAGTGCAGGCTCTCCCAACGGGCCCACACGGGCACAGGCACGCCGTCTGCTCGTTCAGTGACACCGGCCACCAGGCCGTACTTCCTTGTCGGCTGACCGTACACTGGAAATGTTCGTGATTAATTACTTCTGTCAAAGTTCCTATTTTCTTTTTTAGCATATTCCACATGTAGAAATACACGTGGCTGCAATAGAGAGGTGAGACTCGGCTGATTGTGTAACCCACGGGGTGTCACTCAGACCACACCGACAGGGAGAGTGCCCCCTGGAGCGGGGCCGGGTGGAGCCCACACAGCCGCAGCCCTGTCTGCTCAACCTTGCTACCCCCGCACCCCAACTCGGCACGCGTGGCCCCACATCCACGCTCCGTGCGAGGCCGCCATCCAGCCCACTCCCCTGCTCTGATTGGAACAGGACCTGCTTCAGTCTGGGCTCAGCCCTTCCGGTTGTCCCCACGGTCTCCGTGGGAGCAGGACCACAGAGAAATCAAGAGAAAGGTGACCAGGGCATTCTGACAGCTGGGTCGGAAGCCACACGCGAAGGTGTCTGGAGACACAGCAAGGCAGGGAGAGGGGAGGAATCTCGGGCTGCCCACAGCCCTGTCACAGGCCCAGAGCACTTAGGCACGGCGTCCACTAGCTGGGGGAGGAAACGAATAAAGCAATGACTCCACAGGCAGCTGCAGCACCCTCAGAGGACCTCAGTAGTCAGCTCCCCCAGCTGCGTCACGGCCGCTGGAGCAGTCGGGGGCCCGAGCAGCACTCTGTGGGTGGCTCTGCATGGGGCCGCAGCCCAGCACTAATCCCTGCTCCCGCCGACGTGAGCTTTTGAAAAAGAACAAGCCCAGTTGATTGATGGTGTTATTTTGGCCTTTCTTGGGGAGAAACACACTGTGGGCGTCTAGGGAAACAGCCCGTTGGCGTGGTCGCTCTGAGCTCACAGACCCAGGGAGGGCTCCCAAGGGCGGGCTATGCTGTGCTCAGTGGAAGGCACGCTGTTATCTCCAGCCAGCACCCTCTCCGATAAGGGTATGGACAAGCCTACTATGGACAGGAAACCTGTAGAGTTTAACGTTTTTGGAACCCTGGGGAGTTGGTTTTCATGAGAAAAGTGGGGTCTTTCCACCCCAAGGCAAGTCAGGGTTACAGATTGCAGGGGTTTGAAAGAACAGGGAACTGGGACCCCTGCCCACGTGCTTGTTCAGCTGCAGAAAATGCAGACCCACTCTGAGGCCAGGGCTCCCTCAGGAAGTCCTTGGCAAAACCCCTCTCCCTTCCCAGAGCTGCTGGGCCCTGAAGACGGAGGGGATGCAAGCGGAAATAGCAGGCCACATCCCCTCCTCCCCTAAGGACCAGATAAAATTTCTCCTGCCGTGACAACACAGTCCCGGTAATGAGGTACCTGGAACGTCTATGTCTGACCCATACGGCACGGTGGCTGGAAAAGAGGGTTGCCAAACAGCAGGGCTGAAGGCGATCGATCGCTGGGGGAAAAAGCAAACCAGAGAGTTTGCCCTGCTGGTTGGATACTTAATAAGCAGCTGCCACTACGAAGTGCCTATTGAGCCAGCCTCTTTGTTGAAGAACTAAAAAAAAAAAAAAACGAAGTAGCATTAAACCGTCATGATAATAAGGATGTTATGGTCATTTCTATGTTACAGAGAAGGAAACTGAGGCTCCGAGGAGGCGAGTTAGTTGCCAAAAGCCAGACAGTGAGTGCAGGCCGAGCTGAGCGTGGGTCTGCAGGCCTTGCTCTCTGACACCAAAGCCGCGTGGTAACCAGGGTGTCTTCACGGTGCTATTTTAATAATACCCTCGTCCCTGAATCAGGGGCGTTAGTCATTTCCTTCTGGGATGGAGTCGTGCGCGGTCCAGATGGCAGGTCTGGATCGGGGGTGGGTGACTGTCTCTCTGCGCTTCATTAGCCCCCTGGCCGGGGCCCCACACCTGCTTGCTCTTTGGGACGTGGCTGCCCCGGCACTTGTGTGGCCCCGTTTTATAGCTTCAAATGCAAGTTAAGGATAAAGTCCAAGTGCTAACTTTTGCTCCTCAGGCAAAGTTTTGACTAAGTCTAGGCAGGGGCTTTGGGCCCCGTGACACACCCAGCGTCCCTGGACCCCACTCAAAATGCTGCCACAGCAATTTCAGGATGGGGGCGGGGGGTGGAGCTGGGCTTGCCACCCCCCTCCCCCGCAAGGGCAAGCAAACTCCAAGCCGTGTCTCTCCCTCCCACACACACACCCGTTTATGAGCATGAATCACAGGTTTCCAAATAACAAGTATGAATTTACTTATTTTTTTTGAAACACTTACCGTGGAATCCAGGCCTTCCAGCCCCCCGGCCGCCCATCAAGGGGATTCCGACCAGTGGAGCGGGGGAGCAGGGCAGCGGGACTATTAGGTCAGCCCCCTGGAGGCTCAGCGCGAGCAATTTGTAGCGAAACTACCAGCTGAACCTGGTTGAGAACATGGCCCCAGCCCCGCCTGAAGGAAAGCCTCTTGCCATGGATTTCTGGGCTGAGAAGTAGGCTGGGGAAAGCTGAAGGGGAAGGAGGACGTACCAGCAAGGCTTACGGCAGCAACACGCTGTGCTTGGGGTCACCCTGGGTCCCTCTCCACCTCTAGAAATATGTGCTGTTAAGTCCAGTAAAGCTATGAGGGGCACAGGCCGACTGGCTTGCAAACCAGCCCCGCCGCCAGCTTCTCGTTGGGGACAGAGGCCGGCTCACAGGTCCAACTGACGCAGGGGCTTAGCTCTGCCTTCCAAGCACCCTTGTCCAGAAGGCTTCTGTCACTCAAAGGGAGTGTGTCCTCTACCCTGCCCTACCTGGGGGAGGGAGGAATCAAATCCAAAGGCTCAGAAGAGCTCCCAGCCCTCCCCCATCCTTAAGGCACTCACACAAAATGAATGAGTGTTCACATTTCGTAACTGTGATGTGCCCCTACTGTGGGGAAAGCACTCTCTCAGGTACTATCTCCTTTAGTATTTACGGCTCGCCTGGGCCTGCTGCTAATTTGCCTCAGTTGACAGGAGATCACAGGGAAACACCCCGGTATTCACACCAGCACAGTAATAATGCAATAAAAACCAACCCTGCAGGCTTCGTTCAAGGTTTATCAAGGGGGTCAGACCCCCCTTTCCATGGGGGTCAGAGCCCCTGCTTCGGTCATCGAGTTCCCATTCTCCCCTGGCTGCCGGGAAGACCAGAGCGACAACGAGTGGGCAGTTATCACAACCGTCTCGGCCCTCACACTTAGCATATTTGCTTTCTCCATTCTGTCAGTTGCCTTCCCCCTTCTATCTAACCTGTTTGTATACTGACACCTCAGCTTTTTTGAGAACTGGGGTTGGGGTGAGAGGGGGCACCCCAGACAATGGGCACCCACCTGTCTGGACGTCAGGGAGCTGAGGCCGCATCAGAGCCAACCCAGCGGCCTTTCCTTGAGAGAGGAAATGCAATTGTAAGACATTCATAAACATATTTGGAAAGGAAAGTAGGGTAGTTACTCTTCAAGGTTGGTTTTAACCACCTTCCCAGCAGGGTGTCCCCTCGGGATGTGGGTGCTGTGCAAGTGAGAACTGAGGGGGATTAGGAAAGGGCTCTGGGTTGGAATGCCCCTCCAATGTCCTGCAGGCTCCGTGTTAAATTCCGAACCCAAAGCCTTAGCTATTCTCAGCTCTCCGAATCTGGCTCCCATAGCTGATGCCGCTTTAAGTGTCTGCAGGAACCAGTTGTCCAGTCTGTGGGTGCCTAGGCCAGAGCACCAGGTACCGCAGCAACGTTCTGCTGGGAAGTTCCACATTTTTCACATGCCTCCTAGGAGAGAAGCCTGGGTGTGAGTGTGTGCACATGTGAGAATCTGCATGAGGGACCGTGGGCATGGTTGTGCATGAACGTGAGTGTGCAAACATAGGAAATGTGTGAGTGTGCATTGGCGTGAGTCAATGTGTATGCATGTGAACATGTGACTGTGCACATGTGTGCCCAAGTGTGTGTGTGAGCTGCATGAGGGTGACTATGAATGAGCATGTGACGCAGTGAGTTTGGAGTGTGAGTGTCGGTGTGTAAGTGTGTGCCTGCATGTTGGCTGGCATCTCTCTAGTGCGTTAGTGGGAGGCATATGGGGAGCAGAGTGCAATCATTAGGTCCACTTCCCTGCCCTTGCCCAGAACGAACAGAGATGACAGCCCGAAACAAACCTCAATGAAAATGCCTCCCTAACTCCCTCACACACTTAACTGCCTTAAAGAAATAAGGAAAGGCAGACAGACACAACTCCCTAGAAAGGAAAGAAGAATAATTCTCCCACTAAGTTCCCTACACAGGGCCCAGGGCTAGACAGGCATGTGGCATAGTCCGCAGCCAGGTTCCCGACGTTCCTGACTGCCCAGCTGGTTCTGAATTTCTAGGAAGGGATTCTGGAGCTGGAGTCATCTGAGAAAGCCGTGAGCCCGATGATGTCATTGTAGCTGTTAAGGGGCAGAGCCACTGAGAAGCGTCTAGTTTCCATCCTATTCTGAGGGCACGGAAGAGTGAAGGGCCCCAGAGTTCTTGGTATACGTAGAACGAGATTTCCCCTCTTCCCCCAGTGATGCCTGCCATCTCACGCCCTGTCCTGTCTTCCTGCTAATCCCTTCCTTGACGTCTCTCTCCATGCGCTGACTTACTCACGGCTGGTTTATTTATGCTGTGCTCCGACTGGTCTCCTTTCATCTCACCCCATAATCACTGCCCCTTAGTCGACCTTGAAATTGCCTTATAGTCCCCTGTCCCATGATGCACCACAGCCCAGTATCTACCTTCCTCACTTCCTAGGCTCCTTTCCCTGTCTCAGAACTGGGTTTCCTAATTGCATACATGGCGCACTCTATTTATTCACTCTTTCACTCAACAAACACCATCAAGTATTTTCTATGGCCCATTCAGTACACAGCACAATAACGACATGTACTTAACAATTATCTACCATGCATCTAAATTCCCTACATGAAATCAGAATGTACAGGCTTCTCCATGAACAACTGCAGAGGGCGCCATACGCTTAGGTGACAACATGGTGGTGCCTTTGGGGTTTTGCATCAGCTCTACATGTAATCTTCACAACCTTAAGAGAGAAGGTTAGAAGAAAATTTAAAATTTAATTTTAAAATGGGTTTTAAAATTAAAGGAACTCAGCCCTGGCTGGGGTAGCTCAATGGATTGAGGGCCGGCCTGCAAACCAAAGGGTCACCAGTTCAATTCCCAGTCAGGGCACCTGCCTGGGCTGCGGGCCAAGTCCCCAGTCAGGGGGCATGAGAGAGGCAACCACACGTTGATGTCTTTCTCCCTCCCTTCCCCTCTCTCTAAAATAAAGTCTTTAAAATGAATGAAAGGAACTCAGAAACAGTGATAGCAAAAGACAGGTCCATCGTAGGGTACGTTTCAGTGTGGGCTGCCACCTGACAGCCTGGATCCATGGTCCTCCGCTCCGTTACCAACGGCCTGTCCAAGGAACCCGTGTTGCTGACACATCCAGCTCTCACTGCCGACATCGGGTCCCCAACACCGGAGGCACCTGGACTGACGGCTGTCGACAATGTAGGTCAGCAGCTGGGGGCCTGTGGAGACTTCATCTAAGGGGCTGACCACAGAGATCCTAGGAGCTGGCTCACACAGGAGTCCCACTAAAATCAGAAAATTGCCTCCGACAGCTTTCGGAATAATGACCTTCGATGGTGCCTGTCTCCTACTCACACTCCAACCAAGGTTATAAGTACGTGGCATATGGGTCACTCCCAGCCCCTTCTGGCTGTTTATCAGCGGTGGCTTCAGAATCCTCCTTAACCTGGCCCTTCCTGGCACAGTGCTGGCTAACCCATGTCTGCCCGCGTGCTAAAACCCCTTTACTCCGTCTGCAAGGAGGGATGTCTGAGCTGAGCTTAAGCTTCCATCAATCACACACCTTGCCCTGAGCATCCCATCTCAGAGAGGTGACGCTTGGCCTCACATCTGTCATATCTGTTTTTTCATAGTTACCATTAACATCAAATAAGGCCAAAAGGGCTCAGCAGGTCTAAGCAACCAAAGATATATTCTGCCCTTTATTTTCTTCAACCTTCTAAGAATAGCAAAGCAAAACAAAAAGCAACCCTAGGAAGCCCTGGAGCCCCCATCCCCACTCATTTCACTGCTGGGATGTAATCAGAAAGAGGCACTAAAAATCTTAAAAGCCAACAGATCAGAATGAGTGTTCCCATCCCCCAGGCACGAGACAAATTCTCCAGCAAAGTCAGCTTTAATAAAACAGTTGAACTTGACCGCAGTGTTTTAAATGCTCAAGTGAAAAGTGGTGGCACTTGTTCTCGTCTGTTGGATACAAAACCGACCCCTGAGGTACAGTAGGAAGCGTCTCCCTCTCCAGTTTCCATCACCCATGGTGGAGGCATCGCTGTGTCCTGTTTGTGCCATTTCTGGGCACGGTGTCTCCGGGTCCTCCGGCCTTGGTTCCGATGCACAGGGCTGGTGCAGAAGACCCCATTCCTGACTGCCCATTCACCCTGGGCCTGAATGTTGGGTAAGTCGAACGTCCCAGCAACATGCCAGCATGTCATCTCACACTGGCACCGCCTGCTGCCCTTGACCTGCCATCTGGACCCAGGACTCCTCTCACTTCCTGCTCTGGGCCACTGTCCGGAGCTCATTCCCCACCAGCTGGGGCCCAGCGGCCACATTCCAATCAGAGGCAGCGTCACACAACTGGCATGGAGCTGAGTTCCCCTCTGCCTCTTCCCACGGTGCATTAAGCCTTCTGGTCCTTGTTTTGAAAACAGTTCTATAAATGTCAAGTGTTATTAGCTGTCCAAGTGAGAGGTGGGAAAACCAGAGAGTTCAGAAAGACAGAATGGAAGAAAACATTTCTAAGAAACATTTCCTTTTCCTTTTTTTGTCCCGCTATTGTTTCCTTTTATACTCCCACTTTAACCTGATTTCCCGACCAGCAATCAAAGCATTGAAATGACCATCCCCATCAATAGATAAGCTGACACAAATCTGGAAATATGAACCATTTTCAAAGGAAACCAAGTTGTTATTATGGCTCACAATAGCAATGACTTTTTGGCATATAAGAGAAATGTAGGCAAATGTGGCTTATCATCCCTAAAAACGTTCAGTGTCACAAAACTAAACACATTACCCACCATGGGCGCAGTGTCAGTGTGACCAGAAAGAGTTCCGTGTTCTCTGAGGTGGCAAAAATAGGCCAGTGGATGGCTAACCCGCCCTGATACCAGAGGTGTTTTGACAGTGACCTTGCAACTCTCTTCTTGCCTTTAGTCTGGTCCCGTCTGACACAGCCTCTTTGCACACGCGATCTCTCCCTGGGACACAAGTCATATCCGGCCTTTTTCTTGTTATTTTTGTTAAAATCCTTAGAGGGGATCAAGGAAAAGCAAAGGGAACCCACTCAAGTTCAAGGAGATGCTTTCTGAATCCATCCTTCCAAAAGCTAAAAACTCACTTTTTAAGATACGTTAACTTAGCCCCCATTTCTTTAAGCGTTCCTCCCAAGAGTAGAAACCTTCCAGGAACATATTGATATCGTGACTTAAATAAGATTTTTTAGCTTTTGGAAGAGGTTTTGTCATTGTGCACGCCTTCCTCCATCTATTTTCATTCGTTAAGAGCCATTATGTCAAACTTGGAAGAATTTATTTATTTTCCTGGTGTCCTGCCTTCCTTGGAATGTAAATATTCAATAACCCAACCCAAGGCAGTATTAACAAGTGGAAGCTTACCAAGTGCAAGATGTCACGTGAGCACCGAGTTATTTAGCTGAGTACTATAACCCACTGGAGCCTTCCCCTCTAATTGATTTCAGCTCAGCTCCTGGGGAGCTCTGGCTGGGGTCCAAGCCTGCTGGATTAATATCAGCAGGGCCAGGCTTCTCCCAAAGGGACCACTCGCTGGTAAGCTAAGAGTTATTTACCTCATATGAATTTCTAAACATATTTTCAAAATTGATCTCATAAATGTCATACGCTGAGGTAGTGTCTACGTATGATTTATCATCGAACAAGGCTCGTGCTCCACAGGCTTACCAGAATGGATAGATTTCCTATTGCTGATGTAACAAATTACCACAATTTCCATGGCCTAAAAGCACATGAATTTATTATCTTACCGTTCTGGAGGTCGGAGGTTCAAAACGGGTCTCCCTGGACCAAAATGAAGGTGTCGGCAGGGCCGGTGCCTTCGGAGGCTCTGGGGTGAGCCGCTTCCTCGCCTGGCCCAGCTGTGAGAAGCTGCCCGCAGCCCTGGACTCTCGGCCTCATTCCTCTGTCTTCCGGGCCAGCCTGCTGTGCAGAGTCCTTTCTCCAGTCGCCCTCTCTCCGGTTCTTTCTTCTGATTCCCAGGACCCTCGGGACTGCATTGGGCCTTCCTGGATAATCCACACTGACTTCTCTATGTGAAGGTCACCCAGTGAGCAATCTTAATTCCATTTGCACCCTTAAACGCTCCTTGTCATGGAAGGAAGTACATACATGCACAAGCTCCAGGCACTGGGACATGCACCGCTTTGAGGGGCCAATACTCTGCCCACCAAACATATGATGAGCCATTTGCCTGTGAAATCCTCATGGTGGGGACCTCGGCAACTTTCTCCTGCTCGCCTGCTTTTTTCTTTTCTATGGCTCACTTCAGGTCTCGCAGTTGGGGGAAACCTGCCGGCACGTGTGGCTGACAAGAGTGAGGTGCAAACTGGACACGGGGTCTGAGGTTACAGCAAACAGTTGTTGGAGCAGCCCCACTGGCAACTGGGGGCCTGCAAACGAAGCGTCGGGTCCAGACGTTCTGACTCAAGGTTCCCTGGAGAGGACGACTTCAGAAAACACAGGTGTGCGGTCTGCCCCGAGGGCGGTTTCCTTCACAGTTTATTTCTGTCAAAATAAACTTTGACATTTTACCCCAGGGGATGCAGAGCTCTGCCTCCCAAGGAGCCCCCTGGGGTGATGTGTAGTGTAGAACCTTCAGACGTGAACTTGTGTCTGGGTGGGGCTCACCTTTGGTAACACACTCACCTCGGCTTCTCCTCACTCACAGACAGCGTAGCCTCCGAGTCCTACTCCCCTGAGCTCCTGAATGCTGAGCGCTCCTGGGTTGGCCCTGGGCCTTTTCCCCTTAACCCTGAACTAGACCTGATGGCAGCAAAAGTCCTTGAGGTTTCAATAACTTCCGATTTTCTACTCCTTACCTCTTATCATCACTTGAACATCCACACACACACACACACACACACACACACAAACCCTTTGCTATTTACATACGGAACTTTAAATACAATCCCCTCACTGGCTTCTCTCATCCCATTTGACTTTCTTTGCATAGAACTTCTTACTGATTTTCTTTTTCTTTCTCCCTTCCTTTCTCCTTTTTTCCTATTTCTTTCTCCCTTCTTGCGGTCTTCCACTAGACTGTAAGTTCCATGCAACCAAAATATTTCCTTTTATTCCAGGACTGTTATATTATTTATAAATAAGAACAGGGCCTGGGCCATCAAAATTGTCTAGTAAATATTATTTAAGCAAGTGAATTAATGCATTTTTCTGGAGGAATTGCCAGTACTAAATTTTACAACACATCCTGGAAATCTAGAACTACAAGGGACTTGACTGACAACCGAACCGTCCAATCCCCCAGTGCAACAGGTAAATAACGGAGTAGCCGAAGCTGTAAGACCAGGACTGTTTAAAACAGTCTCCCGCCTCCAGTTGCTGTAGACAGGCACCCACCCAGCCGCGGAATGAGGCCGACCTCGTCTTTGTTTCCTCCCCAGACTATAAACTTCGTGGTCAGTCCTGGAGGCCCCAGGTCAGTCTCCTCTCACGTCAACACCCGAGAAGTGTTTGGGAATTTCTCAGGTTCCTCCCTCCGAAAACGCAACATCAGGTACCTCGGGGATCGTAAGACGTCTGCAGTTTGCCGCCCTTCCCCAACTCCTGAGTCTCCACGTTATGCAGTCATTAAGCCCTGAATTCCTTCTAGTAGGGAGTCATTCGGAATGACTGGGTTCTGAAAGAGATGGACACTCTGCCTCCCATGGGTGTGGAAGTTGTAGTAATCAAACGTGTGGGGTAGATTTTGTTCACCCAGTCTTACAGGTGGGGAGAGAGAGGCAGAGAGAGGCTAAGCGACGTTTCCAAGGTTACCCAGAATGTTCTTGTCAGGGTCCCTGTGCTTGTCAGGTCAGTCCATATGCTTCCGGTGCAGAATTGCTCCTCGGGGGGCCCCCAAGGAGCCACACCTTCTGATGTCCACTCCCTGTGGAGTTTCCTGCCGAGCTGGCTCAGCCTGGCCAGCGAACTAGCTTTGGTGTGACCCCAGGGCAGGGTAAGCTCAGGCTTGATGAGTACGTGCACACTGGGTCCTGTCCTTCCGGATGGCTAGGTCTTGGCGCAGTCTCCCTCACCCAAGGAGCCGTGCAGGGAGGCCACGAGGAGGAAAGGCCCCCGCGGAGCTCCCGGGGGACAGCCAGCACCACCCTGCCAGCCACGTGCGTGAGCGGTCTGGGGCGCACAAATGGTGGCCAGAGTCCAACGGTCCCATCGGATGCCACCAGAAGCAGCGGCTGGAAGCCACGGCTAAAACCGGAATGTTCAGCAGATAAAAGTGTCTGTTCTATGTTTACATCCGTGTTCCGTGCCAAGGCCTCCTCAACCCCCCACTTTACAGGTCCAGGCAGGCGTGAGACCTGATCATCCCCTGGCCTCCGCCATGCTGTTTTATAGGAGACTAATGTAACTCCCTCCCTGATGGTAAGACGAGTTCCTTGTCCCTCTCTCCACCCTGAGAAGGAGAAAAGGTCCCAGAGACCCCTTTTCTCTGACTCCAAGTGGGAAGGAGCCTGCAGCCCTGAGGTTGAATCCTCCTCCCCATAAAATCTGTGGCTTCAGCCAAATGACTAGACCTCAGGGGATGTCTAGTGAAAGCAATGCTTTCATATTGCTCAGCTGCAAAGGATGGTCACTCCCAGGTCGCAGGAAGGGCTCAGCACTAGTGTGTCTAGACTTCTGACATCTTCTCTGTCCTCTAGAAGGTCCTTAATACGTGGTAGCTGCACAGTCCCTTTAAGTTATAGCTAATACCTTATACAAATGTCTGAAGGGGTGCTCTCCAGGGACTGATCGGCTGGCTGAGAACTACAGTCTACGCCGGAGGGTAAATCTCTGGCTGACTGACTGACTCTGGGCATTGCGATCAGGGCTCACGAACCCCGTGCACTGATAATAAAAGGCAAAAGACACAGCAGTTTTTCCAGCAATGGGGAGTCGAGGCCAGACTTTCCTGTGAAACCTTCTCTGGTCATCCCATGCAATGACCCCCTGGGACTTCAGAGCCTGCAAATATGAAAAGCCAACTTGGAGATGTCTCTTGAAAAGCATTTTCCCCTCGATGACTCCTGCCCTGTCAACTCCATCCTGGCGTAATTCAGCCGTCAAGATAGGCAAATTATTTCCTCATTATTTTCCCTAAAGCGCTGCTGATAGATAGGAGCTCTGGGAATAAAAATCCTTGAAGAGGTCTGAGATTGGTGAAGTGGATACAGATGTTGCTGGGGAAGGGGCAGCTGGGAGGGGACCCCTGAGTGTCTCAGGTGGAGCAGGAAACATCTGTGATAGTCAGGTGAGATTTTGTAATTCCCTTTGCCAAGTACCCCTCTCTCTTCAAACTCTCCATATTTAGAGAGAGGTGTTTCCCTCTCCCTCTCTCCCCACGCTCATCCGCCCTCTGACCGGGGAAGTTTAGGAAGGTGATGCAGCAAAGAAGTAAAGACAATCACTGCACTCCTCACAGCATGAAATACGAGGACATGACTGATGTGTGACAGCACTCACCTGTCAGCTCTCTCTCTCTGCGACATCCACTTGCAACCTGCAGAGGAATCTCTGCTTGAGATGCCCACAGATCACAGCACAGTGAAGAAACAGGTATGATACTTTCTTCAGAGACAGGACTGTGGGTAAGAAGAAAACAGGAAGTCAAATACTGCTCGTGGAAATACTGATGACGGAGTGAGGTGGGTAAAATACATACACCAAATTTTGCCACGTGTAACGTGTGCCCACACTTTTGTGTGCGTTATACACAGGATTATCATGCTCATGACTATACCCATGGTATGTAATCATTATACCCACATGTGACGTGCATGTGTCTCCTACTTGATTCACATGCTTGTCCCACTAGGGTCAGCAGAAATGCTTCCCACACGCTCCACCTGCGATGCTTTTATCATTGCTTCCATGGTGCCCGTGCACACTCGTTCATATCACTGTAATGTTACTGCAAATTCTGAGCTCTTCAGGGCAACATCTGCTTTGTCTCACACAGAATCTGACACGAGTGTGTGCCCTGTTGCTGTTGACTGGACATCAAGATGGATGCTCGTGTTTCCATCAAACAAAAGGATACCGGTAAATGTCAGCTGCAATTGTCAGTGACACGCTCTGACGAGAGGGTCCTCCATCCCCTGGGAGCTGCGTGACTGAATGTGAATGTGGGGCTTCGTCTCACACCCGGAGGAGCAACACGGAAAACAAAGGCGAAAGGGGGCTGGTTATCCGCACTTCCGGGGCCTGTGCGCTTCCTCGAAGACGGTGCAGGTCCCTCTCAGCAAATGATAACATCGTTGTCAACCACTTCACGTTAAGTCAACTCAGAATAGAAGCAGACATGTTCTGTTGAAATAATCACAAGGAACCCCATTGAAACCTCTTGAGAAATGACCACAACTGGTGAAAAGACAAACCACTAGAATAAGTCAAAACAAACAAATCAAAACAAAACAAGAAAAAGCCGATCACTGAGCACTAATAGCATTTCCGCAGGAACCAGGTCCTGCTGCAGCTGTGGCCCATAAAGGAGACAGATTTTAGTGGCCCTGTGGTTCCCCTGTCCCGAGGCTGGAGGCCTGAGGTCCTGGGAGACGCCTCTCTCCCCGAGACACAGCCAGGAAGGAGGGTACTGGCTTCCATGAGAAGCTGAATTCCTAACCCTGAAGTCACCAGTGCATCGACGCCCAGAGCTCTAAGCAAAGGTTTGCTGTGTCTTTTCCCATATTTCCTTATGGTGCCCTGTCTTCAAATTGTCGTTTATATTCCTCCAATCACGGGTGATGCAATTTTGCCCGAGTTCTTAAGAGGCCTGTTTTTGTCACATGCCTTTCGCAGGAGAAAAGGGAAAAAGGCAGGTGCTCATTTGATTTCTGAGCTTTTCTAAAGGAAGGAATGAGGCAGTTCCTGTAACAAATTTAGGAATCACGGTGTTTTGTTATTTCATAGAACAAATACATGGATTCTCATCTACAACAAATGTCTGCTGGGGTCTATGTAGAGGAATGGTTACACGTCAAAAATTACTTTAATAATAATATTAAAAGAATCTAAATTCTAATAATTCTAAGCCAATCCTGTAATTGTTTCTCCTACTCCTCTCCTATTGTCAAACCTTAGCCTTTTTCTTAGACTTCCTACAGGTTTTCGCCAATCTTCAAACATTCTATTAAATCTTATTAATTTAATTTCCATATAGTCTCTTGTCTGCTGAAAATTTCTCTAAACACACTATCTATGGAAGCAATATCTTCTCTTACCTCTCCAATTTTATATATGCACACACACACAAATATATATACATACACATACATATGAATATATATCTATATACATACACATATATGAAACAATGTATTTTAATGGTGAAATAATTTATTGTATATTCTTGTGCTACTATAACAATAACCCTAGTGATGAAACATGCCCCAGTTTATTTTCATTTGTGTGCTTTGGTTTTTCAAACATTTTTTTTAGATTTTATTTATTTATCTTTAGAGGGAAGGGGAAGGAGAGAGGGAGAGAAACATCAATGTATGGTTGTCTCTCGTGCATCCCCTGCTGAGAACTGGCCTGCAACCCAGGCATGTGCCCTGACTGGGAATCAAACCACGATCCTCTGGTTCACAAGCCTGCGCTCAATCCACTGAGCCACACTAGCTAGGGCTCAAACATTTTTTAAGAAGCCTAGCAGGCCCACAAGGTCAAGAACATGACACGAAGTCCTAGCACAGTGCCTGGAACTTCCTGAGTGGGCAGAGGTGTTAGAGGAAATGAACGAATGCCAGGGAAGGTGGCAGAGGACTGGAGAACAGGACTGGAAAAGGGGGTGTTGGAAGGAGTGGCCAAGAGTGATAAATCCATCTCTCTTACAAAATGTCACTGTCACCGGAGAAGAAAACTAATTCTTAAAATCCCTATCGGAAGAATTTTTATCCATATTATGCCAACAACAGTGGTGAAATTCCCCTGCCCCCCTTCACTCGAGGTAACGATGGATACCAGGACACGTGAGAAGGTCCAAAAGGCACGGCTGCTGAGCATCCAGGAAGGAAAAGACGCCAAGGACATTCTGCACGTGGCCTTCCCCTTTAACCCATTTAAAACATGATGGGGAAACATCTGATCATCATTTTCAGATCGACTTTCTACCAGGCCTCAAGGGAGCCTCCACTTCTATCCCATCTGCAACAGGCTTTGCGGAAACACACATGGCCTCTTTGTCTCTCCAAACGGGATCCAGGCTCTTCCAGACAGACGATGCAAGACGCAATTAAGTGCACGCCAATTGCTCCCACAGCCTGGGAGAGAAGTCACCAGTATCTAACTGAGCAGCAGGGCTTTTCAGAGTCTCTTGGCCTGACCCGTATCTGATTGTGTAGCCTTCCCCGTCTCCCATAGATTTTCTTTAAACAGGTAAATGGCCCACTAGGGCAGGTTAAAGCCGGCTCTTTGAGGTGATACACACAGTCTTTAGCATAACTTCCTCTCGGCCAGTCTAGCCGAGGCGTGGTAGAAACAGATGAAGAGGCAGGCACAGTGCTAAGTAGATTTGGCCCCTGACGCCTTGTCAAATATTTCTACCAGGTTCTCAGAGCCAGGCCTGCTGCCAATCACAGCAACTCACTGGGGAGGCATCTAAGTGGGGGAATAAATCAGATGCTAAGTCTCTGCATCAGAGGGTGGTGGGGGAAGAAGCATGTGACAGAGAGGTCAAGGAAACAGATTCACAACCAAGTACATTTCCTAAAACGTGAAATACGCCTTTTGAAAACTTCCAGACTAGCTTATCTGTACAGATTTCCAGTGCCCCCCCCCAACCCTGCGGAATCTTGCTCTAATATCCTTATTTCCTAAAGTAAATTAGCAAAACAGAAGTCCTCTGAAACGAAGTCAGTGTTCAAAGCAGAGAGCCCCCAAAGCTGCTTGAAACTAGTCCGGGCTTTGGAAACACACTCAGACTGACTCAGGAAAGTACAAGCCATTTGTCACAGGCTCAGCACAAGGGGGCCTGTCCACCCAGCGTCGTGAATCATCTTTCCGGTCATGCGCTGCGAGTCAGGGACAAAGCGCTGGCCACAGGCCCACTTTGAAATAGGCTAGGCGGGTTTCTGGAGCCCACTCGCTCTTTCCTGCGGAGCCTCTGACCTTGCTCTCTGTGTTCCTGAGCCTACTCTTCAGTATGTAACTGCGGACTGCGGACTGGTCCTCCCCTCCACGCCCACCCCGACTCACCAAACTGTTATCAGATCAGTTGAGATGGAATGATGTTGTACCTTGAACTACTTGCACCTCTTCACTACAATTTTGTCCTCTTCACTACTGCATTGTGCCCCTCGGCCTACCAAGCTCCATCTTGAAAATAATAAACACCCTCCCTTAACCATTGTCGCCATCCGGCCACGTGACCGCTGCTAGGCTCCTCCCCCAGGCGCCTCCAGGCGCCTCCTCCTCTGGGAGGAGCGGTCTTTGCAGGCAGCCTCTCTGCCTTCACGCCAGCCTCGCTTCTTCGCTTCTTCGTGGACCACAGTCTGGCTTTTAGTGCCGCCGCTAAGGAGCCCTGAAGCCGTGGGTGTTACAGTCACCAGTTTTCTCTTCCATGCCCAAACCACGGGCCGGCTTGCCCTTTCACCTGACTTGCCCTCCACTGACCCGCACCATAGTCACCTGCTCTCCTCCGGAAACCCCTCCCCTCTCCACGCCTGGCGTTCCTGACAGTGGTCCCCTGCTTCCGTCTGCTGTTCGTTCCTTCTGTCTCGATGGCATCTCTCCATGACCTCAAAGACTGACTCATGAAGACTTGGTCCTTGGTCTCTTGTGCCATTCTGGATTTTTCTAGGGGATCCTCTCTATTCCCACAGACTTAAGTACTATTATTGCTGGGTGTGTGTGCTTTTGAAAAAAAATAGCTAAAGGCATAGCTGCAGTTCAGAGTTCTCTCTAAACTCTTAGAGATCCATATGTAATTGTACTGCACTTACCATTCACGGTGACGGCCTTAAACTTAACCAGCTTCACAGCAGAACTCTCTAGCTCCTTTACCAGAAAATTATCTCAGCATCCCGTCTGGCCTATCTTGGTGTCAATAAATGACATGTTCATTAGCACTGCCACTCAGACCAGAACCCAACCGTTACCTTGACCCCTCCCTTTATCAGGCACACCTGCTGATTCAGAATCCATGGCACCTGTCTACTTCTTTTAGACTTTCGTGCCACTACAGTGGGCTGGCCTCCTAGGCTCCCACTCAGAATTTCACCCTGGACTCTGCTTCTACCTGGCCCCTTTCGAAGGAAGCCAGGTAAGAACACTGTGTGGGAAAAGGGGTCGCTGTGACCAGGGGCATGTGAAGAGGGGCTGGCACGGCCCTCTTCCCAGAGGGGCCCCTTGGAGCCCATCCTTGACGAGAAGAAGGCACTCACAAAGGAGACGCCGAGACAGAGGACAGAGTACATCAAAGCCCGAGGTTGGGGAGTTCAACACAGGACGGAAACCGGGAATGATCCCACGTGGCCAAGAGGGAAGGAGGGTGTAGGGGGACGAAGCAGGATGCAAAATCAGGAGCCAGGTCCCAAAAGGCTTTGTCTGCTGTGGCGAGCAGGTGGGAATGTACCCTTAAGGCAGTGCTGACTCACTGAGGGATTTTCAACCCGAGGGTAATGTGATTAATAAAGGCTAACATTCGGTAGGAGAGTGCCAGGCCACACTCTAAATCCTTCATGCAGATTCAGCCATTTAATCCTCGTGACAATCTGATGAGGCAGATGCTACTTAATAGCCTCATTTCCGGTAAGAAAACTGGCTTTGAAGAGGAAGTTCTTCGAGGACAGGTTCTTCGTCTGTTTACAAAGGGATCCTGAGGTCTTACGGTTGGGTCCAGCGTGATGAATTAATGAACAGAAAAACAAGCCATGTAGCACTCCGGGGGGTGGGCAGCACGAGGGTTGGAAAAGAGGTGGCTTGATCTCAGTGACCTCACACTTAACCACAGTCATTGTCCATTGGGAAGAAAAAACAATAGTTCGGGGTGGAAGTGGAGGAGACTGGAATGTGAGAGAAGTCTAGCAAGAGGATTAAAAGCACTTTCTCATTGGCAGAGTGAGAGATTTCACTTCGAGATGAGCTGCCACCTTTGAAATCTGAGGATTCTCTAAATGACATTTCCTCAAACGTGGTCCAGGGGTCGGGTGCTTCAGAAGCTCCTGAAACTTCCACTGAAGTCCTAGACTCATCTTGAATATGCTAATTCTGGGGAAAGTGACCAGAAAGAGAATCTGCCCTGTTGTCAATCTCCATGAAATTCTTATAAAAATAAATTTTGAGATTAAATGGTCTACCATCTTTGATCTTCTGAATGTTTTGAAAGGGAAGTGACGTATGTGTGTGTTAAGGTATTTTGAAGAATTTTTCATTTATTCTATTTCAAGAGATGCCATCTGTCAAATCAAAAAAATGTAGATGAATTTGGCTAATTTTGTAAAAAATGTCACATTTTATGAATCTTCCAGAAGTCAGCTAAGGCTGAAGCAGGAGTAAATATATTTCACACACATGTAAGGAGTTTCACAGTCCACAAACTAGTGGATATATGAACTATAAAACTATGTGCAGACTAAAATGTCATGCCTTTCTTGCTAGGCTAGCGATTGCCAAGTCTGATTTTATCGTGCCCTGAGAAAAATTACCCATGTGAGGAGCACCAAGTATTTTGCATACATTTCCAATAAAAATAAGTTTTTAGACATTCCTTAAAATATGCATCACCCAACACTTTCAAGAGAAGCTAAACAGATACTTTGCATCGATCATGAAATATGGTAATAACCTTTACTGAGCATGGGTTCTTCTAAAAAGCAAAGCTCGAGACAAGCACTTGGGTGCCGGCAACCCATTTGGAGACGTGAACTCGCGGCCGACTGTGCTGAGCACCGCAGTGGCTGGACCCCGGAGGGACACTGCGATGAGGTAACTGATGAAAGTGAATTTCAAAACCGCCACCCAGATGGGCAGAAGAGGGGAACCTCTAGCCATCGGTCCTTGTTTTGTTTATCAAGGGTTGCTGAACAGTTTGCTGATCTGTCATGCTTCTAGGGACGCACAGGGAGTCAGAATGGCTGACTGGGTCCCTGTGCCCACCTCAGGCAGTGGTGGCCTGCTGACCATGGGATGAGCTGAGGAACACCTGCGCCTGCACCCAGCGGTTGCTATAGTAATGGCTTCTGCAAACAGGCAGTCAAAACAGGACATGAGGTCCAAGGGGAGTCTGCTCTCTCCTTTTTTAGCTATTTAATAATTATCAGAAATGATCCCCTAGGCAAAGGAGTGTGTGTTTTTTCAAATACGTGAATTATAAATATTTTATCTCCAGAGATGCTTTTGGATTTTTAGTTTGGATTATGTCTGTGCCCTATTTCTCCTCCTCCTGGCCTGATGAGAAACATTTGTCCCTTGGCAGTGAACATGCCAAACTTGGAAAGCACCCATGAAGTAAAAGCAGGTTAAAATAAATTCCCTATGAGCTAGGACTTGAAACTGTTTATTTGGTGACTGAAGAGAGTCTTGTTGGACACTGAGCAGATTATCAAGTTGCCACCAAAAAGACTTCTAAGTGTAGGTTGCTTTTAAATCATTCTGATGGTAACGTAAGCTACGGCAGGCTGGAACCATTTGAGAAAATGCAACACGCGTCCCCTCATGCTTTCTTAGGATAAGCACAGCGTGTCATCTTCTCTCTTCTGGATGGTCTCAAAGTCGTCCGAGTCGGTTTCTGCTCCAGCCACTGCTCAGCGTCTCCCACTGCTCCTCACCCCACTCCCTCCCTACTCTCCACCATGTTTTTTGTTAAGCTGCAAAGGAAGAGCAGTATATTCTCAACCTTTTCCATTATTTCAGCTAGTGCAGATCCACTTTTATTTACCCATATTTCCCTTGTGCTCTTCCAGAAACTACTGATACTGTGAAAGCTGACAGACAACCTGGGTCTTGTGAATTGGTGAGAACACGGAGCCTGGGGTTTATCAACCCTGGGTTTGAATTCTGGCTCCACCACTTGTAAACTGTATGAACTGGAGATGGCTCCTTTACTTATTTGGACCGCATGCTCTCTTCGGGGAAACGGCGCTAATAATAGCACAGCTCTCACAGGATCACGGTGACTTCGGAGCAAGGTCGCGGATGAGAAAGGGGTGGACCTGGCGTCTGACACGTAACGAACACCCGATGAATCAGCAGCACCCTCACTCAGTGCTGTCCACCATCTGTGTCTCCCTCTGCGTACTGGACGTCATCGACCAGTTTGATGATAAATGAATCCACAACATCACCAGGAACAAGAACTTGAAATCGATCTTACCTTCCGGCTTTAGGCTGATGCTCTTTGACCTGCAGGGTTTATGAACTTTGCTGAGCAAAGAGTAGCAAAGAGAAACCGGACAGAGCAAGCGCTGCCTAATGACAAACCTGGACACGGACGTGGTTCTTAAAAGAAGCCTTGAAGAGAAACCTCTGAATCTCTGACGAGGGTGGGGAAAAGCAGTTGTGAAATACTGGCTTCCCTTGGCGGAGACCTCCGAATGCGGACCACTCTCTACCAGACTTTCCACGGGCAGGCTCAGCGGCAGGTGTGGCTGCTGTGGCTGTAAAACGCAAGCTTTGTGTGAGCACGGGAGGGAAGGACTAGGGGCCCCGTCTGGTGCTCTTCGGTCCCACGCCGCGCGCATCCACGCCGCGCAGTGCACCGACATTTCACTCTCGCTGGAGGTCCATGTGGGCAACGTGAAGGCTGAAAGAGTAGGAAAGCACAGTTGTTCTGGGGTGTAAACGGGGAACCACGCTGGAGGATGCGTAGGAGTCATGCAAACCAGTGAACCAAGGGCTTTTACACCGAAGTGGAGAGGAAGGTTCGGGGAACTTTTCAAACTCTTACTGGGGCAATTTGGTTGTGACACCGGGAAGGTGGGACTGAACTGGTTTGGGAACGGGGTCCACCCAGTCAGGCCTGGGACTCTGTGTGGAGGGACACTGTGAGAGTGAGAAAGAGGATCAGGTGGAAATGTGGAGGAGGGAAGTCGGGGAGCCAGAATCTCACAGGGTTTATCTAGAAACGGCCCAGAAGAGAAAGCCGCGGGATGTGGCAGGGAACAGTACAGCCACCATAAAGGCATTTTCTGCCGAGGCGCAGTGCTAACTGAGCTCTGTGGGTACACGACAGTGTGTGCCAGAATTCTCAACGGAGAAGGTACCTAAAACCAGAAATCAAGAACTGCTCGAAGGCAGGGTTATGGGTAAGTCCGAGGTCTGACTGTCCTGCGGTAGAAAATAAAGCCTCGAAGTTACACTTTGTATAACCACCTTCCCCGCACACAGACACTCTGCATCACTGAAATCCAAATACAGGTGTACACGCTGTTGGCTCGCCCAAGTACACATCTCCACACCCAGTAAGGCGCAGCCACCCTATCCTCCCCACCGACCCAGAGAGCATTTCCCAACCAGCCTCTCAAAGGCGTCACCTCTCTGCGACAGCCAGCCACTCCCACCCCGTGACCTGATCTCTGTCACGCCCGGTGTGAATGTCTTTGGAGCAATTTTACCTCCTGAAGCGACCCTATTATTCATTTTTGCTGAAGTATTTGTTTCTCTTTGCAAAAGCAGTCACTCTGTGAAAATTCTTCCGAAACTTGAATACTATTCATGAACGCTGTTCGCTGTGTCGTCTTCAACAGATAGCTCAGACTTATTCAGCCCCTGTCCCTCGGTTAGCGCCTCACCGATCGGGATGAGAAAACACACCTCGCGATTTTGTCCGTCTGCCCATTTAACATTCGAATACATTACTTAAACCGAACCCATTTCCCGTGCCCGCACTCTCTGAAGCAGTATCCACGGACCCCGCGGGGCCCTCACAGGCTGGCAAGGCGGCTAGTCCCAACTCACATGTATTCCAAGGGCCTCATGCCAACTGTGAAAGCTGTACACAAAGTGAACACAAACTATCCCACTAATCATTTTTGAGTATGTGTTGAAACGTTAATATTTTGGCTATGCTGGGTTAAAAATATATTGTTGAAATTTATTTCACCTATGGTTTTGGTGTGGCTACTAGGGAAACTGTAAACCCACACACTGGAGCCCCATTAGGTCTCCGATGGACAGCACTGGCCTCCATGGCCGCCACGAGATCCGTGCCCGTGAAGCGCACGGTCACGCCTAGAACTGGGTCCTTGTGAAATGGTGTCTGCTGAGAAATGCCCTGTGGTGGGGGCGCTCGGCTGCTCCGTGAGGTCAGCCGGACAGTTCAGCGTGGGGACTTGCTCACAACGGCCCATTGTGTGAATCACACGGGGGCTTTCTTGTGGGCTCTGTGTTGGTAGCAGCAATTACGGCTTCCAGGGTCAGGCACTTTCAGGCAGTTAATAACCAGTTTGACTAAAAGTCCATCAGCTTTTTAGCCATTCGTTAAATGCTAGGAAATGCCTTCCCCCAAGGTCAGTCCCGCTTAGCTCGGCCATACTTTATGACTGAGAGAGAATGCTTTCCTCTCCATTGTCAATAGCATTGATTGGCACTTCTTTGGGTGGCCCTGGTCGTTTTCATTTGCCTCCCCCTTTGTTTTCAACTGCCAAGGCGGTGACATCATCTTTCCTTTCACAATATGGACATTATTGCGAGACTGAAAACCTAGTACAAGGCACTCCACTGTCAGACATCGAACCTCACCTCTTTATTATTATTGAAAGTGACTCACGGGGGAAAGGAAATTCGGAGGGGCAAGGAGGCCCACGCCGTCAGCTCCACAAGTCACCAAGCTGATAAACGACCATCCTTCCCACCGGCCACAATGCTCCCATTAAACTCAACAAGAGGAGTAGGTATGACTAATTCTTCCCTTTACCCACCAAAAATAAATCACAGCACGGAGCTGGAATGAGACACAGGTTTTTCCAGGACGAAGAGCTGAGCTGGAGGCTGAAACGTTGGAAACATTTTGAAAATGAGCCAGGCGGCCCGAGCAGGGGATCGAGGAACCACCTCTCCAAACCAGACCCCTCTGTGAGGGCCGAGCTGGCCGAGCTGTAGGACACGGCAGCATCAATGGCATTGCAATAGATGCTGAAAATATGCATCGATCTCTTCAAACAGGCCACTCATCGACAAGTTTCTGTCCTTCGAAGACCTTCACAAATGACTCACATTTACGGATCATTACAGCTCTTCCGAAATGCCACGCATCTAAAATTTACAGCAGCTTACGCACAAATATTTTGTTTGCAGCTGATTCACCAAAGTTCAACTACATGACTCAATGCAAGCAATGCCTAGGACGTAAGAGGTAACCGAAAGAACGTGGGTATTGGGGCCAGACCCATGGCTGATTGAACTCTATTATTCCATTTTGTGTTTTGGGTCCCACATCCATAAAATAGGGGCATGAACAGATGTTCTGGGGGATAAACTATCCACAAAGAACCTACCAACAGTGGCAGTGCCTGGTTATCACCATGGTGATTGGGGTTAGCCCACGGTGGAATACAATAGCTGAAGCTTTTTATTCCTTTCGATCAGAATCAATGTATTTATGCGGCTGGGATAACAGTCTCAAAGAAATATTAGCACACCCATGTCCATGGCAGTATAGTCACACTAGCTAAAAGGTAGAAGGAGTCCCCGTGCTCACGGGCAGATGAACAGATAGGCAACTTTCAGTCTAGGCGCACAACGGAATGCTATTCAGCCAGAGAAGAAGGAAATTCTGACAAACGCTATCACAGACTGAAGGCATTATGCTACGTAAAATAAGCCAATCACACACACAAAAAACAAATATTGTATGATTCTACCGATACAGAAGTAGTCAAATTCAGAGAGACGACAGTAGTCGAATTCAAAGCTGAACGGCGCTCGCCAAGCTCTGGGTGGAGGGAGGAATGGGAAGGAGTTTAATGGGCCCAGCGCCGCGGCTCTGCGAGGGGACAGGCGCTCTGGAGCAGATGGTGGGGGCAGCTGCACAGCAAGTGAATATCATGACAGACACTGAACCTTGCACTTAAAGTGGGCAAGATGATAAACTTCATGTATGTTTTAAATTTAAATGTTTAAGAATTGAAATAAAAAACGAGATAACACTCTTGATTTCTTTACATTTTTTTGTTGAGTGGGTTATGGGATAAAGTCTTTCGGGATGGAACCCAGTATCTGGCACCTATGTACAAGTCAAATAAATTGTAGATATTTTAAAAAATGACAGAAACCAAACACCAAAAACAATCAGCAACGGACTTTCTTTGAACCCGCAACTGCTAGCTCTCGGCTAAGATGGCTGAGGCTGAAAACAAGCCTCAGGTGCTCCCGAAAACCTGCAGCTAAGGGCACACCCCCTCGAGGTCCTCAGCAAGACAAGACTCTCAACCTCAGCAACCGTGAGGGTCCATCTGAGTCCAAGACTGGAACCTATGTAGACCCAGCAGGGGGCGACAAAGAGGGAGGCACAATGAATGGGACCAGGACCAGGAAGGAAGGCAGAAGGGAAGTGGCCTGCCTGCTGTCCCAGGGCAGTGGGGGTCGCTGGGTATGCCTTCAGCTCGCCCAGACCCAGGTCCCTGACCCTCAGTTGGGCAATAATTTTCCCTCCTGATCAGTGCTTTTCACAGGCCTTCACTCACTTGGATGTGTCTTTTCCCAGAAGCTAACAGGCCTGGCAAACTGTTCTTCTGAACAAAACACTGTGCCATTAGGAAGATGTTATTTTTAACAAAAGATGATGAAGAAGACCTCCCAAGTCCCTGAGATGGTTCAGTACCTGTCAGGTCCACAGGGTCGCTGCCTGGCTGGGGCTATGTGAGGTCAGGCAGCAGTGATTTTTCTTGCAGGGCCGGGTCAGTCTGCTCCTTCAGCTCACTTGCAAATCTGGCCCCACTTCCTCTCCTCCTGATCTAAAATATTCCAGTGTTTAATTAGTTCCAGGCCAGCCAATGTGACTGCCCCATCTCACAATGCATATGTGCCAATTCAAAGTCTGAAGGCGATGCACTAACAGAGCCAACTGAAGACCTGTTGAAGGAGGCGAACGGAGCCACAGGGCTGCTGGAAGTCTCGCCGCGGGGCCTGCCAGCCCCAGCCCTTTCCAAACCCTGCCAGGCCACAGGCCTGTTGTGAAAGGGCTGCCGAGTCCCAGGTGCTGCCCCTGCCTCTGCAGAAACTGAAGGGTGATGAAGGCCTGGGACGCAAACTCTCCTAATCTAGGGGGTGTATCCCAGGGACAGTGACATCCTTGGCCGAGCACATAGAGCAAAGGTCATGACCGAAATCCAGAAGGAGCCGTCAGAATGCAGAAAGAAAAGTAATACAGGTTTAGTTTCTTTTCAATATGCAGCCGCATTTGCCCCCAAAACACAGAACCAAGTCACGCCCTTGAGTCCGCAGCTCAGCTTCACCTTGCTCTTCCGTGTTTGACAGTTTTAGAGGATTTTGTGCTCAGTATTTTCCTGTTATAGTATTCCTTTCACTGCTTAACGATAAGGAGGGGAAGAAGTACACATGCATACAACATATGTGTATATATGTGTGTGTGTTGTAATCTTATGTCTGTGTGTATGTATACACAGTATATACTTCTATAAAATCTGAGTTTGAATTAATGCATTTAAATTCAGTGTGTTCCTTCATATTGTACTTTACCAGAATATAAATGCTGAAATCATAATTCCAGAAATAAAATGATATTCATCTAGTAAAAATTTCTCCTATCAGCAGGGATTATGTTTCATAGAGTTCAATTTAAGTTTTATTAGATGTGCAAGAGGTGTTAAATTTTCCCATTTTAAGTGTCCTTTAAAACCATACTTTTCATTCATTTATTTTTTTAATTTATTCAGGGGGTATTTATGGAGTGTCTACTATGTGTCAAGATAAATCTACTTTCTAAAAGTGAACAATAAAAAATACAAAGGCAAACTACCTCCTTTATAAAACTTATATTTTCAGAATATTATTTACCTTCTATTTTCTTTTAAAAAAATGAAAATGAACGTACCCTGGATACTAAGATTCTGAGGTGATTTTTGCTAGTTCACTGTCAAAGCATCATGACTTCTCTTAGCTTTAAGATATTTATAAACTCTGTGGGTTACCCTTGACCTTGACAATCCAGTGTGATCCTCCCATCACAGGGGACTCGGCAAGGACCCCACAGCTGCACCATGCTGCAGTCACTGACCCATCCCCCAAAGACTACTGGGGCTCATAATGGTTGGATCACACTTTCACGCTGACAGTATATGCTTTCTCAGCCTGGCACACGTGCAGCTTCTCACTGAGGAAGGGAAGGGAAGAGAGAAGAGAGAAGAGAGAAGAGAAGAGAGAAAACCACAGGCACTTTCACTGCACTGAGTAACACACGTGGTCGCTCCTCGCAAATACCCCCAGCGGGGGAATGAAACAAGTCCCAGCGACACTGTGTGCCCGAAGCAATCTCTCGTCCACCAGGGAGTTCTGTCACTGGCTCTGCCGTGTCCTGCTGACTCGCTCCCCCACACCACACAGGTCCAGGTTTAGGCTGGAGAGCATCGTGTTACACCTCTCAGGATTTCGTATAGTAACTGAGTCTCCACACTCTGCCAGGAGTCTTCTTTCCCAGGGTGTGACCTTCTGTTACTGATCCTGCACGGCTCCTCCCAGGCCCTGGGTATCTGGTTTCCAAAGAGTGTCATCACAAATTAGGAAGGGCTTATCGAAGAGAACACATAGAAAAGGCTGGGGATGTGTTTTCTGGGATTAACCATACTGGGGCGCTAAGAAGAGAAGAAAACTGTGAAGGGGAGCCTACCTTTATTTGGCTTACCTAGGAGGGACTGGCAGGGCCTACCTGTGACCTGTGGTGTTGACCGGGCCTGTCACTTCAAACTAAACACGTTTCACAGTGGCAGCCAGCCAAACACATAAATTCCGCCCCAAACTAAACACTGCGGAAGGTCTGCCTCGTTTCAAAACATCTATGCCAACTGCACGACAGCGTGTCATGGGTGTGATTCTGCAGAACCGCTGGAGGGGGCACTCTGCACTCAAGGGGTTGGCTGCTGACGCCACCAGCCCCCTGGCTTTTGGAAGGGTGTCAGGGTTTGTCTTTGTTCCTGTGAAATAACCAAGGCTGGGTGTGGGAAAATGGCTAAGAAAAAGGACCATTTAACTTCCTCACACACTTACCAGATAGCTTCACGAAAGAAAGTTTACGGAGGTGCCCCGGGGGAGCCAGGGCCTGGGTCCGGCAAGGACTGTGTGGCTCACTCCTCTGTGATCTCTGACGTCACAAACGAGGTCAGAGGATGAGGCTGTAAGACAGGTTAGCTCACAAGAACAAGGACTGTTGTTTTAAGTGTCCACAGTTTAGTATTTTATTGATTGTTGGTGATGATTTCTGGTGGGTTGGGGTTTATTTCTTAAAAAACCAGTGTCAAAGAAAATGTATGTGTTATTATTGCTTTTCTAAATGTTGACATTTGGGGTAGAAATGATGGTGATGGTGGGAACGTCTGCTTCCTGGGAGGAAAAAAAAGCAATTTCTGCCTCATCTCTTGGGAAAAAAAGAATTGAGATGCAGAAATTTTCTTGGGATACAGGTATCTACGGCTTCTATAATGAGCCCAATCCTACCTTTTCTATAGTGATCACAGTACGAAAGACATCTAAAACCTGTTAGGTCACTGACATATTCTTTTTGGACTGCGTGTCCCTCCTTCTTCCCACCCATCTCATTTTCAAACCTATTTTCCTAGGAGAATTTCCATCTGAATACACTGGAAAAAGCAGGTTGGGTTCTTTTTTCTGGCTTCCTTCTAGAGTTAAGTTTCTCTTCAGAGTGGCCTTACTCCGTCCGAATGACTCTCCATGTGTCCGTCCAGCATTCCAGGGAGAGTTTCAGGTGGTTTACAAGACTAAACAAAAAGGAGATGATTTAAAAGCTACAAGAGAAACATCGACAGCTTGAAGAATCCCTGGACTTAAGAGGGGAGGTCAGGACGTCTCACTTTGTCAGGTTTGTTAGTAGAGCTGCCAGCCAGGCGAGGGCCCCCCTGGCAGACATCTGTGCCCAGGCACAAAGACCTCTGTCTCCTTGCTCAGAGAACAGGAAACATTTCGTCTCTAACAGATCAAGGCTCAGAACATTGCCAAGTTTCGAGGCTCAGGAAGCTGGTGACCCTTCCGTTATCTGTAGCGGTTCCCATTCTTCGCGGAACAGCTGCTCATTTCCATCCCCCAGGCCTCCACGAGGGGCACTTGGCTGTCCTCCACCGAGCACACAGGACCAGGCCCCGAGAGATGCTCCCAGCTCTGCTGTTCCCGTGTTTGGTCGGCACTCGCCAGATGGGAACGGAGCGTCCGCAAAAATATCTCTGTGACTGTGAAACTTCAAAGGCACAAGGAGGGTGCACCATTGTTAATTTCCGTCGTTCTGCATTAGATAACTCTACTTAAAAAAAAGGATATAATTTTTTAAGTAAGTTAGTTACAGTAACCCAGGTCTTCAGAAGTTTATATTTCCACCAGCGTTTTTTATGGCTCTCGGTTAATGAGGCCCAGAATTTTGTGTCTGCTCTCTAACATCCAAACCGACTGCATGGCAATCTGCACAGCCTAAGCCCAGCCCAGACGTTTGTGTGTCGCGTCAAGGAGCATTTGTGTTTCAATATTGACGACGTTACTGGAGCACCTGCTAGCAAGACAAAGCGTCTTTCCGTTCAAGGGGAGTTCGGTAAATTTTGATCAGTGCTAGGTTCTGTTATCTGAGTGAAAAATACTACATAGTTTGGTGTGTTTATACAATTTGCATGTGTGTGTATATGTGTACGTGTGTATGTATGTACGTGATGTGTGTCATATGTGTATATATTATATATGTATATGTGATATATTTTTCCCTTCTCAAGAAGGACTTAGATTGTGGTACCAGACATGGTGACTAAACGAGACCCTTTACAAAGCACCACACGGGCCACACGCCCCTGGCCACTGCCACTCCTTCTCACTGACTCTGCTGTCTTGCAGAGGACTAGTCACGGCCTGAGAACCCAGGGTCCACAGCCACGCCATCACTCTAGTGTGGTAGTTTGAGCTGATCTCACACTGCTTCTCGTCAAGTCCGGGAGCTGTGCCCTGGTGGTATCAGCGGGGGCGAGAGGACGGGTCCTACAGCCTGTCCCGGGCACTTCGGCGGCACGCTGGAGGCTCACGGCTCCTCCTCACAGATCACACAGAACCGTGCCAGCCCTCATGCTGGTTCCACGTGCTGCACCCCTGGTTGATTTGTGGTTCTTGGACGTATCAGGCACGGTACAGGAATACCCAATGTTGGCATACAAACTCCTTAAACTCTCCAGCAGAAACTGCGGCGTGTCTTGAATTTGAGTTTTCAAAAGGAACCTAATTTGTGGTGCCAGGACACACTCTTCCAGGGGAAAGGTGACAGGATGGCAGAGGCAGGCTCCATCCAGTCAGCGTTCCAGCTGCACGTGGATGCCAGCCTCACAGGGCAAAGTGGGCAGAGCTGGGAACCATAAACAGGAGGCCAGGAACAGACCCCTTAAGCGCAGGCAACTGAAGTCTGGCCGGGAGAGTCCAACAGGAAACAGATAGGCCCCAAAACACATCTGCGGAAGCAAGGAAGGACCTAACAGAGCTGTCCAAAACCAGCAGGGGGCTGAGACAGGAAAAGCTGAGCACTGTCCTCTCGGCACAAAAGTTAGCTGACAATGTGTGTCCAACGCCCAAAGAGAGCCAAGCACTGTGGTGGGCAGCAAGCAGGAGGGACGAGGTAGACCTAAGCCTTGAACTGTGTCTGTAGAAAGCTTACATCTAGTTAGTTTGGGAGATGACGGGATGCTGGGGGCCACATACACCACCTGGGACTTCTCTGTCACTCCAATCCTTCTGACCATTTATTTCCCCATAAATACTATGAGCTTTATAGGCTTAATTTTTGCTCAAACCATATCCAACTATAATTTGTAAGCCTCAGCCCTTTATTATGTTTAAAAATCATTGGAGGCAGCCAAAGGAATGCTCAAAGTAAAACAAAACAAAACAAAACAAAAAGATGGTTAAAAGTTGAAATGTTTTAATTAAAAGAGTGAAAGAATTAAGAAATGAGTCCAGAGCAACAATAACAAAAAACAACAGACTATGACAACCCTTCATGAGCAAAAAATAGACAAACTTTTTGGAAACGTCGCCCAGGCTGACCCTCCAGAGGGATGTGGCCGAGATAAAGAGGTGAACTGGGGTGGTGGCCTGGAGCTCCTGGGCCAAATTTCCAGCCATTCTGGGAGCTGGCTGTTACATACAGCTACTGTTATACAAGACATTGTGTAAGCTTACAATTCAAGAAATTATCTTAAAAACAAAGGTAATAAATATTCAAAACTCATCACCCCCGAATTACTTCGTTCAGGAGGTTATTTGTGTCCATCTTCTCTGACAAAAAAACCTGTGCAATGGTGAGCCGCTCTGCCGCTCTTCCTGGCTCTGCTGTGACTGACACCAACTCTTTGTTTCAAGGCAGCCATGCGGTGGGGGGGTGGGGGGGGGTACTTACACTGCGAAAGTCAGCAAAGCTAAGAGTGCATAAATCCCATAAAATTACATGTACTGAGGGCCAGGCAGGTATGCCTTTGCATGAGCTTGGTTTATTATTCTGTTGGTTGTCTAGACTTAAAGTGATTATAATGCAGGTAAGACTTCAAATGTCTCAGGTCTTTATCCCTTACATTGTGGATTACACAAATACAATGAAGGAAATTTTTTTCCAGTATTAGAAAACTATCACCTGATTCAGAAGAATGAGTGAGTGGGACTTTGACATCCATCGGTTGTGTTGCTTTTGTCTTTCTCACTAAAGTAAAAGACCGCATCCGTCAGCATTCATGCTGCAACTACATTCACTACAGTGAGGTTATAGGCTGGCTGTGGATACGAGAGTTCACGAAAAACATCAACGAAAGTATTTTGTGAGAATTGTAATAAACTTATGTGGATGCAGATATGTCTCATATATGTGGACAATTTTCCCCAGGAGTTGGCTGTTAACACGTTTACCGGCACACTGCTGCACGGAATTCGCTCGGCACTGGAACAGAGAAGGACTGACTGGTGAGGGGCAGCTGGAGAACGTAGGAGTGAGCCAGTAGAATAGGAACAGACCCTAAGACCATAACCGACTTTGCCCCCAGATGGGGCAGCAGGCTGCCTCCTCAATGAGCCAAATGCAGGCCCCTCGGTGTGTGTGAAGGCAACAGTGCAATGCCACGTGGTGGGTGCTGTAGCCGAGGAGGAGTCAGAAGAGATGCCTGGCTTTGTTTAATTTGGTTTTTTTCATCACTGCATCTTCATACAAGAGGAAGTGAACTGTGATTTGACTGCTGGACTAGGAAATATATGTAACTCGTATTTGTGGCTTACAATTCACAAATGTTACACGGGATGGAGATAATAATGGGAGGCGATGTCTCTCTACCACCTGTTCACTCCCGTACATTGTGGGAAAGAACTCTGTTACTTACACGCACACAATGCGAGGACTATGTCTGCAGTCCAGGCTCTGAGGATGAAGCCATTATCTTTGCCCTGGTACGTCTTACTGGGAGGCTTGGCGACCATCAGCCTGGATGCCTCTCCTGGGGGAGCCCACACTTTGAAGCCCAAGGCTCTAGCTCACAGGACCTTCCTTCCTGAGGCCATCAGGGACCCGGAGCCCCAGCCACAGACTAAGCTCTGCCTTGTGCTAACCCAGGGAGGAGCGGGCAGCCCGGCTGTCATCTGCTCTCAGTGGCCTTTGTCTCGTAGTGAAAGACAGACGTTTGGGAGGAGTTTAAGATGGGAAACCTCTGATTCAGTCACAGATCTGAGTCATACGGTATCCAGAGTTAGTCTCTACGTACACGGCAGTAAGATTTCCTTGCCTAGATAAAGCTGAAAGATGGGGGATGGGAGGGGAAGGTGCACTGTGGGTTACACAGAGAAGGTAAGTGAGAACCCTCATAAAAATGTGCCTGACGCTTGCCCAACCTCCAGACTTCTTCCTTGCAGAAGCCAGTAATTACCCTGCAAGATCTGAGCTTGTTTAAACTGTTTTTTTTTTCTCTTACAACCTGAACCATCTTAACTGACACTCAGCAAGATGTGACGCTGGGGTTTGGACAGGGCGCCGCCACTCAGCCCCGTAAGGAAGAGTGAGCACGTGCCAGGCCTGGTCCTCCGCGCATGCTTCTCCTCCCAGGATCCTCTGCTTTCCAGCTGTCTCTCCATCACTCCACCAGAGACCATGTGAGCACTGTTCTCCACTTCCAGCATCCCCTTCCCCATTGTTACTTCTTGCCACAGCACTGCACAGTCCCTACACATATTGTCCAAATAATCACTCGATGTCCCTCCGGAGTAAAAGGGGGGAAAAAAAGGAGGCCATAGGTGAGGAGGATTAGCCAGCTGCATTTTCTGACAATTACCAGAAACATCTGAGCAGTTCAAATCCAGCCCTTTCCTGTGGAAGAACACTGGCTGACGATGTCTATTAGTTTTGTTTTTCTAACATATGTTTTTAATAGTAGTGATGATGATATGAAATCCACTCCCTCCCCCCCACCCCCGCGAGTTGATAGCCCAGAGAAAAATGCAAGTGCGGACCAGGAGTTCCTTCCCCCCTAAAGCCAGGGAATGCATTCTTGGGATGACCTGGGGTCAATCCTCACCATCAAAATCTTGCTGTTCTGAGCACTTCTATTCTGCAGAGATTTCCTTTAGTGAATAGAAAAGTATTCACTTAAAAAAAAAACCCTCTAAGCCTTTGCTCTGAATTGTAACCACAATAGTGTAGAAATGTTCTTGCTTTTATCTGAGCCATCTTTTCCCACTATTTGCTATTTCTTATTAGATTCTTCAGTATCACATCCAGATTTTATTATTCATTTCACAGATGAAGCATTTTGTCAGCTGTCAGATTGAAAGTGCGGCCGTGTTAAGGCAGATGGCTTAATTACGGGGGAAGTTGAAGCAGACAAAGCCTCGTTCTCGACGTGGCACTGGGAGTGGTGAGCTGTGGCGCCGTGCCCCCATACTCTTTCTACCAGGTCTCTACCTCTGGGCATGTCCCCAAGCCCACCTTGTCACCCACCCCTCCCGTTCTGGCTGAGTCTCCCGGAGTGGGCATTGGTGAGTTGGCCCGCCTTGTCACACACCTGCCAGCAGTGGGGGCCAACCTGGCCGCGACGAGAGGCTGCCCCTCAGCTGTGCCTTCTGACTAGTACCTCTCACCTTTATTCTTCAGGCACCAAGCATCTAGGGTACAACAATAACGTAGATTAGCTTAAATATTTATAAACTGTGGCTTTTTTTTTACACACAATGCATGTTCAGTGTAGAAAATGTCAATAGGAAAAAAAAATACCCAAATCTCACATTCCAAAGATAACTGCTATGAACATTTGATGTATATATTTCCAGATTTCTTTGCATATGCATATCTGACAATCTGTTAAATGTTAAATCCATAAATCTGAATTGGATATATTCTAAAATATACGAATATATACTCCAATGTGATTGTACTATGTATGTAATTATGTGAACTACTTTTTCATTTGCCACAGATGGAGTAGATTTCCTTTCTAATAAATAAGTACACATATACTTCATCACTGTTAATGACTGTGGGGTAGTCAGTCATATTAATATACCATAATTTATTACCTGCAATAAAATGCCATTTGATGTAGCCCCCAGGTTTTTTTTTCTTAACCATGAATGTTGCCGGCCTGAAGATTTTAGTGCTTTGTTTTCTGGAACGCATTCTTACACGTGTACATTTTACATGGTCAGGGTAACAGGATATGGATTCTTTCTAGAGCTTTTGATCCACACCCAGATTTCGCTCCAGAAATGTTATACTCGTGTAGGTTCCAGCGTAGTTGGGCGAGGCTTGCGGGGGGGAGGGTCAAGGGTTGCCACCTGGATGGACAATTAGAGGGAGGCACGAGTATTTGTTGTCACCAGTCAGTTACCGATCACTCGTGGTCATTACCCTTATCCTGACCATTGCCTTGGACAGAAAATGAAATTTCTGACATTACCAAGGACCTAAAATGCTTAATGAAATTAAATAAGTTAGTGCCAAATTAATGTCAAATCACCATGGACTTGGACAAATGATTCACAGTGTATTCACAGAACAAAAATTGAAAATAATATTTACCTCATAAAAGTTTTATATCAGCCCTGGCTGGTGTAGCTCAGTGGATTGGGCACGGGCCTGTGAAGCCAAGGGTCACAGGTTCGTTTCCCAGTCAGGGCACATGCCTGGGTTGCAGGCCAGGTCCCCAGTGGGGTACACATGAGAGGCAACCACACATTGATGTTTCTCTCCCACTCATTCTCCTTCCCTTCCCCTCTCTCTAAAAATAAATAACTAAAATATTTTTTAAAAAGTTTTATATCAGAGATACAGCATTTATATCCAATATATTCAGGTAAGTTCCAAATAGCTAAGTCTTGCCTGAATATTCTCTTTAGTTCCAGGTCTACATTTCTCTCCTTGCACAAGACACATTAGTCTGTAGAGTTATATAATTCAGCACCTCCAAAGTCTGATTTCCAAGTCTTCCTTCCAATTTTGGTATTTCTGATACAAGTGCAATCCAATCTGTTTTCCTGGCTCAACCTACCTGACCCGTCATTAGTGCATTAAAATCACCGTCAATTCTCTGTGCTGTCCCCACTTTTCTACTCATCCAAAACGAAACCTGGGCCTCACACGCTTGGCTCAACACTAGACCACTGCTGATCTCCTTGCTCCCTGTGGTTTTCCTAGTTCTCGTTCACTCGCTGTTTATGACTAATTAACTTTTTCTAACTGCAACCGACTCCGTTTCACTCCCATATCGAACGCCAGAAGTGACTCCTGACTGGTTACTGGAGGACACCCAACACGCCAACCAAGCAGAGCGTGCCTGCACACAGCTCCTTAATGCAGCGGTCTGGTGAGGCTGTGCTCCTCCCACCTCTTCTCTCCAACGCCTTCCAGTTTGACTGCACTGGATGACCACTGTGCTCTACATGGGGTCTGTGCTTTTTCTACTTCAAAGATCTGCTCACATCACGTCCTGTCCCGGGTACTTCCCCTGCCTGTCTTGTACATCTGTGTCTTTCCTATCCATTCCAGCTTTTAGCATTTCTCCAGTGTTTGTTTCAGCCCAAAAGAGACAAGAGGCCTTCTGCTAGTGAATGTCCACTATACTTCTGTTTAGTCCTCTTGGCCTTAACAGTTATTCGTTTTCTTATCTTATCCCTGTGGTTAGTCTCTTCAGTTGTCCATGAGCTGGGGCTGTGACTGGTCCTTCTTAAATCTCCTACCATTACCCGATACCTTAAGGGTAGTATTTGCTTTATAACAGCTGTAGGGTACCACAAAGACAGGAAAGGTTAGATGGAAAATTCACTGGACTAGTGTATATTAAAACACACTTTAACTATGAAGATTTAAAAACGGCTTTCTTTCACAAACGATGAAACTAAAGTTACAATAGACACTCCACGTTACATGATAACATTACAGGGTTTTAGAAATCTCATAATCTAGGAAGTAGTAATGGATTTCCCACAAGATAGGTTAACTCTGTAATAGAAACTTTTTATTCTAAACTGCTGTTTTTTCAAAGGCCAGTATCCTAATATGGGTTGACTTGATTATCCTTTACAATGATCGATAATGCTATTCAACACCCCCCTCCATGGATAGTACAAGTCCTATCAGCCAACCTTTGATTTTTCCAAAAGAGAGAGAGAGAGAGAAAGAGAGAGGGAAAGGAAACCTTCCCTTTTAATTTCATTTATATTTTTCTCCAGATCTCTTTTGGAAACCTACAACACCTTGCCTTTGATAACTGCCATGCCCCAAATTGGATAAATCTAGAAGGAAAAGTAACTTCCACTGTGGGTCAAGTTTCTCCCCCAGCCTCAGCCCCCAGCCCACAAAAAGAAAAGAAAAATAAGATAAAAAAAAAGATATGACTTTTTTACTTCCATGTTTTTACTCTAATTCTTAAAAAACTTAAAAACTAGTGTTTTACTGATAATATACATCTTGAGTGGTCGTTGAAGTTAGATTACTCCATAATCTAAGGCACTGAGTTTAACAGAAGCCCCTCGGCCTTGCTTCACTTGACTTTGTGCCAGCGACCTAATTGTAACGGTGACACTCAGGCGGCCCCTCAGCTGCTCAAAACCCTCCAGGGTTCTCACTGTCCCTGAGATACAGACCATGCCGCACCTGCTAGTCCCTCTTACAGTCAAGCCCCAGGACTTCTTCCCACGATTACTTCTAGATAAAAGCCTCCAGGTGGCAACGTTGAGTTTAGTGCAGCAAGGGGCGGGAACCACTTACAACTCCTGATACAGGGAGTAGCTGAGTGGGAGTGGTGGCTTGGAAGATTAATCAGGCCTAGAGTAGTAAACAGGAGCCCTCCCTGGAAGGGACATTCACACCTTCTCTTCTTGGAGCACTTTGCTTTATTTTCTGGAATGCTGCTTCCAGGGCTCAAATCCCACTCACACTTCAAGGTCCCTACGAAGAACATGAAGAATTTCCAGCTCACTTCACCTCAAAGGGACGCGTCATTCCCTTCTCAGGCAATCTTTGGCACAAATTGTCTGAGCCATCCACGAGACATTCAATTTGCTATTGCTTTGCTATTTATCATTGTCATGCATTATCATTTAATGGGTTTTTAATGCATGTTATTTGTTTCTCTGATTAGATTATACATTTCTTGAAACCTGAAATTATATTGTGCACATCTTTGGAGCCAACTAGCAACTTTACATAACAACATATTTACTGCAGATACATTATTGGTCTTTGGCAAATACTGATAATGCGTAATGAAGTTGGGGAAAGATGGTTGCTCGGTTATCTTTGGCTCCCTCTAGTGACATCCAGAATATAACACGTTGCTGCGCATTCTCATTTCACCCCATCTGTTGTAACTTTACAACTGTTAGATATCACTCAGAGCACTCACTCAGCTGCCAGAAAGAAATAACTATTATAGCCCAAGTGCATCGGTCTCTTACTGTAGGCCAAGAGTTGCTAAAGACATTATTCAAACCATCTCATCTAATCTGCACAAAAGGCAGGGGAGATGGTTGTTATTATTCTCCAGTTTGCAGATGAGAAGATAGAGGTGCAGGGAATGTCTGGTGGCTTGCCTAAGGTCAAACGGTGGGATCTTCTCCCACTTTACTTCCTTTTTTCAGCTTTACTGAGATGTAATTGATGTATAACACTGAGTATGTTTATGGTACACAACATGATGATTTGGTAAATGTATATTATTGCAAAATGATTACCACAATAAGGTCAGTTAACACACACAAAACTTCACACAGTTACATTCAGTGTGTGTTGGGACTTTTTAATATGTACTCTCTCAGCAACTTTCAAATATACAAAACAGTATTGTTAATGCTGGTCACCACGGTGTCCACTGGATTTCTAGAACTTGTTCATCTTGTAACTGGAACTTTGCACCTCAGACTACCTTGACCTATCTCCTTTCCCCCAACCCAGACTCAAGCAACCACCAAGTACTACTTCTATGAGTTTGTTTTGTTTGTTTGTTTGTAGATTCCTCACATAAATGAGATCATATAGTATTTGTCTTTCTCTGACTTGTCTTGCTTAGCATAATGCCCTAAAGTTTCACTCACGTTATTGCAAATTGCAGAATTTCTTTTTTATCACTGAATGATACTCCTCTGTGTGCATGTGTGTGTGTGTGTGCGTGAGAGAGAGAGAAACAGAGACAGAGAGAGACCCTTTTTATCCATGTATTTGTCAATGAACACTTAGATTGTTTCCATGTCTTGGCCATTGTACCCTTATTTTAAAGTAGGCACTCTGGAGTACTGGGGCTATTGAATAATTGGGCTATTTGGTTGATTAGCTTTATTTCTAAATGCTATATGACTTAATCAAGAATGTCTGGTTCTGACAAATACATGTGCATAGCAGGCATTACTCAGTGTAGCTTGAAAAGAACTGAACTGCATATGGCAATGAATAAAGGCAGAGAAAGCATTGTTCAGATGGCCAATGCAGTCTCAAATTTCCAAGAGATAATTATTTTAAAATAGGCCTTATTTGGTATTGCTTTGCATATAAATAGGGTTAATTAAAAAACTAATTATTTATTATCATTTAAAAATAGTCTCCTTTTAAATGTCCAACTTTTCAATTAATGACCTATTCATTACATGACTTTGGTTATAATGGATAATGTTTTGATACAGGCATGATAAAATTGAAATGCATGATTTTTATTTGCAATAGGTGATTTGCATAGTAACAACTCATGGACTTTTTCATGTTAGTTCCACAATGTATCCTGAATAAAGAATGAAACAGTGTCATTTTAAGTGGGAAAAAAGTCTATAATGTTAATATTAGTATTGATTCCCTATTTTGAAGAGAAGGAATCATATCAACAATGAACAAAATAGGTAAGTAAAAATAAAAATTACTTGCACATTCTATGTTACCTCCCCACTGAGAGGCAAATGATGCAGGTGGCCTTATATGAATAACAGTAAATTTCGGTATATTTTGAAGCTTTACATTGTGTCTAGCTAGACAGTCCCAATATTTCAGGGAAAATAAAACTTAAAAGTCACTCTTTTGCTCTCCACCCCCCCCCCGCCCCCACCGCCCACCAAGCATACACTATTATTAACAAGAGGCAGCTGGTTCCCATTAACGTTTGAGAGACGAGATCTATCTTAGAAATTATGATTAAGTTGAATTGTAGGCCAGGAGAATTAGTCAGCCCTCACATGCATTTGTAGTCATGCTAATCACCAGCAGGGAACAGATGTAAATGTCTTTCAATGAACTGTAGGGCAAGTGAGTCTCGTGTGTGTGCATGCAAGATTCAGAGAGAGAGAGAGAGAGAGACTGTGTGTGTGTATGAGACAGACAGAGACAGGGAGAGAGGCACCTTGGAGATACGCTGTCATTCACAGCAGGCAGCCCCATCCACCACAAGATCAGGTCTTAAAACTTCTCTATTGTTTGTACAAATGACTTTTAGGTATTGCCCAGGTGCTTGGATATGCATTTGAAAAATAATAAGTGATTTCTCACCTTTCATTGAAAAAATATGGAATTTGAAAGTCTGAATAAGAGGTACGGGTGGGGGGGAGCAGGGGAGGCGGAGGGGGTGGTGCCCTGTGATAGCCAAGAGTTACAGAGTGGGAGGCGGAGCTGCTTCGAGCCCAGAGCCCCCGAGCCTAAGCAGACAGACCTAGATTTGCAGCCTCTCTCTGCCAATCACTTGCTGTGTGACCCTAGAAAAATCAGTCAGCTTTTCTGAGCCTCCTTTTCCTTATCTGTAAATGAATGATATTTATTCACAGAGCTGTGGCGAGGATTAACCTGAATCGGACCTTCTCTCTGACCTGATTTTAAGAGTGCCCAGACCCACAGAATGGTTGCATGCTCTCAGTCCATGCTCGTTCCCCTTTTCACTCTATTTCACCTTACTTACCATGGGAAGGCCCCCAGTGTGTCAGCTGCTTAAAATACCTGCACATAACCATGGGATTCTCAGATAATGGCAGGACCTGTATACCTTTGATGAAGTAAGATAAACAGATCAGAAGCTTCCATTCTCCTGGACCAATAAATAATGGCTTATTTGTCTACAATTTAGCCCCTGAGTCAGATAGGAGTCAAATACATTGGACTTGACATTCTTTACGAAGACACTGTTACTGCTGTTGCTACAGAAAGGAGGGGAGGTGGACTGGCAGCTTCCCACGGCCTGGGATCAGGAAGTGCTCGGTGAGCGGGAGTGTCTCCCGTGCTCTTCTTTCCTCCCTCCCTTCCCCACCTCTCAGGCCCTTCCCCCATGGGAAAAAAAAAGAATGTGATTGTAGACAAGGTTCCCTGATTTTCACAACTTACTAAAATGCACAGATAACCTATCTGGGTTATCTGTGAAACATTTTGAGAAAACAGGCTGCTCATATGACAACCTCACTTATGAAGCTGAAGTCTTAAAAACAAGGCACGGAATGAATGTCTTGAAACAAAGAACTGAATGTCCTCTGACGGATGGTCCCCGGTAGCATCGAGGGAGGAGAAGGCCACTCCTCGGAAGGCCCATCCGCACAGGAAACTGTGACGGTACCATAACTGGGCACTGTGGAAGCCAACCAGCGCTCGCAAAATGCAGAGGAATGAGATAAGGCCTATCTCCCACTCTGGCTTTACTACATCCCAGGTTTGGGAGTGAGGGTTATAATATGGCATCAGCTGGACTAGGAGAGCAGTTGAGAGAGGCCAAGAAGCATCGAGAAGGGGTCAGATGCTGCAGAGACTTCCCATACAGGCAAATGGCAGCAGAGGTGACGCCAAGGCAGGAGGGCACAGGGACACAGCAAACCTTGACCTGTCTACCTAGTGCAAGATTTGTTTCGCCCTGTGCTCTGCAGATCGTGTTTGTGAGATGGTCCCTCGGATGAGGGCCGCTGACAAGTGTCATCTTTAGAAGTCACCTACAGTAGTCAGGGATGGGAAGCCAGGCTCCCACTAAACTGTTGTAGGAGAAAGGAATTACCTTTGACCCGATGCCAGCTGTCTGCCACGCACTATGCTAACTCATGTTCAGTGCTTTCCATTTTGCTCACTCCTCAACAATTCAATACTTTTCAAGTTTTTATCTCCCTTTATTGTGGATGAAGTAGCTGAGTCTTGGTGCTGTGAAATCATGTGTCCAAGTGAACCCGGCTGGGTGAGTGATAGAGGTGAGATTTCAACCCAAAGCTGGCCTAGTGCCATGTTGGTCTCCCCAGTACGGGAAAGCAGTGCTGTGGAGGACAGACAGACAGACCTCTCCAGGCCAGAGAGGACCTTCTTTGCCCAGTGTTTCTGAGGAGTGCTCTGTGGAATACTGACTAGTCTAAGGACTTATTTCCCCAAAAAGCTATTTGTTGATCGTTGCTGTTAAATAAATGTGTATATTATTTTTATATGCTATGGTGACTTTTCAGAGATGCACATTAGCTTGCTTTAATATTTGATAATCCCGTACCAAAAGAAATCAAACTATTCGACTTGGTTTTACTGAACTTCAACATTTTCTTTTGACAAAAATGTAAGTCTCTGATAAAATCAATGCTCTACCCAGTATGTATATTTTAAATGCTGTTTCAGAGACCAGCAGGACACTTCTGCTCTTTCTCCTGCTGGGCTGTTTCCACACGCAAGGCATAAGCCAACTCATGATCGCAGCGCATGTTGAATAAGAAACAACCTCCACTCAGAGCCCGTGAGTTCTGGGCTCTGATAAACAGTGTTCAAATCCTACTGCTCCCTCTCTCGAGCCAGGCAACCAGGACAACATTTCCCTGGTCTGAGCCCTGGCTTCCCTGGCTTTCTGATGAGAACAAGGCCCACTTAACAGGACAGTTGGAACAATGAGATGAAACGATAATAATTCACATGAAATACGCTGTAAATCACAGAGCTAGAAGTGTCATATTTTAACTCTGCTGTTTCTTTAAAGAATATTTTTTTTTCTTCCTGTGTCTTGTCTTTGACTGGTTGACAGAGGAGAAGTGAAGCCAGACCCAGGCCTCTACAGACTTTTGCCGTTGGGTCAGAGGGACAGGATGACACCTCCTCAATTGGACAAGTAGGATTTACCTAAAATTCGGCCTTATCATCAGGCCTACCACTAAAATTTGGGAACCTATGGATTCTCACTAACACTTGGCACAAGATTCTCATTATTACTATTGCTATTTAGCTTTGTTCAAAAAATTCTGCACAACATGTAGGCTGTCCATGACGATGGCCTATGTTTGTGTTTGGTAAAGAAGCTTCTGGAAACATGCGTGCAAAATCAGCCCAGGTGCCCAGCTCATGACAGGCCTGCCAGTTATGTCCTCTGGCCTCCTGTATCTGTCCCTCCCAGGTTTTGAAAAAGCCGGAGGGAGCCTAGAGATTCCAAGTCATTCTTTTTATATTTCTTTTTAGGTTGTGTGTAGGAAATGGATTGAGTAACTGGGGAAAATGAGTTTGGAGGTAGAAAGCCCCAGGGGACCTGGCACATAAATGTCAGTTTGGGGGTTGAGTAAAGAGGGGGGGCGGGTAAGGACGTGGGGAAAAGACATAGATACGAGTCGGCTCCTTCATACTCTACATGGGTTCATCCAGATACTTTTTCACACCTCAGCTCTTGAATTGTTGTCTCTAAGGTTATTCTAAGACTTGTGTGTTGCTCCTAAAAAAATCCTTGATATCTTTCTCTCTCACACACACATACGCGCGCACACGCGTGCGTGCGCACACACACACACATTCTCCCATCTTCCATTCTTCTCCTCAGTTCACTTCCTTTCATTCTTGCCTTCCCTGTAATGGGCGTACATTGTAGCCGAGGCTGCAGGTAGGCTACGTCAAACATTTTCTTGCAAGAAATCAATCTCCAGGACATAATCGCCCAAATGCTACCTCCCAGCCTGAGCTGGAATCACTAGAAGCAGCTGCCACAACCCAGTATCTGAAGAGGAAACGTCAATCTGGCAACAGGTTTGAGGACAACTTACCAGAAATTGTGAATCTTGGGAGCCTAGAAGGCTCCCATGAAACACACGTTCTTACTCGAATACAAAGGGCAAGAAAAAAAGGGCATTCTATGGAGACGGAATAGGGGGACAGTCCCATTTTTCTCTCGCTTTCTGCTCCCTGTGAGAATCAGAGTGCGCTGGAAACCATGAAACCAGCAGGCCCAGCTGCGGGGGCAAGAAAGCAGTTTATTAGGGAGATGACATTTTTAATGGGAAACACTTGCTGGACGAGAACAAAAGGGCTTGTTTGGTCAGAAAGATGCTCTTGAATCTCCTCTGAAGTGCATGAAAAAGTAATTTCATTTACGCAGCGTGCCCTGAGCACGGGAATTTCCTCAGGCTCCAGATGTTGTCCGGCACAGATGCTGAACAAATGGCGCAAATGTCCTGAGAGTTTTACCCAAAAAAAAAAGTCACTTCAGGGAATTTTATGAGTTTTGTGGCCAAGAAAATCATTAGCAAATAATGAGCTTAAGAAATAAAAGGCTGAGGTTGGCAGTAGGCTGCTGGATGTACAAAAGTATTCCTGATCATCTGAAATCGAACACAGAGACCAGTTTCCAACTTAGAAAAATAGAAACCGTGGTGTAGCTGCTGTAGTTGGACTCGCTCAGTGACCTTCGGAAAATGAACGGTGAGAACTGTTCGAGCCGCCTTCTCAAAATGATTAACTCTGGTCTTACCATATATTAATTGTTGGAGACATGAACATTTGAAACACAAAAATTATTACCTTATAGTAGTAATTCAGATGATTTCAGAAAGGGCAAAGCTGCTAGGTCTGCTCGAATTTCCCTTCCAGGAACATTCACTGTGTCCTCAGTCCTGGACCAGCTCACGCACACACAGGTGACACAGATGTACCCAAGTGACAGCTTTCTAGAACAACAAGAGCATGATCCAGGTGGCCCTCTGAACTAACTGCACAGACTGAGCGAACACAGGCCAGTGCTCCCCGGAGAGCCACCAGGAATGGGCTTTTCTGGGCCAGCTCCTCCCTCACCAACTCTGGCAGAGGCCTGTGTGTGTGGCTGGGAGAGACCATGGCTCACGTAGGGTGTTTTCAGTCAGGATCTAAGGACCAACTGTGCTTTTGAAAATTCAGAACGAAATCAGCCTCTGATTCAAGTGTCAAATCTGGTCATAGGACCCAAGTCATGAGTGCGGTTTCAGTTGGGAGGCTCATCTCAGGAGCGTTCACAGAGCAGCAGGTGCACCATCTACCTGGTGGCCATGAGCAAGAAGATAGAAGGAGCCACAAGACAGTCACTGCCACCCCTGGGCTGAAAGGGCCAGACGTCCTCTAGATGTCCCACCAACCTCTACAGGAGAGGATTCCGCAGCCCTTGCCACGACCAGTGTGATTGCCATTAGTCATCATGGCCACAGCTCTGAGTTTACGGGCACCGACCAGGCACTATTTACTGTCTACGACTGCGCGTGATCCTTCATCCTCACCAGAGCGGATTCTGTGATCCGTCCCCACACTTTAGGACTGAGACACTGAAGCTCGGAAAGATTAGGTAAGTTGTCCCAGGTCACACATGCAATTAGTGAAGGGGAAGGAGGAGCCGTAGGTGCTCATCAGCTGATAGTCCAAACACCCAAGGGAAGGTCTGTGAACTGGGGGAACAGCCAGACCGGCCAGTATTTAGAATCTGGCCAGTCCTGTGCCATGGAGTGGCTCTCGCTGGCTCTGGGAAGTCGTTTTTAAATAAACGTCTTCAAAGCAGTAAATCACCTTCCATCTCTTAAGCAGATGGGAGATAAACAAAGCCAGTGAAGTAATGCCCATATATGCATGAATCTCGCGGCTGAGGTGTGCATGGGGATCTCTAATCTGTCAATGAGATGGAGTAGGAATGCACCCAGCCAAGGCCGGGGCTCCTCATTATCCTGCGTCAGGAGCTTTCACCGCTGTCTGTGCTCCAGCGTTTGCCTACCTGGCACTGGCTAGGTAACGAGGCAGGAAATGAGGAGCATCAAGGCCAATTAGCACCTACCCTGCAGACAGTCACTGCCATCTGCAGTAAAGACAGCACCGCAGCGTGGTTCCTGGAAGCTACCCCTTCTGAGAGCAAAAAGCAGCCCCCACAGATATCAGGTCGGCCTTAAGTCGGCAAGGGTGAGAGCGCTTCCAAGGACGAAGGACAATGGGGTTTTTTTATCCGAAAATGAGCGACTTCTGGTCAGTGCTTTTAAATACAGGAAACTGGCCAAAACCTAGAATTTCATTGGTCTCCATCAGCCTGGTGCTCACGAAGGGGCACAGGCAATGACGTGTACAGAACCCAAACCCAGAAAGATGACTTCACACTAGAAACTGCTGTAGTAGCCACTGGCTGTTGAAGACGGCCTGGGCCGCACTGTCCATGCCGTGCGTTTTCCCTCTTAGTCCTCCCGACAGCGCGGCAAGGCACAGACAGAAGCACGGGTTTCGGGGGTCAGAACTATGAAATCTGAACTCCTAAATTACTTAGGTTTCTCAGCCTTTATAACATTGTTTGAGATTTAAATTTATGTGATGTTTGAGCACCCAGCTGAAGCTCGGGGCTGAGTAAATATTACTTCACTTTGTATTTTTTTTCTTCACCTAATATTTTCCAAGTATGACTGGATTCCGTCTTACATCAGCAGTTCCCTCTTCCAAATAAGGACAACCTAAATGATTAATTTGTAATAACTGAGATGACTGCAAATGTACATTTTTAAACAGGACTCTGCATTACTTATTTGCATAGGAATTGAGATACATATATCTTAATATATAAGTATATTCCCAAATCTCAACCTGCCAGAAAACCTCAACATGCCATAGCTACAAATCTGCCACAATATCTGTTGCTTCTTATGAAAAAGTACTGCAGTTGTTTAAAAAAGAAGAAGAAGAAGAAAACCACCGTTTAGGAGGAATTTCTGTAGGAATATTATTTTTTTCCATGGGCTATTAGATGTGGATAGTTAGTAAGGAAAAAAAAAATGTGAGACTGTGACAGGAGCAGGGAAAAAGGGTCCTGTCTAGCTCTCTCATGCAGGTTATCACAGCGCGCACCGCCTCTGGCCGGCTTCGCAGCCCTGTAAACTGGAGCGCCCTGATGAGAACGCAACCATTTCTTCAAAAACCGCTGGGTCTAATGCAGTACAACCAATGACTGCCCTGTGGACAGACCCATTTTGCATCAATTTGTAAATTCATCTTAGAATTCCTGACTCCTTACATATGCCTCTGCTCTTTGAAATCTCCTTTAAAGTAATTACAACATTTAACCTATTTTTGACACATGTTCATTTCATATTTGTATAAGAAGCATGATTGCACCATTTCATCAAAAAGTATTCTTTCATAGTTTTAAAGACAGCTGACTTTTCTGGCTTTGAGGGAAGAAGGAAAAAAAAAAAGAAAGCACATTGTTTTTCCATAAGGCTTTCGACTCTAAAGAGATATCGCAGATTGCCATTTTCCTCTAACAAGATCAGAAAATACAGACCTTGGGAAAAAATCTCAAGCTGGATCTTTGGGTTTATAATGAACCTGCCTGAGATCAAGGGGTGGGCGGGGGAAAAGATTACCACATATAGCCAAAGTCTCGAGGAAATTCATGCATTTAAAGATATTTTGCTTTCATGTATTTTTAAAACATAAGTATATGTAGAGGGTTTACTCTGTAAGTCAAGTATCTGCCCCTCTTTCCAGGTGCTAGATCATTTCTACAGGATCTCCCTGGACCACACTTTTGTAACTGGATTAGCAGAGGACATCTGGTTTACGGAGCAGGCAGGCCCACTATGACTTCCCCCAACGAGGCAAGCAGTCGGCCTTGCTGTGTGGATCTTTCCATTATCCATAGTGTCTCTCTTGCTCAATGGTATGCAGCTGAAGGAATTATTCGGGAAGAATGAGACCTTAGGGAGCACACGAGGACTTGGGCATTGTGAATTAAGAGACATTCATGGTCTTTCCAGCTAATCAGAGTAAGATAAACAAGGTCACGAGGAGAACGCAAAATCTGTCTGGAATATCCACTGTATTCCCAGAAATGTCATCTTCTTCCAAAAGATGGATGAACTAATTCTCCAATATAGTCACTGATGTTAACATAGAACATCACAGAATTACATTTACTTCTTAGGTCTTAAAGCAGATAAAAACTTTTAAGCAATCATGTATTTGTGAATGAGAAATGATAAAGGTCTACATAAAGAGAATAAAAAGTGGGGCAAATACTTTCAGAGAAAGAAATTGTAAGCAAAGGAAAAAATTTCATTACTCCAAAACAATTTTTGTTAGGCCAGAGAAATGTGCATTACTTTAAAAAAATTGTTTTTAGGCCAGCTGTGTTCTAAGATGTGATATTACTAGAAGGAGTCCTATATATTTTTATTATTTTTATTTTGCATTTTCTCCATTAAATCCAGGATGTTAAACTATCTTTAAAAGAACTGATCACTAATGGCCAGTGAAGACACATATAATATTCCTAGGGACATACTGCATATATGCAATTTACTGAGTCTGGAGATAAGGATACACCTGTGAACCTATCACTACACTCTATGCCATAAACTTACACAACCCCTCTAAAAGTCCCCTCCTGCCCTCTTTTATCGTTATGATGACTATCATTCCTTTATGTGTGTGGAAAAACACAACATAAGGTCTACCATTTTAGCAAACTTTGAAGAAGATAATGCAGTATGGCTTACGATAGACACAATTCTGCCCAGCAGACCTCCAGGACTTGCTCCTTTTGTGGAGTCTCACTGTGTAGCTCTGCGGCCGCCTCCCCGTTCTCTCCTCCCTCTGGCCTCTGGCAAACACCATTCTGCTGTCTCCTCCCATGCCTTCGACTGTTTCAGGTGTCTGATACAAATGGTATCATGTATTTATGTATCTTTCAGCTTCTGACTTACTGCACTTAACACCATGTCTTTCAGGTTCATCCATGGTGTTGCTAAATGCAGACTTCCCTTCTGTTTAAAGGCTGTGTTATATTCCACTGTACACATATACTGTACCATAGTTTGCATATTATTCATCCTTGTGTGTCTCGGTTATTGTAACACTGCTGTGGACGTGGAAGCATAGATGTCTGTCTGAGATCTTGATTTCAATTCCTTTGGATATAGACTCAGAAATGGCACTGCTAGACTGTACAATGATTCTGTTTTTAATTTGTTTGAGGAAGCTCCATACTGTTTTTCTTAGTGGCTGCACCAATTTATAGTCCCACCAACAGTGTACAAGGGTTCCCTTTTCTCCATATCCACACCAACACTTATGTTTTTTGTTTTCAATAATAGCCATTCTATTCTAGCAGGGTTATACCTCATTGTGGTTTTGACTCGCATTTCCCTGATAACTAGTGATGCTGAGAATTTCTGTGCTCCTTGCCAAAGCCAAATTATCACAGAAATGAGGATATTGCTCTCACATTTTTCTCCCTACCATGAGCAAAGAAACGTACTCTTACGTCCCTTTTAAAAAATCAAAACGAAAACTCTCAACCCCACTGCCCCCTTCAGTGGCTATGCTGCTCCTCTGTCCCCCCCGGCAATGGCACAGACGATGTGTCTCTTGATTTTCTAATTCCTTCTTCCCATTAGCTCCTCCACCCGCTCCAACCAGGTTTTCACCCACAAAACTGCACTGAAATGGCTCTTGTCAAGGCCGTGCCTATGTGGGCTGGCTGGTTCCCATCCTCATCTTCCCCGGCGGATCACACATCGGGCACTGCTCATAGTCTGCCCCTCACAGCTTCCTTCCACCCCCCACGCCCTGCTCCTCTCCCCTCATCTCACTTCTGTGTCCCCTCCATCATTTCCCCTTCTTCTCTTTGTCCTGCTGACCTTTGATCTGTAGAACATTCCAGGGTGCAAACTTGGGGCTTTGGCTCTCCTCTACCTAAAACAATTCCCCAAGTACATTCATTCATTTCATGACTTTGAATTTCATCCAAGTGCCAATATGGTTATGTTACGTTGCTGGTGAGGGCCCTCATTCTGGCCTACAGATGGCCACCTCCGTGCTGTGTCTCACATGGCCTTTTCTTGGTATTTGCATATGGAGAGAAATCCCCCCTTCTTCTTCTTCTTCTAAGGTCACCAGTCCTGTTGGATTAGGACCCCATTCTTACACCCTCACTCAACCATAACTACTTCCTAAAAGCCCTATCTCCACTCCTGTCCCATTGGGGGTGAGGACTTCACCATGTGCATTTTGGAAGGACACAATTCAGTCCATAAAACGGGGGCATTCAATCCCAGACTTTCCCTGTTACCTGAAATGCAGCTGAAAGTTGGCTTCCCCATCCTCCCCTCCTTCCCCAGGGACTGGCGGAGCAAATGCCCATATGCTAGGACTTAGTCATGGAAACAGAGTCCCCCTTTCAGAGCTGCAGGACCACAAAGGAACCGGTTGAGCTTGCCAGGGTCTGGGCCTAAAGGTTTACGTGTCACCTGGCCATTGGAGCCCCGACCCCTGTCTTCCTTTCCAGCCTGGACGCAGGAGGTCAGATGCCAGAGCTCCCAGAACAGAAAACCTGTGAGAGGTTAAATGGCTGCTCGGAGACGCTCAACAGCCTTCCCGTCCTCAGCCAGGACCGTCGCCGCTCCAGCGGACACACACGCGGTTCCGACAGTAACAAATGCCCTTTCCGTTAAAAGTAATAAATCTCCTTTTGTTTGAGAAACAGTCCTTCGGGATTTCTGCTTTTGCTCTCAGCAAACTCATATGAGGAAAATTGAATCCACATGGCCTGGAGAGACGGAGATAGGCGAAGCAGTCGGATGGGTCCCACTCGCCGAGCAGCCAGGCTGGAGATAGGAAAGGAGGCTGTGCTTTGTACTAGAAACTTTTCCCTTCGTTGGGGAAACTGAAAACCCACAGGCTGTCCACTGTTCCCTCTTTTCCAGGCATTGGCATGTGTCTTTCCCAGGGCCATGGGTCCTGTGTTTAACTATTCCAGGGTCTCATTCTCAGTTGGCAAATGCCTCCTCCGAGGGTTAACCGCACGAGGTGCCGTGTAAGCGTGTCCTCCACAGGTGGAGGGGACAGGACTGCATGGAAATTTCCAACAGTAGGTAAATTCAAAAAAGAACTGAATGTAAGTAAATACATGTGAATATGTATTCTTAAACCCAAGACGACATTTTTGTGATTCGTATATCACACACTGTATACAGCTTATTTTCCTCCCTTAAAGTTTGACCTACATTGAGACTCTCATGAAATATTAAGTCAAGTTCTCTCCGTTCCAGCAGTACAGCCAAACGGTTAAGTGCAAGGTGTCTGCACTGTTATCAGAGGGCACAGCCTCTACGGCGTGTTGAACACCGGACAGTTAGCATCACCGAGTCTAGGTTGTGGGTCTACAAGGGACAGCACATGGCAGTGTGTCACTGATGAGTGTCCTCCGACACTCACAGTAATTCGTGTGCAGCAATGATCATGGAGCCTGCTGCGTAAACAATGCTCAGGAAATGTTACTGCTGTTATTTTCCCAACAACATGACTCCATCTCGGAGCTGGGAAATGGGGATAATATTTATGCTTACATCGCAGGCTGCTGAGATGACACATGCATGAGTACAAGCATCTCAAATAGTTTCTGACCCACAGGACACATTCCACAAAAATTAGATAGTCTTCTTCCCCTGTTTCACCTTGTTCTTGGCCAACCAATTCATTAGCTTTTAACATACACTGTCTCTCTTAAACAATTCTAAAGAACAACTTGAATTGTAAATGATATTCTCCTCAGCCATGGGTGAAAATAAATTTAGAACATAAATTATCTTAAAAGATCTCCATCTAAAGTGCCATGGACCATGACACTGGTGTGTTAAAACATCTATACTAGACAGAGTCCCCTAAGACAAACTTCAGTATTTCAATTATCTTGAGTCTCTATGGTTTTCTAAACTCAGCTTGACTTACAGAATCAGGGTAGGGTGGTGGCCAGTATGTCAGACGCTTCATAGAGTCAAGGCGAGGGCCAAGTTTTATAAAAAACCATGGTCAATTCTTCAAGGGTCCTTACAAAGTCAAGTGTCAAGCAGAAAGCTAAGGTGAGAAAATCAGAAAAAGAATTGGAATGGACCACTTAACCAAAAAGATGGACCAGATAAGATGCAAATATGAAATCCTAAAACACAGAGCCGTGGTCATATATTGAGGGTGTGGAGGAAGCAGGGGGCAACATTTCAGGCAGGGGGGGCTGGAGTGGATGAAATATGAGACGTATTATTGCTCGAGTCTGGCTTCAGGGTTGTACATGACTAACCGGAAATGGACCTGAGATTTATCTTGTAACGTAATCCTCTGAATGGCGGACATAAAGTATCTGTGTTTGAACCGGGAACTATTCCAACCATACCTCTTAATTCTGTTCAGTCCCACTGCAAATGGTAAGAATTGTCCATGGACACAAAAAGAAAGAAAACATATAAGATTATACACATTGTTGACCTCTCCTGCCATCCATACTTAAGGAATCACCCCTTCCACAATTTGCTCGAAGATAGGGATTATGATTTATTTACCTATGGAGATGACATAGTCTGACCAGTATCTGAATTATATTTATTACATGGATGAAGATAATTATAGATGGTAGGAATGCATTATCAGTGCCAACATACAAGCCATTCCTTTTGTATATAAGTTATTTTTTATTGTGGGTAGGGAGCATTAAACTAGAATCTCTGCATAAGACACAGCATGCACATCTCTAAAATTCATACAAATAAATTTTAAGAAATAGCTGGAAAATATTATGCTTATCTGATAGAAGACTATTTTTTGCTTCCTACTATGGTCAATCCATAGACCTGTGTGTGGGAGACTAGGAGAGAGTAACATCTGGCAGACCGAAGAGTTCCGCGGCCTTTGCTGGTTTGGCCAGGAGGAGGCTTTTCTGACTTGACGTGGGAAAGCTCTCATGAAAATCACAACAGTAATATGAGTCCGTGACTGAGTGAGATTCCCATGTAGAGGAAAGAGACATAATGAGGGAGTGACAAGTTATACAGGAAACGGAGTTAATTGATTATAGTCATGTGGGTCAAGGTCAAAACTAAATTTATTTTGAAACATTCGAACTTTAATGATATCCAAGAGACTAAACATTTAGCTGTTAACTTTCTATTGTGATTCTAAAAATTCCTCTTGGTTATGGATAAATATCCTTTACCCTAAAACTATTAAAGCTATTGGTCTCTCCATTTATTAATAGAGACCTGGATTCTCTGTAGATTAATGGGTTCACTACTCTTCTGACAAAATGGAGCAAAGAAGGAGAAACGTGGAGTCTTTCTCTTCACTTCTCGGTTCCATTTAACACCACAGAATTTCATGTTCTTTCTTCTTGTCAACGTTTGTCTTATCAGAAACGCCATCTTTACGTTACCATGGACCTCATTTTCCATTTGGCATTATTTCCACCAAATACACTGAAATGACCGATTCTTCATGCCACCCTCTCGCCTTTCATCGGGCCTCTGGATTCCACACTCGCACTTGACACACGTGGGATCTGGGGGACTTAAGTATCCCTTTATTTGGCCCCATAAATGTTGTTTTCCACCCAGTTTTCGACACTGACCCTATTCCTTGGACATGCAGGCCACCTCTCCATCCTGAACACATACAACCTTCCTTCAATACAGCTCACAATGTCTGTATCCACTCAGCCATTGATGGACACCTGGAGCATTTCCCTACCTCGGCTACTGTATTCAACAGATAATGCTGCAATGAACAAGGGGTGCATATATCTGTTCAAGTCAGTGTTTTAATTTCCTTCAGATAAATACCCAGAAGGGGAACGGCTGGAGCATGCGGTAGTTGTATTTTGGAGTTCTGAGGAACGTCCACTCTGTTTCTGCAGTGATCGCCCAACTCTCCCCAACAGTGCCCAGGGGTTCCCCTTCCTCCACATCCGCACCAACACTTAGTATCTTTCCTGGATAACAGCCATTCTAACAGGTGTGAAATTTCACTGTGGTTTTGATTTGCATTTCTCTGATGACTGGCGATGTTGGCCATCTACGTAAAAAGAAAGACATTCTACGCTCATAGGCTGGAACAGCCAGTATTATTAAGATGGCAACTCTCCCTAAACTCATCTATGTATTTAATGTAATCACGATCAAAATCCCAGAAAATGTTTTATGGAAATTTGCAAGCTCATCCTGAAATCCATACGAAAAGTCAGCTCCTGTTTTGGGACACGTCTCTATCCGTCCTTGGGCACTTGGTGGTTTTCTGGCACAGCGAGATGTTCTAGGCTCAAACGTCACTTTCCTGAGCCAGGACTGGGCTGCTAATGGTGTTCAGGATTATAAGCCATTTCTTCTTTATCAGCTCCCTAGTCTGTCTGATTAGAAGAGTAAAGAGTGCTGGGTCTATAATGAATATCTCCAATAAGTGCTGGTGAGATGAAACCTCATCCCTTCTACCTGGGGCCACCTGAGAACCCTGTGATGAATATGCTGGTGAATAAAAGACAACCAAGGGGAGAACCCTCGCTCTGGCTGGTGTCACTTCATTGCCTGGTGTTTGCAGGTCACCTACATAGTCATATTCATGCTCTCCAACTGTAAAAAATAACTGTCTGCTTCCTAAGAGTTCTCGGAAAGTTAATTTGCTGATTTCTTGAAAGAGGTTTGAGGATCAAAAGTTCTATGTATATGCTAATGTTATTATCTGAAATGGGGCTCTTGCTCCTGACATGAAAGTGAGGTGGCTAAGTCACAGTGCCATTATGAAACCTTATACGATTCACAATGACCTTAACACCCAAACAGCACAAGCCCAAGGGGTGACACCAACTGCAACATGCAACAGGCAAGCACACATGGTTTCCTGATTCCCAGAACCCAGGTGCACATGTGCTTGAACCATCATTCACTGACTCTGTACCCCACTTACCTCTGTGTCAAGTACAGGGCTTGGCCCTATTTTCTGATTCTATTTCACGGTATTGCTCTTTCTTATTAAATCTTAACTTGGAAGAATCTTCCTCAGAGGGCAAATAAAGTGTACAGAAGGGAGGATTAGGTTATGCTGAAGAGAAGCTGAGAGAGGCAACGAGCAGATCTAGGTTCAAGCCGCATCGAAAATGAAGAGTGGCCCTGGGTGGGGCAAGTCACCTCTGACTCTAATCACCAGTCACACTGAGAAACAGCAAGGCTGTGGCTCCGGCTCCACAGGTTACTCGTAAGGCATTAAGGGTTGCTTCAGAGACTGTTGCAAAGGCCAGGATGCAATGGGCAAGTGAGGAAGGAGAGGGCAGGACTGTGTGCACCACACAGAATGAGCCTGCAGCCAGATCCCCGAGGAGATCTCTGACTGTCCACCACCCATGCAGCTGTGAGAACAGCTAGACGATGAAGACTTGGGAATCTCTGGTTTAGGTTGTTTATGACGGTGCTGTAATAATTCAACTCATCTCTCTGGGCACTTCCCTTTTGCAGTGTGAGCTTGCCACTCTTGCCATAAAATAAAAATAGAATGTTTCCTCCTCCTACCGTTTGGGCTCACCCTGGGGCTTGCTTAGACCCGGAGAATGCATTTCAGCAGATACTGCGTGGCTCCCGAGCCTCAGGCTTCCGCAGCATTGGAGCTTCTGCCTGAACTTGTTAGACTGAGACTAGCGTGCTGTAAGGGCATCCAGTAGGAAAGACCAGTCCTGCCATCCCCGGGGCTGCACCCAGCTGTGTGAGGGCATCCTGGGCAGAGCCAGCATGGGAACCACCAGGCCCCACCCACACACTCAGGGGAAATGACAAGTCCTTGTTGTTGAGTGGAGTGGTGGAAGTAGAAGACTGAAGCTGAGGGTCCCTGACAGAAATATTCACTGTGCACTTATTACAGGTCGGGCACTGTCCAAGCCCTTCCAATACAAGAAGCCAAGGAATCCTTTTAACAATACTATGGGTTAAGTACCATCGGCACTTCTATTTAAAAATGGGGTGACTGACCCATGCTTTTGTGGCCAAGAATCAATCCTTAGCTTTGGCTCTGAAGCCTATGTCTTAACCCCTATATAATGCTACATGTGGTGGGTATTTCCCTCTGGCCTGTAGGGCATCCCCCCGGCTTCTGAATTTTTACAGATGGCATTAGGCATACACAGCAATAACCTTTTGCGCAGTACAGCCTGTCCAACCAATGGTTTTCTGTCAAAAGAAACCATTAGGCCTCATTTTGGATGGCTGCTGGACTGTGGCTGTGTTTGTGAATGCTGAAAGGCCACTATCAAGGCTGAGTATCCTTTCATGATACCTCTCCAGCTGGGAGAGGTCCTGGACTCACAGGGTCCAGACATGCACGTATGGGGTAGAAATGAGGGTGGAGAAACATAGCACCAAGTGTGTCTTTCTGGGAGTTCACAGCAGGCCACCTTAAAGCAGCCGGCTGGTAAAGCAGGAAGAGCTCCACGTTTTCCCCGCACTGAAAACCGGAGAGGGGTCCCAACTGAAACATGATCAGATCTGACAGCAGTACAAATGAAGTGCCAACAGCCATTACCTTCCGGACCTAGGCAGACAAACAATCCGGGCCTCAGCAGCAGCTCCAGGCAATCAGGGCGGGGAGATACTAAGGGAAGCGTGGGACCCAAGTGTCAGACTCAGACAGGGAGCTTTAGACAGTAAGGAAACGATCAAGAGTGAAATCAACAGGATGTTGGGATCATGGTAATGAGTAACATCTCCCTCTTCGCTGAAACACCCTCGGACATCGTTTACAGAGAATGGATAGGATAATTGCAGAACTGAACTGGACGGGGAGTGAGAAGCTAAAGGGTAGAGAAAGAGAGGCGTATTTGGATAGTTTCATAGTTTATGTGTGAGAGTCAAGAACCGTGAGGTATTTTTCTGTCCTCTGTAATAGCTCTTATTTTAAAGTCACAGTGGATTTTGAAGACAATCTAAACTTCTGAAGGAACTGATTGACCTGGTTCAAATGTTTAAACTCTCACCATTGTGGGTTTTATTTTAAAAATGGAAAACACATCCAAGATAGAAATTGAAGAGTTAAGCAAAAAATATATGCACCAGCAATAATATTTCCGGTTTGCGGCACGCCCTGTAATTCTGTATGGTAGTAATATGGCAACTCTGGGTCTCTATGGGAAACGCTGTACCGAAAAAATTCGTCCAGTTCAGAAAGGGTGCTACGTGGCAGTAAATTCAGATAATCCTTAAGAATCTTTGAAAATATGGGCAAGGGGGTAACCACTGGGAGGACTACATAAAAATAACACCAACCAGAAGCCATTAAGTACTTATTTACTAGATGGTAAGCAGTGTAAAAAATATCTTGCAGTTCTGAGAACCTAATAAAATAGGTTTGCATTTGAGAAAAAAATAGGCTCCAAAAATAAAGAAGTTCTAGAAGTTCAGAACATGCCCCTTGACTATGACGCTGCTTCATCCCTAGGACACATGCAGGAAACTGGACTCTTTGGCCCCACCCCAAATCAACACTCCCCACTTAGCTCGCCACCCATGCCCAGTTATCATGCTTTGACATCTCTGTGCCTCCCTCCACGTCACCAGCACTGTCCACTAGAAGCATGGCCTTCTTTTTCCTTTGAGCCACTTTTTTAAAGGGTAGGGAGTTCAGTAACAAACAGTTTACTACCATGAGAGATGTGTCATTATTCTCATGTCCGTAGAGTGAGGAAACGCTGTGGTACTCACGTCTCCTATTTGTTCGCTTTTCATCATTCATTTAACATTTTTGCTGAGCATCTATTATGTGCAAGGTGAGATGATACACATTAGTGAGTCAACAACAGACAGACACAAGTGGTGCCTGGCTTAAACAAAGAACCACAGAAACAAATATGGAACTATAATTGGTATTAAGTCCACCCAATGGAAATCTGTGATGCTATAGAGCTTCATTGTCCTATATAGCTTATTAGGACTATTTAAATGTAAATTAATTTAAATGAAACAAAATGCAATAATTCCCCTGTCACACTAGCTACATTTCCTAAATGCTCAACAGCAACTGTTTACACCGGTGGCTTGACTGGAGCCTGACGCCCATCTTGCCCTGCCAGGTGCCCCTCTGCCCACAGGTCCTGTACACAGTCTGACAGGGCCGTGCTCCTTTGATGCCAAACTCTTCACCAGTGTGGCCCCCCTCTGCTGCATTACCACCAGCTGCTCAAACTGTACCTGAGCTCACTACTAGCTTTTGGCTGTTCACTGGCTAACTTAGCTCCCCGTGAACATCATCTCCCAGAGATGGTACTTCCCCTAACTCATGTCCAATGCGCCTTGCCCTGTCTGCTTCCTGTTTCCCGCCAGTCACTTGTGCTGAAGTCCCAGCATGCTTTGCCCCTGAGCGTATCTGACTTCCCTGATTCCTGCATGTCTACATGTGTGCCTCCCGATGGCACTGTGAGGACCTACGGGAGGACACAAGCCACACTTGCCATCCTAAACTCCAATCATCTCTTTAGGCACAAATGAGACATCCATACCCTGAGAAGCCACAAGAGAGAGCAGACACCTGAAATCAAATCTTAGAGAGATTCTGTAAGCAATCTCCCCTCATGCCTGATGACCACGACATAATAATGCTGACTTTAGCTTAACTGGATCGTGTTATACCAGCTTACTTACATTTTTAGTAACCTGCGCTCTTGGCATATGACTTTAGGAAAACAATTTGGAAATACAGAAAACTAGCAGTAAAGACATTACAGCAACCAAGTGTGTATGTATGTACATATGTAACATATATTACGTACGATGCATGTATGCATGTGTGGACGGGTGGGTAGGTAAGTAGACAGACACACAGACTCATGAATGTTTCAAGCCGGTTTTCCTTGCACGAAGGTGAATACCATTTCACACACCACACCTCCCCTAGTGATTCTTTCCAGGGAGCCTTTGGCAGATCGGCTCGTGGGCTCCTATTAGCTTCAGACCAAGTAAGAGCTGGATTTAGAAAGATTAAAAAGCACTGGGCACAATAGTTAACAAGTTTACGGAAAGAGCTGGACGGGAATCAAGGAGGAGAATGGAGCGGGGAGAAGGGACGGACTCAGGGGTAGTGGTAAGTCTGTGCGTGAATGAGGAGGGAGACACCGATTGGTAAAAAGAGGGCATTACGATTTGCTGCTTATCAGGAATATTTAAAAAATAATGCAGGAAACATTCACAGCATTTTCAGTTACTTTTCTAGGCCAGACTGGGTTTTTTAAAGCTGGGCACTGTGCTGAGATGTGGTTATAAAAAGAGCTTTGCATGGCTGTTTTTCAGTTGTTCAACCAGTAACTTGCCCTGAAATTTTCAAGTACAAACATCAGTTATAAACATAAAAATATTCATCCAACTGTTACCGATAATATAAGAAATTGGAGACATTCATTTGGCCACCAAATAAGAAAAGGATCGAGTCAATTATGGCTTAGAAACAACGTCACTAACAAGCCCACTTAACCTTTCCTGACCCACTAGTGCATGCCGTTTTCCTCAGCACTCGGCAGGGAACAACTCATTAAGCTTTCACGGTACCAGTATGAGGGAGACACTTGTGACCGCCAATGCGCCGAAAGGAATATTGAGGCAAACACAAGTTCAGCTACACGATCAAGGTCACAAGGCTAGCGACCTGCAGAGCTGGCGCTTCAGACCCAGGCGGTCTCGTTTCGGAGTCAGCACTTTTAATCAACACGCCATATGCTGCGAATATTGTGCCTGCTGAACACCACACAATAAATGAGAACAAGGCACTTGTGGTGAGTCCATATAAAATCACGGAGCCCAAATTTTATGAGATGTTATAATCACAGATGCTCACAGATATTTGAGGGGCAGAGGGGGGCCTGGCAAGGAGTCGAGCTGTGGTGGTGGGACTACGGCTGATCCACCTGATTATTTTGAGCTTTCATAATATTATGATTTTTAAAGACAAAAAAGCACAAAACCAAGGTAATTAAATGCAAATTTAAAAGCCTATTCCAATTATTTGCATCCCCTCCATATGCTTAATTTTACATATTTATGTGAACATATTATCCCTTGCTACTTTCCCCCCTTTAAAAAAATTGTCACATACATCTTCTTTGGTCGGATTTTTAAAGATGGTAATTGAATCCACATATAAACATATGGTTATGTCTAGTTACACAATTAATGTTAATATATGGCATGTAATCATCATCTAATTTGAATTATATAGCATGTGGTGACATAATTATAACATGTAACGATGGAAGGAGCTGTATTTAAGCCGAGTGAAATGACTGTGGTTTGAATTTGATGATTCTTAAATTACAATTCGTTAGTTGCTTTAAAGGGCCCCTCGGGAATGGGGACAGGCTGAGCTCTGCCCATTGTTACGAAGAAAAAAAGAAAACAATTTAAATCCATGAGGAAATAAGGTGATGTGAAGTGTGATGTTTCCTGTTTTAATCAGACAGAAAAGAAAGAGATTTGCCAAAGGTTATTCTCAGACTATTGGTTAAACAGAAATGACTTTCAAGCTGAGACAAGGAATGCATTATTTCAGGTTGCCATTGAGGGTTCATTTCACTGGTCCGTGGAGAACACACCCATTAATCACAGAACCGGTGCAGAATGCGTCTAAGGCAATCCTGCTAATCTTCACCCCACCCTCACGCCCGCACCCTCACTCTGGTCCCTCCTGACTGGCCCCCCTCCCCACCCCCCACCTCCGCCAGGCATCCTGTTACAAATGTCGCATCCTTTGCAGAAATCTCTGCTTCTGGAAAGGGCACAAGCTGACATCCCTAACTCACAGCCATAGTTGAAAGGAGGGACGTGAACTTCCCTTTGCTCTGGAGAAAGTGGTGAAGTCCCGGGGCCTCTGGCTAATGACAGGAAATGCATAAGTGGACAAAGTATCAGGTGTCAAAAAATGAGTCTGGGAGTAATAAAACAAATTAGGGGAGGGAAAATGTAATCTGAACATGGAAGTGTCCCCTCAAGCCGACCTGTATTGAGTTGTGGAATCGCTTGCCAAGGAGAACGTTCTGAGCCGCCCACATTTAATAATTGAAAACCCCTCAGGTCTAGACGCTGGAAATGAGATGCAGCCTGACCTGCTTAATAAAAAGTGACCCTTACGCTTGAAGGTAATGGAATATTTTTGCTTTGCTTTGACTCCTTAAAACCTCAAGCACTGCCTCAGCGCTGGGGCCTGGGGGTTGGAATGGATGCCCTTTGTTTTGCGGTTGTTTTCGGTGCGTTTGTCTTTCTTCACTGGAACTGCCAGAAACCGCAAGGAAACCTGTGGTTCTTGCCGAGCCCCATGGAGGAAGCCCGCTGAGGCCTTCACCTTCGGTGCAGGGCACCACCCCCAGCGCCCCAGTGGTGGGGGGAGACCGTGTTCCCCAGGTGCTGGAACCGGGGCCCCCTCTCTAAGCTTCTGTGTCACGGTGGCTGAGTCATCTTATCCCTTAGACCATTTCCTCCTATGTCAGATGAAGGCATGAACTAGGCAAGGTCAGAGTGACCTGAGAGCAAAAAGAGGCCCTTCCTGTTAGAAGCCCCTGTGCTTCCAGTGCTCAGCCATCCGAAAGGATCAGCTTTGTGGGGAGGGCCGAGGGCTGTGTCAGCCTCCACATCAGCCAGGGCGTCCCAGCCTCCGACTCCCTTCAGCTCCGCATGACAAAACTCACTCACTCAACAGGTTCAGGCCAACCAGAACCAACACTAAACCTGCAGAATATAATGGAATGTGACTCAGGACCACGCTGAAGTAGACACCGTCATGATCTCGGATCCAGGTGAGTCAGTCTCAGTTTGGAGGCTCTTGGGGGACCAACCCCATCCAGGACCAAGCCAACCCTGGGGAATGCAGTTACTGCTTGTCATCTCCCCCTCTGGGTGGGTGTCACAAGGAGTGCCTCCCGACCACTGAGGGTCCTCCCTGGAATCCTTCCAGGTTAGAAGAGGCATAGTGGGCCTCAGGCCCCTCCATGAGTCACCAGGGAAGGCAGAAGGGGCTCCCTGGGGTGCGAGGGCTGAAGGAGCAGAGGTTCCAGGCTTTCCGGGGCGGGGGGCTGCTGGGGCCTATTCTGCCCTGAAGGTGACCACCTCCTGAGGTGGGGGTGAATGGCACCTGAGAGGGTGAGAGAAGCATGGGAACAGGTAGGCCCCTTGTTTTCCTGGGTACCCAGGTCCCGCCTGGCCCAGCGCAGGGATCACTTCCTATATACCTCCTGCTCTCACACACAGCCTGCCCCGCGATCAACATCCCCACAGGGTGGTTCGTGAGTCACAACTGCTGACCCTACACTGACACATCCTAACCCCCACCCCGAAGTCCATAGTTCACATGAGGCTCCCCACCCCACCCCCATGCCTGGTGCTGTGAATGCTATGGGTTTGGACAAATGTGTGACATGTTTCCACCATTACAGTATCGTACAGAAGAGTGTCACTGCCCGAAAAATTCTCTGTGCTCCACCTGTTCATCCCTGTCCCTTTACCCCCACCCCCGGGCTGCCACTGATCTTTTTACTGCCTTTGTAGTTCTGCCTTTCCCAAAAGGTCGTAGAGTTAAAATCACAGAGGATCTTCAAATTAGCTTTTATCACTTAGAAGTAAGCATTTGAGTTTCCTTTATGTCCTTTCATGACTTAATAGCCCACTTCCTTTGAGTGTGGAACACAGTCCACTGTCTGGACGGACCGCAGTTTATTTATCCATCACCTACTGAAGGACTTCTTGGCAGCTTCCAAGCTTGGGCATTTATGAATAAAACTGTTATAAACATCCATGAGCAGGTTTTTGTGTGGACATAAGTTTTCAGCTCCTTTGGGTAAATACCAAGGAGCACAATTGCTGGACTGTATGATAAGAGCATGTTTAGCTTTGTACGAAACCACCAAACTGTCTGTTGAAGAGGCTTCCTTGTTATATCAGGTTTTGATAGCCTCATTTCTGAATAGAAACCATTTTTGCCACTTCAAGTGACCTGCATGTCTGTCTCTCAGCTAAGAATAGAGCAAGCCACGGGTCTTGCCAAGGCACTGGGAGACAATAATTAAGTTGCTAGACAGACTGAACTTGTCCTGCCCCTGCCTGTAAAACGTTCACCTTGAGAAACAGGCGGCAGCCACGAGAAACCACTAGCTTCCCCCCGTCACACGACACAGCAAGTCCAGGGAGGAGAGGCTGAGGTTTGAATTCCGCCCCCTGTTGCCCTTAGAAAACTATCTCACCTTCCTAAGCATCTGCATCCGTTTCTGCATCTGTCAGACAGAGATCGCACACCTGCTTTGTAGGGTATGGAGTCAAGTCAGCAGAGTGAAGTCACTTAGCCCAACGTAGGGAGCCAATAAATGCTTGTTGTATTGCCTTTTTCATTATAAGGTGGGGGGAGCATTTTAACACAAAAGCTGAACCACAGAAACGTTTTAGGATGAAAGATTTTTTTTGGACGGGAGTGGATACATGTATAATCAATCTACATAAAATTTGACAAGAAAATATTTTCTAATACTGCCTTGCAAAGATTTTCTTGGATGAAAGATTTTATTGGACATTTTATTCAGCGGTGGGTTTCTTAGCAAAACTAAGCTTTAGACTGAACATGTGACCGAGAAGGTGAATATGTACAAATACGAATTGAAAGTCCAGCTTTGTGGAAAAGAGAGGTCCTCGTCAGAGTCCCCAGTCAGGGAAGTGGCCATCTTAGAACTCCTGTCCAAAAGCAGGTAACGACAGCTCTGGTTTACTGAACACTCACGGTGCCCACCGTACCGTTCTAACCATTGGATTTGCAGGTGTCATTATTTCCTCCGCCTTCACAGACTGAGAGACTGGGCGCAGGGCAGTCCAGTGACTCGCCCAGGACAGCAACTCCGTGACAGAAGGACTTCTGGCATTGAGATGAGCCTGTGCGAAAATGGAACAAGGTACAGACCTGCCCTGAAGTATCGAATGGCCGAAGCCTTGGGAAATTGTTTAGCAGTGACGGTCACGTCTCAGGAACGGCTGCTGAATAAAACCAGAGACAGCCCGACAGCTGCTTCCTGATCTAATGGCCCCCCTTTCTAAAGGGCCGGCTTCCACATCCATTACGCGGATCCAATTTGAGAGCAGGGCTGTTTCTTCTGGATCCAGGCAGTCACCTTGAATACAGAGTACGCTCAGCTATTCACCGCTGCCATAGATTACTCCTGGCGCGTCGTGAAAAGCTGAGGATGTGGACAAGCAGGCACCTGTCAATAGAGTCAAAAGGCTCCCCCCCGCCCCATCCCAGCCCCAGTCTGTGTGTTGACTATTTCTATAAAACCAGTGAGGAAGAAAAATTTAAACAAAACTCAAGCACAATGCTCCTCACTAAATACTTGTACATGTGTGTACGTTTCATATATTAATTTATAGTCAAAAGCCAGAGACTGGGTCTTCAATCACCCAGTAATTTGTCCCCAGAGGAATAACTGATACGCACTCATGGCCGCCCGTGGAGTAGCAGCATTTGCAGTGCTTTATACGTAATGTAGGCCATTTGTGAAACAAATATATAAAATATATTAAAACCAACCAGCAACAATTCATGTCTCAGAATTCCATTAACAACTAGCATCTGTGAATTACACGACTCATTTTAAAAGGCTAAATTGTTGGCTGGCAATTTAAAGACATTATGTCCTTCATGGAAACATTTGCTTTGGATGGCTAATCAGGATTTTATGTCTTAACCCTATACCAGACGAGGTGGTTTTGTTTTGTTTTTTTTAATTTTGATCTGTCCAACTCAAATGTCACTGAATATCATAACCATTCACTAATGTATTTTCCACTTTTGTTTATTTTGATAATGATCAACAATTTAAAAAATAAATATGCCTCTCAAAAAGAGGCTTTCTTATGCTGTTGATAAAATGTCTTGCTGTGTAATTCTGACTACACTACACACACATAACTGGTGCATGGTATTTGGGATTTACTCATAGATTCATTCATTAAACATATACTTATTAAGCTAGCCTATGTGCCAGGAACCGTGTCAGCTGCAGGGGGAGAAATGATGAGGCCTACAGATACCCTCCCTTTCTCAACGGACCTTGTGGGCAAATGTTTTCCCTAATGAGTGAGGCACTGTAGGCTTTGCGGGCCACACAATCTCTGGTGCAACTACCTACCTCTACTGTCATGGCACAAAGACAGCCAGGGACAACGGTCAAATGGACGAGCCCTCCACAGGGCTGGGGTCCCATCCAGGTACAAGGAGTGAGTGACTGTGGAATCTGAATCGCAACTTGTCACTGGGAATGCAAACTGGAATGTCCTGCTGTAGCCGATTCAACTACTGTTTCCTGATCTCTGCTCTCAAGTGTGGCTCTAGGGTTTGATGCTCAAAGTCAAAAATCCCTGGGATTTTAACACGGAATACACTCTACTGAAGTCAACAAGGTCACATTCTTGTTCGTCTCCTTATTCCACTGGGATTCATGCCATCCTGATACCCTATGGGTGGCAGGCATCTCACAGTGCTTCTCCTCATGCTCCCATTGGATTTAGTCATTGCTTCCAGACCCTTGCCTTTTCTGCACTTATCTGCAAAGTTTTGCCCCCACTGGTTCGTGCCAGCAGTGGGCTAGCTCTGGTGACAAAAGGCCTGAGCTCTCCTTCCTGACATCGGGCTCAGCTACACTAAACCCAGTTCATTCTGATATGGGAATGTACAAAATCTAACTACAGTCCCCTCCAGTACAGTCTTCTGACCTCTACTGGTAAATATCCAATCGAACAATCAGCAAACTGTTCTGACTTTCCCAAGCCCCTTTGGCCAGAAACTACCTTAGAGTAGTAACTGCCAAGGCAGACAGGTGGTCCAGTGGTTTCAGCTGCTTGGCACGTTCAGTGGAGACAGCCTTATTCTCCAGTTCCTCAACTGAACGTATGGGAGACAGACAGAAAGTGTCCTAATAGCCTCTGTCATTAAGATCTCTGTCTGTGTGAGCTCAGAAAGCCCCTTGTCTCTGCTTTAAGCTGGGTCCTCCAGGTCAGCATTGCTGTTGGCAGCAACACAGAGCTGGGTCCCTGTAGCTGGTCCTCAAATGTGCTGAGCTCCTCTCGCTCAGCTGGGGGATTGGAAATTGGTCATGGCCAAGGGCATCTGCTATCTGGATTTTTGCAAGGCAGTACTAGAAATATCTTCTTGTCAAATTTTATGTAGGTTGATTATACATGTATCCATTATTCCCCCACTGCCCTAAAACGGGGTAAGAAAATAAAATAAACCTATTGAGTCTTAAAAGAATTAACCATGTGGGTGTCATTTTTTAAATTTATGAAACTAATTTCCAATATGAAAACTTCAGAGTAAGGAGAATAAAAACCTAGTCTGCAGAAAAAACAAAAGGCGTACTGAAAGCTGCAGTCCAGAAGCATTTTTAAACTGCTGCTAATGGGAAGAGTAAAATGAGGCAAGCGGGAATAAAAAAGGAAGAAAGAAAGAAAGAAAGAGCATGTGTTTGAGAGTGATCTTTAAAGAGACAGAGCCTTCTAATGGCCACAGAAGTGTGTATTCCAAAGAACAGAGAAGTACATTTACTAAGTGTGTGATAACATATTTTCTTTTCTTTTTTTTTAAAGATTTTATTTATTTTTATTTTTAGAGGAGAAGGGAAGGAGAGAGGGAGAGAAACATCAATGCACGGTTGCCTCTGGTGTGTCCCCCGCTGGGAACCAGCCGGCAACCCAGGCATGTGCCCTGACTGGGAATCGAACTGCAATAGTGTGGTTCGCAGGCCTGTGCTCAATCCACTGAGCTACACCAGCCAGGGCTAACATATCATTTTCTATCAGCATCAACCTCTACTGTGAAGTAGAAGCATTTATATTTTATCTCACCAGGGAAGGTGCTTCAGTGTATGGCTTTTGGGCACAAGAAGGTGTTACAGGGGAGAGTGGGAAACCCACAAGGGGCTGTTTTATGCTTCCTAGTTCAAGGTGCCACCTGGAGCAAAGAGCCCTAAGTTAATTTTAAAATGTCATTTAAAAACCAGTTACTGTGTATTAGGCATGTTGAGCATATATCCTCAACATCTTGTAACTTAGGATCATCCGCTTTATATAGAAAGGTGTGTTGAAACCAGCTTATACCAGCTTACACTAGTTTATGACAGTTACTTTTTAATTTTCAGGAATTTTTCAAGTTAATTGTTAAACACAGCCATTATTTATTTAAAATGTAGAATATGTGTACTATTAAATAAGTTAAAATGAAAAAGGCAATACTCAAAGTTCATCAATTCCTATGAACTATTATAACTGTACTCTGTAAAGACTGGTGTGGTAACAAAGTACATCTCTTCCCACCTCTACAGAGAGTGGGGTCATCTTGTCGCTTGAAATAGAACATGACGGAAGTGTTTACACCACAGAAATTGGCAATCGCTACAAACAACAGCATAACTTATTTTGTTGCTTGTTTAGACCCAAGACCTTTATGGAGAAAATAAGTAATGATTGCAATTAACCTTTAAAGCATGTGATGTTCACAGCCATCAGATTATGAATAACATACAAATTAGTAAACATTCCTTTCAGTACTCAAAACCGATCATTATTCAATTCTGCAAAAATGTTATTTAGGTCACTGATGAACAAGTGACATTCTTGCACGCGTCTCTGTGGCCTCACCATGATCTCTTTGGTAAATGCAAATTAAACATCCACCAACCTTCACTTCAGAACTATAACTGTTAATTGACTGCAACCTTAGGTTGGCTAAGGGTACAACAAGAATTTGACAAAAATCAATGCAAATATTCAGCGATAAACAATTGGCTATAGGGAATTCATAAGAAGATGTATTGTATATTTATTATTTACAAAATGCATGGTATGCATCTTTTATATCAGTAAAATAAATAATTTGCTCATGTATATACATATATATGTATTTGTAAACATTTACCAGCACACAAGTAAACAGAGCTCTAAGACACTATTTTAGCCAAGATCACACAGTGAGCAAGTGTTACGGGACTACTTGTGGGAAGAAGGAGAACTCGGAGGGGGTGACAAGCTATTTCTTGGCCCCTTGGGCCTCTGGTCTCATTTTCACTGGATCTCAAATGCCTGGCTTTTGAGATCTCACCTCTCTTTCCTGTTTATTTGTTTGTTTTCTGATGATTATTGGAAAGAGCTGGTCTCATAAAACACATCCCTCCTCCACTGACCCTCCTTCTTCGGATTTCAACATTGATATCCCCAAGATCCATCACTGTCAGCCCTCTCCTTTTCTTTCCTGTAAAGTCTGACAAAATATAGACACAGATTTTAAATAAATCATCTTCTGGCTCTTTTGAAAGGAATCTCACTTGCAGACTAAACAGCATCTTCCAGTCATTTCCTACTGTAGGAGCTGGCAATTAGAACAGGTGGGCAATCGTTTTTATCTAAGGCTTCTTTCTTATTGTCTAGGGGCAATAAAATAATGAAAAGAGCTCATATTTGTACAGAACTTCAAGCTGTATAATGTACTTTACTATCACTGTATCTGTTGGTCCTCATAACAGTGGTGAGATATATGGGATAGACCTCATTTAACTGAAGAGGAAATGGAGGCTCAAGAAGATGAAAGACATTTCCATGGTGGCAGCCTTATTAAGTTATAACTCAGTTCTTATTTTCCATCGTCACAGCACTGTGCATCCCTGCAGTGGAAATGTGAACAAAATCCCTTGGCTTTATTGAGCAAAGCAAGGCAATAAAGAAAGATTATGCAAGTCCAAATAAATCGAGCAGCAAAAATCCCATCAGTTCCTCACTTCGGAATCAGAGTGCTGGTCAAGGACAGGAAAGACACTGGAGGTAACGCTGTGTCCCTTCCAAGTGCTTTTCCTCGTGGAAAGAAAGAGTACAGCTAACTGTGGAAAATCTCATCAATTCTTCATATAAACCCAACTCACAAATGAGCTGATGCTTTCAGGGTAGAATCAGTAGAACGGAAAGTTGTTGAAAAGGTAACACGTACTCGATCGCGTCTGGGAGCAGGCGCAATGTGCCAGATGTTTTCCCCTGGTGTTTTTGGTCCATCACCCATTAATTGCTGAAAATACTTCTATGATGTGGCCATTATGATAATTCCAGCTTCTAGGTAAGGAAACTGAGGCTGAGAAAGATTAAATAACTTGCCTGAAGTCACTTAGGTAGCAAGTCTCAAAATTTAGGATTTGCACCCAGCTTTGTCTAAATCCACAAACTGCACCCTTAAACCCCCTGAGCTAATCTACAGAGACTGAACTGCTCCTTTGGTTGAATTCCCAACATACAACCTCCTAGCCTCCGCAAACTATTTGTAGAAGCAGCTCCAGGAAAGACCGTCCCTGTCGGAGGGCTGGGAACAGCCCCAGAAAAACGTTCATCCCATCTCTGACTCAGATACTTCCTGCCCCGGCTGGACTCAGATATTGCCAAGACAGCTGTGAAGAAAAAAATGAAGAAAAACCCAACTTTTTAAAAGCAACTCCTACGATTTAAACGAGAGTTAATCAAGTGGTTGAGTTTGGACAAAAATTGAAGTTTCCGTTCAGAAAAAGCAATACGCTTGCCCAACACCACCAGCAAGTTCCCAATGCCAGACCCCCGGAGGCCGTCTCTGCTGGCTCAGGCAGGGTGGGTCTGAGGAACAGCCCAAGAGACTGTTACACCCGGACTCCGTAAATCCTCCTACAGTCCACCTGCATGACAACACCAAAGCAGCCAGGTTGGAACACAGTGAAACCTAAACTGTATTTCATGCCCTGGCCAGGAGGTTTAGTTGGTTGAAGCGTCGTCCCATACACCAAAAGGCTAACCAATCAATAGTTCTCTCTCATCCTCTCAAAATCAATAAACATATCCTTGAGTTAGGATTAAGAATAATAATAGAAATATATTCCATTTCCTTTTCTATTTTTTAGGCTAGTCAGTAGCCAATTCTTATAGTATTTATTTGTGCTGAATATAAAGCCAGTACATGACCATAATACAAAAGCAGAAAATTCAAGAAAGCATAAATGGAAAAGCCATTCAGAAATAACTACTATAAAAAAATTAATACACATATTCTTGTTCCCTATTATGTATGAGTATGTTTATATGTGTGTGTATTAGTTATATACAAGGGGGCCAAAATGGAATTTATTTATAAAAATTGTGTACTTATTCTTACATGTTTAAACTTTAGTCACCTGTAAAGTACCCTCCATTTGATGCGACACACTTATTGAGACATTTTTTTCCCACTGCTCAAAACAGTTTTGAGCTCACTGATTTTGATGCCTTTTAGTGCTTCTGCCATTTTTTTGTTTCACCTCTTCCACATTGGCAAAACCTTTCCCTTTGAGGATTTTTTTTTCATGCAGGAAAACAACAACAAAAAAGTTTGCTCATGGAGAGATTGGGTGAATAGGGATGGTGGGGCATGGAGATTGGGTGAATAGGCAGGGTGGGGCACAGGGGTCATGCCATTTTTTATCAAAAACTGCTGAACACTCAGCACAGTGTGGGCAGGTGCACTCATAAATCACCCATCATGAAATAGGCAAATGAGTTGAAAGAGTCTTCAAAAAATTTCAGTGAAGCCGAGCACAGCCTCTCACAACACCACCAGCTGGTACACTGATCCAGATGGGTTCCTAGAACACGCACTTAGCAGGGGAAGCCTATACTACAAAGGGCCCGCCCTCCAGAAGATAATTTCATGTTTTTTGGCCTGCCCTTCATATAAGTGACCTGGTATTATACAATCTAGGTTTTTAAAAATTATTTATAATAGTTTTTAGAGTTTTGACTTAATTTTCCTTCACATTATTTCCCTATATAATAAACAGTAATGGCTCACAATAACTGTTCTCTCTGTGCACATTACTTGAAAACAGCAAGTATTTGATTAACATATGGAGAAACTGAGACGCAGAGAGGCGAAATGACTTTCCTAATATCACAGAGCTAGAAAGAGGTGGAGCTGGGACTTAAACCAAGTGATCAGACTAAGAGCTCCCATTCAGGAGATGTAACACCTCTTATCTATATACAACTCATTGTTCTTTTAAAAAAATTATATGTGTTTTCATGCAATAACTGTCCTTCTACTCTAATGTCCCAGTGAATTAGCCTTCATTCAACAAATAGTCATTGACTTTCTACCCAGTGCTAGACCTGTGCTGGTTATTGGAAAAACAGTGTGAAAAGAGACACAGTTCTGATTCACTCATTTCTTTGTTAGAGAACTAGTTACTGAGCACCAACTGTGGGGCCTGGGTCCAGACGCTAGAGATGGAACAAGGAACAAAACGGAAATCCCTTTCGCAGAGCTTACACGCTTGGTGGGAAGACAGGAAACAAAAGCTGAGCAAAGCAAAGATACACAACAGTGTCGGGCAGTGACCAGCGCTGAGGAGAAACAGCAGGGTGAGGGGAAGCTCTGGAGGATGAAGTGAGGGAGCGAAGCATCCAGCTCCCTGGGAAAGCGCACTCCGTAGCATACTACAACCCAGAGAGGGGCGCAGAGGCACACACACAGGAGAAAGAGCCAAGCAACACCACCGAAGCAGGAACATTCTCATGATACAGCCTAGGAAGAGCAAGCCCTCAATAGTGGCAGGACGGGCCCTCACTACCTCATGGTGGGTGAGGTACTGTGGAGCGTAAATGGCTGGAAAGTTGATGGGAGTCACATTAAGATGAACTTGAATGTCAGAGATAGTCATGATGCCACAGACAACTGGTATAGCCTCTTCCATCTCCAGCATTCTGTCATCAACTTGTGCTCCAAACATTTAGTAGATGTTTTAAATTCTAATGAGGTTATAAGTGAAGTGGATGTTGAGGGCCTAGGAGTCGTAAATTTGCTTCCAATAATGAATAACATTGATGAAAAAGTGAAAATACTAAGAAGAATCCCAAGACTGCCGAGACAGTAGGTTTCAATGAAGAGAGCTCAAAACGTTCTTGATCTCTTTACACGGGGTGGTTCAATGAAAACATTGTTGGTAAATATTTTATCACATGCTTTCCAATGGGTCACCTTGGGAAATCTCGGGATGTCAGGCATGGCGTTATGCCCACCCCGGCACTTTAGAAGTGTTCAGTCACAGTCTCCTGTGAGAGAGCACTGAAAGGAAGCTTCTGGGGAGCCGGGCCGTCTCTGGGGAAAACTTGCGTGTCCCCCAGAAAGACACATTTGTTCCACTCAGACATTTGTCACTCCGGAATTAATTTTTTAATGGACTTCACGATCTTTCAACAACGTGAATTCTCATCTGCTGTTGATCGCCACACAGATTAATGTGTACTCTGACTTCAGGAACTATTTTTCATCTCGGTGAAAAATAATGCAAGGGATTAGGGAGAGTGAGGGTCAAAGGGAGTGGGAAATAGGAGGAACTCTGAATTTTTAGAGTAAAAATGTAATGCTCCAAATGTTATGCTAGGTATCTCTGTGTTTGTATTAGAAAAAGTGTGATAAAGTTAGCAGGCAATGTTCTGTGGCAGTGTTTGTGACGGTCTCACGCATCCACAGGACGAGGAGGATGAGAAGTCCTGAGACAGCATGTGCTGCTTCTGAATTCCGCACTCCCTTTTCTTCTCCATTGTGTAGCAAACCTCTTCATAATCAACATGGGACACTCTGTGGTTGGTTTAATGTTTAAACTGGATTAGAGAAAAGCCATTATTAAAATGACATATGCATGTCCAAGAGAATATATTTTCAATTAACAATATATCGATGTCCTCAGCTACACAGCATTTGGAATGGGATTAGAGTCTACTGGTGTGTGTTTTTACTATAGATTGGGTCTGCTGAGTGACTATTTCTGTCATCGTTTTTATACAGATTATACCCATGCTTCATTATGTAAGATCTCCAATTTTTGTTTCTTTAAAGAATACCTGGAATTTAGAAACAAAGCTACATAAGTGCAGAATTCTTCTAAGTTAATTTTTCTTAATAATTTTTCTTTCATCAGGTTTTCAAATAAATTGCCTCTGTCGAGTTGTTTTTTCCAATGCTTTTAACTTGCTCTCAGAAAAACAAACTTCTCTTTGTGCTCCCATTTTATCACTTTAAGTAACTGTTATTTAAATCAGGTAATTAAAATAACAAATATACCCTATATAACTAACCTAGTAAGAGGGGGGGGAAAAACCCCAAAAGCTACTTCTTGGTGTGAAAAGAAAAGTGTGGGCAATCAGTGTACCCTGGCAGTGTCCTTGAGGGATCAGATTGTCATTGGGGACTAGATTAAGTGAAGGTCAATTTAGAGAGCACTCTGTCATTTTAACACAATATACAAAGAGCAAGGAATTTTTAAATGCAGTCAAAGGGGCAAACTTGGTAAAGGTCAATATTTTATGTCCCCAAACCAAAAAGAAAAAAATCTTTCCTTTAAAGACTTTATCACTACCTTCAAAACAAGACTGCCTCTAATTAATTAACTGCTAATTATACAGAGTGGATAAAAATCAAACACTATTGTAAGAAGGTATGATGAGGTGATGACATGTTTATTTAGTAGATAATCCATCTACAGTCATCTTGAACGGGCAGCAGATGACTCACTCCTAAATGCCAAATATATTGTCTTTATAGTATAAAATAGAGATTTACTTAGCAGTGCTCACTTTTTATCAAACTATAAATTCTTATTAATGGGAAAGTATAACCCAAATATAAAAAGAGGTTGCTAAAATGATATAAAAAAGACTTACAGCACACTGCCAACATCAAGTTCAGGCAAAAATAAGGAAAAAATGCATAAAAATGCCTAGAGCATTAATGAAGTGTAAGCTGATAATTGGCCCTCAAGGAAAATTTAGGAATGTTCATTTAAAAAATATTTTTAATATACATCCTATTATACAGTATTTCTAATTCTAAAATTTCTATTTAATAAACAATCAGAAATAACCAAAAAGATATGTATTTAAAAGTTCTCAACAGACCTATATACACACAAAGAAAAAAAAGCAAGAAGAAAAGAAGTCAATGTCATCATTGTTAAGCTGAAGTGTGTGATTCAGAGCTTTACTTTGCAGAATCCTGTTTTCAAAAGGCCTTTCTGGATCATTCTGCAAGATGCTGGCTCTACTCTGTTGTGCAAGAGGCTAGTCCGCCCGCCTTCCCACTCTTCTCTCACAACTCCAACTGGAAAATTCCCTTAGGCTACTGCGAAGAAGGTCGTTTAGAATGGGAGGAGACTGGCCCAGGAAAACCAATCAGAAACCTGTCTCGGTGTACAACCAGGGGCAAATTAAGATGGCTGGTATCCAAGGGGTAAGAGTAAGAATAAATTGAAGGAGGGAGATTCAAGAAATATTTAAGAGGTAGAAATGCCAACACTTGATTAATTGGATTTATTTGGGATGTTTGGGTAAGAGGCAGATATGTCAAGTATACATACATCTCGAGTTATTTTTTGTTTGTTTTTGAGTGACTGGAAATGGGCAGAAAATCGTGCCACTCTGTTCACTGCAGGCTGATCAGGTTGAGCTGCTGATGGAGAGTCAAGTGGAAATGCTTAAACAGCAGATGGATTATAGTCCAGAGGAGAAATGGTGTTGGAAAGACAAATCTGTGAGCAATAAACATGTAAGAGAAATGAATGGATGGATCACCCAAGGCGAGCTTGTGCGATAGGAGGAGGAGAGGTCAGAAAAAAACCCAGGGCTATAAAAGTGCCTGGTCCAGAGCTGTTGGTTAACAAGTGCATGAAATAACGAACTAAGAAAAGGATGAAGAAACACAGAGAGATGGATCTCTTTCTAACGAACTAACAGATGTATAAACCAGTAATGACCATTCCGTGTGTTATAAATAAAGTGCTCTGGAAATAAAATTAAATGTGTCCTACCATAATTTATTAAACTTTACAGTAAACAGAGTGGGTTAAACATGGAAGATATTATTCTTACTTTAATCACAATGCAATTGAGGCTCGAAAAGATGTTTTGTCCAAGGTGGCAAGGATGCAATTCACAATGGTATAACCAGAAATAAAACCATTTTTTAAAATATTGAATGAGGAGTTATTAAAATACAAAAGTCTTATTTATTTCATTGGACTCAGAAGAGAGGATAGGGAGTAAAGGAGGGAGAATTTGCTCCTTGAACTATAATAATGCAAATCCACAAGAGTCTGAAGGCAGCTGTGCAAACCGCAGCCGCCTGAAGGACCTGACGGAGATTAGAGACCGCTGCTTCCTCAGGGCCAATAGTGCCCCTCTCCGGAGCACGCCACAGGGGTTCCAGAACAGACTCCCTTCCTGCTAGGTTTACAAACCCCTGGGTTGGTCTCCCAGCAGTGCTAAGACAGCAAGATTTGTATTAATAATCCTGCTCCACCAATGCATGCCCTGAAATTCCTTTCAGATATTCAGGTTGTTGGTGGAAACTTGGCTTGGAATTTACAATAGATGACACATTGAAGGCCTCTTTGCCCTCTTTGCCCTCTTAAATCAGAAAGCCTCTCCAGAGGGGACTGAAATCTCTGAGTTGCAGTAATGGGTATTTTAACATGTCAGGAGGGCAAATATTAATGTACGTAATTGTTCTTCATCCATCAACTACCGACTCATTCCCAAAGATTTCTGCGTGTGTGTGTGTGTGTGTGTGTGTGTGTGTGTGTCTGCCAGCCTACCTGAAGATTGTGGGACTAGGTATAGGGAGCTGAGCGATCTCTCTCACTGCAGTCAGTCGGTCTGCCCCAGGGACCTCTGAGGAGTTAGGTTACATGGGCCTTTAAAGCATAATTCTCTTCTGTGCCAAGTGAGAGTTCCATTTTTACAAGAGAGTGAGAAGGACCTGATGACTCTGGGTGCAAAGTCACAGCATTTTGAGGAGGAGCATAGGGCTGCCTTTCAGGAACCCTAAGGGGAGGGACTCTCAAGGAAAATACCAGAGTAATGTTAACTTTATAATAAAGTACAGCCAAGGGGGGAAGGCTGTTTCACACAGAGAGCTGTCGTTCACACCGTGTTCTAGCGGTTTTGGCCAAGGGGAAAGGCACTCAGATTTGGGGAGCCCCTCTCAATTATTCAGACTAGATATCACGAGATATCTATCAAGGGATCTTAGCTATTCCTTACAAACATACACTCCCTCTTTTATCTAGTTCTTGGTGCAACGTGACACTTTTGAGTGTAGCCCTTAATACTTACTGATTATACACCTCTTTAACTGGAAGGAAAGAGCTAGCGAAAAATCATTACAGATGACTCTAGAGTGCCTAGCCATTATCTAAGACAGCAAACCCAGAGAAGTAGAAGGGAAGAGGGGGAGGGGTAGTTAATAAGTTTGGTTTTAGTTGGGTTGAATTTGAACGACTGCAGGTCTTCTAATGATTGCAGACAAGTCCCGGAAAACTGATTATTCTGTGCTTTCATTCCACCATGATTTTCGCCTCTCTCCTGCATTTCCTAGCTATTGCAAACAGAGGGCGGGCGTCCAGGAGAGGCTGGCTGCTACCGTACTCCCACTAACAGCTCCACTAATAGATTCTTACATCGTAATGGCCCTAACATCCCACCAACCCACTTTTTCCACTTGGTGTTTCTGATGATCTCTAATTATAGGCAGAGGATCCAGGTAATGACGGGGTTACGTTTTCTGCTAGACAAATTACATACATAATTGTGGGCACATGTTCACGGAGATATTGAAGCATCTGACGCTTCTATAGGGAAGATAATTGTCAACCTTTGCACTGCAATTAAGTCTAAATGGGAATCCTAATCATTTTCCAAATGAGCAAATGAGAAGCCAGTCTTGATCAGCTGTGTCATGGCAGCAAATAAAATGAACGTGCTGCACAGGTTAATTAGTCATCTATGAATGTCACAGCCCTTAGAAAACCTTGCATTAGATCTACGCACTAGAGCTAATTAGCAGTATACTGTTGAAACTCTATGGGAGTTTTACCTGGTTTATCACTGGAATTCGAGTTTTTCACAGTTTTTTCCCCCTGAATCTTTCTTCTTGCTGCAATTCATAACAAGTCATTTAAAATTTCTACCCAGTAATTCCAATACAGGCAGGAGAGAATGGAAGAAGCAAGGATGTAGAGTGAGATGGAGCTGGGTTCAAATCCCACCCAAATGCATTCTTATTAGTGAAAATTTGGACTATTTAAATGTTAGCCTCTCTCCATTTAGTAGTTTATCTATGAAGCATACATGATTCACCTAATTTTGATGCATTTCCAAGTACAGCATAGACATTAATAAATTGTTCCCTAAGTTTTGTAGCACACACCTTATGAACAACAGTTCGGTGCTTATTCACAGCTATTGTTTAGCTGTGAAATTTGTACACGAGAAAGTGTGCACATTAACTGTGTACATGCTGGTTTTGGACAGCACGCACCCCTGTGGCCCACACCCCCCCCCCCCACCAAGACAGAGAACACTCAGATCACTCCGGAAAGTTTCTCTTTGCTCCTTCCAGTCAACCCCCACCTGGCCCCATCAGGGGCAATATGCTTTCTGATATTTTCTCATTTATTCTGCCAGTTCTAAATTGTCATGGGAATCTTAAAATGTCACCTGTAAACCTCTTATGTAAGGCTTTTTTTCACTCAGCATCATGTGTTTGAGGTCTACCCATGTCATCATATCGGTGCATCCTTCCTGCTGAAGAATGAATAAACCCTGACATTCTGCCATGTGACAGAAATGTATTTCAGTCATGTCAGGGCACAACATAGGCATTCCTATTTCAAAGACAACTTTCCTGGATGTGGGGAATCTGGTGACCTGAGCCGTCTATTATCCGGAGTTTCACCTCTGTCTAAGGCCTTCTTCGTACACCTGTGTCCGGAAGCTGATGACGAGAAGGGAAGGAGGGCAGAGGGTAACCTCCATGGCTTAAAAGCCCAGCCCAGAAGTGCCACGTCACCTCTAAGCATATTCCGTTGGTGAGGGGGGGCCAGTGGCCATACGTGTATGTAAAAGTGGGAAGTAAGCTCTGGCTGGGCAACCTCGTTCTTGAGCTCACTCTGCACCAAGGGAGGAAGACCGCCTTTTCCATGCAGAGCTAGTTCTCTCTGCTACAATGCCTGACTTCAATCTGTGACCTTCTCATCACGGTAGGTTCTTTACTGGCTGTCTCTGTAAGAAGATGAAGAACACAAACACTACAGACCAATGAAATCATGTCCACAGGTGTTGCACCTAATGGATCTTGAGGTCAATTCCTATCTCCGCTATTGCAGTTGCCCTGTAAACCTGCCTTGTCAATGACTATTCTGCTGCTTCTATGGGCTCCCGGATGCCACAAGAGATGCTTTTAAACCTCTGCCTTCTCTTCTTTATTCAGATCTCGCTCACCTCTGCTAATCTGTTCAAACATTAGCTCTGAAAAATCATGTGCTTGGATAGTTCTGCCTGGTAGCCAGAAGCCATTTTCAAGAAAAAAAATTTTTTCCAAGTCATTGTTAGCAAGAAACCTGCACATGTATTGAGAAATTTACTATGTGTCTCACCCTGTGCTAGGAATTCTCACAGATATTATTTAAATTGATCTTCAAAATGTTATAAGACATNTGGGCTCCCAGATGCCACAAGAGATGCTTTTAAACCTCTGCCTTCTCTTCTTTATTCAGATCTCGCTCACCTCTGCTAATCTGTTCAAACATTAGCTCTGAAAAATCATGTGCTTGGATAGTTCTGCCTGGTAGCCAGAAGCCATTTTCAAGAAAAAAATTTTTTTCCAAGTCATTGTTAGCAAGAAACCTGCACATGTATTGAGAAATTTACTATGTGCTAGGAATTCTCACAGATATTATTTAAATTGATCTTCAAAATATTATAAGACATGCATTAGTGTTGTTATTCTAGGATATAGAAGACTGAGGTCTGGGCATTAAGTAGTGATGTCCCAAGACACAGAATTAGACAATGACCAGGGACTTGAATCCAGATAATGGGCAATCTCATGACCAGAAGAGAATTCACAGATTATCTGTTTAATTTCTTCATTTTCGAGGTAAAGAAATAGAGGCTGAGAGCACTCCAGTGATTTGCTAATGTCTAAGAATTGGAAAGTGTCAGAACCAGGCCAAGTCTAAGGCTGCTAATTATCTAGTAGGTTATTCTATCTTTTAAAATATAAAGAGTTGTTATACATATGAACCATAAACAAAAAGTGGGCAAGGTAGTCTGTCTGCAAAAAAGATTTCTTAGGACAAAAGAAAGGACTGCCATCTAGGGTGTGCAGCCATGCAAGTCACGTGCAAGAAGAGAAAGCAAGCAGAAGGAAGTTCCTTGTGGAGGGGCCGAGGAAGTTAGCGGAGGGGCTGTTATAACCAGAGTTCTGGTCTGGGGGGACACAGAGCATGAGAGCGCCTCCTACTGGCCCTTCCGATTCCCGTCACAAAATGTGACATACATAGAGCTGACCCTTGCCCTGTGCCTGACTTGATTTCCAGTTGACAGTCACTAGTCCGACAGCCTCTGTTTGGGGGTCACCTTAATCACAACACCCTGTTTCCACCTGAAGGCTAAGGTTAGGTCAACCACCTGTCTCCCTGAAATGATCAAACCTACTTCATCTCTGCCAAATACAAAACCCGGATAGCAGAGGCAAAAGCCTTTGACAAACTGTCCCCCAGGTCCATGGCGTGGATTCACGCTTAGGTGTCAGTGCAGCTGAAAGTGTTTTCTGCCTCTAGAATCAGCCTGTCATATTTACTAACTTTGTTTTTATTGTCTGTGAAAAGATGAACCTGGCTCAGTATTGGCAACTGTTGTCACAGGTAGCTACTGTTAACTGTGTTCTCCGCATCCCTGTGTGTCTTTTATTTACTATGATAAAGGCGATGGACCGGTGTACAGGAGGCATCGCTTACATACTGAAAATAAAATGGAACAATATTTCAAGATGTGACACTGGTTGTGCGTGTTCTTGTTGGCGGCCGTGTAAACTCCAAGGTGGAGCCCCATGGGGTTCGCTCCTGGGAAGATACGTATTAAAATGGTGAGGATGAAAAAAGAGGAGAAAGATATTTGACAACTAAAGAACAATGATGTATAATCCCGTGAGCTAGTCAACAAAGCACTTTCAGGGGATCACACTTGCCGAAGTGATATGTAATTTGCGGGAAACCACTAATTGCAACTTATATAAATTAGCTTTAAATCCTTCCAGAAAAGTAGCCTGCTTACTCACAGGGAGACATTTAAAAACTGCCAAGATGCCAGAAACTTCTGCCCGAGGTGAACGGCATTCTCCTCTCCCTCTGGGGAAACACGCCTTCAAACTGCTTGTGGTGGGGATTGGACGCAAGTATCTCGTGAGGTTAGTGGAGCCGTTTGCCAACACTAAAATGAAGAATACTTTTTTCAAATGCTGTTTAACTGCTGGGTACAATCTGATTTCAGGCTGCAAATCTGCATTTAGGAATCATGCTCGCAGGGAGAAGGCTCTGTGAGGTAGCACTTAGAAAACAATAAAAATTGTTTGATTATTATTATTATTCTAAAAATCATCAATTCAGGAACGTACTATAGAGACCACTACTCACTTCCCTGAAGCCAGTGAAGACAAGCTTTCTGAATAATACATAGATTTTCAAACCGCACAGGCAGCGCTCAGTAACGGGGCCTTGGGCATGCAGGCCAGGCTGGGCCTGTGCTTTTTCTCCACAGATGTCTCCAGGCTCCCTCAGTTTCTCAGGCATTCACCCACACTGCGCCTCCCTCTCCATCCTCTCCAAACCTTCTTGTCTCGCTGAGTGACAAACCTCTTTTTTGTCACTCAGCCAAAATGTCTAGTAACAGAAGGACAAGGGGTCTCCTACCTTGGACATTTTCCCCCAACTCAAACTTGCATATTGTGACCATTTCCTACCATGATGCTAGACCATGTTGTTCTCATGCTCTGAATTCCCAAAACATGCTTCCCTTTTCCTCTCCTAACACTTTCCCCAACTGTGATTGCTTAGGGGAGCCCCCCGGGAACTTGAAAGACATTCTTGTCTCGTTCACATCCGCACCCCCTTCCCTTGGTTCAATTCCCGCAGCAGTTTAAAAGTGGAATAAGTGCATCTTCAGTGAATTCTCACATCATTTCTTAAGATAGGAATTATTGTCCTCAATTACAGATAAGAACACAGAAGTTAGTTAAGGGAGAAACTTCTCTAAGATCATCAAATGCATTCAATGACAGAATGTCTCCCTTACTCCAATACCCACACCTTTTGTCTTATACTTTACCAGGAACTCTTACTTTGTGACTTCAAGTTATGAAAATGTAAACAGTACAAGCAAATGCCAGAAAAGTAAATGGAATGTGTGTGACTTATGGTTCATGGGTAGGTAGTACCAGTGCTGATGTGCTCAACCTGATTTTTCTGGTTGAGATAAATCCTTGGATCATCACGGGCATGAGGTCAAGAAGCAGCGGTTCCTGAAAACACCTCCTGGCTGGGAAATAAGAACAAAGTCGGGCCAAGCTGGGTTTCCCTATCTAGACTCAGAGTTGGAAATGTGCAGGAGTGAACTCACAAATCATCAGGGGTGATGTAAACCACAAGCCGTGTCACTCTGATGGGGACAGACCATGGCCATAAGCTGCCTCCGCTCTTTTTAATTTGGGCTGTGGCTGTTTCAGCCAGAGGTAATAAAATTATAATCCTGTCCAACCACTTTTAAAAGACAGATTGGGTGATTCCATAAGCATAGGCATCTGGTTAACTTTGACAAATATGCACATGAACTTGGAGAAACTGAAAGCCTTTGCAATAACATAATCAAGGCAGACGAGACCTTTTTCTACACTAGAGTGTTTGTTCGAGCACAACATGTGGGGGTGGTCGCCCAGGGCTGCCTCGCGGCTATCCCGACTTTATGGGAGCTTCATAGCTTCGACAGGGTGATGATTTCTCGGAGACTCAAAAATGACAGAAGTCACAGAGCTGTCACTGTCTGACATCTCCCCGTGCTGTCGATCTTATTAAAAAGAATTAATAAATCTGTACCTGAGTTTACTGATGAGCAAGTTTGCAAGTAGAAAAGCGTATAGCTGCTCAAGAAGCCAGTTCTCACATTTCTGGGTCAGAGATAGACCCAAAGGAAGCACAGAGTCCCTTAATTGGGCACTGGCTTTCCGCGACGCTGCTGGCTTGGATGCATTTGATTGCAAACCCTCAGCTAGGGTGTTACCCCAAGATACGCAAGGCATGGCCCAATGGCAACTTGAGCAACCAGTTGAGCAAGAAATGGACTCCAAAGGGATTTGCTGGGCCAAAGATGAGAGGGACAGAAGAGGAAATGGGCAATTCCGGAAGACTGGGACAAAGTTACAAGGAGGAGCATTAAGTTCATGGCCAGGAACTAATTTTGTTCACGTATTAAGTAAACACACATGACACATTTTTATAACCAGTTTCAGGGATATTGCTAAATCCCAGGAGTATGAAAAACCAATTTCACAAAGTAATTAATACAGTATTCCTTTCTAGACAATCTCCTAGCTTAGAGAAAAATCAGGTTATGTGCAGAAGCATTTACATTATAAGTAGAGAGGTATTCACAAGATATGGATGCACAGCAGAGAGAGCCACCAACCCGCAAAGTAAAGAATTTCGAAAAGGACTTATGCAAGCAAAGTGGCCCTAGGGAAATATTATTCTGAATGTTAGTTATGTAAGACATTGGAACAGGCCAGTGCTGAAAAGAGGAAAACATCCAGAGTGCTATTGTAGCAATCCAGGTTCCAGTGGGGTAATGTCAGAAGAAATAGTATTTGGCATTCAAAGCTGGCCTCGTCAGTTTCAAAAGAGTAATTTGCCTTCCTGTCCACTCCTTGCAGGGTTCACCCTCTCTCGTGGTCTGCAAGCACTCGGGGCCTGAGACACTCAGAGCCCTGGTTCTAGTTCCAGCCTTTCACAGAAATATACATTCACTCACGTCATCAATCCATGCTCATGCAACGCCTGTGTAGGAAATTATTTGTTGTGTCCAAGGACCTGGGCTAAAAACTGCCAGTGCAAAAGTAGGCAACAGAAAGACCCCGTACAATTGATAAAAATAGCTGAATAACTTTTTCACCTACCTAAAACTGTAGCTTAAACTGGCACCATTTTGGAAGGGAGCTGGGGATTGCCATGAGGAGTAGGAAGAACAAGGCCTCGTTACATCACTGGTCTCAAACTCCCGTCTGTCAGCATCACCTGGGAGGTTAATGCAAGGATCACTCCACCTGACTCCAGAATCTCCGATCCAAGGCAGCTGGGGGGACCTCGGAACTTGAATCCTAACATGTTTCCAGGAGATGCTGCTGCTTCTGCGGGCCAGGGACCATACTTCAGAATCTCTGGGAGCAGACGAGTTTCTTATTTCTTCTCTCTCTTTCACTGCTCTAGCCTGAGAGGCAGCCCCTCCTGGTCAGTGCTAATAACACCACAGACTGAATTTTACACGGTCTAGCTCTCTGCTTAACCAGTGGACTTGACTCTCCATAGGACTGAGTAGGAACCTGCTAGACTTCTTTGACTTTCTTTCTCACTGAGGAGTTGATGCTCACTAAATAGTAGCTGAGACAGCAAATGCCATGGTTTCCCGGCCCAGAGGAAGAGAGGCAGCCTCTAAGACGGGGGGGGGGGGGGGGGGGGGGNCCAGTGGACAGCTCTGCATTATGACCTGAACACATGGACCCTCGGAAAGGACAGTCTATCTGAGGGCTTGTCACCTCACAGGCTCAAAAAATAAAAAAAGATTTCAGTGTTTAAAATGTGACAAGATTTCAAAACTTAGGCCAATAGAAAATATATTCATTGTTTTAAAAAGAAAAACAAAACAAAATTTAAACCTGCAGGTCATCTAAATACCCACTAAAAAGAAAGGGCTGCCTTCAACCTGAGGGTAATCACTAATGGCCAGCAAGAACCTCTATGTGCCCGTAATCATGCGACCAGCTAGCTGGGGCCAAAGGAGCAGCCTTCCCTCACCAGGCAGTAAGCTTGCTAATTGGGGAGCATATAAGGAGAGACTCACTGGATTAGTTTGCATGCATTTGCATAGTGAGGTCAACACTTTACTGTGTACACTGGAAAGAGAAAATTAATTAACATGACTTCCTGCAGAACTATCTGACTTTGAAAAATAGCGGTGTCATCCTAATTCAAGTGTGCATGGGTGTTCTCCCTCCGTTCAAACCTGGCTAGATCCAGTAAACTCCAGTAAACCCTGTCCTGGTCACACACGACGCAAACCAACTGCTACTCCAACACGTCTGAGGGCCCCTTTGCTGAGTGTGCACAAATTTGAGGCACCAGATGGAGCAGGCACACTGCACTTGGCCAAGCTCTGAGAGAGCAGAGGAAAAGCCAGGAGGATTTGGCAAAGGCAAGGTTTCTACTTTGGAAGAGTGAGGATGCACAGGTTCTCACCTGAATTATCTGTCTTCAGCCCAGTGCTTGGCACACGAGAGTCCGCAAGTACTTTTGAATGTGGAATTTAGTAGAGAAGAGCCAAGGGGAACTGGGTTTTTACTCATCAACCTGCAATTCATTTGGCCTTAAACTATTCCCCAGTAAAAAGTCTTGGCCATTCATGTACATATGTCTTAATTTTCCATGGTAAGTCCTTCACAAGCATAAAGATATAGAAAGAAGGTGACATTGTGGTGTCCTGCAGGGGAAGTGTCTTTAAAAAGAGGTCATTGTCCAAGACGCTTAGTGGCACTAAGCTCCACGAGGCCTACTGTCAAGCACGGCTTTTCCAGATGGTGCATGGATGTGAAAAATTTTATAAGCACTTCTCTTCCAAATATTAAAGAACTTTAATTTTTTTCTTGTTATAAAATGCTGATGCACCAGCCATTAAAAATAGTGCAATGTGAAAACTTGCTGATCTGCTTTTTGTCAAGAGAAGAAAACAACGTGTTTGGCAAAAGTCATTGATTTTCCAGCAATATGAGCAATAAAGAGACTGAATTCTTAGAAAAGTTCCAAATTCAACCCCACCTGCCTAATGTTTCCAGCAGATCCCGCCTATTTAGCTCAGAATCTGGAAACATTTATAATTTGTAGTTCTTAATGAACTGATGGAAAGGGGAAGGAAGACGTTGATAATTTCTACATTTTACAAGCTATAGGTATAGTCAGCACTCCTAAGCAATTAGGAACAAAATATTTAAACTCTTGGCCTTGCTCTACCCAACTATAAAGTAGGTGAACCAAACTACCTGCTTCTCCAAGTATTTTAACAAGGAAGGATAATAACTTCTTTTTAATGTAAGTATCTGCTACATATTAGGAGCTATGCTAAGGCCCTTCCTTGAATTAGCTCATTGGCCCTTACTATAAGTCTAAAATATGTTCTATAACCTCCACTTTACAGATTAAAAAACACTGAGGCTTTTAGAGAATAAACAACTTCCTCAAGTCAATAAAATAGATGTAAGATAAAAATTTAGGTCTGTCTCACTACAAAACCAGTGTTCATAAACACTTTCTTGAATAAAGACTCTCAAATTAAGATCATTATTTCCCTTTTCACAAGACCTGTATATAATCACATATTAGTAATTAGAAAGAGAGATAGATAGAATACACTCATACACACACATACACCATTTTCTATCCTAACCAGCTGCTCTGGTTATTTCCATGACCCAGAATAGATTTTTTTCCTGTGATTCTGGATAGATTGATCAATTCCATAGCTCAGGGAGAAAAAGAAAAAAAAAGGTCACTTTTGGTCATAAAATGACTTTTTTTTTACAATTAATATGTCCAGTTAAATCATAATTTAAAAAAAAAAACATGCTTCACTGTTTAATCTTTTCCTTCCCCCAGCCAGGAGCAAATCCACGTTTGGGGGTCCTAAGACATATACATCTTGGGGTAGGACCTACTTATAAAAATAGATACACAATTTTAAAATAAAAATTAAGCTCAAAGGTGAATAATAATTGTAGTGTCTGAGATAGTGAACTAGTATACTCCGGGTGCTTATTCCCTCAAGGAAATATCAAATAAACAGCTAGAAATAGGCTAATAGCTGTATGGGGCTCTGGAAACCACCAGAAATCTGTAACATTCATGAAGATGCCCAAAGAAGAAAAAGCTGCGTTTGAAAGGGTAAGGAATCTATCTCATGGCATTTTTATTCACCAGCCCCCTCCCCTTCTCCTCTTGCTTATTAGCACAGTTGGGAGGAAGTGGCCAGTTCTCACTTTCTTCCCTTGAATTGAGCCATCGTTTTCTTTTTGACCTTTATACCTCAGTCAAACCTGAGATGGAAGAGCCTATTTTACACCCCTGTTACAGAGCGAAAAATGTTAGAGTAGGAAGAAAAAATGTATCACTGGGTCCAAAGTATTCATCTCATAAAAGAGAAAATTGTGGACAACCCCAGTGTCCACAGGGGTTGATACGGACTCTGCTATCAAAAAGGGTCGGTCCTATTTCAGAGGAAAAGACTCTACAGCCGTCACCCTCACACGTTCTTCATCATTGTTTAACACTTAACCATTTCCTGTGCTGAGCAAACGGATTATAAACAATTCTGGACCTAAAAGCAGTGTCATCATCCCAAGACCTGCAAAATAATCACAGAAAGCCAAGCACTGGCAGGGGCACCCATGGACGGGAGTCCCGGGGGACAGCTGGTGTGCACGGATCACTCAGCCCGGCCATGCACCCCACCACATGCCCCACTGCAGGGATCCTGACCGAGGTGGATCAGGATAGACAGTCCCCCTGTTCGTGCACCTCCTACCCCACAGTCCGAAGACTAAAGCAGATAAAATGAGGCACAGGGAGAAGTCTTTCCTTAAAATAGATTCTAGCCACTTCAAGTACTAAAATATCAGAAAAAGAAAATACTCGACATTGTGTTCACATCTGGAAACTGGCTCCTTACCATAAACATTGCAAAATTTTAAAAATAGAACCACTGAAAACAAAGGAGAGTCAAACTGACAGCAAATATTTATAAGGTTTCCTTGAAGGTCATCTCCATCACAACAGAGATAAATCAATACTGCTTGTTTGCAATTTCAAATGTGTGAGCAAGGGCTCGAAACTATAGGAAGTGCAGCTTCTCCATACATTTAAAGTGACACAGAAATTTAACGTAGAAAGACACTCAGCAAGCTGTATCATCGGTTACGTTCAAGCCAAGAAGAGCTGGCTCCAGCCACTGCTGACAATGGTTCTCAACCTTGTCTGCGCATTATAAAAACTCAACGTACCTTTACCTATGCTGGGTCCCACCTTCAGGGCTTCTCACGTATAGGTCTCACTTGAGGCCTAGCAATGAGCAGTTGGGGATGAATCTAAGTTTCCAGCTTGGATAAGTGGATAACTGGATGGGTGGTAATTCCACCCACTGAGCAAGAATACACTAATTAGTAGAAGACTAGCTTTTAAAGAATGAGAGAAGGATTATAAATTTAGCTTTGGTTATGTTTAATTTAAAATGCCTTTGGCCTTCTATGACTGACGTGTCAAGAGAGAAGATGGTTACTTGGATCTGGTGCCTACGGGAGACACCAGAGATGGAGATGCTATTTATAAATGATCTATGTGATGGGGTAAACAAAGCCATGAGTTCGAATGAGCTCACCTGCGAGGAGAGCAATGGTTCTCACCTCAGGGTGATATTGACCCTCCCTTCTTCCCCCACTTCCTGGGGTACCTGACATCTCTAGAAACTTGTGACTCTGAGCATGTACCTCGGGGGTGGAGGTCCATTGTTCTGCTACATAACCACACATGCATGAGCTAGCCTCCTCCCTCCCCGCTACAGGGATGACCCAGACTAAAACATCAAGAGTTCCAAAGCGCTTGAGAAGCGCTGGGATAGAGACAGGAGGTCCTGGGCCAGATTTTTCTGAGTCAAGATTTTTATTTTCAAATACTTATAATTTTCTTCCTTTACTTTACAGATGGACAATTAATTATGGTAAACTGGTCCCTGCAACTTTTTTTTCCTTAACCTTCATAAATTACTTTTCCAATGAAAACACAGAATCTATATTATTTTCTGGCTATTTCAGGAAAATAACTGACTTTGGGGAGAAAATGATAAAAGCTGAACCCCCTGAAGGCTGGATATATGAGATCAACATCCCAAAGTTCACATCCCAGGTAGTCAAGCAACCAGTAGCATTGGTACCATCTGAGAACTTGTGAAAAACCCAAGTTCCAGGGCTCCCCCTAGATGTACTGAATCGGAATCTTTAGGGGTAGAACTACAGATGCATGAGGAAGGCTGAGAAATACTCCATTAAATAGCCCAGTGTGTTAGGAGCCTTCTCTAGAAACCTGTTTAATTGTGAACTGCTGACTAATTTTAGGCAACCATCTACCTGGCCTGCTGAACCACACCAGGTCGCTCCCATCCAAGAGAAAGGTGCCTCACAGGGGGAAAGTTATGACATCTCATCATTTTAAACAGAGAGAAATCTTGAGTACCATCTATGCCCCTCCCCAAAAGGCCAGACACTAACTTCCGTCACTGTTGGATCTCCATGGTCATGGTCATGGCAACCAAGATACTATATAAAAGGTGATAAAGGGTGCAACTCTAAATGATCAACACAGCTTTGCAAACATGTCTATAAACCAAAGGCAGAAATTCTCCTCAGAACAGACAAGACAATGTGGCTTATATCATCAATGACCATTACAGGAAATAACAGGGTAACACGACATTAATTATATATTAGAATTGATATTTTAATCCATTAATGACGTAATTCCCTTTCCCCCACAACTGTTGAGTAGTCAGTGTTGTTCCCACTGTACAGATTAAAAAGTTGAGGCAAGGCCAAGACCAGGCCCTAAGGTGGTTCTCTATCAGCAGTACATTGTGGCTTCCTGTAGCCTACATTAAATGAATAATTGAGGCTTTGGGAAATGAAGCAATTCCAGCCATGCAGACATTCACTCCAGAGCTTGAAAATGGAGTGCGTATTCATTCCTCTATTGCTGTTCCTTCAAAATGCCGAACTCTGGGGAGGCTAAAATACGATTTCCAGTCTGGTCTCCAATCTCCACGAGCAAATGTTGATTTAAAATGAACCAGAAGACAATACAAGATAATCAAAACAAGTTCCCAAATGTGTGGCACAGATGCAAAGGACTCTGGAAGTCTGGAAAGTGTCCTAAAGGCCTTGGGGCAGGATGCCTGAAGGAAATAGGAATAAGACAGGAAATAGGAATAAGGTTGGGGAGCTAAGAAATATTTAGACAGGTGGGGGAAGGCAGCCCTGAGAGCCGCTCCTTGGCTAAGCAGATTTGCATTATAGCAGATCCTGTTCAATCTGGAGATGATGAGATTAGGTTCTTATTTCCTTCCTTCCAGGGGGAATTTATTGAAAGATGGACTCCTACAACTTCTCAGAATGCAAGATTCTGCAGGAGATTCCTGCACCGCTGACAACTCATGAGTTAAAACTCACAGAGGTAAGTAAAGCCTGTATGATGGTCATCCTCTGGAAAGAGTGGGAGTTACATTCCTTTTGGGGATTTGTTCTTTCATTTTTGTGTTTTTTTGTAATTTATTTTTTATTGTTTATTCTATTACAGTTGACCCACTTTTTCTCTTTTGCTCCCCTCCACCCAGCTCACCCTCTCGCCCACAGTCAGGCCCCTCTCCGTTGTCCATGTCCATGAATCACTCATAGATGCACTTTGATGAGTCCCTCCCCCTTCGTTCCACCATTCTTCCCTCCTGCCTCCCCTCCCACAGCTGTTAGTCTATTCCATGTGTCCATGGCTCTGGTTCTGTTTTTCTCGTTAGTTTATTTTGTTCATTAGATTCCAGTTATAAGTGAGGACGAACAGCCCAAATGCCCATCAGTAAATGAGTGGACTAAAAGACTGTGATACATTCACACAACAAATACTACACAGCAGAAAAAAAGAAAGAAGTTCCAGCTTTTGCAACAGCATGGATGGAATTAGAGACTAATATGCTAAGTGAGATAAGCCAGTCAGAGAAAGACAAATACATTCATTTTGATTCATGCAGAAATATTATGTTAGGAAAACTAACACTTACTGGGTTTGTGGGATGTTTTTTTTTTTTTCAGAAAAAATGGATTTCTTATAGCTGAATGCATTTAATTAAAAAATTTCCCACAAATTTGTGTTACTTTCAATACAGACAAATATAGTCAAAGAGTTAGTGCTCTGAGTCAGACAGAATTACTAACAGTCTCCCGGGCACTGTGCTGAGTGTGCACCAAGCCTTCAAAGGGCGTAGTCACTTGTCCCAGATCACACAGTGGCAACTCGGGGTTCACACAGGCTGACTCAGAATCTGCTTCCCTTAACCACTCTCCCAAATTCTCAGTGTGATTCCAGACATCAACGCTGGGCGAGCTGAAGCAAGTAAGTAACTGGTCTTCAGCACAGTTGACTGTCATCTGCACAGTGGATGGAGACCTTCCCCAGTGACTCTGAGGATTCTGTGAGGAAAAAAAAAACATTCAAAGCTCCTCGTCCAGGTCCCCGCTCACAAGTACTCACTGAGGCAGCCCCTAAATTTCACCTCGTCACCCCCTCTGCACTGACCAGACTCCCTGCCTGCCTGCCCAAGCTGTCAGAGAAAGGGGACCTTCCTTTGTTCTAAACCCAGTGGCCCCTCCCATCCTGCAAAAAGAAGGCTCCTGTGACATGTTAACTCTTTGAGTGAAACCAATGACCATCAATCACAGTGACATCAAGTAGGGGAGCCAACAGACATTTTCTATGGGCTTCTGTTTCCGTCAGATTCTCATAGTTTTAAGATTGGTTCCTAAAATGTGAGTTTTGATACGTCATTAACCCTTCAGGCCCTTACTCATCAAGGGGCTCTAAAGAGCATTCCTTACCGGGAGTTAATCATTTACGCTAAACTGTACTGCTAATTTGTGTACTACGGGATACAGAAGAGAAAAAGCCCAGTTATTATTTTTTTACGAACAGCTGTCTCCCTACCCCACTGGCAGCTGCTTTACAAATTACCCAGACATTAAGTAATTATTTTCTCGTTATCAGAGCAGCTGGGAGAGAAAGCCAGCCTGCCTCCCTCCCTCCCTCCCTCCCTTCTTCCCCAGTAGGGCCCCCCATCCTCCTGCCTCCTCCTCCACCTGCCCTGAAATGGCTCAGGCCTAGGGAAGTACAATAGGGGTTTCCTTCTTGTAAGTGAAGGTTGTGCCTAGGCATTCTGATCACTGGCGATTTTTCAACAGCCCTTAAAGACAACAAAGCAATGACTTAGCAGTATGAGATGCCAAATCTTGAAGCAATGTGAAATATGATCTCGGATGCTTCCCTGATTTTGTTGGCAAGGAACTTCAGTGCAGAGAAGTGGTTTGGTCAAGGTTCTACCTAGCAAGTGGCAATGCTGAGTCAGATTCAGGTCTTACCACTTCCAAACCAGTGTAGCGCTTCTTCCACTGCTCCATGGAAATGGACCATGAACTTGCTTCATCTTCCTAATAGTTATCTACTGTCTAGTGTTAGAAGAGACATATACAATGATTTATAGTCTCTCTTTTGAAAAAAAAATCCTTGCCTGAGGATATATACTTATTGATTTTAGAGAGGAAGAGAGACAGAGAGAGAGAGAAACATTGATGGGAGAGAAACATCAATGTGAGAGAAACATTAATTGGTGGCCTCCCATATGTGCTCCAACCAGGGATCAAACCTGCAACCCAGGTACATACCCTGACCAGGAATCGAACCTATAACCTTTTGATGCAGAGGACAATGTTCTTTTGTTAAAAGGAGAATAATGCTAGAATTTTAGCAACCTACATACACATTTTTTTGTATAGTTCACACTTAATGTTATATTAGTCTCAGGTGTAGAACATATTGATTCAATATGTGTATATACTGTGAAATGACCACTGCAATAAATCTACTTACCATCCATCACCACATATAGCTACAATTTTTTTCTTGTTATGAGAACTTTTAGTGTTTACTATCTAAGGAAGCTTCAAATACACAACACAATATTTTGATTTCCATTTTGTATCAGGCAAGCAAAGCTTCATCAGGCTTGGTATACGCAGTCTATTGCTGATAAGATATTGATATACTTCTATATACCAGTGGTAAATCTGACACCCTCCCGTACGGTAGGGGTCCTGAACTCCAGGCTCTACTCTGGGTCACCTCTCCTTTGACCCCCACTTAACCCCTTCCTCTCCCTATTTCCCATGATTCAGTGACTCACAGGTTAATGCTCAAATCTCCAGTGTCTGCTCCTGAGTTACACTGCTATATGTCTCACCAATTTATATATTTTAACGATCACTCCTGATTAGAAGTAAATTTCCAGCTATTAAGTAGTAAGCTAGAATTTCAATGGAGGCAGACAGATTATTGGCAAAAATATAGGGCAGATAGAATATGTTGTACAATATAATAAAAAATAAATGAATTTTAAAAAGAATCTTTAAAACGGTCATGTGAGGAATTATTATAGAAAGAAAGAAGGTCAGGCAGGAACTAGAAAATGAAGAGAGAGAGCCCTCCTTCATTTCAGCCAATGAGAAAACAGGTTCCACGTTTTTTGCCATCATCCCACTGGATGTTCCCAGGCTGGAGACTGCCAGGGGTCTCTGCTCTCTTCAGCCCTGCGGGGACTATGAAATTACTCTTCATACTCTGTGGATAGCCCGTGGCAGAAATCATGATAGCAACATACTAAAAAAAGAGCAACTGAAAAAATGCAAATGTAGCAGATGTGCTCAAATTAAGAAAATAGCAATAAAAAATTGAGGTAAACAATGTTAAGCCTTCGTTACAGTGCTGAAGAATTTATATACTTTCCACCAACCCAGAAATCCAGGTCATTTAATGTGCGAGAAATAATCTCACGGACCTGATAATGAAAATCTGTATTCCATAATTTGCTACCTGTTGCCTACATTATGCCAAGTGCATGTTAAACAAAAAAGGTATATCCTTCAACTTAATTGCATGTGATTTCTCCACATTCTAATTCTGTTATGCAAATACATCTTTCTACCTCACTCATGCACACCCAGATCACTTTGCTTTTACCCTAAAGCAAAGCAGTGAAACAAAACAAACCTGGTGAGTTTTTATTTGCCAGGCATCCAGGGAATCCCAAATAAAAGTATCATGGAGACACTTTTGTGTGTGTGAGTCTGTGTGTGTGTGTGTGTGTGTGTGAGAGAGAGAGAGAGAGAGAGAGAGACAGAGTGAGAGAGAGCGAGCCTGCCCTCAGGTCAGATATCAGGACTTGTTATTTGTTTCCTAAGTTAGGATTGCAAACAATATCACCCTGCCTCATGAAGATAAATGTTTAAGGCAAAAATTCTCAACCAAGGACAATTTTGCCCACCTCTCCAGGGGACATTTGGCAATACTGGGTGACATTTTTGTTATCGCGATGGGGAGAAGGCTACTGGCATATAGGGGGTTGAGAACAGAGATGCTGACAAATATACAACACTCAGGATAGTCCCCCTACAGAAAAGAAATCATCTTCCCAGAATGTTAATAGGAATTGTGCCAATGCTGAGTAACCCTGATATAAGGAAACATTAAAGGCCAATCAATTAAACTGATTCATTATAACCCCTTACTTATATCCTTGTTCATGCAAAGTCAAAGAGTTTTATTTGAAAACACCACTGGTTCATGTGAAAGAAATATGTACTGCATGCTCTTGTCTCTGGGGACCAAAGCGGATTTCCACAAATGCCCTTGCCATGGCAACCGTAGACTTAGAGACCTCAGAAGTCTCCTCCACTCGGAAGGCTGACAATGGGCAGGACCCAAACATGAACCTGGAGGCCACACCAAGACAAGAATAGCCTCACCAAGTCTACCAACAACAGAAAGGGTCACAGAGTGGCAGCCAGGTCCTTAAAAAGCCTCAAGAAGAACAAACTGACATCTCAAGCTCAAAACAGCAGGTAAGTCCAAAGTTGGGTCCATAGGTGGCAACAATAAGCATAATGCCCTTGGCCTGAAGCTTTCCCTCCTTGGTGAACGATGAGCGCACGATGCTAGGGGAGGGCAGTTTACAAAGTACAAAATCGATGTGACCAGCCAAAAGCTCAGCTCACACTGGAGAGTTTTCCAGCCTGGCACTACAGCTCACTGGATCTTCAGCTTCAGGGGAAGGTTAAGCAAACAGGGTGCAATTAGCACAGAGTAGGCGGCTCAGCAACAGAAGATTTTCCATCATGGCTCTTTTCAGGGAAAAGCGCTCTTTTCCAGCCACACCTCTAATTGTCTCTGGGTTCCAGGACAGAGAGGTCTGTATTAACCACGAAGGCAAGCTGGGACCTGTGAGCTCTGATTGTTCTCCCACTTCGGGTCCTCAGGGTTGAAATGAAGCCAGACACTGGGGAGTGAACCCTAATCCCTCAGTTTGGAAGGCTGTTCATGTAGAATTTAGTGCTGACTCAACAGACAGGCACCAACATGCTCCTTCAGAGGGGCAGCGGTGAGTGGGGGTGGGGGGAGAAAACAAAAAGTTGAATCAAGGACTCAGAGAAAACTATGAGGACTTCCCTCATGTCTGCAAGAACATACTATAGAAAACCAAATTAAGCCCAACATCTTTCTCCATATATTGTAAAAGGTTTCCACAGTTTTACTTCCATTGTAAGAATGCATACTGAGACGTAAAGCGCGTCTCTCTGGGTTTCCTGAGATTACAGACAGCTCTGTTTTTCCCTGGCACGGGATGGGCATTTCCCAAGTTTGGCAGTGGTACTTCTTCTAGGAGGATGAAGGAGGAGGAAGGGAACTGGAGGAGAATCAGGTAACTGTCGACCCTCACCACCTAATACTCCTCGGTTCCACCTGGGACTAATGCTGGATGCCCACGGGTGTATTTTCTAAAGATCTCTGTTTGACAAGACAAAAATTTAAATGAATAGTAATGGAAATGTATTCCTCACATTTTTATAGAAACAAAAAAAACAAGGTCTTCAGCAAATAGAAGAGTCTAAACGCCAGGGGAGAGCAGAGGAATGAACTCCAGAGAAGGCACAGAGAAAGCAGTGTTTGGGTCACCTCCGAGTCTAAACAGATCACGACAGGGCTGGAAGGGGCCTCTCATCCAATTCTGCCCTAAGAGACGGGTGTCTGCCAGGCAGAGGGGGAGGAGAGCCCCCAGGCTGGCAGGGCAGAGATGTTTCAAGAGCTTAGGGGTATCAAGCAAGTCCTGATCAGCCACCTGCCTTCCTGTTATGTGAAGTCATGCCTGTCACCGGTGGCCGAGCCCATTTGGAGGTGAGCTCTCTGTTACTTCCTGCCCAGAGTGCCCTACCGCATGAATGCCAAGCCAAACTTCACAATTTCACTTACAGTACAGGGTTACTCTGTCATCCTCTGTACCTTGATAATTTCTCCCCACTTTTTTTTATTTGTTATTCTTCTTCAAGATAGTTTCACTTCCAGATCTTTTTATGTCTGTGCATTGCACATTGTAAAGACAACAATGTGATTTATTGCCTTTAACTGAGAGATTATGTACATAAACCACATATTAGCATGTGAACTTATTTTGACTAATTGAGCCCATTGAAGTGTGGCTTTTCATTCATTTGAAGGATCATGTGTCAGACTTGCTTTGGAAAAAAAATATTGGCACATAATCTAGCAATAAAGACACACACACACACACCCGGTTGGTATTTTTCACTGTCTCTGTGCCAATTTAAAATTTCTGAATTATGTAATGAAATACAGAAAAGCAAAGAGAACAGTGTAAAATTTACTTGTGGGCCTAGATTAACAATTTTGCCAATTTTGATTTAAAGTGTTTCATATTATCGATCCCCCATCAGCGCACATGCCTGGGCTGCAGGCCAGGTCCTCAGTGGGGGCCAGTGAGAGGCAACCACACAGTGATGTTTCTCTCCCTCTCTTTCTCCCTCCCTTCCCCTCTCTCTAAAAACAAATAAACAGTCTTAAAAAAATAAAGTGTTTTACATTAAAGAACTAGAGATTAAGCATAAAGTTGAAGTTTCTTTCTCCCTGAATCCATTTTTCTATTTTCCTTCCCCAAAGTAGCCATACTAAAGTATTTCTGAAAATATTTTGATATACATTTATGTCCCTATAAACAAAATATAGTATCACTTTTTCTTTTTTAATTGTTTTATCAAAGTTCTTCAGTGTAAATACCAATCATCAATTAGCTATGAGTGGCATACAGGGTCCGGCACAAACAATGCACTTTTATTACAAAATCTTTTCTTACAAAATCCTAAGCATGGAATTTTGTAACACAGCAACATCACCCTCAAGCACACCTGTGACATTTTACGTAAAATGGTCAAATGAAAACTATACATTCTGACACCCATATTATTACCCTACTAATCACACTCAAGCAGGCCTTACTTCTGCCGGGCGCTATATATATTTCCCCAATTTGTAGCTCCCTTTAAAGTTTGATCAGTGTCATCCATCCCTTCCTTCCTTCCGCCCTCTGTAGACATCTCTCTCTCTCTCTGTAGAGATACCTTTCATTTGATTTACTAAACTTATTTATGCTTCCATCTGTAGCTTGGCTTCACTTTGTCTTGTCTAAAAAGTCCTTTCCCATCTCAAAATCACATAGACTGTAATATTTTCTTACCAATTTTAAAGTATTTCTTTTGAGGTGTGTGTGTGTGTGTATGTGTGCGTGTTCCAAATGTCTTTTGGAAAGTCTTTTAACTCAAATTTTATTATTTATTTCTAAGTTAACGGAGTTGCTAGCAAAGCATAGGATACGTATGACTTCGGTGGGAATAAAGTTTTTATCACACGATAAAAATAATGGTCATCCTGGAGGTACAGAAGATATGAAATACACTATAAAAGATACACTTTTGACGCCCTTTACCTTCAGTCAGTTTTCCCTGACAGTATTGCTATGCCAGCTGTCTCTCAGTTAGGGTTTGGTTGTATATGCTTTTTCACTCCTCTGTTTTCAACTGCCTGTACTACTGTGCTTTAAGGATGTTTCCTGCCAGCAATTATATATTTGACTCGGATCTCACCCCCTTGCTCACTAATACTTTAATGCACCCTGTTTTCCTGCTCTCAGAAGTCATTATTAGTTTTTACAATCAAGCCATGCTAATTTATATCTAACAATTTCTTCATTTTTTGCATGCTCCTCTTCAATGTTGAATTTTCTTCTTTCAATGATTACATTTCACTGTCTAAAAATGTCATTATTTTTCTCAGCCTGTTGCAGGTTTTTCGATTCTAAATTGACAGTTCCAGACCTTCAATTCTTGCATATTATATCAGCCTACTGAACCTCAGTTGTGTTTTAAATTTGCCCCAACCTGGGGCCCTACTAAGCCAAGAGCTTTCGTTTTCATTTTGGGCGTGGGGCCACGGTACCATATTAGTAGCCTGAATTCAGAATTCACACCTACTTATGGCCCTGGCCGGGCTGACTCTTTTTCCACCCTGGGCCCTGGGAGGCAGGCAGGGCTCTTTGCCAAGGACAAGAGTCCCGCCACGGGCAGCAGGGAGAGCCCACACCCTGCCGTCTCAGCCTGTGTCATGCCCAGTTCCTCCGACTCCCCCATCCCCCACCATGAGATTGTTGGCTTCCATTTCCAGCCACCATCAACACTGAGTTACCTCTAAATTTTGCCTTTTGCGGGGGATTTAAACTTAGCTATACATTAAACCATTTTCTTTAGCTATTTTCTTAGCTTTTCCACATGTTTGAAACGAGAAAGAGGGTTTCTCAGGGCAGCTCAGTCTAACCCACCTAACAGACCCCATGTCCCTTTAGCGTCCTACATACTAGACCATCTCTCTCCTAGAAACTACCTCTCAACAGGGTTGACCTAAACATCTGAAGAAGCAGGGAGACCCTTACAACCCACCAACGCACATGTGATTGTCACTCTCCCACTCGCTGAGCAACGTGGGCACAGAAAGATCAACTACGCCCACACCTCTGGTTCCTACATGAAACCCCCTGCCAAACGAATTCCAGCTATCGGCCCCCAGAAGGAAAAAGGTTTCTAATCCCCCCAGGCCCTCCTTTCTGGCCCACTCATCCTGTGTTCATCTAATTATGTCATTGAGCCTCCAGGTTGGCTGAGGCTCTCAACACTTCTAGAACAGAAGGTTAGGATCCTGGCATTGTCTCTTTGTGTGCCCCGAACCAGCCACCTCACTGACACCGGAACCCCTTCTGGGGGTTGGGACAGTCCTGCCCACTGTCTTGGTGAACCTCATCTCAGGAGCCTCATTTCAGTGACTTGGAACCTCAAGGAAATGGCCTGGTTTCCTCCTATGAGGACATGTGGCATCAAATTTAGGGCCCACACAGATAACCCGGGATGATCTCCTCATTTCAGGATCCCTAAGTATGGCTGCAAAAACCCTCATTTCATCGGGTCATAGTGCTGCTATTTAATATATGTGATTCTTTTAAAAAGAGGGTTCTGCCCACAGTGATAGGGGGAGTGGGAGGCAGAATGGCCAGCATGGGCACAGGCTCCAAGGACTAGATGGAATAACATCATCGGGGCTTGGAAGGACCAAGAATTCTCCTTGCCGATTAATTTGATTGGAGAACCAAGATCAAGGAACAGCAGCAAGCGTTGAACTTGGGGAGGCAGACAGGGCTGGTTCTACCCAGGCATCCCTTGGAAGAGCTTGGGTCTGCTGTGTTGGATCTAAGTCCAGGACCTGTGACAACAGTAAGAAGTAGGGTTGCTGCCAAGTCCTGCTGCCAAGGTTTCCCCTTGGCTTTGACCCCTTGAACACTGTTATTGGCTGGACCAGGCCAGGTTAGCTGTGGGCTCCTCCTGGCCAAGGGCTGCCCTTTCTGTTCCCACTGGTTCCCACTCTGTGGGCCAACCTGTTTCCCTCTTGGACTTCCAGCAGGGCCTCCCAGAAGGCCTGAAAACTAAAGGACCCTCATCCTGGTTTGCACGGGATATGGGACTTTCAGCGCTAAGACCTGGACACTCTTGGGCAAACTGAAATAGTTGGTGACCCTACTCAGGACAAAGGTCATGCCTCCCAACCTTCAACAGGTGCAGCAACCGGCAGCCAAGCCTCTGTCCCCTTACAGTCAACACCCAACTACTTAAGCACCTGTTGTTGCTTTGAGGCATGAGTCTCAGCCTCGACTGCATGTTTACCGTCACCTGGAAAACTTTAAAAACTCCTTCTGCATAGGCCACACCCTGGACAGCTAAGTCAGAACTTCTTGGATTAGAACCAGGCATTCGTATTTTTATTGCATTTTTTCCATTACCACTATCTCCCTTATAGCCTCTTCTACCCCCACCCATATTTTTAAAAAGTGTCCCAGCTGATTCCAGCATACAGCCACGGTAAAGGCCACTGGCCCAGAGCAACAGCAATGACTGACTATGGAGTTACGTGACCACCACCTTGAGTAGACCCTCAATTGGAGGGACTGCATTTTTTTAAAACCTTGAACGGTATAACACATGCGCCTCCCTGTATGGGCCATGAGGACTTGGGTCTGTCAATATTTTGGAAACGGGAGCCATTAAGTCAAAAGTTAAAATTAAACTCAAACAAGATGGAGAAACACTTTCTTCCCAGTATTCATGCACCTCTAGCCCTCGTCTGCGTGGATGAGCCGATGGAGCAGGGCAATCTCAGTTTGCAGGCTTTCATCCTGTGAAAAGCAGCTCAGACTTAAGGTTGACCAGTAACACTGAAAACTCACGGGTCGCCGCCGTAAGCCACTGGGAGAGCTCTCTGACACGGAGTGAGTAATGTAAAATCATTCCCATCGATCCCCTCCCCCCTGGTGGGCCTTCTGTTATCCCTGGGGACGCCATCACCATTTGGAAAGATTAACTGTCCACCCGAATGCTTAGCATGCATGGAGCTGCCTGCTAACATATGAAAGGAGTCAAAAACAGAATTAGTTTACGGACAAAGTGTGGATTGTTGGGAGAATGGCAGCTCTGAGAGTCTATGAAGGCATTAGGTGGACACTGAATTCAGGCTCACAAAATATTTCCAGGACCCTCTGTGAAGTCAACCTCATCGGCATTTTGTAGCACACGGCCAATGGGGGAGAAGCAACTTCAGCCCCCTGTAACCGCACATGTGTCTGAGAGAAGCCGGAGTCTGCGTCCAAGGGTATTTGCATACCATGTATCATTTCTTCACCAGTGGGTCTTGGGTGGGGAAACAACACAGTGTGCCCATCTCCTTCTATGAGGAACAGCACGCATGTTTTGTAATGGGGCTGATTCACACCCTTTTTGGACTGTTGCATTTAGTCCTGCGACACCCCAAGGGCCTGGCTGTCCCTCTGCTGCATGTGAACTAGTCTGAAATACTCCGAATAATCCTATGCTTATGAAGGAGACGCCATAGGGCAGGAGGACTGCTGCCCTAAAGCATTTCTGAACAGACTGGAACATTTCAGAGCGTTTCTGAACAGACTGGAATAAATAAGCAGAACATCTGCCCCTGATGATAGCTGCACGTAGGGAAAGGAAGAGAGACACAGCGATGCAAATCAAGCAAGCCTGCATCTCTATACCCTGCCCCTGGGTCCTGGAGAAGGTGGGAACTGGCTAAGGCCCAAGGGACTTCCTTTCTCTCTCCAGGGTCTAAGTAGACCTGGGAACTGTTGATGACAGAGTGAGACACCTCCAAGCACCTAATGAATGGTCTTGGCCTACATTTTTTTTTTTCTAAATACGGGCCCTCGGTTTAGGAAAAAAGTATGTAAGTATTACTTTTCTTATCCCCTTCTCTACCTGAAAACATTTTTTTAACTTCAAAAAAGGTCTAGCAACACTTCATTGTTGTTGAGGACTCTGAAAGGATGGCCATAAACACAAGTAAGACTACGGGTGGTATTGGTGAGTTCACTATTTCATCCAGAAAAAAAAAAAAAAAACAACTAACTTGCTTTGGAAATTAAAGCTCCCAAAATACAGGGTGGGGCAAAAGTAGGTTCCCAGTTGTGAGTACATGAAACACAGAGTTAATTCTTATATTATTGAATAATTATTGTGTTATTTTCCATACGAGCATCTGTAAACCTACTTTTGCCCCACCCTGTATGTGACCCCCCCTTGTTAACATTTCCCTGCCGCACACCTGGGGTAGAGGGCGCTGCTTGGCTGTGTTGGCTTCACATTGTAGCTTCTCTACAACTCCATATTCATCTTCCCATCAACCACCACTCATCTTTCCCTGGAAAACCGTTGGGTCCTTTCTCCCAAGTGCCACTAAACCAGAACTGTATGCAGCTTACATAAGTTTCTGTAACACTGGGGATACCTAGAAAAATGGAGGGGGGAGGGCACTTAAGCATTTTATGACAAGCCTGTTTATGCCCACCCCCCCATCAAATATGGACATTACATCTCTGTGTTAAAAATCTATCTTTCTCAAATATAGTCAATAATACTGCATGAGACTTACTGGGGTGATCACTTTGTAAGGTATATAAATGTCTAACCACTATGTTGTAGACCTGAAACGAATACAATATAGTAAGTCAACTCTCACTGAAAAATAAATTTTTAGAAATAAATGAATTTAATTTAAAAATAATAAAATCCACCCTTCCCCACTGTCTAGCAGAGACCCATGTTCTTCAAATTTTAACTATAAGATTTCTGCCCTCTTCAGAAAATTTCCATCCTCTATCCAGAGATATTTTTTTCTAGGCCTTATTTTACTCTTCCAATCAAGGAATCTGGGGCATGAAAATTCCCTAAAATACATGTCCCCAATTGCAAATTATTCAGCTTGTTTTAATAAAATGTGCAGAGTGTTGGCCATGATAAACACATCGGCACTCCAAGTCCGGCAGCACCTTCCAGGAAAATGTTCGTGCTCCAGGCTGACGTTTCTTCCCTACTGTAATAGGGACGTAACCCCCTGGGTGCCTTCTCCAGGAATGCCTTCAGTTTCCCCCTTTTAACTTTGTAATAAATACACTCGGCGGTGCACACACACAGGCTCCTCTCACTAATTCTGGAAACAACACATGACACACACAGTTTCCAAGGACGAACAACAATGCCCAGAGAGAAATTCGGTGTCTGAGTAGGATGTGACGCATGCAAAGGACTTTTACTTCCATGGGAGTGACAAGAAACAAGATGAGAAAAGGCATCGTGGTTTTCTATGGGACTGTAGGAGAGGGAAGATTGAAGGAAGCCTTGAGGAGTTCCAGAGAACAAAGCTTTCTTGGGCAAGAGAGACGCCCAAAGGTTTCCACAACGGGAGGCAGGAGTCAGACGTACCACAGCCGAAACCTGACACCAAGCCAAATACCCATTTGTAGGGGAATGTATAGACACACTGTGGCACAATCACCCAATGGCATACTAGTTAGCAGGGGAACATGAAGTATCGATGCATGTGGTGATATAAATTCAAAACCATCAGGCTGAGTGAAAAAGGTCAGACCTAAAGAGGTACTCGCTGTTGGATTCAATTTTTATGAAATTTAGGAACAGACAGAACTCCTCAATGTTGACAGACATCAGAAAAGAGTTTGCCTATGTCTCGTGAGGATGGACTTGAAGGAAGCCTAAGGAAACTTTCTGGGTCAAAAAATTTTTTAAATATTTTGGGGGGAGTTTCATGAACACATATAATCACTTTGATCAAAATATAGCAAATTGCACTTAAGATCTATACACATCGCTTTGTCGATTGTGCCCGAGTTAAATCACCCAGAAATACATCAAAATGTATGGTTCATATGTGCTCATTTCACTTCAAGTAAATTATACCTTAATTTCCAAAAAGATGTTTTAAAAATCCTTAACTTTTCCTTATATTTACAATATCCTCAAAATTAAAAAAAAAAAAACACATATGCTCCGTGACACCTTACGAGGTGTTGTGAATGGCCCATGACACTCATCAGACGCACCCAAGCCCACACATGCACACACACAGCCTGAGGCCGTTCTGTGCTGACGTCCCATCAGGGTCTTTCCCACCCCAGCCCTTCGCAGTGGACCTGACCAGGAAGCCGGTGCCATCAGCTCCAGGACCACAGGCCGGGGAGGCCGCTGTCTGAGGTGAAACCTGGTCACCAAGTGCAGCCACTTCCCTGGGCGTCCAGGTCTGCTCATTATGGCCACCAGGGTTAAAAGGGCAGCAGATTTTCATTACTCTTCAAGTCCGAGTGAAGGCTGACTTCCCCACACCCAAGCCGCCTCCTTGTTAAAGCAATGAAGTCATCACAAGCTCAGAGGGACCCATGGCCCAGGGACACCCACTTGCTCTGTAAAAGCCCCAGAACTGACACACACGGTGACACTGGAAATAGCCGTAAAGGTTGGCTGTTTCTTGATCAGCAGAACAGATGCGCGAAGTCTTCTCCGCCATGGCCTTCTGGAGGTGAGACCTGAGAACGCCAAAAGGAAAGGTCAGGGAAGAGTCCCCAGGGGGCTGTGTGCCTGCTGGACAGGCGGGCGAGACTTGCATGGTTGACAGACTCACTATTTCCTGTGAGTAGTGGCCCATGCATGTAATAAATCTCCCCTTAATCCACTGACAAGGGGTTGACTGAGAACTTTGGTTTTTTACCCTCCCAAACAAAAGAAAAGTTTATGGAATTCCACATGGTCTGAGGGAGAAAGAACAGCAGTCAGGCAGGAGGTGAGAAGACATTTGTTGGGAATGTTTTTCCTTACTTGTCTGAGAGATTTTCCAGAAGTAACTTTCTCCAATGCTCTGAACATCCAAATGCACCAATATGAGTTGGAAAGGCAGAAGCTCAGCGTGAGGCTGCTGTTGATACCCAGAGGGGGACACAGCCCAAAGCAGCACAGAGACACAGGACCTGACCCGTCAGACGGAGTCCACCTCGGGGCCCACTTTCCTTCTGGGCCTCCTATCGCATGAGCCAACAAGGCCCTTTATTGTTCATGCAGTTCTGAGGTGGCCTTTTGTTGCCAAGGGCCCAAGGAACCTTACCTAATATCCTAATCAATAAATATTTTGTTAAAATCATACATGGCATTTTCCCCAAAATTCACAATTATCTTTTGGGAAGGACTGATCTTAACTGTCATATATATGGTCTATAGAAAGAGAGTTTAAAAATCGACATATTTTACAACAATAACCTGATATTTAAAGTAAGTACAAGAATGTAAGGATTATGACTTAAGCAGCTTACATTAATTATAGGAGAACTTTGCTAATAAGTGTGTGTGACTTACCTACAACTGTATGAGTAACATCTAGTCATTAATGATGGATCTGGGAAAACCCTTGCAGGTTATGTAAACTAGTTGTTCTCTAGCTGGAATGAGATGGTCTCTCTCTGAGTAACAGTTGTTCTTACAAATCCTGGGGGGACGAAGATGGCAGCAGGGATCAGGAAAACCCATTACCGTGGTGCACATGGAAGCCATCCCAGGCACCCCAACTGTTTTTCACAGCATGAGTTCACTTCCCTTAACCACACTTCATGCTCTCCAAAAATAATGTGGAGGAAGCACACATTAGGCACTTAAAGATAGACCATCTGTTTTCCTTCTCTGCCAAGAGAGAAATTCCTTATTAAAATGAAAGCCTCGGGTCATCGTAGGAAGCAGAAAGCGAAGATAAATGTCCTTCCTCCCCCCCAGCCCCGAAGCACATGCACAACATGTTTCCCGTGGCTACTCAACGAAACAGGTGGATACACTTAACTCTCACACACAAGCCATTCAGTGAACGCACACCCACAGCACAAGACTGTGTCACGTGAAGGATGTGCCTCTGATAGAACAATAGGAACGGAAGCTGAAACGGCAAATTCTTGGCCGGCGGCACAAGCATTTCTGGAGGTGAGATCTTTGGGGCAAAAGCCTTTGCATTTGCCAACCCGGCCAGGCCTAGAGCAGGCACAGTAAATATTTTCCAAATGCATCAAATAAAAGGACACATATTGTTAGGCCAGTGATCCCAACCACTGAACATTAAAATCACCCAAGTCACTGCTGAAACATATAGGTGACTGATATTCTCCCCCGATTAATTAAGTCAGGACACAATCTGCCCCATGGGTCTGATGAAGGGACTGTCTGCATGCATATATTTAGTTTATACTGAAGAAAAATGTTTAAAATTATTTTTGAAGTCCATCCCCTTCTAGTCCATCTCTTGCATCACAAAGAAAATTTCTGGCTAAGTAACAGAACCAAACCTCAGTTTAAATATAGTTTGGCTATGGTGACAGAAGTATGAGAAATATTTTTGAAGTTTATACACACATATATCTTTCCTAAATTAATTTCAGCAAAACTCAAAAATGCTATAAAAATCAATCGATTTCCAAGCCCCTCAGATTAGGCCAAACTGCAAACAGAAGATATTTAATGGAAGTAATTGGTTTTATAGGATTTCCAGATGAGGAATGTTAACTCTTGGAGACTTGGTAGGCCTTCAAATTGTTCGGTTTCACCCATCCTGAAAATTACTCTTTTTACTAAGACCTTTGAGAACAAACTCTGCGCTATTATTACATGATACCAAACTTTCTATCAACTAGACTGTGTTGTCCTTTAACCAAAAAATAATGTTTGGCTCCCGGTGGTCGGTGGTGTGCTCTGAGCCACACCTACCAAATCAGAACCCACATGTTCATAAGACCCGGGCTCCACGTGTGCACATGGAAAGTCTGAGGAGTGCCGGGCCAGGCTAAGTGGATCCAGACTGCTCTCCACCTTGGGACCCCCACAGCCCCAGTGCTGTGCACAGGAGGGACTGCGGCCCCATGAACTGCTTGGAACACAGCAAATGCTGCATTCTTAAATTGAGGCCCTTGAAATAAGAAATCTTTGCCTTTACATCATCTGTGTTAAGAGCAGGCTTCCTGGCAGAGGCTCACAGTCTTGAAAATATTTCACGTCTCTGTAGAAAAAGACATCTTTTTCCATTTTGCTTTTGGCTCAGGAGTGAGGACCTGCGTTATGTCGTGTGAAGGTCTAGTGTGGATGGATGCGCCCGAGAGCATGGCCCGTGCCCCACCCAGACAGCTGCTGTACAAGGAGTAGAAGGGAGAGCGCCCACGATGAACTCTTGGGAGAAAAACCCGCGAAGACGGGGGAACTGAGTGCTGAGTTCACATTTCCACCTCTGCAACTACGGAGTGGTTCCTTTAGATACTACCCTCCAGCACAGGCAGCTCTATTAAGAAACACAGATCCCCACAGTTAGCACAGTAAGCAACCAACCTATTCTGCCCTTCCCACTCTTCAAAACCCACCCTCTGTGAGGGAAATCAGGATTGTCTCTTCATCCACCCTTCTCTAACCCACCTCCCCAAACCTCATTACACAACGATTTCCCAGGGCCCTCTAACGCTTTCAAAGCATTCTCTTTGTTCAGCTGTCGTCTAGCACCTACTAAGATGGTCTTTTTCTCTTTGCATTTAATAAGAATAAATGGCCCTGAGCTAGGAATATGAACACAATATTAGGATACAATACTAGTGTCTATATTCCAAAGTACAAGATAAATTCATCCCTAAAACAGACACAGCAGAGCTTCGGTCTTGATTGTTTCTGAGTATCCAGCTGTCCAGGGACTTGGGGGAACATTCTGTTAGTGCGGCAAGGAACCAAGAGAAGCAGCAAAAGGGCCTGAATTTATAATGATTCTCATCACCCCAAAGAGAATGTCTTTGTGTTATTATGTCAGAAGCCTTGCGATTAGAATATTTTTGGTTCCAAACATCTTATGACATTTGTTTTTCTTCTTCCCTCAATGCTTAAAACATACACCAGGTTACTACTGGGGGAACCGAACAAGATGACACACGACTTGTTCCCAGCATGTAGTTCCTGGTGAAGAACCAGAGACGAGTGAAGGCTACAGCTCCATCCTCTGTCTCTAACACAGACGATTGAGCAGAACTGTGTGGGAGAAGGGGCACTTCAGTGAAAACAAAAGAAAGAAGGGTTTGCATAGTTGGAGCAGCTGAGGATGGAGAGGAACCCAGGCCGAGACAAGAGTAAGTAAATTCAAATAAGTATGAAAGCAAACAGAGACCAGCAGTGGCTGAATGTATTTAGAAATATAGTGAAAAATGACTCCGGCAAGACAGGCCAGGGGTAATTTGTAAATAAAATGTCTCTTGTAATAAAGCAATCTTTAATCAAACCATGGACTATAGTATGATCATTAGTTTTTATATTCTGCTAATATATGAAATGCCCCAGTTCATTTTTTTCTTTATGCTACAAAAATTCACACTTGGAGATTGCTGTTTGCCTAGGAACATGGAGAACCATATAGAGGGTCGAGCAATTCTCTTCTGCAGCAAAGTGAGAGATTGCTTTTGCAAGTCACCTTCCCAGGAGCTGAGTGCTGAACAGCTCATTGCATCTCAGCACCGTTCATTTTCAGGAAGCTGGCCACTCACGGGGGTATCTGATGAAACAGTGTGGAACAGAACAGGTGTGGGACTGACACAGACCAGGACCTGACACATGGAAAATGCCTGGTGATTTGCTTTCTTGGGCATAGACTTCGTTTTAGCCCTGATCTATTCACCCTGGCCCACTCCTATTACTAATTGACTGTGTGTGCCTTTGGGCAAGTCTTTTGAAAAAATCCCTAAGCCTCAATTCCTCAGTTGGAAAAGAGTAGGATAATCACCCCTATTTCATAAAGATACTGAAGAACTAATACTATATGGTATCTATGTGAAGCCAGCATTTTAATAAATCTTTTGCAAGGTAGAACGAGTACCCTCATCAGCAAAACAATTTCCCAGCTTGCCTGCTCTGGAAACTCCCTTTCCAAATGAGATAAAAGTATCCTGTCCATCCCGAAAACCATCGGTTCAGCCAACCGCCATCTGGTTTGATTCAATGAGTATCTTTAAATAATATGAGTATCCATATGATACAAATATCGAGGGACATTTCCATTTCGCTTATAAAGAGATGGGGTTTGATTGGAGGGGGAAAAGAAGTTCTTTAGCAGGAAGAACTTCGTTTTAAAATCCCCAGAACAGTGCTCAATGAGATACCTCTGTGGACGTCCACAATAAACTGTTGCTTTGGGGCCAATAATGGGTTGGCTTCTCCGTGAACTTTTCACGTTTTGCAAATTCAGAGAGTAAGATGAATTCCAAACAGAATTAAAAGCATGCTTGGGGAGTTATCCAGGATGCTGGGGTGCGGAGCTCAGCACAGTGCCTTAGCTGTTGGTGACATTTATGGAGCTATCTTGGAAAAGGGAGCAGCTTAGCAATTGAGCCAGATGTGCCTTGGGTCCCTCCCACCAGGGCTGCATCTGGTGCCTGAACACATAGGGGTGGCTTTGTGCACACATACCCCCCGCACAGGCACACACGCAGAGCACACTGCAAAATAACGTGCCAGGTGCTCAGAGCACGCTGTGCTTGGCTGCTGGAGCCTGAAAACCGAGCCAGGACCCAGCACAGTTCAGATGGCTTTTCCTTCAGCGCGGGAAGCAATCCCCTCTAAATTAAATGGCAGGTGTGAAACAGGTTTTCTTCTTTACGCTCCTCTACAGTGAATAAACAGAAATTCCTGTGCAAGTGCAAGATGATCCTTGCATAATTCATCCCGGGGCTTCGTTTTCCAGATGTGCAGCCACTAGTGGGTTCTTGGAGACGTCCATGCAGCCAGGTCTGACTCTGGGACCCCAGCCATCCTCACGGCCTTAGCCTGCGCCTCTCACCTTCTCCTGGCCCGGCAGCCCAAGCTCCCCAGAGTGCTGCTGTCTGGAGCCTCTGCTCTTCGGCTTACGTTCAGTTTTCATACTTTAATTTTTATCCTTCAAAGCTGAAACTGAATTTACCTGTATAAAGTAAACGCTCCTTGTTACACGAGGAGGATTTCTGGCTTCCTCTTGCTCGCTGAGGAAGGCCTCTTTCAAGACTGAGAAGAGACTTTTGAAGTTTTAAAGATTATTTTTACTGTGAAAGAAAGAAGCTATAGAAGCTGGCCCCACCAGTATTTCTGTGCTTACTGTGTGCCAGGCACAGCCAAGTACATTACATATGTCATTTATGTGTCACTTTCAGGAAGACAAATGTCAAACCCTTCCTCGGTGCTGTTCAGCATCCTGTCCATCTCTGCAGAAAATTTACCTCGGAAAGGATCACAAACTTTGCAGGAGGCTGTGTGGGTTTATACGGCTGCCCCAGCATTCCCAAGCTGTGTGACTTCAGGAACTTAACCTAACCTATCTGTGCCTCTTTTCATCACCTGTAACATGACAGCTGCAAGGGTTATTATGAGGATCAAAAGAATACGTGCAAAGTGATCACAGCAGTGCCTGACCAATCACTATTTTGTATACATTCTATACCGCTCTCATGGTCTATTTTAGTCACTGAAAGCTGCCGTTTGTATCCATTATGTACCTACAAAGAAACAGTGAACCTCAGAGGGGCTTTTCATCTGCTTGTCCCTAAACCAGGAGCTTCTTGAGGGCAAGGGTGGTCTCTTACTCATTCCTGCTTCTCCGAGATTTGGAATATGTGTTTGCACACCATGACTCATGGAATGAAAGCATGTGACCCTGACAGGTGACGTTAACAGAGCCCTTTCTCTGGAGCCCTGTCTCTGGGTGCAGTCCACCCACACTCCTTAGGCTGCATTCACGGAACATAACCCCTTCGGCCAAGCGTTCCGGTAACGGCATCCTCCCAGCTTCTGAGCAGCAGCAGAACAGACAAGACTTTATCTCCACTTCCATCTTCCCTCCCACAAGGAAAGCCCACAGTGACAATTTTATTCTTCTTTGCTTCTTCGCTGTACTACTGCATGTGGGAGACGATGGGGGAAATACGAACAGACTTAGAGACAACCAATTTAGTATAGAGATCCTGCACTGAAAAAAGAAAAAAAACAAGGAAAAGACATACGAGTATAAAGTTCCTTTGGGTTTCTGAACCCAATTCCAATCCACATCGGCACCAGTCCCCAACACCAACCCACTAGCTGGGTGTCCTGGACGTCAACTCCATCTGGCAATATCTGACTGGAGGTAACATTCTATTCTACAGGGTCAGGGGTCAGTCCCAAAGACTAGCCACCCTCTCCCCACCCAGAAATCAGTCGCGAGCCCAGGTTGTCACCTGTGCTTCTGACCAACAGGCTGCAAACTGGAGATTCCAACCACCCCACCTCAGGCTGGGTTTTGTTAGAGCAGCTCCCACGACTCAGGCGAGCACTGTTCCTTCTAGATCACCCATTTATTACAAAAGAATACAACTCAGGAACAGCCAGACGCGGGAGATGCAAAGGGTGAGGCGTGGGGAAAAGGCTTACAGCTTCCATGGCCTCACCACAGGCCCCCGAACTGCCTGTGTTCACCACCCAGAAGCTATCGGAACCTCATCCTTTGGGGTTTGGGGGTTTTATGGAGGCTTCATTACACAGGCAGGATCGACCAAGTCACTGGTCACTGGCAAATGATTCAGCCTCCAGTCCCTCTCATCTTCCTGGAGTTGGGAGGTAGAAGGGAGACTAAACTTTTAAACCCTTTCAGCATATGGTTGGTTATCCCGGCAACCAGCCCTCATCCTTAGGGATGGTCCAAATGTCAGCCTATTAAGATATCAAAAAAACACCTTTTCTGTTCTCACCCCTTTAGAAATTTCAAGGATTTATAAGGTCAAACAAATATTTCTTATTCTAAACCACAGTATCACAAACATCCATGTGTATCGAGTGTCTACGTGTAGCAGCTGTCTTGACAATGATGCCATAAAGGTATTCTGCGAGGTTCACCTCGAAGTTCTTGAACATTACTCACTAAGGCTCCCAGACGACCAGGAGAGAGTCCTCTAGTTCTTGATTCTCCTTGCTGAGAGGTCAGGACCAGAGCTACTGGCTGCAGCTGACCTTTTTGGATGCCTCTGCCTTGCACTGACTCAAGGGAGGATCCCCAGCTAATGTTGCAGGAGAAGGACCCAGTACATGGCAGGAGGGCCTCTCGGAGGTGCCCCACCCTCTGCTCTGCTTGCCGCCACCCTCACTGTGCCCTCCTGGGCTTGCCAGTGTGAGTCTTAGAGGCATGTGCTCTTTCTTTCAAGTACAGCCAATTCATCACCTTAATGTCAGCATGGGCCTTGACACCACATTTCAAGGGGAGAGAACTAGGAAGGTGGGTGAGGGCGGGACGACACGGCAAAGTACACAGAGCTGACTTCTTGTTGCAATGGTGTCCCTGGAGGGGAATTTTAGATAGAGATCTATAGTCTGGCATCAAAGTGAATATACATCATTTTACAATTAATTTGGGGAGTTAAGAAGAAACATTAACTATTGATTCCAACTAGCTTTGGGGTCCAAATTAATTGTGTTCTCACCTGAAAATCCCTTGATCAGTGGCAGGGGCCCGGGGTGGGGAAGCCTGCTACACGGCCGCAGCGTGGAACCAGAGCGGCTCTGAAGGCACCTTTGTCAGACTGTGTGGCTGCTTTTCTCACAGCCAGGCCACTTGCTGTCATTTCTCCATGACATACGCAAGGTTTGGGGATCTTAGGCCATGTTCCAGCCACGGTCCCAGCCAAAGGCAAGCATTTTCAATGTCATTCAGAATTCAGTCGGTTTGGCCACTTATAAAAATGTAGTCTGTGAGTGTTCATGCTTGTTAGGTTAGATGTTTATGAAACACCCTTTCTTACTTCCTAGGCTCTGACAAAAAACTCTGTTTATGAGAAGATCTAGGTGCCTGGTGTCATGATAGCTGGTGTATTTCGCCCGTCCCCTGGTTGCAGGTGTGACATTCAGACTGCCCACCGAGGCCCCTCCTATTTTACTTACTGAAATGCTTAAACCCGTTGACCTTGACCTTCATCTTCCTGAGCCTCTTCCAAACACTTATTTATGGTTTACAAATGCATTCATTTCACCTCTCCTGTTTACCTGTCGGGGATCTTTTCCAATTCTTGGTTGACAAGATAACAAATTGGCCCCGACACAGAAAATAATCAGGTATCGACACTTTCACTTGGAAATATTTAGCTTCGTTGAGAGAGAAATGGGTTTTAGTACTTCAAAGGCTGACCTTGTAATATTAGGATCCAAGCCCAGAACACTGGAACAAAGAGGGTTTTTTTATACGTATCGTAAGTGTGAGTACACAGAGTCCTGCCACACTGGGGAGAACCCTTCACGATGCTCAAGGCAACACAAGGGCCAGAGAAAGGGGCAGGAGGGCGGCTGCCGCAAGCCCTGTGTGCTGGCTCCCCCTTCAGAACTGAGGCAGGGCAGCCGAGGGCCTGGTGCCCTGGAGCACGGGCTGCCGGTGGCCACAGAGCGACTCCCAGGGAAGGCGCAGGTCAACCTGCACGAGGGTGCTCAGTCACAACACGACTGGCTGATGGACTTTCTCAGGCTGGTGGGCTGAGGAAGCAAAGCAGGGGTCTGCTTGTTTTTCTATAATCCAGAAGAAGTCACCCAGAGTGACTAAACCCCACCAGATAAATGCGTAAGGACTAGGCAGGCCTGTTGCCTGGAAGGGGACTGGAGTTGGCACCCACAGAGACGAGTCCAGGGACTGGCCCACAGGACACACAATCCCTAATCCCCACTCGCATGGGGAATTAAGATAACATGATGGAGAAGCCTTAAAATTCTTCTCTAGGTCTATTTTTATTCAGGCCAGTCAGCTTTCAAGAAAAGTATTCAGTAATTTTCCCTGGAGAAGCAACACTGAAAAGACAAATGAAGAAATACCTAGATTTTCTTATTTAAAAGTAGACATTGCTTTATTAAGATAAAAAAGTATGTTATGTAGAAAGCAGGAATCAAGGTGACGGGTTTACGTTTCCTTCCGAATTACAAAACAACTAAAATTCAAAAGAATACTGTGTGTCTCAATATATTAAACTGTTTAACTTTTCTGACCGATGACCGTGCTGGAGATCTACCAGGACGGGCGGGAGAGCTCCTTGCCTCCTGCGTGACTGTCCTGGACAAGTCAGATCCTCGCCCTGAGTGACAGGCCAGGAGCCAGGCTGTGCCGGGGACGCCCTGCCATGTGGAAGCCTGCCTGCCCACTCACACATGTGGCCCTCTCCACAGCGACACGGTATTTTTCATTGGTTCCCACCCTCTAAAGAAACAGCAGCAAAGTGAAGGACTGTTCTGCAGGCAGGTTTTCTCAAAAAGGGAAAGGAATCTCTTTTTGAAGCAGGGACCGAGGCTGTTCCCCTTGAACGTACCTGGGCTGACAACTGAGCTCTGCGTGCACCCGGGGAGGTTGGGGAAGGCACCTTTCTTGCTTTTCAACAGAGTGCACTTCAGGACACATCAGTACTGAGACCGAAAAGTGCTGCCAGCAGTGCACATGAAGAAACGTGCGTGGGATCCTGAGCTCGCAGTCTGCATGCCACGTCTAATATACACGTGATGTTTCTGCTGTAAGGCACTCGGGGCAATCATTTTACGCTGCAGGAAAAAAAAATGACACTCTGCCTTTTGTCCAGGATCACTAAATCCTTGAGCGTAAGAAAGGCCATAATCAGGAAAACAAACAAAATGCATTCTGCCCTCTGAGAACTCTGAGATAAACCAAACACAACAGGGCCACCCTGTCTCTGCTTCTCCCGATGACCAACCCCTGTACATTCCCCATTAACCCAGGCTCAATCACCATGTAAATTGATTGCTCTTCTCCAACTATGAACAAACTAATACAAATGTAATAACCTTGGGAATTTAATATTTCTCTCATTCAGTGCTTGTGCTTTTTACTTGGTGATGGAAGACTTCAGTCTTTCCAACATTTTACTCACTGACAAACACTGCCATGAAGCCGCTTAATATTTCTGACAGTGAGTCTTCCTTTCACAGCGATTCCCAAAGTCACACTAAGACAAAGTCTGCTGAGTCTGACGGGCCATGATTTATCCTCTTTCCCATCAGAATATAACTGGATAAATGTGATTTGTACATACAAGTGAGCACAAAGCTCATTTAACTAAGTCAGACATGTTCACTATTAAGGAGCAAAAAAATATGTTTCATGTGTAGAAATTACATCTGCAAATACTCCCAGGAAAAATGGGCTGATACTCCTCCCATGACTATGAATCCCCTCAGAGGTGATAAAGAACGTCAGCAAGCCAGGGAGGTTAACACTCGCGTGGAGGTCCCAGCAAAAGAAGCCACCCCAAACTTGGAGACACACAGGTGCAATCTGCAGAGGTCAAAGAGGAGGTTCTTGGTTGCCAATCTCAGCAGAGTTGATGTGTATATAGTAAAATACTTCCGACACATAAAAGTAAGTTACAAATCCAGAGTCTTTTTAAACATTCAGACAAAAATTAACTTTTAAATTTAATATCATATGTGTCTAGTTTTGTTAATGATATGAAACAGAAGTACATTAAGTATTAATCAATAATTCTTGTTACACCTATATTTTAAAAAACTATTCAAAAACCACAGTCTCAAATGACTGATACAAAAATCAGAAAATTTCTCAGCAATTTTTGTCGTCAAATGGACATCTTGAAAGCAGGAAATTGACTATGAAAAGGGATCACAGAAAGAAAAAAGTGATACTTGTACCACTTCCAATATGACCAAGAAGTTCATAAACCACAGGTAGACAAAAAAAATAAAACATTTTGTACTTAACAGGAACCAAATATGGTCAAGTCACCCTGACTTGGCCTGGACCCCAAATGGCAAAACTCTGTTTCCTATGAATCTGAACTTCACAAAAGCATTTTTATTCCTGGTTTGCTGTGTGCTGATGTCTGAAGATCTCACTGGACATTTTCAAGTGATAATCATATGAGAAACTGTTGGATTTGGGAGATTTGTTTGTTTGTTCATCTGTTTTTCTGCCTTGGACATAATTTGGAAATCATAGCATTTGGGATTTTTTAACTTTTTTATTGCATTTTTTATTTGCTGAGCTCTTCATTCTGAAGTCTAACGCCTTCACACTCATTTCCTTCTTAAATGTTTGTCTCTGAATCTCCCTTGGACAAAGCACAGTGTAAGTGTAAGTAGTTCTTAAATGATTGTTTAAACAGAACGCCACCACCAGTTACCCACCGTCTAAAATAGTTCTCTCAAATAATTTTGGATTAGACTATTGTTCAGAGTGGAAGACAGTTACTTTTCTAATTAAAAATAAATTGCATGTGCATTTTAAAGAATACATAATTATATATTTTAAATATTAGAAACCAAGGTGGAAAAAATCAGATATATATTATATATGCAGGTATATATATAATACATACACACTGATACTCTGTATACTGTACTGATGTACAATACATGTACAGATAGAATATGTACAAAATATACAAATGAATACAGATTATATAAAAAATATAATGCATATTTTATATATTGACTGTATATGCAATATATATTCTATTTAGTGAATTCACACTAGGGGGTATTTATGTTTTGTTCAAAATTTGATGTGCTACATTAGGCTTTTGTTAATTCCCATGTCTCTGAAACTTTTCTCCCATTCTTTATTATTTTCTCAGGTTAAGCTTCTAGAAATAGAATTGCTGAGTCACAATGCATACAGTTAAAGTATTTGAAACATACTGCCAAGTTGTCCTGCATAAAGATAAAGACTATGCCAATTTATACAATTTATGAAATATTATGTTTCCCCTATCTGCATCACAGTTATTTAAAAGTTAATTTATTTTTCCAATTATAGAATCTGCTTAAATTAATTATGCCATTTACTTTTTAATGCAAGTATTTGACTATACTGACATAAAATAAAAGGCATACTTATGCTTGGTTTTACTTATACATCTATTACAAAATTTCATTATAAATAAGTTCTCATGCAGTGATTGGCAGTGTTAGCACTCACAAATCTTGACTGTTATTAACACGTGCACTTATTTTCATGCAAACTTATGGAAATCCCGATATATTGGAATTGCCAAAAAGGTTATAGTTACTAACAAGCATATTAAGTTGTTGTGACTATCACTCAAAAAACAAATAGCTTTTGAAACAGAATTTTTAATCTAAACCACATGTGTGAATTTGCAAGTTATTCTTCCCTACTGTGCATGCCAACCGCCACTTGCATTTCAGCCCTGATGTATCTGAAGCCATGTACGCAGTCCATGCATAAATACACAGATTGCAGTCGCGGTCCCACCGACGCAATCCTGAATTTTGATTCTCTAGGGAGTCAGCTTTGTCGTTGGAGTCCGTATCGTGTTAAAGGTCACACGAGTTATGGGATTGAGTAATAAATATTAACTCAATTTCCTGGTCGCCCCTCTCACACTGAAGACCTGTTGATGACCGGTCCACACAAAGGCACCTTGAGCTCTAGTATTTCAGTGAGGCCTGGTCCCTGCTCACCCGCCCCACACTCACGCACACAACCCACTTTAAAAGGAACCAGATGCGGAGCACATGGCTGGGGCCTCCGGCAGGACCTGCACCTTCTGGAGGTTTGCTTCACGGGGTGTCTCACCGTTTTTGGAAGGAGCAATTAATTTCCTCCCAGTGCAGCGCAGAACACCACGGAATGCCAGGGGCCTGGCTGGCTGTCTTTCTGTGGTACTATATTCACACGTTTTGTAAAATATGGCTTTAATAAAGAACATGACGGTGTAACGGCAGTGGTCAGTCACCCACACGGTGCACGGTCATTCCGATTCCACACCGGGAAGGAATTCGGCCCGTCCGGTGGGATGGTGTCCACTAGTGAGCTTGCTGACAACCATGGCAGGTGGACAGCGCGTGGTGTCCTCACTTACTACCAGCACTTGGATTTTTTTCGAAGTCCCCTAAGTGGTTTCTTAAAGATGCAAATTAAGCCTCAAAATGAAAAGTGAGAAGAACCTCAGAGACACACTGAGAAGCCAGGTTCGAGGACTGCATTTGGCTTATAGACACCTCACACTGATTAATTAACAGAAAAAGAAAACCTGGTAAGTGAGGCACAAATATGCCGCCACTTTCACACACAAAGGGCACTGCTATTTTGAACAAATGAGGAATCTATGCTCCTGATTGGTAGGATATTTTTAAAAACTGTTACATGTATTCTTTTTTAAAAAAGAGTTTTCCTTTTATTTTGTCTCTATTTTATTTTTACTCTACAGCAGGTTCATGGCAAGGAGTAAGTTCTTCCCTTCGAGGTTTGGCAGCGCTCCCTGCTCTCTGCGAGGACCAGTAAACACTGCTTCCTGCTTCTGAAGTCAGTGCCCACCCTCTTCCTCTGGGCAGGGGTTGGGAGCCTCTGAGTCACCTCGCACACTCACACTCACACTCACTCACACAGCCTTTTATCTCTACTTGACATTGAAAACATTAGACATTCTTACGCATTCTATAAGACAAACCTTAGAAGTGTCATAAATGGCCCCGGGTTTATTTAAGGTTCTCAGGTCCGTTGTTAACTACCCAGGTTAGGTTACAAAGCCTGACTGACACCCAAGGTCTTCAAGATGGAGCCCACCACATCCACAGTGCCATGTGAGAAGGTGCCCTGCTTCGGGGAGGCCCCCGCCGTCCACCTGTCTTCAGTACCTAGAGCACCGCCCTGCTGGTCTCCTGCCTCCCATCACTCCTCATCATGGACTTTGTCCTCCCCGAGCCTGGAGAGGGCAGCGTGCCCGCCTCTGCTCCTCATTTGCTGTGGGACCTCAGCCAAGTTCCTCACGTGTCCAAACACAGTTTCTTCATTTTCACTGACAGACAGCAACCTCCCGTGAACGTGGCAACTCGTGAATAAAGCAACTAGCACCATTCCTGGCACAAGTGGACACTGACCACACCATAGTTAATTTCATTCTCGGCTTCCAAGGACCACAGTACGGCCTTTGGTGCAACCCCTCTGACTAACTGCCAACTGAGCAAAGTGTCACGGAGACTAATGTCAAGGCCACTGAGAAATACCAAAGCTAGAGGAGACCTATTTTTCTGTATGACAATGGCAGAATGCCATCCCTCCCTCTGTAGGCCAGCAGTGCACGCAGCAGCACCCAACGTGAGTGCGTGTGAGTGTGCACATGTGCACGTGTGTACCGTCCTCTCCCTCTTCTACAGCTGCCCACACACTTCTACTCAGCTTTTGCCCTACAGAGGCAAAAAAGGTGGGGCCAATAATAAGAAAAAAATCACCTATACTAGACACATTTGACGGCATCACACCACCATCAAACATGAAAAGACACGGAAGGCCAGCCCATTGCGTGCCCTCTTCCCAGAGATGATCACTGTATGGTAACAAAGCGTGGTCAAGACCGACAGCACCCCACCGTTACGACTGCTCGGAGAAAACATCCCTCTCATAATAATCTCATTAGGGAGAGAGAGTGGGTGTTGCTGTCTCTCCTTTGTGAGGAGCAGCCTATTTTTATGGGCAGTAGGAGGAAATAAATGTTCCTGCAATGGCTCGTTGGTAGATCAGGATCCCCGCAGCCCGTTCTGCGTTTACAGATAAGCAAAAGGTCGGCGGGATGTCACATCTTCCACGCTGAGGCTCAAGCAGATGCTGTGCCGCGGGGCGTGGGGAGGGAGCCCGTGGGCTGATGCAACTGATTCGAGGCCCCCGTTGGAGACCGGTTTGAGAGGAGATTTCTGTGCCAGAGGCTGTCAGAGGAGATGCCTATCAATTGCCTGTCACCCGGCATCTGTTTGGCTGGTGGGATTTAATATTCCGTAGGAGATTAGAATGTGTTGCTTTTGTCACTGTGGAAAGTACGCAGATAATTTTTCAGGCACGTGTTGGACAGGTTTCAAAGGAGTGGCCTGTGTGTCCCTGATGAATGACTTCCTCCTGAGTTCCCGAGGCATTGAGACATTTCATTAAAGTATAAAAACAGGGAGCTGCTCGGAGATAGTGGAGGGAATCTGGGTTCAGGGCCCATTCGGGGAGCAACTGGGAGATTCAGACTCAACTGCTCTGCAGACAGACTCACCGCAGCTCCCTTGGGAGTGACCCTGCATTCCTAACCGCACTTCCCATTTATTCAACAAATATTTAACTAGTAGCCACAGAGCACACAGCTCCACAGGCCTGCCCTTAAAATGTCTAATTTCTAATAGAGACAGAAAGGAGAATTAATTCAATAAGCTCTGAGTGTGGTGTACACTAACGCACCAGCTCCTGGAAATCTAAAAGGGAGAGAAGCAAGAAAGGTCACGAATATTTAGTGAACACTTGTAATGGTCCGGACAATACATTAGGCATTTGTACAAGGGTTTTCTCATTTTACCCTTGTAGATATTCTTATCTCCATCTTTTGGGGTAAAAAGAGCTAAGACTCAGAGAGATCTTGGCAAGGAGAGGTGATATCAGAATCCACACCCAGACAGTCCAGCTGCCACAGAGGGAGAAAGATGGCAGTGGGAGGGCGAGGTTTGCCTGGACCGAAAGGGCTCCTCTGAGGGAGTGGGGCTGAACCTCAGGTCCTGGAGGGGAACAGGATAAAAACAGCACACATCAGACAGACTCTGAGGACAAGGACAGGGTGAAGCTGGTTTGGGTAGACAGGAGTGACCCTCACTGTGTCCGGCCTGCACTCTTTTTAATGTGGCAAAGAAAGCAATGAGAGTATTCCTCTCCTCCACCGGATCAGCCCAGGCTGAGGCAGGGATGCTGGGGCTGGTGGATGACCCCACAGAAGATAACAGTGACTGTGCCAACCCCACCCTTCCCAAGTTCTCCCTCCGCCTTGCCCCCAAAGCCCTCACGCCCCTGACCAGGGTCACCTCCCGGGCTCCTCCGGCCTCTCTTCCCGAGGCTCCCAGGCCAGAGCTCCACCTCCTGACTCTGCCCTTAGGATGACTTTCTCAGCAAACTCCAGCCTCACCTCCTTCCCGGCTCTACCCAGGGGACCTCAAACCCCTCCTTAGCCTAGAGGTCCAGCTCCTGAGTTTCTGAAACATTGACTCTGACTTTGAGTCACTTCTGTGAGCCCTCCTTCTTTCCTATTTCTTTATCCCAGCTTAGTGCAAGTTCACATTCCTTCCCACATGGACTACACTGGCCTCTCAGTAGCCCCTGCTGATAGTCCATTCTTAAAGCCCGTATGTGAATGGTCATGAAACTGTGCTCATAGGTAACTCTCTTACTACTTTGTGGGCTCTTCCAGATAGAGATTAGAGTGGTGCCTTTTCACAGTCCCAGTATCTATCACTCTCCAGGCTCTCAGGGACTCCTGTGCGATGAGCAGCTCACTGGTCCCTCCAACCTACCATGCACACAATGGCAAATTCAACTTGCTAACATCCTCCTAGGAAAATGCAATGGCTACCCACTACAGACAGAATAAAGCTTCAATTCCATAGCCTGCCATTGGAAGCCACTCACAAACTGGCCCTAGCTAACCCCTTTGGTCCTGTATCTTACCACTCTCCAAGAGTAACTCACTGTTGCAGCAAATTCTGCCCCTCCACTCACCCATCAAACTTCCGCTTTCTTGCTTGCTCTCACTGTGTCCTCTCCTCCTCTCTTGCTCCTTAAATCCCGCTCATCTCGCAAAGCAAAACTGAATCCCACCCCACTCCCAAGTCTCTTTTGATTCCCCTAGCCTTAGGCCATCGCTCCCTTTGGCAAGCTCCATGGGCACTGAAGGTCTAAGACACACATCGTCCCCCAGATGCCCTTTCCTGTGAGGCAGCCATCATGGGACTTGAGCTGGCCTCTCTACTAAATCGTAAACTCCATGTGGACCGGGACTCAGGCCCACAGAACACCGGTACCTCCATTGTGCTCTGAACTTGCAGGATGCTGGGATAAAGCTTTCTTTATGTTATCGTGAGTACATATATTCCCCTTTCCCCCAGAACTTAGAAGAAAAGATAATTCCTCAAAATGCACCCTTGCCTTCTTACATGAGTCAGATTCCAATCATTATTCAACACACACGCACAAGGCAAGGCAACTCAGAGCCTGCAAGCTGCAAGGCTTCTTCTGAGGTGGTCTTGTCTGCAGGGCACATACCTGTCTGGGTATGTGAATGGCTGGGCAAATGGCTGGGTGTGTGACATTTCATGCACAGGTTCAGTTAGGGACGGTGATTCAATTACAGTGTTTGATACCTGTAATGGGAGCCACTTGTTCTTTTTGAGTGAATTTGAAAGAAGAAAAAAGAAAGAAAGCAAGCCTCTTGTACTCAGAAGTCCTTGCTGAGTCAGTGCTTGGCCCACTTTCTGTTTGTGTCCTTGTGCTTCATACTAAAACCCATCCTATGCGTGTGATCCAGTACGGCCCAGAGAGTCGACGGTTTATGCTAGGGCATGCTGCCTGCAGACGGTACACTGACTTTCTCAGCTTCATTAAATATCTGCCTGGAGGGATTACAGCCAAGCAGTGGCTGAGGTTTGAAACCCTACCCACACTTGCTTTTGCATACTTCTTGCACCTGAATGGCTGGTCTGAAAAGCCTCAAAGAAAGAGGCTGTTGTTGGGCAATTAGGTTGCATTACCTGCCCATCCAGTGCGGTGAATTTTCCTCATGCTGAAAATATTAAGCTGAACAAGATTCTGGGATCCCTGCAAAGGAGCAAGGTGAGTGGGAAGTCACAATGACTTCGCAAAGTAATCCCAGCCCAAAACACAGATACGGGAGCAAACTCCCCCCCTTCTGAACTGTCTGAAAAAGAAACACAGGGATTATGAGAGAAGGTGGAGTTTCCCTCTCAGCCCCTTTCAGCTCTGTGAGTACGCACGCAGTTTCCCCAGACAACGACCTTGTGTTTCAGTCTCACAGCAGTATTCATGTGCTCTTATGTTAAAGATTTCAGATGCATGTAAAGTTTGTGAGTTAAAAGGCCAGCATCTACTTCTTCAGCGCCCATTCATTTTCTGTTCTAGGAGGCCACTGACAGCACCCGGGTTCTGACAGCATCCCCATGGTGACACACAAGGACTTCCCAGCATAAAGTGCAGCAATTAAATCTAATATTAAGGTCTATATTCATCGCCCCAAGATGCTGTATAATTGTGGTACTATTTCTAAATGAAGAATATTTTCATTCAATTTTCAAATGGCCCCCCACTGCTTGCCTAATGTGAGAGTCTGTGATAAGCAAATCGGTATCGTATATCCATTTTTACTGATGGCTGGGGAATAGTTTGGGCAAAGGTCATGGCACGTGGGATCCGATGAACCAGAGGTCGAGTCCTACACGTGAGATTTTGGAGAAGCCCCTTGCTGTCTCTGCCTCTTCCTCAATAATAGGGGACACAATACGTGGTGCCCAGGACAGCAGTGAAGTAATTAAGGGAGACAATGGTTTCAGAGAACATTGCACGTGGCTGGCCCATAGTAGGTGTTAAGTAGTTTGGTGTGTATTTTGTTCTTTCTTTTCTAGCAGTGAATCAGATGGTAGTCATATAATGCCAAAGGAACCTGTTCCTTTAGTTTGTAAACACTTTAATAATTTACTACCAATAAGTAACGAGGAACAAATGACGGCCCAAGGGGTCCCACACAGCTCATTCAGAACACGGCCACCCACTGGAGTGTTGCCTGCTATGGGTGCCCTATCAGGAGGCAGCAACATCAGTGACACCCATATTTAGTGGGAACAGAGTAAAGAGGTAAGAGAGATCGCTCATCAAAAATTAAAAGCCTTGTGTCCAGTCCCGTCCTTCACTGAAAAAACTGGTGTTTTCTCGACTGGCGCACACACGTGTTTATTCGCTGCCTTCCTTTAATTTCATCACATCTGTCTTTCTCGACTGCTCAGCTGCAACATAGCCTCAAATATTTTATGATACTTAATTTGAAGAAAATTGTTCCACCATGGTAACAAAATAACAACACATGTAATGGAAAATATTAAATGTAATTCCCTACTGCACAGAACATTATAAATGTCATCTATATTTATTCAGCATGTAAGTAGAAAATCAAAGCTATCTGAGGCTGAGGTTAGGGGGTGGGGGGACACATAAGGGTCCCTTCCTGATAGAGGGATTTTCTCTACTTGGAGTAGAGGAAATGTTCTGGGGTGTCTCTCTAATATAACATTTTCCAACATGTCTGAAAATTGCTCTCTATTCTAAATGCATCCCATTTTTCTCATTAGATTATTTTTATATACCTTGTTAAAACAAGGTTGCCTTTGGCCACAGCACTGGGGTCTGACAAATGTAACAATATTAAAGAAGGCGTGGAGTCAGACCAAAGATTAAGACGTTTTGTACAGGTCTGCAGTTGTCATCACAAAAGAGGAACCACTGGGGAAAATGGAGCCAAAGTCCTGTTGAGTCACAGTGAGCCCGTGGAGCCTCTTTTCATTATGGCTGGGGGGAGTCAGCCTAACTGTCAGGAAGTGGTGCCTTCGAAACCCACGATAAAGGAAAGTGTTATTTTGATAATGGATTAAGCGGCCACTGCAACCCTGGCCAGAGCCTCATGTGTCACCCAAAAAGCGGCAGGATCAGCAGTCAAGCAGAGGCACGTCCAGCTAGAGACCCCTGGCTCTCGACTTCCCCCTGCGACGCTCAGCATTATTGCAACCCACTTCACATGGACAAAGGGCCCCCACACGGCTGTTGGGGGTTTGGGTTCCCTGGGCCATTCCAGGGAATCTGCTCCAGCCCTGGTTTTAAAAAGCAAACACACAGGTTTAGCAAAGAGATGGTATACGAAATGTTTTTATACTGGAGAAAGAAAACTGCAGTATGCTTAATCCAAATTAATGGAGTCAAACCTGTACTAAGCTGTCTGCCTGGCCCCGCACTGTTTCCTCTGCAGAGGAAAACGAGGAGTGGGCTGTGTGTGAACGCCACAGCCCTGGGTTTTCTAAAACAGCATCGTCTCAGGGAAGAAGAATTTCATTGAGTATTGCTGACTGACAGCCTTTTAATCTCAGAACTGGTACCTCAATCTCAGCAGTTGCCAAAACAACAAAGAGAAAGATAAGGCTGACCTGAGGGGGAAAGGTCATCGCCAGGGTTGCCAAGAACTGAGTTTGCAGGCAACGCTCACAAACAAGCTCAGTTATGTTTCACCTCCTTTGGGCAGCTGGGTCATACCGCCACGTGACACTCCCCTCACCCGATGTGCCGATTCCCCAGTGCCCCACGCAGCTCACAGTCTATCCGACACACGTCTGTTAAGTTCCGAGGGTCACCGCTCTCCCAGGTCAGCATTTCCCTCACGCCTACAGTACATCAGGCATGACAGGCCAGCATGTCCTCCACGGTCTTCTCTGTCCCAAATACCCTGTTCCATCAACACCAATTCCCAATGGTTCCGACACAGGAGAGAGTTTTCACCCTGGGCTGGTGTGCTGCCAGCCTGCAGGCCTCATGACAGCTGAACAACATTGAATGGACACATTAGGAGTAACACACCGTCCCAGTGTGACACGCTGGGAAATGCTCATCTTCCACGGCTACAAGCCCAGGGATGTCAACCGGGGGGGGGGGGGGGGGGGGGCCCCAGGGCNGGGTGGGGGGGGCAGAGCCCATATGCTTAAAAAACTTTTTCCCACCTAGCCTTTCATAATCCCTTAGAAATATTTCTCAAGAACCAAACCATAAGACATCTTTAGAAGTCAATGGCACGACAGAATATTGACTTGAAACACTGTGAGTTAAATGTACCTGAGCTGCATCTATAGGCGAACCCACTGATGGTTGGGATCCACTCTTAATCACCCCTGAAAACGTAGGTAGTCCAAGTGATTATCTATTAGCAGCTGCTTATTAAATCATAAACAGTCAGCGATTTCGACTTTATACCTGAAACTAATCCCAGGCTTTGTCTTGTCAGTGGAATTGCAGGTGAGCACAGAGTCCCTGGCCCAAAGACATCTTTTATCGTCATGCGTCATTATTACAGACTGAATGTTTGTTCTTCTGGACACCACCAGCCTGGAGCTGGAGGGGCTTTGCCAATTTACCTGGTGAGTGTGCCCCAGGAATAAGGATGATGCTCAGCACTTGTAAAATGAATGAACTACTGAAGGTCCCCAGTGGTGAAATTGCGCCTTTTAGCTATGGCTTTAATGGTTTATGACAATCTGCACTCACAGAGGTTGATACACACACTGTCCTTGCCTACCTCCTCCTCCCTCCCAGTCCCCCCTTTAATGCCAGCGTGTATTCCTGCCGGTGGCGTTCTCCCTGCCTTTGGAGCTGCTGCCTGCTGTCCTCTTATTTAAAAGTTTACACACTATTATTAATACACGTGTGCATCTGGAACTGTTTGCTCAATTCAAATCCCCTGCCGTGTTGGTGAATAATGTCACATATATCCTATAATGCTTCAAAGTATGACTTTCCATGCTTTTCGGTTTCAATTCATTGCATCATTACAAGTTAATCCCCAGGAAGGATTCAGGCTCTCCGGGAAATAAAAGGGTACATGAAAGGATATCAGCCTCAGAACCATGCGAGGCCTGCTGTCTACGATTACCTCACACCACCACAGTCTTCGGGGTAATGCAGCTAAGCCTTTATCAGTGCTTTCCCAGGTTTTTCCAGCTTGAGCACAATCTCCCTGGAATGTTCTGAACCTCATCCTCCACCTGACCTTGGAAGACACCCAAGCACGCAGATTCAACGTGGGAAGTGCTGGGCAACCTGTTTCCAAAGCTCCAGGCAGTTTACAGGGATTCAGAGGAGCGGGTGACTTCGATTAAATTGCCCTTGGGACCTGGTTTCTTAAGGGCCAAGACAGCACAGTTATTTCACTAAAAATAATACTATTTCGAGTCTCACAGACAAGAGAGAAAACCTCAGGTTCTCAGTGTGGTTCTGACAGGGAGCTCTGTCTGTCAGATCAGGCCTAGCTCGCATTGCCCTTCAGTGGACTTTCTTCCCAACTAGTTACTAGTCAGCCTAGTTACTATCTCTACTTCTCAACTCCCTCATGGATGGAATGAGGCTAATAACAGCATTTCCTCTATAGAGTTGTCAGAATTAAATGAGAGAAAATATGCAAGGGCTCAACATACACTGAGCCTGCAACCGGCACACAGTAAGTCTTCAATACATGCAAGCACTTGTGACAAAAACTTTCCCCCTTCTCAAAGAAACAATGTGTCGGGCTTGGGATGAGGAAACTAGGAGGTTTTATGGGGAGAAGAATCTGGAAATTGGATGTGATAAAAAAATTCTAAAAGCACTAATGTGGTGAAATAGTTCTGGACCCAGAGTCATGAGGTCTGGACTGCGTTCGGGCTCTGGGGCTAATTAACTGCGGGACTGGGGCTGGACGAGTATTTTTCTGGGCCGAGACCATTTGCCAGGCACTGCGGATCTGGAGCCAGTAAAACCCTGTCCCTGTTCTCCAGGCTCTCACAGACTTGTCAAAGAGAAAACTATGTGAACACGGAAATAAAATACTATGTGATTCACACAATAAAACAATTAGAAACAAGAGAATCATTTATATTCTCTGGAGAGTCAAAGAAGGCCTCTCCAGTTTGAAATGTCACTGGAGTGCGCTGACGTGAACAGAACTGTGGGGGCCAGGGCAGTCACACAGACTTGGGGGGGGGGGGGGACTCAAACCAGCACCTTCGAGTTGAGTGAATTTGGGTAAGTTATTTACCCTGCTCTCAGCCTCAGTTTCCCTTTCTGTAAACCACCTGTTTTGCAGGGTTCTGAGAAATATCAGAAGCAATACGTGTCAAGCACCCAGCCGGAATCGTGAATGGAGGTTCAGCATCAGGCGCATGGCAAAAACGCCATTGGACCTCCCCGCCCTCTGAAACCCTTGCAGCCCTCACCCTCTGCGCCTCTATGCATCAGACCCAAAGGAATGCTATGTTGTCACCTCTGAGTGTAGTTTTAGAAGCTGCTCTGCACTTTACTGGAACTGAAAGTTTAATATGGAAAGTTTCATGAATAGTTGTTAGTTCAGGTAGAAAGCCTGGGTGAATAAAGACGTGAATATATTTCTAAATTTCATCAGCTTGTCTACTAAGGCAAGGCAAAGGTTAGTCATTCCTTCTGCTTTTCACTTCTCCTCCGTTTCTTGTGGGAACTTACTCCAACCAACAAATTATCATCAATCCTATTTTCTCCTTGCTGGTGGGCAAGACATACCTCCCGGCAGTCTCAGCCTCACAAGAAAACATCTCCTGCTAGAGAAAATTCCAAGCCTCTCACCCCACCCAAATCAAGAAACAAAGTCCCTTCCCTGAATTGGGAAGCCCAGATTTCAAATTTCAGTCTTACTCATAAACACTTCCAGCTTGAAAACTCAACTGGATGGCAGGTGAGCCCACATTCAATTTGTACCACCATACAATTGAAAAGGGAAGGGATGCTCAGAGGTCATCTGGTCCTTCTTCATCCTTGGGTGAGACCTTAGTACAGAAAGGGGCCTCGAGTTAAAACAGGAAATGGGAGTTAAGTGTGGGCTTCAGCTAATGCTAATCTGTCAACATTAGTCCATGCATTGTGTCAAATGGGCCACACTAATGTATGATGCTAACAATAGAGAAAACTGGGTGTAAGCTATGCAGAAACTGTCCCTTCTAGGCACTTCTGTAAATCTAATTCTAAAATTAGAACGAACTATCACTGACACATCAGCTATTTAAAATTTCTAGCCCATGAATCACAGGGTGGAGTCTCTCCAGAATGGACTATATGGGACAGTCTAAATGATCTATACAACGCAGGTCTCAAAACTCATCCTTCCTGGTGACTAATCTTATGATTTTGGATTAGGATTATGCATCTCAGCTTTTTCCACACTCAGTGAATTTTCCCCACAGTTCCTTGAAGGCTGATAGATCTGACCAAAAAGATGCATAGAAGATGTATTTAGACAAAAGATCCAGTAGAGAGAACCACCTTTGGGACCTAGTTGCCCAAATAATACTTTTTCCTGGAAAAACACTTATATAAGCCTCATTTTATAAGGAAGCTGGAAAGGAAATGTGGCTAGGATTAAAATGGCAATGCAATGATTCCTCTAGGCATAAATTAAATGGAAAATCAAGGCGTACAACTCCTGGGTTAATGTACCTAAATGCTGTATTCCTACAGAGGAGCAGGAGAGGGGGTGGGGTGGGGGGGGAGGGGAAAAAGAAAATATCTAAAAGATCAGAATTGGACAGGTTTCCTATCCTCTGCTCTGGAGTTCCTTAAGAATAACTGTCTCCCTCCACACACTAAAGTGCAATTATTTCTGCAAATTACTCAGGTCTCGAAATTGAAGAGTGTGCTCCTCATGGACATGGTGCTCTGCAGAGCCCTGTGGTGGGTCAGGGCCCACTATCTGGCAGAACGGGATCTTCACTAGGCCCGGAAAGAACCCAATCACCCATTCTTTGTTGATGGCCTGTACGTAGCTGCTTTTCACAAGAGCATCTAACACCAGCACGAAGGGAAGTTCAAGGAGGGAGGAGGGCACAAAAGTTGAAATAACAGGGCAGAGAAACGGTCTAGAGCTTACTTATTATGACAGCTGGATGCTGGTGCTGGGAAAGTGGCCTCTCAACCTACAGCTTGTGGTAGATCAGGTGAATCGTATCCCTGCACTGCAGAGACAGGGAACCAAACCACGTGGGGGAACATGAGGATGTGCCTGTAGTGATGCCTCCTGGGGGAACAGGTGCCAAGACCGCACATGGCACTGAGCAGAGAAACCCCAGGCTTCCTCTCACACTTTCACTGAGCACACCCCTCCCTCTCTGCTCCCGTCTCCCTCTGGCCTCCCCAAAGCCCCTCAAGAGCAAACCATCCATCCCTTTTGCTGTTCCCCATAACCTCCAGTACCTGCTTGTGTTCAGCGGCACGCAGAGAGAAGGGACTGCCTGGCTTCGCTCCAGAACCATCACTGGTCAGTTCATCTCAGAAAAGGTGTTTCTGAGCCTCCGTTTCCACTTTCAGTCACCGTCATAAATGACCCCTACCTCTCAAGATGATCATGAGATTAGAATGAGGCAGAGTAGGTAAAGTTCCTAATGTATGTCCAGAATGCATTCAGTTCATGGTAAATGTAAATATTTTTGCCCTCTTCTCTTATCAGCAAGTCAGGAATTAGAGCACCTGTCTTGGAGGTGCTTAAGTGCTGTCAGAGAGAGCCACACAGAGCTCTGTCTAGGTAAATTTTTTTTTCAGTAAGTCATTTGCTAGAAATCAAGTTCTCTACATTTATTTCTCTAAGAACAGAAAAAGCTGATGGCTGGAAATGCGGGATTCACGTGTGGCACACTGAGTCCTGGTGCAGGAGCAAAGAGGTGGCCAAGCAGTGGCCAGCATCGCCCGCTGAAGACTGTTAATGGGGTCACTCATGCTTCTTTGAGGGTGGCTCCTGCCTTCACACCACGTGACTTCCCTCTCCTCACCCCGCCCCTCCTCTGCATTTCCCGGGGAGCCTCGGACCATCCTACTCAAACTCCCAAATCTCTTGCCCCAGGCCTCTTGCTGATGCCCTTTTCTGAGAATCTAGGGTCTTTCTTGAGAAAACTGACTTTCATGCTACACGTTCCACCTTGTCGGGCCTCCCACAGTCATCAAGCCAAACAAACACTCCTTTCCTCTGGTCCCTGCCATACGGGAGACAAGACGTTTCCAAGAAGAAGGGAGAGTATCTCCTTCCCAACCCCACATCATATTCTGTCTCCTGGACCCAGAGCGGGGCTGCAGGTGTTCCAAGCCCTACGAAGTCCTCAGGGCAAAGTGCTCCACCCTTCTCCTGCCTGCCTTGCCCCCTCCACAGGGCCCCACCCCAGTCTGTGGAGGTCTCCCTGAAAACAGCATCCCAGGCTCTTCATTTCCACGCTCTACCCCGCTCCGCTCCCCATCTTTGCCTTGCAGCACATACGAGCAAACACCTCCACACGACGAACACAAATGCATGAACACTCTTCCACTACCATCGCAACACACGCACGCCCGTGCCTGATTCAAGCACGCAGATAAAAAGGGATTCAGTCACACAGGGAGACTCTTCCTCTGTTACTCATGTTCCCCCTCTTTGCTTTTAAATGTAATTCAAGTGAAGTGTTTCTCTCAACCCACGCCGTGAAGACTGAGACGTTTTAAATACAGCAACGTGAATCCTATTTTTAATTTAATTTCAAAGCAAGAGCTATTTAACCCTCCTTACTTACTGTTGGCTTCACAGATACCAAAAAAAAGAATGACGTAAAACTATTTCATTCAGCTACTCAACTTTAAGATGTTGCCTTAACATGTTTAATGGGGGATGGTTCAAAGCTGTAGTGTAGACAGCCAATCTGCTCCTTCAAATCTACTTTTTTTTTTTTCAGCTAAACCAAGCAAAAGCAGGCTCAATGCCTAGTTGACTCAAAAGACTGCTACACCCTGGACCCGGCAATTGAAGTTACTCGGAGCTGAATGGCCTGCTAGGAAGATAAAACCAAAGGCAAGTCAGGAAAAAAATTATAGAATTTATATCCATTTGCTTAATCACCACTCCTAGCTCTTTGGTGCAGGAGAGTAATGGATAGATAGACACCTCATTATATTCATGTCTCTATTTATATTCACTGCTTTATCTCTTTTCACCCACATTACATCTTGCCTTTTTTTTCCTCCCTTGCAATACCTGCACTATGAGAAGGATTTCTCCCGGGCATCTCCCTTCAAGGTTACAGCAGATCATTGAAATAGAGGACACTCTTCGAAACCAAGTTAGAGGCTGTGTTCTGCACATTTTTTCCTCTCCCAACAATTCACATTTTCTAATAATGCACATTTTTAAGGCTCTAACACCTTCAGTTTCAGTAATTGGAAAATAAATATTTCACTTTTAAAGGTGGAAGTCTCGACTGGCCTTTCCTAGGGAAAAATTGCCTCTGGGAAGCTTTTACAATAAAAACAATAGAGTAACAGAGATCTAAGAAGAGGAAGATAGATGAATGTCCTTATGTGGCCCTCTCACGAGGCAAATGCTACTGAATCTTGTCTGACTCTGGCACATTGGGGCTGTGTCCCTGGCCTCCATGAGCAGTTTTTCAGTTAACAAGTGAGCCTGTATAGAAAAAACACATTTTAAATTGTGCTAAAATGCATTCAACATAATTTTACCATTTTCATTATTTTTAAGTGTCCGGTTCAGTGGCATTAATATATTCACTTTGCTGTACAACCTTCACCATCCTTCTCCAGAACATTTTTTTATCTTCCAAAACTGAAACTCTGTAGCCTGTTAAACAATAGCTGTCCATTCTCTACCTCCCTTCCAATCCCAGCCACCATCCTCTTTTCTGTCTGTGCAAATCTGATGACTCATAGAATCATAGGGTATTTGTCTTCTTGTCTCTGGCTTATTTTAACACCATTTTTAAATCAAGGGCAACACAGATAAAAGAGAGCTGATATTTTTAAAGGTATAGTGCTGAGTTTAAACCCTACCTCCGCCACTTAATCCCCCTGTATTCGGGGAAATCCCTCTAAACACATTTCATTATCAGTCCCAAATAATGGTATTAATAATGGGCTGTGTGACTATCAGGAAGACAAGCGCATCCACAGTGTGATACAGGATATGGAGCGAATACTCAACAGATATTATGTCTTCCTCCAGCTATTAAGCCTAAGAAATTTGAGATAAATCCAATGTCTAACTTTCAAGTCAAACTGCCACTTCTGCGCCTCCCAGACATGCACTGAAACTGACTCTCCTTAAAATGGGAATGAGTAAGAATATCTTTCTCAAAGGTTTACTGTGGTAATAAAAGGGGATTAAATGAGAGCTCAGTATATAAAATTTAACGCTGGCTGGTCGGATCTCAGTGGGAGGGATTCCAGAATGGCGTCAGAAGATCTGTGATCCGTATGAGGAACGTGATACAGTTGTCGGCATCCCCAGGACAAGAGAGAAGAAAAGATGACACAGTATTTGTAGCTTAAAAGAAGAGGGGTATGAACTCATTAAAAAAACCCTATTTCCTGCAATAGAAAAATACTGTTGACTGGAAACATATGTTTCATAGAGCCCTTTTATTTTATTGCTGAAGAAAAAGCTAAAGGTCACCTATACCAATATTACTGCTTCACACAACGGGTAAGGGGCCTTTGCCCTATGTCTCTGCCTCTGCTATTTCTAAGAAGGCTTGATCTCTCAGAAGCTGGGCTACACTGTACAATCAGCAGAAACTAACTGGTAACTCACGGTGTGAAAAGATTTTGGACCCGCTCGCCATGACAGGGGACACACAAGATATTTTGAGTTTCCAGCTTGTGTAGTTGTGCAAGCATATCTACAACAAAGGTTGCACTGAATCCAATCAAGCATAATATTTACTTTTACATATACTCTAAAGTATAAAATGAACTGACCCATAAAAATCACAGAGTAAATAGATAAACATGTACATATATAACTTAGACGTGAAGACAGGAGCTAGGAATTCAGGCTGAATAATGGTCCCCCAAAGACATTAGGTCCTAATTTCTGGAATCTGTTGATGTTAATTTATTTGAGAAAAGGATCTCTGTAGATGTGATTAAGTTAAGGATATGGAGATGGAGAGATTATCCCGGATATAAACCTTTTACCATTATTCTCAGAATGAAAGGTAAGACCATTGTTATATATCAAACAATGGAGAATTAATTCTGTTTGTCACAGTTGTCCATTGGAGCAAGCACTGCATTTCTCTCCAAACAGAATATTTATTTGAGAGCAATTTTACAGCTACATATAGCCATAATCTTTCTTCAAAATGATTAATTTCAAAGGCCAAGAAGTATATGATAAAATCCCACTATATAATTTAATAATCTAGGAGAATGGTTTGACCATCATTGGATTTATGGACTCTGCGTATTAAAGAGCAGACATGAGCTCAGACTTCGCTAGTGATGAATAGGCACAAGGGTATGAACAGTAACTATTCACTGAGGCCAGGGTCCCCTCAAGTTATTTTCATCTTTGGGTCAAGATGTCCACAGACTATTGCAAATTCTCTCGACGCCTATTAAAAATGGAAACGCTGTGAGGTGGCAAGGACCACAGTTGCAGAGAAAGGAAGTTCCGAGGCTTCTTGCCCTCAGCCAGCAGAGGTCTAGAGCTGTGATGCAATCCTGGGCACAAAAGGTTTTCAGTGTGTGTAGGCCACACTCCAAGCAGACTCTGCCGAGGGCCAAGGGCACCGCTCAGGGGCACCTTTCACTGCTGGAGGTTGGTTCGCGGTTGACAGTGTGACCAGCGTGAGCCCGGGGCTTCGGGAAAGAACAGCAGCTGGCCATGAGCGAAGCACCTGAGAGCTGTTCACAGTTCAGGACACTGCACTCCATGTTCAGAAAGAGCCGAGTCTACTGTTTTTTATTGTATGATTTCTTCCTGGTTGTTTGCCTCTTTCTGGGAACAGCTCTAAGAACAGGGAGACATTTAAAAAATGCAACACTGCATCGAGATGAGAAGCTTACAGAAGACAGTAACTCAATAAATTGGTCGATTTACTACATCTCCACAAGGCAAACAACAAAGCAACTGACCTGTCCCACCAGACGTCTCCCACACATTGCGGTGCCACAACCCTCCGGAGGACAACTGTTCTACGTCTCTACAAGGGAACCTGATCAGTGAGAAAATGAAAGAATCAAAGACCAAAAACAGAGACCTGACACCAAACACTTGTCCCCCAAAGTGATACTGAATCTCACATTCACCCCCTCAGTTTTAGAACTTGAGCAAAATGAGCTATCAGGAAGTCAGAGGAGGTGAGTGAAGTGTGTACCCAAACGAGGGACACGCAGGGAAGGCAAGAAGAGGGAATATAGGGTAACCAGCATTTATTGCTCTGCAAGTATGTGTCAGTGATCGGGCCCCCACATACACCACTGTGCAGGTACAAGAGCTCTGACAGATGCTGTTAATCTCCGTCTTACAATTCAAACCTTCAGAGGTGGTGAAGTGACATCATTTACACAGCAACCCACAGGTAGTAAGTGACAGTATCAGGATGTAGATGCAGGCGTGTCTGACAGGAGAGCCCTTAGCCTTTTCCCGTGTCCGATGCTGCCACCCCCAGCATCTGGTAACCCTAGTTCTACTCCAGCTGAAGGTGGGAAGAGATGGGGAGGGTGGGGCTTCACTCACCAAATGCAAATTCCGTTTCTCACCTGTGAGACTGCATCCAGCAGGCATCCAGCACACACTGCCTTCCTCCCCCACCACGCCAATTTTCCCTCTTGGGCTTCTCACAGGTGCTGCCCGAGTTCTCCCCCAAACTCCAGCTCCTCTGCGATGCTTCTGCAGAGCGCAGTAGAAAGGACTCGGGGACGAGCGGAGGGTGCACAGAAGGAATCTGCCCACACTGAACTCATCCTAAAGGGGCTGTAACTAAAGACACGTTTCCATACTCACAAAAAAAGGCAAATATTTCAAATTTGGCAAGAAACAAACTTAAAGAGTCCCTGGAGATAAAATAAGATAACCTATTCTTAAGGGGAAAAAAACTTTAAGCAATAATTCTGTAAAGCAAGATTATTTAAACTGGAAGGACTATACCAAAACAAATATATTTTTTCTCTAGGTGAAAAATAAAAGATTCTCCCCCAAATTTGTTTAATGTTACATTTCCTAAAATGGAAAAATAGAAACAAATTTTGGCATAAGAAACCAGTAGGAAAAAGTTTCCACTCTGACAAACTTGCCTTGAAAGTTCTTAGCAGGGATTTTGTGACAGACAGGATGCGAGGTGGCTTTTAAGATTATCTCTGACACAGATCGAGTTACCTCCATCAATCAATTTCAGTTCAGGAATTGTCCTCGAGGCTTCTTGGCAAGAATCTTGCATACTTCTCACCTGTCCCCAGAGCCCCGAACAGGTCTCTTCCCCCATCTGTTCCTAGCGACCCATCTCCCACGTTCGACAGAGATGCTACCCAGACAAGAATGGAGCTGCTTCCAACCCATCCTGCCCCACACCTTCTAACGTGGCTCCTTTTAAATCATAGAAAGATGTCTGAAAGAGTTAAGAATTCAAATGAAGGGCCAATGAGGGAGTTATCAAGACAGAAATTTAAATAGCAGCTATGTTGGGTTAATCATATTTAATTCTTCTTCATTTTAGAATAGTGTTAGATTTACAGAAAAAGTGCCGGGAGGGGACAGTTCCCACATAGCTCACACCCAGTTTTCCTCATTATTGACATCTCTCATTAGTGTGATCCATTTGACACAATGCAGGAATAAATACTGATACATTATTTTTTTTTTATATTTTATTTATTTATTTATCTTTAGAGGGGAAGGAGAGAGGGAGAGAAACATCAATGTATGGTTGCCTTTTGTGCATCCCCTGCTGGGAGCTGGCCTGCAGGGAACCTGCCTGCAACCCAGGCATTTGCCCTGACTGGGAATCGAACCGCGATCATCTGGTAATACTGATACATTATTATTAGCTCTGGTCCATACTTAATTCCGATTTCCTCAGTTTTTACTTAATGTCCCTTTCTGTGCTAAGATCTCACCCACAGGCCACGTTACATTTAGTCATCATGTCTCCTTAGGTTCAGCCTCACAATAACACTTTGTCAATCACATTTTAATCTTGAGAAACCTGGAAGACATAAAAGGGTGCTCTCTCTTTCTTGTTCTAACACTTTACGAGCTTATGTATGGCCACAGGTTCCCAGGAAGGTGTCTGCATCCCTAAGATGTATTTAAGTTACTAAGATCCACCCAAATGCTAAGCAAAACAGAAAATAAGAGCAGAAACTTGACAGCATATTTAGAGAAGAATGAGTATCCTTTATTTCATGCAGCTGTCAAATAAATTTTAGGGTGGGGGAAGCCCATCTGGCTGAAACCCAGTGCTAACAAGCAAATTCAAAGACAGGGTCCACCCCACAGGAGAAGACAGGAATCAGCCGAATGCCTCATGTGGTCACGGACTGTGTCATCTGGCCCCCAGCACCGAGCATCGTGCCTGGCACATGTGTCGAATGGACGAGTATAAATGAGAGAACAGAGTCCCAGAAGTGCCTGTGGACTGGGCCCCTAGAGCAGAACTTAATTTCAAAAGATGAGACGATTTATGTGCAATGCGAAAATCTGCCATCAGCTCTAAAAAAACATAAACCAAACTCAGAGCACTGTGATTTTTTTAAATTTGAGCTTATGATTTCAAAAAGATGTACACCATAGAGTACAAAGGGCATATCATGAATTGCCTCTATTTACTTGCTGTGGAGACTTTAAGGGAGTTATTTAAACTCTCTGAGAGTTAGTTTCCTCATTTGGGTAATGCAGATGGCAACAGTTCCCATGTAGATTTGCTGAGAGAACCAAATAAGACCATAAGACCATGTGTGATATGAGAGTAGTTGGCAGGATAGAAACTCAGCAAATGGTGATAAAACACCATCTGCACCATCACCATCCTCGACAATATCAGAAGTGAGAAAACATGTTCATTTTTATTGTCGCCCAAGGGTATCGCCTGCAAAGCAGTGACTCCTCTTCTAATCCCTTGCTCCTCCCACCACCTCTGCCCAGTGTCAACTTTCCACCAGTAAAACAGCCACCTTATATCCTGTCTGGGAAATTCTTAACCGTCTTTTGTGATGCACCTCAAAAAGCATCTCCCGGAAAAGCTCTTGTGTGCCCCTGCCTAATACCAAGTGAATCTCTCCACAGCACTCTCATTTCCATAGTGCAGCACACTCCATATTCCAGCCAGTAGGCTGGGAGTGCCTGAGAAACGGGGTAGGAAACACGTTTGCCTCAGTACATGCAGCACCAAGCGTACTGCCTATACTGGTTTTCTAGGACTGCTGTAACCAAGGACCACAACCGTGGTGGCCTGAAAAAACAAAAAAAATATTGTCTCACAGTTCCAGAAGCTGGAAGCTCAAAATCATGGTGTCAGCCGGGCCATGCCCCCTCTGAAGTCTCTAGGCAAGAATCCTTTTGAGATTCTCAATGCTCCTGATGGTGGCAACGCCCCTCGGCATTCCTTAGCTTTCAGCTAGCTGCATCAGTTCAACCCCCGCATCCCCTTCACTAGGCACTCTGCCCTCTGTGTGTCTGTGTCTTCACCTGCCACTCTCCTCTATGAATGTCTATCTCCAAGTCTCTTTTCTTTCTCTTAGGTGGGCGCAGTCTTGCTGGATTAAATGCCCACCCTAGTTCATTATGATCTGATTTTAATTTGCATCGTAATTACATCTACAGAGTCTCTTTCCCAGATAAGGTCAGATTTATAGATACCAGGAGTTAGGATTCCAATGTATCTACTTAGGAGACACTTCAATTCATAACACTGCCAAAAACACAGTAGATGTCCTGGTAGGGAAATAGACAGATCAATGACTGAATAAACAATTTCTCCTGTCCCGGCAACCAGGTACGAGCATACAGGTAGGTAGCTCATTCTTCTGTAACTGCAACTACGCTTCAGAATCCTGTGGTTTCTTGGCACTCACAGAACCCTACTTTTTCAAATCCATGATTAAATAATCTCATGCTAAATCTCACAGTAATTCCCTTCCAGAGCTCTGTGTTTCTATCCAATTACGGAAAACCCAAGCCAGAGCCTCCAAGGCAAAATTTTCAAAGTCCCTTTTCCCTCTTGAGTTATCTGTTGCAAGGGTCAGCTACTCATGGCGAGGGGCTCCTTTCACCTGTATGTTAGTAACTTGAAGGCAAAACAGATCTTTGCAGCCACATCCAATCTATGGGGCTGGACAAACTGACAATGTTTGAAGACAGAAGATTGCTGCTAGTATCTTCCATCCTTGACTTTATGACATAGGTAATCAGCATCTTAACTATCTTACCTTTTCTTCTACATTAGAGCACAATGAAAAGAAGTGCTACAGAATATCCAAGACCTACTAGTGTAGTGAATTCTGATTTGTACATTTCTGTTTCTTTTTTTTCCCATCTTGCTTCCAAATCAGAGAGAAATGAAAGTAGCTTCCAAGGTCCTGAGCCCCCATTAGATGTTTTACTTTCTTTGCCACCATCAGTCCTTTTCTGAACCCTCACTGACTGGCTTCTCCAAGAAAAGAAAAAGAAGTGACTTTTTCTTAAGCCAGAAAATGAAGAACACAGTGAGCTTATTTGCTAATCCTTCTGGTTCTACATAACACTTAGCTGGCATATTGAGCTAAATTTTCTGCTTGCAGCCTGTAAAGACAAATTTTTTAAAGAAAGAAAAAGACAGCAGCACTGGGTTGAAAGAAATGATAAAAGCCACAGGCAACTTCATGCCACATGTACTTGTCCCTAGGAAAGCAGCAAAGAATGACATCCCCTGGAAATGTCGGCATTGCTTCACCTGCTGATGAGAACCACGGGGAGGGGGGGGAATGTGTGTGTGTGCATTTGCGTGTGCGTGTGTGTATACACACGTACATGCCCACCTCGATATTCATTATATCTCTTTATCATCACCAAGTTTGGCTCGCTTTTAATGGGAGGTGCCGTGAACTTACAAGACTTTCATGGGAGAGCCACATATTTAGGATCGTTAACCTGAGACCTTTTGTCTAGACACAAGGTTAAGTGCATGCCACCTCCTGATTGCGTTGTTACCGTTCAACACCTTAATCCACTCATTTGTCCCTTGATAGAGAATGAGTTTCAATTGGCCATTTTTCACTCTGTGCTTTACCTTTTACCATTCGAGATGAAAAAGCTTCTTTTAGATTTTTCTACATATTCCAACCCTATCATCTGTGAATGACTGTTTTACTTTACAGATGATTAGAATTACTAAGAGAATTTTTTAAGCTTGCTAGATACAAATTTAGTGAACAAAAACCAATTCTGTCTTAAAGTCATCAACAATAAATCAGAAATAAAATGTGCTCTTACAATTTAGAGTACAATTTATAGTGACATCCAAAATTGCAAATAAATACATATTTTCTAACCCTAATGTGATTTCAACTGTGATTCACGGGTTATGTGAAGTGCATTTGCTAATTTACAAAATTTAGTATTTTCTCTTTATTATTGACCCATATAACTTATTTCCACTGTAAAAAGATACAAAGTACTCTGAAGAAACTAAATTCTTGGTTGTTGAGACATTTTTTATGGTTAAACATTTACTGGTAAGTATTCTGGCTTATGAAAAGACTATATATTTTGCAGTTACTGGTTGCAGTATTTTATGTATATAAATTCGATTCTGTATGATAATCATGTTATTTATGTAGTTTCACCTTAATGAGTTTTTGTCTGCATTTTCTATCAATAACTGAAAAAACACTGTTAAAATCTTCCAAAATGACTATGAATTAATCTCTTTAGTTATATTTTTGCTAAATATTTTTCGAAGGTATGTCATTAAGAACATACTAATTTAGAATGTTTAGGTCTTTCTAATTAATTGAATCTTTTAGTACTGTGAAATACCACTCTTGATCTTCAAAATGTATTTCCTAAAATCTCTATTGACAATTATTAACAATGTTACACTGCTTTTCTTTTAATTAGAATTTGCATACATTTTTCCATCTCTTTCTGAAGTCTTAAATTTAATGTGTTTCTTATAAGCAGCATAAAATTATTTTAATATAGTCTAACTTTTAACTGAAATATGGACTCATTTTCATTTAATAAATTAAATATGTAAGTATAAATAACAATAAGAATAAGATATTTTATCTGGTGTCTCCCAAGTACCTAGAACAGTGCCTGGCATATGGGAGATAAGGCACTCATTACAAATGGCTTATTTAATACATAAATAAATACATGGGTAATGAACATTCAGAATTAAGGATTATAAATTATATTAAGAACATGAGGGAGGATGGATTAAAGAGACACAAAGAGGCGGGGCACACCCCAGTTTTCATTTTAGGATCAGTGTCATTGGAGTTCACATGCCCTACAGACCAGGGACAAAGGCATGACTGCTGACCCGTGGAAGAGAATTTCATTTCTAAAGCCATCAAAAGAAAAGCAAAAAGATATTTCTAATACTTTTGTTGCCACAGGGGATCCCCAAAACCCAGTCTGAATAATCAAAAACCAAATGTCAGCAGCACACGGTACCAACTGTAATTCTCAAGACCCAGGGATGTTTAAGACAAACTAATCTGATATAAGCCACTACTTGGAACAATCCTCATTAAATAATGTTCTAACACATTTCCCATGGCTCTTCATTCCTTCCCAAAGGACTTCCCTCTATTGTATGTTCCAGCATTCTAAGGGATTCTCTTTCTGTATTTCCCCCTCTCCAATATCTCTGGTCAGAATAGAAAGTGATGACCTAGAGACTGTATAATTCAAAGAATAAATCAAAACGTCACATGCATCTAAAGCCATCTGAATAACTTCGTCTCTTGTCAGATGCAGCAGCTCTGCAAATGGAAGGGCTGGGCCTGGCACGTGGGGGAAATGGACATAAACAGAAATAAAATTAAATATGAAAAATAAAATGTGAAAAATGAAAAAATGAAATGAAATGAAACAAGAACTCCAGCTCCACGAGAGAACAACATCTGAGGATTCTGGGGTACCTCTCCTCTATTTGTCCCACCTTTAAAAATAGGCTTTGTGGGGTCTACATTGTTTTAGAACTGCTTGGACTTTGCTCCTCATTTCCTGCCATAAACTTGGTTCTTTCACTTGAAGACAGAATTTAGTGTTCTCGGCACTGGCTCTTGGTGCTCCTTAAATGTAGCCTTTACACATGCTCTGAATTTTTCAGCCTGGGGTTATTTCCAGTAACTGCCCCATCTGACCTAGTGCCCTGAAACTCAGGAATCCCCGGGATCACCCTCTGTATACATGTGCCCTGATGAAGCCACCGTCAAGCCACATTCTAGCCTTTAGGTTCACTGCTGATCCATGACAATGGAATAAATAAGGCTTCTCTGTGATCAATTCATGGGGCACAGTAAGATCATGACATATTCAAATCTAGTATCTGGATCCTGTTCCTGTGTCCAGAGTATCTCTGTTCATTCCCACTAAATGCCTACTCTGATTTCTGGACATTGCAGAAAACCCAGGCTTTGCCAGAATATATGCACACCCTAAAGATGACAGAATATTTTACCCCAAGTTAGCCAGCCATGGCTGCGGTAACCACACTGTCTCTCAAGAAAGCCCTAAAACCATCTTACACTGAGCACATTCTGAAAGCCTGGCACCAACCACTCTGTGCAACCTCTGCCTCAAATCTCACCCACGGCCCTGTGCCAAGCGGTGTTGGACGAGGTATGCCACAAGCAGGAATCATGTTGCATGGTCAGCTCCAAGGAGGAAAATTTGAAACTGCAGGAGCCACTTGGAAAAGCAGATCTAATTGGGAGACCTGAAACGTGGCCAGGTCAACTGGCTTCACATGCCATTCCCAAGGCTCTCGAACTCTGGCTTCACTCTCACCAACTGGCACCAGCTCAGAGAACACAAGCCACTTACCAGCAAATCAAGGAACAGACTTACTCTTCCTGCCCCCTGAGAGGAACAGCTGCACCTGAACAAACTTGCAAGGTTACATTCGCAGGCAGTTGCTGAAAACCCTCTCTGGCTGCCACTCCTAACAAAGGCCCAAGACAAATTGAACCCAGGTTTTCAGGCCTTTGGCCCACAGCCCCATGTCCCTGCACCTAGCTTCCCAAACCTCATCATTTAGCTGTCCCAACAAGGCCTGCTCCAGGACAGGAAAGAGACATTCTCACATATCTCTTGCTGCATCTACGCCAGTTCCTTCTGCACCTGGGATCTCCTTAGGGGCCTCTTAATCGAAGTCTGACTAAGCCTGACCTTGCATTGGTTTATGGGGGTAATGAAATCACAGCCCCAGGTGGCACGGCCAGGTGCGCCTGCTCGGCCACTTGGAGCCTTGTTATTTCTGTAATTTGTCACTTGCTGTCTCCTGCTTGGGGTTGTACTTATAGCCTAATGAATACGTTCTCTCACGGAGACAATCTTGTCCATGCCAATCCAATTACATCTATAAAATTAGCCTGGAAATTCTAGAGAAATGGGCTGCGATAGGGTTGGATTTTTTTGTTCTTTTTCTATTGTAAGTTGCTGGACCAGGACTAATTATGATTTTGGAAAGCAAAGAGGTTGGTGGTGAGATCCACTAGCAGATGTCAAAAGACTTGGGTTTTATTCCAGTTCTGTTATGTGATCTCGAGTAGTTATTCTTCAGCTAAAATAATGAATTGTCAAATAGTTGTGTTTGGCAATCTACTCTTGATTAGATTTCCAGACCAGCTCTCCGTAATTGTTTGACCTGATAAATACCCTGGTTTGTTTGTTTGTTTTCCAGAGGGCTTCTGTAGATACTGCTTCTCATGGATTATCTGTACTACAGTCTAATTTAGGGACTAGTTAACGTTTTATGTAAAGAGCTAAAAAATAAAGATTTTTGGCTCCTCCAACCTGATGGTCTCTGTCAAGAGCACCGAACTCTCCCACTGTGGCATGAAACCAAACACAGAAAATCTGAAAATGATGGCGCATGTGTATTTGGCCTGCAGGTGATAGTTTGTCAAACCTAGTCTAACTTGTTCTTAGGAGTTCCAACTCAAGTTTTATAAATATCTATGCAGAGCTGTCATTTTCTATTATATGCACTTTACAAGTGGGGGAAAGGCACTGTCTCTCCTACATCAGAACAGACTCTGTATTGGGATAACCCAATCAATCAGTACACTCGTGGGGAGAAAATTAACCCACCAAATTGGCAGGCATATATTGAACCCCAACACTGCACTGGAATTTTGAACTTCTCCAGTGACTGACTGCAGTGGCCTTAAACCTGAGAGAGTGTGAACGTGCAATCACAGCTCTGGTGCAAGCAGCTCCTCACACCTGTATTTCTGTCCGGCCCTTCACGCGTCACTCTTAGGACTTTGAGATAGTTCATTTTCCCCCAGAGGATTTCGGCTCATTGTCTCTGGGTCCACCTGACACTTCTAAGGATGCCACTCTCTACTGGAAACGAGGGCTGGTCAGACTATCCCCCAAGGGCCATTCTTATTGGGCGTAATTCTAAGTGTTTAAACAAATGGGTCACGAGACTGAAATGAGGTCAATAAAATCTTCTGAGGCATGCTCCCTTCTGATGGACGAGCTGAAATAGAAACCATTTCAGAGCCTGCTTTCAGCAGAATAATGAATTCTGTGTTTCTGATCATTAAAGTTGAAATTATAATAGATAGCATTCTGTCCCACTGTTCATGAGATTTAACTCTTCAGAGATCATAAGAGATAGACCCTATTAAATAATAGCAGGCCAGACAATGCTGACTTAATAAAACTGAAATGTCACTTTGGGTTTGAATTGATTTTCCTACTCGAGGACCGTTTGCGCTTACAAATCAGAACTGCCTTGTATCTGCATGTCTGAAGGAGGTTGACTTTCCAAGCGTTAGTTGAAAAAAATGCAGACTGATGGGCGAGGTTTGTGTTGGGTCAGTATTGAACAGCCTTTCTCTTAGGACTGGAATTATTCATGAGCATCCATGTGTTTTGTGTTTCTTGCTTAACACTGCGGAAGGTGGGAATGGGAGGAGAATGCAGCCAGTTGCAAACAGATTCATTCCTTCTCGAACAGGGTTAGCAGCTAGAGGAGCTGAGGGTAGACAACTGTGGAGGCCGGATCTAATTTTACAGGAATTTGAATCAATAAACCTTGAAACTAAATAACTAGCCAACAACTGAGGATACTCAAGTTTGATGTTATCCATGGCTCATTTTTGACAAGCTGCATGCTCTTTAAGCAAAGGTAACAAGCCATAAACCAAGTGCCGCTCTTCTGATCGTAAGTATGGCTATTTTTGGCTGCCTCTGATAACGACTACAACGCATACAGTTGGGCAAGTGTGCAACTGGCACAGTGATGCAAGACTCAGGAGAGCTAGTTCATGTCCTGACTTACCTTCCCCTCAGCTCCAGGACTCTGAGTATGCCATCTACCATTTCTCAAACACAGATTCCACCAAAAATCCATAAAAGGAAGCATTTCAGGCCTCTTCAGTGGTTTTCAATTTTTTTTTTCTTGAGATGCAGAGCTCTCTCTTCAAAGAAAACATTCCCTACAAGCCATATAAACTGAAGAGGCACAGAACTAAAGGGGGTGGGGATGAAGGACACAAGGAAGGAGAGACTGAACCTCTCCTTTTCCCAGCTCAGTGGAATTGGCCTAGTCTTTTTGCTGACCCCATGCCCCCAGATACCAAACCTGGGAGGTCAGGAGAAAAGCTGAGCCAGTTCTTCCTCCAGCTCCCCTGCTGACCCCCGTCCTGCCCGTGTTCTTTCTTTCTGTGGCTCACAGACTTCAGATCCTGTCAAGCCCCTCAGCTGAAACACTGGGAGTGCTCCTGTCCTCAGAGGAGACCAGGATGAACCACGCTGAAAAGGCACTATTTCCCCACCTGCTTCCTGACTTCAGCTGAAGCCTGTGTGTGCATACTATTTTTGAGAGCAGCTATAAACAGAGGGAAGAAAAAATGGTGAAAAATGAACAGAAGAAAGGGTTCTTGGATTAATACTAGAGTACTGGACCTGGAAGGCTACAGCTAAAGCTAACATCTTCATTCTGGAGAAAAACGGAGTGCATCGGGTTGCACCTACAGCTGAAAGCCTGCAGCAGACAAAGTTTCTCTACCTGCTTGTTTTCCTTACCAAATCAGCACTTCTGAGGAACCAACATACGCCCCTCTGGCTAAGGTTTATTATTATAGATGTGCATTTAGTGTCAAAGAGGAGTTGTCCTTTGTCACCTGGACATTTTGTTCTTAGTGGTGGGCAATAAGACAGTCATATAGTTATCTTTTCCTGACAAAAACAAAATATACCACCTTTCACCCGAATACAAACTTCATCCAGACCAGTGATTCAAGAAAGATATCCAGAAACACCTGATTTGACTTCAAAATTCTGTGGTCCCAATGATAAATGCAAAAAAAAAAAAAAAAGAAACGAAAAAAGAAATCTAAAACCACACCAAAAAAGAAATTGTCTGAAGTTCAATTCATTTTTTCCTTGCTGCTCATTAAGGCAATGAGGACTATGACCTTCGGAGTGTCACATTCCTTTAGACAGGGGAGGGAGTAACAACTGGCCCTCAAAATCACTCCTGAGTGGACAAAATATGCACTGATTATGCATGCAATTACCCAAAACTTTGTTATTTTACAAAATTGAATTCTTTCCTGCTGAAGTCCAGTGCCGAGTAATCAAACACAGATTGTATTTAATTTTGTCAGAGAGTAAATAGCAGGAGTTATGGGAAGTGTTATGGCTCTACAGTCATTAATATTCCACTGGTGTTGGAATGGATTAGCAAGTGAAGAACACAGCAGGTTAGGATTATATGACCCTATTCAAATCCCACTTAATGAACATGGGGAAGAGTGATTTGAATGTCTAATATCAGTCACTCAGCATAAAGAAGATCTCCAGATTCACTCACAGAGCTTATCAAATTCAAGGAGTTCATCATCACCAAGCCCTTATTATATGAAATGTTAAAGGGACTTATCTAAGAAAAAGAAGATAAAAAATATGAACAGTGAAAGGACAGCAAACTCACAGTTATTAACAACCAACCTAAAACAAAAGCAAACCAAGAGGACAGCTAGATCAGGAGTGGAACCATAGAAATGAAGAACACATGGAGGGTTAGCAACAGGGGAGTGGGAGGAGGAGAAGGGGGGAGAAGATACAGAAAATAAGTAGCATAGAGGGTAGGTAAAAAATAGATAGGGGAGGCAAGAATAGTAGGGGAAATATAGAATCTAAAGAACTTGAGACACGTGGTCATAAACTAAAGGGGGGGGAATGGTGGGGGAGGGGGCGTGCAGGGTGGAGGGGAATGAAGGGGGAATAGAACAACTGTAATGCTATAATCAATAAAATATTTAGAAAAGAAAGAGCCGTTTATTTCATACATTTTCACTCTCTTACTACTGTAATCAGACATACTAAGATAAATTGCTAATAACTGTCAAATGAAGTAAAATCACTTTTTTCTGTAGAAATTCCCCATGCTGTTGAAAGAATTCGTACTGCACCTCTTTTGTCTGCAAGGACTCAGAGCAGATGCCAGCCAAGGGCACTCAGACGCACCTCCATTTTAACGCTCCCCTCACTCACTTGTGTGGGGGCCCACAGTCATCCTGACTCTCTGGAATTCAATAGCCACATGTGGTTATTTTTGCTTTCTAGTGGAGATGACTGAAACACATCCTCATTCATGTCACTTTTCTCCCCACTGTGTTAGGTAAAGGTAATCAGAAGAAGGAGTTGTATGCTGCAATTAGGGATGAAAGAAATCCCCCAATTTGAAGATAAAAGAGCAACATCTACCAGGGAACCCCCAGGTGGTTGGGACAGGGAAGCAAACAAATTGTGGGGAGAAGAGATGGGCAGAAAAGAGCAAATTCAGTCATGAACTCTGGGAGAGGAAGGGAGGGAGACGGGACATTACAGGATCAAAGAGCCATGGGGAGGCAAGCACAACTATGTAAAGACTGCACAGCATCTCCCCTGAAAGGTCAGGAGATGTTTTCCTAGGAACCTGATGGACCATAATTACAGGGAAATATAAGCAGATTTCTCAGTAATTCACCCAAGACTCTTTGAAGGGTCTTCACAACTGCCATCGTTTTCTACTAAGTCAGTGAGCGCTGTGACACTGCCCTGGAAGGTGAACACAGACGGCATGGAAAACGGGTATAGGCGACAAAGTTTGCTTTCAAAATACGTGTCACTCATTTTAAGCGTTTCCTGAACCACCATCTTGACATTACAAATGAATAAAAGTAAAAAACTTTTTCCTAGATCCACAGGGAGTACAGCAAGAAGTAAAAGCTCCTGTGCAATAAAAATAGTAAGACTAAAATATAATAATTTTAAAGGAGGAGGTGAGGGAAGAGGAAAATTGCCTCAAGTTTCCTGTAAGTCTACCCCCTGAGAGCACAGATGGGAACTGGCTTCCAATCCTTACTTTCTGGCTCTTGCTTCTTCCTGCTCATATGAGGAACCTGAGTCCTTGGAAAGCATCCACTCTGCCTCCAGGGACTTCAAGGATTCCCTGCAGGATACCACCCATGACCTGTGACCACGCCCATCAGCATTCAGAGACCATCACTGCCGAATCCTCAGAGAACTCATCTCTGGGAGGTGCCCCCGGCACGTCCGCCCACAGTACACTACCAACAGGTGTGGCTGCCGCACTTGCCACACACTGCCACTACTGTAAGTTTTGGCCACTGGTGCTGAAAAATCTCTGCCGTCATCCTCCACATGCTTCAGAAGTCCACTTCCAGCACCTCCCACCTGATATGTCTTTGGTGCATTAAATCTCCATGATGCCCAAGCTGGACAGTGGTCTAGGGGACAATCGTTACCCTTCCTCTTTATGTTCTGATGTGACCGTGTTGACTTGCCCTGACTTACCTATTTTTGATGGGAAAACATTGCCAGTTTTATTTTAATCATCTTTCTCCTTATGATGAAGACAACAGTCCCCCCTCAGTGGTCGAGCTGGATTCTAACCCGAGCGGTATTCTTCCCTCAGCACTGACATCACTCTGGCCCTCCCCTCCAGCTGCAAGGTTGCGCCTGACTCCTCCTTTCCTTGAAATAAATTATTAACTGGGAGACTTGCACGCAAACAGATTCCTGGTGGACCTGCCCAGCCTGGCTCTGAGAGACAATGCAGACCCAACCAGAGATCCTAGGACAAACACCAGGAAAGTCCCCCACATCCATCTAGCATATTTACCTTTTAAAAATTATGTTCATGTTTTCTCTCTTAATCCTGTCCCACAGAACACGGCACGGAGCTGCAATCGCTGGAACACTTCTAGAGACCTAGCCTCTAAGAATGTTTCTGGCCACCTGAGCAAATACAAACCAGTGTCAAGGCAAGAACTGATCAGCACCCCCGAGCTTCAGAGTTCAAGTTTGGCAGTTCACAGTTACATGTTAAGTTATCATCCTATTGCTAATATAGAATTTTTTTCAGGGTAAAAACAGTAAAACCCCCATCCAATACAGCCAAGGGATGGCTCACAGCAAGGAGAGAGAAATCCTAAGCCCCTACACGTATCATACCGGATGGCAATTTCTTTTTGATCCATCTCTGCTCCCCACCAGCTCAGGGCTCGTGTCCATCTTGTTCACCTGGTATCCTCAGAACACAGCCCAGTCCCTGACACAGGATTTTCACAGTAATTGTTTTTGAATGAATGACTTTAACACTTTCAGAAGTTTGAGTTACAAGACTTTTATCCATTTTTGTTTTACCTCCACTCTCTTCCTTCTATCCGAAACTTAAAAATACTGAGTGCTACATAAATACCTCATAATTCAATGCTCTGGCCTGGACTCAAGATAAGAAAAATAAATTGATTTGTGTTTCCATTGGATTGATAATATAAGTATTTACCCCCCTTATATAGGTAGCTACAATTCCCCAACAAAGCACACCTTCAGAGTTTGGAAACAAGATTCATCAGCATGCTCTTAATATTTAACATTGAGTCCGAGACAGAAAATGGATGAGGTTTGCCGTAATCAGAGTGGCTTCCACCTGAAGGACAGTTTCTAAGTGTGTTACGCTAGGACTAGGGTTTTTCTCAACCCTCTATTTACAAAGTCAAGGCGTTGTGTTAATCTAATCGTGGGGCTCTTGCAGGGGAAAAACATGACTGGTTTGAATGAAGCTGTAAACTTAATCCAATAGGAAACACCCACTTCAAATTAGAAGCCTGGCTACTCTTCCAGTTAGTGTCTGGAGCCCAGCTGCCTGCGAGGCACCTCGCACCACCAGGCAGGACATCTGCTGAGATGCCCCTCCACCGTGGTGCCAGGAGCAACGGTCAGCCTCTCCTCATGGCTCTGTGGCTTCCAAAGCCTCGGCCACATCCATCGAACCCGCCGATTCGTGGGTGTGAAGGAGATCTGAATGTGGGTGTCAGCGTCTGCGAGGCTGTGGCTGCTGCTGGCCAGGACTGCCAGGAAACGGACATCCTGTGGGGGCACCCACGACCAGTGACTCTCGGGAGCTGGTGTGAAAATTCCCCGGCCACTCTGCCCCGCAGCTGGGTGGACACCAGGCCTTGTGTTCTACACCACGTCCCAGACTTTGCTTTCGGGATCCAACGCTCACCACCGTGGTGGCAGAGCAGGTTCTCCTCGCTGCCTTCCCTTCCCTGTGGCACCTGGCCCCCAGCCCCACCCTCTGCCCAGCCCAGATAAACTGTTTGCACTGAAACCCTGTCTCAGGGTCAGCTTCTGGGGGAATCTGAACTACGACGTACGTAGATATTAAACTAAATGGAAAGTACTGTTTCAGGTATTTGCGTCTCCCTTTTCTCTCTCCCTTCAGAGAATGGATGGATGAAGTATCAATATCCCAGGAGGTGCCTGGCTGAATTGGATGTTATCACTTGGCTGCCTTCCTTGTAAATAGCTCAGCACAACTCAGGTCACCCTCAGAAGAACCAGGGTTTGTGATTAACACAGCAAAGGTGGCCTTAGAGTCCCCAAATTGCTGGGGAGAAATACAAAGCAAAGACAAATGTCCAGAAATTAAAGATAAAAAAAAAGCAATGTTTAATTTTGTAAAAATGATAATCCCAGGACCCTGAGTCATAGCTGATTTATAAATGTATGCTTATGCAATCTATATGTTTAAATGACAACGTTATCGGTGATTTACACCTCGACAAGAACCACTTAACACATGCACTGTCAGCTGAGGAAAAGAACCTGAGACGGGGGACCTGGAAACAGAACTGATACAGTAGAAGTCAGGAAACAAACTTGCCTAGCTGCTCGGTTTTTTCCAACAGTGTCCTGTGATGTCTGTCTCTGGTGAATAGAACAGATCAAATGCCAGCTAATGAAGGCCAGCGAGCGGTGCAGACAGAACACACAAAGTGAAATCACACAGTCCAAGATCTAATAACCAGGGACGCTTGGGTGGAACACTGGAGTGGCTCTGTCTCTCAGGAGCAAGGTCATAGTGAAACAGAATGCCAACGTATTAATTTAAGATGGAAACACTGCCATTCTCAGAGGGGACTCACAAACTCACTTCCTTATTACAAGGAAAAAAAATACTGAATGGAAAACCATTGTTACTTGGTAAAAAGGAAACTCAAACAAGAAATGTTGGCTGACTGCAAGAATGACCTCGCAGGTAAGTAAGGAGGCTCGAGGATGCCACGCCCACCCCACCCGTTTGTAGGGATAACTCGGTGGAGGAGGCCACAGTGCACAGGCCTACTTGTCCAGCACCAGCTGTCCACGGGTATAGACACATTGCTTCCTGTGCCCTGGTTCTCCGCTTATGTGTGCTTTCGTGACTGAGCCATCTACTTTCCATGGGCTTTCTCCAAAGAGAGTGAGCACGAGTAATGGGATTTCAGATGGCTGAACTGCATTTACATCCATTCCACACTGCCTTTCCGAGATAACTTCCAGAAAGCCTTAATTACGGTTTTACGTTCCCACATCCTTTCGGCACGCACTCACTCGCCGTACTGCACACCCCCTCACTTAACGCCTGCGGATTTTGGCCAGTGTCTTTCTCAGAGGGCACTCCCGTGTACTTGTTCTCAGAAACAGCTCTGTGTGGCCCCCAGGAAATAAAATGCTGTCCAGTTTGGATGAGGGCCACAGCTTCATTTTCTATGGCAAAGTACATTGCATTTGACTTAAAGTTTTGATACACAGACAGGAAAAGGAAACCTGAAAATTAGACCTAATAATTCTAAACTATATGAAAGACCTAATCAAAAATAATTAATAAAAGTGGCTTTTTCTTTCAAGTTTTTCCTTCAAATACTAATTCATTTTCACTGAAAGGTATTAAGATTTTTATCTATAAAGAACAAATTTATCAAGCCCTGGCTGATGTAGCTCAGTGGACTGAGCACGGGCCTGCGAACTACAGGATCACGGTTCGATTCCCAGTCAGGGCACGTGCCTGGGTTGCAGGCCAGTTCCCAGCGGGGGACTCACGAGAGGCAACCATACATTGATGTTTCTCTCCCTCTCTCCTTTCCCTTCCCCTCTAAAAATAAATAAATAAAATCTTAGAAAAAAATTTTTAAAAAAGAACGAATTTATCAAATGTTTCACCAGGAACATCTCAAATATACATCTAGAAGTATACATACATCTGTATATTAAAACATATATATTTATAGAGACAAACTGGCCATTGGTGAGAAGTTTTCATCACATTGGAATGACAGTTATGGAAGGACAAGTAATGCCAACAGCGTTCATATTTACAGATGAAAACAGATGGTCTATCACACTGCACAGTTTCAAAAGTGACAGATTTTCTCCCTAAAAAAGAAGTGTACCCTGGGCTCAAGTTCAATCGCCCTTGACACCCCACTCCTCTAATACCTTGGGGGGGTGAGGGTCAAAGGTGTCTCAAGAATGCAGCTGCACTCTCAGCCTTCTGGGGAAAGCAACACCCTTCACAGACCTTCCCACTGAAAAATGCAAATGAGACCACGACTGGTGAATCAAGTCGCTGGTTTTCTAATGTCAATCAGAGCACACCTAGGACAGGGAAACCTAAGTTGCATGAAGTCATGAGAAGTTTAACATGGCCCCAAAGGCACTGATTTTAATCTTTACTTCTCCTCCCAAATAAACTGGGTGAGATGAACCCTGTGGACGATGGCTTAGTGTGGACTCTTCTCAAGGACAGGATGGTGAATACAGACTCCAGTCAGGAACTTAGGAACCACAGCAACCTCATGCAGGGCCAGGAACCGAAAGGAGTCGGTGAACACCCAGGCCGAGTGGCTTCAGTACGTTTAACCTACCTCTGGATGGAGTTCCAATCTACTTGAGAAATCCTTTGTAAGTTAACAGTCAAAGAAAAACTGGTTTTTAGCAGAATCCTGTTTTTATGCAATACCAAAGCATGGGTTGGATTTTTTTTAATTACCTGAATAAACTTGTTTATAATAAAATTCATTTCTTGATCATTTCATCCACTCTACACCTTGGAACATCTAATGATTGTTTATTTATTCATATAATAGGTATTTATTGGATGCCTGCTAACATCAGGCATTATTTTAGTCCCTGATAATAAAAAAGGAAACAAATCAATAAGATAGAGCTCTACATTCAGAGATCTTACATCTTAACAGGAACACAGGTGATAAATACACAAATGCACACAAGAACATAGACTTCTACATAAGACAGTTCATATAGTGACAGGTACGCTAAGAAAACAAAGAGAAAAAAGAGATTCAGAGTGCCAAGGAGAGGAATTCCAATTCTGATATGTTAGATCAGAGAAAGCCCTGCTGAGGCAGTGACATTTAGATGACATTTTGCAGGGAAGGCAGCCAGGCAAAATCTACAGGAGGTGGGGTCCCGGCAGAGAAAACACCAACTACGACAGGTCAGTGGCAGACACACGCTGGGGATTTTGAGGAGGAGAAAGAGGAATGACCTGCAGAGGCCCATGTACTTGCACAGCACCTCCCAAGCCGGGGGAGGAGGGCAGATTTATTCAAAACATCATGTGCCGGCTGTGGGGCTCACCCAGCCACACCCTCCACCCTCCTGTCTTCCAGCCTGGACTGCAGGGCACAAACACCAAACAGACTCATGAAAACAAAAGTCGAACAACAGACTGAGACAAGCAGCAGAGAAAGACTCCAGCTCAACCGGGGGCTTGATCACCAGAGAGCCTGATCTCATTTGGGGGCTTTTTGGAGGAAATAATCTTTAAGGAGAAAATGGAACAGGAGTTGTATAAGTATAAGCAGTTATATTAAATTTGTTATTTTAAGTATCTAAAAATAAATAAGATATAGATCCATGGATTGGATGAAGAGAGAGAGAAATTTATAGGATTCATTCACTTTAATTAAATTAAAAACTGATGACCCTAATAAGTGGCTTCTGATGAAAAGAATGACAAATTTCCCATCAAACAGAATATATCCCATCAGACACGAACATTTTATTATCTTTGCAATGACAGATTGATTCACTATACAGGCCTTCATAATATTTAAAATTAGGACCATGGCATTATAGTTCACAAACTGATCACCATAATTATAGTTCATTTGATCTTGATTGCTTTTGTAGGGACTCCTGATTAAATCTGTCTGCCCTTATAATTCCTAAAGCTTGTTTCTTGCAAAGCTAAAAGTTTCTTAGGATAACAATTCAGTGTTTTCCTTTCAGCCTTTTCCCTCTTCCCTTGTGTGTATATATATGTGGGTGTGTATATATGTTTATCCATATATGTGACTTAGAATTGTAATAGTCCTTTATGGTTTGCAAAGATTTTCACTTACAGTATTCAGAGACTCAAAACTTGGGGAAGGCAAGCACCGTTAGTTCTTTCGCTGGATGAGGAGTCCAGAGACCGCCAAGGAGAAGTGCACTGTCCCAAGCCACATAAGCCCTTTCTGTGCTGTTTTTGCCTCCTCAAAATGCCCGAGAAGCCTAGGATGTTGAGACCCATGCACGCAGGGAACCTCTTCACCAGCAGGGAAAGGTGTGCCAGTCATTTTGCTTCTTCACCACAGGAGAGGGGAGAGGGTCTGATGTAGCAGGAGGGCAGAGGACATGTTCCCACTGAAACGCACAGATCTTTTGACCAACCTCCAACTTTCTGAGCTCTCAGCCTACGCCTCAGAACTGAGACACTGGCAACCAAAGAAGGGGTTGGTATCTTAGTATCTGCTCCCTGGGGCATGGGAAGAGGCAGAGGTGGTAGTGTGGCTGGTGGGGGGAAGGGGGGGAAGATGGGCGAATCTGTCCCTCTGCAGGCGTTAACCTCTCAAGAGAATTTCTGTAACTGAAAGCCCCAGCCCTTTACAAAACGAACTGCCCACAAGAGCCCAGGTAGGTGAACGGGCTCAATGGACTGCCTAGGAAACCAAGGCCACTAGTGTGGAGGTGGCACACTCTGGCCACGGGAGGTGAAAGGCAGACCCATCTGTGGGCAGATCAAATTTGTGGAAAATGAGGAAGGGGCTGCTAGTCCCTCCTGCGTTTCTAAAAATTGCCCACGATGGCAGTGCCAGCTGCCACCCAGTGAAGAATGCCTATACCTCCTCCTCCCAACACAGCACACAAAGGGCCACCCTACCCTTCGGAACGGACCATCTCAGCGGGATTTACGGGATAAAAGAGAGTTAGGTTGTTCAGGTCTTTACAGAAATCCTTGGCATAGACACCGAAGACTCTGGAAGAAGGAAATCATGATGTCATGCTGATTATTTTCAATAGTCTCACCCTTGACATTCTGCTATTTCCTTTCCTTTCTTTTTTCTTTTTGTATTTAGAATCATAGCCACTGTGGTTATACAGTTCTCAACTTGCTTTGGTTAAACTTTAGTCTTTAGAAAGGCATTCAAATGAGACATGGTGATTGAGACCTGAAGAGAGAGCATGAGTTACTCAAAGCTGCCGGGGGAACCTGAGGCCACCTGTGCTGCTGGGAGCCAGACTGCAGTGCACTGAGGCGACATTGCCAACACAAAGCGTCCCCACCCTCAGCACTCCAAGTAGAACCAACATCAGGGTGTACAGCCAAAGGGGGCATGCCCCTCAAATCTCCCTAAAGATGTCCTTAACTGAGCAAGCGGGCCGACGGACTCAGGGTTGTACTTCCCCTCTGGGGAGGTGGGAGCCCGGCTCATGCCCTTGCCCAGCTGATCTTAATCACTCTGAATCAAACGAATCAGCAAGTCCATCCCTTGGAGATTTAATTACCTTTTCTTTAATCAAATCTTATAATGAATGATGCCAGGAGGTTATTAATTTTTCATTCCAGAATGAGCACATGAAGGCTACCAAGTACAGAGTTTTGAAAAAACTCCATTCATGCCTTGGGTCCGCACTGTGAACGGAGCACATTCTCCTGACTAACACACTGAATCACACTGAATCGTACTGACAAGGCTGCAGACAAGACTGTGCTGGCACGCACCTCCACGCCCGTCAACTGTGGCCCAGTAAGGCCTCACTTAACGTCATCAACAAGTTCTGCATCTTTAAGCAAAACGGCGTGTAATGAAACCAGGTGTCGCGCCCCCACCAATTTCTTCTAGAGAAGAAATATCAGGGTGCTTAAGTCTGGACACTTTCTTCCTCACTGCTTTGAGGAAATACGCCACACATCATCATGTTGTTGGCTGTGGTGTGCTGCGAAAAGTCTCTGATGTGCTACAAAAGACAGGTTAGGTTTCTGTGTCAATCTGCATAATTCTGAGAGGCAGAGATAAGCATTTCTAAGCATATATTCAACAAACAGCTGCGACTGCTTCCTCAGGAGTTGGCTTTGACAGCGTGTTCACATAAAACCTAGTTCCAGAGTGGTAATGTCTGAGTGCTCAATTCCATTGGATCCCCTCCGCCAGACCGTGTACTACATGAATGAATGTGTAACTCTGCATCGACAATCTCAACAACTAGATTTTTTAGGCATTTTTTCCCATTCCCCCCACCCCAGTGCTTTATATTTTATTCAAACCACACCAAGGCAGTACTATGTACAAAAACAGAGTGTTTGGGAGGGTTCTCAATTAGCCATTCTTGGTGGTGACTGACGAGCTCCCCTCTCCACCCCTAATTTCCCCCGTGATCGCTCCTCCTCTGCCTGCAGGCTATGCCCCAAGAGGGGCCTCTGCAGCGGGTGCTGGGCCGGCTCCCAGGACGGCACAGCACAGCCTCTTTCCCAACCAAAAGCCGGGTCCGTCAGTAGCTCATCCATTCTCCTCAGCCAAGACTATGGTATTCTCTCAGATTTCACTTGCTTGGGATAAATCTTGTAGGCTATGAAATCTGACTTTCTGATCCTCACTAACGGAGCATTTGATGAACTATCAAAGGGACCCTGTCGGACTCTCGTATATTACACTAAGCCCTCGATAGCAGCCGTTATGCAGTTGTGCGGCGGGAAGTGCTGTCGAAAGATAAAAACAGGCAAGCAGGCCAGAGTCAGCCCGACCCCTTTAATTTCACACATGTACACTCACTGGAGTGTCTGCAATGAGATTAGGCAATGCCCTGGCTGGCAAACTTATTACTACTCCTCTTGAATAACAAATCTCTAATTAGTTTATATTATGGCTTCGATACAACTAAGTAGAAGGGAAGAACAAATAGTACTTGATCGCCAAGAAGCCCTCTTGTTTAAAAAAAAAAACCTTGCCCATGAAGTAGGCACATATCAGATAGAAATGTGTGCAGAGAAGGATTTACAGTTCTTTTGTTTTAAAATAGTTGCAGGTGTGGCTAAGCAGAACAGACTGAACCCATTGTCAGACCTTTTCTCTTTACTGCCTTCAGAGCAAAAAGGAAGATGCTGCTTGTCACCGGCTCTCCACTAAAGCACGGTGCGCGTCTCCCATGCAGCGGGAAACCTCCACTTCAGTGCCGCATCTCTCTAAAACAGCCATGCCCACTAAGGACAAGAAGCACTGAACAAAACAGCCCTGCTGGATACCACCTGTGGTTCTGATGGTACTTCAACGCCAAGATGCAGGGAGGTCAAAGTCAGAAACACCCTGTGACAAGCAGATTACATTCATGCTCTTTAGCAAAAGCAAAAAAGAGAGGGGGGAGCCCGAGGCTGGTGAAGCCGTCAGATTGCTGGGGACTGATGTCCTATGCCTTGGGAATAAAAGACAAGACATGCTGGGCACAGTAAGGCACAACCCAAATGCATGCCTGTCTGAGAACTCTGTTCAAGGAGAGAATGAGTGACTGGGAGAGTGGGGCCTGGGATGGGGGATAGGAAAGAAAAGGCTGAGAACACTTTAGTCCTGTCACAGGCGGGCAGGGGCTGTGAATTCACAGCCAAAAATTCACACAGACCCCATTCTGTGCACTGCTGCCCCTCTACTGTGAAATGGGTGGTTTTTGTTGACACAGTGGAAGAATAAGCAGGTCCTGAAAACCACAGTTAGTTTAGCTGTTTGAATACTAGAATGAATGAATACGGTGGATTTGCTCATTGAATCCTAGGCACTTGTTGCATATGTACCCCTGAAGCCAAAGGAAGCTGCATACAGCCCAACAGGGGGTCAGGGAAAGGGTCTTCCCATGTGACCTACTTCTCCCAATGCCGGAATTTCGTGTGCTGAGATTACCTCTGTGTCTAATGGGAAAGGTGCTGTGAAATCTGAATGATACATTATCTGGCTTTATGATCGTGTTGCCTAATAGCAGAAAGAGGGCTGTGGGCCATAATTAATAGCCATTCTTACAGATCTTTTAACTCTCTGCAGTCTCCAAGGAGCATGCTTTCCATTAACATTTCCAGAAATAGCTTACTCTACATTATTAAAGTTCTTCAAGTGATAGTTTCCAAATTATCCCTAAGCTAATTGTTAAAAAATGATTATTCAAAAAGCTTCTCTCACTTTAAATTGCACCATGAAGTGCTGAGCAGTAAATAGGAAGATAAACCCGTAACCACTGGAAGAATCTCTGCTCATGACAGAGCTAATTCCATTAAGTCAATCTCCGGTGTGCTGTAAAGTGTGTTTTCATTACAAGTTATGGCACTAAATACCATGGGAAAAGATATGCAAATTAGCAATATTAACTATACCAGTTAAGACGAGCCAAACCAAACTAATGAAGGAGCTATAGCCACTATAAAGCTATGTGTTGCTTTTTTAAAAAAAGTTAATTAGAGTGCCTAATTACCCCAGACTGAGAGCACATTATTCTCTTGGAAAAGCAGACATAATTAACTTAGGCTTTCCCCCAAAGCAAAAACAAGTAAACAGGGAAACTCCAGTCTAGAGGGAGTTGGGACTATTAAAACCCAGAGGGCAGCCTGATGCTTACGTAATAAGAACAAACACAGATGCGCACACATATTGTAGTTGATAAATGCGGCCATCCTATGAGTTTTCAAGACCCAGGGAAGTGCTGTCTACAAACACACAAGGTCCACTGCAGAGTCTCAGGGAGGAGCCCCTTTCGTGGGAAGCCAGCACGTGGTACAGGCGCCAGAATGTGCAGGTCCTAGGAAGCAGGAAGTAAAATGGAGTTCTCGAGTTATATCGCTTGCCTACAACACACTTGTCCCATTCAACAAGCTGTCATATAATCCTCAACAGTCCTTGGCTCCCTCGAAAATTACAAGGAATAGATAAAATACTGAAATTAATCTTTATGCCCAAGCTTCTCCATCATCAACCTGTAATAAAGAAAAGTCCAGGGCTCCTGACCCTGCCGGTTGGCAGCCTGAAGTGTACGTCCTTTGATTAAGGATTGCTGCTCTCTGATCACAAATGCAACACTGGCTTTGGGTCCTGAGAAGTTTGCAAAGACACAAATGTTAAGCAAACACACAAGCCCAGGAAAGGATCACAGGGAAGGCTTTCGGGGCACCACTCTGAGTCTTGGTTTCCACACCTGCAGGAAGAGCTGACTCTCTTGGACTTTCTTTCTGCTCCCACCCAGGGCGTTGCCGGGGTTCCACGGCCACACCAAGGAGAAGACGCAAGTGGTCATCCCTCTCAGCCAGGAAGCAATAGCTCCACCAAGACTCCACAAGTGTCATTCCCAGCATCTCTGCGACTCTCACATGGGCCTGGAAGTATTACAATACTCCAAGATCAACACTCAGGCCCTCTCCTTCCCTCAAAAGAGTGCCATTCTCCTCCTGGGAGAACTTTCTTCTCCATGGGCAGCAGCTTGCCCTCTGCTTCCTCTTCCCTTAGAAACCAGCTCTCTGGCCCTGATTATTTGCCTCTGCAAACTGGAAAAGACATCAGAAATCAGGAAGCTGAAATGGCCACTTCCAGCACCAGAGGTCAGAAGCTACTGGGGGTGAAACACGGCAGACACATCTGAGGCCGCAGGAAAGCAGTTCACTTCTCACAGTTACTTATCAGGGAGTCCAATGGACTGATTCCAACAGAACAAGTCGTCTCTTCTATGTTCCTTCTCTGAGTGGGTCCCCACAGCAAGGAAAAGGAGCAACGCCTTCCTGCTCACATGAAGTGGGTGCAGCCGGAACCAGTGGTTCCCAGCATCAGCCCACACTGGAACCTCCTAGGAAGCCCTTCGAAACACAAACTCTGGCCCTCACCACTGAGTTTCTGATTCAGTCATTTGGGGAGGGGCCTAAAGGCTTGAGTTTCTGACCAACTGCCCACTGATGTTGACCCTGCTGGCCCAGGGTCCCCACTACGTGAGCCACTATTTGTGCCACATGAGGTCTCTCCCAGGGGTGCAGGGACAGCAGGCAACCCCAACCAAATGGCCCACCATCAACTCGGCTCAGGATGAAGATTTTGACTTAAATAGACCATAGAAGCAAAATCAATATGAAGAGAAATAAATGGGTGTTTGGGAACACCCTGACCCTATGATACTGGCTTTCTGATCTTATCCCTGATCCACAAGAAAACAATGAGCTGATTTCAAAGGAGGGTGTTAGTGCAGAAGAACACCTTCAATTAGCACATCTGTAACAAGAGATCATTGTCTAAATTTTTTTGTTGTTGTTCAATAATCTTATCAGCCAGGCCCTGGAAGTCCAGCCAGCGGAAGGCTTATAATTGTTTCTATTTACCCTAGAAACTAAATGTTGGTTCAGATGAGAATTCAATTGATTTGCAAACAGTGTTTACTCCTTTCCTTGTCATCACACAGACAGCCAATTAATGACATTAAAGATTAATTAACGGGGCAGCCTGTGCACTACCTGCCAGAGATGACTACACTTGGAGTTCCACGCTTCCTCCCAGAGAGGAAAACAAGCCTCCATAATTAAAGGCGCAGTGGCGCCTTTGTTCTGGGTACTGAGTTTACCCAAGTCAGGACGAGAAGAGTTGGAAAGCAACTAGGGAGACCCAGGCTGCGGCCAGGCTCAGCCACCCCGTGGCAGCTGTCATTGTGAGCCATCCTGTGAGCGGGGAGCCACCCCCCAGACCCTAACTAGGGTCCCTTCTGTCCGGGAAGGGCAGCAGCAGCCCAGGTCTGCCCTCCTTTCCTGCACCTTCCCAGCTCTCATTCATCCACCCTGCTTTCCTCAAGTGACTCTGCTAAGGCTGCTCATTTTTCTTTCAGAGAACCAGGTATCAAAACTAAGGTACCATCATGCATTCCAAAAATGTAAATTAAACAGAAATTTTCACTGAGGTTGGGAGAAGGAGGTGATCTCACCAAAAAAACCTCAGACCACAGCTGGCAGCTCACACTGGGAAACATTTCACACTCACAGTGTGTGTTTTCCTTTGTGTCCCATCCCATTAAATATTCCCAACAGCCTAGAGAAGTTTGATTTTGTTTTTCCACAGATGAGGAAACTGAACCAACATGAATGTGCAGAGTTAGAGAGGGGAGGTGTCAAAGCCCCTCCCCCCAGGGGTGCTCACATAGCCATTCCATCTCTGTCAATGCCAAAGAAGGCGCTTGGCCATGCGTGTCCACTTCATACAGCCCAGAGCAGTTAATGAGGAGACTCTTCCACTGAGAGGAAATGCGGAATGACATAACCTCTAAATCTAAGGTCAGTCGTTAACCAACTAAACAATACTCGGTTAAATGAAGGTTACCGCTCATGGATCAGTAATGGGACCGCAGAGTGCAGCTCTCATCCAGGACACTGTTGAGAATGGCAGGGAACAGGCAGAAACATGTGGTCACCTCACAACTGGCAAAGGGCTTTGAAAACAGCTCTCCATGGTCATCAGTGTTCGGAGTTCTGGTGTTCTGGGTATTGCTAGGGCGGGAGCCCTGGACACACAGAATGCTATAGTAGAAATGGGTGATGTGTGTTGACCAAGATGAGTTGACTATCTGTTCCTGTCCAGGAAAGACTCTTCAGTCAGAAACTTTTAAACGTTATTGGAAGAGCTATCTAATCAGAAGGGAAGAAGGAAGTAATGTCAGTGGAGGCAGTGAAGAAAATTTTAGGGAAGGGGTGATATTTAAGTTTAACTTTGAAGGACCCATAGATAATGCATAATAATGTTTTTAAAAGAGCATTCTGGAGTTAAGGGGATGGAGCCAATAATAAGCCAAGGTGATATTATGGAGACAGGCATGTCATGTCATCCTGGGGAACAGTGAGCAGTCCTGACTTTAAAGGCAATTCTGATGCTTTTTTAATTTAGTTATTTTCCTCTTAAAGAGTAACTGAATGCATATTCCACAGTAAGTTTAATAACATGCTATGTTGTCTTACTGAGCATGAGCAATGACCCCAAGGAGTTAAATATTTACGAAGTCACGATTTATTTCAGATAAAAGATAAAATTGGCTTTAAGTAATGCTCACTATGAGAATTACAGTGGTGATTTAAAAGGCCATGGGTTGCAATGCTTGATAACATTTGATGTAATTACTGCAAAGCTTACTCGGCCAGCAGAAGACACAGCAAAATAACTGAGAGCCTAGAAGTACAACGACCCAGAGCAGGCAACTGCAGTCCTGTGAACACATTCAAGAATAAACGTGTCCACTCAAATCACCAGACAACACTGCTTTTCTTATGCAGCAAATGTTAAAGTTGCCATGTTTAATTCTACACTCAAGTTCATCTGCAGGCAGATAGTGGGTCGTGATGAGACAAGCAGGCTGGGTCTCCCTGCCTTTGCGATCTCCTGAGGCTGAGAAAGCACACCAGGGATGCTGACCTTACAGCAGTAAGGAGAACTGGGGAGAATGTTGAACTATTCACGTGACATGTATTGAATGACGGGTACAGAAATTAATAAATTAATAAATCCAACGCAATGCTGGAGGAGATCCCAGAGACCAATACAACTCTATGTGGTCATGTGACTCTGTAAAGGAGACACCTGTGGCACTGTGGGGACAGGGTGGCCTTTTCTATGCAGGGCCCTGGATGAACTGACAGCCATATGGGGCAAAGTGAATCTTGTTCCCAGCTAATACAGGATAGAAAAATCAATTCCAGAGAGACTGCAGACCTATGTGTATGAATAAAAGTACAAATATTTATGACCAGATGGTACGTAAACGTGCCTAAATGTATCAAAAAACTAAAATCATAGAAAAATGTTAAATTGGACTAAGAATTTTATGTTTACAATAACTAATCATTAAAATAGTGAAAAGATGAACCATAGAGACAGAAAAATGATTGAAATACTACAGTGGCATATATTAAAGTGCATACATATATGTGTGTGTGTATACAGAAAATAAAAAGAACTATAATAAAATAGAATAATTTTATTTTATTTATAGAAAATCCAGAAAATAAAAAGAAATATAATAAAATAAAATAATTTTTCAGAAGACAGACAACCTCATACAGAAAAGGGGGGGAGGCAATGGATTTAGCAGGTACTTCAAAAAAGAGGTTATCTAAAAAAAAAAGGAAAGAGGTTATCTAAGAGGCTGATAAATATATTTAAAGGACTCACATGTATGTATCATCAGGGAAATACCAATCTAAATGACAAGGCAACACCACTTTACATACATTCAAATGGCTTAAATGAAACAGATTACACCAAGCACGGGCAACGGTGTGGGGCAGCAGGGACTTCCCTCCACCGCTGGTGGGACGCCAAACTGCTTCACTCTGAGAGCCCTTTAGCAGGTTCTATCCAAGCTAAATAATCTAGGACCTAGAAACTTTGCTCCTAGGTATATACCCAAAAGAAGCACACAGATGGTTCACTCAAACACATGCACAAGAATATTTACAGCTGCTTCATTCCTGATCGCCCCAAATTGGAAATAACCCCCATGTGCATCAGCAGAATGTTAAATGCAGCCCTACAGCTGTCTGTATGGAAAATAATACAATAATAATAATAATAATACAAGAATAAACTGTGTCTCATGTACTCATGACTGTAAACCTACTTTTGCCCCACCCTGTGGTCACGCAGTGGCGTTCCACACGGCGATGAGAGTGAAGCACACACCACCACCCCACCCCACAAACGTAACATGCAAAAGAACTCGGACAAAACAGTTCCTATTATATGATGTCAATTATATAAACTTCAAAAGGAGGTGTATATAATTAGAAGATTAATCTTCTGTGCTAAAAGTCAGTCCATTACGTTGATGGGCAAAAAGTGGGGAAAGGTGGGCCTGGGGGGGGCGCAGCTCTGGTTCTAGAAAACCTGTATCTCGGTCTGGCTGTAGATGGCACAGGTGAGTTTACTTTGTAAAAAAGAGTATCAAGTTTATTACGTCAATAAACAAGTTTTTTGAAATCTTCAGAAAAACAACAAGAAAGGATAAAATGTGGGGGGGAAAAAGGGAGGGATGCTTGCTGGGTCCTGTCAGGGGTGAAGCGAAGAGAGAGGGCCGGTGGCCTTGGGCAGACACGCAGGGACCTCCTGTGTTTCTCCTGCAGGCCTCTCTACCCACCACCCCTGACACGAGCTCTCTCTGGGGAGCCCCCAGCGGGCAGGGAGAGCAGGCTTTGAGCTAGCTGGTCGTGAGAACTAAAGGGTTTTTAAGGTGCATGTGCTCTTAAAGTAACACTCGATATTTTCACTTGATGCAGGCGAAGTCTGCATGTTCAAAGCTCCTTTCATGTCTCGTACGGAGGCCTGTGGCTCTTTCCACTGACACTGAAACGTGGCCCTTGGTTTTGGCAAGCGTCTACAGGAGACACTTTAAATTGCTCAGATGCAAAATGGCAAACTCTCCAAGCTGAGCTGTGAAAGCTCCATTTGGAAAGAACTCAGGAGGCTGATTTTCTACCCCACACAGTTCCTCTCCAAAGCTGATTCTCTGCTGTGTGGTTTGGTCTTTGTGTCTGTTTAAGCAAATACTACCTCTAAAGTTTTCACGGCAACTCATGCACCCTCTTTACGAAATGTCCTAAGACAATGTGCTGGGCCCCTCGGTTCTTCCCAAGCACAATCTGCAAACCACGAGCACACACCAACCACAGTATTTTACAGATTCACGCACTTATGTGCGTTTTCAGCAAACATCTACTAAATGCCTCACATACTGGGTTATCTACCTAGAGTGTGGCTAAGGAGAGATCTGAGTGGGTAACTCGGTATCATCCAGTAAGTGGACTATAGAACAAACACTTGAACTCACAGCCCTTGCCCTGCTGGCCAGGGCAGTTCCACTGCCCACCTCTCCTCTACACCTCTGAAATTTGGGGTACCTTGAGCAGCTTGAGTTAAACACAGAGGAAAATGTTCAGGGAAAAACTCATTTGGTTGCCCAAATGACAAATATCTGGACAAGATAGGAGCCAGATGTTGCAGTGAGAATTTTTTTCTACTCTAACAATAGGGAGAAGTTGGGTGGGGGGAGGTTTCTCCACCATCCTTGACCTCCAAGACAGAGATGACACCTGCACCACTGGCCCCAGGAGAGAATCCAAGAAGTGGGTGACCCTCTCAAGGGAAAGTTAAGTATGGAAGGCACAATATTAAATGTCCCCTCTCTCGGATTTTACCTCTCTCCACAGAGACAAGTTTGTTTTCTGACGAACAGTAAGTTTTGGTGAGGTGTTCTCACGTAGATAATGAGATCATCAGAATGCACTTGGCAGAAGAGATGTATTGTCACCTTGGACGACCTTTCCATCACACAAAACTCTGTAACACATCTGGCAAGTGATCAGGAACATTGGTGAACAAGATTGATTTCATAAAAGCTCTCTACTAAATTAAGCCAAATGCCCCTCCCTTTAATTTCTGTCCTCATTCTGAATTTTGCCTTTGGGGGCAGCACATTACAAGTTTAATCTCTCTTTACTTTAACGGTTCTTTAAGGATTTAAAAAACCACAAGCATATTATACACCCGCCCAGCCTTTCTTGTCAAAATTAGAATTTGATGCACTATGATTACATTTAATTTTCCAGTCAGTATACTTTTTTCAAATATCAGTTAAATAAGAAGTAATCTTTATTGTTAGATTACAAAAATCAAAATGTTCACTACAAAAAAATTTTTTTAATCCAGATAAATATATGACATAATAAAAATCACAATTACTTTCCCCATCCTAAAAAAGTCAATATTGTGTTTCATATTTCTTTGAACTATTTTCTATGCATATTTATAACTTTCATTTTTTTAATAGCTCAATACTATGCATAATGCTTTAAACCTTAGAAGTTGACTTAATACATAATGAACTTTTTTTTTCTAATCAAAAATGGCACATCAGATACCACTTTCTGCTGGGCAGAAAGATGACATAGGCTCATGTGTCCGTGTTCTAGGTTTAACCAAACACCCTGGAAACTATTCAACTGACAAACAGACTTGGAAAGCTGAAAAGAAGGCGGATTGGCTAGGAATCTTAGGACCTGAAGAACAACAAAGTGGCATATTCAGGGTCTTATTGTCTTATGTCCCATATTCTCCAGACCGGGCTCTGGAGAGACCCAAAATCCAGAGCCACCAAAAAGACAAAAAAAAACAAAGAAGCAAGGCCTGCATTCTCTGGCTAAATGTCCCTCTCTTTCCACAACCAGAAAGTGGTCTGATCCACCTGCAGCTGAGCAGCCAACCCCAGGCCAAGCCCACCACCCAGCAGCCAGGGCGCTGGCGGGCAGCCCCTCACCGACAGCAGGGCCACAGGGAAGCTCTGCGCATCCCGGGTCTCCATCCAGAGATGTACGAACACTGAGGCCCGCTGGCTTCTCTGCCCTGCAATGTCCCTCCACACGTGTGCATACAGAAGGTGGCCCAGTGACACCAGGCAACCCAGGAAAGTGTGTCCTTCGCCCTGCAGATGTCACCATCAAGAATTGAGTCGGGGTCCTAGTAGCATTAAAAAAAAAAAAAACAGTAATGCTGTAAGTTCTCTGAGCACAAAAGTGTCACTGCAAATAAAGGTCACAAAGGTAGGCCAGAATTACACAGTGAATCTAAGCAAGGCTACTACTTGCTAAAAAGGAACATTTAAATAGAATCATGGGTCTCCTAACATAATAACCAATGTGTCTGAATAAAATAAAACATAAGTTGTTCAAAGAAACAAGAAAGCCACAGTCCGAACTGGAAAAGACAAGCATCCAGTGTCCCCACTGAGATGAATCAGATGTTAGAATTATCTACTAGGGACTTTAAAATAGCCGTCAAAATGTTTCAACAATCATTACAAATGCTCCTAAAAAAAAAAAAAGCCAATCTCAGCAAAGAAAATTATAAAGAGGAGCCAAATGGAAATGACAGAATTAGAAAAATGTAAATGTGGGTGGACAGCCTCAATACTAGCAGAGTGAAGACAACAGAGTCAGCGAAACCGAAAACCAACCAGCAGGACTTATGCGCTGAACAACAAAGAAAATAGACTGAAAAAAGAAATGAACAGAGCCTTAGCAATCTGTGGGACAACACTAGAGATCCAGAAGGAGAAAGCATGTGGAATTGAAAAAATATTCAAAAAAATGGCTGAAAGTGTTTCTAAATAGGCAAGGGCATAATACCCACAGATTCAAGATGCTAGATGAACTTCAAATAGGATAAACCAAAAGAAAGTCACGTGAAGAGACAACATAATTCAACTTCAGCAAAAAGGGAAAGAGGAGGGGGCCAGGGGCTCAAGACCTCGGTTTGGGAAAACCCTGGGGACGCACTCAGCCTCCACGGTTCCTGTCTCCCCCTTCGCTGAAATACTCGGCCCTAGTGGGAATGATGCTGGATCTTGGTCACAGAATCTCCAGTGTGACCTAGGGTAAGTCACGGAAGCCCTATGAGACTCCATTTCCTCGGCTCTAAATGGGGAATGCGAGAGCACACCCCCAAAACAATCACAAAACGTCACGTGAGAAATGCTAAGCACGAGCTCCTGGCACGCAGCAGAGACTCGACAAACTGCGCACTCTCTCTCCCACGCTGTTCCGCTTCCCTAGCTCCTCTGCTTTCAGAGGCGATACTTAACCTTCGGCTACGTGTCCACTGGGGTCCTCACTGCTGACCGTGATGGATACACAGAACCTTGGTAAATGCTGAAATAATTATTATACACATTACACCCTCTGAGTTTCCTTTTTAAGTAATGGAAACTCTGTGTTTAAAGCATTCCAAACTTCCCTTTATAAAGTAGTATCTAAAATGTGTTGAGCCCTTAGAAGGTGCCAAGATCTGTAGATTATGTATGACTATAAAAGGTAGAATAAAATGGTCTGTCCCAGGTGACTATGTCAAGCACGATTCCCCCCTTTCTTTTCACTCGAGCCTTCCGTTGATCACTGAGGTGTGCTTCCTTTACTCCGAGCCCTGGGGACCGTCCTCCATCCTCGCCCTGAGCTATTCAGGATGTCTGGTAGAAAGACTTCCAAGCGTAGGTGTATGTAATGAGGATCAGGTGAGCTGTCCTCTTTTCTCACCCATCTGTCTGAGCCCACACTGGTCATCTATCACGCCGAATAACTGGTTCCAGATCGAAGCAGTTTTCTCCTCCACGTCCCTAACCATAAGCAGAAACTCAGAAACAGGCTATTTTGTATTATGACCACTGTAGCCTTTGGGAGAAATGAACTGTAATTAAAAATAGGACTTTTACAAAATGGCAATGGGGAACTTGGGACCAGGAGAACACATGATGGGAAATATTAACACATAGGCAGCAGACCAGTTGGAGAATATTGCCTGGCACCACTCAGTCAAGTTGAAGGGCACTGCTGAAGGGGTTCCAACTGGCTAGATTTCTCCTGGAATCCATAAAAACGTAACATGACATTTTATGCACGAGGGGGCATATGCACGAATCGGAGCAAAGACGGGTTTGCAAGTAGGGTGTTTTGTGGCTGCAGAGTTAAGGCTCTTGGAGCCGGTACTCTGAGGGGGACTGTGCAGTGTGGGTTTGCAATGGAAGAGAAAAAGGGCACGGAGCACGTGGAAGAAGAGGCTGAGCTGAGAGAGCTTCCCAGAGCCCTTATCCCACGGTTTCTCGACGTTAATCATGCAGCTTATATCTATTCTACGAATACAGCACAGGTTTCAGAGGATAACATAAAGTGACAAGTGTAAGAATATTTTAAATTAAAGCAACTTGCCATTCTCCCTGCCCACCCCACCTCACTTCACCTCCATCAACCCCTGAGCTCAAATCTCAAAGGAGGAAATGTCAGGAAGATGGGTTGGTGATAAGCGACTCAGCTTCTGGGCCCTGCCATATTTTGCTGACATTTTCAAAAAACATCTATAATTAGTGTGTCTAAGTACAGCAGGAAGAAAGGAAAAGGAGAATAAATTTACATCTCCAGTGATATTATATTGGCTGAAATCAGCCAGTAAATTATCTCCCATGATTGCTTCTATTATGGCCCTGCACCGTGTATATTACATCTTCAAATTAATGCAAATAGGTGGGCAAATGCCCTATCACCTCCAGAATGTTGGCCACTTGCCCATTTCCTGCCTGCTGCATTCTTTAAAACTGGGTACGGCTGGTCTCACAATTGAAGGGCAGTTGCTTCTACAAGCCCCCGCAAAAGTCTCTGCAGATGAACAAAAAGAATCCCATGTACAGACGGGGTACCAATAATTAAGCATTTTGTGCTACCCACCCAGATTGTCTTTAAAAATAGTGATATTATGACACCCTTCACCTTGATATCCTTTGCTAATTTTAAAAAAGGGCTCAGGTATTCAGCACAGACACGAAGCCCTTCTTGAGTTGGACCCCACTAGGCTCTCTCCGTTCTCTCACTGACACCCTAAGCTGTGGCCCTGTTAAACCAGACATGTTGCTATTACTTGAATCCTCTTCTATCCGATCAGAGAAGGGAAGGAAAAAAGAGAAGGCAAATCTGAAATTTCAGAGGACAGGTTTGTAAGTTCAACCTTAAATGGGTTTATTGTCAGGTTCCAAGTCTCAGCTCAGCCAGCGATCCCCTCTCTGGCTTCTTCACAAGTACTTATTGCGAGAATCTATACTTTTTCTATCCAGAGTCCTCTCAGGTCAGAAAAGTTGGAGCCTTAATGGTTTTCTTATGAGCTTTCCCACACCCTTTGCCTTGGCTCAGACCTCAATGTAGTATCATTTATCATAAGTTAACTATTTGACCTTCAAATTTAAACCAGGTCCTGGCAAAGCAGCCAACTACAATGGCAAGGAGAGCTGAGAAACCAGCTTTTCTCTTTCAAAGGCTCATTTCCAAAGGTGCTTAAGTTTCCTTCTAAGCAGACTCAGAAATTGGTTTTAATTTTATGGGCATTAGATATCTTCTGCAGAACAATGAATAGAGTAGCTAAACTCCTGTAGCTGTGCTGATTTCACTTTACATTTCTGCATCATAAGAAAGAGAAGGGTTGCCCATTTTCCAGATGCCTGATCAAGACAATTCCAGCTACAAGGATCTGATCCCTAAATCAACACCACCTTTATAACAGGTTCTTCCTGGCAGAGGACCGAGACATATATGAGGTGGCCTGAAAGTCATGGAGCAGAGTCCACATCCCATAATTCCATCACAGAGAGTTGAGGGGTGGCAAGATTAGAGGGGGACTCAGCCATCCTCCGTGAGGATGGAGCCAGTAAGGAACAGAAGCAACTCTTCACTAAGTAGCATGGACCAGTCTGACAGGATGAAGACTCTGTTGCTTGGGTATAAATGTTTCGAATTGCTGTGGTGGGTTCTGACTTCAAGAGCCTCAGGATCACCTTTGTTCTGACAACTCAAAGTAGAGAGGGTCTTTGCTCTGCCTGCCTTCCCACAGACAGCCTCTTTCACTCCTCTGAGCATCCTGAGTGTCTGAGAAAGACAAACAAAATCGTAGGGATTACTTCCTGAAGGGTTGTTATGGAAATCCAATCAGCTACTGTCTGTTGAGTAGCCATCAGGGTCAGTGGCCCAGGGTAACTAGGTAACTCTTCATTCTTTTCCTTGCAAAGATATTACACATCTTCTGCTATTTTAACAGAAGATAAAGTCCAAAAGATTGTATTTCTGAGATGTAAAATTAATACATAGCAAATTCAAAAAAACTGCTTTGCTTTAGACAGTTTACTTTAATTCTGACTATACCCACTTTCAAAGAAATAGCTTTCATCTATTTACCTTCCATGGTACTAAGTACGCATAACCCAGATACGAGTGAATATCTTCATTTTTTCCTTTCCATCATATTGCTAGTTTACCAAGATATTCACATACCCAGAGTGAATTAAGCTAAAAAATAGAAGTCACAATTAAAGAGAACAAAGATAAAAGGAAAAGTGTTCATGAAAACCTAATTTACATACTTCTCTATGTGGCATTTGAATGAGGGGAAGAACAATAGGTGTAACAGGAAGATTACACCAGGGATTGAATTTCACACGGATCATCTGATATTCTACCTGAGCTGTGAGCAAGTCACATTGCATTAGATCCAATCCTGATTTCATTCCACTGCCGAATATCCTCTTGTCGCATCCTCGCCTTTTGCCTCTTCATTGCAGGGTGGAATCACAGAATGGGCCCCTGAGAATTTACTGTTTAAATGACTGTGTGTACATATTTCACAATCTGCCATTGTCTTGAGAGGCTCTGATTAATAAGCAGATAATGGGATATGCAAATTGCATGTACCTGGTGAGGAAGGAAAAGAGCACTTCTCACCTCTGCATGAATAACAACTGGCCTCTTTGCAACCATGGCGGTGCCCCTGTCTGGGTGATTTATGGAACCTTCTCAGGCAGGAAGAAACGTCCCTTGGCCTCAGGAAACACAGGCCATGGAGTAGTTTTTCCCACAGTTTACAGAACTTGGAGTATGGGCAACTTAAAAAAGTCAGAGGAGAGGATAGAAGAATGTTTTTAAAGGGGGCACAGTAAACCATAAAATAACACAAGCCCCACATTGTAAAGTGTTTGCAACCAGACCCAGAAGATGCATAAAATATGACGCCAAGGCCTGACTCAGTCTCAGGGATGCTCACGAGAGGTCAATGGATGCTGAAATTCACCAGAGGCAGGCACTGTGGTGACTCAGCCCTGGTACCAAGAGAATAAGAAGGTGATGTGGAGATTTTTACACACCAGGAGTTACTCCAGTTTCTGTGTTATCCCTCTCCAGGGCAATGCTCCACAGGACACAGCATCACACAGAACAGCCCATCACCTCCCTGTTCTGAAGCAGAAGAGCGAGCACAAGGCTTGCAGACAAAACATGCGGGTTTGGTGAGTGACCTAGGGCATGTCTCCAGCCTCAGTTCCCTCTACACACAGCGGTAACAACTGCACAACCTCTTCATAGTACCTTTGAAAGGTTCAAAAGCTGGGCCGCTCTTCTCTGCCCCCGTTAACCCCCTCCACCCTTCTCCAGCTTCACCTCTGCTCTGGGGGGCCCACCTGGATAGCTGTCCCTGGCCTCAGACCCTCTGGCTTCAGATTGGGTTTGACAATAAGAGCAAAAGCAGGAGAACAAAAGGTGAGTGGGTGTGTGTTCCTTTGTCCCCTTCCCGGGAATGTCACCACATGCTAGTCATATCCTCTGACCTGAAGTAGCACCTACCAGGCCACCATGTCCACTCTCTGTCTACAGGTTCCTGTAACTGTCCTTTCCTCAGCCCTTTCTGCGTGGGTACCCCCTAATTTTTAACTAGCCCAGGGTCCTGCTTTACCTTCTGTGGTTTTCCATATCCTGCTCACACCATCCTAAGATGTCTTTCACTAAACATCACTGAGATCGACTCTACTCTGAATGCACTGTCTATTTCCTGCAGGTGCCTCGAGCAATACACACTCTAAAAATATTTTAGGGGCTAGTTCACGTAACACTTGTAATTTAAAATAATGAAAGGAATTCCAAAGCCCAGTGTCAAGTTCTCCGCTTACAATTACTCATTTATAGCCCCCCTGTTACAGCTAACTAAAGCAGCCATGACAATGAGGAGCCCTGCAGGCCAACAGGAATGTGCCCATAGGGGACAACATCGGATGGACCATTTCCCTTCCACCTGAGCTCCCCCTCAGCAGTCTAGATGCTGGAACCCGTGTTACTCGGCAAACAAGGCCTACGCAGGCACCGACAGTTTACCTGTTATCAAATATTGTCATAAAACATCTCTCTGAGAGTCAGGTGGGGGCCCTCTATCTTGTGCAGACCTTGTGAAGACACTGACTTCTTACTTCCTGGCATGTGGCTGTCCCCACCTTCCAGAGGCATAACAAACAGACCCAGAGCCAACTGCAGCCACAGTGACAACTGTGGGCCCAAGGTTCAGACAGTGCATCTCCCCAGGCTCTATGGAAGGCCCAGTGAACCGCTGTGTCTGAGCTCATGTTCCCAGCATCCTCTCTGGCCAATGGAAGCAGCCTCTTACCTGAATCTCAAGCTGTCAAACACAGGAAATTCTCCCAACTGGCTTGAGAGCTGTGAGCCCTTGAAAGACGGAAATTTTTTGAAAAATGCAACCCAGTCCTTATACCTCCACCAAAGATAAGATATGGCATTTTTTAGCAGCTGTTGACGGACTAATTCAGAACTTGACTTTCATATCCAGATAAGTTGAAAATAAAAACACCAACATTACAGATAGAGACAGCACATTTTCAGGGAGGCATTGGTGGAACTGCCTTGCATTTGGAGCAGGGATTTCTGAGTTTGGGTTCCCAGTGCCACCGCTCCATTATCTGTCATGTGAGCTCACATTTAATTTAACTCCATTCCCTTTCAGCAGCTCCTTGGCACCTACACTGAGCCCAGGGTTTTAGGTGTGGATACTAGAGGTGAACAAACCACAGCTCTTAGTCTCTTAGGAGATCAGAGTCGGGCGGGGAGGGCATGGGCACACCAAGTGACTCGCCAGGTGAGGCAGGTGGTGGCAAGTACTGCTCAGTGGGGTCCCCAGAGACAGTCTTACCTGGGAGCTTGTGAGATACGCCACCTCTCCAGCCCAGTAATGACAAGAAGAGTAGGAATAGGAAAAGAAGGAGAAGGAGGAAACAAACACATATACATCAAAAAAAAATACTAAGTGTGTTAAATTTTTAACAACTGGGGAGTGTGGATGAAGTATAATCACAAATTTTTAGCACTATTCTTGCAAATTTTCTATAAGTCTAAAATTATTTAAAAGTACAAGGTAAATATCTTAAAATGATATACCCCTCTTTCTCTTAACACCCTTCATTACACCCTCGTTCCCTCACTCTGCTGACTCACATTAGATGAGATTCTTCAGCTTTGATCCTTATTAATCTGCCGCAAAGCCCAGTGACTCCACACTTAGGAGCTGGGGATAAGAAGATCTCTAGTAAGCACCTAGAAATTGGGGGGCACCTTCCACTGGCTGAGCAAAGTTCATAATGCAACAAAGGAACATGAGTTTTAATTCATGACCACATTTAGAAGCTCCCCAGCTTCCTAAAAACTGATTCTTGGCGACTGACACTCTTCAAGTGAACGTCTTCAATCACATACCAACATTAGTTGTTAATGGAAAGGTACATTATCCGATCTCAGCGGAAGGAAGGAAGGAAGAGAGGGAGGAAGGCAGGGTAGGACAAAGGCAAGGTAGGAGGAACGAGAGGAGAGCAGAGGGAGAGGAGAGGAAAAGCTGACTGGGCCTGTATTAAACACTCATTACAGCAGAAGTCAAGAAGAAATGCCAGGATTAGCCTGGGTTTTCTAGATAAATTGAAATTGCAATACCGGCTCTTTGGAAAATGAGAAGGCACTACGTTTCCATCCCCTCCAACACCCTAGCAAGCATAATGAATATAGATGGCTCACCTGGAGTCTGAAAAGGCAAACAGCAATCGCCCTCCGACAAGATGAATGGGCAGCCCTGCAGCACTGGACTGTACCGTTCATCAAAAAGAGGCAGCGGGCGATGGTGCCCAGCTCCTGCCCCTCCCACATCACTTCTAAGGTGAAGCCAATTCTCTGATGACATTTCAGTTCTTAGCATTCAAGAATTTTCTAGCACATTCTCAGGTTTCAGGCTTATTACTTGCATTCATTGGCGAATCGGTAAGAGGTCAGAAAGAAGAGAGATTACTCCATGATGGCATTTGACATAGGACACATCTCTCAGCTATCTGCTGCCCAGACCCCCCACCAAGGATACCTTGGCACCACCAAAAACCTTGCCAAGATAATTGACATTTATACTGAATGGTCTGAAAATCAACCAGACAATCCACTTCACCATATAGTCCATGCTTCATCTACAGATTAAGCCAGAGAATCAGAAAGCTACAGCAGTCTGCACGAAACTGCCCAGGCTCTCGTGTTATGAAGTTGCACACTCGTATCATGCTTCAGTGTTCCCTGGAAATGCTGCAGGTTGGGGGTTATTAAAATTGGTATCAATTTTATCATAAAGCCTGGCCTCACACACTACACAACACCTGGCTCCTATGCTACGAAGAAGCACATATAGCAGCGTTCAGAACAAACACCAAGAACATTCTGCTTTCCAGAGAAACTGGTGTGTTCTCCATGGTCAAAGGGACCCACGCAACTGAAGATGCTTCCCTCCTGCTTTGACCACTGGCCGGACTTCCAGTTTGACTCCGATAACAGCGTAAGAGTCTATGGGGTGACCTGTGTTGTGACCTCACTCACACATTGCTCTTCTGATTTGCTTTTGGACATTGGTTTTGGTTTTTTGTTTTATCTCTATGATTGTTTAAGTGAGGGAGAGCAGGAGGAAAGGGAGGAAGAAGGGGGTGAGGAAATGCTGAAATGGGATTAGATGCTCAAGGAATCAAGAATGATCAATCAACACATTCTTTTCCCTGCCTGATGTCACTGGCAAGTGAACAAATCTGACACTTTTCATTAGCACCAACCTCTTCTCAAAGAAAGAGAAACAACTCTTTAACACAAGTTACGTGGCTTATTTTGACCAAATAGCGACAGCAGGCTTCCTCCGAACAAAAGAGAAATTGAAAGCCAGCCAACTGGGAGAGGGAACCTTGGCCAAAGGAGCAGGAGGGCTGCTCAGGGGTCAGCAGAAGTGACTGTGAAGCTCCTCATTTTGCAAAGGACAGTGAGACTGCAGCAGACAACGCTGCATGGAAGGCGTGTCTCCTTGGAGCTGCCCACCTACACCACTCAGATGGGATCTAGATGCCCCGGGTGCCTCAGCTGCCCCTGCTGTGTGACTGTCTTCCGGGGCAATCCTCTGTGATGGCCTCGGAAGTTTAAATGACAGCCACAGAACCCCAGTAGAGTATAATAAAACAGATTTGGAAACGTATTTGGGTAAACGAAACATTAGTAGGCTCCTGAGAGACAATGAACAAAATAAATAATATGGTTTCTTCTTTCCTTCATGTTTTTTTTCTTAGGGAGTCCGAGTTGAGATGGGCGTGAAAATCCCCGCGGAATTCAAATACTATCCCTTTGCACGTAGGATTTCATGGGAACATTCCCACAGTTGTTAGGGTTCGATCCAGATTCCAAACTAGTCTAATAAATTAAACTTTTTAAAGAAAGAAAGAAGAGCCACGGTCCCTGGGTGCAGTTGATTGCTACTATTTTGCAAAGGCAGCCACAGCTGCAGGCGGCAAAAGCCAAGAGAAGAGCAGACCAACAACAACGTTACTCCCAGGGGTCTGCGATTGCTTGTTCCTTCAGCTGGTGTGTTATCTCCCTCAGACAGGAACATAAATAAATGTTGCCTCAGACAGGAACCACAGCACTGAATAGGAAAGCTGTGTATTTGAAATTAATTGTTTTCTGGCACCATTCCGTAGAAAAAAATGACATGCTTTCAGCTGAAGCACTTTCACGTAAAGCCAATTAAGCAGGATAAGCAAAACTGGGCTGAGGTCAGTAAAGGCTGTTGGCTCTTGGGCGGCCGGGAGGCAGGCTGGCTGGTCACCATCTGTGGAAGCAAGTCAGGACGCCATTTTCAATAAAGGTTGTCGGGACCTGCTGGAAGCAAGATAACTAGTGGAAGGGAATTAGACCTTCCTAAGAAAATCTTCCCTGTCTTCTCGTTCTATGTCTCTTCATCAGAGAATCAGAGACACCTCCATTCCTACCAAATCCTATTCTCAGTAAAGACCTGGCCATCTGACAAGTAGATGCAGCTCAGTGCGAGGGTAGCTCCGCCTCTTCTGCCCAGAGATGGCCACCTCAGTATGCCATGCCTGATACAAACAGCTTAACTGAAGTATACTTTGCACATCACAGAACTCATTCATTTTAAACGTACAATGCAATCACTGTAACATCACTATAGGTCACTCTTAGCACATTTCCATGTCCCCTCAAAGATTGCACCCGCTGTAGTTCTAATTCCGGTTCCTCCTCCCATTGCCAGGCAACCACTAAGGTGCTTTCTGTATTACGCATTTATAGAAAATCTGGACATTTCACACAAATGGAAACATGCTGGGAAGGCAACTAACAAACTTCCAGTATGCCAGATAAAGAAAGCAAACTTACAAAAAACATTTTTTCCTCCTAGATTTATAACAGATTATATTTTTCACAGTTAAATCTCTGATCCATTTAAAATTTATTCAGAGTAAAGTTCCAAGTTTTCTGTTTTTCCAGATGGTGACCCAATTGTTTCGATTCCCCATTTGTTAAATAGCCCACATTTTCTCTGCTGGTTCGAGATGTTGCCTCTACCGAACAGTAAGTTTCTGTAAGTTTTTGCTTTTGGTTTCCCATTAATTCCATGTTTTTCTGTTCCATCTCTCTCTTCATGAGCCACCACCACACTTTTAATATTGTTCTCATATCTTCACTGTTTGCTCTTCTTTCTGAAAACTTTCCTTGCCTTTTTTTTTTTTTTGGCCTGTTTTTCTCCCATAAAACTTTTAGCTTTGGTGGCAAAGGTCTTTATAACTCCAGCTCAAAATTCAGAAACTATTGGAAGACGGATACATCTGTCTGCATGACAGATAAGTTCTTCTGCAAAAAAAATTAAAAGGAATAAAAACCTATAAGCAGAGTGAAATGACAAATAGCAAATAATGGAATGAGGATTTGCAGCTCACATTATTGCTAATGGCTTAATCCCCCTAATATATAAGGAGTTCCTAGAAATAAAAAGACCAGCAACACAAGAGAAAATTGGCAAAAGATATGAATACTCACAGAAAAGGGCCACTTTTAAATAGCTTCACACTCAGCCTCGCTCTGTGTTTTCCTTTTTGTCCGGAGATGTAATGGTGAGACTTGTAAACAAACAACGCACTTCGAGAAAACACTTCTTTGCCCCAGATTAAAGCTGGGCTTGAAAGGACTTGACATAAACGAAAAAAACAAAAAAACAAAATTTCTGCACTCAAGGGGCTCTTAGCAGTTATCAAAGCCCACAGACCAAGACCACCAGAGAAACCCACTGGTCGTATGAGGTTTCAGCAGTGTCTCAGGATGGAGAATCCAGAAAGGGAAGTTACAGGCTGACTTTCGGACACTTATTAATCAAGACCTGGGCAGGGACTGATCAAAACTGAGAAACTGGGTAAATTTCTGGACTAGTTAGCATCTTATCCCTGGAACACATGGGCCCATGCACAGTCACTGGTAAAGCAGGTTTTTAGGGTCCAATCTCAGAACACACAGGTCTGAAGGAGCTGGTGGTTGAACAACCTGAGTTTTGATAGATTTGCTGCATGTCACTGTTTGAGTCATTTTATCTGTTTGGCAAGTTGTAAGACAGGATGACAAGCTGTGATTTTTTTTCTGTTTTCTCATAGTTTATATAGCACTTAAATATCTACCCTAACTAATTCATTAGGTATGTACTGTAATATTCATTTTATAGATGAGGAAACTGATGCTATGACTTTCAGTATTTTGTCTAAATTCCCACAGTTATTAAGGAGCAAAACTGAGTTTCAAACGCACGTCTCTCCAGCTCCAAAGCCTGGGCTTTGAGCATCATCTACTCCATGTGCCTGAGGGCAGGAACTCTGTACCTAGTGCACGTAAGCATCTCCAGGATGACTCTGGACTCCTGCACGTTACATGCTACGTTTTAGATGGCTCTGTATTCAGGGAGTGAGGGAAGAGCATACACGTACCCATCTGGTTCTCAGTGGGTAGGTTAAAAATCTTTGCCCTCAAGAAATTGTCTCCCCACACCTAGGACAGCTCAGTCACCCATTAGGGTGAGGAGAGGATATCTATTTATTTTAAAAGCAAAATGGGCAGGGTACCTCTTTCAGAACCACTGTATGAATTGAGTTTCTGATCTGTAGCTTCTCTGGGATTAAAATAAAGAGTAGAAGGAAGCAGTCAATGACCTTGAACTGAGAAGCCGTGGAATAAAGAATGCACGGGTTCCATCTCGCCAGTGCACTAGCCTTGGGAGAGACGCACAGCACATCTGAAAGTCGTCAAGTGTCTCTGGCTCTCTAAATCAAGTCCATTTACTTTCGAGATCCGAGAGAAAGTGATATCAAAAGGGTAACTCTGTTCTCTCTCCGTGGTTCATGCAAATTTGAAAGAAAAAAGCAGACTTTCAGTTTCTTCCCAACACGATCTCATCTCAGAAGTTTGCCTTTTTAAGATGAGGAAGGAAAAAAGAAATTAAATTCATAACATAATAGATGAGTTTGTTTTCCCAAGAGCCAGAAAACCTGCTTTAACTCATTCATTCATGTGACCAGTTATTCAAGTAGGAGTAGCAAAGGAGTTAGGGAATTAATAAAAGAAAAGATTATAGCTCATGGAAAAAAAGAGAAAAACTCCGTGAGTTTCTCCCTTATGGCTTGTTGCACCCTATGCTCTCTAAAATACTGTGAATAAAATTTCATGAGGGGAAAGATTATAAGTTAACGGGAACAGCAAAAATCCCCCTACAGACAGAAGGATTTAGTATCATATTTTGGAAAGCGACAGAAGACAAAACAACCAAGCCACTCACAAGACTTGCCTCCACTTTGGGAGACAATTCCCTCTATTTTAGAAGCTTCACATTGGACTTTTTTCTTTTATTCGCTTATCACATTATTGCACCCAACCTGCAGCTGTTCTGCACATTTCTGAATAAATGTTAATTTATAATAATGTGCTGTTTGTCACAGAAGACAGGGGGAACTGAAGTCTCTCTGTCCATGTGGAGATGGGGAGCAGCTGGTTGAAATCAGGGATTTGACATAATTCATGTTCGAAGTGTCTCACCACCCTCACACAGCAGCCCAGCTGCAGCTCTCTCCCCGCGGGTCTCTGCCGTCTAACCTTCCACACTGTTCTTCAACCATCTGGCCGGGGGTCTGCCCTCACCCTTGGAAGTTTCGCCTCCTGCGGAACAAGTCTGAGCATTCGTGAGAAGAAACTCAGTGCCACACCAAGGCAGAGGTTCACTGGCAGTCAGACTGAATTAACCGTAACCAGACGGCATGCACGCCTGAAGTCCGATTATTCACGTTATAGGGAAAACACGGCAGCCAATTTGTGGCTGGGAAAGATTACCCAGATCACGCCTGTGGCAAAACCATTAACACACATGAGGAACAAACAAAAAGGCAAGCACAAATGTACTCTAAATTCCTCCTACGGTTTAGCTGGTGGAGGGTCACATCCGGATTACACGCCCCTGAGAAACACAGAAGTGGAATGTTGCTAGAAACTCTGAGACTCAACGATGCATCAGTAACTTCAGGAATGTGCAAATGTGCATCGAATGAGAGTGTGTGAAATCTCATCAGAGAAAGGGATCTTAAACCAGATGTGTATGTTGTCCCAGAGCTTTATCATGCACAGTTAGCAAACTGATTTTACTGTACTGTTGTTCTAACGTATATTTATAATTTACATTTCTCATAGATCCACTAGCCAAAGAGGGGAAAATGTAATGAATCTGGATATAAAAAGTAGTGGCCAGCTTGGTTCCTCAGCAACAAAACTATTCCGTTGTGAATCCCTAAATTCCAAGGACCCAGGGTTTCAAAGTTATTCTTGCATGGTCATTACAGGATTCCAGCTTTGCATTTGCTCATATTTGGAATCCTAGTGAATGGGAAGGTCAATCAGTACCTAAATTAGATTGAAGCGTAGAGAAAGTAAAAGAGGAAAATCCAGGAAGGATTATTAAGAAATATATGGGACACCACGTGAAGTTCTAACATGTATGTGATTAAAGAACCAGGCAGATGGAAGATAGTGCAGTATTTGAACAGACAACAGCTAAGGATTTTCCAAAATAGACATCAGCTATCAAGCCATAGATTCAAGAAATGGTGTAAAACAAAGCAAGACAAAATTAAAGGAAAAAAGAAAAACCTAGAAACTTTGCAGTAAAATTTTTCAAATCAGAGATAAAGAGAAAATCTCTAAAGCAGCCTGATTACGCATTTTTATCAAAACCTCCAGGCAGCAAACTAAAGAACTGAACTTCAGAATTATTTTTAATGCAGTGAGGAACTAAACTAGCGTGCCTAGTGTTTTCAAGTGCTCAATAGTCCCACATCATTTCTTTAGGAATGATGGAATTTCTAGTACTGCTTTATATTTTATATTTTTGTGTTGTTGGGGTTTTTTCCCCACACTTGAGATATGGCTGAAGAAGTTCAAGTATCTATGAGTCTAGCCTCAGAACTCATGATAAGGACAAACACAAAAAGATGTTGTTACCAGCCAATACAATAAGACAAAGAAATAAATTATTAGAATTTGAAAGACAGAGGTTCACTCTCCATATTTAGAGATTATTGAAAATACATATATACCCACACACACATACACATAATTGACTGGTAAAATATTAGAACTTATTATAGTGAATAAGATTAATTTAGAAAACCCAATATCCTTACTAAACATCACTAATCAAAAAACAACAAAATTTTTGCAGAACATGACAAAATGATCCTAAAATTGATACAAAACAGCAAAGGTCAAATATAAGTAAGACAATTTTACAGAAGAAATACAAAGTATAGGGACCTGATAATGTGGTATTAATTCATACTACAAAGTACAGTGATTGAAATATGAGATCTGGATATACTGAACATGGAAGAAATTAGACTATTAAAATAAACCCAGAATACATTAAAAGTTGACACAGGAAAGAAATCACAGTGAGAAGGCACACTTTCTCTGACAGGACAGCCTAGATATTCCTGAAAACCTATTGTGGGAAAACAGCCCCCCAAAAGCAGATACATGCATACATATGTCCACATATTCCACATATTCACACACACATACATGCACTTAAATTTTAAACAAATCCCTTTATTGAAAGGTAAAAAAAAGTCTTCAAAACCAAATATGTAGTGAAATCATGAAACCGAAAAGGGAGACCATCTCTGACTCTAGTTCATCAAAGTCATTATTCATCAATGTTGATGGACCACAGTTCTTATTTTCAGACTTTTATGCAGCAGGCAGAACAGGAGAATAAGCCCAAGTTTTTCCAAAGGTTAAGAGTCAGCTGAGAAATTCCTCCCCAGTCCCTGGTTGGGTAACTCAGTTGGTTAAGAGTGTCATCCTGATACACCAAGGTTGTGGGTTTAATCCCCAGTCAGGAAACATACAAGAAACAACCAATGAGTGCAGAAATAAGTGGAACAACAAAGCGAGCTCTCTCTCTGTCTCTCTCTGTAATCAACCATTTTAAAAAGTAAAAGAGAAAATAAATAAATAAGCCTGCCTAAGGCTGGGACCCCAAAGGCCTATCCCCCTAGTGTTCTTACTAATAAGTAAAAAAAGTCACGGAGCAAAAAAAAAAGGGAGCAAAAAATGTGCCCAACTCTAACTTGGTGTTGGGTAGAGAGGGAGAGAAAAATTTCCCTGGGGATTCGTAAACCTAAGTCAGACTTTATGAGAACTCGGGGGCAGAGTCACACTGTACGTGTCCAGAACACCTCCAGCCAAGAATTTATATTAAAGCTATCCTGGTTGTTATTGCTTCATGTCTCCACAACAAAGGAAGTACAACTCCTCTCTGGAGGAGAAAGGGGCAGTAGAAAAATAAGTAAGAATATACAAAAACAAAAGCAGCGGCGTAAGAAACAACTCAAGGTATTACAATTGTCAGACCCAGAATACAAAATGTGTGTGCTTAGTACCTTTCAAAAATAAAAAGAATCTAAAATAGTTCACAATCATGAAAACGAACAAGAGACCATAAAGATGACCAAGATGCTCAGAGATGAAACGATCACGTGGTGGGAAGGAACCAAAACAGGGGATCGGGATTAGATCCTGAGGCATCTCTCACTCTCACTGCAATTCCATGAGTTCCCATCAAAGGCAGAAAATCACAGAGAGTAACATGGGTGTGCGCAGACCCCAGTTCCGTTGCTCAGCCTGGGACCTTAGGAGACGCACTTAACTACTTTCAGATGCAGTGTCTTCATCTTTTAATGAAACTAAGGACAATACCTGTCTCACAGGGTTGGGAGCTTCTTTAAAAGAGATGATCAATGTCACCTGCTTACTTGGAGCTGCATACGATCAGCATGGAATAATGTCTGCTGCCACTACCATTCAGAAATGAATGATGAGACTGAAACAATCCAGCCAATCTGCACAGTGCAGATCCTGGCAGTGGTGGTAAGAGTCAGCAGGTATTTCCTAAGGTTCTCGTGTGGACGAACACAGCAAAGTCAAGGACAGAGACCAGAAAACAGGAAACTACCGTATCATGCCCTACGTGCTCTGGGAGAGGGGAAGAGCACCGGCCAGTCATCAATTTCAGGAGCGACTGCCAATCAGTCCCCGTGATAACTATTTGCAAAAGGAGCTAACGCAGAAAAGCACCATTTTAAAAGTCAGTGTACGAAAGCATGACCTTGGAAGACAATTTTTCTTCTGTGGCATTCTCACAAAGAGCAGTCATATATCAGAATTCACAGAGGAGGAGAGAGGCAGAGGAAGGTGAGCCCGTCCAGATGTCACAGCAGATGAGGACTGGGGAGCAAAGTGTAACTTGGACCTGGAGGCAGTGAGGTGTCGTGGGAAGACCATGTGACTGGGACCTGCACTAATGTATTTCAGACTCAGTTCTGCCCCTAAGTGTTATTATTTCCCAAGGAAATTGCCAGGAAAATCCAGGCTATCTCGGTTAATCCCTTCGAGTCTTCATTCCACCCACTCCAACGGCATACCGCAACGTAAAACCATGTGGCTGGAGGGCCTCCACGATCTCTCTGGCTCTGTGTCCACAAAACTATAAACCACAACAAATCACCCTTAAGTTTCCAATTTTGCAGGAATTTAACTTGTGTGAGGAACAACCTATAAAATTCCAGCAAAAAAAAAAAAAAAAAGCGTGTTTCTTTCTGTGGGACACAACTGATTGGCATTATCCCGGAAACATCGCAGGCAAAAATATGTGTGAAATTGAATCACTCTAGCATGGGAAGACAGATTATAGGAATATCCCCGGGGTCGGGGCGGGGGGAAACCTGGGGGAACTTGGATGCTTCTGGATGTTGAGTAAAGAGCCTTCAACATACTCCCTGAAACCTTATCAACTGCTTATAATTACACAGAAAATAATTTCTGCCTTATTTACATTTTCCCTTAGATGCATAATCAAATTCTATAATTTTGGCTGATTCCAATTCAATTACTGTAAATAAAAAAGCCAACAATAGGGAGTTGTTTTTTTTTTCAAAATAGACTAATCCAGTATGACTTCATTCTTGGCTTCTATTGTCATTTTCGACATGTGAAGTTCTAGCCGTTGAAAGGGACATGCTGTGTCGTGATCCTCTACGGTCTCCGTAATAACTGAGATCACACCAGTAATGAGGGCTGGTGATCACGGGCCGCATTGTTCTGGAAACATTATGTGGTGCATTTTCGGTGTGAATTAGAAGTGCCTTTGCAGGCTGGACCCTGGTTGGGGCTCCCGTTGGAGTGACCTGACTCCCGTGTGAGCCTTCCTTTTAAAGTTAACAGCTCTGGGTTCATGGGAAAGCCAGTCAACCTATAATGATTAAACGGCAAGATCAGGATAATAATTCAGTCTGCACAAAGTTACCATGAATACTAAATAAGGGTTTACATCAAAATGCTTCGGTAACTACAAATCAGCTCATCAAGCTAAAATAACACTTATTATTTTGCATAAACTAACACTATTATTTGGCATAAAGAACAGCACGCAAAAGAGCACAGTGCCCTGGCAACAATAAAAACAAAAGCAGCAGTATGCGAAACAACTCGAGATACTATAATTATCAGACACAGAATATAAAATCTGTGTGCTATTCATTAGCTATTTGTATTTCCAAATACCATGGTATCACCATGAATTGCCCACTCATGGTGCTCGCTCATTTTTTTTTTACTCAGTTGTTTGTCTTCTGCTGACTAGTCTACAGGATTTATTCTGAGTATTAATCTTTGTGCTTTTTGTTGCTCATAAAGATATAAGCCATTCTCTTATCTCTAATTTATGGTGTTTTTCATCCCATAAATGTTTTGAGCTTTTGCCGGGGGAAATATTTTTATCTCTTTTCACAATGAAATTTGATTTTTACATATGTCTTTGGAAAGCCTTTCCTGCTCAAAATTATTTAAAGCAAACTTATTATTTTCTAGAATTGCTATTTTCCTTTGCTTTTATATTTTTCAAAGAATGTATTGAAATAGATCTAGATTATTTTTGTGTGTGGTGGGGGGGTATTTTTTCAAATAGATAAGCAACTACATCAATCTATTACTTTTCTAAGGCCAGATGCGGTCCTTCCAGAATACCAAATGCCCACAGACACAGGGCTTTATCTCAGGGCCCCCACACAGAAAACTGGGGACATTTGGAAGGGCACAGAAATCCAGGGGAACAAAACTGCACAGAAAAATTACTTTACTCCACAACATCATTAAGACCAAAAATACTATACGCTTCACCTCCTGGAGTTCTCTGTTTCTGCTGACTAAATACCTTGCATGACTCGTGGATAACTCAGACCAGCCATAAACGAGGCAGCATTCCTTGCCATGGCTGAGCCATGACGCCCCAACAGACTGAGCCAGCCACAGAGGAATGCACACCGGATGTTTGAAAAGGCTGTGGAAGTCCTGGCATTGGAATTAGCAAGGTCAGAAGGCCCCTTCTTGCTCCAGTGGCCTGGAGCCCGGCGTCTCTGGTGGGAGCCCCACCTTTAGCTCTGGGTCTTCGGGGACCTGCTGAGGCAGGCTAGCGCTCAAAGGACAAGCTGAGGCTGTCCCGCTGACGCAACATTGGAGAGTTATGCGGCACTTTTGAAGGCAGACCTGTTAGATTTGGTTCTTCTAAATAAAGAACCGAGCCAACTGGGTTGTGACCTCCTGTGTCATCCAAGGTGAGGGATTCTTTGACAGACACAAATCGATGTACCATTGGGAACATACTCCTTGGTGAAGCAAAACCAGCCTCCAGTCCAGGCATGTGCAGTCAGCGTGGGTTACGGGAACAGAGAAGGTAAATGGGTTTCTTCACGTACCACCTACAGAGTCAGGCTCACAGAGAGTCCGGGATTAATGAGGCTGTATGGCCAACAGAGGGCTTTTGTGTTACAAGGTAAACATGGGATTTTTCAGGTCAGAGCATGTTCAGGATATCCTCCCCGTTCAGGGAACTCGCCCAGCGAGGCTTTGCTGCTTCCTGGTGACTCAGGGGACCACGCCAGCACACTTGGCCTGATGATGGCTTCCTTGGGCCCACAGGAAGGCAAGACCCCATGCAAGGGTGAAATGGGGCTGAGAATGAGCCTACCCTGTTCAACTACCACAGAGCTTCACTCAGTGCCAGCAAAGACATCGCAGCCCATTTGGGAGGCTACGAGGGTCCTCCTCCTGCACTGACACCAATCCAGCCAGGTGTGGGTGGCAGGGGGATGATTGCTGAGTATGAAAAACAAAATTTCACCTGAGATGACCTTGACCTTCCTTCACTCCCATGTCCAGTCACTCACTTCCTTGGTGTTGGTTGTGTTTTGTCCAGATGCCCAACAGCCTAGCTCACAGTTCAAGCTGTCTAATACAATAGCCACATGGGGCTTTTGAAATTTAAGTTTAATGTAATAGAATTTCAAACTCTGTTCCTTAGGTACACTGGCCATCTTTCACACACTCCGCAGACGCGTGTGGCCTGTGGCTAAGCCACAGAGGACGGCAGAGAGAGAGCTGACATCACCGCAGAAGGTCCTATGGGGCTCACGGGGAGTCTTCGTGGGACTTCTCCCATGTTTTGTGCTGCCTTCAAGGAGCACATGAGAAGAAGGGTTTTGCACAGAAGATGTGTCAAATGTACAGAGGGAGAGAAGGGGCGAGACCAGCAGGGGGAGAAAATTCCAGAATGCCTCTGGGCCTCCCGGACTCTCTCTTCTGTTTTCAAGCCTGAAGACAGGCTGCTTGCTCTCTGACTTCCCCCTCTTGCTGCTCGGTCCCCCGGCTCCCAATTACCATTGGGTTTTATCCCAGACAACTCAGACCAGGAAAAATAAAAACTTTTAATGCCTAAAATTTAAATTCTACTAAAACCGCCATCCTTTGCACATTCGGTGGAAAAAGTCAGGCTCAGTTAGCTAACGGCCCCTGGCCAAGGAGGCAAGGCAAAGGCAGGTCACACTGGTGCGGGCGGCTCTCGGTGAGCTCGCACAGGGGCCCCTGGGTCAGCCCTCACCTGCATCCCCCGGGAGTGGGGGAAGGGGGCATGAGGAAAATCCAATTTTCTGTAGCAAGTGGAAAGTGACCAGAGACAGGAGACCACATGCAAGTGAAGTTAATTAAACAGAATGTGTGCGATGTGGCTATAAACTTAGGCTGAACTGGCAGTTTTCATCTGCATATTATTTATGGAATTATTTTATGACTTACACATTTCCCCCATAAACAGATATTTCAAGAACAAAATTGTAAAGCAAGGCCAGCATTTACAACAAAATTTCCAAAAAAAAAATGTGCTGCTTTGCCTAATTGAAAGAATAAATACTAGGGTGGAACTGAATATCTTAGTTTAATAAGCAAATAACCCAACTTGGAAAACAGCTCCTATTCAATACTCCTTTACAAAGCAGTAGAATGAAAACGAACTTTAAGCTACCCATTCTAATGACAAAAACAAAGAAATGATTAAAGGAGGATTCTTAAAATAATGCAGGCTCTCCTTTCATCATCGGTTTAGGAGAAATCTACACAAGAAATTACGAAGAGAAAAAAGTGAGAAGAATAATATAATATGCCATTTCTGAAAAGCAAACCATGAGAAAACCCTTATGTAAATAGAAAAAATTACAAAACAGAGATATCATTTCAGGATAGTAAGTAAAATACAATTGGTATTTTACTTACTGGTAATATCAAACAAACAGAAGTCCTATGTATGTGTGCAACTGGCCTATGCAATATTCATTTCTTTTCTACTGTACTTCCCACATGGTGGTTGGCATTGTCCATGAGGCCAGCTCATTCCCTCGCCTGTGAACGCCCAGTGCCCAACTGCAGGCTCCAGCACGTGTCAAGCATGGGATGCATTTTTGTTGCATAAGTGACACCAACTAGACCAAGTGGGTGGGGGAGGATGCAGGGAAGAGACAGAAAAGCAAAAGGGTGATGAACTATGACCGGCATGTTCTCTGGGAGGGAAGGTGGTCATAAAGGCTTTTTACAGGATTTATATTCTACACAAAAGGCAGGACCGGCTGTACAATTTACAGGGCCCAGGGCAAAATAAAAGTCTAGGGCCCCTAGTTTAAAAATTCAGAAGTTCAAGATGGTGACCACAGAGCATTCAACCAATCATGGGGCCCTGGGCGACTGCATTGGGCATACCCTGTGTAGCCTGCCCTTCCAAGGCAACCGAGAGTTCCTGACAAATTTTAGCCAGAGGCAAACTGATCAGATTCGAGGAAGATCTTTAAGAAAGATCACCAAATGCACTTTAAACTATTGTTAGCCAGAAACCTGGGGAAACCTGGAAAAAAAACTACACTAGCCATGAAAAATGGGGAGGGCCTGAACAAATCAGCCAGTGGCAGAAGGGCTGAGAGGGGCAGAAGGTTCCAAGAGGGAACCAAGGACTCAGAAGCCACTATCCAGATTGTACTGAGAGGGGAGACTGGCAGAGGGGTGGGGAGGGGAAGGCTAAAGAAAATGGGCGGATAACAAGTAAGACTTGGAAATTTCTGCCTCCGGCAACCAGGTAAATTGAGCTGTAGCAGAGCCAGCCCATGAGGACATCTTTTGTGCTCTGAGAATGATAATAAAATGTGGAAAGGGATAAATACCATGAAGGTTATCATGAAGGAATAGAGACAACGAGTTTTCGGGCTAGGAGCAGACAGACATGACTTCCTTTTAAGAACCTGAGAGAAAAACAGGAATTGTGCCATGGCAAAGCTGGCATTTGTGCTGCGTCTCAAAATACTGCTAATTTGGGGGTAAAGAGTAGCAGGTGGCGAGTCCAGGAGGAACTGGGTGTGTGGGGAGGTACAGGGCGTACAGAAAAAAAAAAAAAACTGTGTTTTGGATCACAGCACTTCTGTGAGCCAGCTAAGACCTATTTACAGGAGAGAAAGGCAGGCGCAAGGAAGCCAGGTGACTTTCCAAGGTCACAAAGAGAACCAGAAAAGAACGTATCCAGGGTTTTCTCAACTGACCACACTTTCTCCCCCCAAAGTCTTCCATGGTTTAGACTATGTTAATAACCAATTAAATTATCAGCATGGCAAACTCAGCAGAAGGCAGAACAGACCCCAGGTGTTAAGACCACCGAGGGCCTTAACAGCAAACAGTCGATGGCTGGAAATGAGCTGGGCTCCAGGCTTGACGGAAGCTAACACATTTCTGGCAGACTTGCCTGCTGATTTGGACCAAGCAAATCGCTGAGCCAAATTCATCGCACAAGTGCTCACAAATCCAGGGACAGATTTCTTTTTTTTTTTTAATTCAGGTTATGCCTGAATGCCCGGTATTGTCACGAGAAAGTGCTTGTTGGAACATTTGCTTCTTTCTTATTGATGAGCAGCTGTGGGTGACAGAAACATAAGACTCAGGAGTTTCTGTCCCTTAGCCCTCTCAGTCTGTTCTGGTTGAAGATGATTACAAGCTGTATTTTGAAACAAGAGCCAGTTAAAAGGGAGAGATGAATGGTTTTATTTCTCAAACCAGCTTCAAGATTACTCAAAGCTTCATCTCACTGATCTTTGCACAATTTTATTCTCATAATAGGTTGGAAATGGGAAGTCATTTTTCATAAGGCTGATTTGTAACTAGTTGGCGATGGAACTGTTAACGTTGGTGTGTCCTGTGAAAGTGGACATTTATTATCTGACTTCTGGCCTGAGCTGCCCATTAAGTTTTCATCCACCATAAGAAGCCTCGGACACCCTGCCCCACTGTTCTCAAAGCCGTCACGATGTGACCCCAGGTTGTGAAAGGTCCTGGGCAAGGCAAGTTCTTCCCAGAACCTTTCTAAAGGAGCCACAAAACCACTGTTTTGAGAGAAGCCACAAAACCTCTGTTTCAGAGAGAAGACCATGTAATATATCATTCAAACATTTTTAGCATCTTCTGGAACACTTTTGAAAGTAAAGGAAGCTTTTATTAATAAGAACATCAAACCTATAAATATAACTCAAGCCTAAATGAGAAAAACCATTTCATATCTTCACTCTACCTGTTAGTAATGTACTTTCAAAGGTAAGCCAGCAAACCTTTGCCGCTTGGACGAGCACCTTGCATCATACATGAATATAAGTCCTCCAATGTAGAGAGAAATCCTATCAGTCAACTGACAACAGATCTTATGTAGTTTTGTCCCCTTCCATAAATTTGAATCAACTGACGCTCACAGATAGTGCCTGGATGTTTAGAAACTGGATTTTTTTTTTTTTACTTAAAATCAAGGGAACTTAATTCTCAAGACTAAAGGAATTACTACAGCAAGTACACACATTTTACCTTGGCTCACTCCATTCACCATGTCTGGAATTAATAAGTACTTATTGAATAAATAAATGAGGTGATACATTAATTCCATCAAAATCCCATCTGGTTGCCTGTAACGTTCTCCAAACATCGTGGTGAAGGATAAACTGGCAATGAGAGTTATCACGAGCACTTCAATGTGGCAAAGAGAGAAGAGAATGACCCTTTCAATGGTTATTACATGCCAGGCAGTATTCAAGGCCCCTTACATAAATTCTCTATTTTAACCCTCAAATCAATCCCATGAGACAGGCATTATTATCCTCATCTTACAATTGAAAAAACAAGGTTTGAATAGTGAACTAACTAAACAGATCAACTGTATAACAGCCCAAACCCACGGCTGTCTGAACTGCACAACCCAACCCTCTTCCCTTCCCATTATGGATAATGTACACTTTGCATAGATCACCCAAATGAAAACTCTCAGCATTAACAGAAATGTTAAGACACTACAAAACAGGTACGGGAATTAACATTTTATTGGGGGTGGTGAGTTAAAATTTTAGCAGGAGAACAAAAAAGAATATATATGTAAATACACAAAACAAAAACTTTGTCACTATGGTAGGGTCTTCAGAATGCTCATGTCCCTGTCCTGGCTGGTGTAGCTCAGTGGATTGAGCGCGGGCCTGCGAACCAGATGATCACGGTTCGATTCCCAGTCAGGGCACATGCCTGGGTTGCAGGCCAGTTCCCGGCAGGGGACCCATGAGAGGCAACCATACATTGATATTCCTCTCCCTCTCTCCTCTTCCCCTCTAAAGATAAATAAATAAAATCTTTAAAAAAATTTTTTTAGAAAAATGTGCATGTCCCAAATCACAACTGGTCATCTTCATCAAAGAGCATTTGTTAAGTGTGAGATCTTGGCTGATTGCCTGTGTCACTCACAAAAGGGACTATACATCCTTGTCCTGTCCTTTTGAGAGTTTCATTCCTCCATGTATCAAAGTAAGAAGTTAACCAGTAAGAAGAAATAAATTACACACAGTTCAAGAACTCTACTCGTCAGTGAGTGACGAGAGGGGAGGCCATTTGAGGAGAACCAAGGCTGAAATGGTCTCAACAGTGTCCCTCTGGGTTTCTATAAAATCTTTTAATAAAAGCAGCTGGAATTTCATCCTGACTCACAAGCTTGCGTCGTGTGTCCCCAGTACATCTTTTGTCTTTCACAACGAGTGCCAAATATCAGAGTCTTGAAAATACTGGAGAGATTGTTTGCTTTTTATTTTGTTCCTTTCTCAGGTTCCTTTTGCAAATGCATTTTGGGTTCGGCATTCCTTAGACCTACATCTTCACAGGTAGTTATTGAAATGAGCATTTCCTTGTGACCGTGTTTAGACCATGAAGATTTAAGGCGTGTTGCTGACATGGAGGTTCCCTGAGTATCACTGCCCTTCCCTATGTACTGCAAACTGAGGGATACATTTTTAAATGTATCTTACCACAAACCCAGTGGTGTCCGTGGAGGCTGGGAATGAGCAATGCCAGAGGCAGCTGGTGTTTTGCACTCAGCTAAGGCCTGTTCGTGGCCCTTTCCCCTGTAGAAAGCAGGCAGACCTTGAAGCCCATCCCAACGTCCCTAAAGCATCCCCTGCCAAGGGCAGCACTCACTCTGAGCTCATGAGGTGTAATGAGCACCATCCAAGGCTATCAGCGGGCCAGAGCTGCTGCCTTTCTATAGAGTGTGCAGTACATGGGAAAACGGTAAGACCTGGAGCCCATGGCCCTGAAGTCCTATTCCAGTTCCATCTCTTAGTAGTAATCACAATCACAACTAGCTAGAAAGGTTATTTCCATTCCCTGAGCCTCTGCTTTCTTGTTCTCTACAATGAGCTATTTATATAAAAACCTGACTGTAGATATTTCTTTGTGTGGCCAGCCGCATAATTCTTTGCAGTGTTCAAAACAAGGCTTCAATTTGGTCTGGACAAGTCACAGGGTTTTATAAAGGTGATACCATGTGTGCAGAGTCTGAGTGGATTGGGATGTAGAAAGAACCGGATTTCTGTTCTCAACAACATGTGAGGAACTCCAAGGCTCTACAGTTAACCCTACATCAGGGAGAAGGGTTCCAAGAATCCGCAGAGAACAGAGGGATGAATGGAGGGCCACTGAGGGCTCTCCGAGTGCTTGCATGAGGCAAAGCAGGCCTGCTGGCTCTCACCGTCCGCTCCATGAAGCACGCAAATTTCTTTATCTGGAGTTCAAAACCCTCTGGATTCTGTTTTCCCTGCTGTGCATTTTCCTCCCTCTCAGCCCATACCTTTCATGCTAATAAGGCTATTTTTGCTGTCTGGACCTCCCAGTGTCCCCCTAGCTCCACGCCTTAGCTCAAGTCATCACTTTCACATTGAATTCCTTTTCTGAGTACAATAATCTGGCTCTGTCTTCAAGGTATACTTAATGTGCAATAAACTCTCCATATATGAACCCATCAAGAATTAGCCATTGTGTTCTTTGCTGAGGGCATGTTTAATTTACGTTATTTTATGATACACCTAATACCTTAAAGGCACTGTGTGAAATGTTACAGGATTAATTTAGAAAGCCCAACTTCCATTTAGTAAGAGTTCTAAAGCACAGAGACATGAAAGGAAGAGATTAATTAATCAATTGATACTAGGAAAAAAATATATCCTTAATGTGAAGAAAGTCATAGCTCTTTATACTGAAAAGCACACTAAATAACAAGTTAACAAAATTATGAAAGACTCGTACAAAACATAGCCTAGTAAAATTATATAATTCCACAGATAACAAAAGCAGAACATTTTCAAAGAAATGAACAGACAACACTTTAACATTTTTATATTTGTTTTTTTCATTGGCATCACTAGATAACTACTACAAATCAGAAGCAATATGTTTGAAGCTTCAGAATTCTATACACAGTCAAGGGAAAAAATGTACATATCAAAAAAGAAAAAGTATTTTGGCCGTGCAAACGTGCAGATGACTTATCACACCAAACCTGCTCTGAAGCACTCAAGAATGCACTACAAAAAATTAACCACATGATAGGATGATGACGTGATACCCTCAGAATAAATCATGGTATTGTTAAAAAATAGTTGATACATAATCATTATTAATTAAAGAAAATATAAGGCTATTATAGTAGATGATGACACAGGAGGGAGAATAAACAGAGATGGTACCCTGAAGTTCTTTCAGTAGTCAGAGAAGAGTACGATGAATAACTTCACATGACCACAGAAAAACACGAGTTTTTTTAAAAATGCATTAAACATGTCGCCATACCAAGTACCAAAAGTAGATACTGACCCATAACTCCAAAGCACAGGAGAAAGGAAGAACCAAGGAGCTGGACAGTCACTGCAGTGAAGTAAACTAGCTGTAACACACTGATAGGGAATTTATGATGTGCAAATGTCACTATGACACATAAATCACCTGGAAGAAAACTCCATTCAACTACTAAAACAGGAAAAAAGATCTGGTGCACTAACTGATGGTCCCTTTATTTAGGTCACACGACAAAGATGCAAGAGAGTCTAGCTCTCAGCACACGCCACGAGGACTGAAAAGAAGGTGGAGATGTCCCACTAACATTCAAATCCTGACTTGAGCACTTTTTAGTGCTATTAGTAGTTATTACATACTATTAGTAGTTATTACTGTTAATATCCAAAAATCATGTGAAATCTCAACTATGAGAAATGGAAAACTAGACTTAACTAGTTCCTTAATATAACTCTCTAGAGATTCTCTAAACATGGCTGAGATTATCTTCAAGACCATTGCAGCAAATTCTGTTCCATCTATTTATTTGTCTGAGCTGATTCTAAAGCTGGCATGATTTCTCTTTGCCCGGTCACTGTAGTTCCTTCTCGGTTAATTAAGATAAGTAACTCCAAAAGCCAGCGTGCAGCGAAAGCGCTCATGGTACAGACACTAAACAAGATTAGAAAAATGAACATTCGAAATGGCCATTTAATCTCAAAGCTATACTACAAGGGGAATGTCTCTGATTCCCAAGTGATAGCACACAGATGTCTACATGAGATGATAGATGGAATAAAGAATGCAGGAAGGACTAAAAGTAATGGAGTGCTTATTACAGAGAGCCAGCTCTTTGAGTTAAATCTGGTTTTCCTTTCCCATGGTGCATGAGACCAAGACGACTGGAGAAGACTGGAAAGAAAGAGGGATTTGGAGTCAGAAGTCTAAATTGCAGACATGGTGAGCAGGACAGTTCACCTTCCTGAGCCCTGGTCCTCACTTTTGAGGTACAGGGAGTGGTGCTGACCTTCGGAGTAAATTATACAGATTAAACAAGACGACAAGCAAAGTCCTTTACCAGTTGCAAAGTGTTCCCCAAGGGATCATTTTTTAGAAGCCATGCAATTTGCAACCAAGATCTAGGAGAGTCTGAGAGAGAAATCCTAATATCAAGGTCTGTTCCATACCCTAGACAGTAAGTTACATGTTCATGCAGAGAGAACAGACAAGTGAGAAAAGGGCAAATGTACAGCCCATGAAAGCAGGCCCAGCTCCCCAGCGGCACTCAGTGCTCGAAGCAGCAGGCTGGGCGGACGACCACGGCTGGCCTCCTGGAGCCAAAGGGAGGCCGGCAGACTTGTCTTCCTTCACTCTGCCTGGCCCTGGGGGGCCTCAATCAGTCTTGGCGGGTCTTACTGATCCATCCCTGATCCAAATTTATTCCTTCCTTGTTTTCCCATTTCACATCTTGATGCTTTTCTGAATGATTTGATTAGTAAATTATTCAGTAAAGCAATTGTAAATTATTCTATTTCATCAATTTTACAACCGCTGAAGGAAGCTGTTCAAAGCATCTCTCATGGCGCCTGCTCACTGTGTTCCCAGAGCCCTCCCCCCCGCCACACACAATCTCACTGCGGCTCATAAATGCAGGGAGACTTGAGGTCTGTGCAGCTTCACCCAAGCTCCAGTGTGAGGTGCACTTCTGCTTCAGAGACCATGTGTGGTGTGTTTGCCTTGGGTGATTAGCACACACTAGCTGTGAGACTTTGCCAAATTATCTAACCATTCTTTGCCTCAGTTTCCTCATCCGTAACATAAGGATAATAGCACCTATCTCAGGGATGTTAAGAGCATTAAACGAGTAAATACTTGTAAAGCATTCAAAAGAGTGCCTGGCATATGGTAAGAGCTATATATGTGCTCGTTAAATAAAGACAGACAAGCCCTGCCTGGTGTAGCTCAGTGGATTGAGCGAGGGCCTGCAAACCACACAATCACAGTTTGATTCCCAGTCAGGGCACATGCCTGGGTTGCAGGCCAGTTCCCGGTTCCCAGCAGGGGACACATGAGAGGCAGCCATACATTGATATTTTTCTCTCTCTCTCCTTCCCTTCCCCTCCCCTCTAAGATAAATAAATAAAATCTTTTAAAAAAATAAAAATAAAGACAGACATTATTTGTAGGTAAAATCATGAATGAATCCATAATAACAAACTTTTAGGTAAAGGTGAACATATATTACATATTTATTGTACACGAATACCGCAAGGGTGTTTGTCTCGGAGACACTATGTCAAAACCCATAGAGCTTTGCAGAATAAACACTCATCTTTAATGTATATGAAGCTGAAAAACCATTTGGGAGGTCAGGGGATTCCAGGATGGAATGCAGACTGTGACAAATGAATCTAACTGTATCACAAATGTAGTATAAATGAAACCCCCTCACTGAAGGAGTGCGGACAGAGAGTGTTGATCTAAGAGATTTTGGAAATGAATGAAATCTGTAAGACTCAAGGCAAAAGAAACCATACATTAGCACTGCACTCTGGTTGTTAAAGTCATTTTCCGTGGGGGTAGGCGTTAATCCTGGTGCCGCTCCACATGTATACTGGAATGTCACAATTAAACAAGCGGATGGTGGACGGTGGGAGCCAGGGTTCTGGTTGCTGAGTGAGAGCTTACAAACAAGCACAGGGAGAAGGCCAGAATAATCTGCGAGATAACAGACTGTGGCAGGGGGTATCACAGGAACTCACAGTGAGCCTAACAGAGATACAGACGGTCACACACGACTCTGTGTACATACACATATGTACTCCTCACTCTGTCAATGAAGAGGGCTTGAAGAAACAACCCCCAAGCAACAAGAAACAGACCGAGCACCGAGAATTGAGTTTTGAATGGTCTTCTCAATAAAAGAACTAGGAATCCTGGGAGAAATGGCTGCTTCTCATGACCTCGTTCATCTAGACCTTATTGCCTCCCAGTGGCAGGCACCGTCCCCAATACTATCACGTTGGGGGTTAGGACTTCAACATCTGAATTCTAGGGGGACACATACATCTGTGAGGGTGTTTCTAGGTGACCGAGAAAAGCACTGTTCTCCCCAGTGTGGGTGGGCCTCGTCCAATCAGTTAAAGACTGGAACAGAACAAAAAACTGAGCAAGAAAACCCCTCCTGTCTGACCGCTCTGTGGGGACACTGGTCTTTTTGCACTGACTCTGATTTTCACAGAACTGCTCATTTGACCACCTTCTTCAGATCACCCAAGGAATACGTAAAAAATGACTGAACAGGTAAGTTACGCTATATTTATTCATAGTTTGTTAGTGACCAAGAATTCCAGGAAAAGTCTTCTCAATGACTCTTTTCATTCATTTGGCATAAACACAAACTTTTAATATTACTCAAAATGGCCCTGGCTGGCGTAGCTCAGTGGATTGAGCGCGGGTCTGCAAACCAGACAATTGCAGTTCGATTCCCAGTCAGGGCACATGCCTGGGTTGCAAACCGGTTCCTTGCAGGCTAACTACCAGCAGGGGATGAACAAAAGGCAACCATACATTGATGTTTCTCTCCCTCTCTCCTTCCCCTCTAAAAATAAATAAATAAATAAAATCTTAAATATTACTCAAAATGTCCCTTCTGTACAACTCAGTGGTCACCGCCAGTAGGACAATGGGGCTGTGAGGATGCACTACGCTCTGTACATCAAGTTCTTCGTCTTGCCCCCAGACTGAAACCCCAAGTCTTTCTTCCCAGTGTACAAAACAGAAGTGGCACGCTCAACGTCCTCAATGCACGTGCATGTACTTTTTTTCTAGACACTTATAAACCAGTCTAAAATACCTTTGGAAACAGCATGGTATTCTGAATATAGTTCTTAATACTATTTTCATAAGAAAGGTTTCAGAACTGTTGCCTCTTGAAGTCAAAGGAAGTTGCCAGAGAGTGTGTGGGCGGGGGGAGTTAAAGAAGAAAGAGAGTAAAACAAAATTCTTTTGTTTGCCGGTGGTTTTTGCACCTGGGGATTTTTCTTTCTGATGGCAAAAGGATCAGACTTAGCCGAAGCAGTGGGTACATTTAGCATTTGCAAATACACAGGGCATTGTTCTGCCTCCCCCACGGTATCTAAAGTGGAGGCACCACAGGTGGAAATGGCCCTAGCATGCCACAGGTATCGTTAGTATCAGAAACTACCCGCCACCTCTCTGAACGCAGGACTTTAAAAACAACTCCAACCACGCACTATCAAGTTTCCGGCTCTGCTTACCATATTCATTCTCACCGTTGAAGCAGAAAGCGTGTTTCTTATTTATCTGACTTTCATTGAGGAGAGGAAAGACGTACTGTCAGTGACTCTGAACACCACCCTGTTGGTATGCAAGGTGAAATCTCAGGTAAAACTCGGATACACCTCAAGCGAGTTAGGAAGAGGACGCAGTCGAGAGTATAAATGAACTTGCTTGTTCGGGCAGCTTTCGGCATGCGCCACCCTCCTGAGGGCGACAACCTGAACTTGCAGGGGTCTCCTGTCCTCCCAGCACCTTCTGGAGGTTCCCCCACCACCCACAGAACTGCATACTCCTTGGTCTTTTCTGCAAAGACTGAGAATGGTTTCGTGCACCTTAAGTCACAAAAGCCCAGAGAAGAAGACACGAACCCAAGGAATGAATCCAACTTCTGATGCCTAGCGTGCACAAGAATGCCTCTCCTCATGGTGGTGTTTTGCAGGAAGGACTCAAGGGGGGACAGCAGCCCTAAGTGGACAGCACTGCCCTCCCACGTACGGAGGGTCCGGAGTGACAACAGGAGGTCCAAAGACCACCGGCCCAGTGCTGGCTCCTCCACATACTGTCTCTGTGTCCTCTGGCAAGTCTCTGCTCCTGAGACTCAATTTCATTGTGTCCAAAATTAGACTAATAACCAAAAAGTAGTAATAACAACAATCCACTGTTATGAGTCAGGCAACGTGCAGGCCACTTTTCTTAAAGCATCTCCTCCAATTTTCCAAAGGCCAAGAAGGGACTGTTACTATTGCTAATTTGCAGACGCAGACATCGAGGCTCAGAAAGATGAAACAACTTGTCCACGTCATAGATGAAGAATGTGTGGGAAAAGGATCTGAATCCCCATATGTCTCCCCAAAGCATGTTCTCTCCAAAAGCAACACTGCTCTTCTGGAATTCTCCTTCTTCCTCCTTCCCTCAGGTGGTCACGGGAACCACATCAGAGAAAGTGTAGCAACACAAAGTGGGTGTAACATGACACTGTAGGCTACCTTTCACATCCTAGGTTATCGACAACTGTGGGGAAAGGAAGAGAGGTGGGGAGGGAGGACGCCTTCCTAGGTAAAAATAGATGCGCACAAAGGCAGCTCAGACCAGTGTATTCTTGATTCCAAGGATGAGTCAATAACCACAGCCAGGGCTTTGGCAAGGGCTGACTTATGATTCTAGAATCCAAAGCCTTAAAAAAGGAAGTTCTAGAGTTCAGAGAGAGCATTGTGGAGAAGAGATACTGGGCCAGGCTGTGGGAAATGGCCTCCATGCGCAGTGTCCCCTGGAGAACCTCACGGGGTCCCTGGGAGCTCTCTGGAGCATACAGCTTCTGGCAGCCCCATGAACAATGCCACAACTGCAGTGAGCCAGCGCCAGAAGGAAACCCTTCCTTCCTGTAAAATTGGCCCCGACTCACACCCAAAAGGAAAGCCCACTGACCGCGGTAATTGACCTGTGGCTTCTGTTCCAAAGAAGAATGTGGCCTTCAGGGGCCAAATTACAGGCTTACGGGATTTCCCAGCCATAAACAGCTAGTCAACAGTACATGGCGAGGGCTGTGCCCCCTTCTGGAAGGGGGCTCTTACAAATCTTCGGTATTTAACATGTGGTCCAAGACTCTGTTTCTAACGCTCTTACAAATCTTCACGGTGTGCCCAGTCAGGGGGAGAGGTGGGGGCGGGGTTTGGTTTGTTCTGTTTTAATCTGATGACCTTCCGGAAACACTGACTGTGGAAACACGCCTCTGTCGTTACTGGTATCACTATCCCTTTCTTGTTCCGACTTTGGAGTCGTGGTTTGCACAGAGCTGACTACCAATTTCTCATTTCCACTTGACACATGGAGTTACCTAATTACCCCCAAAAGGGCCTTTTCTTAAGATTTGACCACAGACGTAAGATTTATATAAATTATAAACATATACATTTTATACATACATATTTATATACACATGCATGTATATATATACACAGCAAAAAATACATGTCATTCCAAAAACCTAAGGAAATTATTTGTGTATTCCCAATCCCCTTTCAAACTGAAAAAAAAGTATGTGTGTCTATTTCTACATGTATGTGTGTGCATGCAAGTGTGCGTGTAATATTTTTAGAAGGAGTGAGCAGAGCCACTGGCCGAGGCGGCCCCAGGTGCACGGCAGGGGAGCCAGAGAGGCGGCCTGGTCGCCCAGCACCGGCCGAGCCCGCAGCAGCTCTGAGTCCCGGGGGCAGGACACCTCAGCAGTGCCGTTTATTCCATGCCACTCAGGAGCAGGGACAGCTAGGGCAGACAAAACCAAGAAGCTTCACTTTCTCAAGTCCAAAATGCAAACCTGCCCAAAACTACAAATAGAGGATTGAGCTTCTCTGTCAAAGACTCAATCAGCGCCGGCACAATGGAGACGGGGCAGCAGGGAGAAGGCGATTCCAAGGAAACATCGTCTTGGATGCTCGCANTGTGTGCATGCAAGTGTGCGTGTAATATTTTTAGAAGGAGTGAGCAGAGCCACTGGCCGAGGCGGCCCCAGGTGCACGGCAGGGGAGCCAGAGAGGCGGCCTGGTCGCCCAGCACCGGCCGAGCCCGCAGCAGCTCTGAGTCCCGGGGGCAGGACACCTCAGCAGTGCCGTTTATTCCATGCCACTCAGGAGCAGGGACAGCTAGGGCAGACAAACCCAAGAAGCTTCACTTTCTCAAGTCCAAAATGCAAACCTGCCCAAAACTACAAATAGAGGATTGAGCTTCTCTGTCAAAGACTCAATCAGCGCAGGCACAATGGAGACGGGGCAGCAGGGAGAAGGCGATTCCAAGGAAACATCTTGGATGCTCGCACACCCCCACTACTAATAAACTCAGCACACAATACAGGCGATCTATTCTGCGGTCTTGGAAATAAAAAAAAAGTAAGATACAGTCGTGCACAGGCATCAATCTTTCATAAATAATCTAGTAATTGCCATACATTTATAATCAGGAGAAGATATGAGTATCCAAAGCATAATTCTCTCTAGCACAAGAAGCTGGCCTATGCTTTCAATGGAAAATAGATATCTGTTTCTAGTAAACTGAGTTTAGACTCACTAATTCTTCACGAGACTGTAAGCTCAGGCTGATTGATTCAGTCAAGCGGTGTACCTGGGCTTGAATTCTTAAGTTAATTGTTCACTGCGAGGGTCATCCCACCCCATTTTGGCCATCACCTCATTACTGCTGGGTTCTTCACATCAATTCCTCATTCATCCCACATGCAGAAACTAACCAACGACTCAGAACATCTTTTATTTTCTTTGGGGGGAATAGTTACTTTGGCAGGAAACGGGTATGAACAAATGGAACACGAGTCTAGAGCAAAGCGGCCCTTCTCTGCGTGGGATAAAAGACCAGAGATGAGATGAGTCATGAAACGCCCTGGGCTGGAACTTCCAGAACAAGGAAACCTTCCAGGGACCAAGAGGGAGGAACCTGGTGACCCCTCCCCTATTTTCAGGCCTGGGTGTAGAGCAGTGTTTTCTCCCACGACACAACAACACAGTGTCTATTTTAGTATAATGACAGAGACACCACAGAGTTACACAAAGTCATCTGAGTGCCAGGATGACAAAGCACATTGCAGGGCAAGCCAAATCCATTTCGCTGAGGCAACGTCTGCATCTCTAGCTCGCTTCAACCAACTTCTGGATCCACTGGGAAATCCAGGTGGAAGATGGGAACACACCCAGGACACTGGCCATGCCATTTGCATTTTGAACAGTATGTCTATTTTTGTCACAGCCTCCAAGCCTGTAACAATCACAGCCCCCTCTTGAATGTTTTCTTTGGTCCTCGCACTTACTAGACGCATGCATATATGAGGCCAGTCCTCACAATAATTATGCTAAGTACATTAGCTTTTAAAATGAGGAAACAAGCGCCCAGGGAGATTAAGCTTAAGCTCACTCGGCAGTAAGTGACAGAGCCGAAATTCCCTCTGGCTCTGAATCCTGTGCTCCAGCTACTACATCCTTTTCTACTTCCTTTTCACTCTTGACAAAGCTCAACAGAAAGGTGCCACTTGTCAGGACTTCCACTTGCCTTGATTACTTCACCATCCAGTTCCCACTATGGAGGCCTGCCCCATCTAGCATGCGCAAGCCTGGATGGAGCGGTCGCTAACCCTGGAGAGGTTTACTATGGGGAAGTCCACCTGACTCTCCTTCATAAGCCACATTTCACAGTCACTTGTACCACCAATAAGAGCAACATTCTGTTTTCTACTTACCTTATTCCTTTATCCGATTTCTCAGTCGGTTCGATATGCCACTGGGGAAGAGGGATGTTACGGATGAGGTGCACATAATCAGCTGAAATTGCTCTTTCAGAAAATGTGCTCCTACACTGGGCAGATTTTGCCTCTGCTCACTGAGCAAGAGTGCTCCCTACACAGACCAACACTGTAAGCAAGTATAGTAGGTGTTTAGCCTGCACGCGTGCACATGCACACGTGTGTGTACAGAGAAATTAGGTTAAGAACATATGTGTTAATTTATCTCTGGGGAACAATTTTAATTATAAATGAACCTCCTTTATTCCTTAAGTAGGCCCAGTAGGATGTCTGTTTGGCAGTGCCAACTTTTTTCTTTTTTCTTTTTTTTAAGCAGTTGGTTAGAAATGTTTTTTTTATAACTGAAAGCGATAAAACTCTTCATTAAAAAGGGAGAGGAAAATTCTATATATCAGATTGAAATTCTCCCCTATAACAATGAGTCATTAAGATTTTATTTTGGCTTCTCTTTTTGCCCTGATTAATTAATATTAAGACCCCCCCCTTCAATTGACAGACGGAAAACAGTAACGTAGCTCGCTGTTTACCGAAACCGAGGAAGCGCCCAACACACACAGCTCGTGATGTGCGGAGCCCAACACCCAGCTGCTCCAGGGCTCCCTTGAGTACGGCAATCAGTGTATTTTCTTAGCAAGAGGAAAAACACTTCACAGCATGTTCAGTTAGTAGCTGTTTTGGGTAACCTCTTAAATGATGAAAGTCAATAATGAGGGTAGTCAAATGACGACTTCAAACTCACCCAGGGACGACCAGGTGAAGATTCTCCATGGGCCAGGTTACCAATCACTGCAAGGAAGGAGAGCAGGTTTATGATCAGATGGCCCACAGCATTAATCAATAGCTGAAAATTCAATCATCAAGGATTCATTCCAGTGCCGACTGACCCGTATTTACATGTTAATGGTCACGTACAGAGTAAGAATAATTGCTGGGAATAGAGACTCTGAACTGAGGGAGACATAAGGGGCCACCTAACTTTGGGGCTCCATGGACAGCAAATGGATCACCCGGAACCACGCCCACAACCTCCATGGTTTACTTCAATGTGCGCCCTGTGTGCCACTGCCCCAAACTCCGACACCTGCAGTTCAACTAGGTAACAAAAATGAGCAACGTGGGCTCCAGGTAACTAGTTCACACAACTTGTCCTCTAAACTTGCAGCAGGACTGGCTACAGGATGTGCCAAGTCCAATGCCAAAGGAAAAGGCAACGTTGACTCACACACCCCTCGCTGAGTCCGTGTACATGCTGTGTATGGTGCTGGCTCCTGGCCCACCAACTTCCAGAAGCCCCTTCCACAAGGTGCTGAATTGGCTCACCACGTCCCAACCATGAGGCTAGCACCTCCACTCACAGCAAGCAGACACGGTGCCTCCAGGCCAGGACACACTACGTACCCAGACAAGGAGTAGACGAGAGGCTCACTCCTAGTCAGTCGTCCACCAGCAAGCACACTGGCCCGGCCAGCCCAGGGTGACACTGATGCACCCACGTCCTGCTCCAAGATGCCATGAAGCGTGTACGTGCAATCCTGACACTCCCCCACGTGCTCAGGAATCACGAGGGAGGGGTGCAGCAGGGCAGGGCCCATGGGGACAATGATGTCCGAGCCTGAGCAGAACTCCTGGGGCTGACAGTAAAGCCTTCTGGAAGACTTACACTGACCCCCATGGCTGAGATGGCCCTCCTTCTTCTCCTTACGGTCAATGCCAACAGCCTTCCCTCTGGGAACAGGGATATCAAAACCCCCACATGATTTTTACTACTGTGTACACAAAGGGACTCATTTTCAGGCCCCAGGCTACAGCATGGACCACTGGGAAGACATGTGATTTGAAACAATACCCAGCTACATTAATTGTCCTGGCCATGTGACCTTGGAAAATTACTTAACTTCTCAGTGTGTTATACCTTCTGTAAATTAAATCAGTCAAATCTCATTGCATAATGTTGGTCATAAGGAGCAAACGTCAAAGAACATGACTCTGTATAGAGACTGGTTAACAGGACACAGAACATGTTAGACTATGCTTGCTCACTCTTTTCTTCCGACTTTTCTCACAACCTGGCCCAACCCTGCCTTAGAGGCCACGGACTAAACTACTTACTATTAACTGAGTCCCTGGCTTCCACATCTACCCAATTTCCATGTACAGAAGGACTCAAATTGGAAAATATATAGCTTTATGACCACATTGTGCCCGACTGACTGACTAGTTTAAATTCCTTATGCATTAACAGAGGATAAGGGCAATTATGTGGTTTGGTGTTCCTCGAACGCGAGCCAAACCCTGAGCCAGAATCTCCAACCTCTGTTGAAGGACCTACCATACAGGCTGACACTTTCCACGCACGCTCTCGTTTTATAATCACAGCAACCCTGCCATGTTACTTTCATACACTGAGGCAGAGAGATGGTAAGTTTCTTGCCTCAAGAAAACAGCAGGGCAGGAAGTCAGACTCGAATCTCACTGGCCTACACACTTCTCCAGATAACGCTATTCGTTTGGCAAGAGGCTACGTGGAAGCCCCTGATCGGGAACAGCACAGCGGGCCTCACATGCACTGTTGTACTGAGTCAAGCCTGAGGAGGAGCTGTTTGGCAAATAAAATCAGGATCACCCTGCATTCGAGGAACCCACTCAGTGTGTTCCTTTAAAAATAACTGTTGAGAAAATCTACTGGCACCATCACACATAAAAATGTGAAGACAGTAAGCACTGCTGTGCTGTATCTCTTGAGAGACTCAGAAATGTAAAACTCACAGCAGCGCTGGTCTTCACAGAATCTGTTGTTTGGTTTTCTTTTTGCTGTGCACGCTGAAGTTAATTGCATATCCCCAAAATGTCCCAGATCAGTGTTATGGACAAGAATGTTTTTCAAAATTTAGTTTGGCAGAAATAGACATGTTAACGGATTTATATAAATCCTGTTAAGGAGGGGAATACATTAGGGCTACTGTGTTGTTACAATACTCTTTCCTCTGGAGGTTGGAATGTACAAGGAATGTCAACTGCATCATCAAAATGATGAAAAAGGTTCACTCACCTCCTTGTGGGTGACATGCTTGCACAACAGATTTGGGGGGTGCAAGAGGAGCCAGTGGGCAGGTTGTCACCAGAATCTAGAGCTGAGGCAACTGTTTGGGTCTGTGACCAAAGTTGGGAGTGGTGGCCAGCAAGGCAAAGAGGTGGTGAGGTCAACACCACGCTGGGAGGTCACAAGCAAGCTGGAGCCAAGCAAGATGGATCAGAAGCCAAGAGCCCAGGTCCCTGAAGACAAAGCACAGGAGACAATCACCAGGTGACACAGCAGATCTTCCTCCCAGACCCCTGATTATCCAAGGCATCTACAGGTACTACCTGTGACTAGATGCTCTGAAAGCCAGGTTGTTCCAGGTATGTTCAGCAGACTCTATGAATGATAGCCCCTCCGACTGCACCGTCCATCATCTTCGATTTCTTTTGTTTCTCAAGTGCTATCAATTTACCTACAAAGAGCTCTAGAGCCCTCCTCTTTCCTTCCTTCCCTCTGTGGTGGTCCTTATCTCCATTCATCCAGATCACAGTTTCCTACAACCAGACTTTTCACCTCTGCTCTCCTCCAGCCTCTCCCAGTACCTCCAACCCTAACCATTTTATTTCTCTGATTAGAGGCTTGGATCGTGTCTGGGCCTTTTGGCTAAGATCAAGTGATTAGAGACTTGGAGCCCACAGTCTACAACCCTTTGCTGGTATTGATGTTGATGTTGAAACCAATACTAATGAGCTGCTGTGTGCCTGGCTCTGTCACAAGCCCCAGGGATAAAAGGAGAATAGGGCAGAGCTCTTTCCCCCCAGAGAGCTCACCACACTCTGGAGAAGAAAATCAACTTCGTCTCCTGGCATCCAACTCTATTCGCATCATGTTCCTGCCACAGTGTATTAATTTGTGCTGTTTAGTAAGTTCTTGCCTCTGCCTGTCATTCCTCTGCACGGGAGATGCCCATTGGCCCTTCAACAGCCAACCCACTATTATCATGCACATAAAATTCTTCTCAGTTCCATAAACAGAAATTTGTCTTGTGGGTGTTCCTGGAGTGCTCTGCATTTCTCTTTATATAGCTATCTCATTCATTGTAAGTATTGGCTTTAAAATTTTTCTCTTCCACTAGACTTTATCCATTTTTCAAGCGTAAGAACCATATTCTGTTCACAATTGCATTGCTCAAGAGCTAACAGAGTACTGAAATAGACAAGGTATTAAAGAAGCACAGGTTTTTTTAAAGATTTTTATTTATTTATCTTTAGAGGGGAAGGGAAGGAGAGGGGAAAAGAAACATCAATGTATGGTTGCCTCTCATGTGTCCCCTACTGGGAAATGGCCTGCAACCCAGGCATGTGCCCTGACTGGGAATCGAACCGCGATCCTTTGGTTCGCAGGCCCGTGCTCAATCCACTGAGCTACACCAGCCAGGGCAGAAACACAGTTTTTAAAAAATAATTTCTTAATTAATGTATACATGCAGACAAGGTTTAGGAACTCCGATGGAAATTTGACATAAAAGACTCACACAAGCATCTATATTCCTCTCAGTGTACTGCAATCCAAAGGCGGAATACCAGGGAAACACCAGTTCTAGGAATGTAATTATCATAGTTTTAAATGACTTGAGAGGAATCTATCTACCACATAAATAAATTATTTCCTCAAAAACATTCAAGTCATATTTCTAATTCTCATCAGCAAGATCATCTATTCCTGTCTCCTTAATCTTTTCTTTGGCCTGGTGTTAAATTGACCGTATTAGGTAATTTTTTCCGTCTAACGAAAGGCACGTTTCGGGCAGGTGGGAGGTGGATCGAGCTCTCCTTCAACTCCCGAGCCACCCTGGGAGCACCCCCGAGGGCTTGGCTACCAGAGACGGAGGAGAAAGTCGATAACTGACAGCAGGGGCAGGGAAAGAGCCCAGGCATCGATCACCTCTGAGGACTGGGGCGTTGAGACTAAGCCACAGAATTCCGCACCTCATTAACTCTCTTTGTGCTGGAAGGGAGGCATGTTTTTAAATGATTTGGGATTCAAAGTGTGAAGGAGATTTTAAGACAATTTAACTGAACCCAGAGTTTCTCAGCTCAGTAGACATTCTGGACCAGATCATTCTTGGTGGAGGTGGGTGGGGCGCTGTCCTCCGCACTGTAGGATATTTAGCAGCACCCCTGGCTCCTACCTAGTTAGGCGCCAGTAGCAAGCCCAGTCCTGACAACTAAAAAAGTCACCAGACATGGTCAAATGCCCCCTTGGTGGGGGGGGCAGGAAGAGAGGCTAAACTGACCATGCTGGAGAAACACTGATCAAACCCACCACACATGAAAAAAAAAATGCCTCTAATTTCTTTACAGAAAACTGCTCTTTCAAATGCTTTAATAATGACATAGGGTAGAAGAGTGTCCAATTAATACTTAGGCAAATAATGCTGTTCGCACTATCCTACAGAGATCACCTCTAACCCCCGCGGAAAGAACGTGGACTAGACTTGTATACAACCTCAGTTGAAGGTCTATTCTGGGTGAGCAGTGGAGGCAACCTGCCATGTGGCCAACTTCTCCTTTCTCGGTGTTTCTAGACACAGGCTGGGGCTTGCTCTGCGGCCAGATCAGAAGCATTCGCACAGAGCACAGATGGATGGCGAGGACCTTGCCGCACAAGTGAGTTAACGGCACGGTGACATCCGAGATGGAACAGTCTTATATAAGAAATCTGTGGAGAAAAAGAGGCCAGAGATAGGGCCTGGGGAGTGGACTGAGGCAGGGATGAAGTGATCCAGTTCAGACGTGATTGTAAATACCCTACAGACAATCACCAGAAGCACTGGTGTGGGCAAGCAGGAATGAGGATCAATCTGTGTCAGAATGGCCACTCTGAAAGCACAGGAGCAACTTTGTTGGAGACTGAAGGATTTAGGGACAGGAAGATGAACCAGGATGCCCTGCTACCATAATTCAGGGGAGAAAAGAGCCTGAGGACACAGGAGACAGACAACTGGGGTCCTAGGAGTCGCAGCAAGAAAGGGACCAGGGAGAGGAGGAGGCTGCCCACAAAAGAAACCAGGTGTGAAAATTTGCCCAATGAGAAGTGCTAAACTAGCCCCACACCTCCTGAGTTTGCATGGGCCTCACATGCCTGTATTAACTCTAAATAAAGGCTCAGACGGGACAACACCGGAAAAGAGACCTGACGGTCGAAAGCATCAGTGCTCTGCCAGGTGCCGCACTGGACATGGCACACGTGCTCTCTCAAGGACTATGTATGTGCCAGAGCTCGCTGGTATCCCTGCTCATTGGTGCCCTTGCCCAGCGGTGAGGCCAGACATCCACCCATCCACCCCTTTCTTGGACTGGCCCTGAGGATCCCCCCCAAAAGGCCCATTTGGCTCCATTTCTCCCGCCCAGCAGCCACATGAACCACTCCTTGGGTGATGTCAGCCCTGCAAATCAACTCAATGAATGAGATCAAAACACAAGCCAAAGGTGTCAGGTCTTCTTCCCCCTGATTTGCACAGATCGAAAACTGCTCTGGGATTTCTGAAGGGAACCGCTCAGGCTCTTCCCTCCCAGCACCGCACTGGGCTCAAATGCCACCAGACCACGCTTGCAGACGGCCACGATATTCTTGAAATGTCAGAGGCGGCACTGTGAGCCCCTGACCCTCCGTCACATTCTGGGCAATGTGTATTGATTTCAGGCACTGTTTCAGAGCAAAACTGAAAGCGTGTGACTTTGCAGCTTGTCAAGCACTCAGGCTGGCCTTTGACAAGGAGTTCTGCAGGAGCAGCCCCACGCCGGGTGCCTTTGAAAGCAGAGCCAGGCCCCCGAGACTGGTTTCCTCACTCTCCGAGATTCGATCCATGATGCAGCCAGTCAGCATTTCCACTCTTTTAACAAGTGCACACAGAGTGCTCAGGGCAGGAGAAATGGAAGGCCTCCCGGCACCGGTGTGGAGGAAGATTAAAGCAGAATAAAAATGTCAACAAGCTCTGATGTCTCTGTCTTTGGTACTTTTCGAGGAACTGTTCTCCTGTAGAGAAAGTTGGTGTTTGTTCAGCAGACATTCGCTACACATTACGGCAGGCTTTGGGGGAGGGACAAGAGGATAAATAAGGAAGTCTTTGCCTCAGGGAAATGCGCAGTCTAGAAGGAAAAACAGACATGGATTCAGATGCTCTGAAGGAGCAAATCAAAGTGAGAAGGAGGCGGCAAGACGCAGGCTATGTACTGACATTCAGGTGAGTAAAATTCCCAGACCAGTCCCAGATGGGTTATTAAAGAGAGAAAATGTTAGGACCAAAAAGACATGGATATTCTGCCAGCTAGTTGATGGTGAAATCCTCATATCCATAGAAAACACTTGAATTTAAAGTCATCATCCAATAGATCATCTATCCAGCGAAATATTCTCTCCACATTTTAAATCCAAATGACACTGGGGTGATTAGGTTAATCTCAGAGTTTCAAATTTTACAACCCTACACTTTACACATGGGATACAACTCTGTAAACCATCCTGTCATGAAAAGGCGCAGAATGTGAGAACAAAGTGGCCTTCGAACAGGAACTGGGCCCAGGGCAGGGAAACTGACATTGCAGGTAACCTTGGGGTTTCTCTCTTCAACCTCAGAGAACCACAGGAAGAAAAGGCAAAAGTAGTGGTGGAAATACAGTAACATAGGTGTTTGAGATGGTCTGAATGGTATCTATTTTTAATGCTCTGGGTTTAAAAATAACCAGTGAGCCCTTACTTGGTACCATTTTTCACAAAGTTGCTAAATTTCCCTGTGTCATCTTGCATAGTATCTTAAGGGTATCGGTGTCCCCAGTGCTTAGGTATTAGACAGGAAAGGGAAAAGAAATGCCTAAGGGAATGCATATAATGAAAGACCTCTAAACATAAGCTAAATGATTAAATAAATTAAGCCAAAGGCCACCTACATATTTATAGGAGAATCTCAGACTATTTGTTCATGCATTTCAATCATTACGTCAACAAACCTTTACTGAATCCCTCAGATTTGCCAGGAACTGAACTGAGAGGCTGGTATTTCAGAAGCTGGCCACCCAGGAGATCATGCTAGGAATGCGTATTGACTTAAAATAGTAAGTAAACCTTCTCATCTTTTTCATAAATTAAAAATAAATAACAGTCATTCTGCTTCTACTTCTCTCTCAGTCAATCAGTCAATTGTTTATCCAACCAAGATTGAAGCATCTGCTCCGTGCCAGGCATTTCCCAACGCCTTTGGGGAATACCAGAATGAATAGAATGCAACCCATGCCTTTAAAGAGATCCAGTCAAGAATTTCTGATAATTCCAGTTCATTGGAATCCATACGATAATTATTACATAAACAAAATGCTATAAAATGTACCAGCAAGAGGTGGGAGGAATGGGGCAGGATTTTCAAACTTTTGAGGAAAAAAAAAAGAAGTGATGTTTGATGTCACCAACTACGTGAAGGACTCTCCCAGGCGAAAAAGAAAAGGTAGAGAAAGGAGCGTTCTTGACTGACATCCACACACGCTAGGGGGCCCAGGGAGTCCGGCCAGGGGTGCGGAAGAACCATGTGCTCTGAACAGGGGACCTGATGCACCCCACAGCGTGAGGCACCAAGGGCAAGATCCTGGCAGCTCGAAGGCATTTAGACTTACTCCAGCCACACCAAGGGCGCTTTCAGACACCCATGCCCACACGTCATCAAGCACAGCTCACACATCTAAGTTTGGCCCCAGAACAAGTCTATCGACAAGCAAAGAGCCATTTCACTTTGCTCAGAGAATGAAACGCTCCAGTCCTCCGCACTGGGCTGAATTTTGAGAGGCAGAAACGTTTTGTCAATGGAGACACACAGGGCATCACTATAGTGCCATACCTGACCTGTGTCGTTCCCCCACGCATTTATTTGACAGCTTCCCATCAGTCCAGGCAGGGCGCCAGGCACCACGTCAGACCCTTGGAGCGTAAACCGTGATGCAAACAGACATGTAAGGGTCTGACAGAAGAGGTGGGAGGTCAGACAGTGTAAGTGCCGGCTGTCAGACAGGCTCCACAGCAGGGATCACTGATGCTCTGGGAATGAGTGGCCCGTGGCATTGCGTTCGACAAGCCCACTTGGGGGTGGTCACAGCCAGGGTCCCTGCGCGGGCCTCATCACACAGAGCCACTGGGTCTCCCGTGGATGAGCTCTTCCATCTGGGTGCACACTGACAGCAAGGGGAGCACGTCCTCCCCCGTGTGACAGAACTCATTCCAAAGTCACCACTTTCTCTGTTGGTCTAGGGCGACCCTGGAATCTTGTCCAGAAAACTCCCATTGGAAAGGAGAGCAAATGTGTGTCACTGAAAAGCTGTGACGGACCCCATCACTTTGGTCAGTAGATGGGAAATTCAAGGGCAGCTCCTGAGTATAATTACCCATTTAGTCTTCAACACAAAATCACTGAGTTCATGAGGGAGAGCCATTCCACACACAAACACTGTGATAATATAAAAAGGGAGTCGGACAATAGATTTCACAAATGGAACAGATAAGTAGCAGAAATTTTCTTTTGCCACCACTTTATGCCTTGTGATGATATACATGCTACAAATTCATAATCACCTCTGAGCTAGGATTTATATACTGGTATTCTTTTCCTAGAGTCACAAGCTCTCCCCAACCTTCACAGATTCCTCATTAGAGCTTCTTGGGCACCTGCAAAGAGCACGGGGCTAGGAGTCAAAAAAAAGTGGGTTATCTCTTAGACTCAATCACAGACTACTTTTTGTGGGCAAAGTTGTTTAATCCCTGCTCAATGTTTCCAGGCTAACAGCATGTAAACAGTGGCACTCCTGCCAGCCCCAAACTCCCAGCCTGCTGGGAAAAGCATTGGGTTTAGAGTTAAGAGGTTCAAGTTTGATTCCGGTTTTGCCGCCGACTGGCAAATTACTTCGGGTAAATCACATAACCTCACTGAGACCTAGGTAATTCGCCCATCAAGGGGGCCTAATTCCACCTGCCTCATAAATTCGTCCTGAATCAAGTAAGACAAAGTCTTTTAGAAACCACAACCACTTGCAGTAGTGTAAGGTATTATTAATTAGGATTGAAGAGGATCACAAGTAAGGTCTTATAACTACAGTGTTTTGCAGAGCCCTTAGTACATGCGACACTGAATTTCTCAAGCAGCCAACCGTGCTGCACGCATTGTCCACAATCAGCTTTAACCCATAGGACATTTGGGACTAGGTCCTTTTAGCGCCAGCTGAGGAAAAGGCTGGGGGACCCTAAGGGGCAGGCTGGCTGGGCAGCCCCAGTTGCCTTGCACTGGGTGTATCCAAGGAGGATGGGATGATGCTAAGACTGAGTGATGGAGGAGCAATGGCTGGTGCTTCTCAGTATGGGGGAAGGGAGGACGGAGAATAAGACGCTCCTTCCTGACCCAGGAATCTCAGGTTTAATAGTAAAAGGGGCTTTGTGCCACCCGCCCTCTGCCGTGGTCAGACCAGTCCAGCACTCAGACCAACACCTGGTCAACAAGAACCAGCAGAAATCTTTCTAGGCTAATGACACAGGAGACTGAACACCAGAGCAGCCTCTGAAGGAGTCTCAGGTTCAAACCCAAGTCCATTCACTTCACTGCCTCCCTCTCAGGCTTCTCCTGGCTGACGGGCTGATCCACAGCACAGGTGGAAAAAAGAGGGAGACACGCTGCCCCAGTACCCGCAAGTGTCCCCAGCATACTGGACTTCTTGACCTCGCACTGGCACCTCCAGCTCTAGCCTTGGTTGGGGGGCTGTGGGCGGGGCTTCCACCACACCCCCTGCCAAGCCAAAGCCTGGGCCCACAGGCAAGGATTCTGCAGCCTCATCTCCCCGGGGGACTTTTACAGCTCTGCCGTAGTAATTACTTTTTTTAAGGTCAAGATTTACATGCTTATTTTGACGGGTGTTTCTTGGCCTGATCCAGATTGGGAAAAAGAAAATAAAAAAAGGACACAAACAGATTAATAGTTCGCAAGTGAGATCTACTGCTCATTTGAGGAAATCTCTAATGAGAACCTTGCTTTATTTCATTGAAAAGGGCAAGAAAGAGTGACATTTCTGCTGGGCTTGGGGCGCCCACGGGGCCAAAACGCAAGTCCCAGAAAAGAACATCTGGTTGGCAAACACAAAGGAACACAACACCTGCAAACTCCTCATGTGTTTACTCTGTGACTGGTTGTCTACTATCCACACACACCAAAAAAAGATGTTTTGGGGCTGGAAATGGGCTGTCGATGCCAAGAACGTCTGGTGTGATAACGCGGCCTGTTTACCTTGGAACTCTCCCCGCCCGAGCATGGGCGGGCCCTGCTGAGCCAAGGCAGCTTTGGAACAGTTTTCTGCCCAGCGCCTCAGTTGAACCGTCTGCAGCTTCAGAGCTGGAGACCAGGGCAGGGGTGTTGTGGGGGGGAGCAGGGGGGCAGAGTGTGGAGATGACTGCTGGGCATCAGGATGCAGTTCTGATATTACTTATTCCTCCGTGATAACTTTCTGGCAGGCTCTCCATTTCTTAGCCTCTGGAAGGAGTTGCACGTATCAAAAACAACACCAAAACAGACCGTTTAAACACCCACACTTACAGGAAACTTTACCCTGGGGCCCCACAGTGCTTCTAAAGGAACAAGCAGGCTGGTTGTGTGTCATTCGGCCCTTGGCAGCCATGGCTGTCAGCCCCGAGAGCAGTTCCCTGTGTCCCCCTCTGAGGCTCTCTTGTTCTGGGGTGAAGCATCTCCTGAAGAGGCCTGGCTGAAAGCAGCTCACAGAGCTCAGGGCAGAAGCCTTTCCACCCTAAGGCGAACCACCTTACTGCCAGGGAGGCCCCCAAACCCAGCACCATCCTAGTCAACACCCTCAGTCAAAACTGCAGAGTCAGATGGGTATAGTGGATGTGTTGGCTCGGGGATGATTTGAAACCTAAGATGAAGAGGACTGACATGGGCAGACACGTATGGAAAACAACAGAATTCACATTTATTGGAGTCTCTGCTTAAGGCCAGTCTAGACGATTAGCACTTTGCAAGCCTTTTCTCATATAATTCTCCTAACAGTGCCACTCTCCTTATTTCATAAGCCAGGGAAAGAAGGCTTGGGAGGTTAAGCAATTCTCCCAGGGCAGTAACTCAGGAAAGGCTAGGGTTTCAAACCAGGCTCTCTGGCTTTTTTCCATTACACCATGTGGCCTGCAAAAGGTTGACATGCACTTATATTCCTTTTGCCTCCCGATGTTATGCAGGAAGGCCTAGTGTGGTGCTGGGCTGCTTGTCTGTTTCTAATGGCTGAGCCTGGTCTCTATTCGGTCGAACTCCCAACCTGGCGAGGGATGGCTGGATACTGAGTTCAATCACCAATGGCCAATGATTTAATCAATCGTGCCTGTATAATGAAGTCTCCATGATACCCCAAAGGGACAGGCTTCGGAGAGCGTCCGGGCTGGTGCCCACGCTGGAGGCACTAGAGAGTGGTGTGGTGGGAAGGAGCACAGGCGCTCTTCATCCGTTCCCCAAACCCTGCCCTATACATGTCTTCCCTAGCTAGAGCCTTTTACAGTCAACTGGTGATCCCGTAAGTACAATGCCTCTCTGAGTTCTGTGAGCAGCTCTAGCAAGTTAACTGAACTCAAGGAGGTGGTCATGGGATCCTCCAAACTACGGCGAATTGGTTAGAAGCTCAGGTGACAACCTGGTTGCAGTTGGCATCTGAAGGGATGCAGGCAGTCTTGTAGGACTGAGCCCTTAGCCTGGAGGATGCTGTCTCCAGGAAGACAGTGTTAGAACTGAGAAAGTCACCCAGCTGGTGTGGGAGAATCACTTGGCAACATAGAAAAGACACACATAGCAATGCATTACCTCCATAAACCTCATCATTGTGAATCCTGTGAGGTGCGTATGCTCATGCCCAAATGTAGAGGAGAGCTCCAAGGCTCAGAGAGCTGAGCCCAAGGCCACACAATCCCAAAGTTTTCTGATGGGTGAAGAAATGTAGTGGGCAAGGACTTAATGGAACTTCCAGGAAAGCAATGCCAAGTTTCTGCATTATTCTGTATTTGAATATAGGGTTCTGTAGCTTCAAAAGATATAGAACACAAAGGTTTAGAGAAAAACCAAACTCAGCAGTCAGTGAAAACAAAAAGGACAGTCGCAAATGTGAACACCCAACAGGTGCTTTTCAAATTCTCTAACCTCGTGTCCACCTCAGCCTCACTGCAATTATCCCTAAGATTTCACCCACAACTGCAGGCAATTTGCACCCAGAAATTCCCTCACTCTGTAGTAATTTGGTCATGAACTTGAAATGGCTGCGAAGTGGGGAAGGGGATGAGGAGAAGGGGTCAAGAGGAGGAAAGGTAACTTCATCGGGCAAGGCTGAGGTCCTGGGGAGTAGTCTTTGAAGAAGATGCTAACCCAAAATGTTGCTTCACTGGAACCATGGCCTCTGACTGGGGGTGCCTTCAAGTCAAGTCAAAATGGCTTTTTAATGGAGGGCCATTCCGCTGCTTTGTCTTCTCTACTTAGAAAAACCAAACCACATACAGCCCTTGACCGGATACACAGTCCTGCCCGCAGGAGCCCTGCATACAGTTCTCAGGGGTGTGATTAGTATCCCATCTGCCACAACTTCAGCACTCCCAGCAACTGTGCAACTTTTCAAAAAATAGTGAGTTTGGGTTTATCTTTGGCTGAACCTTGTTTCACTGTGTGGCCTTGGGCCAGTCCAGTGACCTGCTTGTGTCCTGATAAGTCAAACCAGCTGGAAAATCGAGTAAGAAACATGGACCTCACTGGGAAACAGATGCTGCAGCTGAACTGAACGTTTTTATTTCAGCAAAGAAACTGGGGGCACAAGGGGAGGAGAGAGCGGTGAGCTGTTTCAAATAGTCCAGCTGAGGAACAGAGTCAGCCAAGATAGGTTGTCTACAGCCAATGTGGCCACCCATCCCCAAGGCACGGAGCAGAGCCCCTTGGCAACCTCAGGGGCCAGAGAACCTCTGCAAATCCCGTTCAGTCATGGGCAGCCTCCCTTTAGACAACTTGACTCTTGAAGAGAAGGTCCTTGGGGATCAAATTTGTTAAAATATCACTTCATGCAAGTTGTACTGGCGCCTATTGGAAATGGCAAGCTCCCTTCACCGACATTACCTACCCTCCTCTCATTATTGTTTGTGGCCTTAGTCCCCTTAGTCCCCTGAGCCTTAGTCCCCTTGCAAATAATACCACTATCATTGCTACACAGCATCTAAGGTGAATCACTTGTTTGCTAGAACACAAGCTCCTCCAGGAAAGTGACTTTGGTTGACTTCAGTCACTGCTGTGTCCGCAGTGCTGGAGATGGTTCAGTAACGAGTCTGTTTTCTCTGGACTGGAAAGCTGGGAAGATTAAGTGTCACAGTGAAGATACACAGGGAAGCTGCTAGTACGCTTATTAAGCAATTGCTCTGGCCAACCTTTAAGTGAGTAGAGTACATCCTACCAGATGTTCTTACTGTGACAGAACCAGATTACAGGAACAGATGCTTCTGATATCATGGTAACGGACTATGGTGACTCAAAGGCTGCATCACCCACACCTGGTTTGCTGAGACTGGACTAGACTTTGGCAGCCTGATCCTGCCTCCCTGCCTCCAGGATCACCGTGTTCCAATGAACCCCCAAGCAGCTATCGGCACGCTCTTTCAAAATACAAACCCACCCCTAGGGTTCCCCTCCCTGCTGCTCAGTGCCTGCACGGCAAACTCCAGGCTCCACATAAGGTTCTTCTGGCTCTGTGCCCAACACACCTTTCCTGCCCTCCCTCCTGTCCCACTCTACCTGCAGCCACACTCTCCCGCCACATCCCTTGCAGTTTGCTGGGCTGTGCTGTGTCTTCAAACGTTCTCTCTGCTCTTCCCTGCCTGAAACTCCTGTCTCAGCTGGCAAACAGCTGCTGGCTAACCCCCATTGCGCTCCAACACTGACTCCTCTCTAGATCCCTGTTTGTTGCTCCGCCTCGTCCCCAACAAGGTCCCTCCTGCAGCTTGTGACAGCCCCTATGGCACAGTGCTACACTGTGTTATACTCGCGCAGTCGTTTCTCTTCCCCACTAGATGGGCTAAGGTCTCGGGACAGGGACAGTCTTATTTACCCCCATGCCTCACCTAGGGCTGGGCACATGCACAGGCCCCCTGCGCCTCTCAAATGCACGACAAATCAAGTTGGCTTCCTTTCTCAGGTCTAACAGTTGCCTGGTTTCCTTCACCTTTACAGATCATTTTAATTTATCAAATGGGTAATGAAAAACTGCTCTAAAACTAAAACGTAGTTCCTCTTCTGTCAGAGGTTCCATCTGGCGTGACATTCTGGAATTCTCTAATTCCCAGATAGAAAGTTAAGAGTAGGGTGTTAAAAGATAAATTGAGGCATATTAAAAATTTTAAGAGTTTCAAGCAAAACTGAATTCCAACTGGGCAATGCCTCAATGGAAAAGGTTAGGAGAGGTCCCCAGATAGGAGCCAGAAGAGAGACTTATACAGAGAAGGTTCAGAAGGTAGGCAATTATTTGATTGGCTATAGCTTAAAGCCTAATTGGCTGTTTGTGATTGATTATTCTCAGTGTTTTGATTTTGTAACCTTGAGGTATTTACAGGCTTAGATTTTGCTTTGCTTACGTAAGCCACCATGTCAGTCTAATGGCCTTATTTAATTAAATTAACAAGGGTCTAAATTTCTTTTAGCTTAAAGGGCTAACTCGAGCAGATGCTTACAACCAAGGTATGTTGCTGGAAAGCACAACTGTGTAGGTAGGAGGGGAGGCAGAGGGGCAGAGGGCAGTGGAAGAGAAGGGAATGGCCTGAGTAGGACAGTGCAGGGGAAACGCAGGGCCTGTAGTTGGGTGTGGGTTCCACCCCTCCCCCACCCCCATTTCATGCCTTCCAAAAGTTCCGAGGCCTTTGGGGTCTCCTAGTGGTTATCCTCCTAGAAACCCCCAGAAGGTAAATGTCCCCTGTCTGGGAGCAAGAGTCACCTGAGTGTAGCTGCACGATTATATCCCAGCTGCATGATGGGCTCTCCGCTGAGAAATGTCCCCTTTGGGCTCCCTTGGAACATCAAGTAACACTGAGCCAGGATTTCATGGACCTCACAGATGTCTACAAGATTCTTCAGGACTCCACTTTCATGCCTCAGAGTGAACATGACCACAGTACACTTTCAAGGGCTGGTCTTGGTATCAAAACAAATCACTGCCAAGGAGAGACACACTTTTGGAAATTCATTTTCTTCAAGGTGGGAGGCACAAACCTAGAAACTAATGAGTGACCCTTACTATTCAAAGAAACACTGGCTTATCCTCCAGTCTTGGGGCTCGTTCCTCTCCTCCAGAGAAGGAAGGATCAGCAACAGAAAAACACTCTGATTCAAAGCCCTGGTCCTTTCTTTCTAAGCTCACATTTGACCAGAGACCAGGTGAGCTTCTGGCTGCGGGGAGCTGACAACGGCTCCCTGTGGATTCAGAAGCAAGCACCCCGGCTGAGTCAGCTACTCCAGCTGGGGGCCTATGTCTTGAAAGCTCCCCAAACCTCCCCCATTCTTGTCCTCATGGTTTCCTGCCAGCCTAATGACACTCAAACAACTAAAACGCTGTCATTTCCTGCCTCTGGGAATCTGAGCTTCCCTCTGTGCGGCTCAGGTCTAAGCTTGCTTCTTCAACAATGGGTCCAAGTGCCACGTGGGCAAGGAGTGTGCATTCTATAGTCAACCCTGCACTGGCCCCAGCGCCCAGCCAGCACCTGGAACAGAGCGGCACTCGGGAAACGTGTGTGGAAGAATAAAAGCCAGGCTGTATGCTTTTCTTCACGATTCTTGAACCCTTTGATGCATTTTCAGGCCAAGCAGAGGTAGCCCAACACCCTGGTGTGTACGCTTCAAAATGCCTTTGCAACTGTTATTTTCCAATGGACTGTGAAAAAAGAACAGCTTCCCATGACCGCTAAGAAAGGAAGACAGAACTGGCTTACATGGCCCCAGGCTCAGCAAACCCACAAATGCCCCTCCCAGGCAGCCTGGTAGAGAGGGATTACTATTTCCTTAGTCATTCTCTTTACTCTAGGTGCTAGGTTTGCTTGGGCTGGCTTTGACTCACTGATCTTCCCTACAGATCACATGTCCCACTTTAGAAAAAAAAATGTTTTCAAGTTTCTCTTACCCCTTCACCTCTTTCTTTTAAAAGACTTAAATTTATAGCAAGTGTATCAATAAAAAGTATTCACAAGCCTTCTTTAGGTTCTATAATTGAACATGTTTCATAAGTTTCTGTATTAGTTTCCTTGGGCTGCTGAAACAAAATGCCACTGACCAGGTGGCCTGAGCAACAGAAACTCATTTCCTCAGGGCCATGGAAGCGGGAAGTGTGAAATCAAGGGGTTAGCAGGACAGTCCCTTCCCAGCTCACGTCATGAGATTCACCTATGCTTCTGCATACGACAACAGCGTGCTGTTTCCATCTTTGTGATGGACGTCATCATACGCAGGTACCACCGCGGTTGTCCATCCTACCACTGAGGGGTATCTGGGTGATTTTCCACCAGAGAAACCATGTACAATGTCAACTAGAACACTTGCTCTGGTCGCACGTGCACTTACTTCTCTTAGATAAATACCTGGTTGTGGAATTACCCAGCGAAGGACACAAGTACGTGCAGTTTCAGTAGGTACCACCACTCAGCTGTACAAAGCAGCAGCACCCACTGACACTCCTGCCAGCAGTGTGAAACCATATCACTCTGAGCTATAATCCTGGACACAAGTTCTGGACCCTGAACATCTCAGTGCATTTACTGGTGGGGGATGGGGGAGGGTATCCATCCAAGGGGACAGAAAACTTGCAATATGTCAAATACACTCACCATGTAGCTATTTTCTAACCAGTGTGCTGGTTCCTCCTGCAGAACAACTGGGTGGAGGACAGACAGTTGACAGGGGAGTAAGGAGGAGGGCTAACAAGCTAACAGCAAATGGTATAAAGCTGGACTCTGCCACGTGGCCAGCCTGGTGGGCCCATGTATGTAGCATGACAGTCCCTCCAGCCAATGGGCTTCAGGACCAGGTGGGCTGGCTTGGGATCTACCGCACACAAACACCGGGGGCTTTGGGTGCCTTCCCCTGTGGGAGCTCTGCAGAGCAGACCAGCACTCAGAAGTCCTTCTACTTTATCAGTGCTCAGCCATTTAGCAGCCGCCACGGTGCCGTGGGGAAAGTGCACCTGCATCTCTCTGGCAACCAACACAGCAGCACACGCCGGGGTGAGTGTACCTTTCACATCTATTACAATATCAAATAAAAGGGAAGAAAACACTACGGCTGCACCAGCTAGTCTAAATATTCTTGCTGAGCCCTTAAACAGGGCTCAGGATAGACCCAAGGACATCACAAACAGCTATGCTTCCAAAAATGTAAAGCTGCCTAAAAACAGGGCAGGAGAACACATTTCACAGCATGTTCTTCAACGATGAAAAGTTTCATAGCAGCCCGAAGGACACACCGACCACGGTCTGACACCTGGTGTCATCCTCTGATACCCGACATGGCACTCTGAAGGAAGCGGGCCAGTACTGTCACTACTGAACCGCCTTCGTTCTCCACAGGGCTGTTTCCTGATGGCAATAAATCCTGAAACAGAACGTGCAGCTTTCATGAAATTGAAATGTCTCCATTATTAAAGTAACATTAGATGCTAATGTTGGAAATTCCTTTTTAAGTCAGAATGAGAGATCGCACACAGGAATGTGAGATTTGGGCAAAGGCAGGTGTTCCTGCGTATGGGCACTAGGGAGAATACTTAGCAATTTCCCGCTGGCTTTCCAGAAAGTCAAGGTGTTCACCTTAGACTGAACCAACAAGCATGAATACAAGTCTGATTTAAAAGAACCCTTTAACCTTTTGGAGACAGTAAAATTTTGTAGTGCTACACAAACTTTTGGATGTCTTAAATAAAGACATTTACTTTGACAAGAGATGTTTTCTAGAAGAATTCTTTTTAAAAAAGAGTCTGGTTTTGAAAAATCTGCATTTCTATTTTGAGACTGGAAAAGATGGTTTTATCAAACCTTTCAACTCCTTCCATGTGAGTTCAAGTTCAGGTGAAGAATCAGTGTAAGGGGTCGGGGAGGCTTCTGCTCTCCCTGCACTAGAAAGAAGTGCAGGCAAGCGAATCTGAGCTTCCTACAGATGTGCGTGGGTGTTCTTCGCAGGCCTACAGGGGCCTCTCCAGCTTGGCTCACATTATGGAAATATCTATAGCTTCGGGCTCTCCCGCAGTCCTTTCACTAGAATTACTTACTCCTGCAAAGTCAACACAGCTTTTGTGAACCGGGAGCCCAATTCAATCATTGAACACACATAAGCAGCCTTCTACCCACAGGCCGCAGGGGAGGCTCTCCGTCCCATTTACAGAGCTGCAAAGTCACAATCTAATGTCTCCGCACTCAGCTCTACATCTCGTGATTCAGGAAAATGGGCTGACCTAAGGACTCGAGTCTTCTTCGCTGAACACCAATGCCAAACCTCTCTGGAAGAAATGACAGTCATAATGACCACTCTCCCATATTAAAGGAGAAAGAAAGAGCTCCCCTTGCTCTGCATGGGTCAACCCATGACCATTCCAGCCATTATTTCCTCGTTACTGCCTATGTCTAGGGGTAACCTTGAGGCTAAACAAAACCAGCAGGGCAATTACATTTCCAACTTCTCCTGGAATCTAGACTCCATGGTAACCCTACACCTCCTGCCACTGACCTCCTGGGAAGGAAATTGGTGTCCTCTGCTTACAGAGGAAGTGAATTGTCCCCAGAGGGCCTAGGTCACAAGCTGACATTCCATTCTGTTTATGGGCAAAATGGCTCCTTTTTTCATGATTTCGCTATTAACACCAGTAGGCAGTGATTTCATTGACCTCAAAGTGAAGTCACCAGAATTGTCTCTTTAAGAGGAAAAAGATTGTTTGAAATATGTTCAAATTATGGTCAGTGAAGAGATGCTTGGTTTATTGCTGACTGCCTACAACTCTTTTTCAGCATATAGCCTAACTTCCCTAAAGATTTCATCAAGATGTTTGCCAGAATATACTCTACATATTTGAAACCTGTATCCTTAGATTTTTCTAAGAGTCCCTCAGCTCCCCAGTCTGAGGAAAATGGACTTAAAGGGATTGTCCCTTTAAGCCACGAACAAACACTGACATCGCTTCAGAGGGCTGACTTTCATTCCTGTTCTGCCACTCCCTGGCTCACTGATGACATCCAAGTCTCCTCAATGCACCGAGCCTTAGTCCGCTTGAAAATATGCCACCTTCCATCACGGCACAACACTCTGAGCTATGTCATGGGCTGGATTCAAAATATACCTAAAATGTCTGGATGGCAACTCATCATTCTGAAGCTGCTACAGTGACCCCATGGGCATTTCCAAAGTTCACATCAGCTATTTTGTACCATGCATCTGAAATTAGTTCAGCATGAAGAACTATAGACAAGAGCATCTAATACCAGGAGGAATCTCAGAAACAAAACTACATGATGCCTTTTGAAGAAAGCTGAAGAGAGTGGGTCAGTCCTCATTTGCAGAAGAACAAGGGTCAGTTCTCAAGTCCCGTGGCATTACACTGAGTATAGCAGCTGCATCATCAAAGGCATGCAAAGGACCACACAGCAGGCCACCCGCTTCGCAAACAGAGGATGACTAAAAGACCGAATCACCCCAAAAGACACAGAATGGCTGAGCTCACCAAAAGCAGTCCCACCACACAATCCTCAGGTCCTCACCAACCACCCTTGTCACCTACTAGCCTACCAATAGTTCCATCATACTACACATGTCCTGACTGATCACAGAAAAGGAATCTGAATCCAATGAGCAAATTCCGTCCTTGGATGTTTCAGAACTGACGGCTAAAGAGGTTACCATGGAAAAAGTGACTCTACCCATTGCAATGAAGAGGCAGCGAAGCAATGAGCCACTCCACAGCAAGTCAAGCAATGGAGAAGGTGCCATTCATAACAAATGTGTCTCGGTACTAAAGCAACTGGAAAAGAAAAATCAATGATCTGTATGTAAACACGGGCAACCCACGAAAACTTCTTGACACTAAGGCGGCACTACTAGAGACCAAGGCTGACAAACTTCAAAGCGGTGTCTTTTATGTACTTACGGTCGACGCAAGGGGCCCCTCCAAAGGGCGCCTCCTCCCCAAGTGTGGTAACAGGTGAAGCCAGGCTGTCGCTGCCTCTGCCCTAGCACCCCAGGGCACAGAGGGAGAGTCCCACAAGACCCAGAAAGAATGGTTCACATGACACATGTAACTGAGCCAGCAATTATGTTCTGCAACCAAACCCTCTCTGACCAAACCCTTCGTGCTTGGAAGACTCACCCCTGCTGCAGAGACTGTGCTCTATACACAACACCCACAGAAACATAAACTAAAATGTCTGCTCATACAAAAACCCTCAGGTGTTACGCTGCTCCCATTTTACAGATTGAGAAATTGAGTCTCCAAGAGATTAAATAACTTGCCAAGGGTCACATATTTTAAAGGAAAATGAGGCAAGGTTCCATTAGGGTCAGTTTCCCTATAAAATCCTACCTCTTTCTACTCAAATTCACAACCTCCCTTATAAAGCCACTGTAGATGCCTGTTTTTAGAGAAATACACACAGGGGGGTGGGGGAAAGAATGGTAGAGCCCAGAGAAGGCCTGCATGGGCCCCTGGAGCCCGGCCCTGTGAAACTGATTCCCAGATGTGGGCCTGGCCGGCCTGGGTGTGGCCTCATCGAGCAGTGTCATTTCACCCATCACGTAGGCTCCCAGGCCTTTAAATGGTGTTCATCTGCAAGGGACACACACACACCCTTCCTCAAACGTGGTCGGGCCAGACAGACAGTCCCCCAAACCCGGTGAAGCAAGACAGTTCGTCTGAAGTGCCAGCTTGGGCTGCCACAGCCTCGCCAGACCGATAAACTGCTCTGCCTCTAGTTCCTCTTAATTTAGAATTCATTACGTCTCCCTTTCCATGAAAGATAAACCAATAGCTGCCCTTGACAGCTGTTTTCTCTGGGGTCATCCCTTCTACCCTCCCAGCTACTCTTTCTTTGGGGATTTGAGCGATGTAATGTTAGTCCTATCGATTTCACTCAATCCTTCCAGCGTAGTCTACAGTGACCGGGGAGATGGCCAAGCCCAGCGCCCTTAACTGTTTGTGCGCTGTGCAGGCCGGCGAGGGTGGCAAAGGAGGACACAGAGCAAGGTTCAAAATCATAAATTCCTGTACCGAAATGCCTCATGGGGGACATGCCACTATGGAGGCACCGAGACCAGACACGCCCGGCAAAGCACTGGCCAGTCAAGGAGGACGTCCATCCTCTGTACTTCTATGTAGCTCAATCTGCCCGTGTCACTGTGGACGGGCCTCAAAAGAAATCCAGGCTCCAGGGAAGGGCGGGAAGGACTCCCTCACCGTGGGGAGCCGGAGTGGTCATGGGGAAAGCGGACTGGGTTTTCTGAGAACTCAGTGAAGGGGTCAGCCTTTGACGAGCATTATCTATCCCCCGACACCCCTGAAAGGTCGACAGAATGACTGCCAGTTTTCACATGAGTGAACTGGGGTTCTTGGGACTTTTCCCAAAGACTGTGCTACACAGAAGAAGGTAGCATTAGAAGGTAATTGACAGAGCGTGGGCCTGCGAACCACACGATCGCGGTTCGATTCCCAGTCGGGGCACATGCCTGGGTTGCAGGCCAGTTCCCAGCAGGGGACTCACGAGAGGCAACCATACACTGATATTTCTCTCCTTCTCTCCTTCCCTTCCTCTCTAAAGATTAATAAATAAAATCTTTTTAAAAAACAGAATGTAATTGAGTCTAGTGGTTCTCAACCTGAAGTCACATTGCCCCCCAGGGGACTTTCATAACATACCCGGAGGCATTTTTGGTTGTCACGGCAGGGGTGTTACTACTAGCATCGACAGGGTAGAGAGCAGGGGGTGCTGTTAAACGTCCTACAATACACAGGACAGGCCCCCAGAACAAACTGTCCAACCCCACAAGTCCACAGTATCTTGGTTGAGAAACCTTGGGTTAGAGTGACTCAGAGCCCATGAGGCTATGAGGACTGGGGATACAAGCGAGGGGACAATAAAAATTAGAATAACTGATAAAACTACATATGGTTTTTGTAATTTTTTTGTTCTGAGGCCTTGTTGCCTCCCAAACTAAATGGGACACATGGGGAAGAGTGATTTCCATGCATAATTATAATGATTTGTTGACTGGAAAACACGAGACCAAATCCCCAGGAACAGCCTTGAGATTTTATCCCAAGTTCTTCCCGTGCCTGAAGTGAATTTGTTCAACATCTAGGAAGCTTTTTTAAATGGTGACTAAAATGACCCAAAAAATCCTCTTTGCAAGAAAAATGGAACCTATTTAAAGGGTAGCAAGGGAGACCTCCTTCAGGTCACCTGACAACCGTCTGCTTCAGCAGACCCTTGGGCTGGAGTCAGCCTGAGGGGGCCTCAGGCTCCTGTTCCCTTGAAGCTGCTCCAGCCTCCTATCTTTGGAGGAACAAGCCAACTGAGAGCAAAAAGAAAAAGTACCTGGGAACAGATGAGGGTTAGAAATAAGAACTTCTCCTGGAGACGTCTAGGAATTGGAGGGCCTGTGTAGTGAGGTCAATCACAAAAATCTGTCTCTTCACACAAAGATGTGATCTCGGTCATTTCCTTGCCTGAAGCCCCACTGAGCACTTGTTCAAGTTCAAAGTCCACCCAATGGCAAGTCCTTCCTGGTTTGGCTCCATGCAGCCCACCCAGACCCCTACCCTCATGCAGACCCCCAGCCTCCCTCCTAGGCCTTTGGCCATGCTGTGCCTTCTCTCAGAAAGGTTCCTGTGGGTCACCTTGACCCACCTCCCTGGACACTCAGCATTTCTTCATCTGTATTCTTACAGCACCAGGCTTTCCCCTGTGGTGGTACTGGGTCAGCTCCCACCTGAAGCTTCCATTCCTCAAGCACAGAGCCCTCCCTTTACACATTTCTGTCCCCAGCAACAGTGGACAGCAGTGCTTCTGCAGTAAGATGAGTGAAGGAAGAAAAGGCAGTGGGGAGTTGTCCTGGGCGGTGACAGACACGACATACTAACTAGACAACAGTCTTATGGTACGTCTAGAGGCTTTGGAGTCAGAAAGCTCAGGTCATCTCACACTCAGTTACGCCATCACCTTATGAGTGTGACTCAACCTATCCGGACCTCAGTCTCCTTGTCTGCAAAATGGGAGTGGGGAGGTGAGTGGGAAAACACTGCCCATCTGGTAGGATTATTGTGGACCAATGCACGCAAAGCACTTAAGGAGCACCAGGCCTAAGAAAAACACTTCATTAAAAAAAAGGAAGGCCCCTTTTGGAAGAAAAGATGATACAGTGGCCAATAAGAGGCATTTTGCTTTAGTTCCACATAAACCAACAGAGATCCAATCCAATTCATCCAGAATGCCACAGCCCCATCTTCTTTGCCACCAAAGGGGACCAGGTCTGAAATGGGGTTTGGCTATAAAATGCCCTCAGGAACCAACTGCTGACTGAAGGAAAGAGAAAACCCCACACATTTTCTAGCAACAGCAAACAAAACAGTAGCAACCACGGGTACAGGTAAGCAGGGTGGCGTGCCACAAAAACTGGCATGATCTGCCCTGGAAGGTGCAGAACTCCGTTTTTAAAGCAGTTGCTCCTTTCAGAGGCCCTACGGATTTCCCGTGAAGAAAGCGATCGCTGTCTGTCTTCGGGGAATGATGTGAGGCAAAACTACAAAATGCTTCTGCTGGAGTCACAAAGCCCATGCATTTCTCCTCCCTTTCTCCCTCCTCCTTCTCCCCCCTGGCCACCCCCTTCCAGCTCACTGGGGACCACCTTCTCTGGTATCCACTGCTGGCTTCCCATCAGCGCTCCAGGGAGGCAGGGAGGTGTAACCAGACCGGCTGGGAGATGGTATCAGCTGCCCCCAGTGACTGGCACTTGGACTAAAAGCCTCCCCCCGCTCCTGCACTGTGATTGAGTTTCCCTCTCCCCCAAGAGTCCCCTCCCTCTTAGAGGCAGCGTCTGTGCCAAAGGGCTGGACTCTCACCCCTTAGCCTGCAGCACCTGCCAACCTGAACCTGCCTGCTTGTCTGAATCCCAAAGCCTCTCTCAGTCGAGCCAACAGTTCTGTTAGCTCTGAGCAGGCTGGGAGCAGAAGCTAGACAGTTCCATTTCCTTGGTCCCTGGGATTCTGGGGCTGAAACACCCAGGGAGGAGGAGCAAGCGATACCAGTGACAATATCCATCTCCATGCCCGACACCAGGATCCTCAGCACTCGGATCTGCATGAAGGAAGAGGCCGAGCACACAGAGCAGATGAGCTGGGGAAGGAGACCAGGGCCATCTGAGGAGTCAGGACCCTCAGTGTAGCCTCACGTAGACCTAAGGAGCACCATAATGCTGGTACCAGCAGGCAAAGGAACTCAGGGAGAGAGAGGGTTGCACTGGACAGAGAAAAGCCTCCGCTCACAACTTTTACACAAAAGTCAAGAGAAGTTGCAACGTCCAATGTAGTTTGCTTCTTACCATTTCCCTCTAGTCTCCTTATGCTAATAGACTTGTCAGCCAGTCAATGTGGTCGCTTTAAAAAATGGTTTAGCAGAGCTGAATCACTTCTACCACCATCCCACTTTATTAGCCAAAGGCAACTGCTCAGACTCAATCCAACCAAATTTCAACAGAAATCTTGGCCACTTCATAAACCCATGTGTCATCTCATTTCCAAACAATAATAAGTTTGGAACTCATGCCTCCAAGGAGAAAGGCAGGACTAACATTTACTGGACCCTACTGTGTGCCTGGCTCCCCACGCATCACCTCACAGAATGCATGCCTGGCCTGGGCAGAGCTTTGCAATCTTTTTCATCTCATGGCACAAGTTAAATAATTTCTAAAATCTGCGGCACACCAAGAAATCTATTTTTTGCCAATCTGACAAAAATAGGTATAGTTTTGATTCATTCACACTGGAAGGCTATTGTGTTGGCTGTTATCATTTTTTTATCTGACACTCTAAGGGAAAAGAGGTCAGTGCTTCTGACTAAATAGTCAGGTATTGCATGTTTTAAAAAAGTCTTGTGGCACACTGGTTGGAAATTGCTGGCCTAGCGGGGAGTTTCTCTCTTGCCATTTGTTCCAAATCTCAACCCGGAAACCTGGGACCTGCCTGTCAATCCCTCTTCCTCTCAGCTGCTGTCAGCAGTCACCAAGCACTGTCTGTCAGCTCACCGCTGAGTAGATTTTAATTTGAATCCACACTTGCTCAACCATCCAGCTGCTACTGATGCTCCAGACCACAGCACAGTTACCGCCTCCTCCAAGTGGCCCAGGTAGACTCACACTCTTCTGTCCTCTGTCTTCCTGCTCCTTGATCATTCTTCCTCTTTATCTTTCCAGTCATATAATTTTATTAAGTAACCATCTCGCCTAACAGACTGTCAACAGCCGGCAGGCCCAGCCCGTGTCTGTCCAGCACAGGCGAGCTGAACTGGGAAACTCGGACTGAAAGAAGTGAACGACGGAACACGCAGTCTGAGGACCTGCACCCTCCCCTGGGCTGATGGCGGCAAAGCCTCCACGCCCCTGTGCAGGGGCTGGCCCAGCATCACCCCAAACCTAGGGGAGGAAGCCGGCAGTTCTACTGTCCACGTGATTCATAACTGCTCTCAAGGCAGTAAAGGGCACCCTCGAGCACATCAGAATAATGAATGGATGGTTAAATTCTATTCTATTACTGGTGATACAGTTCAGTAACATTATCGATCAGGAAAGATTCCATAGATTATCCTAGAATGGTAATCGCCTTTGATTCTGAGTTTCAAATGACTCACTCAAGGAATGTTAGATCAAAGTGCTTGGAATGTACTAGCCTGTCTAGTCTTCGTAACAACCCCATGACGCGAGGGAGAGGCAGCTGCTGTGTAGCACCTTTGAGGGTGATGTGTGTGCTGCTCAGACTGAGGCCTAGGTCACGTGTGAGTGTAACAAGACCTGCTCTGAGGAATCCGGGCTCTGGATACAAAGGAATCAAGCATCCCCCTCAGAAACTTCCTTGGAACAGCATCTGCCATCCGTCCTTCCACACTCACACTAGGTCTCTGCTGTGCACCCCCAACCCCAGTTCCCACGTGCACATACCATTCCCCTCACCCTCATACATGGTATGACTGCCAGGTAATCCTCCCTTTCAAATTCCAGCTTTCCTCATGAAAGGGAATCATGAGCATCTTATGAGCCTCTCCTAGTGGAAATGGATGTCCAGTTTCATTGTCAAATGACCTTCCTTTCAACGGTGTGTCCCTCCCACAACATCGGATGAGCAGCCTCTCCCACAGGGAACACTCATGACCACATTCCGTCCAGTGTCAGGTGTCTGAGTGGCTGCCTGGGCCTCCAGGGACCAGTGCCCCGACCTGTGACAGAGCACAGCTCTGCAGGCCCCAAGATAACCAGCATCATGGCCACAGTGCAGACTCTGGTCAGGGCCAAGGGAGGGAAATTCACTCCCGGAGAAAGTATAGACTCCGGTTTCATTCTTAACTTTCCTCCAGTTCATGTTCTTTTTTAAGAGAATGGGTTTCAAAGGCACAAAGCGTTCTGATCCTAGGCCCCCATATCCCTGGCCAGGAAGGAAAGAAACTATTCTTTGGCAATGAGGCACTTTTCCTTTGCATTACCTGTAGACCAGTGTGGGTCGCCTGTGAGACACAGGGATGGCACGGCAGTGACTAGACCTCAGATTAGTCTGTGAAAAATGGGATACTGGGTGGAATGACTTCTCTGTTCCCTTTGCAATATGATCCCATATTCTGATCACAAATACTCACATTCCCTTGTGTTTCTTTAGTCGGGCAATAAAACACAGTGAGCAGTGACTGGGAGGAACGAGAGGGCATCTGAAGGAGAACCTGAGGGTCCCGGGGTCTCCCACAGAGCCTTTCGGGCTGGCAGTTCCAGACCACACCATCCCCCCAGCTCCATTCCCATGTGAATTCACTCACTGGACGTTCTGGAGAGAGATCGGGCCTTCAGACCTCTTTTCCCTTCTGTCTGTAGAGAGCCCTTGGTGCTGGGAGAAAGTGAGTAAAATAACAGAGCAGCTGAGCAGCCAAATCCCTCCCCGGCTGTGCTTACCACAGGCCTCTTCCCTCACACAAACAGCACCAGCTGGAGTTTAGTGGGGATCTTAAAAAGTGAATAACCCAATGAACAAGGGGCTGTGAGTGAAAATAAAGGACATTAAACACAACTCTCCCTAAGACTGGCAGAGAAGCTGAGGGGGTCTGGCCAGTTAACGCGAAGCTCTTCAGTTAAGGCTCACTTCCCACAGCAGTTCTGCCTAAGGCCCCACCTGGAACAGGGCGGCCTCCGTAAACTATCACCGTGTGACAGCCTCCTTTTCGGGACACACAGTAATAAACACACTTTTCTAGAGCAAAAACATATTTTTAAGTAGGCTGGGTTTTCTTCATAACCTGGGGTCAGAGACCCAGGAGGCTCAGGGCTGTTTTCCCAGGGTACACACACCTGGTAGTACAAGCGTCCACCTAGAGATCAAGGGAAGTCCTGTCAGCCCAGTTGGCTTATCCCAAATCATACAACATTCAACTGTCAAGCAAACAAATCCCTTGTTTGTAATCCCTTCACATAAAAGCCCACAGCGGTCTGGCGTTATAGAAACAGAGCAACCTCAGCAGTCTCAATGCAGATTGCCATTTCTTATGGTTACCAATGGGAGAAATGTCCCTGGCAAAAGCCACTCCATTAAAGGGACTGACCCACCAGACTGGAGTCGTACTGCCCCCTGTGAGCAAGTCAAGAAACAACATTCCCGGTGCCATCTTTGACAACAGCACAGCTATAAAGAGACAATGAAGTCCCTCCTACCCTCATCCTCCATGAGCTGCTCCCTGGAAGAAGCACTAACAAATTATGGTTCAAGAAAATGGCTTGATTCGGTGCCCTGGAACTTCTAAATTGCAAAGGTATCCTCTCCTATTCTTCCACCAAATTCCCAGACAGGCGAAGTTGAACACATGCGTGTCCACACACACCGACACACACACACACACACACACACACACACACACACTATGACTGAGAAGCTTCTCCTAGTAAACTGACATTTAGAAAGTTCTAAGACTATACTTTCAGGGGCCATTTCTATAGTTCAAAGAAAGTTCTGCCAAGTCATAGGGTTGATACAGTGAAAACTACCATCATTGCTGCATTTTTCGACCATATGTAATAATGCCGCTTCGCCTTCTTTAAAGAAGGTGGGAACAGAATGCCTCCCCCACCCCGCAGGACCTCCCAAGCAGGGAATTGGGATCCACCCACACTGGCCACCTCTCTACTGCAAAACTGATGTCCTTGCAAGGCCCACAAAGGGACTCTAATCCCAGGAGCCCCGCTCACCTCACTCCCTCCATACGGGTCCTGAAACTCCCAGTAAACAAGAGCCCGAGGAGGGTGAGTAGCTGGAGATGTGACACGAGCCCTACACGTGTGATTCCAGGTGAAAGTCAGAGACACAAAAATCTCAGGGAGCTACTTCTGAAGAAGACTAACTTTCCATCTACCTAACCAGAGCAGAAGAAAACAGGTCTGAGAGAACGTCTTTCAGGACTGTCGAGGGACCCGCCAAAAGCTGCAACCTGGCTGGACCAAATTTCAGCTATGGAAATAACTGAGGAAAACTGACAGAATGTGCATTGAGGGTGAAGGAGTAACAGCCAGAAAAAATGGCAGGCACTGGAGGAGGGTGAGAGACACAAGCTCGTATTTCTTAGAGCTGAAGGTGTTTGTGACTCCAGGGGAAGTCACTGGAAGCAAAGCCTCCACACTAGCCCTAGGAGCCAAGCACAGCCCGCCCTCTTCCTCCAAGATACGGCCCAGCCATGAGGGTGGAGGAGCAGAAGTATCGGAACAGGAGCTGCTCTAGGGCAACTGCAACCCGGTAGCTGCAGGTGTGGGTTGGAGTTGCCTTGCGGGCTAGGCCACGTGAGGTGGCCAAAGTCCACGGACCCCCAACTTCCTTCAGCTTGGACTGCCAAGTACCCACATGACAGTTCTTCACAGCTACGGCTGCACAGTCAGTCAGGTTGTGCAACTGCAGTAGGTGGGTCCGGCAGGCAGCCAGGACTGCCTTGGTAAGGTGACCAAGACTTGGTTAAAAAATATCACACTACTGTATGCTCCTGGGTAGCTACTGCACACTGAAGGCCGAGCCCCTGTGCTCGATGCCTTGTGGATGGAGTGGCCAAAGATCACAGGGCCCCACCCCCTTAAAATGTCAAGGACAGAACAGTCTGGTGGCAGTTGGAGGCAGCAATAGAAGCCAAGGCTTACAGTAGTGCAGAATTCACAGTCCAGGGTAGAACACAGATGCCCCAAAGAGGAGCTCAGGGAGAAGGCTCCTGCAGGCCCTGCAGACAGGGCTGGAAAAGGCTGCGGAAGCCAGAGGAAAGTGGGCATGCAGGCCCAGGAAGACATAAAGAGAGACCTGAGCATCCAGGGCCTGCAAAGGACTGGGGATCCAAACAGGCCAGTGGGCCAGAGCTAAACTGAGCACTGTGTGACTCTGCTGGGGGTCTGCCCTGGAGAAAAGCAGCCCAGCCTCCACCCCAGCCACTGAGCTAGCGAGCTTGCTCCTCAACGGGCAGAAGTCACCGCTGCCTCTGACTCTGGAGCTGAGCTGGTGCTTTGCAAAGTGTTCACTGGAAATCATGACGAACCCACATGCAGCCTCTCTATAGGCAGAGAGAAACAATTCATGCATTCATTCATTCAACAAATACTTACTGAGCATCTAGTATATGCTGGACATTAGGAATGCAATAGTGAGCCCCTCCCTGATGGAGATTACAAGTAACTCTACAAAATTTCCCTCATAGGTGTTTTAAAAGAGAAGTACATGACCCTGTGAGAGCTTAGACACCTGCTCTAGCTGTGGGGCCTCTCTGAAAACAAAGGTGCTGGAATCTGCAAGATGAGGAAGAATTACTTGGTTAAAATGGGCAAGAGGAGAGGGCCACAGCGTTCTAGGAAGAAGAAACTGCAGGAGCAATGAGTGAAGGGAAGAAGCAGGGTGTATGTAAGATGGCCAGGTACCAGGAGCTCAGAGAGGTCTGGGATAACTGAGGCTGGAGAGGCAAGCATGGGCCAAACTGCACATATTTTGGGGGTCATGGCAAATGTTTATTTTTGGAGCTCATGCTGGAAGGTTCTGGTGTTGATGCAGAAGGCAAACAGCACAAGCAGCCAAGGGTAAGACTGTAGCAGGGGCCAAACACAAAGGTCACAGCACGTCCACATACACATCACAGCGAGAAATGAGCATGTACAGTCAGGGCCCCAGGGGGTCATGTGCCATAATCCATCACTATTAAGAAATCCCCATTCTTTCCTTGGCATCAGTCACAGAGGAAAAAACACCAGGCATCTGGGACCCAGAAACCAACCAGAGGTGGAACTGTGGTTCCGATAGCAACGGAGGGACCTGGGGCAGGTCTGTTGTGTATGCGTGCGTGTGAGTGCGTACATCTCTATTAAATCTATAAATCAGGGGAGAAGAGACAGATCACTTGTCTCACTTCAGAAATGGAGAACTGAAACTCAGAACAACTACAGAGCTTGCCAAAAGTCACAAAGGAAAAAAAATCCATAATGAAGACTGTGAACTCTCTCCTAGCTCTTCTCACAACATGCTTTGTCTAAACACAGACCTGGCAATACCGGGAACTGGTACTTGAAAAGAAAGTAAAATAAGACTAATTTACACCAAAACATTGCACTCCTACGTGCTTCTGAAACAGCTGGATAATATATTGACTGAGCTCCCCTCCACACTTGCAACTGAGGATATTAAATATTAGATAATTTAGTCACCCCCAAACTAAAGTGGTTTGCTTAAAGCAAAAGAAATTCTCAAAATCATAAAAGGAAACAAAAATAAAAACAGGACTAATTGGAGAGATACTTAAGTAAATGATGATGATGTGAACCCATCCCAATACTACTTGCATCTGTGATGCTAATTAATACTCATTCATTACGGAACTTGAAAAACTCCTGGTGACGTTCATCTGGAAGACCAGGTGGACACATCTGCCAGAGAACAGAGGCCCTGCACTCTCCAAACTTTAGGGCAGGCAACATGACAACCACCACGCAAACCACACTTAAATGAGCTGGAGACGGGGAGAGGGAACTGAGAATGGTTTGGAAAGAGAATCTGAGAAAGGCACACATGACAGCCTGTGGGTGAGAACACACAAGTGCTAGATAAGAGCCCTCCGCTCCCGCCCCCGGGTCCTTCCTCCTGCTGGCTTCTACTTACCAGCCGGCTCTAACATCTCGGAAATACTTCCCACCCTGTCATCTGCCTGAGTTTCTCAGGATAAGCTCTCCAGTGGCTCCCATGCGACGTCCCACAGAGGCCAAGGTTGTGCACAGTCAGATTTTGACAGCCTCACCTCACTAGCCCCCAAATCGTCAGTGCTTTTCTCTCCTGCTCCAAGCACCCAGCTCACCTCCTCCAGAGTTTACACATGCCAGAAGTTACAATATCCCCAGAAAAACGATCTGAAAGAAACAGACTTTATATACCATGTATCCCATTCACAGCGAAACTTTGAGATTCCCTAAGCTACCAGTGTACGGCACTTCCCAGCCCAGGCTCTCTGCAGGGGTTCACAGATGGGGTCTCAGTCCTACACAGTGTGAGCAAGAAAGTGTCAGAGCCTGAAAGGGCTTGGCTGTCCCAGGAAGAGACAAAGATGGTCTGTTCCTTTGTCTGCAAACTGAGATTGGCCCCAGTACATCTCCTTCCAAAATGAGGCTGTGATGCTTAAGGAAATGAAGCACATCCTCCAGACTTCTTTTAAGTAGAATCTGAAGTAATCCGAAAGCCCCCTCACCACCCCCCACCTGCCCCTGCGGCAGCGGTAAGGAGTCCGGCTGCTCTGCTGTGCAGGGAGTGTCTGCCCCCCGCCCCAGAAGTCGCAGAGGCCAGGTGGGGTGAGGGCAGGGCCCCCCACATCCCTCTGCACCACTGTCTTCCCTGAACTGCCCCTCTCTCGTCCCCTCATCCCAGCAGTGACAGGCTTGTGGGGTGCCCAGCAGCTCTGAGGGGGGAGATGAGCAGGGAGAGGTGGGCACGCGGGGGAGGAAGAAAGGTCAGGGGCCTTCCCCGGGTGGGTGGGGGCAGCGCTGTCCCTGTCCCTAGGACAATGGCACCATGGCCAATACAGGCTCAACCTTTCCCCACGTTCGCCCCGTGCACTGGGCAGAGGGGCCTACTTTTCAGATCCCATCTCCTTTTTCCACCCAGGAAACTACTTTCATAACAGAGACCACTCCTGACCCTGAGGGGCCACCAGTGGGCAGGCAGGCTATCACCCACATGGGGATGGCTGGGGTTTTATGTCTCCCCGAGTCCTCACTGATCACTAGAGACTCCTTCCCCCAACCGAGGGCCGTCCAGAAACCCTTCGGTGTAGTTGGGCGTTCCACTTTTCATTGTTTTCTGCTCGTTTTTGGATGGCTGCCTCCTTCCTTTGCTCCTGTCTTCTCCCTCTCTTTCTTCTCTTTCTCCTTTCATGAGATATTGTGAACTAAAAGGAATGATACTGATCCTGCTCACCACTTCTATGCCCTTACTCTCCTTGGCCCCCACCCACACCCCACCCAGGCCACAGTGCCCCAAGAATACTCAGCTTTGGACAGGGCGCCATCCCCAGGGCATGACATTTCCCGGAGGGGCCAGCTCCCTGGACCCAGCTTTCCCTCCAGAAGGCGATGGCCCCTCCTCTCGATATTCCCTTCCTCTCATTTTTCTTTCAAAACCCCTGTGTGCTTGCAACCACCCAGAGCACAGCAAGAATTTAAGTATCAGAGCCTCCCACCTAATTCCTTTTATATGTCTACATGTTACACTCCTGTCTATACCTCAAGTTGAAATAAATCCCCTAGACACTCCAGAAAGTATCTTAATTCCTCACACTATCATCCACAGACACTGACTAAGCACCATGCCCACTCGTGAGCAGTCATGGAAGGACCTCTAGAACTCAGCTTGCTTATGACACCGCCAAAGAAACTCTGAAATTACTAAGGAGTGAGGGTCAGCACTGTATTCAGATCTTAAGTCCATCATCAGTAGTTAAACCCTGTAACCTTAACAAATCAGGCACTTGTTTTCCCAGCATGTACTACAGACTAAATACCACTCTGTGTTTTGGAAAGTATGAGGCCTTTAGTGTGTATGTGTTGCGTGTGTGTGCAGAGTCATTGCTGTAAAACTGAACGCAACGATATTTTCACCTGCCACCTAAAATGTGCAGGCAGGGGTGGGTGGGCGGGAAGGGGCTCTCCTTTATTGTGCCAGTGTTTGCACCTCATAGTTCACTGTTGTCCCTTTTTGCCTTAGGGCGATGGGAATAAAGAGGAAGTGTCCAGTCCTTCAGCATCTCAGGCCTGTGAACCAAGACTCAGTCTCGTCTCCCGGAGCCTGATTGGTTTCAGTGCCAACATTGTGCCTCCTCCCAGGAAGGCAGAGGTCCCTGCAGGTCCGTCCTCTTCCTGGCTGGTCCTGGCTCTCTGCCCACCCAGCTGTGGGACGGCCCCTAGGTCCAGGTCTCCCTGGGACCCAGGTCACTGACAGAGGTGCTATCTAGCGATTGAAGGTGGGGCAGGCATAGGACAGGGGAGAGAGATAGAATGAAGTGGCCTAGAAAAAGATACTCTCTTGGATGAGTTCCAACCATCTCAAGCTGATGCTCCCCAACAGCTACTCCTCTGTTCAGGACCTGTTCTTTGCAGAGCAAAATATCATGGTGGTGGGGCCTTACAGGTCTTTTCCTGGGAACTTGACTTTGATGGTGAGTGTTGGTCCTCTTGTGGAGCCTGGACCTCTGTGCTCAGATGTGAGATGTCTCACCTCCACCGCGTGGTCTCAGAGTTAGAGCTCTTCCAGCATCTCCTGGAAGCTGGAAGCTCTTGCTGGCTGTAAGCAGACAGTCAGAGCTCAGCAAAGGCCTCCAGAGCCCCAAGGGAAGAAGTACAGCCTGGGATTCTTGGATCTCTCAAGCCAGGCACTGACAGTGGCATTTGCAGAAGAGGACTCACGCTCTTTGCCAGGCAGTCTCGCAGGACAAGGCCAAAGGGAGGAATCATCCCAACCCCAATGGCCTGAGGCCCCACAACCAAAGACCCCATGTTGCCCATCATCCTCTGAAGAAAAGTGGTGAAACTGAGTCTGAGTCCAAAGGAATTCTTCAGCCTGGCCCTCCCTTTGCAGAACACGCAGGGTTGAGCGGGCAGAATACTCGAGGCTATAGTAGGAGTTGTATTTTGCCAGAGTATGAGAAAAAAATGAAAATCACAGAAACCTTAGGTCCCCTTTTCTCTGGCTTGGCTTCTTCATGATCTTGGACATCTCCTGCAACCCAGCACCCAGAGCGTGATAGCACTTACCCGAGGGGACTCAACCTGGCTGTCCTCCCTCCACACAGGGATTCTCGGAGACACCTCGGGCACCGAGCATGGCACCACGGTCAGGGCCCCCGGGCTGCTCTTCACTTTAATACTTTGTACTGAAAAATGTATATGCTCTGAAACAGAGCAAGCTCTGTTTGCTCCATATACAAGCTCCAAACCCAGAACTTGTGGAATTTTCACAGCATTTCCATTCCACTAGCACTTCCTCAGTACTCTTGATGTGCCAGCTGCACAGACGGGCAGTGGCTCTGACAGTGCGTCGTCCCCGTCCCCAAGGCCTTCACAGTCTACTTGTGAAGAGGCAGCAGTGGAAGGATCTGAGGATGCTCCATCCATCTCAAAAGGGTCTGGCGAATGGCAGGGAGAAACAGCCCCCTCAGAAAGAGAAGGTGACTGTGAGACGCTGCAATCCCCAGGGCAGGTTTTGGGAGCAGGACATTCCTTTCCACAAATCTCTTTGCTACTTGCCACGAGTTACATAAAGATGTGGACTCAAGGTTCTGGCTGATTAGGATATTTTCAGTAAAGAGATAAAGGATTCAGATTTAAGATTTAAAGATATCTGAACAGCTGGAGGCTCGATTCCCTTTTGCTTTTCCTGACGTACAAAACTGCACCACCGGTGACTGTCTCTGCACCAGGGACAGGACAGAACGGAGCTTCCGTGCTGCGGGCTCTCCTGCACCAGCCCCTGAAGCACTGTCGTCACCGAGCCCTGTGGAACGGGGACAAGACTGTTCATGCACAGACGTAGAAGGAATTTATCCCCTGAGCTCTGAAAATAGGGTTTAGAAAGTAAATTTCATATGGAACTAGGGAAAGGCTGGTACCTTAAAGGAACAAAAGCTTTCATTTCTTTATTTGGATGAAACCCTTAAGATGCCAGTTACGAGTGGTTCTGACACACGACTGGTTCCTGCCTAATGTTCAAGGGAGCCTCTCATGGCAGGAATCCCAGGCCCGAGGAGTTAAAAGTGCTTCTGCTGTTTCTTTCTTACTTCAAGCCCATCCAGTGGACGTGTTCATCAGACACGAGCATATTTCAGAATCTTGAAGACAGAAGAGAAGGTTCAAAGACCTGCGCCTCACCTCAGCAGACTTTCTCCTCCTCACTAAGCTGCGCCATCAGAGCCTCCCAGAGGCTTCAGTGCTCTGTCCTCCTCACGGGACCGAGACATGGGTCTCTAACCTTCCCTGGGATATGTTCCACTCAGAACTTTGTCCCAGGTCCTGACTGCCTTGTCAGTGTTTCCCAGGGTCTTCCTGCCTCTACCCTCCTCCTTCTCAGCTCCAATTCCTACAACCAGAAGCCTGGTATGCTGCTACCTCTGGTACCAACTTGGCCTCTCATCTTTGCCCCTCCCACAGCCTGGGTGCCAGGGCGCCTTCCCTCTTGCCTCAGAGAGCAGCAATTGATGATGACAATGCGGTCTCCTGGGCCCATGCCTTTGGTGTGGGCCTGAGCGAGGGACCGAGCCTTATGAGTCGGTCTTACGACAAATGTAAGGACCCTGCTTCTGGAAGCCAGCCACCTCCTGTGCTTCATTTCCAAATGACACATACAGCCCTCCAGCCCCATCTTCCCCCAGCTCTGCGGCCTGTTGTCCTTTCTGATTGGCCAAGCTCCCCGCACCAGACCGCCCCTTGCTCAGTGACACAAGCTTTGGGAAAGCATCTCTGTTGCCACCCAAGTGGAAGACCTTCTAACAGTCCCCAACTATGGGAGTCAGGTACATGGGCCTCATCTTTCTAGTATGAAGAGGAGTAAGAAGGCCCTGTCTGTGCCACCATTGCCCTCTCTTGGCAACAGGTAGTCGTCAGGCTGAGTATCCACAGCTCATGAGGCTTCCCTGATGAAACTGAGTCCCTACAGGCAAAGGAGCTCTCCCCCAGGGAGGGCCCAGCAGACTCCAAAGTCCTGCTCAGGGCCTATGAACATCTTAGGATCCAGGAGAAGGAGTAGAGATTTCTGAAGATTTCTTCAAACTCTTCAGCTTTGCTCCTTCAAGTGTGCTACTTATTTACGGGAGAAGAGCAAGACAGTCCAATTCCAATACGGAAAGTCTCCTCAGAAGGAAAAACTGGAACCCATCACCCCCCTGGCTCTATGTTCAGCTGCACAGGGCACAGGAAGTGCAGATTCTACATGAAGCTAAAATGGAAAAGTCGCCTTTCCCAAATCACAAGCATAAACTACACACACGGACCAAAAGATAACTTCCCACTCCCAAGGCCCTTCTTTCCCTATATGCGGTCTGCTCAGAGGACTGGGCAAGAACAATGGACAAATGGAGACAATAACAAAGCACCTGTCCACCAGGAGTTTGCAGCCCAGTGCACAGGTTGTCCCTATAACCTCATGCAATAGCTCCAAGGTTCTCTTGACATCTGGAACTATCCAGACCAGAGCCTAGGGACACAGAACTCGCCAAGTGCTAGCCTTAAGTAAGCAGCATAAACTCCCTGAGCCTGTTTCTTTGCCTATAAAACAGAAAGAACTTTTCATGTTCTGTTGTGAAGACTGGAGTGATATATTCAAAGCACCTGGCACAGGGACCAGCAGGTACACTGAAGAGTTGCCATCATCGCTAGGGAGGCAGTGCTGGGTGGAGTTCACGCCCACTACAGCAAGGTTGGTAGGGAAAACACGAATGCCTCCCTGGAGAAAGTGGGCCTTAAAATTAGCCTTAAAAGATAAACAGGGTTTTTGCCTGAACATTCATTCATTCATTCATTTATTCATTCCACACACATTTCTGGAGTGGCCAGAATGTGCCAGGCACTTTAAGAACATTAGTGACATCCACCGCAAGTCTTTCATTTAATGTCATGCCTTATGCAGAGGTCAACTCTAAGGTTTGGATACTTGGTGCAGATAACAAAAACCAGCATCCACAGTTTTCCAATCAGGTACTGGACCAGCTTCAAGCCCAGATAATTCCTAGTTCTCTTTTCTATGGCATGAATACCATTCCCCACATTTATACGAATGCTAGTTTGTAATTATACACAAATAGAAGTGCAAATTTAAATACTGCCATATTAAAATGAAGCTAATTCAAAAGTGTAAGAATACTACAAACAAAGGTCTTACTCATAAAATCTTTTTTCTGTTAATATTAGGAAAGTTCCAGTAGTTTCAGATACAATTTTTCTCACGTCACCTGTGCAGCGGGGATGGAAAAGGCAGAAAGCCCAGGTGAGCCAGCATCTGGGTGCACAAAGTAGCTTTTAGGCTGATTCACTACCGACACAGTGGGAGGTGGGAAAGGTATTTACAGGGATATTGGGAAACACCATCGCGGAAAATGTGTGCAGTTAGAGTGGACAAATCTTTTCCAGGCAGCCCTCAGACCACAGGGTCTCTGCCTTTTTTCGTTCTTTTTTTCCAAAAAAGACTATAAAATCTCTGTTCCACAAGCAGCACCACAGCTAGAAGGGACTTGAAAAACGCCTTCTTACTCACTGGGGGCATCAAAGTCCCAACTCCCAAGGTACCACTGTGAAAAGTTTCATAACAGCAATCAGCATAGAAATAGCTATAAAAATAAAAATACAGACTCCCCATTCTGGGTCTCTAAACCTAGATGTCCCTATGCGCATGAGATTTTGAACATTTATTTGGAAAGACTGCCGCACAGAGATGGACATTCCTCACAGCCTCCACCTCACAGCAAGAAGCACACAGATCGGTTGGAACTTGGAGCCTGGCTGCCTGGGCTGGGATCTGGACCCTCCACTGACCAGCTATGGTTTTTAGCAAGTAACCTAGCCTGTGTCTGTTTTCTTCTCTGTCATACAGGGATGATGATATAAGGTTGCTTTGAGAATTAAATAGGTTAATACTGAGGAATAACTGAGTTAACATGGTCAAGTGTTTAGAAACGTGCTTGGCACATATTACACACAGACATTACACAACAAGCAATGTCCAATACAGAAGTGACGGCACGAGTCAAAGAAGATACAAAACAAAGATTATAGTACTCATATCATCATCTTTTATAAACTGTTCGCACCTTCTGGCGGGTTTCACTGAGGTGTCTGTCTTTTGATTATTCATTTCTGAGAGTGCTTTATCCTAAATGCAAGTACGTTTGTCAGATATGTGCATTTCAAGCAATCACAGCAGAAGACTCTGTCATTAGCCACGAGGGAAATGCAAATGAGAGCCACGATGACACATGCACACCCACTAGAATGGCTAACGGTAAAACGACAGATGACACCCAGCGCTGAGGAAAACGCCGCACGCCCGCATTTTCTGAGTGCTCCGCTGACAGGAAGGCAAAAGGACAGAACCGTTTTGGGGAAACCGCCTGGCAGTTTCCCACAAAGTTAAACATCCACCTAGCATAGGCCTTGGGTACTCAGCCGAGAGAAATGAAAACATATGTTTACACAAGGACTTGTGCAAGACCGTTTCAAGCTGTGTTGTTCATATAGCCAAGAACTGGAAACCACCCAAATGTCCATCAGCAAGAGAACGAGGAGCTGGTGGCACGCTGACACAGGGAACTGACAACGCACGATGACCAAGATGGATCTCCCGGACACGATTATATCGAGCAAAAGATGCCAGAGACACAGAAGGGTATACATTCTGTGTGCATACTTCAAGCACAGGCAAAACTAGTACATAGGGATAGAAATGACAAGCAGTCCTGGGAGGAAGGGGCTTGACTGAAGAGCCAGAAAGGAGCATTCTATGGCAGTGGTTCTAATCCGGGGGTGATTTAGCCACCCCTGGAGACATTCTGATTGTCCTGACTCTAGCATCTAGTATGTAGACACTGCTACCGAGGCTCCAACACACAGTGCAGCCCCCCAACCAAGAGTGGTCCAGCCCCACATGTCAACAGCGTACAGGTGGAGAAATCCTGGTCTCGAGTAATGGAAATGTTCTGTACCTTGACTGGTTCCATGGGGTTGAACACATTAGACAAAACCTATCAAACTGTGTATTTTGCTGTATGTAATACAGCCAAATTTTAAAAGTTACTGAACAAAATAACAAAAAGGAACCAGATCAGAAGGGAGATGTCCCTTTGGGCACATGTGGCTTCCTTATTCACCTCCTGAGAATTTGCCATTTTCCTAAACCCATGCTGTACTCACAACAGTATTTTACGTACTGTGCTTGGGTTAACCATTAGTAAATGTGTATGATTCGAGAGTGCAAGTTCACTTCTCCTCCCAAAACCTTTCGACTGGCTGCCTCTGCAGCACCCCCAGTGCCCCACAGCTCCCTCCAGGGCTGAGAAGGACCCCCACCGGCCAGAGCCCATCGACAATGCCCTGGTGACCAGAAGCCTCACAGCCAGTGAGGAACCAGTCCACGTATGGGACTCGCCCACCCACAGAGTTTGGAAGACACCGAAAGATACAGTCTGGGGTAGGCTTTTAAAAGTATTTCAAAAAGAGGTCCACTTTTGGGGGTAGGAAAAGTATCTTGCTTTTTGAGAGAGTATTGGAATGAGCAGACACTGCTACAGACCTGTCCTTGATTTTCTGGTTCAACAGATTTTAGTTCTGGCTGCATGTGAGAGTCTTAGGGGAAAGTTTTCAATTTAAAATTTCTTACATTGGGTTTCATTCCATTCATCTCAAAGTATTTTCTGATTTATTTGTGGTTTCTTCTTTGACCCACTGGTTGCTTAAGAGTATGTTATTCAATTCCCATATTTTTTAAATTTTACAGTTTTCATCTATTATTTATTTCTAGTTTCATTCCATTGTGGTTGGAGAAGATAATGTGTATGATTTCAAATTTTTAAAATTTGGTTCCTTCTTACAATTTCTATTTTTTATTGATATTCTCTCTTTAATAAGATGCCCTTCTCCTGCTTTCCAATAGCTCTTCAAGTCCACTCAGAGACATTTGATCTCAAAGCGAGGTGCCAAAACAAAAAGGCCCAGGCTTACCAAGTCCAGCATTTGGCTCAAACCTTGAAGATGAGCAAATCTGAAGAAGGGCCACTGAAGGCGAGAACGTTGCAGATTGAGCCGAGGGTCTGACTTCCTTGTCACCAGAAAAATTACTAGGAAAAGCCAGAGCTGACCAGAGCTGACCAGAGCTGACCCGGAGGGGTCAGGCCGGCTCTCAGGCCAAGCCTGGCTTTGTGCTGATGTGCTACGCAGGGGCGGGGTGGGGGTGCGTGTGCACAAGCGTTTCTGTGTCCTGTGCACTCCACGGAACTTTCACTTTGCTTTTCATTCAGTCTCCTTACAACCTAAAGTTAGAGACAGATTCAAAAAAGAATTTTTCTCTGCCCGCTGAAGGCTAAAAGTGGATTTTAAAAATGCATCAAAGCAATGCTTCACCTTTAGCAATTTTAACAATTTCATTCACTTGAAACACAGAGCACAAAATCCTAATATTCTGCCTCCTAAGTTGCTGACTTAGAAACAGACTTTTGATAACCCCTGCACTGCCACCAGCAGTATCTATGGCAGAGATCATTCCAGAAAGTTCCCCTGAGATGCAACACCTGTGGCTGTCAGACATTTTATTCCTGGCCCACCCTTCCTGTCCATACCAACCACTAAGATTAAAAATGCATCCAAAGTAAACCTCAGACAACTGAACCTTCCTCAGCAACGTGGGGGGGCACTTGGTATTAGAGGGTGGTCACCCTGAGTCACTGCAAACACTGCCCCAGGTGCTCTGCAGCTGGCTGGAACGGCTCGTGAAATTCTATCCTTCCAACTCCCAACACACCGAGAAATAACCCAGGGAAGCCAACACCCCGGTCCCACCTGTGGAAATTAATGATGCCAGCTCCGCATATGGGCAGAGAAAAGAAATTTACACAGCAAACAAACTTGCTAAAAAATTGGAAATATTTGCTTAACAGAAGCACATTGATTAAAGTCACTCCAAGATCAAATGACCCTCCTAGCCTGCACAATTTCACCCTGGAGGCCAGCAGACTTCTATTGGCAGAGTATTGATGAAAAGCTCAGGCCATGTCTTAGATGCACCATCCTGGGGGCGTTAATTCACAAGTAGCCCATAATTTTCTCCTACACCCCGTGTCTTCATTTGGAAGAGTTTAATTCCAATACAAACAGTAAAAAGGAGATAAAATCGTTGATATATGTCTTTCCAATACCCACCTTTGGTTAAGAACTTTTCATTTCTATGGTCAATTAAAGCTCACCTTAAATAAAACACGAAGCTCGTTTCAAATAGACTTCCGAGGTTCCTTGGCTTTGTTTTTTTTAATTTTCCACAATTTCAAAGGAAAATAAAAGGCAAAGTCAAAACCACTTTACTCCCAAGATAAGCAACGCACCAAATAAATATGCTTAACATCATATTCATCACAAAGGAGAGAAATTAGCAATTGCAAGAAGGGCCCTCACCTAGTAGCAGAAGAGAAGATCACCCAAGGGCTAGGCCACGGTCAGCCGGCTACTGAGAAGTCCTCCGGCTGTTTGCAGCAGCTGGTTAAGACCTCTGGGGCCCAGCTTAGACATGGACTTCTCATCACAGCCATGAAAATGACCCACATTCGACTTGCTGCAGCATTTTAAACGGCCCAAGAAGAAGCCACCCATGCCTTGCCTCCTTCTGCTTCCCAAGGTCAGTCATAAGGCAAAAAGATCATCTCAAATTCTGGCTCAGATGGGATTCACATTTGGTCCTCTCAGGTAGGAAGGAAGGGTACTCCAGTGCAAGCCTCCTCGCCTCATGCACCTAAACATACAGTAGTGACAAAGCCCTAGAGCCTGAAGGTAGCTAGAGAAGGGTGGCTAGGCTTGGGGGTGGGGAGCCCTCCTAGCCTCCACAGTTCTCCCTCTACAAACAGAACTCAGAGCTCCTACCCCTCCTGTGCAGGGCATTCAGACCACAGCCCAAACTCTGAGCTCAAGCCTGGAAACACACCCTCCCACCCCCGCACCATTCTTCATTCTCAAGGAGAGTCCCCAGGCCACCCACCTCCCTCGTAGGACAGCCTGCATTTGCCGAGTGAGCACTAAATTACAAAGACAGTGAACACTCCAAGATGCCACCCTCATGGGCAAAGGGCAAGCTTCTATACCCTGCCAGACATTCTAGATTTCATGCTTCCCAGCCAAATCACCTTCCTCCAAAGAAGGTATGAAACCCCCATGAGAACAACAGGTGCTTAGGTGGGATGGGCAAAGGTTTTTGCTTGGAGACAAGGACTGGAAATGAAGGGACAGAGGAAGTTGAAGATGTGAGGTAGGGGGGNCAGTTACACAGCTTAGACATGGACTTCTCATCACAGCCATGAAAATGACCCACATTCGACTTGCTGCAGCATTTTAAATGGCCCAAGAAGAAGCCACCCATGCCTTGCCTCCTTCTGCTTCCCAAGGTCAGTCATAAGGCAAAAAGATCATCTCAAATTCTGGCTCAGGTGGGATTCACATTTGGCCCTCTCAGGTAGGAAGGAAGGGTACTCCAGTGCAAGCCTCCTCGCCTCATGCACCTAAACATACAGTAGTGACAAAGCCCTAGAGCCTGAAGGTAGCTAGAGAAGGGTGGCTAGGCTTGGGGGTGGGGAGCCCTCCTAGCCTCCACAGTTCTCCCTCCACAAACAGAACTCAGAGCTCCTACCCCTCCTGTGCAGGGCATTCAGACCACAGCCCAAACTCTGAGCTCAAGCCTGGAAACGCACCCTCCCACCCCTGCACCATTCCTCATTCTCAAGGAGAGTCCCCAGGCCACCCACCTCCCTCGTAGGACAGCCTGCATTTGCCGAGTGAGCACTAAATTACAAAGACAGTGAACACTCCAAAATGCCACCCTCATGGGCAAAGGGCAAGCTTCTATACCCTGCCAGACATTCTAGATTTCATGCTTCCCAGCCAAATCACCTTCCTCCAAAGAAGGTATGAAACCCCCATGAGAACAACAGGTGCTTAGGTGGGATGGGCAAAGGTTTTTGCTTGGAGGACAAGGACTGGAAATGAAGGGACAGACGAAGTTGAAGATGTGAGGTAGGGAGGAGACAGAACAGTGGAGGACAAGGGGAGGGGAGCACCATGCTTGAGCACCTACATTCCAGGTACCACTCTGGGGGCACTTTTTCCTATTTCTCTCTTGCAGTCACTGTATGAGGCCTCTGGGAGAAGCCAGGGTTCCCACTATGGCTGCATAATAGAATTACCTGGGGATCTCCAACTTGGATCAACTGAATCAGAATCTCCAGGGGCAGGGCCCACACACCCACTCGACCGACAGGCAGGATTGCTGCAAGGAACCACTAAGCTCCTTTTTGACTCTTGTGCCATGAAATATCCCCTATGTAAGCAGAGAGGAGCTGCCAGTGTGGGGTCCCTGCAGGAGACTCCCGCAGGGCCAGACTCACCTGCTCCTCCCCAGGCTCTGTTCCCACCGAGACTGCACTCAAGCATCACCCCGAGGAACGGGATTTTCACTCTGTGTGACTCAGAAAAGGACTGAACTGGAGTGACATTTTGCTTTCTTAAACTCAAGTTCCTAAGTCTTGAAAATATAGGCTCACACATCTTAGATTTATAGCTTTTCATGTGAGGTTTTTCTTTTTCACCAGAACACCAAGCCACTCCAGGTTTGATGCACAGTGAGCAGCCAGATGTCATTTTGAAGAGTAATTTTTTTTGGCTTAGGAGAAAATGCAAGCTCTAGTTCCTGATAATTGATTTGCAAGGTTCCAATTTAAGCAGCAAATTGCTCCCGCTGCCCAGGTATTTCATATCTTATATGAGCATTTTGATAGAAAACTCAATATTCCTTATGCTGACCTGGAAATGATGAGAAGAACTGCAATTTAAATTTTGAATCATTTTTCTAGTTTTCTTAGTATCATTCCAAGAGGCCCCGATTACAGATAGATCAAGGTAGTTTAAAAAATAATAACGTTAATGGTATCTTCTAAGTGGCCTTACACCCTAAGGGAAGGCTGGGCACTGGCCCCAGCCTTGGAATCAATCCTGATAATAACTCCACCTGAGTCCAGGGGTGGGCCTCGAGTCAAGGACTTGGATTCAACAGGAGGAAACAAGCCGGAGATTCGCCTGGATGTCAGTGACGGAACCAGGGCAAGAAGCCAGGCTCCTGGGCACCCAAACAAGAGAAAGATGAGGATTCACACCCTTCAAACCTCAGCCCTAAGGCCTGTTTTACAGGTCAACCCACGTACTTCTCTCTGCAGGCAGAGGTTTTCTCCCTCATGAAACCGGCAGGTTGGAAGAGAAACTCCCAAGCATCTTTCTCAGCTTCTACACCTTGTGGCCTGAGGACTCCCAGCCCAGTGGGTGGTCGAAGAGCTGGCCTCAGGGTCAGGCTGAGGTTCTGGGGCCATCTAGGACCCAGCTTCCAGGCTGTTGCCAAGAGAAACTGCTGGCAAAAACAGAAAAGAGAAGGTGGTGAAGTCAAGGAATCACCATGTGAGCCTGGGCACATATGGTCTACAACAATGAAGACAACTCACTTATAACTCGAGTCGGGCAGTGCCCCTTCTCTTACCACAATTATCACCTGATGCTATTCATGTGCAGTAGGTAACTCGGGGGTGTCCAACCCCCTGTGGGCCTGCAAGCCACATTCAGCCCAGGATGGCCATGAATACAGCTGACACAAAATCATAAATTTACTTAAAACATTACTTAGTTTTATTACTCAGCTTTATACCAAGTTTTATTACTTAGATATGTGCATTTTCTGTATTAGTGATCACACACTGGGGACCTGCTCAACAACTTTAAAAAATCATCAAAAAGGCCACTGCATCATTAGGGTTATTATGTGAGGGCTTTCTTGCTTATCTGTGGTGGCAAGTAACACAAAAATTATGCACAGACCTTTTTTGTTCATCAGTTTTTGTTAGTGTTGGTGTATTTAACGTGTGGCTCAAGACAACTCTTCTTCCGGTGTGGGCCAGAGACGCCAAAAGGTTGGACACCCTGGTGAAGTATAGAAGAGAAATGCAGCCAGACTCATAGACACAGCGCACATGCGAACCCACACACACCCCTTTGCTCTATTCGAGGTTTGGCAAAGGGAAGGTAAGATGATGCATTGAGCAACCACCACAGCCCTTTGCCTCAGATTCTGAGGGTGTCCCACACATCCCTGCATGGAGACATCATTTGAATTTTACAAACCGGCACACTGGGGCTCAGAGATGCTAAATGACACAGGTTCCACAGCTGGAGCCAAAATTCAAATCCTTGCCTGTCAGAGATTTCAGGGGCCAAGGGACTGGCATCCGTCCCGCCTGGGGAGGCCTACAGGAGGAAGGGAGGCCGTGGTGGAGGCGCCCTGCCTGCCGGCACAGCTTTGGGGCAAGCTTTACTCCCAGAGCCAGCCAGAAACGGTACCATACGTGGGGTCTTTTTTTCCTTTCATGGAAAATTCAGCCGAAGGTCATGCCCTTTGATCTTTGCATCAGGTGAAATTATCCTCTCAGGTCATTTTTCTTCTGGGACTTCTTGGCTGTGCGTGGCCCCCTGATCATCCACAGAAACTCTAGAACCAGTTTCTGATGCAAAGAAAAATCCAGGTGGGATTATTATAGGTCAGTTGGGGGAACATTAACTCCTTTATGATACTGAATCATACTATCCATCAACATGGACGGTCTCCATTTACTTAGGGCTTCCTTAAGTAAATAGAGTTGTACATACATAAATATATATAAATATATATATACACACAACAGATTTTGCCTACAAAGGTCTTGGACATCTGTTTTTTTTTTAATCTATCTTCTAGGTAGCTCACTTATATTATTTTAAATAATACTTCTGAAAAACCATATATTCTAAAGGCTGAATAGAAATGCAATTTTATTTTCTGGTCATTTTATATCCACATAAACTACTAATGATTTTAGTAATTTACTTATAGATCTTTCAGGTTTTTGTAGAGATATTCATGTCCAAATAACAGCATTCTCTGTGCTTCATTCTCACTTAATTTGCTGCTTTCTCTAGGATTCCAATTTTAACTATAAAAGATTAAGCTAGAGCAGGCGTTCCGGTTCTGTTCCTCATTTTAAAGTGTTTCTAATGGTTTGTCATTAAGTCTGAGGTTCGCTGTAGATTTTGAGAATTGCCTTTATCAGATTTTTAAAATTCTCCTAGTTTGCTAAGAATGCTTATGATGAACAAATGGGAGATTTCGTTGAATAACTTGTCTACATCTATTACAATGATCCCATGCTGCTTCTCCTTTAATCTGTGTAGCATAATAAAGAGTACTAATCAATTTCCAGTTTGAACTATATCACATTCTGGGTTCACCCTGGTAAACCTTTCTTTTCCTAAAGCGTATTTTCCCTAATGCTAATGTAGCTCCACAAATGAGCACTCGTGTACTGTCTGCTAATAAATCTGTTCCTTTCCATGTGTTTTTCAAACTTTCAGGGTCCTAATGTTTCAGGTAAAAAGCATATCACTGGGTTTTATTTATTTGTAATCCACTGTGACAGTCTCTCAACTGAAAAGTTTAAGTGATCATATATATGGTTATCAATTACATGTAGTGTAGTTAATGTCAATATACTTGGACTTATTTTATTCTTTCTACAAGTTGCTTTTTCTTTCTGTTATTTTCTTCCTCGTTGCCTTCTTTAACACTGATTACAATTTGTCTTCCATTTTTCTCTCTACTTGTGTGGCAGGTACATATACTATTTTCTCTCTTGTGATTCTTGAGAAACTTGAATTGTGAGAGTTCTTGGAGACCTAAATAAAATGTTTTTTCTCCAAAAGAGTATTTGCCTCTCCTTAAGCCAAGTGGCAGGAGGCACAGGCACACCTGAAACTCAATTCACTCTCAGCTTGGGGTCTTTTGGAACTTTGGGATGGTGTGAATTCTAGTTCCAAACCACGTGAAGGCCAAATTACAGTTAAGAATTCTCAAGAGACATTGTTTTTATCTTTGATTTGAGTTTTGTTGTTGCTGCTATTGTCTTCCTGGATCTGAGCCCAGCCTGGTTAGGGGAGTCCGTTTTCATGGGACTGAGAGCATGCGCAATCACTGAGTTTGTCGGGGTCCTTCCCCTGTTTATTGTTTGCTTGTTTATTTGTGCCCATTTACCTTCATTTCCCATTCCCACTCCCCTTCCCGATGCAGCCAACCATTCTCGTCTGCCAGATGTGCACACTTGATTGAACAGTTTCTTCCCAAAGTTCATGTCTATCCGGAATGTAACCTTGTTTGGAGACAGGGTCTTTGCAGATGCAAACGAGTTATGATCAAGCCAGACTGGATCAGGGTGGGCCCTAAATTCAATATGACTGGTGTCCTGGTAAGAGAGAAATCTGGACACAGAAAGACACAGACAGGCAAAGACAGAAGATGAAGGCGGCGACTGGAGTGATGTATCCGGAAACCAAGGAACGCCAAGGGTTGCCAGCAACACCCAGAGGCTGGGAAAGGGGCCTGAGACAGATGCTCCCTGGAGGCTCCAGAAGAAGCCAACCCCTCCGACACTCTGATTTCACGCTCTGGCCTCCAGAACTGCGGAAGAATACATTTCTTTTGTTTTAAGCCTCCCAGTTTGTGATATTTCCTAGCAACCCTCAGAAAATAATACAATGGAGATCCATTCATTCATTCCTGGAAAACACCAACTGCTTTGTACAACTGCACTTTTAATTTGCATCAGTGGCACTGTGCTATGGATCATGTTTGCTTCTCTCTCTTTCCTGTAGCACGTGATGGTACACCCACAGCACTCACGTGTTCCCAGTCCACTCACAGAGAGGGGTGCCCGGAAAGCTCCGATCTACCTGCCACCACAAACATCTGCACACGTGTCAGATGACGAGTGTGACAATTTCTTTCGTCCACATACCTGAAAGCAGGAGGGCTAGGTCCCAGGGTTCCGTTGCCCAACGGAAACGACTACTATTGCCCAGGATGGCTGTACTTTTTTCACTCTGGCAAAAGCCAGTAAGGGTCTCTCTCATCTCAACCCCAAGGACACTTGTCATTTTCTAGTTTGTCCTATAAATTAAGCATATCCTTTGCCCAATTTTTCTCCAGGGATCCCACCTTATTGATTTGTAGGAGTTCTTTGTATACCCTAGGCCAGCAAGCAAGCAGTTCACAAATTTGGAGCAGAAAGAGGGAAGGAGACGTAACCCTTACACTCAAATAATTTAGAGCCCCAGACCTTTTGTTTACATGTTGTATCTGTCAACACTGAACATTTTTAAAAATTAAACTAAAAGTACTTTTAAAGATTCCTTAATTCATTTAAAAAATAATAAACTTATGTAAACATAACATTTTTATAAGAAATAACTATTTTCCAAAATAAGTCATTCAGTGAGGAGAGAAGCGATGTTTTTCTATTTTTCCAAAACTTTTTAATGTCTACCTGTTGTATTATTTTTGTTGGAGTATATGAAAATATGTAGTTGGGAAAGGCAAGGATATTTTAAAAACCTTTGCAGATAATTTTTTCTTTGACAATACACTAGAACTCTATACGTGCTAGTTTCCCAAAAGTTATATGAAGTATGAAATCCAAAATTATATCAATGAGCTTTTTGCACACTGTGAAAGTCCACTGGTCTCTCTTGTACTTTAAATAAATCTTTTGTCTGTGCGTGATTTTGTGGCACCATTCACCAGTCACTTGGGAGACATTAGTTCACAGAGTTTTGCAGATCTTCCCAATGTTGACATTTCCTTACACAGGATCAAACAAGTCCCATTTGTTAACATCTCCACCAACCTCATCAGAAAAGTCTTTCAGCATTAGGAGGCCNGTCATTCAGTGAGGAGAGAAGCGATGTTTTTCTATTTTTCCAAAACTTTTTAATGTCTACCTGTTGTATTATTTTTGTTGGAGTATATGAAAATATGTAGTTGGGAAAGGCAAGGATATTTTAAAAACTTTTGCAGATAATTTTTTCTTTGACAATACACTAGACCTCTATACGTGCTAGTTTCCCAAAAGTTATTTGAAGTATGAAATCCAAAATTATATCAATGAGCTTTTTGCACACTGTGAAAGTCCACTGGTCTCTCTTGCACTTTAAATAAATCTTTTGTCTGTGCGTGATTTTGTGGCACCATTCACTGGTCATTTGGGAGACATTAGTTCACCGAGTTTTGCAGATCTTCCCAATGTTGACATTTCCTTACACAGGATCAAACAAGTCCCATTTGTTAACATCTCCACCAACCTCATCAGAAAAGTTTTTCAGCATTGGGAGGCCATCGAGCTCACAACGGTGGGCAGGAGTCTTCCAAAATGTGAATTTCTGCTTGAACACTTGAACCTTATCACTGCAAACACATGCTGTCAGTCCTCTCCTTTGAAGTGACAAGCTGACTTTATTAGTTTCTGAGAAAGGAAGGTGGTAGGTGTTGGGACAAGAGGTAGGGGGTTTACTTTCAGTCTCAGACTCAATCCTGAAAACCAGTCCAGCAGCTGAGACAGCCTGGCCGAGGCTCTCAGAGCCAGAGGGTGAGTGAAGCCCTGGTTCAGACCCCACACTCGGCAGCAGAGGGCAAGCTCAGCCTGTCCTGTGACCGCCGGCCTGGGAGGCCAGAGGGAAAAAGCGGGGCTTTCCATGCACTCTGGAGCTGCCTGCACAGACCACTCACTCTCCAGCTGGGTGAAGTTCTCTGAGTCCCAGTTAACTTATGTGCAAAACACATAGGATAATAGCAACCCTCACCCACGATTTACTGAGCACCTGTTGTCTTCCAGACTCAGGCTCCCAGCACTGAACCAGCCAGACAATCTCAGCCTGGAGGAGATTATGACCAGGTGGTGAGCACACCTGGGGCCCCGTGGCAGGGAGAAAGGATCGGAAGTGAGAGGACAAATGCCACCCCTGGCTCACAAGGACGACCTCTTACTACTGAAGAGACTTGAGGCACCATCTAATCCATTGTGTCTATCTGATAAGCTTCCACCCCCAGAGTCCCAAATAACCATTAAATGGCAATCACACTGGCTTGACACTTCATATTTCAGTTAGCTCACACGGAAGTATTGTGGCTAAATCAAATATTTAAATGAGCCCCTGCAGCCTTCACCACGAGTGTCCCTAGAGCCTGAGCATCATAGATGAGTCATAAAGTCCTCACCCTTCAGTAGAGCAGGGACACTTAAGATGTGAGGAATTTTAAACAACTATCTCTCTCTCTCTCTCTCTCTCTGACACACACACACACACACACACACACACACACCCTTTCATGCCTCCAGTAAGGCTTCATTCTTTTAGGATCTTCAAGGAATTCTTGTCTCCTAGGAGAACATTATAAAATGCAAATAACCCAGGCAGGGGTCACAGCTAAAGCCGTCAGAAGTTTACACCTGAGTTAACAATTAACTTCAGGAAAAGTTTACGGTTATAAGGCCTTTAGATGCCACCAAGTTAAGAGGAGATCACACTGGTTTAGGGTGGACCCCGATTTAATGGCTGGTGCCCTTACAATACAGGAGGAGGTGCATCAGGATAGAGGCCTGCACAGAAGGCAGGCAGCGTGCACACACACGGAAAGCCGGCTGTGTGAAGACAGAGGAAGACATCAGGGTTATGCTGTCGTATGCCACAAAAAACCAAGGATGGCCCGCCACCACCCCAAACTGAAAGAGGCAAGGAAGAATTCTTCCCTGGGCCTCTCCAAGGGAGCGTGGCCCTGCCCACACCTCGATCTTTGCATTTCTGGTCTATAGAACTGTGTGAGAATCCACTTTTGACGTTTTACAACAGAACAAGTGAGGGATATTCTAATTTAATTCAGCCACCACTTGGCTCGCTCTGACCTGAAGGCCAGATGGTACAAAAATGCATGTTCTCCCTCCCCCACCCTCCTCCCGAGGCCCCCTTCCTGCCCCCACTCCGTTCATCCCCGGGAGCCTTCAAAGGGTTAAACGCCAGAGAAGCGCCTTTCAAGAACAGCTGGACACAAAGTGCCGCCCCAGGCTGACAGCATCCAACGAAAGGTCAGGAGGTTGAGGGAATCATTTTCCATGGGAATAATTTTCTAAGGGAAATGGTAAAGTTATTTGAGTCACCAGGTGGGACACAGAAAGGACAATCTTTCTTGGCTCTCAAGAAATGCTTGCTGCTTGACCTCACAGATTTGCCTGTCTCTGATTTACATAATGAACTCGAAACCTTGGCAATATGAAATGACTTTTTATAACTATATATATATATATATATATGCCATTTTTTTTAATTTTGTAAAATAGTGTGACCTTTTGGGGAATAAACATGGAAGGAGGGAGAGAGGGACATAACATGTTCATAACCTTTGACCTGGTAATCACACTTGGGAATCCAACCCCAAGAAATATATTCAACAAGGGAAGTAAAGCTTTATGCGGCAACGATGTTCGCTGCAACGTTATTTACAATGGAAAGAAAACCGAACGGTTCAGCTCAAGAGGGTGAGTTAGAAAATTACTGCACATCAACGTGAGAGAGTATCACGGGCCATTAAAACTACAAAGTAACAACACGGGGAACGTCGCCTTAAGAAAGCAGACGCAAAGCAGACGCAAAGCAGACACACAGGGCGATTTTCACTAAGTCACTCTGTGGTATATAAAGGTATCCTGGCACCGATAAAGAAGGTTCAACCGAGGCAGCAGAATCATGAGAGATCCTCCTCTTTTTCTCAGTTTCATGTAATGGTGATTTCTTTTCTCTAACAATTTAATTTTTACAGTATTACTGACTGTATTTCCCAGGCTTCACTTTGTATGGTGCCAGGTGGGCACTGGAAATAGCAGCCAGGACCCTCTGTGGAGTGTAGGGTTGTCTCGTCACTGTGCTGTACACCTGACACTAATGCAAAATAACACTGAATGTAAACTGTGACTGGAAAAAAACTTTAATTAAAAAATCTTTTTTAAACTGTGATTTTCTTGGAGAAATAGAATGTTGGAAAATTGTGGCAATGGCACTGTCACCTCTCCGAGCAAGCTGCAATCCACTGAATGGTGCGCTTCTGGGAGAGTGGCAGGGCATGTGAATTGTATCTCAGTAAAGCTGTGATGAAACATTTAATTTTGTTTTTAAAAATGTGAGCCACTTCCAATGAAGAGGGGAAAAATCTCTGTTTCCAACTTAAGAGTGCCATCCAACAGCTGTATTATATATACAAGGTTTGTAAGTAAACTCTCAACACAATGTATGAAGTTAGTGACAAACAGGTTCTTGGGTCCCAGTTGAACCAAAGCACAGCCAATGTGTTTAAGGAGACAGGATCTTTGCTGGTCCCTCTTGAAGTGGAACAGATCCCACTGGGAAAAACATTTTGAAATCAGACAGATGGTATTCAAATCTGAAAAGAAAAAAAAAGAAAAGAAAAGAGAAACCCTACAATCTAATCACAGCATTGCTTTCAGCAGCCTACTCAGCCTCTCTGAGGCCCTGGTCTTCCTTCCATAACACAGAGCCAAGTCCACCTCCCTGACAGGGTGCTTGCGAAAATTAAAAGGCATCCTACATGTAAAGTATCTGCGGCACAGTTGTACTGGAACACAATATGGAGATGCAACTGAAACAAGTTTTAAAACTACTTTGGGTTTTATTCAGGGGGCCAAAAATGCCAACTGGTTCTTCCCATGATGAGTCAGGGGCTGGTCTGCACACCCCTGTCTGTCTGGCCGAGCTGCATCTGTCTGAACGACGCCCGAAGAGCCTGCAGTGTTTTCTGAGAGACTGACCTGGCAGCAACCATGTCTGTTCCTATGGCCCACCCCACATCACTGGAGCCGGGAAGAGAGAGGAAGCTCCATCCACCGGCCCCTGAAACAACTGCTCGGTCCAGGAACAGGAAATCAGTTAAGTGAATATCCCGCAGCCGAACAACAGTGATCACGCCTTGGGGTCCTGGGGTCCTGGGGCCAGATGCCGTCTCTACCCTCTAGAGCCTTCAGTCGAGTCTTGAATTATGTGCACAACTTGGTTCCCTCCTTTAGAAAACGTGAGCCAACACTTTCCGATTCATATCGTACTAAACACAAACATTTCCGGGCACATGGCAGAGACCCAGAAATGGTACTACTACGCCCGTTTCCCCATTAGGCTCTAATTGATGGGCTTCTTTTCTGCTAAGACAAGCTCATTCATCCTCCTCCTGATTCTCTTCCTCCTTCTCTTCCAGTCCCACCCCCAACCCCTGATTCCTTCTCCTTCCCAAACCAACAAGTCCCAGAACGTAAGCCTCCAAATGTCAGTCAGCACCAACTCGGCCCACGGCATATGGCCCCGCACGATCTCCCCATGATCTCATCCAGTTGGACTGTTATTTTCACAGACTGGTATTAAGGAGCATAGCCAGGAATTTTACAGACACCGTCACGCTGGGTATTCTCAGGCTTGCGGTGCAGATGGAGCCTTCCTAGAATTTATGGTACAACATGTGGGTCTCTTCCCTCCTCCTCAGACCCCACGCTCTTCGGGGCCCCGGGGAAAGCGATGCAGGGCTCCCCACTCCACTCTGGGCTCTCTCCTCCTCACATGCCAACCTAGCATTTCCTGCTCTAGTTGTAGTCTGCAACTGCAGCCACTGCACACAGAGAGGGGGTGCCACGGGTCCAGAGTGGTGCAGGCGTCCTGAGCATCGCACCACAGACAAGTCACTGGCTGAACAATCCGTGAACTAGGAAGCTGAGCTGCCTGTCGGTGACGAGCAGTCCTGTTCTTCCCTGCCCGAAAGTATGAGCTTAGCATGGGGTGTGTGGGGGGGGTGTTGAAAGAGCAAGTGTTCCTGCCCCCCAGCTTTCATGGAGGCCAAAATCAAGAACCTCCCAACCACTGGACAGGTAAAAGAATTATCAAAGTGGCAACGAGTCACCTGTGTAAATTACGAAATGTAAGCTTCTGTAATTAGGTAATATACGTATTTTCCCCAAAAGTGAAAAAGAAAAGCAAAGAAAAAATAAAAACGAAAGCCTTTTGGTCTAACAGGAGGGAAGCGGACACCTGAAGAGCACACCGTCTATCTCTGCACCCTCATCCATTCATCCATCCATTCAGTCATTCATATTCTCCCTCTCTCTCTCTCTCTCTGATTCACACTGCTCTTCTTTGCTCATTGCATGCATTTCTGGCTTTCAGGCACTCAACAATTTTCTGTCATCAGTTGTGGTTTCTTTCTTGGTAACTGCAGTTATTTAAAAACAATGTCAGCATGCAAGTCTTTCTTCTGCTCCCTGGCAACCACTTTACATGCCCCATCTTGCCCCCTCTCCTGCCCTGCCCCTTTGCTTCGCTCCCTCCTCTGTTAGCCTCACCCCTTACCTGGCTGGGAATGTCTGAGGAAGAGAAGGGACAGTGTCACCAGTGTTTGTACATGAGGAGCAACCACTGTGCCCTCACACACAACAAATGCATTCAAGGCCAAGGCTGGTAAGCCTGTCAACCATCCCCCTAAATACTGTGATGCCACGTGCAGGCTGGGACGTACCCCACCAGGGCAAGCCCTAGATGGGGGACACAGATCCCCTCTCAGCTCTCTGTGTGCTCCCTCTCTGACCACCTGACAGAACAATTTCAAGGGAGGGAAGGAGGGAGAGAAGGAAAGACTTATCTGTAGCCTGAGGTTCTAAAGACTCAGCTCCTCAAAGAAAAGGTAAATGTTCCCAACTACCTTCAGCCTCTCAGAAATGCTGGTAAAAGCTGGCCTAACTGCCCCATGTCTCAGATTTGGCTCAACACGGTGCTGACTCGGCCTGGGATAACTGGCAAGCTCACACAGCTTAAAGCCCTGAGAGAACAAGTGTATCTTCCATCAAAATAAAAAGTGAAGAAAATAATGACTACTTAGAAAAACAGCATGTTTAATCAGAAAAGAATGTCTTTCTAAACACAGGACTAGTAGGCAAACATCTTAAATGAAATGATCACTGACAGAGAAATAATCAGGTATGTCTGAATGCAACCTCATTGCAAAAGAAAGACCGCCCCCCCACCTTTGGTCAAAGAAAGCTGTCTGGGTCAAAGCCACCGTGCAAGTGACCCTAAAGTGATGGACAATATATCTCTGCTATTAGCTTCATGGCTTCCCAGGACATGGCGCAGTACAGACACCTACAGGATTCACTGTCCCGAGAATGGGGAAATGGAAGAGTGACCACTTCTGCCCACTGACCCAAAACCCCACAGGGCAAGAACGGCTACGGAGAATTTCCTAGCAGCGGACAGTCAGGCTCCGAAATGAACAATGAAGAGAAAAACACAGTCTGGATCAGCATAGGCTTCAGCTGCAGAGGAGCATCTGACAAAGGCGCCTGGGGTCTAGACACGCATTTCTCCTGCTAACCTGCAGAGCTTTGCCATTTTAAAAGAAAATCTCCTGAAACCTTGCCTCCTCCAAAAGCCTAGAGGAGTGATGACTGTGGCAGGCAATTCTTTTGTGCCTGTCCCTTCTCCCAGGTCACGCGGAGCAGTGCACATACAAAAGGTGCCATGTCAACAACGACAGGCCACAGTGAGCTATCACTTCCTGTAGGGCCTCCAGCCCCCACACCCCCGTTATCTAAGGAAGGACCAGGGAGGGTGTCACGTGTGCACCCCAATAAAGCACCTGACGGACCGGGTTGTACCTCTTCAGGGATGCCAGAGTGAGGCCCCGCTGCCTGCCTGGCAGTGCCGCGTTCCCTGCCCTGTGCCCACTGGACCGCACGGAGCCACTCCCGCCCCGCTCTGCTACCTCCTGCTTCACCACCTTGGATGCCGTCCGTTCTAGGGCCTACCGGGCCATGTGCTACAGAAACTCTTCCTCAATCAGCCAACCAGACGGAGGGTCTTGTCTCTGAATTAATGGTATCCTAAAGAGCCGTGCTGACCACCGACTCTTTGGAGCCCTCAGAAAATCTTTCCTTCCACTAATGTGACAGCCCCCCCATGTGGCTGTTTTAACAAGGCTTGCTAATTTTTTCAAAGAGCAGCTCCTTCAGAAGCAGCTCCCCACCCCCACTGCACCCATCACCCCCTATCCACGTGCCCTGTGTTCATCCACAGCTGAGCTGGCTGAGAACCCCATCACACTGTTTGGATCCTGGATCCGAGGGCACCCGGTAAATCAGTAAAGAGGGGGAGGCGCTAGGAGAAGGATCGTGCTGGACGGTCAGTCAGTGTGTGCCATGAAAACGGCCTGATGAAAAAAACCGGGGAGAGTTCCTGGCTGAAGCACTAAACAAAACAGATACGCAAACGGAAACAGCCCTGGGGAACTCTGCCTAACGGGACCATCCAAAGGCACCATAAGCAATAATTTCAGCAAAGCACCTCCTTGCCTGGAGAAAAATACTATCTGCAACTGAGTGAATAAGAAGGTGGCGGAAATGCAAACTGTTTCCATGATTCTGCTCCTCTGGGAGGCAAGGGGGGCTGAGTGGAGGTGATTGTGGATACTTGGCTACTCGGGAGACTGCCACAGGGAAACCAGAGCACAGGTAGTCAGGGTCTGCAGGGAGAGATGGAAAGAGAGTGGCCACTCCCTGGGACTGACCAGCAGACTGCAAGGGGAGGGTGATGAGTGACTTCATTAGGAAGTTCACTGTACCTTCCCACTGCAGGGAAGCCCTGCCCTGCAGTCACACCAAGCAGAGAGGAGACAAGTGGACCACAAAACTGTCACTTCCAGGGTACCTACTATGTCTGGGGCCCAGCCTTACCTAATTTCATTTCCACCACTTGTGGCAGGTCCTACTTCTCCCATTTTACAAATGAGGACAATGGGGATGAATTCATGTCTAGGGTCATAAGACTAGTTACAAAGGGACTGGAAATAAGCATGCACATCTCTCTACATCCAGACATCATTCTGGGTAACAGCTTACCATTCTGCTCCTGGAGAAATTGTGTTTTCCTTAGAATAGAAGGACTATTTCTTTGGCTTCTTAATGAGCATGCCCAGCTCCCTCCCAGCCTGGGGTCACATTGATCGCATCGTCTGTCCCTCCCGCCTCTGGGAAGGCCACAGCCTGTCTTTTACTAAATCTCACCAAACCCAGCACAGGGGCCTCCAATCTGGAAGAAGAATCCCTGCTAATATCGTATTGTTCACCAGTAATTGCTTTTTTTCTGGCCTCTACCTTTTCTAAAGCCATAGGCCATTTCTCCCAGAATCTACCTTCTTGAAGCTTTTGTTTAAGTCTTTAAAAGACATGGCTTTTCAAAGAAATAATTAAGGCTTTCATGCCCCACACTTTTAACAAATATATTTTGACCTCATTTCATCCCTTTGGGATGGGAGCTGTTCTCTGGCACCTTAAAGGGATTTCCACCCAATTATCCTCCAGAATCCTCTTTTCTCCTCTGCTTTCTTCCAGCACAAAAAGCTTCCCATTTGCCTCCAAAGGTGAAATTAGGTGCTTGCCCATTCATCACGGACAGAGTCTAAATTGGATGAAATAATAATGCTTCTTTGAGTTGCAGGGCAGCCTTCACAGAGGGAAATTAGAATCCACCCTTCTGAGCTGCTCCATCATTCGTTGCCCTTCTATTCTCTGTGTGTGGGTGGGGGAGGGTGGTAAAGGCAAAGGTGGGATTTGCACAAAATTCAAAGCACCTTTTTACAAACTTTATTCAGGAACTAGGATAAAGGCAGGGCCTGTTTCTGCCCCTGCGCCACGCCCTTCCTGACACCTACCCAGCCACACCCGCAGCCCCACACTCTGGTGGAGGAAAACCTTGCAAAGTAAGACTAAAGAGCTGTGGACCCTGCCAGTTATGGGCATTTTCTTTTTAATGAGGCAGAGTAAATTAGAAAGGAGTGATGACAAAAAATCAAACAAAATGCCCTGGAGGTTGGGGGGGGGGGATCGGAATGAAATGATAGAGAGTAGCTTGATCTGAGCCTCTATCCTTTAACTTGAAACAGAGTTTCCCCCCGCAAACGTCACACCTACAGATGAACTGTCTCCTTAATGCACGGAGCATCTGGTTGCCTCCCCACCACCCAGGACCCCCGCGTGCACACACATACACACGTTCTCTCTCTCCCTCTCTCTCAAATCCTAGACATCCCAAAGGAATAATTCTAAGAGAAGCCTGACCAGTTGGCAGCCTCTGCTTTAGATAATAGGATGGGAAGAATGTCACCCATGGGCCTCCTACAGCCTCCCTGAGACACCCCCACTGACGGTCATGCTGTAACAACTTCGTTCCTTTAGAAAAGTGAGAACATGTCTTCCAGAAAGCCTGCCTGACTGATCACAAAACTGAGGGGTTTGGTTGTCTAATTAGTCCAATGTCCCCCGGGCAGAGGGCTTGCACAGAAAAGATGAAGATCTGGAAAAGGCGATGCAAGGCAGGGCAGCAGTGGGGGTAGCACGCTCACAGGAGTCCCACAAGGGGCCAGGGAGAAGGGAGAACCAAAAATGAGAAACAAGGGCAGCTTTTCCTGATTTTCAATTGGGTCCAGAGCCAGAATGGACCTTATTCTATTCAATTTCCTAAACCCGGTGCATCTAATGCACTAAAACCCATCTACAGAAGAGCCTTTCATGTTTTATGAGCATATCCATTCAAATGATAAATATCCATGGATCTAAACAGGCCTCTCCATTTAGATCTCCTTCCTATAATGGACACAATATCCCCACGGTGCCTGTGACGTTACATTAATCTTCCTGCATTGTCTAAATGGGGAAATGGAAACATTTACAATGCAGGTTGCACCAAAATGTACTAGAATATTTGGATCCACCAGGCACTCTGCCAAAAAAAGAAAAAGCAAAAAGCAAAAAAACAAAAAAAAAATCACAGCATTCAGAGTACAGCCCACACAGCCCAAACAGAACACAGCTCACAGCTTCCCAAGTCCAGCCACGCCTACCCAGCCTCCCTTTTCGTGAAAACATGAGGTCGTTCCACTACTGCCCTGCCTAGCTTTTCTAGAAAAGCCAGAGCACAGACTGCTGTGTCAAACCCCAGAGTTTCTGAATCAGTAGGTCTGGGATGGACCTGAAAATTTTCATTTCTAACCAGGTCCCAGGGATACTAGTACTGCCCGTTCAGGGGCTCTCTGTAAGAACCAGTTACTATAAGGATCAACTCCACCAGCGAGACATCTGGCCCAAGCAGTCAGTCCCAGGGGCCAGGGATGCTGTGGAACAGCCTATCATGCACAGGACAGACTGCACAACAAAGACATATCTAGCTTTGAATACCAACAGTTCTGAAGTCAAAAAGTCCCGCCACAGAGCAGTCTCCTCTCTACTACCTACACTATCGGCTCCTTTGTTAAGCCAGGTCTCCTCATGGTGACAAGAGGGCTGCCTGTCACCATCTTTCTTGTCTATGGAAACAAAGACCAGCTTTCCTTTGCTGTCTCTTAAGACTGAAGAAGAATATTCTCTCCCCTAGATGGGTCAAAATTTGGGACACTTATTTCTGTGATCAACAGGAAAAATACTATTTTAATTAGCAAATTAACTTCATAATAGAAATATTATGCAATTTGTCCATTATTATTCTCTGAAATAGACCTGATGTTGGAACTAAATTGTCACAAGGGTAATAATTACCCAAAAGGCACATGCAGATCTCATGCAGTTACTGTGAAAGTGTTATTAGGTAATTCTCAGTATTTTCCACTAGCAAATAAAGATTTGTTCTTTCCTGTCACTGCACTGCCAAAACAGAGTGTTCTCATCAAGTGAGGTTTCAACAATTAGTTTTCTTCTCCCCAAACTGAATATCCAAATATCTATTTGCTTGGTTAGAGGACCAGACAAATTTTCTTGGTATTTATTATTCTTTAGATAAAATTCAATAAACCATGCATGGCATTTTCAATTCAATTAGTTGATTTTGAGAAAACGTAAAAAATAAAAATATGTCAAGACCCAAAGGGAAGACGAACTTCAATGTTAAAGACATTCTTCACTTTTAACCAGATCACAGAAAAGCACATCCTCACAAACACGGTCAGTGACTTGAGGTTTAAGTTTGAGAGAGGAAATGGACCTTTAACCCTTTTCTTTTCAGAAGAGGACCTAAAATTTTGAAAACCAAAGGCAAATGCCCCCTGCTTAGCCACAGTGGTCAGAAATCAGGGTAAACCCTCTCAACAAGTCCTTCATTCAGGGCACCTGCTTCCTTATTTTGAAGACATCCACTTTAGCTCAGTTTTTCCTGGGTCTGAAGTTATCTCCTCCTGTCTGCTTAGACTCTCTTATAATTGAAAATGTACTGAATGGACTACAGAAAAAAGAAGAGAACTAGAGTCAATGTCACACCATAACTGAACTACTTCTAATACTGCCTGCCCCTCCTCAGATCAAATGTGGGTGTGGCATGGGGGGGTTAGATGTTTACTTGTTTGAGGTTTTCAGACTATTTCTGGGAAAACTTGAAGAAACCCACACAGGACTCTGGACTTCTGAGTCTCCACTCGGCTGACTGCGAGTCTGGAAGGGGAGGCACTGGAAAGAGTCTTACAGTCCGCAGGGCTGCTGCTGTCCAGCTGCAGTTCCGGATCCAGCCCAGGAAGAGCCTTCCTAACTCCTCCCGGCCCCTGAAGGCTGGCCCTCTTGGTCCAAAAGCTAACGCCCTCAAATTAAAGATGCAAGAGGAAAAGAAAGAGTCAAGACAGAAAAAGCAAAAGAGCAAATCACAACGTAAGACCCTTTTGTTTCTCCCAGAAGTTCCACTGCCGGTGACAATGGATGACAAACACAGCTTCCACCACCCGCCTGCTGATCGAGTGGGTGACATCTGGCAGGAACTATTTCCAGTTGGAGATCCTCACTTGGGTTTTATTTCACGTCTGTAAGGGTGTCATTTTGGGGTGGGGGTGGGGGGTGGCAGATGGAGAATCTTGGAGAAGACAATTCACAGGTTTTTGGGTTTGGTTGGGGTTTTTTTGGTGTAGTTAACTTTGTTTTTGATAAGACACACAGGTGTTCCCATTTGGAACATAAACTATATTTATTTATTTTAATTAAAAAGTCCTGACAATCTCTTTGGCCCCAAAAAGGGAAAAAGCAGATGGACACCCTTTGGGGAGATGATAGCTTTCTGGCAGGGACTGAACTGTCGGGGGTAACACTGTCCAGATTCTGGCGTGGAAACGTGCTCCAAGGGGCTGCAGGGTCTGGGAGTCATTAACAAGACCTGTCTCCACACTCCTCAGCACTGCTTGCAGCCGTGAGGGAGACTCCTGAAGGCAGGATGCAAAGTGCCATTGTGAGCGGAGGCCTCCTCTGTGGGGAGTGGCGTGCATCCTGTACCCTGCTCCGGCCCCCACCAGCCGAGGGCTGGAGTTTTTGAGGGGAATGCAAGCAACAGTTCCCAAAGTGATGAAAGAATAACACCCCCCTAACCTGAGGGTGATCCCAATGATAAGAGCTAATTACCAAACCTTCACTCTATTTACTGCCACAAACAAAAACACAATAGTACAATTAACAAGCAAAAGCAGGCAGTAACAATGGAGTCTAGAGGTAAAAAAATAGAATACAGAGAAAAAAGGAAGGATGGCAGGAAGAGAGGAAGGGGAGGGCCTAGGTCCTCTACGATTCGTCGCAAGCGTGTGGATGCTCATTTTACATCATCTCTGTGCTTCTCAGTCATCCTGTGAAGGGTCACTTGTGACATCTCAGGGCCCTTAAGTCTGCCAAAAGCATCAACAGTGAAGGGCGGCAGGGAAGCACGCAGCCAAGGAAAGAGGAACCAACACCAATTATTTACGTCTGTTCACCTGAGTTTCCCAGGCTTTCCCTCGATCACAGGGATCTCCAGTTGGCTAGGGACCTCTGCTTTTTCCAGTTTTGTCAACATCCCCAGAGTTCCTTTGCCTACGTTATGGTTTTGCCCAAAGCTGAGAGACCAATGTGCGTTTATCTCTAAAGCCAGCTTGGTCAAGACGGCATTTCTGGTACCAGCAACAATGGGGTGATCACCTTAGGCACCCAGCTACAATGCAGGAGTGAGAAGAGGCAGGGTCACTGTTGGGAGCATTCTGAGGCAGCCCCCGTCTCTCCCTGAGGCCCAGAAAGACAGAGCTGGTCACAGTCCCTGCACACGGGAGCTGAGCACCCACAGACTGCATTGGGTAGGTGAAGGTAAACACGACACAAAGCAAGGGGACAGACGGCCCGTCTCCCATTCTGGCTGACCAACTGTACCTGAACCACTGCCTGCAGGGCGAGGAGGAAGCAGCGGTGAAAGAACAACCGATGCTAATACCTGCGGCCAAAGCTGGGCAGACTCTGAACAGGTCATTGGAATCCGGGGTGTTTCATGGGCAGTGAGAGCATCACAGTCAGACCCACACTCCACTGGGAAAATATTCGTGCTTCGCCAGGGACAGCTAAGGGTGGCCCGGGTGCAAGGGGCAGGGGAGGAAGGCATGCCTTCAACAGGCCCTAAAGGCAAGCTGTGGTTGTCCGGCGCTAGCCTCTGAGCTAGTCTCACAGGGATTTGAATTAAACGCTAGCAGGATCGCTTCTCACGTGTCTCATTGTATTTTTCTGTGAATGGGATAATCTTTTATTTTTTATTTTTTCAGGGAAATCAATTCCCCATGATTTACCCCACTCAAGAAAATCAAACTATTATGAAACATTTGGCTAAGCTGCAGAGACGGGGTAACAGCTCGTGTAATTGGGCTTTATTTCGGTTTCACGTTTACTGACAGTCTACTATCGGGGTGTCAAACTCATATTCACCGGGGGCCACATCAGCCTCACGGTTGCCTTCAAAGGGCCAAATGTAATTCCAATTCCTTAAGAGTTAAGGAGTAGTTACATTTATAGTGTCCTAAAATGACATTTGGCCCTTTGAAGGCAACCGCGAGGCTGATGTGGCCTCAGGTGAATATGAGTTTGACACCCCTACTTTACTACTATGGGCAGGTACGAGGCAACAACACATCCTGTGGCCGAGCAGCTCGGGTGCCCCTGTTGTCAGGGGCCATTCAGGACCCGTGTGCCTTCCAGTTACTGAAGGGGAACAAGTTCAGTGTTTTAGTGCAGGGAGCCAGGCCGCCTGGGCTCAATCTGGCTCCATGTGACTCAGTTTCCTCATCTGTCAAATGGGTGATAGCAACACTGCAATGAACCACAGAGGATTCTTTGGGCAATTATCCAATTATTTCCTTAGGGCACATTATGAAAGAAACCGATTAAAGATTTTTGAAGCTCCTAATTTTATAGAATTTTTTCAAGTATACATGCAAGAGAGGGAGAGAAAGAAAAAGAGAAGGAGGAAAGGAGAGACAAAATAAAAGGAAAAAAAAGAAAAAGGATGGGAGGAAGGGAGGGAAGGGAAGGAGGGAAGGGAAGGAGGGAAGGAAGGGAGGAAGGAAGGGAGGAAGGGGGGAAAGAGAAAAGGAAAGAAAAGAAAAGGGAAAGACAGAAAAACCACAACCCAAGTTCCGGAAGCTTTGTCCCCCTGAGAAGTTCTGTCTGCTGAGTCTGCTGTCCAACCCGTTTCCTGGACCCACTGAGCATCTGTGCCAAACCACCCCTGGGAAAGGCCGAGTTGGCCACTCTCCAGTCCCTAGGTTGAAGATGATAAAGACCCTTCCAGGCAAGGGCAAAGCAGTTCAGGGCTTTTTGTTCTGCTGCCCTTTTGTTCCAGCGACTTCTCCCATCTCAAAGGATTTCAACAGTACCAGGGGCTGACACTGTGCCCATCCTGGTTCTCACAGACTTCTGCAAGGGAAGACAAAGCAATGTTGGCATTGAGGAGGGCCCCGCAATGACGGGGGACTGAGAAAGAAGAAAGTGCCTGGCGGATCTGGCAGGCCCAGTATATTCAGTTGCTGTAGCAACTGGAAGTTAAACAATGAAGAGGAGAGGGAACAGCCATTTTCCGCACTTGGTCCAGTTGTCATGGATACTGGGATTTTACAAGTAAAAGGGTGAAGGCTTTTCTTTACACTTTACAATTGGTGCCTTTTTTCCCTTGGCCTGTGTCCTTGCTCTGGGTTGGGGACCTTCCATGCTGAGTCTCACCGTAGGGGGCTAGGGAAGGGGAGTAACCTCGGATGCTTTCAGTAAAGGTGTCCTCTGGCCCGCAGCTCTAAAGTTTGTTCCCATTTAATGCCAGGCAGAAAGACCTAAATGTCCGTGGAAATTTTAATCCACCAAACACCTCCCAATATTATGCCTTTCCCAAGGACACTCACACATGGGCAGTCACCTGAGATTCCAGCTTTGCATGCCTCCCATCCCGGAGACCCCTAGTAGCCTCCTTCCCTGCTTCCTCCTCCAGGACTCGGCAGAAGGAATGCGGCTCTGCTCCCTTCTCCTGCACTGCCCCCAGCTTCATCACCCTGAACGGATGCCAGCGCCCCAGCAGTGCCTTGCTGGTCTGTGCGGTATGGTATGGTGAGAAGGTCACCAGCTCGGCTGACCCAGGGTCAAGGCTCAGCCTGCCGCTCCACAGACTGAGCAGAGTACTCAGTCTCTCTGAACCTTATTTCTACTTTATGGTACAGTACATACCACAACATCCTCCACGTGGCACTGTTGAAGGTATTAAGTGAGGAAGCCTATGCCACACTGGGACTAAGTGCAGGCACTGTAACAGTCTCCCCACCCTCCTCTTCATCAGCTACCCCCTCCGCTTCCGCACACACACTCCCCCACCCTCACAGGCTTTCACACACACACTCCCAGCTAGAGATGGAGCTACTGGGAGAGAAGTAAAACTTCATCCCAGTCTGGAAGGGTGAGTGTGGAGACCATCCGAGTATTCACATTTAGCTTCCAGCATCCCTAGAGTGTGCCCTGGGCATTGAAGATGACACAGAATAAACACTGATGGAGTGCCCTGAATTGACAAATTACTTCCCAGGATTTCAGAATGACATAGACCTGCCCAGCCACTGTCTATCTGTGTCCATTCAGAGGAAACATCTCGGCACCTCTTAGCAAAGAAAGGCAGAAGTCAGGGGGCGATCTTCCTTTTAAAAAAAAGTTGCAAAGATATCAAAAACCACTTCTCACACATATGGAGCATTTACCATGAGCCAGACACTGTTCTGAGCACTCACCGCAGATTAACACATTTAATCGTCATTTAACCTCACTACACAGAGGATGAAACAGAGACACAGAGATGTGAAAAAGAAAATGCTAGATATTGTTGCGAGGGCAACAACTGGAATGAGTGTTGCCCACCAGGGTGAGTACGGAGTGGAGCACCGTGACTGGGCTATGGTCAGCAGAACCCCAGTGGGGGTCAAGGAGTCTGACTCTCTGTGGCGAATAATCAAGGTGCCAGAGCAGGGGAGCAGGCAACACACTCAGACTGCTGCTCTCAGGCCTGAAAACGTGAAGGAGAGCTGGAAGTGAAGACAGCAGAGCCACCTGAGGAGGACACGTAAAAGAGCTGGCATCACCGTCACCGCCTTTGCTGCACCAGACCCCCTGCCTGTCCTTGATCCTCGTGGCATCCCCACAGCATAGAGATCGTCTCCATGTGACGCCTTCTTATCTGTCACAGGAATACTTTTTAAGTGGCACTCCAGACCATCTTAAACTATTACCTCAAACAATTCTGACTCAGGGACCCCTTAGTGTCGCAGAAATGCTGGCTGTCAAAAGAAACAGTGGCTACTCTCTCCACCACTGGGCTTCCCTTCACTTTCTCTCTACCTGACCAGCGCCCCAGCTCCCGGAGCCCCAGTGAGAACCCCAGCCCGCCGGCAGATGCACTGACCCTGGCAGGACCCACGATCCCTCTGCGCCTCCAGGCTGGAGAGGCCTTGGGAGACAAAGGATGGAGCCTAATTTGTAGAGAGAGACACTGAAACCTGGAGATGTTCAATGTTTTAACCAACATCCCAACCTTCTTAAGTTTCCCGGCTCAACCACAGCCACTTTTACACAGTGGTGCCCCTTACTGGCCTGGCTGACTGCTTGATGCAAGCCTGCTGCTGGGAGCATCTGACTGTGGCCCAGCCTCCTGGACATGGGCCTCAGGTGAGCAGGGAACAGTCTGCAGGGCACGTGGGGCTCGGTCCCAAGGGCTGTCCCTCGGCACTCAAAGAAGACTCCTACCGCCTCCGTTTGTTACACAGGCCGGTGGCTGCGCACCGTAATCCAAATTGGGTTCAAGCCCCAGGCCTCCGCGCTCCAATGTAATGCTGTATTTTTATTCAGCACAGATCAGATCTGCTAAGACCTCACGTTGCCGACATGAAAGAAGAAGAAAGATTCTGGCAATCCCAAAGAAAATTAATTCCTCTTATATTTTCCTAGAAAAAAAGAAAACATGAGGGTATTACATGGGCCTCTCAAAACCCAGAAAAATCCCCACCATCATGAGAAGGTTAGAACATGCGGCTTTAGGAGTCAACACAAAGAACAGCAATTACACACCCCTTTGCCTCTTGCTGGTTCGTTTTCTTATCCTGGATATTTCAACTGTTTTTTTCCTGGGATGCTTTGGATATGATAATCTCTCCCACCTTGAAATAGACTATCAGAGAGGAAGCCGGGTCGGAGGGGGAAGACATTCACAGGATCTGGGTACAGAAAAGATGACCGAGAGCGAGGGGGCAAGGAAAAACACTTACCCTAAAAATCTGGTATGTTCTTACGAAATCTGAGTGTTCCAGAGGCAGAGGGGCCTTGAGGATAACTAGTGAGACCTTCTCACTAAACACACACACAGTGAGTGAGGTTCAGACGGGGTATGATTTGTCCAAGGAAATGGACCCTTCATTTAGGCCTACCCTGGAACGGGCTTCCTGGGCATTTCCCCGGAGAGTCCACATCGCTGGGGCACCAACACTGGCCAGCTTCTGCCAGTTATAGCCAAGAGGCCCTTCCACACCCCTTAGAATTCTCATGTCCTTTATTGCCAGAGCCCCCAGGCTCACCTCCGCTCCCGAGACTGCCAGCAGGCTCTCCCTTGGCTAGGTGCACAGACTCACATGTGGAGTATCTCTCGAATGAATTGGGGTTTTGTTCCTTGCAACCTGGGCTGAAGTTTACAAGACTGAAACAAAGGCACTCCCTGTGCCCTGGTCTTGGCTCCACCCGGAACACTAATTGCTCAACAACAGCGCATGTGGGAGAAAGGGGCCAGCTCTGATTAAGGAGCCCCACGGGAAGGTGCTGAAAACAACCTTTTTCTTTCTCAAGTTGCCTTTGTCTCTGTCCCCAGAGGCCACTCTGCCTCCATGCTACTGGGCATCTGTGGGCACACGTGAGTTGATGGACCAGCAGCGTGCCGGCGCGGGAGACGCCGGTGCACTGGGTACCTGTCCTGTGCTGAAGTGGCACGAGATGGTCTTGCGCGAGAGCACTGCTCCTCTGACAACTCTGCAAAGTGAGCACCACCATCACCTCCACTTGGAGGATGAAGGAACAAGAGTCCAGAGCCACAGAATCACAGAGAGGCTCAGCTGGACTGTGCTTCCAGAATAAACTAGGAAGTGTGGTTTTCCCCAAACCCTAAAATCACAACATCTCACAGCTGGAAAGAACTTTCCTCTTATTTCTGGGAAGGATGACATTTACCTAAGACCCCAACAGTTAAGGGACGTGATCAGGCTCAGTCTGACGGGCCGGCTGTCCCTGACCTAGAACCCAGGACTCTGAGGCCAGTGTTCTTTGCTTTCTCCCATCCGCTTGCACACCCGTTGTTGTCCTGGATTCTCAAGGGCCTCCTGTCCCTGACTGCTGACCAGACTGATCTACGCTGAACCAGCAGACTCATCAGTTCTGGGGTGCCTAGCATCTCTGCAAATGCCGCCAAAAACAAATATTAATTTTCCAGCTGCAGAAGGAAGAATCTATAAATAAGTTCCAACTGGAAACATTTGCAAGATTAAATGTGTGGAGGAAAAACAGCCATCCTTTGTGCTTCCAGATAGAGTTAAATTTGGAGTAATCCCTGGAGATCCTAACATGCTCCCATGTGTTAAAATAAGACACCCGGCAATGGAGGTAAGAAGGCTTGCATGTCCAAGAACCAGTGGTCGCACAGTGAGGAGCCTTCCTAGGTGCATACCAGCCCCTCAGTGGGAAGAGCTGGGGTCTGATGCAGAGAGCTCAGGTACATAGAACACAACCAAATGACTTGCTACTAGAGAGGAAAGCCCCGGAAGGAAGAACGAACTCACAATAAAATAAAGGAGGATGAACCCTCTTCCCCAAGCCTAAGGAAATCAGGTTGAACCAGATGAAAATCAGGCAGCAAGCCAAATCGACTTTGCCTGGCCTGTGTGACCACTCACTGTTGCGTTTCCATGGGAATGGGTACCCTAGGTACCAAGCAGGCAGGTTTGCCACTGCAGATACTTCTCCTCTGAAAGGTATCAGCAGTGGGAAGGTAGATGAAGGGGCGGGGAGTGGAGAAGGCTGAGAGACTTCAGACACCATGTTCAACACTGGTGGCAGAGAATTAAAACCCTCTGTAGCAGAAGTAGAAAATGCTGAGGTAAAATGTTATGAAACTCTACAAGAGGAAAAAATACAGGTGCCCTGGCTGGTATAGCTCAGTGGATTGAGCTCCAGCCTGAAAATCAAAGGGTCATTGGTTCGATTCCCAGTCAGGGCACATGCCTGGGTTTCATGCCAGGTCCCCAGTAGTGGGTCATGAGAGGCAACTGCACATTGATATTTCTCTCCCTCTCTTCCTCCCTTCCTTCCCCTCTCTAAAATAAGTAATAAAATCTTTGTAAGTTAAAAAAAAACACAGGCTAAGTAATTCTAAACAGGCTTCTTCTTTTAATCCACTAAATGCAAGATAAATGGCAAAGGTCTGAAAATGCAGTAAGGGACACTGCACTTGAACATCAATCACAATGGAAAGAATGACAACAGTTAAATCAGTTCAATTCAGTTGAGCCACAGAGCACACCCACATGGTGCCTGGACCTGAACTGTGATCTAGGCACTCCCAAGGTACCTGACTCCAGGTCAGGGAACGCACCCACACCTTAGCTTCACGTGCCACATGGGAGTCACAGCTCTGGTGCTTGCTCACTCATGCTGTCGCTGGAATGAGGGACTAGATCATTTAGTGCTTATGACACCATGACCCCTTTTCTGAGCACCCCATAGGTTTGTCTTTATTCAAGCCTCCTGACAACTCTATGGGGTGGTGACTCGTGTTATGCACACAAACACACACGCTGCACAGAAACGGAAACAGCGGCACATCGAGGTTAGATGGCATGCCCTCCATCACCCAGTGGCAGCGAGTAGTGCCAGGATTCGAATCCACACAGTCTGTGTCTCATCACCACACCATCTGTCACTCATGTAGAGGTTCCCCCGGTGCCTGGCACCTAACAAACCCTCAGGAGCCTCCAGCTTTCGTGTTGTTCTGATAGGGCCCTGAACTATTAGAAATCGCTGCCAAACAAAGCCTCTCTACAAAGTTGGCTGGGACGCCGAGAGCAGGGCTGTCCAGAGACCAACAAACGCATGTGGTGGCAGCTTAAGGCTTTATCCAGACATAGATGTAAGAATCACTGCTCCGTAAGCCAAGCCTCTGAAGCAGGGTAGACACAACACACAGAACGTGGGGGGCCAACCAAAGCTTCAAAGATGATTCTTTGTTTTGCTTTGAAGTCTGAGCTTGGTTCTGGCAATCTTCATCTTAATATCAAGTTAGATTCCACCCAAAGTGTTGACAGCATGCGTTCCAGGAAGGTGACATGTCTTCTAGTGCTCAAACTGACAGGTGACTCCCGCCTGGCACCAGCTGCCCCCTCCCCCACAGACTCTCCCTTCTTTACAATTCACAATATCTCAGCTGGTGGCGATGACCTGGACAAGCATGTGCCGTGGTCTGGGCCTTTTGTACCCCTTCATTTGTTACGTCCCCCTGGGTAGCCTTGGATGGCTGTAAGCGATGACTCAGAGTTGGCGAGGAAGAGCATACCATGCGTGCACATCACAGCTGCTGCCTCTCACAGCACACCGCCACCCACACGGGCTGACACAATGAGCATGTTTCACCAGGAGGCCCAGGTGCCTGCCAGCATTGTTTATCAGCCCATGGTAAAAATCCATGGGAATCTGGCTTCGCTTTCAGCCGGCAAGGCCTGGTTCCTACTCTTCGTGACTCTCTAAGTGAGGATCACAGCAGGACTTAACAAGCAGAATTTCTAAACCCACAAGACCGCAGAAACAGACAAGTGTGGAGGCATTCACCCCCTCCTGCACATCCCCCGTTGGCAGCACTCCTTATTCAGGGGGCATCAGTCACAGAGAACACCACCGAGACAGTGGGTAGGTAGTCATTAGCATTTCTGCTAGACTTACCTTCCCTGGCTCCTAGAGTTGTGATCCATTGCTCAGGAAGAAAAGAAACTTTTACCTGTGAATGTCTGAGAAGTAGCCCAAGGCCCCAGACTGAGGCCACAGGAAAGTACATCAAGAGAGAAAGGACCAACTAAAGCTGCCCACATACACAGACCACAGACCCTTCATGAGACAGAGAACTGGCTCAGTCTCAAAGAACCCAGGACTCTCCCCAAGCTGCCTGGAGCAAGCGTTCTGCCTTATGTTTGGAAGTCTAAGCAACAAGGAGAAACCAGAAGATATGGCCAAACACAGGGTGGACATCCACTTAGCGAGGACATTTTGGGTTCCTGATGAGGAGAAACCTGGTTAGGTTTTAGCTCTCGATCCTCTCTTTAAAAACCCAGGAACCCAATTTTCATAAACATTTTGAAAGATAACTTATCTCTTAAAGATGAATTAATTGAAGCCTAGTGGTGGCAATGTGGGAAAGAGGGTGAGAGGGTGAGATGAGGAAGTGGAAGGAAGCCGGTCAAGGCAGAGGGGTGGAGGCGGGGATCTGCCTGGGGCTTCCTCTTTGTGCTGGCCCCCCCAGGTAAACCCCACAGAACCTCCAGGGCTGCAGAAAGCCCCATTGGAAAGCATCAAACTTAGACCGTGGGAGATACCTGGCAGCCCTTCTTCATTCTCCGTAAGGCTGCTGACAGCCCCTTCCCCGGAAGGCTGTCCGTAACTCAGGGGCATCCTTCCTGTGAAACGCAGTGGCAGCGGACAGATTGCGCGTGCTCCGGGCCTTGTTCATACTTGCTTCCGCAATGCAGTATTTGCATAGGGCCCCATGAAGGAAGAAATTCAGAATAATTTCAAATCTACCTACCTAGATAGAGCCATGGAAAGTGTATCTGGTACATTCCTTTCCATCCATTTACAATCCGTTTCATTACATTGAGCACCTAGTGGTTCATCTGTTCGTTCTGAGTGTGTTGTGAATGTTTGTCATGTCTGTAAGTATTCTTTGAAGGTATAAATTTTCCTTTTAGTTTTAATGTGTATTTTTAAGATGTCTAGGGAGATTTTTCCTTTCATTTATTAACCATTTTGATTTTTCTACTATTAAATATCATTTGGCCATTTTATATTTAAAGATGAGTTGGGTTTCTTTTCTTATTCATTGTGGTCTTGTCAATTTTACTGCAAATATTTTTTCATCTTGATGATACTGTTTACATTGGTTTCGATTCTTAGACAATTAGCTTTTAATGTATGAGCATCATCCCATCTATGAACAACTGCATTCATGATTTCCCGCTCCTTTCATGCCTTCAAAGTTCTTCCACATGCCTGCAGAGTTAAACATTTATTTCTCCTTCCACTTCTTTTTACTTTACCTTCGACTCTTTTTTACTGTTTCATTTGCTACCTGTACTGCTTTCACTCTAACACAGCACTTGAATGTTTAGCCCAAATGGTTTTCATTAACACAGAATAGATTAATTTTCTTCTATTGCTGTTTTGGACCTTAGCCTATATTTTGAAATGTCTTGTAATTACAACGATGCCCACAAAAACTTGGCTTGCAGGCTGCAAGTGCGGTTTGAGAAAAGCTGGAATTCTCACTCAACAGATGAAGATGAAACCCACATTTTGCCAAGGTAAATATTCCTCACAGGAGCCCCCTGAGCCCCAAACCTATATTCAGCCACCAGGTTTGTTTGAATCAATGAGCCATGTTGGGAAAGATTAATAGACATACCTACACATACACAAACACAGATATTTCATACAAACATATCCCATGTAGCCCCCACCCTCAGATCTTGTGGATAATCAAAAATGACCACCGTCACCCCCAATGAATTCAATTAAAAATTTTTTTAAAGTACATCAACACACTGTAGTGAATCTGTAGCCAGTAATTTTCAGGGGAAAAATAATTATCCTGACAATCAGGCCGGGAGCAGTGTGCTCCTCATCAAAGAAAGCCAAAGATGCCTATGCATATTTCTGCATCAACTTGTAACAGCTTAATTAATTTGCACACCAATAAAATCTCAAAGTCTGGGAATCCACCTGTTCATAAAATGATGAATGAGATCCCTGTGATTTTTTTATCCTGATACCCAGTTTCATTTGCATATTAGAAACCCTTCGCATCTCTTCCCCAGATACTGCCGGATTCCAAGAGCCATTCACAGCGCACAGCTATTGCTATAAATTCATTATTCTTATTAGGGCAAATCCAATTCTGCCCGGCAGGTGGGTTGTCATTTTTATACAGATTGCTCTCTGCCCTGGAGCGACCAACCTTCAGTACAGCCTTGGATGGTTCTGGACTCCATATTAAAGAACTCCTTTGCAACAGAGGAATGAAATCTCTCTGAAAACCAATGGGGCCTCTCAGACCTGACACGCAGGAACCTGCCTCCCACTACAGGGCTCCTTCACACTGTGCTGAGCTCCCAGTTCCCTGCTTAGACTCTGTCCCACTGTCAATCAGGATTTCTCACAGCTGTCAGGCAGCCAGAGGAAACTCTGCACTTTGGGGGAGGGTCCTTCAACCCCACACCCCACAGCTCAGCTGAGCAAAACAACAGACCAGCAGAATCGGGGTTCCATCACAGGCTGGCTTCTGGCAAGAAAGTGCAATAACCCAGTAATGCACACAAAGTAGAAACCTGTTTGGGAGGCAGGTGAATGAGGGGGTGAGATTACTTTCCCTGCTTGTTCTCATCCCTCATTTTCCTGCTTCAACTATCACTTTAATCACTGTGTTTAAGCCCCCAGAAGAGAGGGCAGGGAAAGTGCAGACAGGGGGTTAGTGTTTCAAGAGCTCCAGCCAAGTACCCAGCAGATTGTTGCGCCCCACTTAAATGTCACAATCCCAAGAGGTTGGTTTTATCAGTCCCTGTTGACACTCCAAGAACCAGAAGTTTGGAGGTTGGCAAAAAGTCATTGACCATGCCACAGAAAGAGAGAGAGGGGCCCAACGAAGATTTCGGAACCAAGGAGTCTCTCTGCTCCTCTGGGAAGCTTTTTCCTTCCTCTCCTCCCTGACTTCCCAGATGGGCAGACAGACCGGGCATGCAAAATCTGCACTGGGGCTGCCCCAAGGTTCTGACCAAGGCGCCAACAGGAACAAAAGACACAAAGCAAACCGGGGGCCTTTGTAATCACTGGTCCTGCTAGGAAACCACTTCTTGCCTCACTAGTGTTTCTCTGAGGCTGATTGATACTCTCAAGCAGGAAATCCATGAGAAAGTCCTTTTCCCTCCCAAAATTGAGGGCTTCCAGTAGACTTGGCAAATGTGCCAAGCCCCCCCCCCCCCCCCCCCCAGCTTTCCATTGGGAAAGCCTGCATGGGGCAGGAAGTAGGCCTGCCAAGCTCTGTTCTCCGCTAAACACTCCCCAAGCAGACACCAGGTTCCCATGTCAATGCGGAGCTCCTCAGTACTTTCTGAAGGCTGTGATGAATATGTGAGAAAAACAAACACTGGTCCCAGGGTTGGGAAAGAAAGGAAGGGAAGCTCAGAGAGAGGCGCCCCCAGGCAGGCCTGGGAAACCCCAGGGGTCTAATTGAAAGGGTTTAAAATAGCAAATATCAAATCTAAACCCAGATGGGGTTTTTTTCCCCCCAAAGGAAGCAAACCATTCATTAAGCTGATTCCTTCTGGTAAGATTACCTTCAAAACAACAACAAGAAGCCAGCCTCTCTCCACCACTAACTTGCTTCCAAATCCCATTTTGATCGCACAGCTGAGTGGACAGGAGCCATGAGTAAAGTGGGGGTCACTGGCAGGAAGGCGTGAATTCCTTCCTGATTTGCTATTTTGGGTCAAGCAGTGTTAGGGATATTGTTGGCCTCTCCTGCACCCTGGGTTCAGGTCTCAAAATCCTTCTGTGAAAAAATGAAAAATGAAAGCTGTTGATGCCAAGTGGACCCAGAGAAATGCACCAGGGTGAGTGTGCACGTTGGAGACCAGAACGAGGGGAATGAGAGGAACAACCCTCCCCCACCGGCCCCACCCAGGCACTTGAAGTCTCCCAACAGGCACCAGGAACAGGGGCCCTCAAAACGCAGAATGAGCAAGTGTACCCCAAAGCATATGACCCCCTTACCCACCCCCGAGTGGCAAAGCCTCCCGCTGTGTTCATTCAGCCTTCCTCTGACTTACTCCTGGGTGTACATGGGCCCTGGGGAGACGGACACAGCTGAGGCAGACCTAAGCATCCCCAAATTCCAGCCCCTCCAGATACCTCATCCACCCGTGCCCCAGCACCCTCACATATCCCAGACTGCAGCAAATCAAAGGCAGCAGCTATCTGCAGATGCACCAGTGCTATCAGCAGAGACCACCACAAAGGGGGAGGGATGCCACCACTGAGACCATGGCATGCCATCCACTTCAAGAAGCAGACTGATTTAAAAAATGTTAATATGTAAAAAAAAAAAAATGAGCATCCAGAATCAATGAAATACATTAATAGCTGACACTTTTTGAGAACACAGCCAGTGTCAGGCCCAGTGCCAAATACTTTCTGTGGATTATCTCATTCACTCCTCACAACTATAATTATCTCCATTTTTCAAATGAGGAAAGCTGGTCTTCAAGAGGTGAATTAACTTGCCCAATATCCCACAGTGTGACCAGAATGCACATTCAGGCCTGTCTGAATCCGGGGCCCAAGCAGTTATCCTTGTAGGTTCCTAAAATCCCCTGGCATGGCTCTTGGAAATAGACGCCTTCAGCCCTCACCCTGCTGAGTTTCTGCTTCTTTAAGTCTCCAGTGCTGTGGACAGAACTATATTTTATGCGAGCACCCAGGCCATTCTGATGAAGGTGCCCCAGGTGCCATGCTTGGAGAAGCTGAAGTCGTCACCATGTGCAGGTTCACAACTGTCAGCCCTGGGTGGTCACCATGGCACAGTGAGAGCTGGAAAACACTGCTTCATTTGTTTGGGGTAACAGGTTATAGCCCAGGAGGTGTAGTCAACTCACTGGCCCGTTGCACCTTAAGAATACTCGTAATTGAGTGAATCTCTCTGTCCTGGTACACCAGCCGGTACTCAGCTGAAGCAGCACACTGCCACTGCAAAGCCAAATCGCACTCAGTACCTGAGGACTGGCAAGGGTCAAGGGCTGGGCACAAAGCAGGTGTCAATCTGTGGCCGATTCATGCAGATCAATGTGAGTTCACTGCACACAGAGAGGAAAAATGTTTCTTGTCCATGCTGCCTTCCTTGGAACCTCCCCCCAGTCCGCAGCACAAGTCCGCAGCATCTCCACAGCAAATGAGAGAGCCTCTGAAGTGGGAATGAGGCAAATGCTTTCCGTTCAAATGGTGTCTGTTAAAATACTGCAGACTCACTGGCCAGAAGAGTGTGAGCCTTGGCTAGAAGAGACATGGGTTGGAATCACAGCTCCACTACACTAGCCATGCAACTCCGAGTGTCTCTCTACACCCAAGCGCTTTCTGCAAAATGAGAGTTAAGACAGAATGAAAACTTGTCCTTCAGGCATTTGACATAATACCTGGCACCTACTAGTAACTCAATAAATGTGAATGTCTTTCATTTGCTAAACTTAAATATATGCAGTGCAGGATTTTACCTGGACAAAAAAAAATGCATACCAAGAGAAATGAAATAGCAGAATAGCAACTCCAAAAAAGGGGGCGGAGCTCTATTTCATTTGTTGGTTCTCAAACTTTCCTAGTGACTGAGCCATTGATAAAGATGCGGGCTCTGGATTTCTGGGTCTGCATCCTGGCTGTGTGACCTTAAACTAATCTCTCACCTTATCTATAGACATGGAAGCCTGGGGAGACTTGGAAATGGGGAAAAAAGATAAATGGGTGCTTTGGGTAGTAACATCCTCTGGGTTGCTACCACCTTACTTGCATTGACTCAAAGCTCGTTCACAGTTCTGTTATGCTGTAGCAAATGCTACAGAAAATTTGGAGCAACACAAGTCATCCCTGTCCACAGAAATGCAGACAGCTCCTGTGGAAAGCCAACCGATCACTGCCCCATGGACGCTGACCGCTTCACACCCGTTTCCACATTCCCGACTGCAGCGCGTGCTCGGGTCTCTGACTTCTCCTTTGAACTGCTTATACCACCTTACTGGTTCTCTCATTAATTAATTAAATACAATCTTAGACTTTATCTTTATATGAGAGTCATGATTTTACTTTTTGAAAATACTGATTCTTTAACAGTAAGCTTCAGTTTCCTCATCAGTATGGTGAAAATAATAAAAACATCCACTTCATGGGGTAGAAGTGAGAAGAAATGAAATAAATGATACACAGTCCTTGGCACGGTGCCCGGCACATCCCACAGACACAATTACCCTTAGTGAGCAAGTCTGCTAGGCTGTCAAAGTGGAATCATGATTAATGGACAGAATGTTCTCACTTTTAAGTTGTTCTCCAACAACTTGTTTCTTAAATATTTATCACCTACTATTGCTCCTTTACTAGTGAACACTCACAGATCAAATGAGTAAATAAATAAACAGCAAGTAAATATTCATAAAAATTTAGAGGGATACAATTATGGTTTGTTTAAGAACCTGATTTTGCACAGGAACAAGTATAAAGGACACATGGACAAAAACTAACAAGGGTGGAAATGGGAGGGAGGTGGGGAACACTGGGGGGCAGGGGCTGGGATGGGAGTAAAAGACAAAAAACTGTACTTGAACAATAATTTTTAAAAATTTTTAAATAAAAGAACCTGGATTTGGGGTTTTGGGGTGGTTGTTTTTTCTTGTTGTTGTTTTTTTTTTGGACATAGCCGTTGACTGCAATCTTATACTTCCTACATTCATCATATACACCAATAGTGAGTAGTTTGAATTCATATGATGATTATATTAATATTTCATAGTTCCCCTTAAAGAATTCAGCAAATTCCAAGTGTGCTTGAACAACCACCCATCAGCTGACCACTGATCTAGGAGCTTGTTTCAAACTAGGAGACAGGACTCAGGGCACCTACGCCTGACACAATTATTTTACAAGACTGTGATCAAGTCATTTAAGATTATCTGGGATTAAGAACTCTTTAAAAGAATGGGGACTTAGAGCAAAGCAGAAAAAATACAACGGCAGCTACCATTCATCCAGCACCTAAATAACCTGTGGGTTCATTCAGCAACAAATAGTACACATCCTCAAGAAGCTCAGAGGCTAATGAAGCTGAGGGGCGACAATTTTCAAGAACGCTTTCCAAAATGCAGAGTCCAAAGAGCTCTGGCAGGGTGAACAGGGGTGGGAAGGACATCCCAGCAAGAGTACTGGTCCCACTCTGTGATGGCTCGAAGGATGAGCTGAGGCTGGGAGGTAGAGTGCAGGGGAAGCGGACCTGCAGGCAGAGGGAGGTGCCGAGGCAGGCAGGTGTGGAGGAGCCTGCTGGCTGACACAGGGAAGAGCCAGGACATCCGTGTGGCTTGAGGTACTACAAAAAAATGACACAGGCTAGGAAGGTCACCCAGGACCACGTCGATTAAACCAGCCATTGGAGTCCCATGATCCCTCAAGGTAGGTATTACAGCCACCATAACAAAAATGAAGAAAATTTAAAAGCAGTGCAGTCTGAGGATCTAAGACTATGTATTTTGTAATCATCAGAGCTGGGGGGTTTTAAAACCTATATGCAGCATTGTAAGGGCCTAAGAGCCATAAAGAATCAGAGAAGACAACTGAAAGCCCTAACTAATGACAAATTTGAAGAATACACCTCCATCCTAGAGAAAGTGTCAGATACAGATGTCCAAGCCTCCTTCCAGTTACCGCCTAGCATGGTCCTTACTAACAAACTGAATCATCGCTGCTTTCCTAGCTGGAAAGAGATCCTAGCCAGCTGTCTTTTCTTTTCCCAAAGTGGTTCTTTGCAAGGGAGGCAGCAGCTGCCTGTGCTCTCCCCAGCTCTGGCTCCCCACCGTGAACGGTACCTGCTTCACCACGCCGACACTGGGGCTGGCACAGGAGAGACACGTGGCTGATCTTGGGTCATCCTGAGCCCTGAGTGAGTTACAGCCACAGGCAACTTTGTGAGAGATTTACAGGGTTTTCTTAGTTAATTTTCCTTCCCATAGGCCTTGGGGATCATCCCCCCCCCCATCAAGGAGAAGATGGCCAAGAGATAGCCACATGTGCACACACTGTTCTGTGCAAGTGACGGCCAGCATCTGGGCAGAGCTGAACGCCAAAAGCAGCTGAGCCATCTGAACCTCATCACAACCCTCAACTACATTCACTCAGATAAAGGATGAGCAGATCAAAGCTGCCTTTCCCTCACTTTCCTCCTTCCTCCCGTTATCATCTGCGAGAGGCCACTGGACTGCCAGACATGGACAGACAGTCTCTCTTGGACCAAAGTCTCATCGGGCTCCTCTGAAACTTCTTCTCAGACAGACCTCAACTTCAGACTTTGTATCTGCCTTTGCTCTGCCTGGTTCTGGCACGAATTCTGCAAAATCCTTTTTGCCAGATTCCCCCACCCCCCAATTTGGGATCACTGTAGATATCTGATCAAATTCTGTATTTTCCACCCCCTCCCCAGTGACGTCTGCTCACCCTTCAGCAAGAACCTGATTAGGTCGGCTCAACAGGAACTCCCCCTTAGCCTGATGTTTCTCCTCAGCAACTGTCCACACAGTGACCCCGCCCACTCACTGACTACAANAACTTCAGACTTTGTATCTGCCTTTGCTCTGCCTGGTTCTGGCACGAATTCTGCAAAATCCTTTTTGCCAGATTCCCCCACCCCCCAATTTGGGATCACTGTAGATATCTGATCAAATTCTGTATTTTCCACCCCCTCCCCAGTGACGTCTGCTCACCCTTCAGCAAGAACCTGATTAGGTCGGCTCAACAGGAACTCCCCCTTAGCCTGATGTTTCCCCTCAGCAACTGTCCACACAGTGACCCCGCCCGCTCACTGACTACAAATCCCTACTTGTCCAGGTTGCAGTCAGGAGTTGAGCCCTGTTCTATAGTAATGTCTCTTTTCCCTTATCACAATAGCTCCTGAATAAAATCTGTTCTACTACTTTACCTACTGTCCAGCTGTGATTTTCCTTTGACAATGTTGGCAGAAACATGAGCCACAAGAGTCAACCTCACTAACTCAAGCCATGCCTCCAACTTTCCAATATGGCAGCTAACATTCCAAGAGCAAATGTCGAGTCTCTTCCCTTTATTTCCCACAGCCACCGCCACCTGAGCACACACAGGAAATGCAGGTCAATCCTGCCACACGTTCCCTACAGATACCAGCTCATATTCGGAAAACAGGAGTCATGCCTTTGACCTTCCCGATACGGTATACCCAAAGCCAAGACCTTACTTAGCAGGGGACAGGTAAGGAAAGGGACCCAGCTTTAACTCTAAGGACGGAATCACACAAAACTCAAATAACAGCTTTGATGCATTTGGGAGGTGACGCTGGAAAGAAAGAGATGACAGGCTTAGAGAAACCTCCTAATATTAAAGGAGTGTATGTTTTATAGTGATGTCCACTTGTCCTGTGTTGCCCAGGACCATCTCCTTCTAAATAGGTGGGTTGATGTATCCTGATTCGGGGGTTGGAAGTGGCTGTGCAAGTCAATCAGAAAAGCCAGCTGCAGGCTGGGAGAAGTTGGGTAAGGACAAGTAATGGCTTGGCGCACAGGAGAGATGACAATCATTCTTCACCAAAAGAACCACCAAGTTCAAACAATGTGTGATCAGAGAAGAGAACTGTGAGACTTCACTGTCCGCCTTGGAACCTCATAGTTATTAGTTGCTTTGTTTCTGATATGCCAAAAACAACAAATTTCTGCTTTCGTATTATAATGTGAGCATTTTGATTACAAAGAAATACAGTACCCTAAGGAGCAAAAGTTAGTTTACACTTTTTAAGAAATAACATTGTTGGTTTTTTCTGATTGTAACAGGAATACTTGTGAATGTCAAAACTCAGAAACTACCAGAAATTATAAAGATGATAAATATCCTACCACATACACATAAACATTTTGACATCTAGCCTTCCAGACTTTTTTCCACATGAGTAAAAAAATGAAAAAGAATTAGTCATGCAGTATCTTATAACCTACCACGTTAGTTTTTTTGTGACTATCTTTCCATGTCAGCAAATATGAAGCTATGTGATCACTTTTAACGACAGTATGCTATTTCTGTGTGCCAATGCATTTTTTAACCATCTACTGAGGAAAAAAATGGGATGTTTCAATCATAGTGTATTACAGTCATTTCTGGGGCCAACATCCCTGTGTATAACTCTTTGCTCACTTGCCTAATTATTTTCCTAGGAATCCCTAAAAGCCGATTTGCTGGATCAGCCATTTGCACTTGCTCTAACTAAGGCTGCCAATCCGTACTTCCAAGAAACCACCTAGAACAGCTGGACCGACTCGCCCTCTCCCAGCAAGCGAGGCAAGTGCCCATCACCCACACCCTCACCAACTCAGCGCACTGTAAAATGATTCGACCTTAGTTTACACAATTGCAGTAAAGCACATCACTGTTCTGCTGTGTCCTAACCTCCAAAGTGCTTGGACAGAAGCCCTGGGGGAAGGGAGAGAAGGACCAACACAGCCAGGAGCTCTGGGCACAGGGAGCACTGCTCTGGCCTCGCTCTTTCAGGGCAGAAAATGAAAAGGCCCAGGGCACTGTCTTTTTATGTGCCAACTGGAGGTTAGAGGAATCTGAGGAAAACAAGGGGCCGGGGCGTCACAGCTCACTTCCTTCACACTCCCAGGTGGAAAGCATTTCACCACCTCCCCCAGCCTCCTTCATCCCAAACAACATCTGCTGGTGAAAGCTGGGGAAGAAAGAGGAAAAGCAAATACAAGGGCCAGAAGGGAACAGCTTGGTCCTTCAGGTTAGAAGGGCAGTCTGTTCCCACCGGGGACCCCTGTTCAGCTGCAAACTGCTGCCTTTGACATGTCAATGCGACCGGGGAGGGGTGGGGGAGGGAGAGCAGGGAGCAAAGGGGCTGCACGGGAGACCTGAATAGGGACCAGAGGACAAAAAAAAATCTGCATCTCTTTAATTCTGCCACTTGTTCTTTTTCCCCTTTTTCCCTCACCAAACGTGACATTCAGGAGCAAAAGCATTTTTTCTCTCACTCTTTTTTCCTTTTTCCTTTGACATTTAAAAACAATATACACTTGGGTGCATTGAAAGCTGGGGATGGCTAAGGGGAGGAGGGAAGAGGAAGATTGTTCGGGAAGAATTGAACCTCAGGAAAGCTGCTTTCATCTTCCCCGGGACTTGTCCCGGCAGCCACATTCCTTTTCATCACTTTGGAGGGGAAAAGTGAAAGGACTTGGGTTTTGCAAACAAAAAAAGTTTAAATCTAACCCTATCTAGTGAATGTGCTTTCTGGTGGGGGAGGGAATTGCTATTCCTTGGAAAGGCCCTGGGGGCTTTAAGGAACAGGCCTCTTCTGGAGCTAACCTCTGGTGGCAGCGGCAGCAGCCCCTCGGAGTGGGGCTGGGGTTAAGGTGGGGTCAGAGCCAGGCTGTCCTCTCCACAGCGATCCTGAGGTGGACTCTGCACCCACTCCCACCAGGCCATCCAGCTGACCCAGAACAACGTGGGTTTCAGCTGCACCCATCCACTTGTACACAGTGCCCCCGCCAATAAATACTGTAGACGTGTTCTCTCCTCCTTATAATTTTCTTTGCTCTGGCTTACTTTACTGTTATCCAGTACATAATGCATACAGCATACAAGACATGTTAGTTGACTATTATCAGTAAGGCTGCTGGTCTAGGCTTTTAGTAGTTCAGTTCGGTGCGGGGCACGGGGCGGGGGTGGGGGGGGTGGAGTCAAAAGTTTCCACCATGCAGGGGGCAGTGCCCCTAACTCCTGTGTTGCTCAAGGGTCACCTGTACTGGCTGCAGCCTTTGGGAACACCACTGGGGGGAACACATTTAACAGCTGGGCTTGTCTTTACCAACTCTCCCCCTCTGCCCATTCTGCAGGTGGGAGCACTGAGGCCCAGGAAGATGGAAGGCAATAAACTCACAAAGTTAGGCGGACCAGACCCAAAGCCAAGCCTTTCCTCTCTGAGGAACACCCCCATGTCAGTGTGGCCGCCTGGGTCTCTTACAAGAGCTTGAGTCACAGCTCTCCCTCTAAGTCACAGCGGCTTTCTCCACCCACTATGGAACAAAAATAGCAGGAAAATCAAGAGAAGTGTTCCCCAGGGGGAAGAAAGGACAGGAATATCACTCACGCTGGAGCAGGAAATGGGCAGGCTTGGAACTGAGAGGAAATGACCTTCTGAAGTCCTCAGGGACTTCAGGTGGCTGAGTCGGGAGAGGTTCCTGACCCAGCCACTGGGATTCCGGAGGACACAGGGGATGAAACAGCCATGTGCGCCGGCTGGGGGCCTGGGGTAACGAAGGAGCGCAGGCCTGAAGCCAAGATGTTCAGGTGTCACTTCGCCCAGACCAGCAGGGACAGTACCCACCGAGGCCATAAGTCACTGCCCTAGAGTGGACAGCACTAAGCTGCCTGTGTATGTTTACAAAGATGGGGCCCTATTCTCTACCCCAAGCTCGTAAAGTGAAACATAAGGATAAGTTAGTGCCTAAACCTTTGTCATAGTATTTTAAATCACTTTAGCTTCCAAGTATAGCCAGAAAGAACTCTACTGAATTAAAAAATACCCTTTCCCTATAGTAGAAAATATTATATAATGGAGTAGAACCTTTTTTTAAAAAGTTTTCAGTTGTAAAGCAGATTTTTAAAAAATCAGCGACAGCACACAGAGTCCCCAGGGATACTGTGCCATCCTACATTCCTATGGTATATTCATTACAACTAAAGAACTACAATCAGTGCGTTACTAACTACAACCTGTAACTTCACTCAGATTTCTTCAGTTTATAAGCAACGGCCTTTTCCTGTTCTGGGATCCCATCCCAGACAGCACATGACATTGAGTGGTCATGTAATGTGCCTCCTGCTCTGACAGTTTCCCAGACTGACTTTGTTTTGAGGACCTTGACAGATTTGAGAGGTTCGGATCAGGTATTCTGTGAAATGTCCCTCGGCTGGGATTGGTCTATGTTTTGCTCATGATGTGACTAGAGTTATGCATTTTCTGAGAAGACCACCAAGGTAAAATGCCATTCTCCTCACATCCTATCAAGGGTACATCCTATCAGCCTGACTTATCACTGCTGAAGTTGACCTTGACCACCAGGCAGAGGAAGTGTTTGCCAGGCCTCTCCAATGAGAAACGACTCCACTTTCCTGCCTTTCCACACTGTCCTCTTTTGAATGAAGTCACTCTGTGTCGCCTATACTTATGCAGTGGACGATACGCTCCACTTCACGAAGAGCAAAGTATTTATAGAAATTACTTAGAATTCTGCTTGGAAGATTTGTAGTAAACTACTTTGTTAAATGTGGACTGAGATTACTAGCTTAGCATCTGTATTGCTAAGAAACAGGTCACAGAGCAGATGAGAAGTTCTCAAGTTGTGCCCCACAAAGCTGTGGGGATCTGGTGGGGGGGGTGGGGGGGCTTCGGGAGAAAGCAGGCAGCGAGCAGGGCTGCCGAGTCTGGCCGTGGTGACCCACCACCGTGTCATCGTGCTTTATGAAACCCGCTGTGCCCTTGTCTTGAATGGCAGCAGAAGTCCCGTGTCTGCCGTCAGTCAGGTGTCTAATGCTTCACTGAGTGAGCGGGTCCTCATTCCACCACTTATTAGCCAGAAGACCCTGGGCAAGGTGCTTATCCTCTTGAAGTCCCAAATGTCTCACTTTTAATGTGGAGATGACACCAACTCATCGTCAACTGCTGAAGTGAGGACAGAGCCAGGCAGTGTGTGTCAGACACTTGCAGGCCTGGCCCAACCTGGCCCAGTGGAGGTTAGTGACTGAGGAGCTATTCCTGTCTCTCTCTCGGGGGCTCAGAAAAGGGTCATGCGAACTATGAAACAATGAACACAAAAGCCCCAGTGACTAATGCAGAGGGTGGGAATGGGAAGCAGCAATGTCTAGGAAAGAGCAGCTCAGAATGGCCAGCTGAGCGCCGTGGAACAACCTGGAAAGTGTCTCGGCCAGCCAGAGAAAAGGCACGGCTATTCCCAGGGCACCTTCACTTTGACTCGTGGTTCAAGGTTGATGCTGCGTGAGCCGCGGCTGCTCCCCAAAGGCAGCACAGGACCAACAGGGCCTGGGCTCAACACCCCCTGGGCTCAGCCTCAGCACTTCTGTGCGGCCCTGCCAGAGTGGTCAGGCTCACTGACTGCAGAGAGAAGTGCTCAAGGCGGGGTGGCTGGAACCCCAGGAGGAGGTCTGGGGGTGAGGAAATGGAAGCAGCTGGGCAGAGAGAACCGCGACACTTACTTACGTCCTGGGCTAAGGACACACTCGCCTATTCCAGAAGCTTCTTTAGTTATACATTTGAGAAGAAACAAGAACATGCCTCGACCTGGGGGCCACAGCAGTCATCGAAATAACTTATTTTTACCAAGAGTTTGAGGCTATTCGGTTGCCCTCTCCCAGTGACACAGGCAAAATCCCCACTATTGACATTGCTCATTTGGGCCAGAGCATTGCTCCCAAACCCCTCTTAAAGGGTTGATATGGCCTCTGAAAGGTGACAGTGACCAAAACCCACCCATGAAAATAGTTTATGAGTTTGGAGCTTATAAAAAAAGCTTTCTTTTTAAAGAAAGCAGCTGTAGGCAGAAAGGACCAGCTGTGGGGATCAGAAGACCCAAAGACAGCCTGGCTACGTGCCCGAAGTCCCCATTCCGGCTCTGAGTTGGCAGCTGGGACAGGAGATGGTGGACAATGTGTCTTCCAGGAAGCCCTGTGTGTTCAGCACCAAGGGCTTGAATAAAACCCAGAATGAAACCGACCCATCTAGCAAATCTGCTCCCCAAACAGTGTACCCATGTCTGGGCAAGCCCAGCCACCTGCCACCATCACCCTGTGAAACTGACATGGTCAGATGTCACACCAACAGAAGACTTTAATTGAAACTGAGTTAGATTTGTGACATCATTTTGCTGTCCGAGCTTAATTCCCCTGAAGTTACATCATGAAACCAGGGCATTACCAAGGATTAGGGACCAAAGGAAGGTACAAGTGAATAGGTTTCCATATGGCCATGACTCATGTCTCACAGTCAAGTCCCACACGCGGGCCCTCATGACTCACCACTGATATCAGCACCACTTCCGTGCAGCCTCCACACGTGTGGATGCCAGACCTCGGCCCCTGCTGCTGGGAATGCTGAGAGGCCCCAGGTACAGTCAGAAGCGAGGGGAGCCACAGACAGGCATCATCGTTCCAAACAGCCTCTCAGGGGAGTTCTGCTTATCCGGGAAGCCTTCAACACTGTTTGAGTCTGGTGTGGCCCCGGAAGCGTCCCATGGTCAAACACATTTGAGGAAAGGATTGGTAAATGGGTTTCCCCACTGCAAGCCTCCTCAGGCCGGCAACCTGCCGCTGCTCACTGTGAATGCCCACGAAAGCAATGGAGTAGGCCGCACTTCCCAAAGCTGCTTCTCTGGGGAGCCCTTTCTGAAGCAGAATCCATGGGGTTGGTGCCCTAAAAAACACACCTGGGCAAGGCCTTCCTAGCTGTGGCTTCTCCCTGCACTGACACCCTTGCCACGAAGGTAGAGGGGCCTCCAGCCCCCTGTTTCCAAGACTGCTCCTCCTCCTGCCCAAACTCGAATGCCGCAGGCTCTGCAAGAGGGAGGCCAGACGAGAAGGAAGAAGGCAGAGAAGAGGAAGGGGGGGGGGACACTAGGACGCCCCAGTGCCACCCCCTCTGCCCGGCGGGTTCAGTCCAAGCACCGGCACTCGCCTGAACCTTGTCTTCTCACTGTGGGCACGAGAACTGCCTAGTGCCCATGCCCCCGCCTTGCCCTGAACTGTGGCTGCCTGGCAAGTTAGCACCGTGTTTCTCTTACCACGTGCACCCTGGCACCTTAGCCTCTGGCAATACCAAGAACCAAGAACTTGACGTTCCTCCAAGCATACCATGGCAGCTTACCCAGTATCCACTCTTTGCTTCTTCCTTAATAACAGGCCTTGATTAATTCAGGGCTGCAAGATGCTCAGCTAAAAAACTGTATTTTACCGCCTCCCTTGAATCCAGGAAGAGAATGAGAAGCTTCTTTCCTGGGAGGTGATTCAATTAGAGGGCATTACCTTTTGCCCCCTTTCCTTTTCCTTCTCCATCCTCTCTGCTTGGAACATAAACATCCTGCCTAGAGCTCCAGCAGCCATCCTGTGACTTGAGGATAGAAGACACATGCTAAGGATGGCCAACACAGAGAGCAAACAGTCCCCTCCATGCCAGTTCCGAATTGCTTGCTTTTGGACTTCACTATGAGAGAGAAGTAAGCCTTCATCTCATTTCAGCCACTTATTTGGTTTTCTCTTTTAGACAGCTAACCCTAACTCTCCTACAACAGCTATGCAGTATCATGCCTCTGAGCCTTTGTACAGCCATTCTCTCTACCAGGAAGAGAGCCCACAAGCAAGGAATTCAAGGACCAGAAAGGTAAGTGACTTCAGGGCCACACAGATGTGTGCTCTGCCCTCACCCCTCACGGTGTGATCCTCAGACCAGCAGCTGCCTCCCCTAGGAGCTTGTTAGAAATGGATCACAGATTTCTTTAATAAAATTGTCTGGCCCTCCCATCATCCACAAAAATGTCACTATCCAGGGAACTGGCCTCATTTCCTCAGCTGCCCACACCAGAGAATGTCTCTGAATAGACACAGGAGTCTGGGGCTTGATGCCCTGGGTAGGAACCCAGGGCTATGTGACAGTCACTCTGCTTTCTGACCTGGGTTCCCAGTTTGTTTCGAGTTGACAGTACCAGCACCTTGGCCTCTTCAGGTGGCCATGGGCACGTAATGGTACGAAGAACAGAAACCCATGCACAGCAGACTTCCACAAATGGCAGCTCCTGACCCACCAGTCATGAAAAGCACTTCAGCCACGGAGTCTCAAAGCCAACCAGTGACAGAGTATTTCCCCCAGCTCCCCTGGCAAAGAGCTGTTCCCACATTTCTTGTGGCAGATGTGGCTCACTTTTATCCCTCTCTCCAAAAAGCACGGTGGACCACTGCAAGCCCTTTGTTCCCAGAGCAGCTTAGCAAGGAATCTGCAGCGCTGCTGTGGGAAGCTATCACACACAGTCTCTGGTGAGAAAGCAGCTGGCCCTCCAGCTGGGCCCAGGCGGTGAGGACACAGGCAGAGGTGGGCTGGGTGAGCCCTGCAGCGGAGGATAAAGGGGCACTCAGCTCAGCAGCGCAGAAGCCTCTCCTCTCCCAGCCCCAAGAAGAAGGGTCAAAGCTTGCCCCACCTCTCCCCAGGCTGTGCTGGTTCCTCAATCAGCTAACCTCAGGCACAGGACCAGACTTTTTTCTTTCCCATAATGCAGGCCAGCTTGCATGGGGGAGCCTGGCCCAGCTGGGCACACAGCATGTGAGTGGCCCTGCCGGGCCACCTGGAGACTTCAATGCACTGAATTATCATGGCTAAGCAATAGAGATGAGGAATCTCATTCTCATGCAGAGTTGGGGTCTGTGGGAGGTGCTGAGATTCTGCATTTCTAACAACCCCCAAATGATTCCTGAGCTGCTAGACCACAGACCACACTTTGAATAGCATGGACTCAGCACACCCAGGTTTCAATACTACTCCACTACCCCACCAACCACACACACACACACACACTCCTGATTGCACTCTCTGAGCCTGTTTCCTCATCTGCAAGACAGAGTGAAAATCAGCACCTAGTCCATGGGGAGGAGCTGGAGCTCACAGGCAGGCTATGCCTCTTACACAGCAAGAGAAAGCCCCGTAAGATGTTCAAGCAGGGTTGGGGCCCAGTGACACTGTTGCCAGCGAGAGGCCATGTCACAGCATGGGTTCTAAATCAAACAGACTGAATGGCTCTCTGAGTCTCAGAAATGCCTCTATAACTCACAGGCAACAAGACTTAGAGAAAGATTTGGTTGTTAAGCTAAAAAAAAAACAGAGAAAGAAATCTTTAAAGTGCTTAGCACAAGGCTTAGCATGCAGGAGGAAGTCAGGAAGTATTAGCTTTCTTCTTCCTATGTTCCTTTTTTTTTTCTAGGTTAGTTTTCCACTCTCCTCTCTTCCCAGAGAAAATGCAACTGTAAACCAACAGGGTCCATTAGGGGCTTCCCGAGCAAATCTTTCAACAACCATGAGCATGAACACTTATCTCTAAATCATACTTATTTGTCAGGAACCTTCGGTTACAAATGACAAGAACCCAACTGAAACTGGCTTCAAAGGGTACTATGGCCCCCTTCACTGAACAGTCCAGTGGGGTTCAGGCACTGCTGGATCCAGGTCCCCAACTGCTAGTGTCAGGAACCTGTCTCTGTCTCTTTGTTCTACCTTCATCAGCATCGGCTTCACTATGGGTTAGGCTTTGAATGTGGTGGCAAAAATTTCCTCCAGCAGCTCCATGTTGACAAATTTGTCAGAAAAATGAAAAAAAAAGATTCTTTTTCTTGAAAAATCCAGAAAAGGCCTCAGGGCTGACTCTTACTGGCCCAGAGCAAGTGATGTATCTGTCCCTGAGTGAACGGCTAGGCCCTGTGCAGTCCTGAGTGGCATGTCACCTGGAGGCAGAGATGGAGCCCAGCCACTATGGTGTATTCATGTCCTAGGACCGTCATAGCAACTCGCCTCAAACTGGGTGACTCAGACGACAGAAACTGATCGTCTCACAGTCCTGGAGGGCAGAAGTCCAAAGTCAAGGTGTCAGCAGAACTGGTTCCTTCTGGAGGCTCCAAGGGAGCATCTGTCCCCTGGTTCTCTCCTGGCTTCTGCTATTCTTCCACCCGTAACTGTCTCCCTCCATTCTCTGCCTCTGTTTCTCCTATTTGTTCGTCTGTGTCTTCACGTGACCTTCTTAGAATGACACCCATCATTAGATTTAGGGTCCTCCTTCACCCAGTATGGCCTTACCTTAACTCATTACATCTGCAAAGATCCCATTTCCACATAAAGTCACATTCGGAGTTTCTAAGTGAACATGAGTTTGGGGTGGGGCCACTGTTCAATCCAGTTCAGGAGGTAAGCCAGAAGAAAAATGGGGTATGGGTACCAGGAAAAAATAAGATACGGATGCTTGGCAGGCAAACTCCAAAATACTACATAAGTGAGCAGCCATCAGATTGTCAAAACAGGGGGATCTTAAATAAATCTGTCTTCTCAGGGCCTTGAAACAACTGTGCCTAGTTGTTACACGTGGGAAACCCCACAGGGATCCCAGTTCTACAGCAACCAGAAATCTCATTTTGATGGGAACGGTTCTTAGAAGCTAAGCTAAATTTACAACAAGTCAAGAGACTGCCATTCTCTTTCAGGCAAACTCACAGCAGCCCCCACCCCCACCCCCTCGACTGTTCTGACTTCACATGTGTCTGAGATAGTGAGAGCCCTGCCCTGCAGGGAATTCAACCAGCCCGCAGAGCCCGGCTGTGTCTAAAAATGTCAGCTGCTTTGGGAAGGAATCTCCAGCCTCAGGAGGCTGCCCTCTCAGCTGGCCAAACTGGCCCATCCTCTCAGAATCACCATCGCCAACACTCAAACCAGTTATAGATGTTGCTTCCTTTCCTCCCTGCAGGAAAAAAATAAGGCTAACTTTCAATTTCTCAGGGGAAAACGTTCTAGGAGAGTTTAAGTCAAACTCTTGGCAGTGGTAATCTCTGGAGGGTAGGATAAAGGAGGGTTACAGGGGCAGAAGTTACTTTTGAAAACCATTATAAAAATATTTCTAAACTAAAAACACCTCCTAGTGGTTCTATATCTATACCTAGTGGTTCTAAAACATCTCCTAGAAGGCTACCGTATCATGTCGGTGAGCTAACCACCTTTGATTCAGGATGTCCAGTAAGGAAGAACATTTCTCCCTCAACAATATAAGGAAAGAAAAAAGTCTAAACGAAAAGAAAGCAGTGGAAACAGAAAAGTACCTGTCAAAAATAAAAATCCAAGCCAAGTGCCATTTCACATTCCTATTTCCTTCAAGAAGTGAAGGTTGCCCCCTGGGGACCTGAGACCCTGGGTAAGAGTCAAGATTCCCAGGTCTGACTCACAGCATTGTCACTCCCCAGACATGTGACTCTGGGTGAGTCACTTTACCCATTTGAGCCTCAGTCTCTTCATTTTCTAAAAATATCTCCACTATCCAACTCCGTAGAGTTATCATAACACTCAAATGGGTCCACCTATAGGCAAGGGCTCTGAAAATACCACAAACATCATAGGGGATTATTATGAAAATTCTTTGTTATTTAAGCATGTGTGGCATCCTACCAGGCCCCAATAAAGCACATAACCAACAAAAGGTAATCCTTTTCCTCAAAACGATGGCCTTTTTTGCTTCTTTATTTTACCCTCAGGTAGACTGCAATCACCACACTTAGCCCATGAAATATAATCACACTGGCCCATGCAAGCTTCTACCCACTCACTATTTATTCCCTGTTTGCTCCCCTCCCCACTCCCATTTGCCTCCTCCCTGCCTATAGGCAACTATTTCCCTCTGGTTAATACGTAGTCTTTTGTACATATTCCTTAAGAGCTGTGTATATCTGCCCATTGTTTCATGATTCATTTTGCTTCTTAGAGTTTTCCCTAAATCCTTAGGATCCAGCTGTGTTTTCTGTATCTGGTCTGCATTGCCTCTCACTGTGGCATTGCACTTCACGTGCATCACGGCACTTCACCAGCCTGGTCTTCCAGGTGAAAGGACGACCCCCCTCCTCGAGAAAGAGCACTGCAGGGAACACCTCTGCTCAGACCCTGGGCATAGGCTCTGCTCCACGGCAGGTGCACACTCACTTCGCTGCTCTCTAGTTTATCGTCCTTGCGTCCCCACCACACACGGCATTACCCAGCTTCCCAACAGGTACAAAACTGTAGACACACAGGGAAATGTCATTGGCTCATTTTCACCTAATTGATTACGAATGATATTAAGCACCTCTTTGTATGTTTATTACTTCAGGTGTGAGGGAGGGTTCTTTTTCTAAAAATTGCCTGTTCATATCTTTTTCCCATTTTGTTAGGATTTGCTGTCTTTCTCCTGTCCATTTGAGGGTTTTCTTGCATAGTATATATCTTCTTCTGCTCTGTCATCTGATGACTTAGCCACAGATCCTTAATTCTGATGTGATCAAATTCCTCTCGTCTGCGTTGTGGTGTGCACTTTCTGTGAGGCGCTCCCTATGAGCACCCGCGTGGGCTGCCCACATGCTAGCCAGCAGCCCCTGCGGGCATTGTGAGTGGTTCATCCTAACAACCAAAACTCACCTGTGCCTTCAACTCTCTTGTCAGCTCAAGGATGAAACCAAAGCACCTTACTCTGGTATACAGGCTCCTTATGAACCTAATCCCACCTTCCCTGGCTCTTTTCTGCTGTATAAGCCCCCACTTCCCTCCCAGGACCCTCTACCCTGCCTTCCGCAAGGCTGTCCCTACATACACTGTTCGTGTTTTTAAGATACCCCCACCCTGTCCTACTTCTTAGCACGTAAATGGGAAGACCCTTTCAACTGTTGCTCTTGCCCTTTTGTAGTTGGGTTTTTCCCCTACTCGGTACACCACTGATATTTGCAAGTGTAACAAAGGTGGTTTGAGGTCAGAAGACAATCCTAATGGCCCATGACAGGTGACTGTCAGCACAGTCACTATAGCCAGTCACTGTCAGTCACAGAGCCACACACAGGAGAAGAAGAAACCGTCACCTCTCCATCACACAGGTCGGAAAGCTGAGACTCTGTCGAAGAAAAACAGCGCTGGACACGTGTGAAGGCAGAGTTTGTTCAGACAACTGCCACAGAGGATGGAGGCTCCAGTGTAAACCGAGCTCAACACCAGCCAAGACAAAGGTGACCTGAGGCTTTCAAAGAAGAACAGAGAGGAAGCAAACAGACAAACAAACAAACAAAAAAGGGCTACAGGGAAGTGAAAGCGGGTCAAAGAAGACCAGGCAGACGCTAAGGAAGTGGGAAGTTGCAGAAGGGAAGGGGGAGAACTGCCGTGCCCGGTGTGGCAGAGTGAGGTGAGGCCATGCCCATTTTCAGATTTGACATCACTGTGCTTTCTTGAGCCAAAACTCAGCGTGTGGGCTGAGGTCACTTTTAGGGACACGGCCTAGGGCAGGTGGAAGCCAGGCCAAGGCCTACTAGCACAGCGTTCAGGCAAGTCCTTTGTGCCACACTGGAGTTCACAAGTCACCCCTTCTGGTGGTTAGACAGCTAGCATGCAGCTGTACCGGCAACAGGGCAAAGCCTAGATTGAGACACAAGCCTGCCTGACCATGAAGCCCTGTTTCTGGAATGAGCCCGCGGGAGGCTTGTGAGCAGGAGGCAAGCATTCATCTGATGAGGCCGCCCAGCTACCCTCAGGGTTGGCGGGGCAGAGGTTCTCCTCCGGCCCTGAGGCAGCAGAAACTCTTGTGAAGGAATATATAAACTGGTTTTTTTAATCACTTTGTAGAAGTTTAATCACCATGTGAGAAAAAAACCTCATGGGAAAGTTAATGAATGATAAAATACGCAAGAACTATTTGCTTCTTGAAGGGAATACAACCTAGGAGAAAGCCTAAACATTTCCTTCACAGACAAGGGAAGGAACTCCCAGAAGTTTCTAGAAGAAGCCCTCTCAATGACTCCATTCTGAGACACAATGAACTCCCTCAGTAGGTTTTGGCAGAGTGCAGTTTTAGGAATCACCTGGACATGAGCCAGGAGGCACCTGGCTGCAGGCCGCACCCTTAGCAGAGAGACATCAGCAACACTACTTTCCGGGGCAGAGAGCATCATCGGGCTATAAAACTCAACTCCCTCTCCAAGCCTCATTTAGATAATTACAGTTTGCCTCCTAGGACCCTCCCTGTGGATCCAACTGGCTTTGGTTGTCATCGTTACTGCTGTTCTTCTAAATTACTGGGTAGGACAGGATTAAAAGGCCAAGCCTCCTACAGGGAGGACGGAGCTGGGAAGGTGGTTTCCTCTATCAGCTAACTACTCCCTCTCTGGGAGAACCGGACTCCTTCGCACAGAGCACAAAGCACCTACATTTGGGTTCAAGGCATCGGAAAAGTGAGGGAATCCCGTGTGGCTTTCCTGCCCTTGCGCTGTGTCCTGGGACCCGAAACTGTTCTGCACAACAGACCAGGTGCTGGAACACCGGCTGGCCCAACTCGAGGCCACACTGCATAGCGGTTAGGAGCATCTCGTCAGAGCCAGGCTGTTTTCGAAACACTGGGCTGAGACAGATGCCTTCCTCACTGCGAGTCAGCGGAAGGGACTGGCTCATTACATGCACCAGGCACAGGAGAGGCCCCGGTATGTGCTCAAGAGCATCAGCTCCTACCTGTCCACCCAGATCAGGCCACCAGCCTCTCTGAGCTGGGCCATGGCCAATGTCATGGAGTTATTACAAATGAGGAGAGTGGTAGTGCAGTGCGTATATACACTTGACCCTTGAACAACACTGCTTTGAACTGTGTGGGTCCATTTATAGGCATATTTTTTTTTTCAATTGAACCACACAGTTCAAACCTAAGTTCAAGGTCAACTGCATAGGTTGTTGTGAAGAGAGGAGTTGTTAGGACAAATGGCAGGCCCTTGGCATGCGGGGAATGGGCCACAGGGTCTGGAATGGGCTCTATCACATGCTGGCTGTGGGGTCTTGGGTCATACACACCTCCCTTCCTGTGCCTCTATTTCCCCATCTGAGAATACACCAGTTTTTATTTCTCACCTTCCATTCTAAGATTTCCAAACTCTGCCTGGGCCTAGCTGAGACATTCTGGAAAGGCCAGATTTTAAAACCATCTCAACTTGTACTGTTTATGTCTATATTGAAAACAAACCACCTGCGATGAAGTAAAAAATGTGAAATCTATGGGAAACAAAGGTATTGAGCGACCCCCTGCACAGGCCTCCGAGAGTAACACTGAGACTGGGGACTGAGGAAGGGGGAGGAAGGGAATTCCTCATGCCCGCTGAGTAAAGACAGAGTCAGAAAACCACTTGCCAGGAGGCGTTTCCGAAATCAACGATGTCAGCACCATCACTAAGTGAGGGAGAAAGTAGGAAGCAGGGCCAAGGCCTAACCCTGCGGACAGAGGGGCTGTTGTGCTGCACAGGGCCAGCTACCAGGGGCACCCAGGCCACATGCCCACATGGGCGGGCCTCGGGCTCCACAGGACCAGCCCCAGGTTCGGCGCCCACCTGCTTGTGAGGACCGGCCCCAATGAATGACCGGCGCCCTCTGCTTTGTCTCCAGCCCAGGATGTGTCTGACACATCAGCTTGAAATTCTTCAGGGCCTTAAGCCTGCTGAATCTGGGGACAGCATAATGACAGCCAGAGAAATTCCTCTATAATTTCCAGGGCCCATTTAGGGTTTGATGCTTAGAAAGCATTCTAAGCAAATTCTGTTTGTTCAAATCTAAAATGTTAAAAGCCCCCAGTGGACAAAAGCGCTATTTACAGGCCTGGCCCCCACCCCTTCTCCTCTCCTGGGCATCGTTGGGCAGCTCAGCGTGTTTGCTGTTTTTGTGCGTTGTGTTTTGTTCTCCTTCTTCAAGTTGGTTCTGTGTTCCAAGAAAAAGACAAGACTGACAAGTTGAAGAGAGAGCAGCCCTCTCCTCTCTGGTCTACAAGGGCCAACATCTCCCTGGCAATCAGCCAGCCTCATTTAATGTCTTCCCTAATGATGGGAAAGGCCTGCTGATTAAAAACCTGCAGACAAGGCCCATCAGGAGGCGTGGCAAACCTGAGGGGACCCCGGTGGCTGCACAAAAGGGGCTGCCAGGAACTCGCACCGCAGGGGGCTCACACCAGCAGGGTCAGACCTGCCTCCCGGCTGCCCTGCCCTCACCTCTACCAGGCATCGTCACCAGACGCCAGTGCACAGGCCTGGGACAGCGTCTGTTGTAAAACTGGGGTTTCCTGTAGACAGTGCAGACAGCAGAGGGCTAGCCAGGGCCCTAGCAAAGAAAAACGGCACAGCGCTTGCCAGAGAGTCGTACTCCTTCCCAAGCAGACAGAGAGACTCCAGGTAAGAGGGAGGCGGGCCAGGGAGTTGGGACCTCAAGAGGTGGAGGGTCTAACCTGACTGCAAAGGCCCTGATTCTGTTCCTACAATCATGACCTCAAGATGTTTCATCCCTTGCCTGCCCTGGGCTTTGAGGCCCACAATCTCAGCTGCCCATCAACACCTCTTTCTGGCTGGGAAAAGCATGTTAGGTATGCTCATTGTGTGGTTACCCATTCTTTATACCCTGTGAATAGAACCTTGATTTGGCCTGGGGTACAGTGTGCTCCCCAGATTGCCTTTCCAGTATGTGTGGCTGTGAACACGGATGCAACCCAACAAGACACAGGTGGAGGGCGTGGGGGAAACTTTCATTTTCCTGATACAGTTTCCTGTTTCAACCTCCTCCCACTTTCCTCCCGCTTCCTGCTTCTTCCTGAATAAGGATGGGCAGCTGGGGGAAGGGGGCAGTGATCACCTATGACCGAAAAGCCACACATACACACACACACACACAAGGTGGCAGAACGGAAAGGCGTGAACAGTTTCATTTTCAAAGGTTCCCAGGGAGCCGTCGGTCCAGCCCCAGAGCCACCACCTCCGCCTTCTCACTCCAAAAGACACACAGCCCCACTGCTTCCTGCATGCTTCTGCCACTCACAACGGTGAACTCAGCACACCCAGAGCCAAACTCAGGACTTCTCCCCAACCTGACTCTGCCAGTCTTTGCACACCTGCAAGTCAGAAACCAAGGGCCGCCATGAACTCCCCAGGTCCCTCCTCACCTGTGCTGAGACGGATCAATTATCTGTCTGTCACTCTTTCTCCTCCTCCAACAGCCCCCAATTCGTTTTCCACCCAGCACCAGTGCTCTTCTCCAAGGGCCCATCTTCTTGGGCCACCGCCCAGCGTACAGCCCTGGTACAATTAGGAGAAGGGCCTTCACCCAATCACACCTGGTGGCCCCACACCTCCTATCCTGGCCTCTTGCCCTTCTGGGCTCCATGCACCCTTGCCTTCTTCCAGGTCACTGATTCCCAAACTTGTCCCACATCAGGAACACCCAGGGCTTTCATCAAATTTAACGAAACTACAATCTCCAAGGGTGTGGCCTAGGCATTGGTATGTTTTGAGGTGATCCCAGGGTGCAGACAAATTTGGGAACCACTGTTTCCTTAACCAGCGGTGCTCTCGCCATCCACTCATGGGCCTTCGCAGATGGTCTTCCTCTTGCCTGGACTGCTCGGGCCTCCCATGCTGCTCCCTTGTACCCAGCACCTTCTTCTCCTTCAGCCGACATTTCAGACATCACTGTCGGGAGGAAGCTGTTCCAAGCCCCCAAACTAGGTGGGACGGCCCTGTCCCAAACACAATGTCTATTTCCCCAAGCAGACATCAACCTCTCCAAGCTCAGGTCCCTCTTGTTTCACCTGCATTGCATCTCTAGGTCAAGCACACTGTCTGGGCGGAATAGGGGAGTGACACATACAAGAGGGGACCCCCCAAAACTGCAATTACTTTCTGGAGGCAGGCCCCTTATATTACAAGCTTCCCTTCTTAGGTGAGTGTTCTAGGAACCCATGTGGACCAGCTGCTGTTGTTGTGAGAAGCTGCCTTCAGCTTCAGCGAATTGTTTTTGAAGACTCCTCAGTGCATTTGCTCATTTCATGATGGGTAATTTACAAGCACACCCGCCCACACGGCACTGAGTGTTCAGCAGTTTTGACCAAAAACAGCAAGACACCCCCCTCCTCCCAATCACCCAATCTCACCATGAGTAACTTTTGTTTTCCCAAATGAAAAAAGTCCTCAAAGAGAAACTTTTTTGCTGATATGGAAGAGGAGAAACAAAAAAACAACAGAAGCACTAAAAGGCACCAAAATCGAGGAGTTCAAAAACTGTTTTTGAGCAGTGGGAAAAATGTCTCAATAGATGTATTGCATCAAAGAGAGAGCACTTTGAATGTGAATGAAGTTTAGACAGAACAATAAATGCACAATTTTTTAGTAAATAAATTCTGGGTTTTGGGGTATCCGCCCTCATTTTTGTTGAACTTAGGAATGGTTAGTAGCAGCTCACTCACCTCACAGGTGTGGGTCTGAGGCCCTAGATCTAAGATCACAAAAGAGCTGGGTGTCACAAAAGAGCACTCACAGCCGGGTGCCTCCTCTGACACCAGGGTTTGCAAACATCCAGTTTGTCAGCACCACCGCGTGGGCCACGGGCCCAGAGTGCCTGGTGCAGTAGGACCGGGGAGGGGCCCACGAATTCTCACTCCATTGAGTTCCCAGGTGGCGCTATTGCTGCCGGTCTGGGGAACACACTTGAGGACCACTGCCCGGGCTCCCCTGGTAGAACCTTCTAGCCACTGGGTGCACTGACTGACAGGGAAGAGTCAAGTCAACTGAGGCCCACCTTTCCTCTAACAACTATCTTTTTCTTGTTCCTTCTTTCTAGAGCTTTACACAAGAGTTACAGCCACATGGTTAGAATCTGGTGTGTGTCCTGGGCTCTGAGAAGGGACTCCTTCCTCCTCGTCGCCCTGCTGACAGGGCAACTCCAGCTGCAGCAAAGCTCAGTCTCCCCAGGAGGCTGCCAAAGTTTCTAAACCTATCGCAGCCAAGTGGCAAAGGGGTCCGGCAGGGCACTCTGATCCTAGCACACCTGACTGGCATCCAGAAAAAAGAGACAAGTGGGAAATTCTGCCTGGAGAGAAATGGGCAGAGCACAGCTCCCCCACAACCTCCCCTCCACCCCCCACCCCCACCCCCCACCCCCTCCCACCCCCGTCTATACTCTAAAAGCCCTGGAGATTTCCAGAAGATTCCCAGAGCCACACTTTCAGACAATCCACAGGCCACTTAAAAATCCCCCTTTCTCTACTCTTTCTTCTTCTCTTCAGCATTTTCCAACAAACTGCCGTGAACAAACCCGTACCTGTCTTTCATGCATGTGCATTTGGGTGAGTGACATGAAAGGCCCAGACTTGGCACCTCCAACTGCTGGTCCCACCCAGATCATGCCTGTCTTCGGCCTGGGAGACCTGTTCCTTTGTTTTTGAAGTAAATCCACAGGCTTCATGTTCACACTGACTATCTTGTCAGAACAGTGGCCACACAAAAAAAGTAAATAAATAAAATAAAGTCATAGCCCCTTAGGTAATGGTTCATATCAAGATTGAGAGTGCCATGTCAGAAATATTACAAGTAAAGGCAGTTCCATGGGGGAAAAATGGAGACATTGGAAACATTTGTAACAAAAACCACTGGGTAGAAAGCTGGGGAGATGCCCAGAATAAATGGGTTTCTAGCTCATTATTAGCCAGAGCTGAGGCCACGAGGACACTCGTTCATCCGCATTGCACACTCCGGGCATCGGGGAAAGAGACAAGCTATGACTGAAGTTTACCCCACCACAACTGGGGAAGAAACGTTTATAGCTATTGTTCCAACTGTTAATTAACTGTGTCAACAAGATTGTAGAGAAAATGTTTTTAAAGCCTCTTAAGAGGGCAAACACATTTTAAGCACCTCTAAGTACTTTCGGAATACTCAGGGACTTAAATTGACAATGATAAACAATCACTAATTATAGTCATTCCTAACCCGTTCTCACCAAGGATCTGTGTTAGATAGCACTTGTTAACCTAGTTTCAACCACAGTGTGTATTTAAGGAAGATTAAGTTCAATTTAATTCAAATCTGCTCTTATCGCATTTCCTATAATGTGTGTCAAGTGATGAGACTGATCACTTCTCCAACACACTGTCGTTCAGACAGGTCCTTCCCAGGTTAGCCAAAAACGGTAGGACTTCACGCTACTCTAAAACTTGTAACTGCAGAAACACAATTTTATCACACATTGTACCCAAATTACCTAAGATGTCCCATGACAGGGATCGAAATATCGTACCATCTTTGTACCCCTGGCACCCAGCACAATGCTCATCACAAAGAAGACCCTGATACGTGTCCACTGGACAATGGAGCCACAGAAACAACACGGCCTCCATGATGGATTGTTCCAGAAGATGAAAGGAGAGGAATTCGTGTCACCGGCTTTTAGAACAGGACTCATTGCTCTCTTTCACTGCACGTTTGAGATGAGCAAACACTGAGTTAAACTTGTCAGGTGTTTCATCTTACTCGAGCCTCAGGTCAATCTCTGAGGGTCAGTCTCTCAATGGACCCATTTCACAAATGCAGCCTAAGACAATGGGACTGTGAAAGGTGAGAAAACCCGGGCCCCTCGGGCTCCAGGCCAGCCCCTCTCAACCGCTGGGTGCCTTACCTCCTGTTCAAGTCCAGCCTGGGTCTATACACTTCTAACAACTTAAGAAAGTAAAAGATTCCACAAGGAGCACAGTCATCAAGTACGAAGAAGAGTTTGGACAGGGAATGAAAGCAAAGTGGAGGAAAGAGCAGCGCTTTGCACAGATACACAAAGTATTGCTTCATTTTCTCTCCTTTGTGTTGTCGAAACAATGTGGACATGCAGAAGCAACAGCCTTGAACAAGCCACAGGCATCCCACTCACCATCAAAGAAATAAGTAAGTAAAATAAAGACCTTCTTGCCATGGTGATCTTTGAGCAAATTAGCTGAGTAGGAAATAAATACATCGAGATATCCAATATGTTGTTTTGTTATTTCAATTATTGCTTACCTTTAGCATCAAATAGGTTTTGAAAGAACAGGAAAATGAAGTCAGATTGTACTCAACAATGTTTTTTTTATTTTATTGATTATACCATTACAGTTGTTCTACTCCACCCCTTCATTCTCCTCCACCCTGCACACCCCCTCCCCCACCATTCCCCCCTTTAGTTTATGACCACATGTCTCAATTCATTAGATTCTATATTTCCCCTACTATTCTTGCCCTCCCCCTATCTATTTTCTACCTACTGTCTATGCTATTTTCTGTACCTTCTCCCCCCTTCTCCTCCTCCCACTCCCCTGTTGCTAAACCTCCATGTGATCTTCATTTCTATGGTTCTGCTCCTGATCTAGCTGTCCTCTTGGTTTGCTTTTGTTTTAGGTGTAGTTTTAGGTGATAACTGTGAGTTTGCTCTTTTCACTGTTAACATTTTTCATCTTCTTTTTCTTATATAAGTCCCTTTAGCATTTCATATAATAAGGGCTTGGTGATGATGAACTCCTTGAACTTGACCTCATCTGAGAAGCACTTTATCTTTCCTTCCATTCTAAATGAAAGCTTTGCTGGATAAAGCAATCTTGGCTGTAGGTCTTTGGATTTCATGACTTGGAATACTTCTTTCCAGCCCCTTCTTGCCTGTAAGGTCTCTTTTGAGAAATCCGCTGACAGTCTGATGGGAACTCCTTTGTAGGTGACTGTCCCCTTATCTCTTGCTGCTTCTAGGATTCTCTCCTTCATTTTAATCTTGGGCAATGTACTCAACAATGTTTTAATATAAGCAATGGGGGGAAAATCACAGTTCAGAAAAGTGGCTCTCAAATCCCAGAGGGCATAAGAGCCCCAGAGGAGATTCTTGAAAACAGACTCCAGAGTCACCCAGAGCCGTATTTCCAGAGAGCAGGCCAGTGTGAGGGAGGCCCAGACCTCGTAGTTTCACTCCCAGTGTGCAGCACCCTATTCGTTCATTGCTCTGTTTACTGAGCAGCTACTGTATCAGATGGGGGTTCCAGAAGGTGGGGATACAGCAGTAAGCAAAGTACTCAAAATCCCTGCAGTCACAGTGGGGAGACCAGCTGTAACCAGAAGCATCTACAGACAACAAGTCAACCAGTGAGAAGGGTTCTATGAGGAATAAAGTAGAGAGAGGAGAATGAGAGGCATCACCTCCTTTCACCGGATGTTGTGGGAAGCTTTTCTAATACAGGGACACAGCAGGTTTCTACACAGAATTCTAAGGAAAATGTATGCCACACAGAGGGGACACCAAACGCAAAGACACTTGGAAGGCTGGTGCTGAGTTAAAAGCACTTGCTATGTGCTGGATGGCTTACAGCAATGATCTGATTTCAACACCACGGCGACTCTGCTGCTAATTACTATGTCTCTCCTTCACACCATGACTACACGGGGGATCTGGCCACAGACCTAGCAAAGGGTGGAGCTGAAGGACGGCCCAGGTGTCCGACGGAATCTCCCCAAGCACAGTGTGTTAGTTAGGGGTGTCCACCGGGGGGGACAGGTCCCTCCTGATAAGTAGTGAATATGTAGAGGGGTAAACAAAGCATGATTTAACTGTAAGATAGTTCATTCGTGTAGCTGCCTAAACGATATTTAAGAAGAGTTTAATGATTTGGGTACTCAGAATGGCATCAGAAGTAAGACAGTATATAGAATTACACAGATAGAAAGGGCTTAGATATATAAAAACTGCACAAGGGTATAAAATGAGAGGGAAATATGCCAAGATGTGAACTTTGGGGTTACCTCTAAATGAACATTTAATCCTTCACTTTTTCATACTTCTCGAATGTGTCTATGGTAATAAGCAGGTATTTCTTTGATCATCAGGGAGGAAAATGAAAACTATTGTGCAGATGTGCATTGCTCATGCTTGGAATTTTGACTAGGACCCCACCTGCAGGTAAGAGTGACGGTCCCACTCCTATTAAGACCTCCAGGTCACACTCCACTCCCACGCATGTCCCCTCAGGGAGGCCCGGAGCCGGAATCAGCCAGTCGTCCCCGGAGACCAGGGTCTGGATGCTGCTCCCTGGCTGCTGAGGGAGGGACTCAGGGAGAAGCCTGTGCTGCCTCCATCCACCACGAGGGCAGCCAATGGGGTCACCTTTTACAGGCGGTGTGAGCGCTCCACTGGCGAACTTTCCAGCATGTCACTGCTATAAATTCTCCTGGCTCTTATTAATAAACCATAACGGTAATTCCTAGAATGATGGCCTATTATCCAAAGTCACAGAATGACAGCACCATCAAAATCAGAATGAATTATGGGCCTGAAGACGTGGCGGAGAGGTGAGCAAGTTTAAGCGGTGTCCAGAGGAGAAGCATTAGGCCCACGCAGCCGATCAAAGTAGTAATGTTCCAGGCAATCGCTTAAACTGCTACAAGAAGAATGGTGAGTTTATAAAGCAATTGCTTCCCCAGAAATGGATGATGCGCCGAAGAAGTGAGGTGGACACGTGATGGGCTGCAAACTGACCCCCAGCCGGCCACACGGGGCTTGTGTTCTGTGCTGTGTTTACTTCCTTCTCCTCCCAAAGTGTTTTAATTTTGCTTTGTGTCTGAGTCCTAGGTTGACAGTTCTACACGGTTTCTTCTTTCACCAGGTAAAAACCATTCAACACATCTGACCAAGACATGACCAAGCCATCTGAAGGTAAGAGAGAAGTCTCTGAAGTCCAAAATAAAAACGCCTCAGAATCTCTCACAGAGAACCCAAGTGACTAGGAGACATCCGAGTGACTCTGTGACTTGGTCTCCCACCAATATGAGACTCGTTGACTTTGGAAGTCCCCGACGAGGACTTAGCAGCGAGGACTCGGAACCCACACAGTGGACTTCTTCCCCGAGAGAGGCCGATGCCACCTGCTGTGATGACTGATCTGTGACTCCGCCAAGCAAACTTCGAGATCCATCCAATTCCACACAGGGGACGATTCCTATCACACCATCTGTTATATTCTTACAGTGGGACGAGCTTCCATCACAGTGGCCCACAAATTCCTGCAATCCATCTTCTATTGGGTTCTTAACCCTAATAAAAGGCAGTGGGTCTTAACCCTAAAAATATGGGGATATTTAATTAAAAAAAACACCCATAACTGGGATCCACCTCCATGATTTAATCATTCTCTAGACCCTTGCTACTGGAATGTCACCCTGAAGCCAGCAGCGACTTCAGCATCACTGGGCAGCTTGTCACACACACAGAATGTTAGACCCCACTTGGGAACTAATTCATCAGAATCTATGTCAACAAGATCCCCAGATAATTCCAATGCACAGTAGAGTTTAAGAAACATTGGTCTAAGGTAGAGCCAGGAATTTTTTTTTAATTTTCCCGAGTTATTCTAATGTTCAGCTAAGACTAAGATCTCCCCACGTAAATTCTACCATTGATTGGTCTTTTCCTTTTCTTGCTGACCACAGCCAAGCCCAGGACCGAGGCATCAGACCAGCTGATCTAAGCTTCATCCCTCATAAGAGGGACTGTTGTTAACTGTGGAAAATTCCCTCCATCCCACCCCTGCTTCCCTGAGGTTTATCCCAGACAACCACATCTAGTCTCTCCACACCCAGCCCCAAGAATTTTTTATTGCTCCCCTCACCCCGTTGCTGACCGTCTTCCCACCTTGTTTCTACCTTGCTGGTAGGAGGTGGCCCCTCCCCATCAGTTGCCCTCTCCCCACCACATGCGATTCTTGGCAGCTTCCAGGACCAGTGTTCCCGCGATAAGAAGTACCAAATGGCACGAGGGAGGGCTTTTCTTTCTCTCATCTTCAAGCACCATCTCCTCACCCACACCTGGCTTTCTACATGGCACATGTGTGAGTCATGTTAATGGCATGAAGGCAGAGAAAAGGAGGTGGATGAAGCAAGCAGAGAACTACAGGAGAAGCGTCATCTGACATCTGAAGTTCAAAGCAACAGCAGTTTTAAGCAATGACACTAAGTCCAGGTGAGGCAAGCAGGAGACAGAAACCTGGAGCACACACTGCATCTAATATTAGGAGATTCCATAAGTGACTCAAATGACTAAAGGCAACTAAAGGTCCAACACCGAATATTATCTGGTTTCCCACTGCAGCCCCAGTGAGAGAAAACAGCCAGACCCCCTAAACGGTCACTGTAATTCAGAGCCGAGAAGTAGCCCGAGCACAGGTCCAGATGCATCTTCACTTCACCGCATGTCCTCAAAACAATGCAGCAATGTTAGAATAAAAACTAGACGGGTTTATACACCAGAAACACTTACTATGCTTACTCCAGGTCGGTTAGGAAGGTCACCTGGCAGTACACTCTCCCTGGTGGCCAGTCACAAATACACTCAGACACTGGCGGACAGCACAAAATGCTTCGCTGTTTTATTGTTTTTCACTTGGTACCTGGAGAGTCAAAGGCAGTCTCTCTCAGGCATCTGCTGGCCTCATTGCCTGCCTCCTTTGCTCTCCCAGTTCCTCTCCCTCCTCCCTCACCAGGCCCCAGCACCATCGTACTGGTTGCAAAGGGGCCACCACTGAGAAGGCTGCCACTCCTGCTTTCACACTGGGAGGGTACCTCGAAGCCCTCAGCACCTTCCAGCTCTCCTCTGACCTTCAACAAGGAGCACCTGTAAAACAAAATGACATTTTTCCTAAGAAATGGCATCTCAACACATAACTTGAATGCATTATTATGGCAAAAGACGCCCTTTGCACATTCCCACATAAAAAACCACTTCTCTTTGACCACACTTTCTGTTCTTGTGTACCTGTATTCTTTCTCTCTCCCTGTGCATCGATCAGTATAAACTGGACTCTGCTGCAGTAACACTCAACCCTGCCTCAGTGGCTTTAAAACAACAGTTTTCTCTCTCACTGATTCCACAGTCCATAGTTTGCCAACAGGGGCTCTGTTCCTCACAGCTATCGAGGGGCCCCGGCAGGTCACCAAGCCAAGAAGAGAGAGATTTCTGCGGATCACGCATGTCCTTCAAACAAGCAGTGTTACTCCTGCTCGTCATTCCTCGCTCAGAACCAGTCAGAGGCTCTACCCAACCACAAAGCAGCCCTGAGTGCAGTCCTGCCATGTGTGCAGGAGGAGGACCAGGAATATTGTTTTGAGATGCCTTGCTTACTACATTGCACCCTAAGCTCAAACTCCCAGGAGAAAGAACACACACCGGCTCCCTCTGACCACACCATCCGAGCTGACTGGCTGGGTGGAAAGAGGAACCTGTGCACTTCACGTGTGTCTGGGAACGTGGGGAACAATGGACACGGATGAAGAAGGCAATGCAAGGCTCACGAGCCAAAGAAACAAACCGTAAGATAGGAGAACAGGACCCGTGGCTATGGATGAGCTGGAGACAGGACTAGTAGACTAGAAAGCACACAAAACAAAGCAGCATGGCTTGCAGGGATGAAAACGGCAATGAGCAAAGAAGCTAATACCCATTACCTGAACTCAGTTTCCAAACATTCATGGAAATTTTCTCACCACGTAGCTACTGACACACCTGCAAGGTAGAAGAGCTTCTCAATCAGAGGTAAACCATGACGGGGGCTGAACTAATAAGAGCACACTCAGATTCTTCTGCAGCTCCACTTATAATTTATGTACTAGCCAGACACAATTTTCATGTAATCAAGAGCTATCTTGTCCAACCTTTCAGCTGTGAGTAACTTTGCACAAGATGAAAATAACCTAATCCATCATGATGATAGAAAATATTCTACTTCTTCCAGGCCCTTACTGCCAACAAAATGCCAGGAATCTTGCTGCTTTGGATGGTTTCTTAAAATGCAGCAGACCCAAACTGCATTAGGGCTGTGTAATAGCATGCCCCGCCCACCAGCTAATGCTCGCCAGATGTGTGAGCTCAGCCTCATCTGCAAGCACCTGCTCAGGGGAGTGGGCCTCCAGAGCCACTTCAGGGAGACTGCAACTACCGGGTTTATGTGCCCTCCAACTGATGCACTCTGGAGCAAAGAGTTACAGTAAAATGAAAAAGGGGGTTGCCGTGCTGAGCTGGCAACTGTTTCAATGAAGTGATTTTCCACTAGCTTTTTGCAAGCATATTCCCTGGACTTCTGCACCCATATATTTTTGAGGCTGAACACCAAAGTTCTAATCCCCACCACACTGATCTTGGGTAGTAACTTCCTTGACCTCCCTGAGCTCTGCATTTCTACTTTGTAAAATGGGGACAATTACACTCACTTGCAGGCTGCTGTGAGGACGAAACAAGATGAGGCACGAGGAACTGCTCTGCACAAAGAGGGACATGGTAATTGCCCGATAAATGTCCCATCCCCACATGCATTTAACACATCGGTAGGGCCAGAAAACCTGGATCCTCTCTTCCACACTCAAACCACATTACCCTCCACACACAGACCTATTCCTCCCCTCTCTGTCCCTCCCTCCCTCCCTCCCGCTCCCCCTCCTGTCTCTGTCTGGGACTGTACTACAATGCAGAATTGGCCGAAGGGACATGAGGAGCACTCTGCCCAAGCCAGTTCATGTCTCTGAAGGGAAAAGTTCAGAAACAGGCAGACAGAGAGTATTGGAAGCCCCAGCTCTCTCTGCCCTCTAAAGCACACACGGCAGTGCTGGCATGAATCCCTAGCTCTACGCACCTATCCCTAAGCAAGACAGTACTTAGTCCAATATGTTAGTAAACTTTATATAAAAATGTATATGTTCCCACATGACTTGCATTTTGTACTCAAGATTGTATTTTTGAGATTCACTCCTGTTGGTGCATGAGGCTGTAATTTATTCACGTTCACTACCGTACAATATTCTACTGTGTGGCTACACCACCATTTACACTCCCATGGACAGGCACCTGCACTGTTGCCAATGTTCTCACTATTACAGATGGGCTGCCCTGAGCGTTTTCATGCTGGTATAGATGATCCAAAGACCTTCCGAGGCAGGAAGGTAGGCGAACACTACTGGGTCACAGGTTTATGGTCCCCGATTATTTTTCCAAACAGTTTGTTCCAGTTTACACTCTCATTGCCCAGTTCCTGGCAAAAACATTGCAAACGAACGACCTTGGAGGATGTTACTCGTGCAAGTAGAGGTTGCTGGAGTTTCAGAACGCTGGCCGAATCAGTTCCCACACACGCCACCTGGAAGTTCACAGTCACAAACATCCCTCCAGAGGAGGGAGAGGTTTTGTCGCGTACATATTTTTAACAAAGAGAGTCTTGAGATGGGTGGTTTTGTGGCCCCCTGGCTCAAGGGATGAAACCTGCCCAGGATTAACGTGTACTGTCCAGCCCAAGAACAGAACGCTCTGTAGCTGCTATTTTTCCCATGGGGGTGGTGGAAACTGGCATAAGACTTTACCTCCAAACCACCCTTCATCAACAGACTCCAAGGGCTAGACTGATGTCTTTGAGGACAAGCAGCATACTTTTCTCTCTCATTTATATCTGTAATGCTCAGTATGGTGTCTGCACATCATGGGCGCTCATGGAAAACTTCATATAATGGAATTAAGAGCTCATCATTTTGGCAGATACTGCTCTGTATTATTGACAACTGTCTCTTCCACCTCCTGGGCACAACGCTAGACTCTATCTCCCAGCTTTACTCCCAGCATGCTGTGACCATGTGACTGAGTCTGACCAATCAAATGTGAGCAGAGGGGATATCCACCACCTACTGTCCTGGTCAATCAAAACCACCCACAGGATCCTCCACACCCTCGCTTCTTCTGGCTGCCAGCTGGATGCTTCTTCCCCTCGGTCTTCATCTGGGCTCACATCAGGAAAGGTGGCTATGGCATCTTTTTTAAATCAGCCAAGGAAATAAACATGTTTTCTCTGTAAAGAAAACAAAACTGTGTGAGAGCCTCTTTGTGTGTTTTTCATGTGATGGAGAGAGCAGATGAGCACATTCATGACTCAGAGCCTCAGGTGGTGCGCACTCAGCTTCCCAGGCTAGCTGCCAGGCTGGCTCTGAATAAAGTTGGAGTTCTGATATTAGGCCTTTTGATACCTCTTAATGTACACCAACAGGATGCATATGAATGCTGCTATTGAAACTCAACAAGGAAGTAACAAGGTATATTAATTACCTATCGCAGCATAACAAATTACCCCAGACTTCAGTGGATTAAAACAAAACCACTTATTACCTCACATTATTTCTGTGAGTCAGGAATCTGGGCACAGCTTAGCTGAGTCCTCTGACTCAAGACGTCTCATAAGCTGCGATCGAGCTAGTGGCTGGGGCTGCTGTCATTTTAAGGCTCTACTGGGGAAATCTACATTTCAGCTCACTCTATGGTTACTGACAGGATTCAGCTTTTCATGGGCTATGGCACTAAGGGCCTCACTCAGCTTCTCACCAGCTGTTGGCTGCAGGCTGCCCTGTAGGAAGAGTGTGAAGGCTTCCTCATAACATGGTGGTAGCTTCATCAGAGCAAGCAAGTGAGAACAGAGGGGGATGGAAGGGGGATGGGGAGACAGGCAGGGGGGAGACAGGCAGGAAGGGGGGAGACAGGCAGGGAGGGAGACAGGCAGGAAGGGGGGAGACAGGCAGGGAGGGAGGGAGACAGGCAGGGAGGGAGCGCATGAGCAAAGGAGAAGGCACAACCTTATCTTGGAACTGACCTCTCATTTCTTTATTAGAAGTAGGTCACTAGGTCCAGCCTTAGAAGCTACCTTCCGCACAAAGAAATTAAAGATCACAATTTTGCCAATTCACTCCTTGATTTCTCTGAACCCAACCTCTAAATTTCAATTATCTAGTCAAAAGTCGTAATAGCTCTCCAAGCTCTCTTCAACATTTCAGAAGCCAATGTTAAAGTGAGAAAACTATCAGGAAAATTATATCCAATTTGCTTCTTCCTTAACTGGGAATAAGACTATCCACTTCTGCAACAGGATACCTTGGAAAAATAATGGCAAGCGGCCTGTTTTCCTCTCTTATGTCAACACTTAGAAATACAACTCAAAATTTACACCAATTAGCTGGTTGATTTTTTTAAGTCGAAATGCAGAAATTCCAAACACAAAAGCAGGCCTGCCTTTTTTTATTGCTAACGCGTAATTAAATTTCCATCTGCATTTAAAATTGCGTCTCTCAACCAAGTACGGATAAACTATGTAATTTGTGTATGTACTTGTTGACAAATAATGCTTTTCTAACAGGAAGGAAATTACACAGTATGTATCATTTACTAGAGAGAAAAAAAATGATTTTTAAGTTCTTAAATTCAATTTTCATAACACATAGAAATGACAAAATGGGCTTCTTCGTGTACTCCCTACAAGATGAGGAGAGGAGAGAGACTGTATGTTCCCAGAAGGTCTAGGTGCAGACTTTTGGGAAGGATCTCCCTGTCTCACACACCACACCCTCCTCTCCTTTCCAACCCATGTGACCACGGACAAATGAGACCTCTTGGAAAAGACCCACCATACACTGTTTCCATGGCTTATGAGAGGCACAGATTTGGAAAGCTCAGTCCCCGGCAAGCCCACACATTTTAATGAGCCGTGGCCAACTGCACTGACGGAATCCTTTGGCCATGTCAAGTGTGCCGCCACAGCTGGCCCAGGGTGGCAGAAGCTGCCTCCTCCCGGGGACACCTCCCTGTGTCTAGTCACAACCACGTGAGCCCTAAACAGGGAGCACGTGTTCCCCGCTGCTCTCAGAGGCCAGGAGAAACCGGGCTCGTGGAGCACCAGGAGCCATGGCAGTGCGGTGGAAGCTGGAGTGTGCTGGAGGAACACCAGCTGAGACAAGGAGTGGGCAGGAAGTAGGGTACCAGGCCAAGAGCAGGAAGCCAAACCTAATCAGCCCAGCAACCTTGCAAAGACATCTTAAAGGGTAAAGTCATTCTCACTTCCAAAACCAGGAACGTCTCCAGGTGTTGAAATGGCTTTTGCCAAATGCTGACTTGGAAAATTTGCTTTTCCTTTGGTTCATTAAGAGAGAATAACCATTTATGCATTTCTGAAAAGAAATATGAGCCTCCAGGGTCTATAAGCATCTACCCAGGGGCTGGAATAATCTCTCCTTGTGAGCCAACTCTGCTCTTTCTATCAGCAAATGCTTACTCACTGAGGTGCTTTGAGGTCACCGAGAAACAGAGCCTGCCTTCAAAGAGCTTTCAGTCTGGTGCAGGGACAGCCTGGGATGTAGATGATTAGGACACAGTGTGGACCGTGGCCCTTCCATCAGAAGCAGTCATCACTGGGCTATAAGAGCAGATTCATGAGACCCCTGGCCTAGCTGGGGATGGGGGCTTCAGGGCACGAATGAGCTATCACGGAAGTGACAGCTGAGCTGAGACCTGCAGGGCCTCAGGACTCATGGGAGTGACTCAGAGAAAATGAGAGCATGTGCAGGGTCCAGACTCTCTGTTACAGAGAGGTGTGCAAAGGTGGCTGGCTGAGATCAGAGCATGGTACCAGTATGGACTTATTTTATTCCCAACAATCCCACTGAGGTTCTGCTATTAGCCTCATCTCACAAATGAGGAAACTGAGGCACGAGGAGGTTAATGGTCTTTCCCAAGATCCTCCAGCTAGGGAGTGGCTGAAAGTGGTTCAAAACGAGTGGAGCACATGGGGAGCAGGGGAGGCCCGGGCTGCCCAGAGACAGAAAAGCAGGCAGAGGCCAGGGAATGCAATGTGAGGCATTTGCAAGTATCTAGGCAACCCTAGCAGGAGGTCCGCAGTGTTGACCCTAGGAACTGAGGTGAGCTCTACAGAGCTCACACCACGTGCCTTGACTTGAGGAAAATGTGCTGGGGACAAGTGAGGTCAGTGGTGGGAGACCAGCAACCTGGTGAGGGTCCACAGTGACCTGAGCTAGAGAAACAGCAGTGAGGGTGGTGGGAACTGCGGTTCCTGGGGCCTTTGGTGAGGACAGTTGATTGAACAATGGCTACTGGAACAGGGTGGGATAAGGAGAGAGAGGCTCAGAGGCCAACTGCCGGGCTCCTGGCTTGGGCTCCACACAGATGGTGGGGGCCCCAGAAGAATTCTCTGAGATCCCAGAGTAACAACAGAGGGACTGGCTATGATTCTTGACTATTTCATGGCACCAGGCTGGACACCTGGAAGAATACATCTGCCCCAGGGGTCATCCCATGTGACCAGCACACTCCCAGACACCAGCTCCTTCTCCCCGGCCCAGTGTTTGGGAGACTGGGGCCCACACTGGTGTCTCCAAGTCCTCCTGGTCTGTGTTTCTAGACGATTCCTTTTTTACCAGGGCCCAGCTTTGCTCACTCCAGAAAAGACGTGCGCCCAGGAGTCTTGGTGAAGAAGGAGGAAATGCACCTAGGTGCCTCTGGAGTTTTCCATCTGCACCCAATAGGCCAAATTCTTTTTTTTAATAATTTTTTTATTTAATTCTTGTTCAAGTACAGCTTTCTTATATTCCCAACCCTGCCTGCCCCCCACCCCATGCTCCCCGCCTCCCTCCCATTTCCACCCCCACCCCCACTTAGTTATTGTCCATGTGTCCTTTATACTTGTTTAGGTGAGCCCATCCCCTTTTCCCCTATGATTCTCTCCCCTCTCCCCTCTGGACCCTGAGGCCAAATTCTTTTTGGAACTCCTATGAGGCTTGGCCCAGGCATATTTTCCTGATATATGTCAGTTTTCAGTGAAATTGGATCGGTCTTTTTCTGATTCTTCTACACTTAACTCATTCACAAGATGTGAGGACACAACTACTTGACATCTGGGAAACCTTCCTGGGTATTTTGTGGAATTTGAAAGCCTAATTTTATTTCATTTCACATATAGGAAACAATAGCTTGCCACATATAAACAACCTTTCTCCAAGATGATTTTAAATGAGACAGAGAAGAAGGCATACATTTGGGCTTTGAATAACACCAAAGGACTATAAAAATAAGTTAAATATAAGTAAGGCACCAGCAATGGGGTGTTACATTGCTGGTGCCTTGATTTCTAGGCTTGCCAGATTTCTACCCCATCGGTCTTATCCTATGTCCCTCCGCACAAGGCACTTGAAGACGCTAAGAGAACAGATATACTGAGCAGTGGACTTTGGCTTTATGGCTATTTCTGACTATTCTAATACCCACAAGTCAGCTCAGTGTCCTGAATTAATCGGCTTCTCCTATATGGGCCCTATAGGTGGCCATCAGGAAGAGGTCACTAGATACATGAACCGTTTAAGATTGAACTATTCTTTTTCTTTTTGGAGATTTTCCTCTACTTCTTGGGAAAGAAACCCTAACGCCATGCAGAAGTAATCATTTTTGATGACTGCCAACACATCTGGGGGTTATGAAAAAAGTCTGCACCCCTTCCCTCTGTCCAGCCAACAGTTGCAAGAACTTACGTTTGGACTTGTGCACAGCGCCCTGCTCTTCTTTCTAGACCAATTTAGGCTCATCTCTGTCTGGTCTGCTAAGCCATCGCCCAGGGCCCACCTCTGAGGCAGTCAGTCTATCAACAGTTGAGAAGCGAGAGGTCACAGCAGGCATGCCCAAGGAGGCGCAAACAGGTGGCGGACCTCAGGCACAAACGTACACTCCAAAGAGGGCAGCCCTGTGGGGCATGAGGCAGCTGACCCCCGTGTTCAGGGTCTGGGACGGGTCCCCAGTGAGGGCTGAGGCTGATGATGCATTCTGGTGGGCTGATTTGCAGAGAAAGACCCCTGATAACTCTGGGCTCGTTAGGACAGTGTCCTCTAGACAAAATGGAACCCAGAAAATAATGAGGCGAACCAGCTGGTGCCACTGTCACCAAGGGCTCCATCCCACACCTGACCGCAGCAGCAAGGCAGGAGGCAACCCAAATGGGATGCCATCCCCCACCTCGATTGAGCTGTCTTGTTCCACATCTCATCTCCCTGGCTCTAATGGGACCCTCGGGAGGGGCTGGCTCCAAGACTGCTGCCTTCAGCATCAGCAAACAATTCTGCCTCCTCTTCCTCCCCTGCCCCGCCCCTGCTAAAAGGAGCACTGATGTGGTGGGCAGTTTTTTCGGCCGAAGGAACCACTGCCACCCTTGACATGTTTGCATGTTTGGGATATTTATCAATGTGTGCCCAGCATATTCCACAGAGAAATTGAAGTGGCCACAAGAAAACTATGAAAAAGAGACTGTAAATTCTAAAAAATTTTACATTTTAACAGCGATGCAGAAATAACCACTGTTACTGTGGCTCACGCAGAGTTTCGTGGGCCAGACTATGAACACAGACAGTACCTGGCACAAACACCTTGTCTTCTCTTTTTTAATCTCACTTTGCTTTCCTAGTACCAGCACGTGACCCAAAACCCTGGTGAAAACCTGCAGTTGCACATCTGCACATAAAGCAACTGGACAACTGAGGTTTAAAAATACAGGCTTTGGGCCTCGCCAAATCAATCCATAACTGAGCCTCAGGGCATATGCCTTTAAATCATTTGTGTGGGTAAATGTAGCAAAAACAACAAAATCCAAACAGGACTCAGGGATGTGAATGAAGAACTCAAAGTGGGCATGTCAGGTACCACAGAGCCAATTAAAACACAGAAATGATGGACAGAAAAGCAAAAGGCAAATGGCAAAGCAATGTAAAGCAATGCACAAGAACTCCAGCTCCGCCAGAGAAAAACACCTGAGAATTCTGAGGCAGGGGGCATGGGCATGGGCGTGGACGCACCTTGGAAGACCCACCTTGGAAGACCCACCTTGGAAGATGCACCTTGAAAAAACCAGCATGAACCTTAGACGAGCATTCACCTTGGAAGAGCCTTAAGACCACATCCACTAATGCTAACTGAAAAGCTCAATATTTTGTATTTCTAAAACAATAAAGCTACTGAAAACTTACTCATCTATTCCTTACACTTGGTAAGAACACTAACAAAATCTATGTCTCGAACATGTGTAGCTCTGAGAGAGAAGTTTTAAAAAAAAGTACCAGGAGCCCTCTAACCCAACGTATTCCTGTCCATGTTTCCATAGGTTGCTCAGCTGATAAGAAGCATCGTATAATGAGTCAGCCTCAAATTCATCTTCCAGACCATCCAGTTGGGAGTTTCTATTAGACTCATCTAGAAGAGTTTGTAAAAATAGCCATGCCCGGAATCACCGGCAGAGATTCATTTCCACTGATCCAAGAGGACCCAGACACGGGATTTTTAACAGACCCCCTGGATCTGAGAACCACAGCTCTGATCCGTGCAAGTATATCTCAATATTGGCTAAAGACAAGGCCATAGCGAGCACGCTGGCAAGTCAAAAGCAAATGCTTATCATTATAAGGCTACACTGTCCAGTACTGCCCACTAGTCATATGCACCATGTAAGCACCTGACATATAGCGGTGCTATTGAGGAACTCAGCTTTTCATGTTATTTTACTACATTTACATTTAAAGACTGATACACAATTTAATAATTGGGAAACACTTAAGTACATCTGAAACAGCTTGGGCATATGAACCTACCTCTCAACCATAAATTTTGTGAATTCTAATACAGATCAAGTGTTTCTGGTAAAGTAAATGTCTACATTGAGAAATGCTGGAAGCATAAAATGCATACTGGATTTCAAAGACTTCACGAAAATAATGCAAATATCTCCATTTTTATACTGAGTACATGTTAAAATAATACTGTTGATATACTGGGTTAAATAAAATATATTATTGAAATTAATTTCACTTGTTCCTTTTTACTTTTTTAACACAGCTACTAGAAAATTTTAAATTACATCTGTATGTTCCAAGGAAAATGAGCCATCTGCAGCCAAACATAACAAAAGACACACAGAAACTAAGGATCACGTGAATGTCAGCACACACAGTAATAGCCGAATCGGCCTCACGAATATTTTAGACATTGGAATTATCAGACATAGAATATCGTTATATGAGAACCTGAAATATAAACAATAAATAAGTGACTTTTTAAATGAGTAAGCATAATTGAAAAAGAGCCAAATAGAACTTCTAGAAATGAAAACCATGGCAATTGAAATTAAAACCTCAACAGAAAATGAGACACAGCCAAATGGAAAATCAGTGAATGGAAAGATACAAATAAATTATCCAAAATGCAACAAAGAGAAACATATTTGAAAAATGTGAACCCAACATTAAGACATGGCACACAGAATAAGAAGCTTAACAAATATTTAACTCAGAATACCAAAAAGAAATACTAGAGAGAAAGTAGGGGAAATGTAGTATTTCATGAGTAAATAATGAGTTGGAATTTTCCAGATTTGTTTAAAGCCATTAAGCTTCGGACCCCAGAATTGCAGTATCTCAAGCAGGATAACCTTCGCAAAGCATAACAGAATAACAGAAAATCAAAGCAAAAAGAGGACCCATTAAAAGCAGCCATCAAATGAAAATAAAACCATGACTTATCGAAACTTGTGGAATGCAGCAAAAGAAATGCTTAGAGCATTTCATAGCTGTGTTAGAAAAGTGGCCATGTCCAGTAATGAGCAGTGAAGTGCAAGAAATTTTTCTAAACTATCAATGATGCAACCATGCTGGGAGGAAAGACCGAATTGTATTTGCTATTTCCTCCATAGAATAAGACATTGGCAATGACTGTCATACGAACAGGTGATCAGAGACTATACTGCCAAAAATGTGGGAGAAATTGTTATAGAGATATATCAGACAGTTGTACACGGCTCTCACTTAACTGCGAGGCATACGGTCTCTGAACAGACCACAATGCTGCCCAGTCCAGCCACTGAGACTCTCAGAAACTCAACAAGCAGCTCTTCTCCACACCTCTGAAAGCACACACCTCTGAAAGCGCACACCTTGGCCAAGAGCCTGGTGTTACTGGGCCCCAGGGAAACTGTATGAAAAGGGGGCGGGCCTCCTCACTGTTATGTTTACTGGGCTCACTTGGAGCACAGCCTGTAAGAACTGCTTAGGGAGCTGCCTTTCTGCGCTGCTAGGGACCGAACACGGTCATTGTCTGATTTCTGGACTCCAGTAAAAATAGTCAGAGAAAGGGGCTCTGGACATCTCTAACAAAGCTGTTTCAAAACACAAAATAGAATGTGATTGGTTGTCTAAACACATTCGTTAGCAGGTTCTCACTGAGCGTCCATGGGGAACCCAGGCCTGGATTACGCCTTCTGGAGTGGTCATTAACAAAACATTCTGTTTTTCAAATTCAAAGGACCTTCTCTGGGATTTCGAGACAAGCTGAACTAAGTCAAATGCAGCTTTCGGGCATTGTTTATGGTACAGATGATTGGAATTCAGGTCCTAGAGCCTCTCTCGGCATGCTTTAAGGTACCAGCCCTCCTTTCTGAGTTCAAGTTGCAAGCCTCAGGCTAACATCCTCATAACTTCAAGTGCAGTGGGGGTGGAAAAAACACCTCATTTATATGTTGCTCAACCAAGTGTCCTGAGATGAACTCTATTGGGACCTGATTGGTTTATGGATCAACTACCCATTCTTGAAACATTTACTGTGAGCAAAAGGATGCCACATTCTGGCCACTTCCGGCTCCTTCCACAGGGAGAAAAACAGAACTGGGGACTAGAAACAGTCTCGATCTAAGTTGTTATCACATTTTCCTCTACGTAGAAATTTGACTCAACCTCGTTTCAGCTTCTCAATTTGTTTTTTTGCCAATGAAATTGAAAGCAGAGCTAATCCACCTAGAATGACAGAGGAGTGGGTTCCCAAGGAAGACCCCCAGGGGGTTGATCAAGGGCAAACTGAGAGGCTTCAGGAATGCCCGCCCCCTCTGAGTGCCAGATGGAACCCTCTATTACCCCAGCCCACAGACCAGCCTTCCTGAAGTGCGACTAAACTTATTAACGGCTGAATCAAAAACATTAAATCCTAGTTAATTCAGTTTGAGATATTGGGGGCTAAATAAAGTCAAAGAGCATTTGTGACTACAGGACATTTCAGAGCCTGTAAGATTCCAGTGAGTGCTTGGAGTCTCCGGGGGTAAATGCAACATGCAGAATTTCCCAAACCGATCTGATCACGAACCTTCTGGAGCATCTCTTGGGACTCCTATTCCCTGGAACAAACTCAGTGACATGCTGCTTTGGAGGAAACAGGCCATTTTCTGATCCAGCCCCACCCCGCCCCACCCCTCATTTTAACTGAAATCACAAAGCAATAAAAGGTCACTGAGGAAGGCCGGTTTTTGTCCCTCCCTCGCCTCTCTGGGATGTTTAAGAGAGGAATATAATAAAACAGACATAAAACCCACCAACTCCCTGGCTTCTCAAAAGAAACCCTTTCTTTGTCCAACCTGTTGCATAGTCACTGGAATCGAATTGCAAAAACCCTGCACTAACTCCAGCTTCAGTGGGAGGAAAGACCGCTGGTAGGCTACACCAAGGGGGCTTTCGGTCTCTGCGGGAGCTGGCGTTCACCTCTGGCAAACCTCTGCCTGCAGCTGCAGAAGATCACGTCAGGTTCACATCTGTTCCCCAGACACCCGACACCCCACCCCAGCTTCCCCATCCAACAAAGCCTGGCCAGGTTTTCACAGTTAATTCCTCCAGGGCCCCTGGCTCATCTCCTCCCTTCTCACTCCTATGAATTCTCAGAGATCAAAGCAACAAGTTAGCCAAAGCTTTGTTTGCTCAGAATTCAGAAGAACACCTTCAATTCCCAGCTTGAAAGGAGGCTGAAAGAAGGTCAAACATACTCTATTGTGGAAAAACTTAAAACAGCAAGACAGGACCAAAGTATTAGCAGAAGAACCTATGCGATTTCTCTAGACTCAGGGTCCCGTGAAGTAAAGGACTTCCCCCTGCAAATTTAATAGAAAAATCTGGTGGGAAGGCAGCCAGACATCCCCCGGAGGTCACTCAGAGTTGACTCAGAATACACTGATTCTGAGGTGGACGCTGGGAGCTACCACCACAACCCAAGGGGTCAGCCTCCAAGTTAAAATGAGGTCTAAAATGTCCATTCTGGACGACTCTTCTCATCCATTCAACCCGTGTTCTAGGCTCTTCCTCCTCACCCTGGCCTTTAGTTCAAAAAATTGTATGGCATTTAGAACTAAGACTATCTAGTTTGGAGATTTTCAAACTGTCTGAGAGCCCCAAATATTTTCTCAAAACAAAATCTTAAATAGGACCCTAATACAAAGTAGATAGAGTTGGGGGTGCTGGGGGATGGCGGGGGACAAAACCTGAACATCCACCTGCTCAGCCACCTGCTCTACTACTGTGGCTCTGGGCTCCCACTGTTTGAAAAGGTCCCTGAGGAGTCGGACAGCTTTGGTTTACACAAACGCTGGGTGCTGGAGACGCCAAGGGAGCTGCCGAGTCTCACGGGCTTGAAGTCTTCCGTCTTCATTGAGAGCCTGTACATTTTGCTCTCCATGTTTAAAGAAAATAAAAAGACTTCAAAGTGGTTGGTCCTAGTTCCAAAAATGCTCTTTGTTCTCATGGTCACTGCCGCCCCTCCTGGGAAACACCTAGCACCCGGGCATCTCCCACCGATTGTCCCAGGCTCTTCAGTTGCTAGACTATCGCTCCAGTCCAGTCAGTCATTAGGACCACCTTGAGCCTAGTCAAAAAGAGAAATTCCCTGGCCCAGCAGGGACCTACAGAACCAGAATTTCCAGCAGTGGGTGCAAGAATCTGTGATTTGAATACGTACCTCAGATGATTCTGATGACTGTCCAGCTTTGGAGAGCATTGCACTTAATTTTGGTACTGTTTGTTCTACAAATCGACCTCCAAAGTTAAGGAGTTCTGACATTAAATCATAGCCCTTGTTGCTGTCAGGATCACAACTTCGTATGACTTTCTCTGGACATCCTCTCAGGATTACAGAAGGTGAATGCTTTCTGCAAGACCTTTCACTCATGTATTCCAAAAACAATAACCCACGGACTTGTGCAAATATTTATCTAAAAGGATGTGCATTGCCTACACTTAAAAAAAATAGAAACCTTCAATAATGAAGAGATTGAGTCAATAAATGTTGGTGTACAACATAATATTGTACACTTACTAAGAAATGTTTAGAAGAATAATATGTAAATACATCACAATACATGTAAAATAGGTATAACATGATACAAAAGCAGATGTATAGCAGGATTCCACATTTTCATATACATAAGAAAACTAAGAGAGTAAACAAGAAAATGTTAATATTATCTCTGGAATGGTGATGGGACTAATGGCAATGTTTATTTTCCTACCTGCATTCCTTCCCACCTTCCAAAATGTTTCTAGAGAATGTGAATGTTGAAATCCACAAAAAAAAAATGCACAGATTATCTTAAAAGCATCTTTGGGGTGGGAATCAATGAATGGGATGGAAAGGATGACTTGACATATTAACTACTGTAACTCTTGTCCATATCTCTTAAAGATCATCAATAATAGGGGTGTTGTTTTTGTTATTATTGTTTTTAGAATAAATTCATAAAATCTCTAGAAAACAAGCAGGCACACATAGACTAGATATAGTAAGGAATTTCTGGACCATAGGAAGCAAATGAGATCCCTAGATACTTAAGGAAAAGCAATCATGTGAAGGATGAGAATCGAAATAAAATCCCTAGTACATAAAAAAGATTTTCAAAGATGAGAGAAAAGAGAAAAGATGTTTGAAGAATCTATCCAAGAAGTCCAACATCTGTTCACTGGGAGGAGAAGAGAGAGAAAACGAGGGGAAAGGCGAAATCAGAAAACTAGCAGAAAAAATACTCAATGAAAGAAAGGAATGAGCATAAAGATTAAAACAGCCTGCTGAGTCCAACAAAGTCAGTCAAAACAAAAACACTGACCTCTTTCAGAGTGAGGCGCTAGGCTAACTGGTTTGCACGCAGTAGGTGCGGTCAGCCTCACAGCAAACCTGAGTTTGAAAACTGCACTTTCCCCACATGGTAAGCGAGGCAAGTATTTGAGGGATTCTGACACCACCTGCCCAAGTCCACCAGCACACATAATACTCTTCCTTACTTAATAATCTGAATACCGAGATGGAGGCCCCTTTGTCAAGAGTGTTCCTAGTGTATATAGATCACTATAAAAATAATAAAATATTTCTCTTCAGATGCAGAATATTCTTTCCTTAATTTACAGGCTTGTTAATTCTTAAGGGCTGTAGCAAATCCACAGATGGTCACAGCTGTGTCGTCACGGAGGGACGTTAGCGGCTTTGGGCTTGACCCACATCACAGTGCAAGCAGCTCATCTGTGTGATGCCAGCTCTCATGCTGACCCCAAAGGCAGGAAGTAATACCTGTCGGCCTTGACTGGGGCACTTAACCTTGCTGCGACTGAGCCGGTAATACAATGAAATAAAATGACGTAGGAAAACACTCAGTCTCATGCCCAGCATGTAGAAGTTGCTGAGAGAAATAAATAAGCATTGACTTAGCAAATACATAAGGAATGTGCTTACTTAACTCAGTAAGATGTGTGAAGCAGCAACCTGTTTCTGTCCGCACCAATACCAAAAGGTAAGGTCTTCTCCTGGAAGAAAGAAGCCTCAGAGAAAGATTCCATTTTCTTTCAGGAGGTAGGGATTAATCCTTGGATTATAGAATCTACATTGTGGGAAGGATGACAGAGGCAGAGCTTCAAAAGAGGGGGAGAAAAAAAGAGGAAAGAATGGTGGGAGAAAGGGAGGAGACAAAAGCAAGAAGCCGACGAATAATAATTATTCCACCAAACATTGCCACACCACCTCCTAGGAGCCAGACTCTGCAGTGAGCGTCGTATGCATATTTACTTCATTTAATACTCACAATGACCCTACACATCCAGGACTCACACTATGTCCATTTCACAGGTAGGAAAACTGGGGTGCAGAGTAGTTAGGAAACCTAATATGCACACAAAGCTAGAACTTAAATTCTTCCCCTTGGGCTCCAGAGTGCAGGCTCCTTGACACCACACCACTGTCTCTCAGGACAGTGATAGGGAAAAACTTCCCAATGCTTCCACTGCTGTCCTAGAAGACGCACTGCACAACCGACTGTGTCTCCTGTGTCTGCTCACTCCCGGTACCCATTACTGGCAATCCCAGCTCACAGGTCTACCTCCCACGAAAATTGCTCCCTGAAGGCAGAAATGCATCTTCTATCTGTGAGTCTGGATCTGCCACATCCTAGCACCCACCCCTTGTTCGATACCGAATCCAGAGGAGCTGCCGTGGATCCGGAGGGGACAGACGGACAGCGCAGCATTTCTGGGGGGCCGGGGTGTTTGGGATCACCTTGTTATTTTGATGGAACCTTCCAGCTTTTCCAGTTGCTCAGAGGAGTCCACCATTCAACAATACAACACGCCCACTACCCAGTATCGGTACAGACTCTGTGATTCTGCAGGACAGTCTGGATTTTATGGGGCCGACTTTTTCTCAAAGTAATTTGCTACATGTTCAAGAGTTATAGCTGTGCTCTGGTAAATCAACGTAAGACTTTTTATATAGACTAACCCACAAATCAGAGAAAATCCTCTGATGGCCCAGAGATCTCTGCTTAGCCAGTTTGCTAGCAAGCTTAAGGAAACATGACCTTAAAAGTAAAGACCAATATATATATATATATAAAATATCTATGATATATAAACACATATATAGAAAATAATAGAAAATACAGGGTGGGGCAAAAGTGGGTTTACAGTTGCCCATATGGGAAAATAATTCAATAATAAATACCACAAGAATAAACTGTGTTTTGCATAGCATAACCATATACCTATTTTCCTCCCATCCTGTGTATATATATATATATATATATATACACCATATATATATACCATATATATAAGCATATTTCACATATATATCTGTATACGTGTATGTATATGTACACACACATAATTACAGAGGAGGAAAACATATTGTAAAAGTTTCCATTTTTAAAAAGTATTATCAATAGAAAAAATAGAAAAATGCCAATAAGCAAAAAGGGGAGGAACAACACCTCCCTGCCAGAAGTAATCACCTTCAGTTTTAACATGTACTCTCCCAGACATTTCTCTACACACACATACTGCTCCAAAAATGTGATTACAGTACTGTTTTCAACCTGCCTTCTTCCCCCTTAACTTCGTGAATAACATCACCCTTGTTTTCCATCCTTTTTATCATTGCTCTGACTGCGCTTTATTGGAACTTGCCCTCATTTTCTATGCTTCAAAGTATTCTATAAAAGGAATGTATCCTATTTACTTTGTAAGTTCCCTACTCCTGGACACTAGACTGATTCCAATTTTGGGGTCTTATAAAACACTGCTTAACCCTCTCAACATTTTGAGGACATGCCACTCACCTAAAACAATGGAACTCAAAAAACAGACGACGAGCAGCGGCCTGAAATCATGTAGAATCCACACTTGTCCTAAATTTCATTTTCTCATTGGATTTTTTATTTCTGGATTCCATCTTTCCTGTCACCGAGTCATCCATCCATCCCAATGCTCCCTCTCTTGATCCCTCAGCCCCTTCCTAGCGACTCATCTGCCAGGTTTGATGAAACACCTTTCGCTTTCCCTTCTGTTAAGTGCCTTTCTGCTCTCCGCTCTCCTTTGCTTTCATCCACTCACCCTTCACCCTACAGACACGGACGCATCCCACCCTTTGAAGTCTGCTGCACAAAGATACAGGCAGGCCCTGTGGGTGGGGGGCAGCGGGGAGGGATCCGGCACATCCCGAGCCCTCAAGGAACTTGGAGTGTAATTGGAGAAGCAAGACACATGCACAGTGGTGCGCCAGTAAATTGGCTCTCTGAAGGGGGGGAACCCTTGATATTTTTTTCAGCCAATTTCCACACTATAAAATATTCCCACTATGGCCAAAGCATCGACATGATGTCACTGAGCCCAGAGGAGGGAAGAAATGCACCTAAGCCACCTCCAGGATGTAACTGCATGTACAGGAAAAGTTAAAACACACATGTGCATTCATATATCTGTGTGCATGTATACATACATAGATACATATTTTACTTTCCATGGACATGCGCAATTCTGTCTTCATTTGGTTTCCATCCCCTTCCTGGATATTTTTGTAAACTATAGCTTTCTCGTGCCTGTTTATATCTGTCTCCTGAACTTGTTTAAACATTTCTATCTCCTTATCAACTATCACTGAAAATTCTTCATTATAAAAACCTGGGAGACAGAGAACTTGTACAACTAGAAAGAATGCACAGACGTCTAAAGAGGCAGATGAATGGCCCAAGAGGCTGGCCCGATCGCATGTGTCAGCAAGATTCGCTCAGAAGGCACACGCCGGTGGGTACAAACGGTAGAGTCGATGCAGGAATTTTGCAATAATTCTCCCATTCCTTGGCCCTGGGGTGTCTGAGTCTAGTTCCACAACAGAAAGACTTGAGGAAATTGGAGAGAATTCAGCAGAACACCACAAACATGATTAAGGAATTGAAAAATAAGACCAACAATGGCAGGATACACACACTGGGAATCCTCCTGCTGATGGAGAAAGCTGGAGAGAGAATGAAAAATCCTTTTCAATTGAAGGCAGGAACGAGCAATCAATGTTTCTTGAATATTTATCATGTGCCGGGCACTGTTTGGCATTTAATGTGCATTAGCTCCAATAACTCACAACTACCCTTCAAAGCAGGCTTTATTCACCTCCAGGCCCTCAGACGCATGAGGAAACGTCCACAGGGCTTCAGGAACTCCTTCCAGGCCATGCAGCAAACACACGTGGACACGGAAGGCAAACCTCCGTCTCACAGCCTCTACCGCTTGTTCACGTCTTTCCTACTTGAGGCTTCACCACTAGTGACGGGCAGGGCTGGAACGTGAACCAGGACAGCAGGCAGCCAGACCCTGCGGGCTTAACTCCTACCTGATGCGGCCCCTTACCCCTAAGCAAGAGCCAACAATTTATTAGACAAGGATGAGCAGCAAGAATGAAGCCTTTTACTTGAAAATAATTGTCTCCGCCAAAATTAATCCTGCACACAGAGCCTCAAGAAGACTTTCAGATAGGATTCAACACCCTCCCTTCAGCACGTCCAAAAGAAAAAAGGAAAGAAAGAAAAACACATTGAGGCTGCGTCCCAGTCCCCAGGAAAGTGATCATGGTACCTGTGGAAGAGTCACCTGGGCAGCTTTTTCAATGAAAATTCTGAGGTCCCAAACCCAAACAGTCTGCTCCCAAAAGTGGGTTTGTGGGGTGAGGCCCAGAAACCCACTTTTTGAACAGCTCCTGGGGCTCTTGTGGTTCTCATGAACTCGGCTCTGATGCCACCTATTGAAAAATGAGGCCCTGGGACCTTGGCCCAAGGTCGGCATACAAGCCTTGCTATGGTCTGAACGTTTGGCTCCCCCAAAATCCACACGTTGCAACCCTAACCCCTAGTGTGATGGTTTGGGTGGCTTTCCTGAGAGAGAGACCACGTGATCAGCAGGTGGCTCAGCGCTGCCCACCACGGCAGGCAGCCATGGAAGGAAGGACCTGTGTGTGTACTGTATCTGCTGGCCCTGATCAAGGGCAAGGTGAGGTTCAGAGCCATTCCAGACCGCACATCATCAGTCTTCACAGCTTCTGGCAAGAGGTCTTACTGTAATAAGCCACAGCCCTTATTAGACACTGACTACTGGTGGGCACCATCAACTTCTGTCACAGCACCGTTAAGGCTAAGGCAGGATTAAAACCTCGCTGTTATGAATGGCAACCCTCGGGGACCTGCCTTTCTGTTGCGTGGCCTCCTCTCACAGCTCCCTCCCGAGCACCCACAACGAACCTCTCCTCCTGAGCTCACACTCAGCAGCAGCACACACTGGGGGCTGGGATGCACTTCCTGCCCCTTAACCCCTCTCCAGGGATGAGCCCCACCAGAGCACCTGGACAGGAGTCGGAGAGGCCTCTGCAGACTGAGGTGAGGGCAGATGCCACATTCGACAAGGAGCTGAGTCCAGCCTGTGCACCACTGTCTGCCCAATAACCAGCACACGCTGGAAGGCTCAGTGCATACGGGGCACTAACTAATACAGATCCACGGGGTGAAGGAACGAATGAGTGAGTGAACTAGTATTGACTGGGACAAGCAAAGGACAAGTAACAAACAGAGGCTGTGATAAGCCTGGCCCCTGTTTTACACAGGCCCCTGTGGTAAGCCTGTATAAAATGGCTGATGAATCCCAAATGAGGGTTTCCATGGGCAACAGATGATCTGGAGCCACAGTGAAGACCTGTCCTTTATACAGCTGGGCTCAGGGAGGGGCCTGGTTTCACTCCTTCATAGCTGTCTTCAACAGAGCAGGCGCTGTTTGGTGGCCAATTAGCCAGCCCGAAGCCTGTGGGGAAAGCCACTAGAAGCCATCTCCGTATCCAGACAAGCAACTCAAAGCACCAGCAGGTCCACAGCACTGTTTTTAACTAGAAAGGTGGAAAGGACAAAGATGGTCACTCACTCCCCCGTTTGCCAGGACCCTGTGAATCCCTTCTGTGGGCCACTCCTGGCCAGAGTGTTCTCCCTGACACAGTTGCAGGTCTCTGCTGACCCCCTCCTCAGGCTATATCCGGCCCAGAGGGAGGCCTGAGCAGAAGACGACCCGAGGGCCTGGCCTCTACAAAGGTACTGTGCTTATATATGACCTGCCACTCACTCTCCCATCTTCCTTCGGCTCAGCTTCCTGGGCCCCCAGCAGCCAGGCTTCCTCTGAAGCCACAGCACACACGGCAAAGCTCTTCTCCCCACCCAGCCCAGCATGGCTCCTCCCAGCAACCCGGGCCTCAGAGCCTCTGTGTGAGCGCCCTGACCCGTGGCGAGGCCTGTTTTCTCTCCCCGGGCAGTGACCCTACCTCCCAGGATGCCTGCCATGTGTCTGTTGACTTTTCTCCTTCCTGTCTTCTCACATTTGCTCCATCTTCCCCATCTGTAAATGGCATTTCTTGGTGTGTGCAGTAGGCCTGGGACCACAGGCATGTGTCTCGTCTGTCCCAGGCCCTGGCCAGTTCCAGTCAAAGGCAGATGCCTGTGGTGCCCTGTCCTAGCAGGCAGGGGAAACGTGGCCTGGAGTGTGGTCAAAGGGAGCTCTGTGTCTTCGTGGCTGCGTGTTTGGGTGGGCAGCTCACTCCTCATTTCTCGCTATTTTTACTTTGAAAGACTCTCCTGTCCACGGCCCCTGCCCTGCCCAGGGAAACGCAGTGGTATGAAACTGTCAAGTCATTTTGAGCCCAGCGAGTCTTGGGTTCAGATTCTGTGCCATCGTTTCTTAGCTGCCCCTACCTGTCCTCCTCCGGGGGACACAGCCCAGGGGATACAGGGGCAGGGCAGCCTCCCACTTTGGCTCTGGTTATGTGGGATCAGAGCGAGTGGCAAGGTTCCATGTCTGGTGGGCACTCCCTCATGCCAGCCACCTGCCCACTCTCCCCCTTAGGGCTGAACAACAAGGCCCCACAGACCCCTGTCATTCGTGCTCACACATGACCTGCCCCTCCCAAGGCCTAGGAAAGAAGGACACAGTCATTCCGTGTTGACCTCCATGTCCTCAATTCCTGGGGTTTTTTTTTAAACAAAACCACATTGTTACATTTTGTATCAAACACTAAGATCTTCTTTTTAACAAGAAACAGATCGGTTTGTAAATCAGAATGAGGAATTGTAAGAACTGGTGACTAGGGAAGAGATGCTCTTGTTCACAGAAAGAATAGCTACCCTTTCAGCACTCAGTAGACACCAGACGCTCAGCTAAGTGGTTTACATGTTTTCATCACATTCTCTCGACTACAAGAAACTGAAGACTATTGTGGAGGAAGATGGTGGCGAGGTAGGAGGGAGCAGATTCCACTTCCCCGACACATGGGAGAAACACTAGCCGATCTACAGAGGAACAGAGCGAACAGCCCACAGTACCCTAGCCTATACGAAAATAGGAGACCAAAAATTGTACTGCACATTGAAAAAGCAGATGGTGGAAACTGTGAACACCAAGATACCCGTTGGAAGAGGAAACCCAACGACAAAGGAACCACCAACAGATAACAGAAGAAGGTGAAGGTGGGAGTAGAAGCCACTCTCACCTCGGTCCAGGACCTATCTGGAAATACAAGTAAACAGGGGAGAAATTGCCCGGAACAAACGATTGAACAAGAGCAAGAGAGAATCCTCGAAACCTTGTACACACGGAAGAACCAGCTTCAACACAACCTGCCCACACCAGCACAACAAAACACAGGAGGTGGTGGACAGAGTGACCCTCAGTTAACCAGCTGATGGGAAGGACCCAACAAAAAAAAGACCCAACAAGAATCAAAACCCCAAGACAAACACAGAGCCAACTTACATGACAGCCCAAAACTATGGAGATCAAGGAGACTGCACCGCTGAATCTCACAAGTATTCTACCACAGAAGTTCACGCCATAAACCCAGGGAGCCAGAAAAGACTTAAGAAGCTGAGGCTAACAAAAAGAGCCTCACAAACAATAGGAAGACAAAGAACAATCCCCAAATGGAAGGAAAGGAGGAAGACTCAGAAAGAATGCTAAATGAAATAGAGGCAACTCAATTAGCAGATACTGAGTTCAAAGCAACGGTTATCAGGAAACTCAATGATCTCACAGTTAACTACCAGAAACTACAGGGAAACTACAATGAACTTACTGCAAACTCTACCAACATGAAAAAGAAAACAAACTATCAACAAGGGCCAAGAGGAAATGAAGAATACAGTTTCTGAACTGAAGAACACAGTAGAAGGAATCAAAAGCAGGATCGATGGAGCAGAAGATCGGATCAGTGAGCTGGAAGACAAAGTAGAAAAAAACACCCAGAAAGAGCAAGAAAAGAAAAAGAGGCTCAGAAAAAATGAAGACAGATTAAGGAAAATGCAGGACAATAGGAAATATAATATCCGGTATAATAGGGATACCAGAAGGAGAAGAAAAAGAAGAAGAGCAAGGGATAGAAAGCCTGTTTCAAAAAGTAATCAAGGAAAATTTCCCTCATTTGATGAGCCAAAAAGTCACACAAATCCAGGACACAGAGAGTCTCAATCAAGAGGAACCCAAAGAGGCCCACTTCAAGACACATCACCATTAAAATGGCAACATTCCAAGACAAAGAGAATCTTAAAGGCAGCAAGGGGAGAAACAGAAAGTAACATGCAAGGGAGCCACAATAAGGTTAGCTGCTGACTTCTCAGTGAAAACACTCCAAGCCAGAAGAGAATGGCAACAAATATCCCAAGTAATGAGAACCAGAGGCCTGCAACCAAGGCTACTTTACCCAGCAAGGCTCTTAATCAAGATAGAAGGCCAAATAAGGAGCTTCCCAGACAAAATAAGTCTAAAAATACACCTTCACCAAACCAGCTCTGCAAGAGATGCTAAAGGGACTGCTTTAAGGAAAGGAAGGGAAAGAGAGAGAGGAACATAGGTATGAAAATGGCAATGAATAAGTACCTATCAATAATAACCTTAAATGTAAATGGATTAAATGCTCCCATCAAAAGACATAGAATAGCTGAATGGATAAGAAAGCATGACCCACACATATGCTGCCTACAAGAGACCCACCTCAGGACAAAAGACCTACACAGACTGAAAATGAAGGGGTGGAAACAAATTTCCAAGCAAACGGACAGGAAAAAAAAAAGCCGGGGAAGCAATACTTGTATCAGACAAAATAGACTTTCAAAAAAGGGCCAGAAAGAGAGACCCAGAAGGTCACTTCATAATACTCAAGGGAAGAATCCACTAAGAAGACATAAACATTGTAAATATATATGTACCCAACATAGAAGTACCCAAATACATAAAGAAGATCTTAGAGGACTTCAAGAAAGATATTGACAGCAACACAATTATTTTAACAGTCCCATTCTGTCTGTCTCTGTTTCCCTCTGTCTCTGTCCATTTCTCTCTTTCTCTCTCTCTCTCTCTCTCTCTCTCTCTCTCTCTCTCTCTCATATGCTCAGAGGTTTTTATACTATGTGGGTGCTTTCATAGAGCTTTTGAGTCTCAGTTATCATCTGGTATTTCTATCAGGCTCCATCTGCTTCCAGAACTGTGTGTAAACAGTAACATCCCAAGCTTAGAACAGAGAGGACAGAAAACACTTTTATTTCTCTGACCTGAAGAGCCATATGATCCGGAATACGTGGAAGGAACTTGGAAAAAGGAAGGAAGAACAGATGGTCAGGCCTAGCCACAGCCACAAGGAGCTTCTTGGACCAGTTTTCATGAAACCAGCCCCAGCACATGCCTCGTGCCCACAGCGCAGCTTGCCAGACGATCGCGTCTTGTCTGTTAGGAGAGCATGCAGGCCTGGGTTCAAAATCCTGGCTCTACAGCTTTCTACTGTGTGATGTGGAGGAAATTACTTAACTTTTCTGCACCTCAGTTCCCTCCACTGTAAAACAGGAGTAAGAATTCCTACTGTGGAAGGGTGTTATGAGGATTAGACTTATGGAAAGCCTTTAGCGTGGTGTCTGGTCTATGGTGGTGGCGGTGTTGAGCACGATGCTGGTAGGGAAGGGGGCAGGAAGAAGTGGTCCAGATGGTGCTGGGGAAGGCGGTGGTGGTACAATCTGCTAGTCCCTTCCTCTACTTTCCACAACCCACGTGCACTTTACAAAGACAGCGCCTATCAGTGACAAAGTATCCCTGCCTTTCAGACACACTTCTGCCTAAGGGACTTGCAGAGTCAACACTGAGCACTCCAGTCCCTTCAGCTGGATTCCCCAGGTACTGAGGGAGAGTCACCTCATCTTGGGGAACAGTGAGCCAGGCTCTGGGCTTGGGCCTGAGAGTGCCAGTGTGAACAGGCACATGCCTCTCCCTCCCATTTCCCACCTTCTAAGTGCTTAGCTTTCCAAGCACAGGGTGACTTCCTTGCCAGCTTCTCCACTTTTCTCCCATCTCCCTTTCTGCTCCAAAGATCTGACTTCTTGGTTCCTATGGCTCCTGAGGTCTTACTCTAGGGCAAGACAAGTGAACAACAAAAATGCACATTTTTTTTCCTCCTTAATGCAAACCAAGAACTTCCTCCTGCCTTGCTCCAAAGTTACCATGAGGAAATTCCTCAACATTTAGAGAACATGCTCTAACAACCAAGGTGAGCTTCATCACTGCCAAACCAAGTTAGGTTTAGAGCCGAAGCACGAAGAACTGAGTGGCAAATTTTAAAGACAATATTGACCCAGAGCTCGTTTCACCCTCAAGTGAGCTGATGGTTCATGAGAGACAGAGAGATGCTGTCCCATCACGTTTTACCAGAACACACCACACTGTCCACGGAGATTTCAAAAAGGATGACATACAGAGAGGAAACACATAAGATCTGGAACCAGAGGCCCAGGTTCAGGTCCTGGCCCTTGGGTAGCTCGGTCTGAGTTCAATTTCTACATCTGCACACGGGGGTAAGCGTGAAACTGGCCTCTGTGTGCATGTAGGGATGGGCTTGAAATGGTGAAGGGCTCTGCAGAGATAAGGCCTTTTATCCTTTCTATCATTTGAACATCACTCTAGGACAATTCCACTGTCAACCTTCAGGGCAGGGATGAGGCTCCCAGCTGTGGCAGGACCACATCCCTAGCCTGTCCCATTGTTCTCAAGGCCCCTCCCACAAGCCTAAGTTGGAATGAGGTCAGCCATCACTCACTTGCAAGAGGGTCAAACAGGCCTACACCAGGCACTGGATTGTGGTCTGTGATGAATGCTATTAAGAGGAGCCTCTGGTGCACTGAGGTGGAGGAGGCATTGAAGGTTTTGCAGGGTAACTTGCATGTATGTGTATGTGTTCCCGGGCTGGGCAGTCTACGCCTGGGGAGCTTTCCAAGAAAAGAGGGACCAAAGTACTCTATCTTTGAGACCCACATGCTCTTGAACAAAGGCACATGGCAGCCGGGAAAAGAAGTTACAACTCATGGCAGGTTTAGCAGCTGGGTTGCCTAGCTGAGCCCAGGGCGAGTGTGAAGGGGTGGCGACAGGGACAGCAAAAGTGCTCCTGCCAGGGCTTCCCCTTTGCACAGTGACCATCTTCCTGTGCCACACACTCCAAGCCCACACAGCCAAGCCTACGTTGCTCACAGATTAAATAAGCAGAAGCGTGAGCCTGACCCCAAGGAGCACCAGGCAAATGCTGGCTGCTGATTTTCATCAATGTGGCTTTTCTTCTGCCCCTTGATCCTTAGGTTTGCATCCGGGACAGGAGGTAAAGCACTCAACCACTGTTTCATGACCACTGGTGTGTCCAAATATTCCGCCACAGTCTGCAGAGGGCACCCGGTACTCCTGTCCAGCCCTGCCCCTCCAAGGCCCAACAGCTACAAAGAGGCTGGGGAGTCATTGGGGAGAAGAGTCTGCAGCAAAAGCGCAGTTCTGCACAGAACCAGACCCTCCACTCTCTGGGAAAGGGTGTGGAGAGCACTCACCCAGGTCCCCAGGGAAGTTGGAAGCTGGTGTGGTCACAATCTGGTGAAGAAAGAAGGAATGCATGTATGAATTCATGAATCTCTCTGCATGCACTGTCACCTGTATGTGTCAGACCACAAGCAAATGAGCCAACTCAGTGAATAAAGCACAGAAAGTAGGTCCAAGTGCAAGGCTGCTGCCCACTGGCTCAGTGGGACTGAACAAGCGGCTTAACCTCTCACCACTTGGTGTCTTCCTCAGTACAATAGAGGACCCTGAGATATCTCCCTCACAGGGCTGCCCTGGGGATTAAATGAGGTGATTCTCGAAAAGCACTTAGGACAAGCCAGAAACAAAGAATCAACGCACGGTAGCTATCGTTACCATAATCACTGTCACTATTCAGCTATACCGAAACAGTGAAGCAGCCAAAGTTGAAGAAGTGAATGTGGACACTGCCGACAGAGAATGGAAGGGGCCAGGTCCCCTCGTAGTGCTTCCATCACTGTTGTAACAAGCAACTGCGTGGGCAGACTGGTGATGGTCCTTTCTTACCTCCCAAGCCTCTGGGAATGAAAGCCAATAATCAAACATCTCCTGATAGCAACATCTTATGTACACACATTGTCCCAGGCACCGTATGCCTGTTGTTACTGGTTGTGCTCTGTTTGCGTGTTTTTCCATCACTCTGGCCGGGCAAATTTGATATCCTCATTAGCTGGAAAACCACGGGCTGTGATCTCAAGTCTGTGGAAGGTCAGCTCAAGAAGCAGCATCTTCCTAGCAACAGTTGCTAGGGAAGATTACAGGGGTGGATTCAACTCCCAGTGGAGATGAAGACATGGAGGGCTATATAACTGGCATTTGTTTGGATGAGGAAGGTGGGGGACTTGCCACTATGAAGGGCCTATGTAATCTCTTTGGTGAGGAGTTCCGGCTGGCCTTTTTGTTTTATTTGATGTTATTTCATTTTCCTAAAATATAAAAACACAAAAGTATCCACTCCAAAGGTTTCTAATTGTATTAGACACAACATCACACTTTTATAGTATTTTGCAATAGATGTATAACCTATCAAAATGCACAATCTTAAAAATAAGCTAATGTCCTGCAATGTAAATAATACATAACTTACAAGATAAATGCCAATGTGCAAATGCTTATGCACAAATATACTCAGAAGACCTAATAAACCAATCGCATGCTTATATCTAGTCTTAATATATTACCCAGGTTTATTCATTCTAGATGACCTTTTTCAATAAAAACTAAACAAGTACATTAACAACAGGTATAGAATAACCAGGAATTTAATGCCTGCGAGTGCAGAATTAGAGAGTGTGGCCTCAAACACCAGGAACAACGTCAGCAGTGACATGATTTTTCAAAGTGGTGAACAACTCGATAAGGCTATTCCTAAACAATGCAAAGTATGAGCTTTTTTCCATTTACGTGGCACTTGCCTTTCTAGAAAACTCAGTGCATAGTAAAACCATAAAACAATGGTTCGATTTTGTATGTGAAACAAAGCTGGGCTCAAAGCCCAGGTGATGACAAACAACTTTTTTTTTTTTAAGAAAAAGGAGAAGGGACACGACTCCAGGTGCTGGTGAACACAGATGCCTTCCTTCCCTGACTCTCACCCACTAAATGCCAGCACAACCCTGTCCCATTGCTGTGACAGTCAAAACTGCCTCCGCACATTTCCAGAATGTTCCCCAGGAGCATCAGGTATGCAGGCCAATCCCCCTGATTACAACAGAGGGCGTAAGTCTCACCCTCATGCAATCCCCAGCACAAGCGTGAAGGTGGAAAATTTCTCATTATGGATTACACTGTCTTCTCAATAAAGCAAAAATCAATCCCTAAAACCAATCTTCCCAGTCAAAAGCATAAATGGATGAACAGAAAAAACATGTGTCCAGTCTATTATATATGGAGTCAATGAACTCGCTATTAACATGGGAAAAGTCAAATTGATTGCAACACTGGCAGTTTTTCGCTCCTGCCCCTAGCGGTCTGGTCACCGCCATGAAACAGTGATGCCTACACTCGTAGGAAGAGCTTTCTGACACAGAATGAGAGAAGGACCTCTAATCCCACCCCAGAAAAGAAAACCAAGCTGGGAACAATTGGTCCAAGCCAGCCCCCAAGACGGGTGTCCCGCCATGTTGTATGAAACTGTCCTCAGAGGAAAAAGATGAAATTCACTGTTTGTCCTAAACTTTGAGGGAGACATGACTTTGCCAATATCCTCCGATAGGCCTGGGAGGGGCCCAGGAACACACATTTGTAGCGATCCTCCCAGGCAATTTCTGAACAGGCGACCCTGAGGGGGCACCCTGAGAAACACAGCGGAGTGGGAGTGCGTGGCCAGCCTCCAGGGGGGAAGGAGGCAGAGGCGGGACACGAGAACACAGAGGCACAGGGCCTTTCATTCTTGGAGCTGCGAGATCGGGGGAGAAGGGACCCAAAGAGTCAGGGGTTCGACTGCCTCTTGGAAAGAGCACTTTGGTCCAACATCTGCTGCTTCCACCAGAACATAAGGTCTCTGCTTGCTTCCACTCTGTTCCTACTTGAAGGTTTAGCACATAATAGGTGCAGAGTGAGTATTTTAAGTGACTAAATGAATAAATAATGAACAAATGAATGAATGGGTGACTACTGGAAGGGTAGGGGACAGTTTGGAAGGACATTGTGGGGCTGGAAGGCTCTTACTGTGGCCACAGCATGGGATAAGGACCTGTGTCTAGCAAGAGGGTGGGAATGGAGAGGCAGAGAACTAACAATCATTCTGGCATATTCGAGGCCACGGAGACTTCATGGTGCTTCTTGGAGGCATTTGTATATTTCTAGCACACATGAGAACGTCTATGAAACTAAAGCAGTTATGAGACATAATCGGAACTGAACTATATTGCAGGGCCTGTCCTCCACTCCACCCCACCCCTGGGAAATACATTCCTCAAGCACAGGCAGCTGGGCAGTGGGATGGAACTCCTGCTTTACCCAGACCGGAGCACACCCAGACCAGGCAGACACGTTCCTAGCTCATTCCAGCTAGAGGTTTCATTCTGGGTTTGGCAGTCATTTTGGGGTTTTTGTGTCCTAGAGATATTTAACTCTGTACTTAATTTAGGTTTAATAGGCAGCTATTATGTTAAATAGAGACCAGCTGAACTGATTGTTTAAGACATAGTTATGGTTGTTTAACAACTATGTGGTTTGACTGCTACATTTCAATAAAGGTTTTCCAGTACTCCGCTATTATTATGTTTTGTATATGACAACTGTCCTCACCTAGCTATTGCCCTCTCTTTAACAACTGCCTGAGAGCCTGGAAGCTCCCAGCTCGGCTGCATCCCCTCATCCCCAGGCTGCTGAGTGTCTGAGAATTCATAGAGACCAGGAAACTGGAGCTGAGGTCACGTGCAGCTATGCAGGGGGGCCAAGCCCCGCAGACAAAGAGCAGGCTCATGGCTGCACGCCAGCCCCAGCCCTGCACCACCTGGCAGCGGGATTCGGGACTGGCCTACCAACGGCAACGTGGCTCTGCTGGGAAACTCAGGAGCTACAGCTGAGCCCCAGAGGTAGCACAGGCACTTGGGACTCTGCTAGGAGAAAAGAATCTGTGTGTAGCGGACAGAACTAACAGAACTGTAAGGATACTGACTCTCTGCGGGTTTCCTCTAGCTCAGTATTGCTTACGGTGGGATTCGTGGACCAGCGCCGCTCTGAGACCTGTTCTTACTGGTCCACAAATTGAGAACGAACATTGTGCTGCAATCGGAAATTGTCGTGATATCCAGGCATGAGAGTGATGGATCTGGCTGGGTGACCAGGCCAGTTTGGGCATCGCTGAGCTCACAGAGCGGTGTCCACGGCCCAAGCTGCGGCGAGTCACATGCCCTTGGAACACACATCTGTCTGCCAAGTACTGAAAATGTGAAAACTAGTCTTTCAACTCAGACACTGTCCCTAGCCTACCTGCACACTTTGGGGTGCATAACAAGACTTTTAAAATCTTTCCTACATATATTTAAAAATGGCTGAAATGTTAAGTGCTGTGTATATCTTGCAATAAAGAAAAAAAACTTTCTGAAACTGAATGCTTCTGTTTCTAGAATCAAATTGAACCTGTTTCTTTTTTTAAAAAAAATCAATCATGTCAATATAATAAAAATTACTGGATTTACATAGAGGAGAGAATGTTATGGTATAAAAAGATACTTGTATAGCAAATTCATTTAAGTTATATCTCAATAAAACCACTATTTTAAAAAAGACAGAAAGCTAACTGGATGGGTGGGTGAACAGACAAATACATGGGGTGGAGACACACAGGACACACAGACATGACAGGAACTGGCTCACATCAGTAGGCAGGCTAAGTCCCATGAGCTGCTGTCTGTAAGCTGGAGACCCAGGACAGTCAGTGGGGTGATTCAGAGTCCAAAGGAGGAAGCATCAGGAGCCAGGGCCAGAGGTCCCGGTCATAGTCAGAGGGCTGGGATACCAGGAATGCCAATGCCCACGGGCAGGAGAAGACACACAGCCCAGCCAAGCAGAGAGCAAATCCATCCTCTCTCCACCTTTTTGTTCTAGTCAGATGCTCTGTGACTGGGTAACGCCCACCTGGATTGCTGAGGGTGATCTCCACTCAGTCTACCAATTCTAATGCTAGACTTTTCAGGGAACACACCCAGAAATGATGGTTTACCAGCTATCTAGGCATCTCTTAGCCTGATCGAGTTAATGGAATTAACCGGCGTACACCCAGTCATTCAACAACCACATGCCGATGCCAACTATGCCTTGCTCATCAACCTGAAGACTGAGAACCCACCGGAAACACAGGCTCTGCCCGCTGCAGCCACTACAAGCCAGCAGGGAGAGAAACACAGGCGCAACTAATGACCACTCTTCGGGCTGAAAACTTCATCAGCTACAGGAACACAGAGCACCGGGGAGGGAGCAGTCAAGGCTTGTCCCATTCGCCGCAGACACTCCACACGATTGCTGGCAGAACTCGGCCACTCCCCCGCTTCCAGGGAACAGGACACAGTTTGACCTGGCTGCTGGGTACAGTGTTTCCACTTCAGGAACTTTGCCTGGGTCCATCCATGGACTGGACTGCTCTGCACACAAGCCTGTCAGGCACATAAGCCAACGCTCCCCACCTACTCCCCCAGACTGAAGATTTGGGGCGCTGCTGACTTTGACTCCAATGAGCTTTGACATGCTAAAGCCTGAGACAAATTGAGGAGAGGAAGGCCTCCCTGCGGGCTCATCACAGGCCAGGACACTGGGCATCAGAAACACATTTTTTATTCTGAACCTCCATGGAGCAGAAGAAATTGAATCGGCCTAAGTCCCAGGAACAGGGAGAGAAAAAAAGGGAGGGCAGGAAATGTTAGGATGACGAAGCTACAGCAGGGTCTTTGCACTCACAGGCCAAAGAGAATCAGGAGCCAAACAGAACTGAGAGAGAGAGAGAGAGTGGTGAATAAAGTCATTAAAAAGAAGGACTTCACCAGCAGCTTTTCCAATGACTAAAATCAAATTTTTGGAGGCAATTTCTCAAGTGGGGTTTATTTTAAGCCTTGACAATGAGCAGGAAAAGCCTTTGGGAAGCATAGTGTTCTGGAGGCCTGGGAACAATGTGGAGGTCAAGTTGGAATTATTTACACTTATCAGGGTGGGCCCAGCGTGGATGATTTAAACCCAGGCCAGCCCCACACACCCATCAGTCTGCACCTCCACTAACCTCGGGGCACATTTCCCACTAGACACACTTCATGACCCCACATCAGTTGTATCTTCTGTCCAGACAAAGAGCCTCTGCCCCAAACTCTTAAATTTTGTCCCAAATATCCCACTCTGTATGTGTGTGTGTGTGTGTGTGTGTGTTAAGTTACTCTAGCGAAAGCAACTTGTAACTGAAACCACAATTTCTAATTCTTACTAGAAAGTTACTGACTGATTTGTGGGGCACAAAGCGGGTTTCAGCCGATTCCGGCCCGAGTGGAAGGTGCCATCCCCACCTCCCGGGGTTACACACACAGCGCCACTGCCTGTCACAAACCCCAGCTCTGGAAACCCAAGTGTTTGTGGCAAATTCCAAGAGCAGAGGCGGCCTGAGCGTCTGCATCGCCCCAGCCCATGTTCTCAGACAACTCACAGGCATCTTGATCTGCGTATGTCTCCCCGAAGGCCTGCACTGCAGACCCGCCAACAGCTGAAAGTTATAAATAGGACAGCGGGGGAGGGTGGGGGTTCGGGAAGCAAAATCTAACAAGGATCCAGATGCAATGGGCCAAGAAAGCTCTTTGGAGGGACAAAGAAGGAAAATAGCTGTGGTGTGCTTCTAAAACCAAACAGAACGCTCACGCCGACCTCATTCGTTGACTCAAAGAAAACCTGAGGGATCACTCTAACCCCATGACATCCCTTGGGGAATGTCACCCCTTCATATAATAGCTGATCCAGGTGAGTGGCCAGCCAGCATTAGTAGGTCCCTCCAGAATGGGAATTCCACAGGACACCTGAACTTGGCACAGTGGCACACACTAACCATGAAGCATGACCTCACGGCCAGGGTGCCCATGGCAAGGGCAAGTTCCGCAAGTTGGAGTGACTGATTAACATCCATCTCCTCACCTGGATCCTAAGCTCCCTGTCTGTCCTGCTTCCTAGTGCATGCCCAGTGCCTGCTACAGTGCCTGCTTTGTGGAGGGAACTCATCATCTCTTACCTCTCCTCTCCAGGCTGGCCAGTCTCTGCACCATGGCATGAGCTTCACTCCTCAGGCCTCTCACGTCACTGTGCTGGGATTCAGTTTCCCCACCTGTCTCCTCCAGGAAGTTGACAGGCTCATCTTAGTCAGCGTCACAGTCCCAGCGCCTCACAGGCTGCCAGGCTCGCCAATGCCTGTAGAACAATTAAACTGCTCCCTAAGGAAGATACACACAATTTAAAGAAACACCCACTTGTGACTCTCTCTTATTATATACATCAACAATTTCGGACTTCTTGGTCTATTCATGATGTCATATATTCTTTCCTTACAAGTATCTTCAGCTTGGGAATTTCCAACTTAGGGAAGCTGACCTGCAGGAGACTGCAGGAGGAGAAGGAACACTCTTCATCTCCTGCAAGGTTTGTGTTTGTTTTGGGGTTTTTTCCCAAAATACAGTTGGTCCAGATGGAACCCATGCTAGCCCTGCTAAGTTAAAAGCCTCAGCCTTCTTTTCCCATTTACGTTCTTAGGACCATCGTCTTCCATTCTGGGTGTGTGCAGTTAATTTCATGCACCAGCCAGTGAGGTCCTTCTGAGTTACTGTCTCTATGGGATGCCTGCCACCAAAAGCCGCACTGTTCCCACTGCCAAAACCATGTCCCATGGCTCCGTGGGGCTGTGTCCACCTGGGTTCCTGCCAAGGGCTTTCTTGGCTTGTTCTCTGCTCCTAAGAAGGAACAGCCTGATCCCTCTGTGCTGCGGTCTCCAGAAGAGCTGGTCAGTGCCTCTACCTCTCTGTCTCTCAGGTGACTCCAGGGTAACTGACTGCCACCCGTCCTCTCCCCAGGGGGTGGCGTCCACATTTCTCCAGAGGCTGCTATGCACAGCCTTGCTCCTGCTGTGTGGGCAGAACCATTCAGTATAGTCTGGATGCATTTTCCTTCAGAAACTCTCTTTAGAAAAGTGTTTTCTCTAATACCCAGACCTCTTAGCAGGGGATGGGGTGGGCTAGATTTCACCGTCTTTGTATAGTTTTTTCAAACTCCAACTTAGAACCCTTCAGTAGGACATAAAATTGATTTTGAGGACCAGACCAGCATTGAAGGCACAGAAGTTCATTCTAAACAGGAGAAGGATGGAGTGAGCACCCTTCATTTTGGTTAAAGGGGAGAGAGATCTATTGGGAGGAACTGGCGAATGTGATGCTGGGGGCTGCCCAGCACAGGCCATCAGGAGCACCAGGCTGAACTTGCAGGCTGAAGCTGCCGTCCTCACACTGATTTCCTCGATCTCACAGAAGCCTCAGCTCTGGTCTCAGGGCCTTTCCACTGACCAAACCAGGTCCACCCAGATTCTTTAGGATAATCTTTCTTATTTACACTAAACTGACTGCAGACTTGAATCACATCTCCGGAACGCCTGCAGAACGACACCTAACTGAATGTTTGAATTGCTGAGGCCTGCAGCCTAGCCAAGCTGACACAAAAGAACAGATGTAGAGTATACAGTGGGGTTTTTTTTACCTGTAAAATATTACAGTGGCACAACCTTATGCTAATATATTTGAAAGTCTCAATAAAATGGATCATTTTCTAGGAAAACACAAATTGATAAATGTCTCAGAGAGAGGTTAAAAAAACTTGCCTTGACCAAAAATTAGGGAAGAAAGCAAACCAACTTCAAAGAACTGCCTCCCCCCAAAAAAGGCTTTGGGGTCAGCCTGCCGTCACGGCGTGTTCTTTCAAATGTTCACAGAACAGATCATTCTCACATTATGTAAACTGTTCCAAAGTGCAGAAGAAGATGGAATACCATCCAACTCATTTTAAAAACCTAGCAAGAGCATCAAGACCAAAACCTAAAAAAAGAATATGAAAGTGAATAAATTTACTTCATAATAAATAAAGACACAAAGCTCAATCCGAATCAAATACCAGCACATTGAATTCAACAGGACAGCGAAAGACAATGACAGTTTCTGGGGTGACAGGGTGGACAGCACATGCTCCTGCCATCCACCCCAGCAGGAATGCATGCATCTCCTGATGGGTGAATGACACCTGTGAGGGGGACTGGGAGATGCCACTGAGGAACGCCCCCTCACTTACCCCTCACCCGCCACCCCCGCCCAGCAAGAGGACAGACCTGAGTTTGCAGGGGAGTTGAGCAAGGTGGTGAAAAGAGCTTTGTCTCCTCCACCTGGGAACAGGGGTATGGGAGCTCTGCCGTTCTCCCAGCACCTCCTCCCTGTGCCCCACAAGGTGATCAACAGTCTCAGGCCTGCCACACAGGGGGCACCGACACCCAGTTAGAAAAGGAGGCAACGGCAGCTGGGAGTAAGGGAGGTCACTTTCCTCCCCTTATCCCCACCCCAAAGTACTTAAAAGGGAGGGAGAGCCAACAGGACTAAGAGCCAGAGGTCCCAGCCTGAGCCTGTGTGGAGGGAGGTGTGGAGGGAGGTGTGGAGGAAGGTGTGGAGGGAGGCAGGATGAAAACTGAATGTGAGACTGAAGTGTTCCACTGGGCTGAATACTCCTAATTCAGAGGGCTCCGGGGGCTGCAGGACCAGCATGCCATGCGGGTCTAGGAGGGGAGGCAACAGGTAGCAAGTGTGGCTGATATAAGTGCCCAAGAAATTGGTTATATTTTTCTTCTGTAATTGTCTATTTTTTTAAGTTTCTCTACAAGCAGATAATACTTTTATAAACAAAAACGACTGAAATTGACACTGTGGACTGCCTGGAAAGGAATAATTTGCCGTTTAAGGAGTATTTCAAGCAGGCTGTGATATTTCACCTGGAGAGGATTTAGGGGCACCTACCATCACATATCTAAAGAGGTACCCTTTGCAACAACCATCAACTCCATAAAAACACTAAGCTATACATAGTAACATCTAAAGAAAAGATTGGCTTATGCTGCGATCTTGCAGGTTCCAGAGCAAGAGTTAATGATTTCCACCCTCGGGGAGACAGATTTCAGTTCTAAGTGAGGATGGACTCTTCTCTCCCCTGGGGCAGCCCTGCGTGGATCAGGTGTCTGTCCAAGCTTTACATCGAGCTGCATTGTCAGCTCCTGAAGAGCCCCATCCAACCCGTGTTCTAGGATCCCAACCTACCAGGCTGGACGGGAACTAGCTGCTTAATGCTGAACCCAGCCAGCTCGACAGGCCACAGCTGGTCTCATCACTAAATACTGTGGACCTGTGCAAACTCAAGTACATGAATGCCACCTCACCCCCAAGCAGTGTCTCCTCAGGCTTTCAGCTTTTCAACTTCCCTAAGGAGGACCCTCACCAGCAGTCACACGTGACTGCAAAGGACAGGGGGAGAAGAGGCACAGTTTTCTCTCCCTCTGTTCTTTACAAAAGAACAGTGAGATCATCCTTGAAGCAGCTCAGGGGGAATTAGACTTCACAATGCCACAGAAATGACGGGTTTGGTTAGCCACAACAGAGCCCGGCTTTGCGGAAACACTTGCACACACCAGCTGCGCTCCCTCTGTGCTTTCAGCAGCTCAGACTACCCTGCGTGAGGTGAGGAAAATATCTTGCACAGCGTTACAAAGACTCAAACCACCCGTCTCCAAGGTAGAGTTACAACTAGATGTCCCGGGAAAGCAGGAGGTGAGCTTCCACGCAGGCTCCTTGCCAGGCACAGAAACCATGCACTGGCCCCTGGAGCCCTGCCAGCCTCAGCTCCTCTCACGTCCCAGCCCAGCCTCCAAGTCCATGTCTGAGCTTGGTCCCCGAGGCCCCTCGCCTGGCTTTCTGCATCACGCCTCCAGAGTCCCCTCAATGTTCCTGAACATCTGCGTGCCCACCCAACTCACATTTTGCTGCTCCCTCCCCGTCATCCCCTGGTAACCTGGCCAGGCCTCTCTCAGTCCCAATGATGCCTCCCTGTCACTGCCGGCCTTTATCTAGTCTGTGAGCCACGGGGGTAGGAGCTCTGTCTTCTCATCCCCATGGCCCTTCTGCCACGCCTGGCACACAGAGGGCACTCAGCAAGCACTGGGTGACAGACTAAGGCAGTCACCACACAGTAGATGCGTTCCCCTTTTTCTAATCCACGCAGCGATGTTCAGAAGCCAAAGTGACTGGGGTTGGCAGAGCTTGTACCCCTGATCGCCCACTCTGTCTTTCCTTTCTAAAGCACACTGTACGCCCCACAAATCAATCGAGGGTCACGTGATTATTGTACATTTTGGTTAACTGCAAACCCAATCAGTTCCCATAAAAAGCTGGCATTTTACACAAAGTTGAAACAGGCCGCTGGTTCTGAAAGTACACGTGATGTGGTTTCCTGATGGGCAAGGGAACTTAGAGGGATATTTATGACGCTCACGGATGACATCCCAGCTATTGTCCGTGCTCCTTTTTATGGCGTCGTAAAGAGTGCCTTTCACGGTCAGGCTGGCTGATACCTTCATCCGACCCCCTAGCGTGCACATTCACCAGAAGAGCACTTGTGCCGATGAGGAACATTTCAGCCACGTTCAGCAAAGGTTTATTGAGTACCTGCTCTGAGCAGGGCACTGAGTAATGGGATTTGTCTCCAAAGCTTTCAGATCTGCTAAAAATAGTCTCAATTTCATTGTCAGGACAAAAAATAGCTTGCTCTGGTCTCCCCTCTGGGGCCCACTGGGTGAAAATGCACCTAGAGCTGCCCAGGGAAGTCAAACCGCCCTTCACGGACCTTCCAGATCTCTGGAAAAGTTCTGTCTGCAGCTGGCTCTGAAGAACTCCCTCATTAAACTCTGCACACAAGCTCTGCTTCCAAGCAGCTGAGCTTTGGGGCACCAGGCAGCCCCTGGGCCCTGAGGTCTTGCCTCACCGAGTCCCAGAGAATGGACCAAACACAGATGGCCACTGCCCTCCTCTCCCTACTTCAACATGATTCAAAGCACCTTCAAAGCAGAGGGAACGACACCACTATGGCGTCCTTTGAGCCCCCCTTTCTTCATCTGAAAATAGGAATAGTGCTGTCTTACCTCCTGCCCCACCAAGCCGCACCGCACCCCGAGCTACCACACAGAAATGGCTTGAGAAGGTGGAGAAAGGGGACTGACAGGGAGGAGCATGGCAGGACCCTCAGCAGCCCCAGTGAGGAGCCAGGCTTGGAGGAAGGAAGAGGAGGGAGACAGCTGTGCCAAGGCTTCGAACCCAGGGGCCACGTGGATGGTAACTCCACGGACCACAGCAGAGGAGCCACGCTAGCGTTGAGAGCTAGAGGCTCTGACATTGGCTGTAACGTGTGTCCCACCTCACTCCCCATCTTCCCCACCCAAACCCGGTTCCCCCTAAGCCACGGCGTTTCCTCCCCGCCCCCTCCCCGGGAAGCTTTCCTGGCCATTCAAGGGGAAAACAATTTCTCTCTTTCTTTTGTGTGTGTTTCTCACAGCATCTCGGAATCACTGGATGTGATCCCTCCCCATTTGGTAGGACTGATGTACCTGGGGGCCTGGGGTCAGCAGGCGGAAGACAGGTGGGGCTGAACACATGCAGGTGGCAAGTCTAGAGTCAAAGGCCTGGGCTGGAAATCAATCCCAGGGGCAGCAGGGCACGGTGACTAGGCATCGGGACTAAGGAGTGGAGGGGACAATCCAAGGAGAGTGCAGGCAGGAAGGAAAGGCGTTGCCGTGAGGAACTGAGCTGAGCAGAGCACACGTGTCGGATGCCTGGCGATCATCACCCGAGCAGCTTTGGCGCCCGGTGTCCCCAACACCTTGCCTCCTGGGCCCCTCCCTACTGGGACACCCCCTTTCATGCGATCAACAACGCCACCTCTCCTAGCCCCAACTCGGGATTCTTTGCCTTTGATGACTGAAGAGAAAATGAAACACTTCACCTAAAAGCAAATAGCAACATTCTTTATACGTGTTTCTTTTCAGTGCCTACTGCACAGCACTGTCTACCGGCTCTGGGCTACCCCTGGCATTGCCTAACAAAAGCTCCTGAAGCAGAGCTGAGGGGGGCATTTAAACTGGGGAGAAAAGCTATTGATTGTTGACATGCTGCTGGCTCCTTGAGTTTCCGATATCAATAGCTCACCAGTGCCTCCTGAGTGTTTAACAACTTGCCTTCTCTCCACTCCAGACAGAACAAGTGCAGTTGCAACCTTGGGAAAGAGTGAAGAGCTCGCCTATGCATGGTACAGGTTGTCTTTGTTTCAAATAACCTGGTTTTCATGGGCCCGGTATTTATTTTGCATGTATTCACCTCCCACACACCCACTATGATACATGACACACTGAATTTGAACCTCCTTCCCTTGACCAAGAAACGGAGGCCTTGCTGACACAGGCACCCTGGAGCGTCACGTCCCAGAAGGTTCCCACCCAGGTCTAGGGGGTGGCCCTTGTAGCCACGCAGTTCCTCACCTGGTCACAAGGGCCTCAGCTGCCTCTCTCAAGGTCATCAGGACACCAGCTGTGAGGCATCTGAAATGCAAACACTGTGGACCAATCAGGCTCAGTGGCCTTCATCTCCCTGGGAAATCTCAACCCCACGGGACCAGTTTCTGCTCAGAGGCCAATGTTCCCCAGGCCTGCACCTACATCTCATGTGATAATGTCTCTGAGCCCCCAAACAGGAGCTTCCCACATTCAGGGCATCTCTGATGACCTGCAGACACCTCTAGCTCCGTACATACAAAACCCAACTTGGACTCTTCCCCCCAAATCTGATGACATGATCACATCTCTTCAGACTATTGGGCCACCCATGGCCTCGAGCCATACTCACGAACATCTTCCCAACTCCTTCCACAGCCAACTGGCACGGCCAAAGCCTCCCGGTAGCAAATGCTTGACATCTCTACCCCTCACTCCTCTCCATGCCCACAGCAGCCTTGGCTGGGCTAGAGAGCAGCCTTCCGACTGACCCCTCATCTTCTGTCCACTCTGCGTTCAGGCGGTCCTCGGCGTGATCTCTGCTTTCACCCTTTCGGCAGCCTGATCTCCCTTAAAATGCAAACCCCACCCTGATCTGCCCAGCACTGACTTCCTGGGTAAAATCTGCCTCCAAACCCAGTGCGGGAGCCGGAGAAATCTGCCCAGCAACTCCCCCGCTGCTCCTATCTCCGACCTCAGTCGGGCTGTCCGTTCCCCAGAGAGCCCTCTTCTGGGCTGCACTCGTCCTGTGCCTGTTGCCCTTCACTCCTGGGTCAGTCCGGCTTATTAAAAAGTGGGCTCCGTCATCTACCCCAGCTGCACGCCCAGCATCGAAGCAGCAGTCAGAAGAGCCCATCTGCCTACGGAGTGGAAGGAGAGTCCCTGCCTCATCAAGGACATTTCCCTCTTTCCTAAGATGGCCCTCACGCTGACCTCAGAAGGCAGCTGGTTTGGGGGTCCACACCCCATGGACAAGAACCCAGGGGTGAGTCAGACTGATGAGCTAAAGGAAAGTGCCCCAAAAGGCTGCAGCAGGGAAACCTACTCGTTAGGGAGAAAGTGGTGCAAGCCCAGTGTTCCTCCAGAAAACTCATTCTGTCCCCACTGCCTTTTCTCCAGTCACCTAGGACTGGAGGGAATGCTGGTCTCACCGGCCTTTCTTCTCCAGTTTCTTTAGCCAGGAATATTTTACGGTTTAATGCTTGTTCTTCTCAAATGCAGAAGTGTGAGTGGCTCCCTGCTGGGAAGATTGGCTTCATTCCCAGAGGGTCTTTTCACTGGGAAATTAATCTGCAAGCTGAAAGCATTCTACAGCCTGGAAGTAATGCTCAGGCTGAAAAAATACCAGGATGTGGCCCTCAAACCCCAGGGCCCCAGCTCATAAAACAGTTTAACATTTGGAGGAGGGCAAGGCATCCGCCAATAGAGTCTGACCCTGACCCTGGGATGGCCACCACGCTCTGTGGCCTCAGACTAGTCTCTGCACTGGCGGAGTTTGACTAGATGATGTGGCTGTGTTGCTTAAGCATCATACCTCAGGGCCAATTTTTTGGGTCTGGGGCAATCGTCACAAGTACTGAAGTGGTCCTGGCCTCAGGAAATGCTCCCATAAAGTGAGAGAAACCAACCAGGAGTGGGGAATACCCACACAGTGTGTGGCAGATGTCTCCAAAGGTACTGATTCATTGAATGAAGCACTGATTTATGGAGAAGGATACCATCTCCTTCTCAATCCCTGGCTAGTAGAGCTGTTCACCTACCTTGCTCCAATGATGGGCAATCTCTGCTCTCTTCGGGAAGAAAAAAATCTCTCTTTGAGATGGAGGCAGATGAGAGCCACCCATCACTGTCTGTAGTAGGCAAGGTCATGGCAGCACCTAGAGAGGTGGGGTTAAGAAAATTGCCTGGTAAGTCCTTATTCCTTAAGCTCAGAGACTGACAATTAGATTCGAACTGCTCCACATTCACACAATGTAAGAATCTGGTTCCCATCACCAGGGATGAGGTGGGGGGAGGGAAGAGAAGAAGAGGAGAATGAGAGAAGATAATGCTCCTGAAATTAATTGTAAATTCCTATTCACTGTTACACAAAATAAAATACAGTGTACACACACACATGAACTAAAATCCAACCTAAAAGGTGACAAGGTGGTGATGAGGGCATGGGGAAGTAAACTGCTAAGATCTGGCCAGCAGAATGAAGGACTGATCCACGCTACGACACTACGACACGCATGGACACTCTGCTAGGCCACTCACAGAAGACCACATATGTAAGCGCATTTACAGGAAATAATTACAGTGTCTAGAATAGATGAATCCACAGACAAAAAGTGGATTCACAGTTATCCACAGCTGAGGGGGGAGAGGAGGGGGGTGAGGGCAATGACTAAAGGGTCCAGGGCTTGTTTTAGGGGGTAATGAAAACTAGTACTATTGATACTAATATTAATTGTGACCATGTGAAATAATACACAACTTTGGGAGTACACAAAAAAAAATCACTGAACTGTATACTTTAAATGGGTAACTTGTGTGGGAATTATATCTCACAAAAGTTGGTGTATGTATAATTTTTTTAAGTGCACCAAGGCTCTTGTACTTGCTGTATTGAGAGATCGTTATAAGTACTGATTAGTTCTAAATGCTGATAGATGAAATGCTGACAATTAATTCAATGACCAAAGTAAGAGTCACTCCTCAGTCACAAGAGAACAGACTAATAAAAAAATGTCACTCTCGAACGCTACTTGCTAAACTCATTCTGTTCCTAGATTTGTTTGGGGGTTGGAAGGAGTGTCGTGTTGGTTGTTTGGCAGATGTAATAAAGTGAAATGTATGTTTTATAATAAATGTTAATTCTGGCAGTTGCAATACGTGCAAAAACAACTCTCCCAGTAAGGTGTGAAGTGAGAGGTCTGCTGGGAGACGCCGTGCAGCAGAGCCAGAGGGGTGGGGCATGCTCGGGTGGAGAAGATGCTAGAAGGAACACGGGGAGAGGTGGAGGGCGCTGGGCATGGGGACGGAGAAGACACAATTTGCAACTCATAAGTCTCATGGACCACAATAAGGCAAGCATGACAGACATTAAAACCAGACTCTACTTCAACTCTCTTATGATCTTAAGACTTGATCTTGTCTGAGTCCAGTGGTTCTCAAACTTGTGAATGCACCAGAATTATCTAGAGGGCTTGTCAGAACACAGTTTACCGGGCTTCACCCCGGAGTTTTGGATCCAGTAGGTCTGGGATGGGACTGAGAATTTTTATTTCTAATAAGAGCCAGATGAGACTGATGCCGAAACTGAAGCAGCCATTCTGTGGACCACACTCTGAGCAGCAACAGTGAAGGAAGCCTGCCAGACACAGTTCAGGTCACAGAGGACTCTTCCAACAGGCATTTCTTAAGACTGTTCTTGATATGTTGCAGGGCAGAAAGAGTCAAGGGAGAGAGGACTCTCATGCGGTTTAGACTGGATCCTGGCTTCCTGCTTATTGACTGCAGTCAGTCAAGTTACCCCATAACAAATCCCCTCAAATTACTCCAGCGGTGAAGGGCACAGCTGGGTGGTGCAAGTCTGTATTCATTAAGAGGTCATCCACCCTGCAAGTCTCCCACTGGGTCTGATGCAGAACGACTTGTTCCAACCAACCTGATACTTCTCGGGCTTGCCCATCTGCAGCGTCTGCAATTGAAGACACTGAAATCCCCCGAGCATTTCTCACGGGTCTCCGAACACAGTCTTCAAGGTACCGATGCACACACCATGGAGTGACCACACAGACACACACACGTGTCCTGAGTGTCCTGAAGCTTCTTAACAGCATGCATGCTAAGTGCTTATTATCTGCCAATAACCATAAAACTCGTGATTAGAAACAAGTTACTCACAATTATAGCCTGCATTGGGGGCAAATTAATGAATTCGAGCCCAAGAAACCTTTGTTTCCAAAATGCAATTCTTCCCAGCTTTATGGAGATACAATTGACAAAATTGCATAAATTTTAGGTACACAACATGATGATTTGATACACGTGTGTATTACGAAAAGATTACCACAATAATGTCAGTGAACACATCTATCACCTCGCACAGTTACCACTCTGTGCAAGTGACTGTCTTTCAAGGACATTCAAGATCTATTCTCTTTGCCAATGTCCAGTATACAGCACAGTATTGTGCACTATAGTCGCCGTGCTGTACATTGGGATTTTTGCCCTGGTGAAAGGAGCATTAGGAAATACAATTATTTTCTTCAGGCAACTTTCCCTGTAATGAGATAGGGCAGAGACTAGCTGTGGTAGGGCTGATGAAGATTAAGATAGGCTCCTTAGAAAGCATCTGGAGACAGAACATGCAAATTACCATGGAAACCAAGCCATGTTTTTATTGTATAATAGGTTTGCTAATTATACTAAAAAGGTAAGAAAGTCCACTGCCTAAGGGGAGATCAGGATGAGTATTAATGAGTAACACAGCCGGAAAACGGAGAAACGGGGCAGCCTGGGGTGTCCATCACGCCCTCACCTGCCAGGCAGCTGTGATATGCAGGGCAGGGCAGCAGGGGATCTCACTATCCTGCTGGATGGAGGGAAATGAGGACCAGCCACGTTCCCCAGCCTCTGTGCTGCGTCTCTGATGGTTACAGTGCCCAGGGGACCTCCCAGATGGTGGGGGAGCAGACCGTGCGGCCACCCTCCCACCCCAAGGTCAGCCTGGTCCTGTGGTACCTACCTTCCAGGTAACAGGCTGGACTGGAACACGAAAGCAAGGAAGGACGATGTAAGCGCATCCTGGACACCTGCCCAAGGGAATTTTGTCCACATGAGCTCACTGAATGCTGTATGAAAACCTTGTCTGAACAAAACTTAACATTTGCTGAACACCAATCATGTCTGAACACTGCACCCTTTTTTTTAAATTCGAATAATCTCAAGCATAAAGGAATATGAAGGAAGGGATGGGACAGTCCTCTAAGTAAACACAGGCTACATTCAACATAGATTTGCCACATTTCTTTCAGACCTTTTCATTTTGTAAACACGGCATTTCTGATATAATTTAAGTAACTTCTGAAACACCCCTAATTGGGTCCTTCCTGCCTCTCACTATGCTTTTACTAATCTAAGTACCCATAAAAAGTACTGCATTTTTAATTTTACTTAGTTGGTATCACATTACATTTAGATTTTGCCACTTCTGTTTTCATTGAACACTAAGTTTTCAGGAGCTGGGGACAGTGAAAGTGCAGGACATTAACTGAGCTCAGCAATGTGGCGCAGGGCTTACCCCCATGAACACAGGGCACTTGCAAGGAATGGAGCCTGTGCGAGCCCAATCCTTAGGACTGGAGACTTGGAGACCCAGAATGTGGCCAGTTTGAGGAATGTTCCGTGTGGGCCTGCAAAGCGTGTGGTGTCTCTATTTCTGGGGTTCTTCTACGTGTACCAAATCAAGCACGTAAGTACTGCATACTTACTAATCAGTGTCTACATAATTTCATTTCTGAAGAGTTATGTCTTAAAATTACAGTAATAAAACTTTAATTATTATCAGCTACTTTGATCATCGCCAACTTTTCAAAAACGTGGATGATCTGACTCAGGGATGGAAACTACTTCTAGGAGTCTGTATCTTCAACTGAAGAAATATTTAGCTGTTGGGGCAAAAAAAAAGCGTCAGTTTAGCCCACATTTAAGTCCAGATCGTGAGGCTCTGAAATGGTAATTCCCAACCTCTAAATAACTGTGCATATTCTAACAAACGAAAAAACCAAACGTCTCAGAATTGCGCCCTGCCGCCCTTTACCTGGCATTCTGGTTGACCTTGTCTGCTGACTTTGGATGAATCCCCCACCCTCGCAAAATTTCCCCAGTGTGTACCACCTCCCACGGAGGCCCCTGCAGGCACCAGGCCCTCCAGGCCTCACCTTCACCCTCTCCCACTGGGCAAAGCTCCTGTCTGGTGGCCCAGTGATGGCAGGGTCATAAACTAAGAACCAAAGCCCAATTCAAAATGTTTTCCCAGCCTTCATGTCTGCATTTCATCCCTGTTACAACAGAGCCTGAAATGGCAGATTTACCATAACAATTAAGGTAGCTGAGAAATCAAGACCCCCTCTCTCGCAAGGACCCCTTAGGCCCTGTACTTCATTCTGTATCTATAACTTTCTTTCTTCAAAGAGGACTCCAAAAATCATACGAACTTCTGGCCACCCAGAACAGAGGGATCCACCCCTGCAGAAATGACACCTTTACCTAAGAGATTTTCCAGCCAAGTAGTCAGGGGATGCAGGGGCTGCAGGGGCTGCAGTTTAGATCACAGACACAGACCTCTCCATGCCCCACGTCCTTCCACTTGTGCATCAGGCTGGGCGCTTCCCCGCACCCCACGGGACTCGCTGGACTTGGTCAGCCCTGCTCCGCTGCGGCCTTCAAGCCAAGGGAAGGCCACAGCTCCCAGCTCAGCGATTCGCCTGGGCCCCACCCTGCTCCAGCTGTGTCCACTGGGCTCTTGGGGAAGGGCCAGCCCAAGCCAGATGATCTGACATGATGAAAAGGGAAATTCTCTGCATTCTTTGAGCAGAAGACATTTGCCAAATGTAATGCAGAGAGGAGAAGCAGGCTGGGGTTTCCTTGAGCAGCCAAATGAATCTTCACCCCTAATACAGTTCTAAAGGGAAAAAACTGGATCACATCTCAGTAAATCGAATTTCGGGGGGGGGATCTGGTGTCTGCTGTGGACAGAGCTGGGGGCCAAGGAAGGGGAGCCAAGGAAGGACGCACTATGAAGCATCAAGATGCTCTCCCGGTGCGTGAACTTCCAGGATTGGAAAAATGTCCTCCTATTCCCAGAAATGGCCCCATGGAACAATCAAATTACATTATTTTCTCCAGTCATCAATGCACAGTGATGGCTCCAGATGGAAAGGGCCAAAACCCTGCTTTTTAACTCTGTCTTAACTCTCCCACACTAACCGATGACCCAGAGATTCTCAAAGGTCCTCTTTCCCAGATGTTCATTTTCCTCTCTCACCAGCAACTGCGGAGGTTTGGTGGGGAACACGTCAGTCTGTCGGCCTGAACTCCCCAAGCCAGCTTCAGCTGATCAGTGTCCACCCAAGACACTTGAGGGGTGTCCAGGACAGAGTCATCTGTCCCCACAGGCAGGGGGCAATCTACAGCTCCAGAATCACTTCCCCACATACCCTCTCAGGAAGCCTGTACATTTTAATGATTAGAAGCCTCGGAATATCCGCTCATGCTGGCAGGGCCAAATAGTCCTCCAAAGCTCAGCTGGTTGCCTTCTCCACGAAGCCTGTTTGATGGCCTCCCTCCTTGAGGCTGAATCAAGCATCTGCCTCACAAACATCTCTGTAGAACATATGATTTTATATCACTGTCTACATCAATGCTATCTCCCTCACCAGTCTGGAGGCATAGCATTTCCATCCTCCCCTGCTTTGAGTCTCTCTATCTCTACCACCCTTTAAAGTTCAAAACGACCTCTGACTTAATTCCCATTGAATTGCGATGACTACGAGTTGCCATTGTATCCATCAAGGAGTTGAGACTTGGAAAGACTGTCAACGCCTAGACCTACACCCGGATCCTCTGACTTAGAGTCTGGTGTCACATGCCCCGTTCAGGGGCTACAGGGAACAAGGCTTTAAGGGGATCAAGATCCTGGAAGGGCAAGAGCCCGGAACACAGCTTCCCTGCCCTCCAACACAAGGCTGGATGGTAAATTATAGTCAGAGGTGCCAAAAATACACCACGGCCACAAATCAAAATGCCTTCAGATGCCAAGCTGAGACTGGGAAGGGCTGACGTAGTCCGGGTGGGGACTGTGACCCACCTGCCGACTCCACCCAACAGGCCCACTTTTCATTCAGAGCCAATAGGTTGCTACCACACAGGAACACAGGCCCAGAACTACTGATTTTATTTTTGTAGTTGGAAATCTGGACTTTCATATAAAACCTACAGTATTTTAATGTCGGCAGCTAGTCCAAAGCTTCAAAAAAAATACATAGGGCCAAACAACTACATCGGCGAGCTGAACACGGCCTACATGTAGGCCACCAGTGTGCCCACTCTGGTGCAGGCCCACCCCCTGGACATCCATCAATCCACACACATCAATTTAACTCAGCTCCTGCGCCCCTGCCCACTCACATGGCGCCACCTCACCACGTGGAAAATGGGGTGGGCCATCACATTTCCTAGTGTACAGTCTGCATTGCTTTGATTGCTAGCTCTCTTGTACAACCGGAATTTCAGAGGATTCAGACACAGAAATGGTGGCCCTCAGCACACGGCTGCCACTTGGACTTCACTTTCTGCTCCTCCAGAAAGCCTTTATCCTCACAAGTCATAGGTGAATAACGCCATGATTTTGTTACCCACAGGCCATTCAAATCAGTCGGCCTCCCAGAAGGAGACTATTTGATTTCTCTTGTGTCTCATTTGGCATTTATTTTGTGTCCATGAGTCTTCAACTACTTTCACATCGGCTCCCTTTCAGATTGCTGTTCAAGTGCCCCTCGGAGCCTCACCTGATATTTGTACAACGGCGAACATTCCACAAATGTGAAACAGAGGAACAACGGACCCCAAAGCTTCAACGCACCCTCTCCTCACTGCCCCTTTGCAGGCACTTTCATCCTAGCCCAGCTGAGAGCATCTCTCCCATTGTAATCATTACAAGCACTTCTCGCACCAGGCCTCACTGATATACCCAGCAATGACCCTCTAGGGCAGAGCCTAGTTTGATGTTATATTACAGATCAGGAGCACAAGGCCCAGAGAAGGGAAAAAACACTTAAGTAGCCACGCCAGGATTTGAACCCAAATGAAAGCAATTCCAGGGTCCACACCCAACGATAGATACCAGCTGTGCAATCTTCACGGGATCTATTATAATCCCTATTGTACAGGTGGAGAACGTGTCCAGAGAGATCCTAAAACACGCTGAAAAAGTCACACCCAACTGGTATAAAAAAAAAAGCAGATTCACGATCACATCAGGTCAACAATACACCCAGTTCTAAATCCACTTCTAAATTTTAACACAGGCTTAGCTGAAATGAAAAGATGATGATAATAAGCATAAGAAAAAAAGTTTAACCCTGGCTTTGCTCTAATCCCTACTAACCACACCTTCAATTAAAAAACTAAAGGGGGAAAAAAAGGTACACATGAGCTTACCCTGTTGGACCTGCCCCTTCATTTGTAAGTCTGATTTCTCCTCTGTTTACACGTTTGCTCTTGTCTGCCAGCCTCTCACTGCTACATGTGTGGTCTATAAATCAACAGCATCAGCAACATCTGGGAGTTCCCCAGGAATGAGGGATCTCAGACTCCCTGAATCTCCCAGGATCTGCATGTTAACAAAACCACCAGGTGATTGGTGTAGACAGGGAACTCTGAGATGCACTGACATCACCCCCAGAAATCTCACGTATCAGCCATTTTACGAAGAATTCTCATCTGTGTATCTAAAGACAACATTGGCCAGTGAGTGCTGACTTTTACACACAAAAACTCAACCCAGAGACACAGCTGGCAACAAGAACAGCCTGAGGGGAACACGATGAAATGTCTCAGAACCCCCGTTTACAGGCTCAGGTGTCCACTTTGGGGGACCCCAAATCACACCTGTGTCCTCAACTTGCCCTGTGCCCAGTCATCTGTGTCATCGGCCACAGTGACTCTGCCTCCTCACCCAAGATGCCCACCCACCCTCTACCTGTGCTCTGGGTCTGTTTTTCAGAGACATGGGGAGGGTGTCATGGTTTTCAAACAGTGCCTTCCTGAACAACAGGAGAAAAACTGATCTTTTGCTACATGGAAAAAATGCAGCGAAAAATGAAGTAATAGGGGAATAACAATGAACCTTAGGGGCTGTCCATAAAGCAAGCCTAGGATAGGATTGAGAACTTCCTTATAAAGCCATATGGCGGTTCCTCAGTGGCTGAGCTGTGGGTGGTATGGGGCTGAGACCAGAACCGTGGAATCCTGGGTTATAGAAGGTCAGAACAGCTTCTGCCACTGGTCAAATCTTCCATGAGTCCTTGGGGGAGACACATGGGAAGGGACCCTTGGCTGAAAGGAGGACGCAAGCCCGGGAAAGCCAGGAGCCTTCTCCAAAAGGCGATGCTTGGCTTTTCTTGGGGCTTGTGGGAATTTCATTATCCTGTGCACACTGTACAGACGGGAATTTAATAATTAATTAGGGAAGAGCTCGCCCAAGAGCCCGTGCAGGGGATTATGCAAAGCAACCGAGATGTGGCAAGGGGCTGAATATTTTCTAGTGTGTTTAATTTGCAAGCACTACCTACTCAGAAAGCTTAGGCAGGAAACCTATCATCATAATAATAATTATTACTCATGCAAAACTACTTGAATTTCCATCAGACCACCTTCCTTTCAACTGTTTTCACCAAATACTTCTCAAAAAAGGAAATTTTTTAAATGAAGGAAAAAGTAACAAATGCAAAAGAATATTAGAAATAAAAGGGTACTTCCACCAAGATGGAGGCATAGGTGGAAACACTGTGCCTTCTCTCACAACCAAGTTTGAATACAACAAAGGTTTGGAGAACAAAGACACAGCCAAAGAACAGAAAATAGAATTATACAGAAGTCCGACAACCACGAACCCTTCAACAGGGATGGTAAGAGGGGGCGGAGCCAGCAGCGGAGCAGGGTCGGGCAGGAAAGATCCCCAGACCTAGGCGCGCAGGCAACCCGGAACCAGTTGGGGTGTGGGGCAGACTGACCGCGGTCGCACATTCGCGCACAGTGAGACGGACCACGCAGGCCCCAGCGGGGCGAACCCAGTGGTGGAGGGCTGACGGCGGTGGCACACTCAAGTGCAGTGGGACGAAACGCGCGGGCCCTGGTGACAGTGGCAACTGCGGCAGGAGGCGGCAGATGGGACGCCATTGCTCCTCTCTGACCCCACCCCCACATACAGCGTCACAACCCAACGACTGAGTTGCCCTGCTCTGATGAACACCTAGGGTTCCGATCCTGCTACGTAACAGGCACGAACAGCCCAAAAGATGGCACAAGAAGAACTCAAAGTCCCAGAGCCGATAACTCTAAGCGACCAAGAGATTGCCAGCCTCTCAGAAGCACAATTCAAGACACTGTTTATCAGGATGCTCACAGAACTGGTTGATTATGGTCACAAATTACAGGAACATATGAAGGCTAAACTAATTGAAATGAAGGGAGATGCACAGGAAACCAATAGTGATGGAAAGGAAACTGAGACTCAAATCAATGGAATGAACCAGAAGGAAGAATGAAACATCCAACCAGAAAGGAATGAAGAAATGAGAATTAAAAAAAATGAGGAGAGGCTTAGGAACCTCCAGGACATCTTTAAACGTTCCAACATCCAGATTATAGGGGTACCAGAAGGGGGAAAGAAACAGCCACAAGTGGAAAACGTATTTGAACAAATAATAAAGGAGAACTTCCCCAGTCTGGCAAAGGAAATAGACTTCCAGGAAATCCAGGAAGCTCAGAGAGTGCCAAAGAAGTTGGACCCAAGAAGGAACACACCAAGGCACATCATAATTACATTAGCCAAGACTAAAATGAAGGAGAGACTCCTAGAAGCAGCAAGGGATAAGGGGACAGTCACCTACAAAGGAGTACCCATCAGACTGTCAGCGGATTTCTCAAAAGAGACCTTACAGGCAAGAAGGGGCTGGAAAGAAGTATTCCAAGTCATGAAATCCAAAGACCTACAGCCAAGATTGCTTTATCCAGCAAAACTTTCATTTAGAATGGAAGGACAGATAAAGTGCTTCTCAGATAAGGTCAAGTTCCAGGAGTTCATCATCACCAAGCCCTTATTATATGAAATGTTAAAGGGACTTATATAAGAAAAAGAAGATGAAAAATATTAATAGTGAAAGGACAGCAAACTCACAGTTATTAACAACCACACCTAAAACAAAAGCAAACCAAGAGGACAGCTAGATCAGGAGTGAAACCATAGAAATGAAGAACACATGGAGGGTTAGCAACAGGGGAGTGGGAGGAGGAGAAGGGGGGAGAAGGTAGAGAAAATAGCATAGACAATAGGTAGAAAATAGATAGGGGGAGGGCAAGAATAGTAGAGGAAATACAGAATCTAAAGAACTTGAGACACGTGATTATAAACTAAGGGGGGAGAATAGTGGGGGAGGGAGTTTGCGGGTAGAGGGGAATGAAGGGGGGGAATAGAACAACTGTAATGGTATAATCAATAAAAAATTCAAAATTAAAAAAAAAGACCTTAGAGCCCCAAGCTCTGAAAGAAATCACAGTGGGAAAGACACATACCCACACTTCCCCATCCGAAATAAATGTTATTTTGGAAATGGAAGGAAAAAAAAGAAATAAAAGGAACCCATGTTTGGATTAAAAAAAAAAAACCTAGACACCACCTTTGTGTAGCCTGCAATTCGTTTTAACATTTGAACAGCTTCCAACCTGATCATTTCCTCTCACGTGCATTCTGTTAACTGAGCTCAGACGCTGAACCCCCACAGAAACCAACCAATGTGTTATTTCTTGGGCACTCTACACACAGTGCATTGATTCGGCCACCCATTGGTTCTGAGTACCCCAACATTCTATCTATAAATTCTCCTCCACTTAAATAAGCCCGAGTAGTTGGCTACTGCCTCCCAACAAAAACCCCTAACTGCTCTAAATTATGTGGATAATCGGGGCTAGAGGAGTATACGCCCAAGGCTTTCTAATTAATTCCATCTGTCCCACAACCAGCACAGGTGGAAAACTCAATCATCTACAACAGGGTCAGCAAACTTTTTCTGTAAGACGCCAAATAATAAATATTTTAGGTTTCACGGCCTTAAAATCTCTGTTGCAACTCCTCAACTCTGCGGCCCTAAAGGAAAGCAAACACAGACGATCCATAAACAAAACAAATGTGAGCATGGCTGTGTTCCAATCAAACTTCATTTACAAAAGCAGGTGGCAGGCCTTAATATTCTGGTATGGCATTTTTTAAGACTTCATGCTATTTTATTCTTTAAAAAAACAATTGGGGGGGTTGTCTCTCTGACTATGAGCATGTGTAATATGCAGATCTACATATATGAGATCAAACCCGTGGTTCTTACGTTTGGCAGCATCTGGAGACCAGGATCAGTTCCCCAGGTGAGTAAGTTGCGCGAGGGAAGGGGGGTACCACACTTAGAAGGGCCCCAGTCCCACACCTGATTTTAACACTTCACTATTACTGTGTTGAAATTCTTACTTTTCCTACAGGGGCCCCACATTTTTCTTTCGCACTGAGCCTCACACATTAGGTAGGCAGGTGTGCCAGGGACGCACAAAACATCAAAGGTTGTGATGCCCGGGAAGACGCTGTTTGGGCTCCGGCTCAGTGGGCAGAGCAGGGACGCTGCTAAATATTCTGCAACTCACAAGACAGCAACCGCAAAACGGCAAAGAATTATCAAAACGTCCGCAGAGTGGTGCGCGGCCCCCATTACCTACAGCTTCACTTACCCGCCGTGGGCTGAGGTCTGAAAATATCAACTAACAAACTTCCAGACACAAGCAATCCGTGAGCTCCCGACAGCGCCACTTTGAGGAGCGGGAGGAAACCGCAGCTGACCGGCTCCCGCCGAGGCCGGCGGGACGCTCGCGTGACGCAGCGGAGCGCGCACGTTTCCCGCCAGGTGGCGCGTGCCGGCACCTGCGAGGTCACGTGGGCTAACCCGGAACTCCAGCGCTTGTGTTCACGGAACCCTTGTTTCGCTTCATAATGTCCTCTAATCTCAGAAGTAGGGCCTCTGGCCTTTCGGAAACACTGAAGCTTAGCCGGGCATGCTTCCTTTAAGTGACAAGGTACGTATAGAGAAAAAAGAAAGGGAGAGAGAGAGAGAGGAAGGAAGGGGAAAGAAAGGAAAAGAAACTAAGGAATGAAAGGAAGGAAGACCACAGTGCATATGGGGTTCGATACTGACTGTGAGCTCAGGCATCCACTGGAGGTCTTAGAACATATGCCCCCAGGATAAGAGGGTACTACTCGAGTGCCCAAGCTTTAAAAAAAAAAAAGACCTGGGTTAAACCATGTAAAAGTGTGGCTCTTCTACCTTTTTGGACATGTAAATAAAGTCATTTTGTACAGTGCAGCCTAAGTGAACCAGGTTTTACATGTTTATAAGACATAAAAGCCTTTACGAAGCAAGAAGAAAGTTCCCTATCAGTCTATGCATTTCTGATTTGCTTGCATTTACCACAAATAAGCCTCTTTAAATCTCCCCCGACTTTGTGTACCCATGTGTTTATTCGTTTCCTGTTTATTTTCTTAAGAAGGAATACATGCAAATGCAGGATTTTTTGAGGTTCTGAAACATGCTCAGTGAAAGTGATTCTCCCACCCACCCTGCCCCTCATCCCTGTTTCCCTTCTTACGACAATCCCATTTATCATTGTCCCATTCAGGCACTTTGTAAAAGGGGGCATTCTGTGTACGTGGTTACTCCATTTTCTTTAGGATGGCCTTTATCTGCCTGCTTCAGACGTTCACTGTTGATCCGCTGTGCATGGTCCAGCCCTTGCTTTGCTTCCCATTTTTCCAAGGGCCAAGGCCGCCGGAAGGGGCGCGGAAGGGGGCGTGGGGGGGCAGGGAGGAGCTCCTTTCCAAAGAAAGACTCCAAGTATTTCAGGGCTTTCTCCTCCCCCCCAGTTCTGCCTCCTGTTTCCCCTTTGTTGAAGTCACACCTGAATAAAAAGTAACATTGCATTTTCCATTTCCTAATTTCTCCCCCTCCGTGTGCTTTGTCACAGAATGCCTTACTGCTTTATTTCAAGTCTTCTGGGACCCAGCAACGGTCAAAGTTGTTGAACAGAGTAAAAAGCCCTTGCGCTAGATTCAGGCCAAACTTCTATAGATAGATTTGGCCCTCATTTCTGTTCCAAACAGAGCAGGAAAGAGACAGCCTGACATTGGAAGCTCAACTTCCCTGGTATTGATTTTGACTTGAAGCATAAAGGAGAGGCCGCCTCTTGAGCCTGTGCATGTGAGCGTGGGCATATAGGACCATGTAGGTGCTCATAAAGTATTAATACCACTTTTGAATTAACAAGAGAAAAAGATGAGCAAAAGCAACCAGAAAAGCATAGGCGGGCAGAGAACACCAATTCAAAAGAATGATTAATTATTTAGAAGTATTTAACGACTGTCTTAGTTCAAGGGCAACATTTCTAATTCAGGGAAGTGAGAAGCCTGCAGGGGAAGTGTGGCTCTGACCCCAGGCGGCAGCAGATGGCTTTGGTAGAGCCCCAAGGCCCTAAGAATTGGCCCTTTCCTTCTTCTTGACCCTCGAACTCCTGGGCCACCATACTTTGTCTCCCAGGAGGAAAGCTGTAGGCTCCAGTCTCCCTCAACCCTCCAGGGAGGTGAGGAGGAGATGCCCTGGAGCGCTGGTTGTCCTGGAAGCTTGATGTCCGAGGTGGCAATTCTATAATGAAGAGAAGGCTGGGTTGCATCACTTCTGATGGGGTCACCTCCCCAGAGCACTGCTGTCCTTTTACTCCACGGTGACCCTGACTGGGGCAGAGGCTGGGTTGGCAGGAGAGGGGGGTTCTTATTGTTGGGAGGAAATCCCTCCACTAGCTCTTCGGGCTGAACCCTCCCGCCTCCCACTCCTGCTACCTGGTCCTCCAGATCACGTTGGGTCCTTCCCAGTTCTTGCCACATCCCTATCTCAGTGGATGGCTTGAGATGGTGCAAAAGGGTACAGGATAAGCTAGGGGCAAAAGACCAGAAAGTAGGCATTTGGAATGGCAAAATAGTCTCGATTTTAGATTCCCAGATTTGCTATGCTAGAAAAGTCTGTGAAGGGGTTTTTTGTGTGTGGGGTAAAATACACAGAATATAAAATTTTAATCATTTTGCCCTGGCTGGCGTAGCTCAGTGGATTGAGCATGGGCCTGCGAACCAGACGATCGCGGTTCGATTCCCAGTCAGGGCACATGCCTGGGTTGCAAACCGGTTCCTTGCAGGCTAACTACCAGCAGGGGATGCACAAAAGGCAACCATACATTGATGTTTCTCTCCCTCTCTCCTTCCCCTCTAAAAATAAATAAATAAATAAAATCTTTAAAAAAAAAATTTTAATCATTTTAAAGCATACCGCTCAGTGGCATTAAATGCATTCATACCTTTGTGCAGCCATCACCCTCAGCCATCTGTAGAACTTTTTCATCATCCTAAACTGAAAGTCTGCTCCCACTGAGCACTGAGGCCCCACTCTCCCCTCCCCCAGCCCCTGGCAACCACCATTCTGCTTTCTGTCTCTATAAATTTGACTTCTCTAGGTATCTCATAATTATTGGAATCATACAGTATGTGTCTCTTTGTGACTGGTTTATTTCACTTAGCATAATGTCCTCAAGGTCCATCTGTGTTGTAGCAAGTGTCAGAATCTCCTTCCTTTTCAATGCCGAATAATATTCCATTACACACACACACACACACACACCACAATTTGCTTAACCATTCATCCATCCATCCATGAATGCTTGGGTTGCTTTCACCTCTTGGCTATTATCAATAATGCTACTATAAACGTGGACATACCAGTATCTGTTCAAACTAGGTAGCTTTTTATTTATTTATCTTTAGAGGGGAAGGGAAGGAGAGAGGGAGAGAAATATCAATGTATGGTTGCCTCTGCCGGGGACACACAATGTATCGTGTGTCCCCTGCCAGGAACTAGCCTGCAACCCAGGCATGTGGCCTGACTGGGAATCAAACCGCGATCGTGTGGCTCACAGGCCCGTGCTCAATCCACTGAGCTACACCAGCCAGGGCTCCAAACTAGGTAGCTTTTTAAAACATATCCCTAAGTTTTACCTTGTGAGATTTTTACTTCACTAGCTCTGGAGTAAGTGCTGGGAACCTCTACTTTTAATAAGCATCCCCCTGATTCTAAAGCCAGGCCAAGTTTGGGAAATGAGGAACTAGATGCCTGAACAAATTGTGCTACTTCTAGGGAGTCCTCTTTTTAGTTCCTTTGTAGCCCCTGATGATGAAAGCAAAAACAGCTTGCATTTTGTAAATGTCTGCTCCAGCAGTCTGATTTTTTCATTTGCAACAGGGGAACTGAGGCAGAGATGCAACTCAAGCACCAGGATTCAAGCTCATTTCTCTGACTCCAAAGAGCTTGCTGTTTGGCTCATGGACTGTCCTGCTCTGACTCCCTTAAGTCTGTGGCAGCCCTCCGGGGTGGCACAGGGCAACATCAATGCCTAGGGATGTGAGTGAAAGGAGAGAAGAGTCCGTGCCACACAGGGGCAGCCGCAGGCGCTGTCTGCAGTAGCCGTTTCCTCATTTCCAGAAAGGTGTCATCCACAGCTTGGAAACGGTGAGTATGGCCTGTGTTTGGCTTTAAGAGAGTAGGTCAGCTTCCTACTGTCTTTAACACGAAGATGCAAGGAAGATGAGAGGAGACCTAGATGTGCTGGCTGCCTTTGGCTGCACTCCCGCGGATCGATTCAAAATCTTGTTCTTGGTACTTCATATGATTTAGCTTATTGAGTCCTCACCGACTCTTCCAGGAGAGCTCTTTCCACTTTACAAATATGAAAATGAGAGTGATGTTGTGTGATTTGCCCATGGTCACTCAGCTAACGCCAGAGCCAAGGTTTAAAACCAAATCCTTCCAACCTGGCAGTGAGTGTTCTCTCTTCCTCACTCTTTGCTTCTCACTCCTCCTTCCCCACCTTCCGTCTCCAAAAAAAAAAAACTTAAAATCACAGCACTTGAAGATCAGTGCTCAGGAGAAAAAGAATATTCTCCCTTCTTTGGCGCACTGCTAAACTTCTCATCTTCTAGCTGTTATAGTTTTTTGACTCTGAAGTCCCCAGAAAAGGGGCCACTGGCGGACCAAGCCTACTGTATGTCTCTGGGCCCCTTTCATGCTTATGACCTGGTTGTTTCGTGAGATTCTACTGGGAACTTTCAGAGAACCACAATATGAGTCCATCACACTTGGATATGACAAATCGTGTCCAGGGCCCTCTACAGGGCTCCATACACGTTTATCTCAATAAATTATCACCGACCAGATGAAAGAGTGAATGAACGAATGCATACTTCTCATATGTCTCGAGTGGACCTGTTTGCTGTATTAGTCAGGGTTCGCTGGAGAAACAGCGAGTATTGGAGAGAGATTTATTTTAAGAAATTGGCTCACATGATTCTGGGGGCTGACAAAATTGTCAATCAGGACAGCAGGCTGGAAAGTCAGACGGGGTTTCTGTTTTAATATTGAGGCAGAGTTCCTTTTTCAATAACCTCAGTCTTTGCTCTTAAGGGGCCTTCAACTGATTCGATGTGGCCCACCACATTATGAAAGATGATCTACTTTACTTAAAGTCAGCTGATTGTACTGGTCATCATACCTAAAAAATACCTTCACAGCAACCTCTGGACTAATGTTTGACCAAACTGGGCACCATAACCTAATCAGGTTGACACATGAAAGTAACCATCCCAAGCACATACCTCTCAAATTCAGAGATTTATATAAATACAAGATAATGTGAATATTACCAAAGGAGAAAAGAATAAGGATGTTACAGATTGACAACTGTTAATGATAAGATAACTATGAATTTATAATCCCAAAGTCTAGAGTCGGGATGTTGTTACTATTTATATCCTACTTGCTTACAGAAAATATTTGAAGAATCACAGTCAAGAGCAAAAATAAAAAAAAAATTGCCAAGAGAATTGCAGTTATTGAGCTTTGCTCTAGTGAGTAATAAAATTCTATATATTTTATCTCCACTAAATCATAGGATTTTAGAACTACAAAGGAACCCAATTTGGAGACCACTGTTTTATGTAAAATAAATCCAAAGCCAGAGAGGAAAGTTTACTGAAGGTCTTACCCTAGTAAGCCATATGCCCTAGCCACTCTGCGACCAGATCACACAGTCAAATTAACCCAACCTAAAAAAGGAAAAGAGTTTTTTTTTTTCATTGAATTGGGCTTATTGCAGAGACCAGCTTCTAGGGATCATGGGATCTGGCCTTCACATGTTCATGAATCATTTTAGTTTTCAAACATGTTGAGGGCTTACTTGAGAAGCATGGTGGGTGGAAGGGGGGCCATAGCTAATCAATGAGAATGAATATCCGCCAATGAGCTCCTTCCCAACGTGTCCAAATTTGAATGCCAAGGTAAGATCTTCAGAAACAGGTGTGACTCACTTACTTCCTGGGAAGCTCACCTGAATACTCTAAGGAAGCAAATGTCTCTCTAAGCTTCCCCACAGTTCATAGACTGACAAAGCCCCCCAAAGCCCACCAGGAAAACAACCCACCAGCAGAGCTTGCTCTGAGAACATTTGAGTACACGTGGCCGGAAGTGACAGCACTCCATTCTTACTCCACCAGCCCTGCCAGCACTGCACAAAGTGGCAGGTGTAGGTGTTTCTGGCCTAAGCCCAGCAGGAAAGGTGGGAAAATGATGGTAAGGAGAACAGACAGTATGCTGAGCGGAAAATGCGTTGGTTTGGGACTCAAGGGGATGGGGATTGAGTCCTGACTCTCCTTCTTGTTCATCGCCTCACTTAACACTTTGACCCTCAGTTCCCACCAAAATGGGCATAGTTACACCCACCTCATAGTGTTATGAGGACTGAAGAAACATATGTAACATTCATACAATGTCCTGGTAGGGTTGGTGCTCAGTAAATGATAACAAAACTCGAACCAATCCTGCCCCCGTGGCACAGGCTTCTAAAAGGGCCTGGAGGGGGATCCCTCGCAAAAAGAGAAAAGGAAAGAATGGCCAAGAAGGGGTGGAAACCCCAGCTCTCCTGTTTTCTTCTACAACTATGAGTCCAGACTTGAACCTCTTCCTTGGGAACATTGCACATGGGACGAGAGAGGAAGTAATGGAAACAGTAGCCTATACTGCATTAGACACCCCCCCCACCGCCAACCCCTGCTTGTTTCTTAATGACTATACTTTTTTAACTCTTGAATCCAGGTTAGCTATTGCCTGTTCATATTTTTGAGGAAATTCAGGCCCTTTGCAGTAAAGAAGACAGGCGTTCTCTGGCACTTTCTATTGAGAACGTCTCCAGATTGTCAGTAGAAAGCACGTACATTTGTTAATTTGCACCCTAAACACACCCCATGGCCTCATTTAACTGTGAGTGCTCATCTGTGTATTGCAACTGCCTATGCATGGTTCCAACTTAATCAAGTCCTTAATGAGTAGCATTAATATTCATTGTCTTCTCCACAGGAGCTTATGCTCATCAAGGTAAATAGCTGCTGGCCTGCCGCCTGTGCAGCCTGTGGTTGAGCTGCGGATTGTCTGTCTTCATCTAGACAGTGGACTGTTCGTCCCCCCAAGATGGGGAAACCCTCCTGGGTACTTTCCAAAGTTTTCATTTGAAAACGAGATGTTTCCACTTACATCTCGTATGAAAATGCCAAGTTGCTTGGCGTATTTTGAAAATGCCAAGCAACTTGGAAGAGCAGTAAGAAATCCATTATTTGTGTGATAGTCATTCCAAAATTCTTGTAGCATGCCTATTACGTATCAGCAGGCACTATACTAAGTAAGTACTGGGGATGCAGTGATGGCCCCAGGCAGTCCCTGTCCTGCCCTCCTGGCTGCTTACAGTGTAGTGGGAGAGGCCCACACTTATGGAAGGGTTACCCCCAAGTGCATAACTGCAAAGTGAGAGCAGTGTGAGAGCATGAAGTGTTAGGAGAGCTATTCCCTAAGGTGATGATGGAGCTGCGTTCAGAGGTGAATAAGGGAAGAAATCAGTTATTCACCAAATACGAAGACTGGAACACACACTCACCCAACATCTAGTACAACTCTGTTTACTGAGGTCCTGCAGTGTCTCAGTTTGCCCAACGTCTTGCCCAAGGTCAAAACTAATTATAGAAACCAGCCATCCCAATACTCAGTCCCTTCCTGCTAAATCCCATGATTTTATTTTTATCCCAGCTATAGATTCTCTCAGTACACTTGGCCAATGAGACGCAGGCTATTACTGTGTTAAAACCACATCCCTCAAGACCACAAGCATCAATAACGATTGCGCTTTAATGTGGATGATGCCTTTTCATTTTGCAAATCCAAAGAGTTCCCATCATATCAAAATCCAAGACGGTTTGTTTTCTGTAAGAACGGGAAGGTCATAATACTGTGTAAAAAGTACTGGCAAACCTCCACCTGCGCGAGGCGATGCTGATTTGGGAGTGAGCGGCGTTGGGGCGGACTTCATACCCCAGCTGGGGTTGCACATTTGCAAGCGGCTTGGGTGGCTCTTTGCTGTTTCCCCACTACAGTCTGCCTTTGGTCTCTGGAAGCCTCCGGATTTACCACTGCTGAAGTGGCGTGGTGGTATTCTCGCCAGTGTGTGCATGCGCTGTATGGTTAAACATTCTTTTGAAAAGCCCGTGAGAATCCACTCGCGATCTGTATGTATGCATGCAAAAGAGCAAAGCAAAGACTGAAAAGAGCCGCAGGGGAGCACACCCTGACCGAGGTACCTCCGGGGAGCGGCATGATGTGGTCTTTTTGCTCTAGAAACGCCCAACTTGTGTGAAACCTTACCCAAGAACGTATTCTTGTGTTACACATTTCATACATATGTATGAATTTTTCAAAATGAAATTCTGAAACAAAAATAGCTTGTCAGTAGAACAAAGGTGCGTCTCCCAGAGGGCAGCGGCGTTTCTCGAGGCTGTGACCGTCTAGGGCAGAGACCTCCCAGCAACTGTCTCTGGCCCATTAAGAAATTGAGGGTGCAAAACATGCTCTCCACGGCTTCCCAGCGGGAGATTTGGAAAGTTTGGCGATCTCGGGGATCGCCACACTAGCCTGCGCCCCCAACCCGTGCGTTTAGCGACGTCCTGACTTTTCACCGTGCGCACCCCTCACACAGCCGCCACCCAACGGGTGCCGATGCTGGAGGGTGCGGCAGCCACAGGGCGGGGCAATCCGAACTCCCACCGCCACCTACTCTCCCACCCGCCCTCGCCCCCCGCCCATGCCTGGGCGCCGGCCCGCCCCCTCCCCTCTCTGCGCGCAAACGAACTTCGCGACGCTGCGCTCCGCGGCTGCCGACGGGGGCCGGGCGAAGGAGGGGTGGCCGGAGCCACCCGACTCTACCCGACTCTGCAGTTGTCTCCCGAGCGCGGGCTGCGCCAGGATACGAAAGCTAGCTGTTCGCTCTCGGGCGGCTCCAGGCGCTAGCAAGCATGCAGCGGGGGAGCTGGCGGCGCGTCCCAGGCTGCTGCTGAGCCAGCCGGGGCGGCGGGAACCAACGCCTGCCGCGCTCCTCCCTCCTTACCCCGGGGGCCGACGAGTGGCTCCCGGGCACCCCCTCTTCGCCTACAGCCCCGCCACGCCACCCCCCGCGGGCCGCAGGGGCTCATGCGGCCCCTAAGGTAAGCACGGGCCAGAAGCCGGGTGGACCTGACTCCAACCTCCCGGAGGCGCCTCTGACATTTGCCGGGGCCACCGCACTGGTTGGGTTCTCCCTAGCCCCATGTTTCATCTTGCTCCCATCTTGCCCAGATTTGGAGCTTTGCTGCGCCTAGATTGCTTTTAGCTCTTGGCAGCAGTAAAGTTTTTGTGGTTTGGTATTTGCTCTTTTTTTCCTAAAAGGCTCTCCCCAGGCAGCCAGCAGCGCGCGTGGTTGGACAGTCCCGGCGAAGGTCTCCACTTTATGCGGGCCGGGAGCTCCTTTTCTTCTGCTTCACCCCCTCCTCCCAGGAGCCAGTGATGGAGCGGGTCACTGGGCTCCCCCGCTGAGAACCACCGACTTGCCCGACTCCCTCCTCCAGCGGTGCGTCGGTTTTCCTAAACCAGATGCACAGCCGCAGGAGAGCGCCTGAGCCCCGGGGGCGTCGGCTCAGAGCTAGGTCGGGGCTCAGGTCCCAGCGGTCCTTTGCTTGGGAACGCAGGTGTGCGCTGGAAAATGCGGAACTTGGCTTAAGTGCTAAGGGATAGGATTCCCAAGTGGCCCGGGCGTCCCTAAGTGGGTGGTTGGGGCTTGCAAGCCAGGCACAGGGATCTCTGCGCACCTAGCTCTGGCCGTGGCTCATCCCAGGGAACCAGCTGGGGCAGGGGGACAGGTGTATTTAGGGGGGTAGGCCCAGGTGGGGACGCTGCGATGCAATTCTTGATTGCATCCTGTTAATGTAATTGCATTGGATTTGCTCGGAGGTAGAATCAATTCTCTCAAATTGAGATTTTCATGGGGGCCTTCGAGCTGCTATTATGTAGCGTGGTTTCTGAAGGCGTTCGATTTTATTTCTTTTATAAAGAGGGTGTCTTGCCCTCGAATTAGGGGAAATTGCGCCATCTAGAGGAAATGGTGAGCTGCGAATTCCTTTTAGGCTGCAAAGTTAGGTGTTCTCTACAATAGGTGTCTCCTGAGCCAGGTGGGGAGGCAGGAACAAGACTGCAAGGAAGACTAATTCCCTGGGTTTCTACAGACCTGCTGAGCCCTAGTGTCTGAGCTCAAGGGAGAGAATTGCAGGTCGTGATGAGTGGCACGGTCATGCTGTCACCTCAAGGAGAGCCATCACCTTGTCCATCCGGCTTTAGGATCCTCCAGCAGAAATAGAACGTAAAATGTTACCTGCTGGTTAAGAAGGGGCGCCTGTTCTTCAGGCATCTGTGGCAGAAATCTGGAAAGTCTATGCACGAACCTTGCTCTTCTCCTGTGCATCGCACAGATGAGTGATTTTTCAGGTGAATCTTGAGCCCCAACCCCTGGAAACAAAATGAGCTGTGCTCTGAAGGGCAGCTGAAGGAGAACTCAGTGAGGCTCTTACCAATCTGTGCCAAGAACTATGTGGTGTGACGAAAATGGCATTTTTACATCTACAAAGAAGAGGTTTGCCATTGTTCCACCCCAATAGCAGGTGACAGGCAAGCCCCGCTCATGAGGGACATGATCTCCTGTTAACAACAACAGGGCAGACTTTGCTGGATGGCAGGCAGAGCCAAGGAAGGCTCTGGGTGGGGCGCCCACACATCCAGGCATCCCCACGTTCTCTGTGGCTGAATTTTGCTGCCACCTTCCAGGCCAGATGGTGTTAGCAATGAGCTGAGCTCCCTCTGTTCAGAAAGGGGCCTCGGTCCCTTTTACGTTAGTGCGAGGTTCTGCTTGTGGTGAAGACCTTGCCCCATGAGATCCTTGGTAGCTCTGCTCCCGTCATTCCTTCCCAGGTGCCAGACAGGTGCTTCCTCTCTGGATAGACGTGGAGAATGGTGGGTGGCTTGTCTCACACCCCCAAGCTGTCTCTCCCATTTGCAAGTGTTTATTTAGTAACCAGATTTGTGACAAAAGAAAAAAAAAGGGTCTTGCACTAACCTGGCATTTTTTTCAAGGAGGGCTTCTCTGATCTTTGCTGAGAAACCTCTGTTTGCCTTCTCTCCATCCAAGCCTCCTCAAGGCACAATTCACTGCCTCCCTAGTGTGTGTAATACTACAGTATGAGGCGTCAGACGCTCCTAACTAACATGGCTCTCCAAACACCCAGTGAGGGACCAAACACAGGAATTCTTAGATGAGGAGACAAGACGCAAAAGAAAATGAATAGATGCTGAGCATCCCTGACAATGGGGTAGGAAGTTTCCTGAGCCATGCTCTCAGTGTTTCTGCATGTGCTGGTATTTCCATTTCTCGGAAGAAGAAACCAATGCTCAGATAGGTGAAGCAGTGCTGTCCGTGGTCTGTGGAATCCAAGTGCTGTTTCCCCTACAACCCTGCTACCAAATGAATGAAAGCCAAGCACGTGCTTTTACGCTGTGTGGCCCCCAAATCTGGTGATGCCTCAGGAGGTACGATCACCGATCTCTCCAGAATTCTGCCATCCGGACAAAGAGAAGCTGTCTTCCCAAGTGAAACAGAGACTAAAGAAATGTAGTGTCAAAAACCAGTGCAGCCTCACTGGAATCTGTTATGTTGGTGAAATGAAAAGGCACCACTCTTGAAAGATCATTGTTCTAGAACTTAACTTATAATCCTAAAGAGAAGTTCAAAAAACTTATAAGCATCTGTGGTGTTCCTGTGGCTCTTTAGGAAATGGCTTTGCTTTTCAAACAACATCATTGCTTATTCATTCAACAAACTGAACAGAAGTTCAACGTGAAGGAGGGAGGTCCAGGTTTTCCCACCTGTGTGGTTGGTGTCCAGCCCTATTCAAATGACAGACAGTTCTTTTTACTTATTTTGACCAAATGACAGCTCAGCATCGGCCTCCTTCCACTCAGCTACGCAGCTGTGAAGGAGCAATAAACAGGGCAGTGGGAAAACCTAAGGACCGCCTTGCCCAAGGGTGCATACAAGGTCAGAGACACCAGCAGACCTGATGAGGTTCCTGATGGCATCCCCCCCCCAGGTCCAGCCCTGCTCATCATCCCTCACTGCTGAGTCTGAGAGGTCATTTTGCCACCAAACATGGGATTCATGGGAGTTAATATTGTTTTACATCAGTCAGTGCAGCTAAAATAGTCTGATACTTAGATTTCAACATACTGATTTCACAATGCTTCCTTCATGATCCTGAAGCACACCTGGTTTGGGACTGTGGGTGTCTCAAGATCCTACGGTGAGAAAAAAGCCAGATGCCAGCCTCTTCCATGCTGTCGGGGTTTTATGTTGCTTTGATGTTTCTCTGCTGAGACATTTTGAGAGAGGATATCCCTGTACTTCGGGTACCTGATTTGTTCGTGAGCGTATGGATTCTGTTGGCCTGACTTTGAACCTCACAGGGGATACATTGCCCCTCTTAGCCTGGGCCCAGGGTTAGTGAGGGCAAAGCAAACCCAAGCCAAGATGGTACCCAGGCCCTCCCTTTCAGGGTCAATGACCAATCTCTAGGGGCAGAAGCCCATCTAGCTTTGAATTTGATGTGTGCCCTAAATAGCTTGTGGCCTGAAAGGACTGCAATGAATTGATGCTATAGATAGGCTCACCTAAAGGCCTTGTTGCATGGTACTCACCTGTCATTCAAAGGCTTTTAAGTGCAGGGAAGTACTATATGAAATCTTGACCTAAATATACCACCTAGAATGCAAAAGAGAGAGAAGAATTCTGTAACTATTTAACTTACTAAATTAACTTACTAAGTTTCTAGGGAGATGAAGGAGATTATTCAGGGAAACTTATCTTTCAATGTATGGTTTTTGTTTATTTCTGGAAAACAATATAGTCCTAAACCTAGTCCCATCTCTAATGCATGGTCCATCATTAGACTTACAGGGCGTAGAATCTGACTAACAACAGCAAAAGCTCTGAGTCAAGATGAGAAGCAGCGTAGCAGTCTCCTCGTTTATGAATGGAGACGTGTGCACCCATCCCGTAGTTGAGACGACCCTGCAGTTATGTGCGAGACTTCTCCTAACAGGAGCTCACCAGAACTTGAGTATGACTGATAGTGCACTTGGAACCCACCAGAAGTCAAGTTTATCTAAGAGTCCTTGGGGAATTCAGCATATTTCCCCCCAGTAGACACTGTCCTAATCCAAACAGTGGTCCTTATCCATAACATAAAACTAATATTGGCAACTGCTCATCGACACTTTCTCTGTGCCAAGCATCTGTACCAAGTGGCTTATTCTTGTTTTCACTCATTTAATCCACACGAGCACCCCCTTGTATGATGAGCTGAAGCGGGTCCCTGATTTACAGGTCCAGGTCTCCGCTCAGCCTGCATGTGGAGGTGCAAGGGAAAGTCACATCGACCTGACACGTGTGTTCTTTCTGGATTGGTACTCTTCCCCGCCTCCCGTCAACCGGGGATCTTCTTTCCTTCGGCTTCGCATGAGCCATTCTAAACAACTTTGAACTTGATAAATAACTTGGTTATCTGTTCCTATTGCTAAACGTGTGTGGTATGTGTGCTTGGCACCAAAGTGTTCATTAATCCAAATACTCTGGCCTTCTGCCGGTTGAGAGACACACAGAGGCTCACTGTCAGTTCGCACACTTGCCTTTCGGGGCCTAAATGGGTGCCTGCTGGTTCTTCTCCCAAGAACTTAGTGGCATGGGGAGAGGTCAACACTAGGCTGTCTGTCCTCCATGACAGGAACCTGGTGCATCTCGATCTGGGTACCCAAAAGCTGCTTCAGAACAAGAGGTTACTAAATGTTTTTTACGGTGTAGTTTCAGATATGTGGAAGTCTTGCTGGGGGTTATGACTGGAGAATTCGTGCTAAGACTGAAACACAAGATGTCACTCCTCCAATGACATTCCCCCCTTGTTCAGTGACATGCTCACTTGGCATATTAAAAAATGCTACAGATGGTGATCGCTTCTCGGCCTTGTCGCTAAGATCAAGTGTAAAAATGCTAAAGATGAAGCTCCTCAGAGTCAGAGGTGGGTAAGGCCAGTTAGTTACACAGCCAGCACCAGTTCACGGGACGCCTGGACACCTGGGGTCCCTGGAGCTAGAAGACCACCCTCCAGGCAGCCGGGCCATGAGTCTGTGCACTGAGAAGCTGAGTGGGCAGAGATAGGACAGGGCGCCCAGGGGCCACAGAGCTGGAGGTACAGTGACCCCATACTCCACATCTCTTTCTCCATATCTACTGCCGTGGCTAGAAGTCTCCATCTCAACGCTGGCAGTTAGGCAATTCAAAATGCTACCACTTTCATCCCTGGCGTTGGAGGCAGAAGGGTTTGCACACTTGTAGACCAGATAATAGATGTGCTCCGGAGTCTCAGACGAGAGGCTCGAGAGGGAAGTAAGAAGAGGAGACTTTTCTGTATATGAAACTCCCGTTAAACACTAGTTCAAAATCCCAGTAGGGAAAGGTGGGAGAAGTATCAAAAGAGAAAATGCGGCTGCTCCAGAAGTTCACTGAGTAACTCCAAGGTCAAGAAGGAGAGGTGTGAAAAGATAGACAGGGGTGGGGCTTAAATGCAACCCCAGAAACTTTTAGAGGTCAGCAGGAGGGCTCCAACCCAGGCGGACGGAGGCTGGGGCGAGGAAAAGGGACCCCCCGCCCTGTCCAGAACTAGAGAATGAGCGTGTAGATGGAGTAGGAATACCAGAGGCAGAGAGAAGACCAAAATCCCCATGCCTGCACAGGAGTTAGTGAGCTCATTAGAGGTGGGGTGTGACAACGGAGTCACCCAGACCTACTACCATGTCAGCTGGGTGACTTCTGGCGAGTTATCTGCCTTCTGCACTGGAATTTGGGATAAGTATGAGTTGTCTGACTTCCCCATGAGAAGGGACAGAATTAACATCTTTCCATGGGAATTGAAGTTCTAGAGAGGACGTAGCTGTTTAAAGGCATTTGGCGTCCCTCATCTGGACTATTTTTACGTAAGTCTGCCTGTACATCCCCTTTGGCCGGTGAACTCAGTTCTTCTCTGACTGCTTATGCCTTGCCGCAGTGGGAAGGTTCATAGGACTGTTTCACTGAGAAAGAAAATGAAGTAGGAAATACCCACCGGGGAGGGAGCAGGCAGGGGGTTGCTCATAGTTTTTGGTAAAATGATAGGTAGCTAGATAGCTTGATGGATGGATGGATTCTATATCTGTCTACCCTGGAACCGTCTGAAGGGGAGGGACCATGGGTAGGTAATTCAAGGTGGTAGCAATCCCTAGTGGCCCAAATGAGTAACTGTCCTACGCCAGCGCTGTGCCCAAAGGAGTAGTACACACTGGGCCCCTTGTCCACAAAGGCAGCCCACCCATGTAGGAAGGGTCATTTTTAATAGTCACTTTGGTGAAATATATACAAAAATGTAATATCACTGAGCACTTTTTAAAGTCCCAATTAACGGGACAAAGCACAACACACTTTCTGAAAGAAAAAAAAAAAACCGTGAAACCAGACCAATCTGTGAGCATTCTTTGAGGAGGTAGAAACAGGCTTGGAGACCAGGGAGAAACCCAAGGGTGAATTATGTTTAGACTTCCAGAATTCCTTCTGACAAAAGTCCACCCCCAGGGTCATTTAGGATAGTAAGTTGTGCCAGAGTGTGGGGGAAATTGCCACGGATCGGAATTGTCTTTAGAGGCGGGAGACAAAAAAAGTAGAATAAACAGGTACTTTTCTGGATGAATAATTATAAACAGCAGGGATCCCCAGGGATCACTGGTGCTCCCAGACTTAGTGTAAATGCTCATATTTCATCCGAAGCAGAGAACACTCAGCTGGTTTCAGGCCTGTGGTTGAAATGGAGGCTCTGTAGAGAGATGGCAAACAAATGGTGATTAACAGCAGGCCAGGCTTAGGCGTTAGCTAGAGAATGCATATTAAGCTTTTGCAGGGGCCAGCCTCACTTAATGCATTTAGGAGAACATCGTCCAAATTAGAAGAAAATGGACTCTGTCTACTCTGTTTACAGCCACAAAAGGGATCCTGGCGGGGGGGGGGGGTGGTCTTTGCAAAATGTGTGTTTGCTAAAGGCCACGCAGAACCAAGTGTTCAGAAGGTATCCACCACGAGGCCCAGACTACAGTCCCAGGGAGAAGGCATCAGTGATGGGGACTATAATAGGAGCTGTGTGTCTGAAGTCAGCTACACTTTAAGTTACATGAGTTTCTTTGGCAAATGAAATGCTGAGTTCCAAAACCCAGCGTTTCAAGAATTTCTTATTCTCACAAAGAGTTCGGGAGTTGTCAACAAGCTGGCCGCTTTGGCCAGCGTAGACAGGCTCCTCCAGGTCAACACAACCCCACGCTGCTCTGATGGGCCTGGATTTCTCTGGATAGTCTGAACTGTGCAAAAGCCAAATCCCCACTTTTTGTGATGTCCACATTCAGCCACACACATTTCTCCTCATGAGAAAAAAGCCCTTGGCTTTACCGTTTCCAAAGATTCTGCTGTGAGGATTGCGTCCCCTCTTCAAATGACAGCCAGTGAGTCCCCGACAGGGATGCTGGGGAGCTCCCGGGGCAGGTGCCCCTCCCAAATGGTATTAGTGGCCTGCCCCTTACAGATGAAGAAACTGGGGTGTACAGACCAGAGGTCTTGCTGTCAAAGGCCCACTCTCGGGCAGGGCAGGGCTGTTTCGGGTCTTTTGGAATCACACCGCCTGCCTGCTGTGTTCCGGACCTGCGGAGGAGGCGGCAGTGTGGTGGTGCCTTTACAGGTGGGAGTACAGGTGGGTCCCTCCTCTCCTTAGCGGGAGGCTTTAGGTTAATGTGTGAAAGGCAGACTCCAGCGGACGATGCTGACTGGTAGAGCTGGAAGGTGGCTCTGTGCTGTCTGGCTCTATGCCTGCTTCATTGTGCCAGGGCTGTCCTGGGCTCCTGAAGATTCTGCATCGTTGGGTCTGGCCCAAGGATGGGCCGACCCTGAGAGGAATGTCATTTGAGACCTGGATTTCCATGGGCAAACCTATAGTGCTTGGCAAACCATGCCTTCAGATGTGGCTCAGTTTAAGGAAGTGGTCATCAGACGGAGTCTTTCAGACGGAGACCTAGAGATTGCAGGGAAATGCAGTGGCACCCCACGTGTAGAGGCCAGTGGGCAGTTGTTTGGCACGGCCTTTAGTCCCCAGGGAACAACAGCTTCCTTGTGCCCCATGACCCCGCTGGCCTTAGGAGGCCTTCGTGGCCTTTGGTACCTGTTCTGCAGAAGCCAGATTCAAAGCGGTACTGCTCTGGGTTCTGTCTTCACAGACTCGGGGCTCTGTTCTCTGCCCAAAGTTTGCTCCTGCAGGCAGGCTCCCCTCCTCACAGGCAGGGAGCCCTGCAGCCTGTGTGGCCTCCAGCAAATGAGGACTGTGATAGTGCTTAAGAGAAACATCTACATTGGATAAAAACTCAGGCTTCTTTTCCAACGAACCAGATGAATAGGCTTGGAAGTGACATGAGGGGGCCAAAGGAGGGATTGGTTTGACTAAAAACACTTGCTCTGGCCTATTTGTATTCCATCCAAAAGATGTTTCTCAAGGGAAGCTGCCAGTCTCTTAAATATCCCAGGAGCCGCGGCAGAAGGGCTGTGGGGCCTAGGAGGAGCCTTGGGGAGGAGACATGTTTCTCCCAGAGAAAGAAGCGACCAAGTGAAGGGAAGTCTTCACTCTGATGCCCTCCCAAGAGCAGCCTTGGTGCCAGGGTCCTGAGCACCGCGGGGACGGCTGTATGCACACCTCCTCTGGGGTGGCAGTGGTCCTCCCGGCGACAGGCTCACAGGCCCGCAGCTCAGGAGTGCAGCCAGGGTGAGTCCTCTCGAGAAACAGCTTGGAGGGGATGCAGGAGGCAGGCGAGCCAAGACAGGGTGGGTGGCGAGAACGGAGGTCAGACGTCCAGGTACGCTCGTGGCTGAGGTCCGACTGGCCATCCCACCTAACCCCCGACAATTGGAAAGCCGATTTACAGACTCCTGCACCAGGGGGACACATCTGAGTAAGAGAAATGAGTGGCTTTGGGAGGACAGTCTAGTTGGAAAGGGGACCTGGGGTTTGTCTTCAAGCACAGTCTCTACTTGGATTCGATATTTACGGGGAAGAAGAGGGGGCTGGCGGGCCTGGGGAATGGGCCCGTTCTGCATGGCGAGCTGCGAGCTGCGAGCGCCCTGCCCCGGGATCCCCGAGGTCTCCAGGGCCAACGCCGCAGCCGGGCCGTCTCGGTCCCCGCCCAGCTTCCCCACCCCTGGCGGGCGGCGCTGAAACTCGAGCGCCAAGGGGCGGGCAGCACGGCGGCGGGGGCGGCAGGGCCACTCCGACATTGGAGGGGACCGGGTGATGGATGGCGAGGGCGGGGCGCGCGGGGAGGGGGCGCGCCGGGCGCCCGCAGCTGGCTGAGGGGGACCGAGCCGCCCGGCTCGCTGCTCCCGCCGGTGGAGCCAGGATACCCTTTCTCCGCAGCGTGATTGATTTTCTGCTTTTCTTCTAAACTCTTCTTCTAGGGAGAGGCTAGTGGTAACAGGCCGAGCTGGATGGATGGGTATGGGGAGAGGGGCAGGACGATCAGCCCTGGGATTCTGGCCGACCCTCGCCTTCCTTCTCTGCAGCTTCCCCGCAGGTAAGGCATTGCCGCGGGAGTGCCTCCCCATCCCGTCTCCCATTTCCACGGGTCTTTGTTTCTCCCGCGCCCCGCGGAAAGCGTGATGGGTGCCGTGGGGAAAGAGTGGGGGGCTGTAGTGGGGCTTCATTGCCAGAAGGCTGGACGCGGAGGTCGCTTGAGCCAGAGGTACCTCCTTCCGAGAAAGTGGGGACCACTTCTCCCTGGAGGAGGGGGAGAAGGGGTGGCACGGTCTTGGAACTGGGGGCACTTTCCCCGGCTCCTCACCCACCAGTTTGCAAACCTGCCGGTGCACAGCGGTGGACCCGGGGCCGCTCCGGAGGCCCTAGCCAAGTCTCTGAGCGCCCCCCCCAAGTGGGACCCCCAGCCCGGCCCCACGCGGGGAGCCCAGGGACTGGGCTCACACCCGCCCATACTCCCGTTCGATAACATCCCGCGTCGCCCCTGTTTGTTTTTATTGTGTCAGAAAGGGAGAGAATTTCAGAATTAAAGCTGAAAAAGCCCATCTGTTTCCAATGAATCCCCCATAGTTTTTCACAATGTTTTTGGCAGATCGCTGCTTTCAAATTCCTCCGAGCCCGGACCTCTTGTTTTTGTTGGGGGAAGGGAGACCAACTCCACAGAGAAGCATTTGTTCGTTCCCAAATGCTCCAGTTTCTTGACTTTTTTTTTTCCTTGGGGGGGAGGGGGAGGCACGAAACTTAAATCCCTTCTCTGTTTTCTTTATAATGTTTCATAAAACTTTATTTCATTTTTGCCATATGCCACTCACAGCTGGGAAACACTAGTTAAACCCTTTATACCCATTTTTCACTCGCTAGAAATACAAATAAGCCCAGTGTCATGGGCCAAAGGGGGTGCCCCATTGCAAGGCGGAATCTCCAGGCCATTGTGTTGTTCGGGCTCTGAGGTGTCTTGCAAAAATGCAAGTTTGTTTCGCTCCGTAGACCAAGGAACGATGCACAGCCCCCCATGCTCCACCAAGCTTGGCAAGAAAGGACTTGAGTTAGACTGGGATGGGGTTGTTTTGTTTGCTCCCCAGCCAACTGGGTTTCAGGAACTGGCAGAACTGGGCCATCCAGGCTACAAGTTACGGCTCCCCGCAGGCGGACCCTGCAGGCATCTAAGGGGCCAGGGATCAGTTTACCTTCCGCCCCAGCCCTGCTTCGGGTGCCCCGGTGCGCCCTCTGGATCCAGCACGCCCAGGTCACACTGAGCAGCTGCAGCCCCAAGGGCACCCTGGAGACCCCTAACCTGCTCCCTGCCCAGGGTTTCTTTGGGGAGGCCCAGGCCGAGGAGCAGGGGAAAGGAGCGGTGTCAGTGCCTCACAGAGCCCTTGGACCTCCTGTGTCCTGGCCGGCCTGGGAATACTCAGGCCTCCACAGTGGGTCAAGCAGCAGGGCATCCTACTCTCCGCCCCTGCCATCCCCTCAACCCTTTCTAAGGCAGTTTCTCCATCTACTGAGAGGCCTGGCTGAAAGGCTGCTTTGGTTCTCTCCCAAAAAATAAAAAAATAGAATGAAAAATGGCCCTCTGCTTTAAAAGGAAGTTCCCCTTTTGGAGAGCAGGAGTTTGCAATATGTGTGCATCTCAGTTTGGTCTAGATAAAGATCCAGCCTATTGGAAGTTTTATCAGATGGGTTGATAAATGGCTTTTGTCCCTTGGCTGCTGTGGGGGATGTGATCTCAGCTCCAAGCTGAAATTGAGAAGGGGGGCTTAGAGGCCCTTAAAACAACACCTTCCTGCTCTTAAAGTGGCAGCGCTCTTTAACTTCTTGGGGACAGAGGGAGGAAAGGAAGGGCTGACTGACTGACAGAGCACTCCGGGGCAGGGGGAGCTGCGGGGGCTACTGGTGGCGACTCTAGTTTTGTTTTTGTTTCATTTGTGCATCTTTAAAACTTTCAAGTATCCCCCATAGTCTGGGGAGAGCTGGTGGGTTATGTAATTCACAACCCGAATTCCATCACTTTTGTTTCCAAGAAGCCCATTTCTTTTTGGCTTCAAGGCTGGTAACTCAAACCTGGCAGATAGAACCGATAGCTGCAGTCCTGTCATGCCAACTGGCTAATGTTTCTTCTAATTTGAGGCCCTAACAGCTGCATTTAGTCAAAATTGCCCACCTTACTGAAAGCTGAGCTTTCAAGATCCCCAAACTCAGTACACGGGCAGGGGCGGGGGTGGGGGGTGGGGGGGACATTGTGTGCTTTGAGAAACCCCGGTCAAAAGACAGTTTCTGCAGGCAGAGGTGAAGTGGGCCATCTCCATGACAGAGATGAACTGGAATATTCTTTGATGCATTGGCAGAGGGGCAGCTTTGGGGTTAAGTCAGAGAACCCTCCGGTCTGGGGGAGAGCAGGGTGGACGTTCAGGGGACGAAAAGGGAAGCTCTGGCAAGGGCGAGCACGGGACCTTCAGGGACCCCTTGTGCCACGGCCTCTCCCGCTGAAAACAGGTGGACCGTGGCTCCGGCAGCCGCGTGAAAGCATCGGTTTGTTCGATGCTAGTCGACTTGAATGACTGCCAGCAGTAACCCCGGGGGAGTGCAAATTAAATTGGACGTAGTTATGTGGAGAAAGATGCCTTAATTTCTGCTAGACTGAGAGCGTTTGTGTCATTCTGGAGTGTTTACATGTACTCACCCGGCGTTATTGGCACACCTACTGTGTTCCTGACTCGAGTGCCATCGGGGGCCCCTCCTCTGAGCAAGGCTGGCATCTGCCATCCGGGAGAGGGGCTCTGCGGTGTCCCAAGCGCTGTGAGCGTGTCTGCTGGTCCAGTGCTGCGTGTTTTAGCGGATGGACGGACTAACCACATCTTGCTGCAGGGCACGGGGGCAGGAGAGGCTCCGTATAACAGTCTTCCACAAACGGTATCCTCTTCAAAACACAATTAATAGATACGTTTGTAACACTGAAACCATTGGGACTTCTTAAAACATTTCTAAGAGCAGCCCATCTGAGGCATGTGTGGCCGACATGTTGACACCCTTCCTGCAACTCCATCTGTGTGCTGTACTCTGGCGTGGTGGCTCTCAAAGTCTGGTCCCTGCACGAGCCCCGTCTGTCTCCCCTGGGCGCTCGTTAGACGCGCAGGCTCTGGGCTGGGCCCTGCGGTCCACCCTTTGTAACAGGCTCTCTGGGGGTTCGTCGCCCGCCCTAGTGTGAGGACCACTGCTCTGAGAATTGCCGCCCTGTAGTCTTTCTTTTGTCTTTATTTTCCCCTCCGTTCTTTTAAACGGTAGCTGTTTTTAAAATGTTATTCCTCGGTGGGGAAACTGAGGCTGGGGAGGCCAAGGCCCTCTGTAGCCTGCAGGCACGTCTGTGACATTAGAGACACCAGACTGTATCTCTCAGAGCCGTTCTCTAGAAATGCGCAAGCAAGTCAGTCAGCCTGCTTGCCATAGTGTGGCCCTGCTGGTAGGACTTTGTGTCCCAAAGCAAGAGAACGAAACGATGGCCAGTTGCAAGAGCCAAGAGGCAGCAGTGCCAGCCATCAAGCTGGCACCCTTGAGGGCCGGCCAGACAGAGCCTTGTCTCCCAAGGAGGGGGAGGGGAACAGTCCTACAGAGAGTTGGTCCCTCAGGCCTGGAGCGGGAGTAGGATAGTAAAGGAGAGGACGCCTGGACTTCCGGGAACCCTCTGCGGGGCTGGAGAAATGGCTAGCCATCACCCCAAAGCTCCATGGGATGGGGAGAAGAAGGTCCCAGGACCGCCTGGAGGTGAGAGGGTAGGATGGGGCCAGTTTCCATATTGGGGGGCAGCCCTCCCAACAGAATTGGGCAGAGGACCCCGACTTCACGCTGTGGTTGAGCGGTGAGGACCCATGCTGTTTCAGTACTTGGCTCAGTCCAACCTGACTAAAGTTGAAGGCACTGTTTCTTCTAGGTGACCAACCCATCTGAGTTTATCTGGGACTTTTCTAGTTTTAAGACAGAAAGTCCCATGTCCTAAAAAAGCCTTCTCTGTCCTGGGCACACCAGGATGATTGCTCACCCAAGATTCCTCCCCTCCTGTCCCCTGGATTAGCACCAGCCTGCATTTGTTAGGGGCGCCATAGCCCAGGACCACAAAGGCCGGGGGACCTGGCTGGGACTGGGCCTCCTTCCCCTGCCTGTTCTCCTGGCCACTTTGCTAGAAGCCGCTGTCCAACTCTAGGACCCACTTTCTTTCCTACACCCCTGCACCTCCCCCCACCAAGTTGCCAAATGACTTGCCATCCTTTTCCCAAAATAAGTTTGTCTGGTTATAAAAACAATACTCATTTTTAAACCACAGGCTGAAAACTAAGAAAATGTAAACAGCCCAGACCCCACCCTCTCAACAGACAACTAACTATCAGTAATGAGCATTCATGAACGTCCTTGGAGACATAACAGCTCAATATGGTTCTCTCCAGAGTGTGATCGTTTGAAGGAGAACAGTAGTTTTTCATTTTTAAAGCTCTTCCATTTACTGAGTGGCCACGGTATATACCAAGCACTCTACGAAACACATACTGACCGCATCCGATAGTTATACCTCGTGAGTGTCAACATGCCCACTGTACAGATGAAGAAACAGAGGGTCCAGGTGGTTGCCTGATATCACACAGCCCGTTAGCAGCCAGAAGTGGAAAGAACCCAGACCCCTGCCCTTTCTGCACTGCTCATCTTGCATCGAGACACTCGTCAGACTTGCTGAGTAGCCTGTTAGACTTTGTTCTATGAGCTGGCATGGCTTTGACATGGGGAAAAATAAGAAACAGGCTTTGGAGATAAGTGGTAGCGGGAGGAGGGATGGACACTTTTTTCATGGATCTAGCTTCCTCACCTCCTCCCACGGCTCCTCTCTGCTCCCTTTCCGTCCCTGACTTAGCATTCCAAAAAAGATGCCACCCAGCCATGGGTTGGGAAAACCAGTTGGCAGGGCTGTTGCTGTGCAGATTTCCTGAGTCAGATATTGTGTCTTTTGGGCTTTGCTTATTTATTCATCTCATGCACCATTTCACCCAAGCAGTCAGAATACCAAGACGCCCATTAAAGCTGTCTGTCCCTCTGCACCCAGGTCCCTGCAGAAAGGAGCCCATTATGGCTCCCCACGCTGCAGAATGTCCCATGGTCACAGGCGCACCCTCATGTGTGTGCGTGTGTGCACACACTGGGCACGTGCCCAGCTGGCCTGACTTTGCCCTCCCTCTGCAGAAGGAAGGTGGAGAAGGAAGGCCTGCCTGCGGGTGGCGGTGACGGAGAAAAGCCACTTCAAATGAGTGTTGACCTGGAGTGGCCAAGCAGATGAGCCCAGGGTTGCTGGAGGCAGAGCCAGAATGGAAAATTAGCATCTTTGGAGCTAGCCCTAGACTCAGGAAAACGGGTTCTGCCTCGCCTCAAAGCAGAGAGACTAAATTGCCCACCTGCAAGCTTCAATTATATCTGAAAAGTGATGTCTTTCTTTGCCTGTAACCGACCTCCTTGGGGAGCCCCGGTGCCTCAGCTCTGTGCCCTAAGCCAGGATGGTATGGAAGTGGAATCTGTGCCCGGCCCTTGCCCACCATGGGGCCCTCCTACCCAGAGAAGCCCTCGGCTGCCTGACTGGCCGTTCTGTTTGCCGTTGTTGACCTGGCTCTATGTGGCCCCAGTGGGAGCTGGGGGAGGGCGTCCAGTTTGTAAGCTGAGGTGTGCCCTCTTGCTTGGCACTCCGCGTGCTTTCTTGCAACAACTTGGCATGTAGGGAGGCTGGGGCAGAGCGGGGCCTGGCTGGGTGAGGCCTGGGGGCAGTGCCTGTTGCCTCAGCCGCCTCTGCCCTCACTTGGCAGGGAGTTAACTCCTCACTCCCCAGGCCACCCGCCTCCCCTTCCTCACTTGAGATTCTCTGAGAAAATTCCTCTGGCCTCGCTCTTTCTCCAGTAAGCCAGTTCTTGGAGGAAGCCTCCCAAAATGCCCAGTGCTTTCAGTGGGTGGAAGACACGCTGGAGCCACGGGCTGGGTCAGTTCCCTGGGACAGCCTTCACCCGGAATGGGGAGCAATGCCTTTTCAAAAAGGTGACCAGTTCTGTCTGCTTGTAGCTTAAGTAAGGTCGTATCCACCGTACCTGGCGAAAATTCCAGCCCGTCACCTGGGTGTGTTCCTTTCGGTGTCTGATGCCAAACACCTGCATGTCTACTCCGGAACCATGTCATGACATTCCTGCAGAGCGACACAGACAGGCAGCCTCAGGCATCTGTCAAGCAAGGAGACTCCAGAATACTACCTGGGCCAGAGTTTGCCAGATATTGCCCGTACATCAATTTGCTGTCCCCTTCTAGTTTCAATGCTAAGGGACAGAAGGAGGTGGAGAGTGGCCCGATGCTCCAGCAGCTGCTGGGTCTCACAGGGCTCGGGGCAGGTTGGCCCTCCTGCCTGGAGCTCCTTGCCCACCACCTTCAGGACCCACACCACGGCTTACGGCCAAGGAGTAGCCTTAGCGCCAATGCTGCCCAGGGTAGGTGGGTGGGCGGGCAGTGAGGACAGGGGACAGGGAGGACTCAGGCTTCAGCATGGCCTTTCCAGAGGCTGTGCAGCAAATTCTGTCTTAAGCTCTGCCTACTTCTATCCCTATTGGAGCCACCACCTCTGAAGTTACACCAGACCCTCCAATGGTGTGCGGGTGGTGCTGTGTCCTTACTAAAAATTACCCAGGATCCCCAGGATCAGATGGGTCTAGTTTGAAGTCCTGAGGCTGGCCACAGAGGGACTCAGCATAGGGGGTAGCCGATGGGGTAGAGGGAGAGCAAGAGCCATGAGGGACTGCCGGGTGGCACACTGTTGCAGGAAGTGGTTTCCACCTCCTGGGGCAGGGGATGGGGGGGTACGGGTCCCTGAGGAGGGGCCCCTGCCTGGTTGGTATCAGTGCTTCGGAGTGATGGCAGCAATGCTGAGGGGAGAGAAGGGCCACTGTCCAGTGGTCGTGGTAGAAACAGCCTGGGGACAGAAGGTTCAGCAGTGTGCACCTCCATCTTTCCTCCATCCTGTGCCCCTTTCGCGTTAGAATCTTACAGGGAGCCTGGTGGGGGCCCAGCTCCTTGCAGCAGAGGAAAGTGGGCATTCGCTTCCTTATGGGCACAGCTGACTCTCGAGGCTCTGGTGTTCGACCCCAAAGCCCTGGCTCCACACTCACCAGGCAGCACTTAGACCCCAGCCAACCTCAGCTGCTAGGAGGCCCCTTGTCTTCCTGGGACCTTGTCTGGGCGGCACCCGTCAAACCCCACGGCCCTTCCAGACCCAACTGAAACTCTACTGCATTTCAGAAACAAGTGATAGCGTCTTCAGCCTCCATTCTTCCATCGTCGTCGTGTTTTAGTGCTCAGATGAAACCCTGCATTCTGGAAGTTTCCATGGCTTACTCTGCCTGAGCACAGGAGCTCACTGGGGCTTGTTCCAGGAAAGGCATGGAGCACGGTGCCTGGTACAGAGCTGCATCCAGAACCTTTAAGTTGCCGTGCAGAGGCCATGGAGTCGCACACCCCAGCTTGGCGGTGGGGCTTGTCTGCAAACTGAGCTTTACCCCTTTAAGAAGAGGCAGGTTTTTCTGTTTCCTGGCTCACCCCACCCCTCCTGCCCAGCATCTGAAACCTGATCTAATCCCTTTGCACGCGGGTAATTTATTGGTCTATTGGGCTTTTCTTGGTGGCAAATTGCATTGTCTTTATTCCTGGGTTCAGGCTGTGGAGCGGCTCACCGCATTCCTAAGACTCCTTTCTCAGGGCCCGTCCCTCACACCCCCTCTGCGCGAAGCCAAATACGTTTTATTGGGCCTCTTTGTCATGCAAACAAGGTGGTAATAATCAGGCTATTATTCTGAAAGATTGGGCTTGATTAGCAGTTCAAAGGAGGTCTCTGAAAGCAGCTAATGCCGCTCTGGTGAGCTCTAGTGGGTAAATATTTTCATCCCGCCTGGGATGGTGCAGCTGCTACTCCAGGCTCCCTGCCTCCCTCTTTCTGTTTCTCAGAGGTGCTGGGTTGCTATCAGGGACGGTCATTAAGCCAGAAAAGCTGTGTGGCTGTGATTTCTCTCTCTGCTGTGCCTCAGTTCACAAGGGAGGTAGCCTGGAGCCCACCTCCCCCAAATGCAAAATGTTTACATCTGTGGGGTGCTGCTGAGGGAGCAGTGTGGAAGCCAAGGATTCCGGGACAAACACGAGGGGCTCCTGCTCTCAGGGAACTCGAGGGCAGGAGGTGGCACTTGAGCTGGGGTATCATGGGTGATGCAGACAGTTCAGCCAGGCCCACAGAGCGGCTGGAGGGTGAGGCCAAGGATGATGACACGGGAGAGCCAAGGGGCTGTCTTCGATTGCAGGGTGGCAGCGTCCGAGCCTTTTCTGTGTGGCTCTACAAGATGGATTGAGGTCCCATGCAGGTCCCTGGGAGGGAGGGGTGGGCCCACAGCTGGAGCATCCCAGAGCAGGGGACCAGCCCTGCGCTGGCTGAGCTCAGTGGCAGTGGAAGCTGGATGTCCACCACACCACGCTACAGGGAGATTTCCTACCTGAGGGGTTGGCTGGAGGTAGAAACCAGTGACCTTTGGCTCTGGGTTTTAAAACTCCTACGGCGCACCTTGAGATGGCAACACAGAGGCTGGTCACAAAGTGATCATTAGGGCTTTTGATAGAGTCCATTGCACAGAGGACAGAGAGCGCTGGCCTTCGTTGCATGAGTCAGGAGCAAACAGGTCGGATGGTTGCCCAGGGTTCCCTCCACCCAGTGAGTCTGGGAGACCCAAGTGTAGGCATCGCCTGCACCGTCCTCTTTCCCCAGGCCAGACACCTCTCTGCAGCCTCTGGGTTCTCCCGTTTGTCCCCCTGTAGCTAATTCTGAAAGTGCTGTCCCAAGAGGCCTGGGTCGAAACAAAAGATGCATAATGGGCTTCAAAGGAGCGTCAGTCGCTGTGCAGTGCCTTTGTGCTTTTCTGGGCCTCTGCAGTACAGCCCTGGGTATGAGAGCTAGCAGAGGCCCCAAGCACCGTCCCTGCCAGAGGACATAGTGGCCAAGCTGGAAATCTTATTTCCAGTCAGTTTCTTTAATTCCCTGGCTCCGACCTCATTGGCTGTCTTGGATCCGTCCAGAGGTGGCCGAAGGGCCAGGAGGGGCTGCCTTGCTGTCTGCGGCCACGTCTCTGCAAGGGGCTCGCGCCGGTTGCCATAGGACCTGTGTCAAACTCTCACATTCTCCTCTCCTTGCTTCTTGGACACTCAGATCAGAAAAGGTCAAGGTTTACTGCCCAGGATTCAGGTCTCATGGTTTTTTATTAGAGACACTGAACACAAAAATCAGCGCCCTGGGGTCTCTTTGGCAGGTGCCGCCTCGGCTGAGAGCTCTCTCTTTTGATGCCAGGCCAGGTTACATTCCGCTCCCTGACCTGGGAGGCCCTCAGCCTGTGATTTAATGGGGCGGACATGGGGAGGCAGGATGGCTCCCAAGGGGTCCAGGGCCCCTCGTCACACCATCATGGTGACTGTCCAGCCCTGGCATCCCTTAGGCCCTTCCCCAAGACTACGAGGAAAGGACGGCCCCATGCATGTCCCCTTGAGGCACTCGGGCCCTGAAGAGCTACGTCCACACCTGGAGAGGTGACAGAAGGGAACAGCAGCCATCAATTACAGTCCAGCCTGTCTCTCTCAGTGGCCTCTTGCAAGCCAGCCCCCACCCTGATCTACGGTGTCTCCACCTAGAATGGTGCATGGGCTTCCTCTTCAACGTGTGAGAAGACGTGCAAGGGCTGAAGCTTTTAAGCAGCTGGGGACGACCCCTGGGAAGTCAGATGTGTTGAAGCCATGGTACTCAGGCATGGTCATTTGTAGCCATCACGAGGGTCTCAAAGCTTGTGAGGGGCTTTTTTTTTTGTTTTAAACCACGCATTGTGCAAATCCAGAGTTACCACCTTCACTTGCTTCCTAGCTTGCTCTCCTGAGCAGGAGAGAGAGAGCGGGAAGCTCAGTGGATGAGGTGAGCGGAACCAGGCCCTCTGTGACAAGGGCTGATCGAGTATCGTACTAGTCAACACTCATTGAGCTTCAGCTGCATGCTGGTGCCTTTCTGCGTCCTCTCACCCTTTCAGCAACCTCACACGGTAGCTACTGGTACCCATTTTCCAGACAAGTACAGTGAGACACAGAACTAAGTTAAGTAGTTTGCACAAGGTCACACAGTAGCAGAGCTTGGAACACGCTCATTCCCTGCCAGATTTCTTCCACTGTTACCAAATTCTTAGGGGGTGGCTGTGAATGTGTTAACAGATGTCAGAGGCCCGACTGCCCCCGAAACACTGACCACTCCCCTCCACAGGCTGGGAGCTGTGGGAGGGCTGCCCCAGCCCCTGCAGCTTGTGGGAATGCATGCCTGGCCTCATGGGGTTGTTACGGGCTTTGCGGAAGAATCTGGACAGCTGAGAGCCTGCACTTCATTACTACCTTCGGGTTTGTTTTTTCCTCCAACTGTGTGGGTGCTGCTGCCTCAGATAGGGTGTTCTTGGGTGTGCGCCCCCCCTGATGACACATCCCTTCCTTTCTCTTCAGTCACCTCCCCGTGCAAGATCCTCAAGTGCAACTCTGAGTTCTGGAGCGCCACGGCAGGCAGCCACTCCCCGGCCTCAGACGACGCCCCTGAGTTCTGCGCCGCCCTGCGCACCTACGCACTGTGCACACGGCGCACGGCCCGCACCTGCCGGGGCGACCTGGCCTACCACTCGGCGGTCCATGGCATAGAAGACCTCATGAGCCAGCACAACTGCTCCAAGGATGGCCCCACGTCGCAGCCGCGCCTGCGCACACTCCCGCCGCCGGGGGACAGCCAGGAGCGCTCCGACAGCCCGGAGATCTGCCACTATGAGAAGAGCTTCCACAAGCACGCAGCTGCCCCCAACTACACGCACTGCGGTCTCTTTGGGGACCCGCACCTCAGGACTTTCACAGACCGCTTCCAGACCTGCAAGGTGCAGGGCGCCTGGCCACTCATCGACAACAATTACCTGAACGTCCAGGTGACCAACACCCCTGTGCTGCCTGGGTCTGCTGCCACGGCCACCAGCAAGGTGAGGGTGTGGGGCTGTGGCGGCCTGCGGGGTCCCCTCGCCCAGGCCCTGCTGTTGGGTGGCCCCAACCTGGCCTTCTACCCACCCAGGTGCCTCCTGCGCCCAACCGTGTTCTCATCTCAGTAAATGAGCGGGTTATTTAGAAAGGAAGGAGAGATTTTTAACGTTGCCTAGAGGGCGGTGCTCCTCAAACTGCTGCACACCTGCACTGTGGGTTTGTGAAATCGGCTGTCAGGATGGGGAGGTATCAGAAACCATATATGTATATGGTTTATGGAGTCAGGCAGGGCAGAGCAGGGTAGTGGAAGCTGGCATACCTAGAAGGCAGTTTATGAGTGCACTGTACCTGGTTAGGGCGAATGAGGAAACCTCGTTTCTGTCGTGTGCGTGTGCGCACCTGTGGCCCAGTCCACCCCAGGTTCACCTCCCATGACCTCACGTGCACTCAGCCAGAAGGAGGCGAGTGGACTCTCTAGAGTCCAGGTTCTGGGGCACATTTTCCCCCTTAGGCCCTGGCCCACCGGAGCCCCTGGGGTTTCCAGGCTGGCTGTGGGTCTGGGAGCAGCCTGCTGCCAGGGCACCAAACTGGCCCACAAGGGTGTTTCTGTTCCTTCCCATCCCTCCCTGCCCCAGAGGACAGCGAGGTGACCTGGCAGCCAGGAGTTTCCCCACCACTTCCCTCTGTGCTGGTGGCCCTTGCATGCCCACAGAGGGTCTCCTTCTTAGACCAGCTGCTGGGTAGGAAACAAGCGGGTCTTCACCCTATGGACGTACGTACAGGCTCTTAGTGCCAGGCCTTGCGGCCTAGTGACAGCAGGAATGTGGCCTGCTTTCTCTTTGTTCTGTCCCACTCCTAGCCCTCCACAGACTGAGGGGGCCCATGTCAAGAACCCCCTTGGCATTCTCTGCAGCCCCTTCACCTACCCACCTCCCACCCTAGATCAAGATAAATGAATACTGGGAGCCTGGGGCTGCAGCTTCTAAATCCAGCAGCAAACACACTCTGGAAGGGCACCCCACCTTCGTGTCCCATGCCAGCAGGGGCATGTGGGAAGGGACCTGCCCCTCCTGACCCAGTGAAGTATAAGCACCAAATGTGATAACAGCCAGGGGAGGAATTGTGATTAGTGACCAGCCAGGCTGGGCTTCTGCCCCTAGTGACTGGGGTGTGGGGGGAGGACACAGTGGAGCGAGAGCCATTAGGCCACAAAGGACTGGAGCCTGCAGTCTGGGGCAGTGTGGGCTTAGAGCCCCTGGGCCCCGCCCTCATCTCTCTGCTGACAAGCAATGGGGCACTGAGCCCAGCATTGCTGTCCAAAACCCAGATGAATTAACCACTCATTCTTATGCTCCATTCTCTCACTTGGCTGCATTTTTCCAGTGCCTACTCTGCTGCAGGCTCGCTGCTGGGAACTGCAGCTGCAGGCCAGCCCCAGCAGTCCAGTTCCCAGAAGGCACTGGGGCCCTGAAGCAGAGCGGGACCCACCCAGCCCCTCTGCTGCGGCACAGACCCACCTTGATTTTGCAACGGCTTTCTGCTCTGTCCCCATCAGCCAGGAGGCGGCATGTGGCCCTGCTAGAGGCCCAGCAATGACAGGATCACCACCTGTGCCACCCAGGCAGACCATGGTGCTGGGGTGAGAGGTGTCATGGCTGTTTTCCAGGGCCCAGGGCCTGCCCCACCTGCTCCCGTAGGCCCTGATGAAGAGGGGTTTGTGTGGGTCCGTTCGTTGAGTCAGCAGACACCTACTGGACATCTCTTCTGTGTCACCCTCTGTGCCAGGGTTGGCCTGCCACCCAAAGCTTTCAGGCTAATAATGGAAAACAGACCAGTGGACGGTGCCGGTGCTGAGGATGCTGATGGCTCTGCCCAGATCACCGGAGGCGGCCTCCTGCAAGTCCTGGCACTGAGCCCACCCCCCAGGATGGGCATGGGTGACTGCAGAGCCAGGCTTAGCATGGGTGCAGCCTGGAACCCCCAGGGAAGGAGGAGGAGCTGGGGTCTTTTATCTCTGAGCGGATGCTGCCTGGGCTTTTTCAGGAACCCCCTACTCACTTGCCCCCTCTCCCCCCCAGCCTGCCCTCGGCACACACATTGCCTCATTTCCCACAGTAATGCCCTCATCCTGCCCAGCCCGTCCTATTCTTCTTGTGGAAGACCGAGATCTGGTCTGCCAGCTTAGCCAGCCTCCCACCCCATGGGACTGCCTGCCGCACCTGTCTCCTTCCAGCGGTGCTGGCAGCACCCCACGCTGCAGGTGAGGGGGCAGGCCCAGGGAGCAGAGGGGGGCACTCTGGCCTCTGCCCCCCTTCCCCTCTCCCCGTTGCCGGTCCTCCGTTGTCATGTGCTGCATAATTCACCTCATCCGCTCGGTCTGTGACCCCTGCCACCCCACGCCCGAGTGAGCTCTATGAGGACTGGAGTCTTGTACTGTTTTGTTCCCTGTGTGGATGCAGCCCCTAGTACCAGGCCTAGCGTGTTGTTGGCGCTCCATGAACAGCTGTGGTTGGAGCCCGGGCTCTGCCCCATGCCCACGCAGTGGGGAGGGCCCAGGCCCCTCTGGGAAGGGAAGGGGGGCAGCAGAGGCAGGAGTGGCAGCCCCGCCCATGGCCCTGTTGGCAGGGAGCCGCCCGGCTTTCGACAGGCCCCCTTCATGCTGTTACTTGTGGTTGAGTCCCTGGTACCGGTGCCAAGAAGAGTCAAGCCGCCTGTCAGCCTTCCAGGAGACTGTCTCCACGAGAGATGGCAGTTGGAGCAAAACCAGCCTTTCCTGTTCCAGGGAGACGGATGGCACTTGGAGAGCAGCCGCCCCCCAGTGCCCCCCACACCCCACACACACGGTGTCTGTGCACCAGGCAGGGATACCAGAGTCCCTCACCCTGCACCCCCTCCTCCAGTGACAGGACCACCCACTGCCCAGACCACCCTGGCTGGCCCACCTCCCGGCCCGCCCTGTAGGCAGCCTCCACATCAGGGCAGGATCCTGGATAGAGAGAAGGAAGCAGCAGGAGGTGGAACCATATGAAGTCGCCATTTTTTATGAGCCAGGGATGGTAGAGAGCGGCAGTTTCAAATGGTTCTATGCAGAGGGCTCTAAGCAGGATGGAGAGGCTACTTAGAACCCTCTGCATAAAGCCACCTTTACCATCCCACAGAGCACCAGCATGTCCCTGTGCCCCATGTAGACAGCAGAGCTGCAGGTGCCCTTGGTCCAGGGGGCAGAGGCACCAAGTGAGCCAGGGGGCAGGAACAGGAGAGGCTGCAAGTTGTTTCTCCCCGTTTTGCTTGTCTCCAGCCCATGCAGTCATCCTAGTTAGGATTATGGAAGAAAGAAGCCAGACACTTCTGCAGGGTGATGGGTGTAGGGGATTCACACTCACACCCTGGGCTGTTCATCTCCTCTCCTTCTCCCAGGCCTCCCATACTCTGGGCTTGGGGCCTCAAAAGCCCAGGGACTGGGAACAGAGACCGGTCCCAGCTCTGCTGTTTGCTGGCTGTGTGACCTTGGGCAAGTCTCTTTACTGAGTTTCCTTGTCTGTAAATAGGAGCTAATGTCACCCTCCCCTGCAGTGCCACACAGGACTAGGACTAATAAATGTGGTGCCCAGGACACTGATGCAGTGAGTGTGCCTGTGTCCTTGGTCCTCAGGAGGTCAGTAACTAACATGACCCATCAGGGGCTGGGCCCAGCCCCACCCCCTGCTGTGGACACCAAGTGCAAATGGGCCTCCCAGCTTCATCCCTGGCCAGAGTTTCGCATTCAGCCTGGAGACTCCATCATCTTTGTGTGAGTCTGCACTGTTGTCCTCTCCTTCTGCCTCCAAGGCCTGCCTGTGTGGCTTCTGCCCCCTCATTCTTTCTTCCAGCCATCAGTGTCTTCTCTTCCACCTACTATTATGTCCAGGCCGTGGCTTGCAGTCCTTTTTCAGGAATTCTGCTGGAGGCCCACTGCACTGTGAGAGACGGTGTGAGGCAGTTGTGCACTATATTAGTTTCATATCGTTGCTGTAACAAATACCACAAACCAGCAGTTCAAACAGACAGACCGTTGTTCTCTTAGGGTTCAGGAGACGAGAAGTCTGTTACGCGTCTTACCGGGCTAACGTCAAGGTATCAGCAGGGCAGGTCCTTCCGGAGACTCCAGGGGACAATTTGTTCATTGTCTCTTCCAGCCTCTGGTGGCTGCCAGCACACCTCCGCTTGTGGCCACATCACTTACTCAAGTCTCTGTCACTGGAAACAGCCTTCTTTTCTTTGGTCAAATCTCCTCTGCTTCCATCTTGTAAGGATGCTTGTGATTGCGTTTAGGGCCCAACCCAAGTAATCCAGCATCATTTCTCCACCCCGGACCCTTCATCTGATGCCCTCTGCAGCGCCATGTGCCGTGCCTGGTCACACTCACAGGTTACAGGGATGGAGGCCCTTATCTTGGGGGCCTTGTTGTACAGCCTATTACAGTGTGTAAGGGCCTTTCACTTTTAATTAACACTGCTTTTCTTTTTATGGCTCACTCTTCTATATAGTAAATGAGCTGGTTTTTTATTTAGTGTAATGAGACAAAGTTCCCATTATAAATCAGTTTGGGTTTGTGGGGAGTAAAAACTAGTTGTTTTAAAGAAAAATATTAAGTGCCTAATAGGGCAGGGACAGTCTGAGGCACCCTGGGGCTTCTCCATGCCTCCGTGGAGCACTGTGAGCCTGGGACTGGGCCCTCTTCCCGCAGTTGTCCACTCCATCTAACCCCACTCTCTGCCTGCTTCCCTGCAGCTCACCATCATCTTCAAAAACTTCCAGGAATGCGTGGACCAGAAGGTGTACCAGGCTGAGATGGACGAGCTCCCAGCTGCCTTTGCCGACGGTTCCAAGAACGGTGGGGACAAACATGGGGCCAACAGCCTCAAGATCACAGAGAAGGTATCGGGCCAGCACGTAGAGATCCAGGCCAAGTACATCGGCACCACCATCGTGGTTCGCCAGGTGGGCCGCTACCTGACTTTCGCGGTCCGCATGCCAGAGGAGGTGGTCAATGCCGTGGAAGACCGGGACAGCCAGGGCCTCTACCTCTGCCTGCGGGGCTGCCCCCTCAACCAGCAGATCGACTTCCAGGCCTTCCATGCCCATGAGGGTCCAGGTGTCCACAGGCCTCAGACTGCCAGCCCCGCCCCTGCTGCTCCCGACACCTTCCCATACGAGACGGCCGTGGCCAAGTGCAAAGAGAGGCTGCCCGTGGAGGACCTCTACTACCAGGCCTGTGTCTTTGACCTGCTCACCACGGGGGACGTGAACTTCACGCTAGCTGCCTACTATGCCTTGGAGGACGTCAAGATGCTCCACTCCAACAAGGACAAGCTGCACCTATACGAGAGGACACGGGAGCCACCCAGCCGGGCGGCCACTGCAGGGCTGTCTCTAGCCCCTCAGCTCCTCCTGGGCAGCCTTCTGCTCCTCGCCCTGCTCCCTGTGTTCCTGGAGGCCCTCGCTGCATAGGATGGAGAGTCACACTGCCTGTCACCAAGCCAGCCTGCAGCTGCAGGAGGGTCGGCTGCCTCCCAGTGGCCCCTCAGTCTCTGCAGGGGCCAGAAGCGAAGGCAGTGGCTGGCCATTGAGCTGTGGGATGGTTACCTCAGAGCTGCCTTGGGCTGTCTGCTGGCAAGGGCTGGGGGCGCGGGGCGGCCCCTCACCCTCCCAGGGCCTTGGACAAGGTGGTGGTGACTGACTGGTGCTGTGCCGTCTGTGATAGTAGAGCTGTGTGAGGGGGAGAGCTGCTCCCCCCTGCCCACCCTGCAGTGTGAATGTGCAAAACCGAGCCCCTTGGGCTGGAGCCCCCGCCCCACCAGAGACACTGGGAAAGGTCAGAGTCAGCTCCTCCTGCCCCCCTGCAATGCACTGAACGGCCCGGCCTACTGCTGCACGCGCCCACCCGCCGTACGCACACACTCTTCCACGAGCATACTCGCACACACTGAGCTGGCAGGGCTGGGGCACCCTCAAGGCTGGACCCCCAGGCAGGGCCTTCTTTCCCGTGGGGCCTTAGGGCACCCAGATCCCTGCCTCAAGAGCCCCCAGCTGGGGACAGTGCGTGTTAGCACTTATTTGGAGCGACACCACTCGTGGGCTCGATACCCTTCTCTGGCCCCTCCTCCTCATTGTGCTTAGAAAGTCAAGTTCAGTTTCTAAATGTCTAAACAGAGAACTACCCTTTGATTTCTGTTCCTTCCTCTCCAGCAGATAGTAAGGCCCCCTGGGCAGGGGGGCTTGGGCCAGGGCATGGGCGGGAGACCAGCGGATAGGGCCAGCTGGCCTGCCCTCATCCTCTGCTCTCCCCAGCTGCTCCCCAGAGCCCTGCTCCCCACCCCGTCCACACAGGCCTGTGTCTGGGGAGAGGAGCAGCCTTGGCAGGGTTTCCCCCATTGGGTCCCTTCCCTTGAGCCTGGGGCCACACAGCCAGGAGAGACCCGCTGCCGGGAGCCCCGGCTGTCCATCCAAGGAGCCCTGGACCAGCCCTGCCTCTGCTGCTGCCCCAGAGAACTGCAGGGACCAGCCTGGGCTCCACCCCCAGAGGGCCATCTCCCCAGAAGGCCCGAAGCCCCTCACTGTCCCCACCTGCCCGCCGGCACCGATTTGGCCCTTCTGCTGTTCCCCAGGGACCTCTCATATACACTGGCCTCCCCCTCCAAGAGGTCCCCTCTCCGCCAAACCTGGGCAGGCGGGTGGGAGGGGCGAGGCCCCTACTGTGTTTTGGACAGCCCCTATGTTGGAAGGAAAAAGTGAAGCACTTTATTTTGGTTGTGTTTGCTCACATTCTGCTTGGTAGTGGGGACCCCTCACTGCGTCCTTGTGTCTGTGACCTGTGTGGAGTGTCACCGCCTGTACATACTGTAAATTATTTATTAATGGCTAAATGCAAGTAAAGTTTGGGGTTTTGTTTTGTTACTTTCCTTTGGGCTAACGTGTTGGAGTTTGTTTTCGGAACGGACTGGTTCCTTTGGGTGCTGGTGAGATGACCAGTGGTGGGCGTCCCCTTGCCGCACCCAGACAGTGTATTTGGGGAGGGAGCCAGCATGTGTGTGTGCACGTGCTGTACGCATGTGCAGATGACGGAGCAACTTCACCACCAAAGCCCCTGCTTCTCTAAAATTACTTTCTATCTTTACGATGTGCTGTGTTTGGGGCTGGTTCCCTGGCTGTGGTGGGGGTGGAACAAACAGAGTCTCAAGGACACATGGGAACATTGCAGAAGGACGTAAGGTGCCCTTTGGGGTGAGGGTGCGTGTGCTGGCCTGAAACCCAGGGTGACTCCATCTCGGTGGCCAGTCTGGAGCCGCACACCTGGAACTGTTGCTGCTCCCCTCCCCCAGGGTTCTTCTGTCACACGCAGCCTGGTGGAAGAGTGACGGATCCACAGAGCCGGGGGCCACCCACATATGTGAATCTGGGAGAAGGACCGAGGCTGACTTGAGGTCAGGTTCACTGCTGTCAGCATTGCGTCGTGTCAAGCTACCCAATGTGCCAAAAAGAAATGCATGCCCATTTTACAGGTGAAGAAATGGATACTTGAATGTGAGTTGCCTTGCCAGGGATTCCTTAGCAAGGACCCGGGCCAACTAGGTCCATTCCTGCTCTTGGCACTACGTGCCGTGTGGCAAAGCAGCAGCAGAGTTGAGCCAGGCTACATTCCAGTTCCTCCCCTTTTCTAGCTGTGTGACCTTGGGCAAGTCACTTAACCTCCCTGAGCCTCCATTCCCACCTCTGTAAAATGAGGGGTGCATATCACATCAGGCTCTTGGAGATTGAGTTAACTCTTGTACAGTACTTCGGCCGAGGGTTGGCACACAGGGAGTGTCCTGTGTCGATGGTATTCCTCCAAAGACAAGAGGGGTTGAGTCAGATGGTGGGTGGGAAGAGAAGGGAGAGGGCCACGCAGCAGAGCCTAGAAGCTTGGGAGGGATGTGAACTGAAAGGCTAGCAAGGGAGGGGAGGAGTCCAGAGTGAGCACGTCCACCAGTCCCAACCTGGCAGAGAAAGGCTCAAAGTAGGGAGAACTTTCTAGACTACAACTCTTACACTTCCAGAGAGAACCTGGGGAGTCTGGGCTTTGAAAGTGACACAGCCGGGCTGGACCCAGCTTACCCTCGAGTCTTAGACCCAGTTGCCCAAACTGTCAGTCCCAAGGGGCCTCTCCCTCCCAGTAGAAACCGGGATGAAGCCACTGACGGCGGGGGGGGGGGGGGGGGGGGGGGGGGGGCGGTGCACCGTCGAGGTGGCAGAGCTGCAGGTGCTCAGTCAGCACAGAAGAACTGACCACTGAGAAGTCAGGGCACACGGGCATTTTTAAAAAACCTTGTTCACCATCAGATGAAAATGCTACATTACTTGCCAGAAATATCCTTGGTTTGGAATTTGTTCAGGACCCTCCATTCAGGATGGAGTTCTTTTCCAAGTCCCTTGCTACCAGCTGCCCTCCTGAACATGGAAATTTGTCATGTGAATGTGGAACACAGTCTTGTGCTAAATGGTTCCCAATAAGCGGCTGTGTCGCACACGGCGGGCTGGGTGGGAGCAGGTCTCCCATGCCAGCTTCCTTGCAGCCAGTCAGCCTGCGGTGAGCACATTTGCAGATGGAGGTGCAGCCCCTCTAGCCCGTCTCACTGATGTGCGGCAGGAATCTTGCCTGTGTTGGTTGGTGGAGAACCAGAATGGGTAAGAAGACAGGAGAGAAACAGCTACTAAAAATGAATGAATGAGGGTGGCTTATAAGGGGGTAAACTCTGGGATGAAAAGAATGAGCAGGACACGTGGCCGGAGTGGGTCTCCTCCGAGCCATGGCAGGGAGCAGCGGGGAGCAAGGGGTGGTCCTGGGCAGCAGGCCGACTTGGCATCCAAACTGGCTCTGCCCGTCGCTCGCTGTGTGGTCCGCCTTGGGTTTTCTGAGCCTTAGATTCCTTATTTGTAAAATGGGATTATGAGTACCTACCTCCCAAGGTCATTATAGAAACCCAATGAGCTAACGCTCATAAACTGCCTGGCACCTGGGCCCTGGTGCAGGGCAGGGCCCACCGAAAACGGCGGTCACTCCCCGCTACAGTTGTGTGCGTGCATCTGTTCTTGGACAGTTAAGTAAAAGGTCCTGAGACAGATGCACCCTGCGTGGGGGGAGGGTGGGAGAAGCTTTCATCTCCGGTGGCGTCGGCGGGAACCTCTCACTCATTTGCGTGAATTTGGGGAGCCAGACGTGCAGAGAGCTGAGGGGAACATTCTACACAGAGAAAAGGGTGAATCAGGGACCTGGCACAGCGACAGCAGGAAGTGATGGACTGGACAGCGGTGAGTGGACACACCAGGGTCCTCGGTGATGCCACAGAGAGGCCCGAGCCCAGCAGGCCTTGCCAGCCAGGGCACTACTTAGCATTTCTATTCCAGCTTCCCCGTAAGAAGCCATTCGCAGGTTTTGAGCATGGGAGCAATTGTGCCTGACTTGGGTTTTGAAGGACCCGGTCCAACTGCTCTAGAAAGCTAAGGGCAGGACCGTCGGGAGAGAAAGAGGAAGTCAAGGGCTGTGACACCAAGTCTGACAGAAGTGGGGGGTGGTGGCCGTGCGGCAGATGACATGATGGTTGGTTCTGGGGTTAAGGTGATGGCGGAGTGGACAGGGTCTGGGGAGTGAGAACTTGAGAAGGGACTGATGTCCCACTGCAGGGGTGCTCAGGAAGACCGATGCCAGGAATGACAACAGGAAGGTGCCTCAGTCTGCTGGGGAGACAGTTGTGACAACGTGGGGGCAGCAGATCACCTCTGGTCACAGGGAAGGGGCAGTCAGGAATGGGAACCAGACAGCAGGATCCAGTGCAGCTGCTCAGAGGAAACTAAGCGTGAACTGAGTTCTGACGATGAACAAGGTTTGGCAGATGACAAAGGTCTGGCAGGAGGTGACAGAGGAGTAGGAAGGAGGCAGCAGCCCAGGGACAGCACTCTGGCTCAAGGACCCGAGGTAGCAAGAGCAGTGAGCTGGCTGCAGTCAGGACTCTCAGAGACACAGCAGTTCACAGTGGCCAGCAGGGGCAGCTCACGGGGGCCCTGGGGCCCAGACCAGGAAGCTTGGAGTTAGGGTGAGTTATGGGGAGCAGCGGAGTGACATCTGGGCCTTGCGGCTCAGGGTGCTCCCTCTGGCTGCCACATGAGTGGAGGGAGGGGCCACTGGACCCAGAAGGAGCAGAAGCCTGTGTATCCCTGGCTGAGGTGATGGTATGGCAGGGGCTGCCCTTCAGCCCAGCAGGGGACACAGAACCCAGCTGCCAGGCTGGCTGGTAGCAGTACACCTCTACTGGTTCCAGTCCCTAACACGTCCCACGAGCCTCATCTGTAGGTTCTGCAGCCACGCAGGACCGCTGAGCACAAAGGAATGAGGGCTGAGCCTTCGCAGGGTCACTGGGTTGGAGTGCTGGGGCCAGGCAGGCCATTTGTGGGAATCTGCCACCCTCTGCCGGACAGTTCTAGAACCACATGCACTCAGGCCCCACCTGGGGTGGCTGTTGTGATCTCCAGCCCAGGATGCCCCCGACACTGTTCTCCTGACAATGATGGGTGCCCAGCCCACCATGTGTCACCTCAGTGGTCTCACTCACCCACCACAGCCTCACAAGGAGCTCTCTGAACCACAGCTCTGGAGACACAGGAGGCCGACAGGTTCACACCCAGGTCCACCTCACCCCCAGACAGCCCCTCCCTATCCCTCCAACAATCACCCAGGCTGCACACATCTCACCTGACATTTCAGCCCCTTGTTTGCTTGTCTGGAGTCTGCGTCCATCCCTTGGCTAAGAGGGCAGGGGCTCACCCTGGGAGCTCTTTGAAGGTTCCGGATGGACCTCCCTCCTGCGGTTGAACCCCCCCCCCCCCCCCCCCCCNCCCCCCCCCCCCCCAGAGCAAGCCTGTTCCTGGGGCCCTAGGGCTCCGATGGGTCTCTCTGGCTCTGGGCTGAGGGCTGCAGGGGCACAATGCTACTAAGCAAGCTGGCCTTCCAGGCCACCACGCCCAGTCCCCAGCCCACTTCAGCCCCGGACTGAGGAGCAGTAGCCCCTAGGGTGTAGAAACCTTTTATGTTTGAGCTCTCAACTTAAAAACCACAGTAACACTGGAAGCTGCCTCCTTTGCAAAGGACAAGGCCAACTGCCTAACCACACACAGGGAAGGACTGAAAGAGGACTTTCCTGCCCAGTCCCTTCAGGACTTCCAAAGGCCACCGCAGTGCCTGTGGTCATCAAGAACTGAACTTTGTTAACAACAGCTCCCTCTTAGAGATACCACGTGCGGACCCTCCCTGGGCAGCTGGCCCTGAGCAGTTGATGGCATTGTCTTTGAGATGAGCAGCCCGTAAGTCCCGGACTTGTCCATGTTCCCACACCAAGCCAGGTCACATGGCCACAGAGCCGCGCAGGAAATCCTGGTGTCTGGCCTAGCACGAGGTCCACCAGCTGCCCAGGTTTCTATGGGATAAAGAAGGCTGGTCCAGGGCTTGGCTAGGACAAACTGGCCGGGCTCCTTTAAGAGCCACACATTGGAACCCGAAGCCCAGACCGGTCTGGCAAACTGCAGTGCCTTGTGTTTCAATAAGTGACCTTTATGTTGGCACTAATTGAGGACTTGCCTTGATGACAGACATGCTCGGCCCGCCAAGCAGGAGGGAGGGGGCCTGGGCTTGCTGCTTCCAGTAAAAGGCAGGCGTTTTGGCAGGAGGCGGTTGGGAAGCTTCGTTGCTATTGTAAATCGTAATAAGCTGATTATTGCAGCACTTGTTCTTAAAGTTTCCCCACGTCGTTCCAGCTGAGTTATGAATTACAAACGGCTATGAGTTTATCGGCAAGAAGAATCCTCAACTCTTCTTTCAGTCTCTGACTTAACAGAACTATGTGTGGTAAAAACCCCAGGCTCTCCTCTGAGCACGGGCGGGCCCGACTGGGCAAGGGCCCTGCAGCCAGGTCATACCGAGAATTAAGGGCGTCACACAACTCAGTTTGGTTTCAGAGTCCCTGAAGTACCACAAAAACCCCTCGGGCCTGGAGAAAAAGTACCAGAAAAACCCCAGCAGACCTCTGCAGCTGCTGCTGCTGCACGGATGGTCTCTCCGTCCGAGGCCTTGGGGCACCCTCTCTCCGTCTGGGCCTCGCCGGAGCTGGGCCTGCCCCTGTGCCAAATTGCTAGAGTTAACATTTGTGTCAGTGTTTCCATTATAAAATGCTTTTTTCCCCCTTCAAGAATATGTAACCCAACTGTTAAATTACCCTCAAGGCCGCAGGCTGGCAGACACTGTGTTTTTATTTCCTAAGGAGGGTGGGGGCTGCAGGACCCGATGCAGAGGGCACAGGTCTTCAAAAACACCTTCCGGGACACCTGCAGCCCCGCCAGGCCATCTCACCAGGTGCGGGGACACAGGCTGTGGACTAAAGCTGACCCGGGGACTGCTAACCTCAGCAATGGCTGCTCAGGGAAACCCTTCAATCCCTGCGGTGTGAGGTCCTGGACCCAACTGGCGCTGCGGAGGGAAAAGTCCCCCACTTTAAGGGCTCCATCTCACCACCTGTCAAACGGTCCCAATGACCCAGAGACCCAGGGAGGGGAGACGAGGTGAGGCCAGTCAGTCCATGCCGAAGCAACGCAACGTGTTCGCCCGATTCTACAAATCCTTAGTAACACTTTTTAATATACAAGAATCAAAAGTACAGCAGTTTTACAATGTAGGAAAATTTAATACATACTATATAAACAACATTATTTACATCAGAAATCACTAGGACAGTGGCATTTTTCACAAATATAAATTAATTACTGTTTAGTCAACAGATTTTAAAAGTCCACAACTTTACAATAAAGAAAAACCGTCTGCCCCTGAATGAGGGGGACGCAGACGGACTAAAGCAGCCTGGACCTTTGGCCTGGCTCTCCTCGCCCGGCACGGCAGCCCCCGGACAAGCCGGACGACCCCTGCGGCAGGCCCTGGGCCCCACTCCTGCTGACGAGTGCGTTTTGGTCTGTAGGATTTCAGGGTCCGTGTGGGTTCGTAGCTGAACTGCGTTTGCACGGCACGTTCTGATGCAGTGTTCAGTCGCCAGGGGACAATGGCTGCAGCATGATGTGATCAGTGTTCTGGTTTCCCGTGAAGGGCATAGGGAATGACTAGGAGGAGAGGGAGCCCGGGGCCCTCGGGGGGCTTTGCGGAGAGCCTGGCTGTTTCCAGCCATCTCTGAAAGATAGCCATGCTGGGTCTGGGGGGTCGCATGCCCTTTTCCAGGGTGACAGTAGCCGTGCCAATCCTTGTTTATACTTGGGTTTCGGGTGAGGCTAATTCCCCTCTCCCTCAATCCTGCCACTTCTGCCCCATTATGAAATCTTTTAAAGTTGGGCTCCATGGAAAACCCCATCTTCTGAGATTCCTGGGGCAACTTCTCCCATCCACAAATGAGAGAGTTTCCACCTGTGCAAATGTCTGTGTTTGATCTAAGCATCCAGTATTCACACTGAGGTCAGTGGGGAAACGCCTCCCTTCTCCAATGCACTCTCCAAACACACTTCAACTCCTACAATAGGTGCTTTTATGGGGATACTGCAATTTTATAATCAACTTAACACTGATCTGGCTGATACTGCCTTTTGCTCTATTATATGGCACTCGAGGTCCTGTATGCAAACAAAAGGAGGTTCTTTTTTTCCTCATGGTGAGACTTCTTTGGGATTAACTCACATCTCTTATCAACGAAAAGCCTTGATGAGTATTGAAATGCAGGGTCTCAGTTAACTCCTTCTGGCCTCTTCACAGTAAAGGAAACAGGGAGCCTCGGGGAGCCTCAAGGAGGGTGGGACCTGACTTCTCACAGAGGAAGACCCTGGGGCTCAGCCCCACCCAGATCTCCAGGATCCGGCAAGCCAACTTCACCTTCCTTCTTCCCGGGCAACTCAAACATGGGGTAGTGTCAGCATCGTCAGCAAGAAGCTGACCTTACAGTGGCCAAAGCAGAGACCCGATTTCCTACCTTCTCCCAAGGGGCAGTCACATGTCCCCAGTGGGTGACCCTAGCCAGGGCCTCCTATGCCATCCCTTAAGCTTTGCCTTAGGGTATGCGTGGTCCATGTGGAGGGTGAAGAACCCCAAGTCCATGGGGAGGTAAATAAAGAGGTGGTGAGCCCAGTGGACTCCCAGCCTGGGCCGTGAGGGCCTAGACCCTCTCTGGGACTCCGTGCTGGCTGGCCTTGGGGTGTTCTGTGCAGCGGGAAGCGGCAGCCACCAAAGCCGCATTTGCTTCCCCAGCGGGATGCAACCAGGAGGCTGTTGGTAAAGGCATCAATGGTGTTGCCTAAGACAACAGCAAGTGCGTGGTAATGATCTTATGAAGCACCCCCAGGTTGGTGCGGGGAGTTTAATGCCAAGTCTGCCCAGTGGAAGGCCTCCCCCAGCTCCAAGCCTGGATGCGGACAGGAACACTGCATGTTCAAGTCAATTACTCCAGCTCCATCCAGAGAGGCCTCTGGATGTGCTAACAACACTGGCCTAACAACAACATGTGCTCTCTGTAAAGTAAATGACGCAGAAGGCCCCAGGATCAGGACATGGAAGGAGCCCACTCAATGGACGTGACCACCTGGCCCCCAGTCCTGAACCACTCACTGTCAGCAGCTCAGTCACCTTGTCCTTGGATGCTTCCTATCGCGGGAAAAAAGTTTACCTTGGGTCTACATGTTAGTTGATGTCATTCTAAAAGAGACTGAGTTCAGTTCTAATGGCTACAATGGAGGCCTGTTCACCACAGGTAACTTCCTTTTCACCTGTCCACCCCCAATGAGTGTCAGGAAATAAGACTCTTGTCATCTTCTTTGAGCCTGTAAAGGGCACTAAACCGTCACCTGCAAACGCTGACCTAGCACAACACTGAACGATCCTCCCCACTTCCGGGCACTACCCTCCCACCTGGGGAACCTGCTCAGCCCAGCACCCCCAGCTCGGTGCCTTCTGGCACCATGCACGCCAGCAGGCTGCCTCTGCTCCCCCCTCCTCTCCAGACCCTGGAGTTTTACTGCTCGTCACAGGAATCAGAAACCCACCAGGGATTCCAGTTTCCAGCCACCCCCCCCCAACCCTGCCCACTCCCAACCAAGTCAGACCCCCGCTGACTTCTACCTGACTCGGCAGGACCCAACCAAGTCAGCCACACAGACCCAGCTCTCCCTGGCCCAGGAGGCCCATTCAGAAGGACACACCTTTGAAATGTACAGACAGTGTGGGAAAAATTAGTGTTTGTCAGGGAGGGCCATTGTGCAGCTGTTGTTCCCCTTTCTCCCCCCCGCCCCCACCCCCTGCAACATAGGTGTCACACAATGAGGCCCAAGGGTATCACTTTTCCCAAGAACACATTTGCGGGGTATACCTGCTCCCCCACTTCAAGTTCTATGATGAAAGACCCCACCCCACTCATCCCCACACCCCATCAGCAGCACTGTCACGTCACCGTGAACCAAATCTCGCCCTGTCCACCGTCCAGCAGGTCCCGGCAGCCTTCATGCACACGCTCCTTCCCTGACCACCACACCCAGGTCCCGGGCACAGTGACCCCGGCAACAAAACATTCATGACTGAGGTCCCTTCTTCCTTCACTGGGGAAGCACAGCCCGTGAGGCTGGGACACAAAAGTCACCTCTTCCTCCTAGCACCCTTTGAAGGAGGAGGCCAGAACCAGGCTGGAGCGGGACGGGGCGCCAGGGTGCAGGAGTGGTGCCCAAACCAAAGCTGGACCCAACCAAAGCCCCCCACTCCCGGAAGCGCCCCTCAGCCGGTAAGCTGACAGCAGCAGCATGTCCAGAAACGCCACTTACTGGTCCAGATAACTGGCTCCTGTGGGGTCAGACCAAAAACATCCAGGTGCTTAATGACTCGTGCTCTCCCACTTTCCGAGCTGTTCTTTATGTTTTCCGGACATTCCAGTTATAATCTGGGTTGTTTTTCTGTTCTAGTGACCTCTCCAAAGGAGACCTATGATCCAGGGGTGACTTGGAGTCGTGAGGGGACTTCTGAGAAGGAGGCGAGCGAGGATCCGAGACTGCAGGGTGCAGTGGGGGCAGGGGCTGTTTGTATTCCCCCAGTTTGTCTGTGTGGAAAGAGCGGTAATGGTCTGAGGGTCCCTGGCCGTGGTAGCCCATTGCAGGGCGGTGGTCAGACATTCGTCGGAAATCCTGCTGGTGGTAATTTTGCGGCCTGAACTCATCAGATCGCCGCCGCTTGGAGTCATGGTGGTGCCTGAAATGGAGATGCAAGGATGAGCAGGAAGGTCACGGCCACATTCCCACCCCTCCTCATTGTCCAGCGGTCCTCTCCTGTGCTCAAATTCAAGGGCACTTCCACAGGACTCAGCGCAAGTACTTACATTACTAGGAATCAAAACCAAAACAAAACGAAAATAATTACAAAGGGCTATTTTATACTTATTGGCAAAACACATCCTTTGAAATGGCGTAAGCCCCATCAAAGCTGCAATGAAACAAGCACACACTGGACTCACTGGTGCCTTTGGACGCGCACACTCCCTGCAGGGAAACTGGCAACATCCACACACTTTCCTATTCCTTGACCCAGCCCAGGAGAAAAAGAGCCACAAAAACTATCCTCTAACTTATTAGCAAGAGCAAAAGCCACAGTCAACCTAAATATTCAATAATAGGTGAAGGGTTAATTATTTTTAAAAAATGGCTCAGTGCAAAGAATGTTAAATTTTTTACTTAGGGTCACAGAGCTGCTTGTTGTTCTAGTAAAAGAGAACACATTAACGACAAGAAGACAATCCAATTCAAAACTGGGCAAAAGATTTAGTAAACATCTCTCCAAGAACGGTACACAAATGGCCACTAAGCATATGAAGAGATGCTCAACATCCTTAATGAACATTAATCACTAGAGAGAGATGAAAATCACACCACAATGAGATACCCCTTCACACTCACTAGGATGGCTATGTTAGCAAAACCAGGAAATTAGTGTTGGCAAAGACGTGGGAAAACTGCAACTCTCCTATGTTGCTGGTAGGAATTTAACACAGTTCAGCCTCTGTGGAAAAAAGTTAGGTGGTTCCTGAAAAGTGAAACACCCAAGTACTGTACGACTAACGACTCCAGCCCTAGGCTCACAGCGGCACTACGTACAACAGCCAAAAGGCACGGACAGCCCAGATGTCCACCAACGGGTGAGCAGAGAAATAAAATGCAGCATATATGTACACAAAGGAATATTACTCAGCCATAGAAAGAAATGAAGTCACATGTACACTACAGTGTGGACGGGCCTTTAAAACATCATGCTAAGTATTCAAAGAGGGCAGTCCCCAAAGGCCAATTTTTGTATGATTCCATTTATGCAAAATATGCAGAATAAGTAACTCCAAAAAACAGAACACACACTGGGAATTGCCAGGAGCCGGGGATAAAGCAGAATGGAGAATGACTGCTAATTGCTACAGGGTTCTCTCTGGGCGCTGAAAAGGTTTTGACCTTGACAAAGGTGGCAGTTGTACAACATTGTGAATGTATTAAATGTCACTGGACTGTTCATTTTAAAGTAATTAATTTGTGTTATGTGAATTTCTCCTCAATAAGAGAGAAAGATAAAGACAGATGGTGACCTCAGGTCCCAGTTAAGACAGGAACAGGGATGAGGTTTACCCTCCTGCCTGAAACAACCAAAAAAAGACAAAACATACGCAACAAAGGTTTTCAGGACATCATGTCAGACGGCAGGCAACACACAGCAGTGATTCCTGAGGGACGGGAAACTACTGAGATGGGCCTGGTTACCGGCCCGCACGGAGCCTGCAGAGTGTCCAGACCTCCACACGGGGAAGGGACCAGAACCCGGCAGACTTCCCGACCTGAGAGCCAGGGGCGGAAACAGAACCAAGGCAGCCAGAGTTTGCAGGATGGATGCAAAAGAGAGCTCTGCAGATGTGTTCATCTTCCAGATGTCCTCTCCTGGCTGCCTATCCTTGGCCCCGGCCCATGATGCCCAATCTGGCTCCCTGCTGACCTTACTCCTCGGGGCCCACATCAACAATCACCAGCCTCACCACCTCCTCAGCCCTCAGAAGACCTTAGAGGTCCCTACTACCAACCATCCGATCAGCACAGTGTCAGCTGCCTGTATCACGATCCCTCTGCAACACGGCAAAGATGCCAGGACGGCCGAACGTTTGCTCAAACTTGGGACCCTGTCTGGGTACAGGAGGAGATCAACGCATTATCGTCTCACTGCATCTAATAAATGCACTAATGCATATGCTGCTGTCTCTCCCCCACAACAGCCCCTGGCAGAGGCCCGCTCCTGGCGTCCCAGGGCCTTCTGCACACCTGTCGTAGTAATCTCTGTGTCCCCGGTGGTCTCGATCACTGCTGTACTGGTCATAGGGTCTCTTTCTGGACAGGTTGTTGGGTCGGTAGCTCCCAGAACGGTGGCTGTCCATGTGTCGCCGGTCCCCATAATGGTGGTCCTTGTACCAGTGCTGCTCGTACTGGTGGTGCCTGTCGCTGCCCCACGGTGGGTTGTTGTTGCCACCACCATAGCTGAACTTCCTTTCCCTCTGCCAGTCCCCTCGATCTGCAGGAGGAGAGAGAGTGGTCACCTCGTGGCTGGAAGGAATGACTTGCGTTTCACTTCCACTGAAGTTTAAACTGAAAGGCTGGCACATGTATGGATCGACATTAAATTTCCTCCTTTTTGGTCTTTTCACTGCTAAAGTTTAAACTGAAAGGCTGGCACATGTTATAAATAGATATTAAATTTCCTCCTTTCTGGTCTTTTCACTGCTGGTAATATACCACTAATGACTCCTAACATTCTTTCCCCTACATTTTAAAGCAAAAGAAAATCCACTGCCTTGCTCCTTCTGAAATCTTAATAACTACTGTGCTTTATTTTCTACCTGTTCACACCTTCCTAACTGGGCCGACCATTAAAATGAGATGTCACTCAAAAAACTGAACATTAATTCAGAAAAAAAGCACTACAGAAATTCACGGCTGCAAGGTAATAACCTTCATTTACACGTCTGAAGTTTCTTTACCTGCTCGCACCATACGCTAGTCTCTGAAAATTGTTCCAAACTATACTCACTGGTTCTATTATTCTTCCCCTGACTGCACCTGCCCCCACCACCACCACCAAAAAAAAAAAAAAAAAAAAAAAAAAGAGGGTAAAAGTGCTCTCTCCAACTTTGGAACTGGGTCAGCACTCAAACTCTCAAGGGGAGAACTAAAGTAAAACTTATTTTAGCTTCTTCAGCCTCCACTTCCCCCTGCAGAGAAGAATCATGCTTATTTCAATCAAAAAAGGTAGTGAAGACACAGAAGTCCAGGAATGGAGGCTACAGTGAGGTGTCCACTTAGAATCTGCGGATTTGGGGCGCTCGATCCAATGAGATATGCTTTTGAGAGACAGGCAGAGGGAGACTGCAGACAGACGCGCGCGGAGAAAGGCCACGCAGAGCTGGAGGCAGAGGCCAGAGCGACGCAGCCCCGAGTCAAGAACGCCCAGGGTGGCTGGCAGCCACTATGAGCCCGGAGAGAGGCAGGGAACATACTCTCCCTCAGTTCCTCCAGAAGGAACCAACCTGGTGACGTCCTGATTTTAGATTCTGGCCTCCGGATTGTGAAAGAATGAATTTCTGTTGTTTTAAGTCACAAGCGTGTGGTAGTTTCTCACAGCGGCCTTTGGAAAGTAGCACGGAAACTGACCCAGAAGGAACTATGTGGCCTCCTGAGAATCCAATCTTCTGTCTACAACGATGTGAAGACCACAGACATGCCACCACATAATGTCTCCACTCATTCTGCTGGTCTTCTAGCATTTTTCTACAGAGCCAAAGAATAACACCATGAAGGAAACTATGCAGCTTAGAAACTGACACCATTAAAACCATGTACGGCCATGGCCAGCCAGTGGCCTGAATTCACTGCTGATCCAGGGAGGATCGGGCCAGAGGACTGAGAAGAAACTGTGACGCTTCTCCCTAAGAACTGACAAACAACAACAAAATGAGACACCCCCACAGTGTGAAAGGAGCGCTCGCAGACGGCTCAAGCCAAATGGAAAGTCCGATTCCAAATGGGGTGTCAATGCCTGTGGCACAGTGCAGATGCCCAAAGCCCGGGCCAAGTCGCATTTGCTTCCAGAGAAGTCACACAGTGCTGCTCTTTCTTCGTGAGCCCTCCGTGGGGTAGGTCATTGGTTAGGAGCACTGAGCTATTAAGGAGATGGATGAGGAATCCAGGGTTTAAATAAAAGACTACAGTCAGCTTAATAAGAAGAGTTCTTTCAAAGGATCAGAATATAAAATCTGTGACATCACAGGAATAACACAAAACCAGCCCAATCCCAGGAAAAAGTCGGCACAACTAATACAACCAGATCCGAGCACACAGGAACCTTTCCCAGCTGCCCTGCACACTCATTACTCCCCCAACCCTCCCACTAAAATGGTGATCAACTAATTTGGAACTACTTGATTTTTAATATTAGAAGACATTGGACTTCTGCTTCCAAGCAGTTCAGAGGAGCTTACAGCGGAAATTACACGCCAAGAACACTAAGAAAGGGCAGATAAACAAAAAAGAACCTGTTTAAAGACATCAAAGAGCAGCCAAACCAATCAGGACTAGAAGGAGCACGATTCCAAAGAGCAGAAAACCTCAAACAGGGACGGGCTGACTGCTGCAGCCACGGGGAGAGCCATAGCTCTGGAGCGCAGGCGCGAGGCCGAGGACCTGGCTGGCCACCTGTCACACTGGCCTGGCCGTTCGAATTTCCTCCTCTGTATGAATGCCCTGTCCCTAACTTTTGCCCAGGTTTTTTTTTAATTTTCTCTTTTTTTAAGCAAGTAACAAAGACCCGGTTTACCAGCTTTACTTTCTAAGCCTTAACCTGAACATTACACGTTACACAACTGTGAACACTGCATGAGGGACCCGCATCTGTGCACACTAGAGAACACCCTCGACTTTCAGGAAACCAGAAACATACTGCCCCTGATGCACTGCTATCTGTCACCACCGACTACTGAAAAAAAAAATGAAATTACTCCATTTTTTCTATTTAGTTATCCTTTTGTTATTAACTTACAAGGGCTCTTTCAATATTAACAGTCTTTCAATGTTGACAATTCTGATCATTTAACTACGATGGATAATGTAGATTGTTTCCCTCAGCCTATCATTTGTCTTCTGTGTATCGGGGCTATGTTGTTCTTTAAGTTAAAAGGACACACTTTTATTTCATGTTTTATCTCATTCTGAAAACTAGAGGACAACAAAGTGATGGCCAAGAACAAAGCACAAAGGCCCAGCTGCTGTCTCTGGAAAATAAAACGGTCCCTCTTTTGTTGGCTCTTTTCCCAAGCCCGCTTCACGACCTACCTGCATTACTGAAGTGTCTCTTGTTGGGATGACTGTAGTTATCTCTGGGGTGCCCGTGCACCTGGGGCCCGTGGGCAGCAGGCAGGTGAGACTTCTGGGGGTGCAGGCCGTGCGGGGTGTGGGACTGGGACATCACCGAGTCCCGGCTGGACCCGGAGGCCTCGGGCCGGAATGGCTTCTTACCACCAATCACATCATCTTTCTTCTTTTGCTCCTAGAGAGTAAAAGGAAACCAGAGACTCTCAAGGTCCCAGGCTGAACTCCCAAGCATGGTATGCAGATCATCACCTTCAAATAGTTCCTTCGTGGCTTCTGACCGGCCATTTACTACCTTCTTTGCAACGCACACTGAGCGCACCACCTGCTGCCCTGCCCCACTAGGCCAGCTCCACCGATGGGCACCTGTAGACACCTGGGCCCTAGAACAGGTGCCCGGGCGGCCAGTGTTCTGAGGCTCCCCTCGTCCCCATCAAACCAGGACCACCCACTTTCTGAGGCTAACTAAACCAGACAGCCCCGACTGGTCTAATTTGGTCCCTGTGTTCATCCTAAGCCATTTTTTTGTGTGTTTTTAAATACATGTATGTTAAACAAAACATTTGGCATTGTTTTTCACTTAATGTGAAAATCTCACATGAATACTTATTTCTACAATATTCTACTGAACGGTGAGGAGTATTCCCCAATGCAGAGTATCCCCACATGAATCATGTATCACGATTCACTGAATCTAATTCTCACTGTGGAACACTCGAGTTACTTTCACCACGAACAGGCTTACATCCTTAGTTATCTCCTCTACCTTAGACGGGAGGCCCATGTTTCGGCCATGGGAAGTCTCACTGAGCCGTCCTGTAGACAATGCATGTGGACCCCACAAGCAGGGCCACTGCTGCTGTTGTTGCTCAGCTTGCACGGCCTCGGACGCCCACCCTGCTGAGGCCCTTCCCTCCTGTGAGCTGCCTGCAATGCTCACCCCAGCTTTTACTCCTTCCCAACCGCTCCACTCCTGCCTTGGGCCTTTTCCGACCACTCACTAGAAGACTTCTTATACCACTTAAAATGCACACTGCCGTTCAGCAATGTTAGTATATCACGGCTGCATTTACTGGCACATCGTACATCATGGTCTTCCGGATAAGATTATTAGTTACGTCAGGGTACTGCCCCACAGCTCCGCACAGCACTGACTCAACACAGGGCCCAGGACACACTCATGCAACCATACTTCTGAGCACCTGCCCTTGTTCCAGGTGCTGAGGACACAGTAGGGGCCAAGAGACACAGAGTCCTGCCTTCGCGGAGTTGCCATGTTGCTAGAGCGGGCAGTAAATGCTCCGAGACAGGCCCTGATGGCTAACAAGGGCTCGGCCTGCATGCCACGTCAGGGGCCTGCCAATGGACCTATCTGCACAAGGACACAAGTCCCTGCTGTGCCCACCCCGCTACACCAAGGGGGTCAACTTCTGGGCCCCCACTCCTGTCTGCTCCTTCACGTGTGAGCAGTTGGGACCCTCAGTACAGAAGTGAGAAGGGCACCAAGTTCACGTGGCCTAGAAAAGAACGGAAAAAAAAGATTTTGTGCCCACAATCCTGTCACCTGTCAGGAGCCACATTTGTAAATGACAACAGACATGTGCATCTGAAAGAAAAGGCCTGGTGAATAAACGATTCCCGGACAGAATAACAGAGAATAAAAACCCCTTATCAGAATTTCAACACTGTTTGATACAGCCAATAAATGTACTGGCTATTTTCCTGCCAGGCCGTGCACGGTTAGCTGGTGGAACGTGCTGAGAAGCTGCACAGCTAACATGAAGGAAGGATGCCAGGACAAGGCAGAGGGAAGCCCACACCACTCTGGGTCCTACGCCGCCATCCACACGGTCAGGAGGAAACCCACCGCCCCACGATCCTACTATCCCTCCCCAGGGTAAACAGTAATTAAGGCAGTTTCCTGTGGAACTGATTTTTATCTGTTTGTTTGAATGAATTAAGATTAAATTTGTATTTTACCTCCTCTTCTTGAGATCTTTTCTTATGAGCCATCTTGTATAACTTATGTAATTTTCGAGCATCAAATTCTGTAAACTTGGAAACAAAAATCCATAGGTTCCTTAAAAAAAAACACACAAAAAACACCCAGTTCTAGTAAATTATAGAATTAAAAAAAATAACTTTTTATTCTCTTTTGATCGATGGCAAGCTACTGAATTTTGCTGTGCAATCTCTCCAAGTGTGGAAATCAAGTTACAGAGAGAAATACTCCTTCAGGCCTTTGCCTCAGTCACACACCTTTAACATGCTACTGTCAATGGCTTCTGACTGAGCTCCAGAGACCAGGGCTCTCTCTCAGAACTCAAATCTATCTGTCACACTGGCACCTGGTCCTCTAGTCCGAGCCTGCCTCTGCCTTCCGTGCTTCTCCCAGCACCTCCAACCACCACCTCCCAGATACAGATAGGTATCTCTGCAAGGCTGCCTGTTCTTTCCTTCCAGAGGCCAAAAAAGCCTCTTGTTCCTTCCCTAAAACCCCGAGGCACTTCTCCCCTCCAAGGTCACTACCCTCAGCCCAGCACACAGCATTCCTATTGGCATGGGAGTGACTGACCAAATGGGTGCAGAACTCAGAGGCATGGTCCTCTCCGGGGGCTGGAAAGGGAGCCTCACATCCTCACGCTCTTTCTAGAGCAGTTCCACCCGCTGTGCTCAGCTGCCCGCAGAACACAGGCCTGGCTCCCTAACGCGCACACCTGCTGCACCATGGAGAAAGCTGTCTGCCTTCCTTTCTAAGGACTGCTCTTATAGGACTTCAGCCATCTTAACTGCCTTTAAACCCTAAAAACCTCCCAGTCCCCTGCCTGGCCCACTTCGGGCCCTTGCTACAGCCTGGAAATGCTCTTAAGTCCACTCTACTTTTCTAGGACCAGTTCAAGCGCACCTGCCTACTCCTCAAAAGACGTGCCTCTCAACTCCTCTTTGGCACGTGCTTTCCGCTTCTGGGAACTCCTGCTACACTTGGTCTTACAGTCACTACTTCGTGATGCACAATTTCTCAGGAGCAATCGAGAACTTTCCTATGAACCACCGCCAGCCAGGACACAGCGCCTAGTGCACTCACACGCAGACAGGCCCCGGTGCACAGGAGGAGGCCCAGCTTACGGAGCTATGTGCTAGGACGACCTTTTGTCATCTTCCGACAGGAATGAAGTCTGGTTAAAAGGAAGCCGGATGGCTAAGGACAGGAAGTTGGTAACAGTGTACAGGGGAAGAGTGACATTTTAAAACTTAAAAAAATTTGAGTGGGAAGCATGCTATGGGTGGCCTCATGATAGGTTTTAATCAAAACCATTTTCACTGGGAAACCAATCCACTGATACTGGGCGTATGACACAAAGATAATAATTATACTAACCATGAAGTATATGAGGTCAAAGTAACTAGATCATGGAAAGAAATTAATGGTACAATTATCTTTGAGAAATTTGCTGTGTTTCCTTAAAATATCAGAAGTGAACATATAAATGAATATATAAGTCATGATGCCTTACAAATTAAAGCTGTGCATTAACTGAATTAATCCAAATTATTGCTAGAGTTATTTAATTATCAGTTTGGTGACTTTAACTTGTTTCCCCTCCTGTGTAGTAGAGAGCTAACAAATTAGTTATTATATCTGAGTATCAACTTCAGATGGGTAAAGTAATAAAACTAGATGACTTCTATGCCTTCACTTAAAGGCTGAGTCTCTTCTGAGAATAGGCTCGCAAACCCAGCCTCACCATCTTTCTCTTATAAATTAATGACATCATCCAACCCATTCAGAAGACTGGTCTCAGTGGAATGGCCTATTTCAGGAAAGTAAAATTTGAGCCTTGCAGGTATGTTGCCAAAGATGGCTTTCGCTGGGGAAAAAATGTTTCAGTACATGGATATGTCAGCTTTTATAAGACAAAAACAATTCTCCCTCCCACCCCCTCCCTCCCCTCCCCGCCAAATCAAAGCGGGCAAGTGGAGGCCTGGTGCGGTACCTCCTCCACAGTTTGATGTGCTCCTGGTCGGAGTAAGCTTTAAGGCACTCGGCTATTCGGTCCCCGATCTTCAGCAGGCAGTTCCGGGTGTGCTCCAGCTGCTCCTGCACGTTGAGCCCCTTGTCGGGTTTGTCCAGCTGTTTCAGGGCCTTTTTCACGGGCCTCATCCTCTCCTTACACTGAAACAGGCCAAGAGAGTAGAAACATAAAGCGCCTGCTGCAGAGACCTGTCCTCCTTTGCGTTCTGTGCCCTGAATTCCCAGGGAACACACAGCCCACCCTCGTGCCCTGTGATCACTGGAGGAGGTGGGTTAAACCAGTGGAACAAGTACCAATATCCGAGTCAGAAACACCTGAAGTGCAAGACCCACCACCACCGCTTGGAGCAATGACCGTGGGTGCCTTACTTGGCCTCTGAAAATGCTGCTGTTTCCTCCTCTCCCAGAGGGGCCTGATAATCGCACAAGGCCTTCATGAAGATCAAATGAAAAGCAAAATTACAGACCTAGCCTGAAAACCCCCCATCACAAACAGCTGAAACAACAGGATAAATTATTTGCATGTTTTTTTAAATTGATTTACAAGTTCTTTGGGCTTATAAGAAACTCAGGGAGGGGCTTCCACATAAAGATGGTGAACTGAACATAAGAATCTTTTTTTCTCCTCTCCACACCTGATAAAACGATAGTAAAAGGATTGTCTTTAAAAAAGACATAAGCCCATAAAGTAAAAACAAGAGAGAAAACAGCAACAAAACACTGGCACAAGGGAAATGACTTATGAGAACTGAGAACCACCTGAGGTACACCCCCCCAAATTTCCCCCAAAGCTCTCTGTCTCTAGAAATAAGGGTGAGGGCTAAAAGGACGGACTGTTTTTTCAAAGACTGCCTACGAGTAACCAACACTCAGACTCAGAATAGACACCGAGGTCTCAGACTCAGAAGAGACACCCAGGGTCTCCAACTCAGCCCAGTCCAAGACAAGAAAACGCCTTCTCCGAGAGGATAAAGGAAAGGTCTCGAGCTGGGCTGGGCGAGCGGAGCGGAGGGGCAGCGTCACCGCACTGAGGACAGACTTATTCGAACACAGGCAACTAGATGAGCCACTGCCCAGTCTTTCGCTGCTCTCCAATTCCAGAAGGAAGAAAGCCAGGCCTGCACTCTCCAGTCAGGAACTGGGAGGTTTCTCCATAAAATCTGACCACCCAAGAGGAAGAACCAAACGACGCTGAATACCCAGCAGAAGCTTCCCAGGGAAGCTGCGCAGCCAGATCGCCCCGCAGCGAACTCTCTCAGGCCCCCGAGCCCCGCCGACACGCTCACAGCTCCCAACCCGAGCTGGACAGCGCTCGAAAATACGGGCAGACAACCGAGGACTCCTGAGCCATTGGAGGAGTGTCTGACATGAACAACAGTGACCAAATTAAAAAGGAGAGACAACTAAGCCATCTGAAAAAACATCTAACATTCAGAGAAGCACAGGGAGGGCAATGCTGGCAGTAAAACACGTAAAAGAAATAAAACCCTCAAACAAAAAAATGGGAGATAAAGTTGAGGGCATCTCCCAGGAAGAGAGTTTAAGAAGCAGAAATGGATAAATGAAAGAACAGCTAACATTAGGGACCACTTTCAGAGTCCACTACCCGAGTCGCCTAAATACAACTAAGAACTTAAGAGGAAATTATTACAAAATAATCTGAACGAAATTCTCAGACTTGCCAGATATGGTCGTCACCCACTGAGTGTCTGGTACCGTGAATCAGCCAACCCCGTGACGTATCAGGACGATGCAAGTCCTACACTCTGCTGCCACTCGGGGTCACTCCCACAACCCAAACAGACTCTCTTACCAAACTGCCTGGGGCATAGGACAAGCTCCTTCATTCTCTTCACTTTATTTTTTAATATGTAGCACTGAGGTAACTACCTTCATCATAAGGTTATTGTGGAGAAAGTATACAGACACATAAAGCATACAGACAATACCTGGCTGCTTACAGGAGCAGTATTATTATTGTCTTTAGAGACATAAGTAGTGAAACCCTAAAATCACCCACGAGAATAACGACTGAATTTAGTGTCATGGTCACTTCTGGGGAGGCGACAAGGGAACTGCATGAGTTCAGCAGGGGGAACGGCATGGGCTTCAACTTTATATTCTGAGCTTTAAAGAATGCAGATTTGAGCGAGTTCCATGGCACCATATCAATGTCTACTACACCCCTAAAACTTTTCTGTATTTATAAAGATTTCATAATATAAAAACGAGTAAATGAGCCAATATGTAAAAGCATTTTTAAAATAGTATGAATTTATTCATTTATTCACATTCTACTAGCATTTCCATGTAAAGAGAAACAGAACGTGCTCTGAGAGAGATCACAGGCTGAAGAGTAAAGAGAATTATGAAAAATGAGGTAGGCACAAAGAAAATACATGTATGTATATACATACATTACGGGTTTGGGGAACACAGAGAAAAGGGGAAAGACAGAAAAGGCTACTTTACAAGGATAAGGTCAAAATTCTATCCCCTACTGGCAGCACAAGAATATTTTGAGCTCTGGAATTTGGAAGATCACTTTCTCTTTGAAACAGAATTAACCGTTAAGTGAACTGTCATTTGTGAAAACTGAGGGCCAGGGAAGAGACGAGAGAAGTGGGGAAGGGAATCGTTGGATGCGGCACAATAAAACACTCACGGGCGGCTCCAGGAGGGAATCAGAACCCCGAGGACGCCCGGCGTGCTCCCCATCCACGCAAGGCCTGGTCGTGCACAGCCTCCCCAGCACCGTCTCCGTCCATGAGGAGACAGCGCGTATTCGAGGCCACGTCTCAGCTCCCACCACCGCAAGGAGGAAACACGTAGGGTATGGCCCCTCCACCGCTGCTCCAGCTAACTCAGCCAGAGCCCCAGCCTTGTCTTAGGTCACACTGTCCCCTTTCTCTCACAGTCTAGCCACAGTGGCCTCTGTAACCTCAATACACCACACTGGGTCCCACCACATGGCCATCACGTGTGCCACTGCCTTGCCTGGGCATGGTCTCCCCCTCCCTCCTGTCCCGTACCTTTCCCTCTTCCTTCAGAGTCCAATTCAAACATCCCTTCCTTAAACGCACCTTTCTGTATCCCGACTGGGTCAAATCCCCTCCTCACAGACCTTTGTGGAATCCAGTCTTTCTCCTCGACTGCCCGTGACAGTAGCACACACACAGTTGCACAGTGATCTGACTATTCCCCTGCTCAAATGTAACGTTTACAATGAAACGTTACCTATTCACCATGGTAACTCCAGGGGCTGCACATAGCATTCAACGAGTGCTAGCTCAGTGGACACTTTTGTTCTCCACATGCTACAAAGGGCCCCTGCAGCGCTTTCGGACCAGAAGCACACGACATGACCTTCGTTCCCTAACATTCTTTCTCACTAGAAGTGCAATATGAAGATCTTCCTACCAGCCTTTTCCAGAGCTCAGGGCTTTTGCTTTTAGAAGCTAAGTTTCCAAAGTAAGGTACAGAGGATAAGACTGAACAAGCCTGTGTGGCTGGGCCTACGAAAGGCAGGGCCACAGCAAGCACTGGGGCTGCAAGCGCTGTCGTCCCTCAATGTCAGGACTTACTATGCTGAATGTCTCCTGGTCCAGATCATCCTCCTCATCCTCGCCAATGGGCACAGGTTCACTTCCTGCTGTAATATGGACAGGACCCTGAGACCGCTTTGATTTACTCGAAGATTTGGCATCACCACCTTTAGGCTTTTAAAAAAGAGTTACAAGGAGTCATTGTCACTTGTGCCATCCTGCCTTGCAATTTGGACTTCCTGCCTATGTCCCATTACTAGAGCAGGTGAATGTGATAGCCTCTGCTCGTGACGAAGGTAAAATGAAGTCCCCCGGGACACCGTGGAGCCAAACTTACACGATTAACAGCTTAATCCATTCCCATTTCTGTCTCTAAACGTACCAATTTTAACTTCAGATTCATCAGTGCTATTTTGGCTTGTTCCCTCATCCATAAAATGCAGAAGCATGCCATTAAGAGGTTACAAGTATAAATTGGCAGAGATCTGGTATGGTATCACACAGCGACTTTTATTAACAACTTCTAAATGACTATACAACTTTGATCTAAAAAGTTTTTTAACAAAAATATTCTCAGTGACTGACACCCATAAATCCAAACTGATAAATCTAATTTCTCTATAAAAGGTTACAGAAGGGTGGAGATATAAATAAACATAGATACATTCACAAAAAATTACTGCGTGCATAAAGATTTAAAAATGTAAAACAATACTATGCTTTTGATTATATAATACACAGTAAAAGAAGCTATAATATCTGGGTAGTGGATGCATGGATGTTTGTTAAATCATTCTTTATTCTTTTATTTTTTAAATATTTTACTTTTTAAAAAAGGTACCTCTGTGGAAAGTAAAACAAAAAAACAGCTTTCACAGGATGGTTTATGATATTAGAAATATGGAAACAATTTCAATCAGAGAGACATAAACTACTTCCAGGCTGTTAAAACAACCATACAGAATCTTACCTATTAAAAAAATACTTTAACAAGTATTTATTCACTTGGAAAGCTGTGTTGTGATACACTGCTAAGTGGGGAGAAAGGGCTTCTCCAACAGTCTGGTCTGTATTTATTTTATATTTGTTCTTACAAGCTTAAGGCAGGAGTTCCAGAGGCGCCCAGCAAGAAATCCACTCAAGCTACAACTCCATGGTAGAGTTAGGAGTGTTTATTTGTATGTTTTACAGATGATTAGGGACCAATGACAAAATACTTTCAGTAGAAGTCGGCAAGCACGCATGCACCACTGTACCAGAATCCTGTGGTCTGGAACAGAACCACAGAGGGAAGGTGGTATAATAGAACTTTTCATCCAGTTCTATTCCAAAAGCTTAACTCTTGATGGTATTTGGTTTGAATCCTAAAGCCTCCAAAATGTTCAAACTCATCTGTGGATTGTGTTCACCTACCATGAACCTGAGAACATACCCCAAGCAGTTACCTATAAATGCCGATTTCTCTCACCTGTCCTATCTCATTCAAACATCCCCTCTGAGACATGCAAAACATTTCTAAATAAAGCCCTTCTACATGGAAGAAGAGTCCAAACTTTCTCACTCCCTTCCCTCTACAGGGAGAGGCGCAGGCTTCACTCTAACAGCCTCATTCTTACTCCTTGATGTACCCACGAGACAATTCTTTCAGGGCCCTCAACACCCCCACCTACTTCTAAATCCTAGAAGGGAATGTCAGAGGCTGTGGGAATCTCAGTAAGTAGAATGACAGATACCTTCTCTTTCTTATCTTTCGACTTCTTCCTTTCCTTGTCCCCATCTTTGTCTTTCCTAGAACTCATTTGTTTCTCCTTGTTCTCCTTGTTCTCTTTCTTCTTCTGTTTCTTTTTCATTGGACTTTTTTCTAAGCCATCGTCCTAGAAGACAAAGAGGGCTATGAGCTACAGCCACAAGCTTTGTATTAACTCATTTACACTCTGGAGAAGGCAGCACTGCCGCCAATGGCTCCTAGCCGAATCTCCAACGTAGTAGCGTGTTTTCAAGCAGACAGCTTTAAAGCCCGTACCCAATTCTAAAGTTGTAATGACCAGTTAAGCCAGCAGAGGCTTCACTTACATCTTCTTTTTCGCACAGCAACCCTTCAACACAGGTACTGTCATTCCCATTGCACAAAAAGAAAACTGAACATTGGAGCATAGACAGCTGTCAGCTAGTAAGTAACTGGTGAGATTGCTAGTTCTGAACTCATGTTTGCATGACTCAAATCCAGACTATTCCTACAACTACTGCTGATCTTCTTGGAGCTCATCTTGAAGCACAGTTATACTCAGAGTAACAAACAAACAAATTAAAAAAAACACCCATAAAGCTTCACTCGCTGAAACCCACTGAACGATGCTGGTTTATTTTCCACTTTGCTTAGATCAGAGGTTACAAACTGGCAGGCCCTGGCCAAGCCTGACCCACAGGTAAGTTTTGTTTGGCCCAACAACAAACTGAACTACACACAGCGGTTGTCCCTGGACATGAGCTCTCTGGTTGTGTCCCCACCACTCCCTGTCAGTCCCAACAACGAGGCTGAATGTCAACTGCTACTTAGCCCTGAAACATCCTTGGTTCTCTTCATTAACTTCCATTATCTATGAATGTGCAATTGCTGACTTAAATGAACAACTACATTCCTCCCAGGTTAAGCAAAGACATGTATCTTGTTTTATCTACTGTACATGTACACCAAATGTATTTTCAGTGGTTTTCTACCAATTGGCACAGTAAGTGTAGCTTAAATAATAACCCTCAACTGGGGAGTACAGCCTATACCTTCACTTCCCCCTCTTCTGACGGGTTATCTGAGTGTCTAGGAGATGAAAACTCAATCCCTTGCTCATCTTTCAGCCTGGGAGCTTTGTTCTCCTTCTTTACTCGAGGCTTCCGCTTCTTTAATTGGGCCTGGAAAGTGAGAGAAAATGATAATTAAATGACAAATCCAGACCCCCTTAAAAACTTGGCCAAATAACACAATGCCTCGTGAAACAGTAGCAGCCGTACATTCAAACGAGGAAACTCAAAGGCGTGCAGCCAACTGCCTGGGGCGGAGGACTGCAGGCCTCGCACACATCCTACCCCGAATAAAAACACCCGGAGCCTTAGACCTGCTCCTTCTGTTTTTTGGAATTCAGCCTAAAGACGAAATTCAAATGAAGGAAAATCACCTTACATACAAAGATACAAATAAAGGTTATATATATTAGACAATAGTAACACTTAAAAAAAAAAACCAGAAGCATGCTTCATCTAAAAGTAAGGGAAAGGTGTTTCTCTACTTAGTTGCACCTAACGTAAGTATAAACATGTCGATCTGTGTCTAGAGCGTCACTGACAATATACACTCAATGTATTATCTGGAGAATGACACTACTTATGAGACATCATTACATGAAAAAAATAAGGTGTGCAATTAGGGTAACTTTCTTCCCCCATACAGGGATATTCATATGAACCGCACAGGTCTAAGAGAACTTAAGGAACGCCCACACAAAACGGCTGCTGAGGACCAGATGTAACTTACATCTTCTGTGACAGCTATCTTTCTAGGTATGAATGGAAATGAAAAGTTAGGGAAATAAAATGAGACACAGCTCAGACGAGTTCACTGGCAAATCACTTGGCATTTGTCACTGAGCAGGTAAGGCAAACATACTGAAGTCCTGCTTCTGATTAACTGTCGATTCCCATTACCCGTTTTTCCCCTGACCCAGCATTACAAGTAGCCCTGAGTGAGCTGTGGCAACACACAAACCCAGTGGTGTTCAGTCAGTTACTGCAACTACGTTCCAAAACTCGGGAGGCAGCACAAGGAAGAGCAGTAGTATGTCTAGACCAAGTGACACTGAGAGTGAAGAGGACTAGTTTGCGACAACCTGGTAAGAAAGTTACCAAGATATCTGGGTCGGTAATTAAAATGAACACTTCTATTACTAACCAACCACCACTACTTGAACCTCAGAAGAGAAGCTAACACTCTGGGCGGTGGCCGCAATGGGCATCTCTCCTCCCGAACCTGCAGGGCAGGAGCCTCAGATCACTGAAGGACGCCAGCGGGCAGCCCCACTCACCTCTTCCCCGCCTGACACGGCCCCCTTCTTCTCCAGGCTCTTCCTGAGCAGCTTCAGCAAATAGTCCACTCGGGTCTGTAGCTGCTTCCCCTGAGGCTTTTTATCTGACTCCACTGGCAGAATCTTCAACAGGAAAGGAAGAGAAGCACCCGCCACCACCCACGTCCCGGTTAGTGGATCAGGATAAACAGAGACAACGAAGAACTGAGCAGTCCTTTCCCTCCCCAACCACCCAAAATACATATACAGCCTCAGATCCTATCTCATGTCCATGGCTCCCAGTCACTGAAAATCCCTTATGAGCCGTTCTCGTTTTACAAAATGGGATGGAGAAATCCAGCTCTCCCACTGGCTCCTACCTGTGCTGTTAACAGGGTAGAACAACTCAGGTAGGAGGGGCTTGTTGGCTTCATCTGCTAGAACATCCCAGCCGTCGTGATTTCCTCCTTCCAGGAGCAGGGAATCCCTGGAGCTAGGTTAAAGCTTCGTTTTAGATTGAAAATGCTTCTTAGAGCATTGCCGGAGAGCACTGAGCTATGCCAGGACAAGATCTGTCCCTGCTACCACAGCTGGGCCTCTCGGGCCAGAAAGGATTTGGTCTCAGCGCTTATGGCAGGGTGCTGTCACCCTCTTTAGGACATTGCACGTGGGATGAGCATTGTTTGACGTGCCAGGAAAAGCCCTGCCAGGAGCACCACGTGGAGCGCATCCTACTAAAGTTTGAGCCAGTCGGCTTTCCCTGCTTGCAGCTCTGAGCACGGCCTTGCTACCTGGTAGCCCGCTTGCAACGGATAGGGTGGGAGGCTCGATTTTGTGGGAGAAGTACGGCCAATGTTTAATTTCATTACAAAAAACACCAAGGTGGCTCGTCCTTTCTTTGTGTAAAGAACAGAAAAACGATCATTTCGAATAAAGTTGCCAACAAAGGGACAACAAGTAAGGCCGAGGGATGCTTTTATTGTGAATAATCTTACCCTGGTATTTGTTGCAATGAGACTGACCTATAATAAACATCAGAATTTTGAGATTTCTCCTATAATTTCCCCAAAATTTTACCTGACTATCATCTTAACCTATGACAGTGTCACAGTCCACTAAAGACGGTAACGTTCCCAAGGATAAAGAAATCCCAGGAATTTGCTTTGTACTAATTTCCAAGTTGATCCCCGCCTCCCTCAGAAAATAGTTAAAAATACATACAAAAATATTACGCAGCAAAATCTAGAAACCTCCAGCATCACACAGTTCCTTACTTTGTCAGTTAACTTGAGCTCTGGATCTGTTTTAATCAGCTCCCAGTTTCCATAGCCGTGTTCGTAAATCCCCAGCAGGAGGCGCGAATCATCCTCCACTCCCCACTCCACGTCGAAATGTGCAGCTTTGACTCGACAGGTTAAGCAGTACCTACGGGGATTCCAAAAACAGGAGGACGTCAGAGGAGGGGCCTGCCTGCTTTGGAAATAAACACACACAGAAATGGACAGAGTTTTCTGATGTTAAAGAGACGGCGATGAACATACTACATAAGCACACAACTTCCAGTGTATCTGCTTACGGCCCGACTACTCAAGCATAGACACGTCTCACACTCACTTTTTTTTTTCTTCGGGGTCCACAGGGATAGACTTATGCAGCATCTCAAACTCTTCTTCATGCTGGAGAATGGATTTCACGTTCACCTGGACCCCGGATATCTTGATTGTTGGACCTCTCTTTTTTCCTGGTCCTTTCCCTAAAGAAGGCCAATTTACATTAATTAAGTAAGAACTGGCTGAAGTTCCACAGAAAATATGACCAATCCTGAATGTTTATTCCTTCAATCTCTATCTTATTGCTAATCAAAGATACAACCTATAAGACCAAAACAAACAAAGCCTCAATTAGTATTTGTAAAATAACCTCAAAATAATTCAACTTTATCAAGATTTATAATTTTTTATCCACTAGTATTTAAATTGTATTTTAATGTTCCTATTTGTTTTATACTTCAGTTCTAAAATTAATAAAATTAGCAAAAGAAATTCTGAAGGAATTAGTGCTAAAGATTTTTCTTTTGTTATTCTAACTATTTCACTCACAAAATTGTCGTGTTTTTTTTAGTTGCTTTTGTTTTAAAAATGATTTCTACTAAAAAAGTATGAGGTCAAGCTAATACCTAACACATCTGAAATGAACGAAAGAGGTCATGGAAAGGTTACCCTAATCCTTGTTTCAAATTAAAATAATCCTAGAAGTAAAAAATAAAACCCAGTTCTCCAACCGAAGTCCAAGTTGAAATCCATGACAACACGTGTCTGTGAGGGATGGCTCAGAGTGAGAGAAAAGATCTCGTTTTTTAAAAACACGCAAGTCCGTGAAATGGCACAACAATTACGGACTATTATTTAGGGATTCTTTTGCGATCTACCCGATTGCCACTTGCAAATGCCATTCGAGACAACACTCACGAGATGGGACAGGAAGTGGTACAATGGGCAAGACCGTCTGCTGAAAAGCAGGAATCCGGAATTTAGTCCTGATCTGCACAAACTACCCTTCTCCCCTTCACCTTCAGTTACTAACTTCTCTGCATCTCAGCTTCCTGGACTACAATAAAAAATAGACAAAGGAGAAAGACACAATTTGCAAAAAAGGAAATTCAAGAGGCTCCTGAACATATGAAAAACACTCAACCTCACTTGTCATAGCAGAAATGCAAATTAAATGTACACACATGCCAGTGTTACCCTATCAGGTTGGGGGAAGAAATCTGAAAGTATTACGTTGATGAGACTAAGAGAAAACAGACAGCCTTACTCAATGCTGGTGGGACAAGATGGTACAGGATGGAATACAAACAACAGGACTATTGACCAACGCTGTGAAGCAACAGATCAAAGGTGAATGTCCATTAACAGGACACTAAAACTGTATGTCCGTAACACTCTATGAAACTCTTTTAAAAAAAAATCAGGCAGTGGAGAAATGATGAACCATTTTTTAATGACTATAGCAGACATACACTGATTAGAAAAAATAAAAGAAAACTGGATATACAAGGAAAAACTCGAAATGTACCAGATATATAAAAGTAAATGAAACCACATAGGTATGAGGGGGCAAAAACTACAGTGAGTTCCTTTACAAAATCCGGGGAGTAGAGAAAAACACCGGGAACTTCAGGTGCACTGCTGGGTGCCATTCTTGGTGCTATGAAAGCACATATTTGGATCCCAGTCCAAACCACTCAAGGTACTAAAGTTCCCTTTACAAAAAAGAAAGAAATTACATCTAAAAAATTTTCCACTATATTTAAGATCTTTAAAAATTTACTTCAGTAGTATCTTTGAAGAGAGTATCCCAAAGCACAAATACTCCTCTCCTTAATGGTGACAGCTAACACCGCAGGCCACAGACTAAACGAGGTAAGTGCTTTGCGTGTATGGGATCACTCACGAAATCACCCAACTCTGAGGCAGGTACCAAAATGCCATTTTCCAAATGAGACCATGAGAAGCTACCACTTGTCTCAGGTCTTGCAGCTCAGAGATGGTGGAGCCAAGATTTCAGGTAAGCTGGCTGCCTCCGGGAGAGACCACTACCCACAGCTGACAAAGCGGTGGGTATTGAAGGGAGGTGAAGGGAGGAACTGGCATAAATAAAGCACAGTCCAGTGAACCAGAGTGACAATACCCTCATCTCTCCGTCTGAGGTTCAACTATGAGGGTCCCTTAACCAGGAGGATGTCAGAGCTCTGTTCACAAGCCCCACACCTGCAGTTAGGAGGCCCGGCGGGAACACTATTTGGTGTGAAAGGGAATAGACTATAGGTCAAATTCAATTACAATGGGCTCTGGTGCTATGAAAACCTCAGTGTGGCAAAACATGTATGATATTCATTCAATATTCTATTCCAATTAATTTTCTAAACCCTTGAAATTTGTCACAAAACAACAACAAAAATGTACAGGTACATCCAAGATAATTACTGATATTTGTGATCTTTAAGTCTTCATTTACACCCAAAATACAGGTAAGTCTGCTCAGCTTTACCCATTTCCATCAAACCAATTCAAACTTTCCATAACAACATAAAACAAACCATGTGCCCTGTTCATTACTCTGCACCTTCTGCAAGTCAACTGCATTTACAAGTCAATCTCTGGGAACCTTACAGCACCGAGCTCACAGAAAGGCAGGAGAGAACACACACCTCAAAGGCACAGGGACGCGTGCGATGCAAGTCTACTCCTCTAAGGAAAGCCGCACGGTAGCGGCAACGCCAGCCCACAGTGCCAGGCCGGAGAGGCACACTGGAGTCGGCTTCCTGACTTACCCTCGCTGGCGTTTTCTTTGAGCTGCTCTTCATACTCCTGCATTGCTGACACACAGCTGTTGTGAATCAGTTCGCCCAGGCGCTTCAGGTCCGCCACAGACTTATCCACTAGCTCAGCATCGCGTGCTATGCACTCTAGCCTGAGGACAGACCAACATAGGGACAATTCAAGGCCCTGTGCCCACTTTGCTACTGTCATATGAAATACCACTGGGTCTCATGCAAGCTTGCTCCAGCATTCTACATTCCTACTTCTCTCTACATTCCTTAATCGACAAGAAGCCTGCGGCACTGACTAAGGGCCAAAGGACTCGTTTTCCATCACAAAGAATTGTGCCTTGGAATAATCCAATTTCAAAAGGCACGGATTCAGCAATCTATTAACTAAATGGGCTGTAGCAGGGTGGTGCCCACGAACAGTGTGGCACTGATCTGCTCCTGATCAGTGCCCACTCTCCTTTCTCTAGCCCATTTCCTTTCCTTCATCACAATGTTCCCAGAAGCAAAGTACAGTTACTTCTACAATGTTTTTGATCTCTAAGTCATATGCAGCGTGTCAATACATTGCCTAAAAATCAGGCTGTCAAAAGGTGCCAGACTAAAATGGAAATAGTGCCCAAAAAAGCCCAACCAAAACCAAAACCAAAACAAAAAACTCCTGCTACAAATAAAAGTAAAAGAGAGTCAGATAAAGAACTATACTATTCAGCTTACCGTTCAAGAGGGAGGCCAAACTTCTTATATGCCTTGATGAACCTAAAGAGATGGAGCAAAAAAAAAACCCATGTAAAAAAAGAGACTTTGGCTACATGAATACAAACATATCCTGTGTTATAATATATATCAGTGAGCCATGCAAACTGTCATAAATACGCGCTGGGCCCAATCCCTGCAACAGGCCCTGAATGAAGGGGTGCTGAATGCCTCCGCAGATGGCCAACTTAAAATACCGAATGCTGGCAATCTGTTCAAACTAAAGATCCGCTTTATTCCCATGACTGATGGTGAAACTGCTTAGGGACCTAACTGAGAACAGTGACTTAATTCTAAAGTTATCCATTTTAGAAGATACACGTTCACTTAGTACTCCTGCAATCACCACAGCTCTGGAAATACAAATCCTTAAATAGTTAGCTGTCCACGCCATCCACTGCTGTTACTTTCAATTCCACACGGCAGTATTTTTCAGTTATTTTCCGGACAATAATACAACTATAAGATTTTTAGGACTGCCTCAAATACATGGGGGAATGAGACAAAGTAAAATAAATATATGACTTAAAGCTTCTTAGGCAAAACTCTTTTAGAAACTGCGCTGACTCCCGCCCAACCTTACCTCGGACCGAAACCCCGGCCTGCCCTTCCACAAGTCTCCACCCTAACCCACGCGTCTGCCTGTCTGCGCGCCCCTGTGCCCTCCCTGCAACTAACCAGCAATGCCAATGAAAAGCAAGATGTGACGACACATCAAGGGCCTCGTGGTGGCCTGACGTGTCCGTCACTCGAGTGACCTGGTTAGGTAACAGAATCAATCAGAAGAGGTATTATGGGGAAAAAACTGGAAACAGACGGCATGGTAATTGAAGAAAGTGGGAATGAACGTAACAATAGCTAAGAACACTAAGAAAGGGACAGTGTGGATACAGGGATTAGGAAAGTATGACACATGAAAGTGAACCTGGGGGTTACTCCTCCTCTCTTCACTTCTTGGTATACACAGAAACATTTTACATCTGAGATATTATGGCATTTAGGACTGACTTCGAAATAACACTGAGATGGAGAAGCATCTCTGGAATGGTGCATGGCTGTCTCTCCTGCCCTTCCAAGAGCTGAGGGCATGCCCTTCCCACCAAAGCCAAGTGCAGGGGGCCTCCACCAACCTGCGAATCTCTGCGTCAGTAAATCCCTCTACAAGGTCCTTCCGCACGCTCCGGGGGCGCCCTCTGCGCTTTGGCTTCTTGTCATCATCAGAGTCATCAGTCTCACTCTCAGAGGCAGAGGACCTCTGGGCCTGCCTCTTGGACTCGGCGTCAGAGTCACTGTCATTTGTCTGAGCCTGGAAGGGCAAAGTCGCATTGGAGCACGTGCCAGGTATGAGAGGTCTAAGCACTAAGACCAGACTCTCGTGACTCTTCGGGACTCAAAGCTCCCATCGCATCAGACAAGTCCATTTTCATTGAAAAATAAGGAGGCAGGTATCATGCAATGAAGATCTGACCGGTACGTCACGCTTCCAGAGAAGTGTGAATTCTGTGTCCCAAGAAGTAAACCGGAATAAAAGTATGTGGATTGTACATTTATGCTGACTTCTTTGGACAAGTTACTTCTTTGTGTCTTTGCTTGCTTTTTGTAAAATGGGAGTATAGCATCTACAATCAGGGTCTTAATAAAGATCAAATGAATCAGAAACTGTAAATGCACTAGTTTATTCCTGGCACATAGTGAGTACTCAGTAAACAGGAGCTGCTATTACCTAATACTTATTTACGGACATCTTGGACAAACTCGAGTGTCTTATGTCCAAGAAAGTGGGTAATAACTGCCTACTGCGATGTCATTGTAAAAATCACATTTGATAGGGCCTGTGGTGGTGCTCTGTAAGCTGTGAAATCCAGTTCTAAGATGTTTTAGAAGTATTTGGACCAGGTGACAGAAACAAACACTAAAGGCAAAAACAAGTTTGTCTGTGAGAAACATATTATGATTACTGGTTCTAATCTCAATGGCAAAATGCAAACTCTCTCCAACTCCAACCCCTGTTCTGCTGGTGCATAAAGAGGCAACGTGCAACAACGAAATGCCTCCCAGGGTGCTCCCGAGCCCTGGGCACTGCCCCCTGTTCCTCTGCTGGGTTCCCAAGACTCTGCCCCAGAGCCCTCTGGTCTGGGCAGCAATGCAAAGCCCATTCCTTAAACCATCAACCCCTCTGCAGCAGGTAGAGCCTACGAGGAAGGACATGTCTTTCATCTCACTTGGTCACCTTTTTAGTGGAACTCCGAATTCGAGGCAGCATGTAAATTTCTTCCAGCTCCTTCTGCCGCTCCTCCTCCTCAACTCTCTTTCTCTGCTCCTCCGGAATGATCTCATCCCAGTCCTTGTGAGGACGCTCTTCCAGCTCTTCCTCGTCTTCCATGGTGGCGAAATTGGCAACCTAGACACAGACAGACAACTGACATGTCCCTGTTTCCCAAATACCATCTACTAGTTCCCTTATTCTTTTCTATCAAAAGTATAGAAACTGAAGTTACGAATAATTCACATGCTCAAAAATGCCTTTCAGACAGGCTCAAACCCTGGCTACACAGAGACTCCCACCAGCTCTGGCCAGCCTCCGAGCAGCGGCGGGCAGCCCCAGGCCGGGGTCCACACTCCTTCTCTTCCTTCACACTGGACTTTACAACTATATCAAAGCATTGCACAAAAGGGGTGTCAGAGTTTCCACTCCCCAAAGTCACTTGGAACTGACAGTGAGGTCAGAACTTTATGACTTTTGGCCAAAATTAACTCTACCTTTCAACATGGATATCTCGGTCTTTACAACCAAGATTTAAAAATTCCACGACAAACGAGGTATGATTTCTGAGATTAAAAATTTAACATTTCTGCCCTAGCTGGTATAGCTCAGTGGACTGAGCACGGACCTGCAAACCAAAGGATCGCGGTTCGATTCCCAGTCAGGGCACATGCCTGGGTTGCAGGCCAATTCCCAGCAGGGGATGAACAAGAGGCAACCATACATTGATATTTCTCTCCTTCTCTCCTTCCCTTCCCCTCTGAAGATAAAGAAATAAAATCTTTAAAAAAAAATTTAACATTTCTATTTTATACATAAAAGGCACCATCTGACCAATCTCTTAAATTAAGCACTGCCTGTAATTACTTTAGATCTGACTCTTAAGACAGCCCGATGAAAATGGTAACAGATGCTATAAATACCAATATTGCATATACCTATGTTCGTGGTTCGTGCAGGTGGGAACTGAACTTTCCCAAAGCTGGCATGGTGGGTAAGGGCTAGACCACCTGCCTAAGAAGTCGTCCCAACTCCACGTATGTGTGACCTTAGAGAATCTACTCAGTCCCTCTGTGTCCTAGTCTCCTCATCTGTGAATGGAGATAATTCATCTTCTGTTGTTAAGAGTTAATATATATGAAGCATTTAGAACAGTGCTCAAAGTACAGAAGGAGTTATACAAGTATTGGTTATTATCACTTAAGAAAATGGAGATCTTATTTATCTCAAAAAATATTTGCTGTGTTTTCAACATGTCAAAATAGGGTAACCAAAAAAAGAGAGTAGTATGAAAAATGATGGACTCAGTGGAGCACTCCAGAAAAGGCAGAGTGCATAGACTCCTCCTTCAATAAAAATCACTTGACCAGGTGCTGAAACGTCATTGCCAAAAGGGCCTTAGAAAAAGGCAAGAATCACCACTTATGTGACTTCTGATCAATCTGTAGTATGTAGAAATTTTTACACTTAAATACGCAACATTCTGACCAAGGCCACGTCACGGAGATCACTTCCGTTTAGGAAAGGAGTACTCGCAGAAATGGAATACAGCTGCAACACCACTAACCCACCTCCACCCTTGGACACATGAACTCTGAAACTAGAGCCCTTTGATCCACTTCTTCCCTGTTCTTCCATGAGACAACTTCTACCAGTGGCTAACCTTGACCTCATTACACACTGCTTCCTTCCAAACACTGCGCCCACTTCTCCCTCAATCCTAGTGGGTCTACCACACTTAATCATCACTGTACTGTGCCTGCCTTCTCTAACCTGCATGAAACTAAGCCATGGTCAATCCTTTCGGCCATGTTCCCACTTAAAACTGGGAAGCCCTTGCCGCCTTGACTCTCCTCCGCCTCCCAAGCCAGCCTCCCATCCTCGGATCACCAACCGATCCAGTTTCTCTGACCTCAAGGATCAGTAGAGAAAGTCACATGAGCCAGGTTACCGGCTCCAACTGAAGCCCTATTTTCTAAACTCAGTGCTACTCCCTATCAAGTTCCTCCCCACAACCCCGGCCCCACCCATGGCTGTCCGGAATCTTTTCCACTTCTCAGCAAACACCTCACTTATTTTGCTGGTACTTAAGCTCGCCAATTGGAACTCCCACGTCTCTCCCTCAAGCACACTTTCATTTTTCTTTCAAAGGCCAACTCCTTCATCTGCGCCTTTGATTACAAATCTTCCAGTCTCCTCCGAGGCAACATGTCCTCAAGTTTTCCTTCTTCCCCTAGAACCTTCAATAGCTCCTACTCTCAAATCCCTACCTCAACCTAGAAACATGGTAACATGTTTTTTGGAAAACCTTGTCTTCCTTGAGCCTTTTGTCATATAAATTACCTTCACTCAACTCTTCACTAGTTTTTTATAACTCAGTGCTGGTGCCCAGCTTCTGCATTCAGTCCTTTATCTTATTTAATTTTCTGTTATATCAGATACCACTGACCATCCTGTAATGACTCTTAAAAAGAAAATCTCACCAAGTCATCAAGAGCCTCCTGTCACCTTCTGTTTTTGTACCTTTGACCTCTTTGTCATCTGATTCCATTAATGTCTCTCCCAGGAGCCTTCCACTCCCCTAGTCACCACCTATCCCATGACATCATATCCTCAGGCCCATCCCGAGACGTCTCCTCCTCCACCCACTGACCTCAGTAGTTACCTGCAGGGGAAAGACTAGAGATTCCACACCGAGAATGCACTCAGAACTCCAGAGCATGACTCCGGGGACATGAGTCAGTTCACGTAAAGGGAAGAGCAGCGTGCCCTGCACCCAGCAAGTGCTACAGGCATCAGCTATTATTGGTTGATGAATCAACTCGAAGGACTTTCTCCCACAACGACTTTCATACCTTAAATTGTGACAGGAGCTCATCTGTCGCACTAGTTGACACTTCGTTCTCTCTGGTTTCAGCCAAGCGCAAAATTTCATCTATATCCATTTCCTAAGAGAAGAACAGCAATACAGCTCAGGTAACAAGGCGACAGCGTTGGCACATACTAAAATGCCTGGTGCAAATACGTCAGTTCTCTTCCCTCATGTTCCATTTCTACCTTTCTCTTACTGCCCCAGCTTTACACTGTTTTCATTTAATGTTTCAAACTATCATTTATACAAACAATTAGGTGATACTTCAGAAATTATAAGAAATAAAACTAGAAAATAAAGGCCAAAGAAAATCTTCAAGTACTTTCCTCGTTTTCCTTCTTCTTGAATTCATTAAGAGCTTAGATCTTTATTGTAAAAATCAAAAACAAAAAACCTACATCTTTGAAGTAATTACTGCTTCTTTATGGAAGCCTGTAACATGGACTCGGAAATCTGCTTCCAAATAACTTTCTCTCACAAACAATGCTTGTCAAAAATTGTTTTTCCCTCATTGTTAATTACCTGAGGCTCTGACTCCTCCCCTTCAAGTTCTTTGAAAAGATCCTCTGCTCCAAATTTCAGAATAGCTGTCAGCTCTTCTTTATTAAAAGGATTTGAACTGCAAAAGTAAAATGCAGTTGTAGTCCCTTAGGAATGTCAAGTAACCTCTGTGGAGTCCTACTTTGTATCTATCATTCATTAGGGGGTCAAATTTCTGGCGAAAATATAAATTCTGCCATAAGAGAAATGATCCTCTTAGACTGTGGTGGGAAATCTAACCTAGGAGATAACTGGGAAATCAGTTCTTTTCCTGTTGGCTCATCTATCACATGATTCAACAAGACAGGTAACCAGCAACATGAAAATAAGAAAGGTCTGTCTCTGTCCTTCGACTCAGAACGTTTCCATTCATTCCCCAAGAACTTTCAACATCCTGACCTCTGGTCCAAAATAAGAGAACCAAGCTTCTCCCTAAATTGCTCTATATGGAAAATCATCTAAAAATACCCTGTTTAGGAAAAGCTGACTTGATTCCACCTATATCAAAATACAAGACCACCACAGAACACACTCAGCAATTTGGTCAAAATGTAAATTCTTTAAGAGAAATAGTTGTGCTTCCAAATAAAGATCATAACTACCTTCCTTTTGTTTCAATAGGAAAGACAGCCATTTCCACACAAACATTTTTACCCAGAGTAAGAAAACAGTGGCCAATTCAATCTGGTAAAAAGTTCAAGGCAACGCTGTGCCGGGATGAAATTGCTGCTGCTGCTGTGTCATATGTCACACGTGCAGCCAATCACACAAGGCCGAGAGGGACAAAGACAGAGGAAGACAGAGAGAAGGAGAGGGCAAGAGCACACATATGCAAAGGGTTGGTAAGAAAAAGAAATAGGGAAAACAAGATAAAATAGAAACGCTATCTTCTTGCAGCCTTAGTCTTTTCCATGTAAGTAAAGGCCTAATGTCTGTTGTACAAAGTCCTATTAGAAGAGTAAGTGATACACCAGGTGCTGATGTAGAATGAAATCAGCCTGACTCCACTGCCTCTCCCATCCCTCGGGCACTCACTTGGACCTCCCGGAGTTGTTTTCCAGGACTGTCCGGCCGGTGGTATCCATGCGCTGAATCACCAGATGGTCCAACACCATCTTCTTTTTGGCCCGTTCTATGATCTCTTCCTCCACAGTGCCCTTTGTAACCAAGCGGTAAATATTTACCTGTAGGAAGAAGAAATGTTGACTTAGGCCTGATCACACCAAAACAACAAAGTTACACCTGTCTAAAACCGGAAGGGGAAATAAAAAAAGGTCTGTTCTCTAGCACCATAAAATGACTGTAAGCCACCCACTCAAGCAGACAGCTTAACCAGATGCGCTATTTTTACTGTCTGTAGCAGGTTACACTATAAATAAAACTGCCTTCAAGGAATTATGATAGCCTCGTTTTAAAAATAAAAATCTTGCTAAAATAATCCATTTCACCAAAACTGGATCTTTGGCTGAGTATGAAACTTATGAGCTACCCAATACTAAAGAAACTTTGAAATTCAGAGACAAAGGAAAGACATATTCTTCCCACATTCCTTAGAGCTAGGATTGGTCCTGTCTAGTAAAAATACACCATCTTGAATGATGTTAAATAGAATATTTAACAACTTTTCCGTAGTAAAATAGATGGAAATTTTCAGTTCTTGGTCAATTCATCATTCATCTTTCTTGGAGTAAACCAGAAAGTCACCAGCAACGTACTTTTTAAGCAGCAAAAGAGAAGTGTTCCTTAATAGGCACATCTTGGCCCCAAAGACAGCTTCTCTGCACTAATTAACAAAAAGACACCTCCCCTTGGGAAATGAAGATGAACAGGAAAAAGGCATTTTACAAAGCACCCCGAGAAGCCAAAGTAACTCCTCCCCCCTCCCAAAAGCCATACACAGAAGCCTCTCCCCACTGACCTGCTTCTTCTGACCAATCCTGTGGGCGCGGGCTTGTGCCTGCAAGTCGTTCTGGGGATTCCAGTCAGAGTCAAAGATGACGACTGTGTCCGCTGAAGCCAAATTGATTCCCAGGCCACCAGCCCTTGTCGAGAGCAGGAAACAGAAGTCCTGTACACAATGCAATATACTACTTTATGCAGTGGCCTTCTCAGAAACAGTTTCACAGTCCAATAAGCCCTTACACCTGGAAACCCCTGCAGGTGTGAAGAAAAGTGAGATATGATGGACAAACTTTATAGAGGCTACAAGAATGTCAGGGACTTGACGGCAGGGTGAATTTTCATTCAATTAAGAGGCAAGAGTCAGTACAATGAACTAAGGAGTAAAGTAGGATCTGGTAAGGCAACAGCAGCAAAAGAATTTATGTTCGCACCTGGCTAAAACTAGCATACAAGCAGTAACAAAAACCGGACAAACTTAATTATCAAGCGGCCTAGATGTTGATTTTCCACAGGGAGACCGACTGGGCCGTGGAAGGCAGTCAGGATCAACAAGGACACTGTTCTGTGAACATCCCTCCCTTTGACAGGCTGGTGAGGACACAGAAACACCGCACTCAGAGCCCACGTGGCAGGACTGGTGAGAAGGAGGGCAGCCTCCATCCCCACAGGACACGCGCAGAGAAACCAGAGCGGGTGTGGTCAGAGACCTGCGTGTGTGGAAGGCCTAGGCACGGCTGGCACACTCCGTGTTCACACCAGTGACAACAGAGACTGGGCAGGCACGGTACACCTGCCCACGCCTCGGTGCTCAAAAAACACGGGCACAGGCAGAGAATAAAGTACATGAGCTGGAGAAACAGAAGTCAGACTTCCATTTTCAGAGCGTTTGATCATGTATGTCAAAGGCTGGCACAGAAGTGGTCCTCAAAAACTCACAGTTCTGTGTTGTTTTTTAAATTTTTTTTTTTAGTTTTTATTTTTAGAGAGAGGTGAAGGGAAGGAGAAAGAGGGCGAGAAACACTGATGTGAAGGGGAAACATCAATCAGCTGCATCCCACAGGCAACCCAACCGGGGACCAAACCCGCAACCCAGACGTGCGCCCTGACTGGGAGTCAAACCAGCAACTCTTTGCTCTGTGGGATGACGTCCAACCAACTGAGCCTGACTTGCGTCTGGTAAGTGGGTACATTCAATACACAAACAGATGCACAACAAGGTCTCCATGTCCTAACTAGAGTCACAGTGGCCAGCGTCATGCCACAGAAATAAAAATGGAGACAGCGGTCTCACAAGAACATTGAATAATTCCAGTAAAGAACTGACTAATGAGGATGCTGGTGCACATACTCTGTGATCCTTAGTAAAACACCAAGCGACACCAAAACTCTGAAAGGAACCTACAGGTGAACAGGACACTTCAGAATGAAATACCCAAAACTTAAAATCTGGGGGCTAACTGATATTTTCAAAGTCCCTCTTTATCAAAGATAATATGAATTATAGTAAGATGTTCTTTGTGTCTATTGTCAAATTGGCAAAGGTTAAAAATTATGAAATTCAATGAAGCTAAGGGTGAAATACTGAAATATTCATACATAAGCACTATGAATATCAATTATTTGGGGAAAGTAAATTAACAAAATGTATCAGAAACCTTTTTGAAAGGTTCACATCCTGTTACCTAAACATCCAACAACAAAGTGACTAACTAAATAAATAATGTCACAGGCATGAGAAAATATCAGAAATTTAAAATTTTTTAAAATCTTTAATAACAAAGAAAAAAATGCTCAGCATATAATTTTGAATGAAAGGTGGTAACAAGGTCCCAATCAGGTAAAAATATAAAGAAATAAATGGTTTCACTCAGTACTGAAAGGAAATACACCCCAATGATAGGAATAAATAGTAAGTTGTCTCTGGGATGGGAGTTTTGCACAATTTCTTATTTGTATTTTTTCCCATCTCCTAAATTTTCTACATGTGCATATATTTCCCCTCAGTGACTAAATAGTTAATTCTTTTTTAATTAAATTAAAAACACTCAAATTTGTAGAAAATGGAAGAGAACTTGCACCCTTTATGGAGCCGTGGGGCAGGGGGATCAATTAAGAACTAAGGAAAAAAAAGAATTTTGGCCTTTTTTCTGAGAAAATGCGATATGAAATATCCAACTCATACTATTTTTTAAACTTAGAGCAAGGAACACAAAGACAAGTTCAACACATACTAACAGAAAAGCTGACTCTGTGCCAGGCCACGTGCTCAGTGCTGAGGGTTGGTTCCCTGCCTCCTCCTCACAGCAGCACCGTGAAGGAGGTACTGGAATTGCCACGATTTTACGATTGAGGGGACAGGGAGGACAGACAGGAGGAACGGGAATGAGCTCGGGTTCAGTAATTCAGTTCCTCTCCTCTATTTGGAGCCTTGGTTCCAAGCAGATTAGAGCCCAAAGCTCCTCAGCAACTAAAATTTCAGGCTGGAAAAGTCAGAAAACCACAGTTTAACTAGCACTACGTGCAATTCTGGAGGCAGAAGGCATGCCACTCTGGAGTACGAGACAGTCATTAAGAGCGTGTAAAGCTCTTCAGAAAGCAGGGAGCCAAGTCCATTCTATTTATACAAAACAGCGGCCCAGACTTCAGAAGTTCTACTGTTCCCTCCAGAGCACTTCCCAGTCCACTCTGGGTCTCTCCGCAGCTTCCTTTCCTTCCACCGACACCAAAGCTCTTCTCCTCACTCCCCTTAAACCCCACAGTTCTTCCTAGTTTCATGTGCACAAATGACAACTCTTCTGTGGTTTCCAACTTGTCCCAAGTGGCTCTCCTGTATGTCTGAAAAGCGAAATACTCTGCAACACCACATTCTAGCTGGACCCTACAGTAAATGTCGCTGTTAGCCAAAGCAAGATCATTAAGTCACACTGTACCAGGGTCTAACAAATTTGAGACAAGGCAAATGTACAAGACCCAAAATCACCAAAAAGTACAAATTAACCTCCTGATATGAAAAATATGTCAAAATTAACCTACTGGCCAGCCCTCCCCCATCTTTGCCTGGCTGGTTTCCTAGGCCCAGAAGCTTGGTATCTGGAAGTCACCAGAGAAAACTCAGTTGATATTAGCTGTCATTAATCCACACCAAGGAGATAAACAAGCATGCATCTGCTTTCTTGGAGTCAACACAAAATTAAGAGGCACACCTTTTATGTTAGTGACTTCTCATGACAGGAGAACTGCACTGTGAATTGTTCCTGAACTGATTCTATGAAGCCAAAAGGGCTTGCCCTTGACATAGGGCCCAAGCTATCCCAATAGCAAAGCCATGCAGGGTGTACCTCAGAACCATCGGCATTGAAGTGGTCCAGCGCCTGTTTTCGGATTTCTCCCTTGATGGAACCATCCAGCCGCTGTAAAAATAAACCACAAGGAAATCAGAAGGTAGGAAGATGAGCTACACTCAGAATAGAACACCAGACTTGCAACTTTTATCAGCACAGCACCCACTGGGTAAAAATAACTGGAATGCACCGGCAATGTGCTGTCTGGGGCTGTGCTTAATTAAGCACCACGCTCTACTTGCCCCAAGCTCTCCCGTTACACACTCAAGGTCAGAAGCTTCTGAATCAAAGGGCTATCCGGGTTCATCCAAGGATCAGAATGGCTGCCAAGCCCTATAAGGAAAAGAAGGCAACCCAAGCTCTGGTTTGAGGCTTTGTCTGCTTCTGCATCTGTGGGTACTGAGGAGACGAGGAAATACTACCCCCAGTCACCTAATAATTACCTCCTGGGGGGAGGGGGGAAAGATGCTTTGTAGCTAATGTAGTTAAAATTTACCTGATTATTAAGTATTACACAAACCAAAAAATTATTTTCACCCTTTTGTTTAAAAAATATTTTGCAATAACACTGAGAATGTAAAAAATTAAGTTGGTCATATAGCCCAGCTTTTCAAAAACTGCACTCTAAAATGAGAGCCAAGTTCAAGCAGCAAAATGCATCTTCAAGAAAGCCTCTAGCATTTTCTAGTACATAAAATGCTCTATTTAGAGCATGTCAGTTCTAGGTAAAAATAAAATGTCATCACAGAGAAACCATGTGTGTAAAACAGGAAGTAAAGATTACCTGTATGTTGTACATACAAAGCCCTTCCCACTCTTTAAAATCATTTTCGTATTTCTTTTCTCCACGATTACCAGGGGAGATAAACAAAATACCTCATTTTACAGAAGGCAAAACTGACCCAAGAGATGATGTCAACTGGGCAATGACCAGTGACTGGCTGGTGACAGCCTACAGAAGGACCTACATTCCCCCGGCTCCCAGCTCTGCCGACCAGCCCCAGAGTCACCTGAACCCCAAGCGGAAGCGTACACAGGAACCCCCTTCCTTCTTTCAGATGAAGAGCCGCAGACAACAGGTAAGTTTAAGTGGCAGGTTCACTGCCTATATTTGCAATCAGAAAACCCAAATGCCCCCATTTAACATTCCCATTAATAGAAGACATTAGACACGATAAAGCTGAATGACCCCAGATAACTGAATGAAGAAGAGAATCAGCAATAATAAATCTGCAGAGGAAAAGGGGACCGTCGCTTCCTTCAGGGACCAGCAAGCTTCAGGTAGACCGTTCTGCCGAGTCCTCAGCCCCGCAGCCAGGGCTGGCATCCTTGGAGCGGGAGTACCACACAGCCTCTTCTCGTTTTCTTTCTAGGGCTTCGGTTTCTATAACCAGGTTCCCATCTCCTTCCTCTCTGCCTTCAACCCAGACTTGGGGATGCTAGACATTGTCTAACAGGCTTTTTCTCTTGCCCAGTTCTGCTTTCTCTCATTCACCCCCCAAAAAGAAAAATGATCTTCACGCAACCATTTTCATTACAGGGTTATAGCCTAAAGGCAAGGAAGTAAAAATGAAGACCTTCCTGGAACCCTCATCTCAGTTTGTTTCACACAAAGGAACTCTCATTCTCCCAGGGAGGGTAATTCAGCAAACAAAGCACAGAACCCAGAGGAACAGAGGGAAGGAGCGAGTCCAATCACCAAGCGTCCTTACCTGGAAAGGGTAGTGCTTAATAGTCAAGTACTCGGCCAGGATGTCCAACATTCTCACCATCTGGGAGAAGATGAGGACTCTGTTCCCCCTTTCTCGAAGTCTGGTCAACAGTTTATCTAGCAGAATCAGCTTCCCACTGCTCCTGATCAGGGACTGAAGATTGAAAAGACATTCCAATGTTCAAAATACTGCAGTCTGCCCTTCCTCTCTGCAAGTCCTTATGTTCAAAATCCTATTTTTCTGAAGCTTTCTGTAACCTGGGTGACATACTGCAAACAATTCCTGAAATGCTCTTTACCTGTTATCGATGACATTATTGACGCTACAATACTTTCGGATTTTCCTTAGCTATGTTAACTGTTCGCACCTGTTTTTAGAGCCTTTTTTGATGCTTTAGTCGCTTTGATAAAAAGCAACTGTAGAAACTAAACTGCGAAAGTCACGCAAGCAAAGCGGTAATAGGCACATACCGTGAGAACCTCCTGTCCGTTCTCCCTCTCGTTCTCCTCGGGCGGCCTGATCAGGTAGCAGTGGTTACAGCACTTTTTCAGCTCCATCACAATGTTCAGGAAGCCAGACGTGCTGCCTCTGGTTCCTTTGGCGAGAGCCTTGTAATTCCTGGTCAGGATCCATCTGCAAATTCCAGACGATAATGATACTCTTAGATTCAAACGACAGAGTCGGGGTAGTCTATGAAACACTGAATCCAAGTCAGATCAACCCTCTACACTCGTCTGACTGCACAGGAAACAAAGTGTCTACAGTAAAATAGGAAACAATGCCACAGAGCTGGAATCGGCAACATCAAGGCAATACAGACTCAAGTTTCTTTACTCAAAGAATTTACAAGAACAGGGGGAGACGGGTTAAAATAAACTTAAGGGACATGCCAACCAATCCTAATGAAGGAGCTTACTCAGATCCCAGTGCAAACAAGCAATGTATGTGTGAGCAGACGCGTATGCACAACTATTTACGACAACCAAAAAAATGTAAGCGCTTATTGGACATTATAAAAATATTAAGAAATTATTGATTTTTTTAAGGCATGATAACAGTACTGATATCATGCTTACTTCTTTTTTGAACTGGGGTATAACTGACATATTACATTCATTTCGTTACATCGCATTACAATTCAGTATTTGTACATTTTGTGAAATGATCACAGTAAGTCTAGTTAGCATCCATCACCATATAGTCACAATTTTTCTTCTTTGTGATGAGGACTTTTTTACTCCGCTCTCTCACGAACTGAGGTCACGATGCCGTGCCTCACACCCCCACGTCGCACTCGTTTTGTGCCTGCAAGTCTGTGCCCATGGAGCCATCTCACCCACAGCCACCGCCCGCCTGTTCTCTTTAAGCTTGGGGTGAGATTCGTACACTTGATTTGGGGGATTTTATTTTTTTGCTTAACTCTTAAAAAAAGAGTCCCTATTTTTTAGATGTATGGAAACACTTATGCTAAGTACCTGGAACATGTTTCAAATGACGTAAGGGTAGGAACAGGGACACAAGAGGTCAGACCTGGGTGCCATGAGCCAGCGCCTACTGAAGCTGCATTGTGGGTTCATGACTCCACTCTATTCCATTTCTGTACCTAGTATTTGACAGCTCCCATAAAAAATATTTTTTTAATCAAGGGAGTGTTAGGCAAACAGGTAAGAGAGTTAAGTATTGGAAGTTAAAATCTTGTTCTTATCCACTTGTTCATAATTAATAAAGAACAAGCAGGGAATGTTAAGATTACCAAACTTCTACCTTTAAAAGGCTGTAGCTTTTATGGCAATATCATCAGTTACGATTATTCCAGATCCAACTTTAAATCATCAAAACGAAAGGCCATGCATGACAAGCATGTTGGATGCTGCCCTCTGTCCCAAACCCACCACTTTGCCTTTAACATATTACAGCCCAGACCCAGGCTGTAAGCTCCCCGTGCCTCCTAGAGCACCTCCGCCCTCAGAACTTTTCCTTCTGAACTTCCACAGCCCCAGCACACACCTCAATTTAAACAGCACTCTTTTAGTTGTCCCCAGTTCATCTTCCTCCTAAACAGCAAGGCTCTGGGTTTATCAATGATCCCTCTCATGGCTTCATGGTACTGACCTCAACCCCATCAGGCCTTACCCAGCCCATAACTTACTTGTAATACTGTTTCTGAAGGGCCGACATCTCCACCCTGAGAATCTGCTCCACTTTGGCAGGCAGGGATTTCTCCACATCTTTTTTGACTCTCCGGAGAAGAAAAGGCTCTAGCACCTTATGAAGACTCTGGTAGCCGTTCTCTCTCCCTTTCCCGTGGTCTTCTTCGAAATCTTCCCAGAACTCAAACCTGGAGATGCAACAGGAGAGTGTTACTCAGCTACACAGGAGAAAAAGGCATTTTTCCACAAAAAAATTTTTAAAGGAACTAAATGATTAAAAAAAATCTGTGTTAAAAAAAATCTTCCCTATAGCGAAAGATAAATCTTATCTGTCACTAGCCCTTGAATATAAAAGAGGGGGTAACCAAATGAAATTAATCTCATCAGTCTACACTGGATAACAGTTTTCCAATTTTGAGAATGCACCTAGAGTTCACAAAATATTTCAGTATATCATGCAATTGGTATATGCACAAACATAGTAAGTCACTGTGTGAAATATCATGCAGAAAAAATTTATAATCTTTTAATAAGCTTCAATTCCTTGGGAAAATCAAATTCCAAGGTAAAAGAATAATTAGTGGCAGTATGAGAGCTGTCACGATCAAAGATGAAAGCTATGTCATTTCCATCAATAATCTTCACTATTCATGGATTGAAAAGTTAATGGATTACAACAACAGAAACAAGACAACAGCCCTCAGACAAAAACGATACAACTGATATAAAGTTCTTATTAGTGAAATCTGCAGACATAAATTTTATTAAAGAATTTAAAAACTTGTCTCTCATGTAGTCCTGCCTAAACTCTAGATAGAAGTTTCTCACTTTTAAATTTTAATTCAACCATCTTTGGTTCACACTAAAGGTCTTGTGGCAGAAATCCAGAATGGGACGTTATGACCAATTTTCTTGAAAAATAAAAAAGGAATGAGGAAAATTTGTTTTATGAGGATCAGAAAAACGTACTTCATCTTGCCACGCAAACACCAACTTGGAAGAACTAGCCTCGTTTCGTGTGCAGACAAGCTCAGCAGGTGAGAGGCACCTGTGCCTGAGGCCACAGCTGGAAGCTTAGTCACTGCCCACGGCCTGCTCTCCACACCAGGAGTCCCAGCTCAGCTGAGGCCAGGCAAGTCCCAGAATGACAAAATAGAGGGACTCGACACTGAGTGATTCAGTGTTACCCTTGGGTAAAGACTCAAAGCCCCCACTCTTTGGTAAGACGGAAAGTCAGAGAAAGAATGGCCACCAGGCACAATGGCATCGACCGCATCTGCGGCCATTCCCGAACTCATCATAAACGGCCAAGCACTGCGTCAGGGGCCGCCAGGTGGGTCAACATCAGCCTTAGAAACACCCCCAACATTGTTAAACCTTTACCACAATGATCAAGAAAAACAGACGAGACACAGTTACTATAACAAAAAAATTACATCACTACTGATCCTTCAAAAATCCAAAGGATTATGAGGGAATACTGCAACTTTATGTCAATAAATAGGGCAAGTTAGAGGAAATGGACAAATTCTTAGAAAGATGCGTTTTAACAAAACTAAATCAAGAAACAGAAACCCCGAACAGACCTATAACCAGAAACTGAATTAGTCATTAAAAAATTTCTCAGAAAGGAAACCTAAGGCCCACAAATATGCATCAGTGGAACAGAACTGAGAATCCAGAAATGGACCATCACATTTACAGTCTGAACTAATTCTCAACAAAGGTACCCTAATAATTTAATGAGGAAAGGTATTCTTTTTAACAAATGACCCTGAACAATTTCCAAAATCTCTCTTCAAAGAAGGGTGAACTCAGGCCCTCACACTTAACATTATAAACAAAAAAGTTACTCAAAACGAAATGCAGACCTAAATGTAAGAACTAAAACTTCTAGAATAAGAAAATCTCTGTAACTTTACGTTAGGCAAACATCTTATTTTACGACATTAAAACACATTCCACTTTAAAAAATAATAAGAGTATACTTCAAAGTTAACTTCTGCTCTTCAAAAGGCAACATTAAGAAAATGACAAGACAAGCCAGACTGGGACGGATACTTGCAAATCGTACACTAACGAAGCATTTGCATCTAGAATACTAAAAATTAAAAAAAAGAAGTTAAAAACCTGTTTAACAAGACAGACAGACAATCCAACTTTTCAATGGGCAAAAGACTTGAAAAGATATTTTACCAAAGATATACAAATGGCTAATGAACCCATAAAAAGATGTTTACCATTATTTGTCATCATAGAAATCAAGGTCAAAACCATGAGATGCCACTACACAGCCAGGATGGCCAGAACCCAAGCCTGACAATACACCAAGTACAGTGCTGGCGAGGATACAGAGGGAACTGGCAAACCAAAACACGTCTGATGGGAATATACAACGGTGCAGTCTCTTTGGACAACAGCCTGGTAGTTTCTTAAGAACTATATACTTTCCTAGCAACCCGGCAATTCCACTCCTAAGCATCTAACCAAGATAAGTAAGATGTACGTCCACACAAGAACATGACAGCTCAAAACTAAAACAATCCACCCATTAAATGAACAGGCATTCAATGGAGTATTGTCCACAGCAAGAGAACAGTCCCTGATAAACTAGGACAAAGGTGAATCTCAGAAATATTACACTAAAGGGAAGGAGCCAAAAACAGAAGCCTACTTACCAGGATCCCATTTATATAGAATTGCTAGAAAAGGTAAATCACTCGCGAGGAAAGCTGATTCATGAAGGCCTAAGACTACAGACAAAAGCAGAGATTAAGGGAACTTTTGGGGGTGAAAAAATATTCTAAAATGAGACTACCGTGATGGATGCACATCTCCACAAATTTACTAAAAATGTTCAATGGTATCCTTCCAATGGTATACTTTATGGTATGCAAATTATGTCAAAAAGTTATTTTAAAAGTTAACAACACATGGGGAAAGGGACCATTTCTGTGCAGGTCATTAGGCTACCCATAATGCCTTGATCAGTTTATGACTCATAATACACACTCTTATCTTTTCTAAATCGTAAAAAAAAAAAAAAACCAACAACAAAAAAAAGAAAGGAGCATTCACTGCCAATTTGACACCTCTTAACCACACTGCTGACTGGGTGCCAGGTCCTATTCTCGGTGATAAAGCACAGCAGATCCCTGTTACATCTGAACTCATAATTTAATGACACGAGATGGATAAGGGAATAAATGGAAAAAAAGAAAAAGGTGTCATATAGAAAATGCAACCAGGTAGGGATGGTCAGCACATCTAACAGTCTACTTTAGGTTGGATGGTCTGAAAAGACCTCTAAAAAGAGGCGGTCACATAAGCTGAGGGAATAATGTTAAGAAGTGACTGGCCAGGTGAAGACAAGGAGGAGAAAAATCACTGCAGACCAGAGGAGCAGCTATGGCACGGCATGATAAAGAAACAAAAAGATGGCCAGAGTGGCCGACGCAGAATGAACGGTGGAGAAAGAGGTACGAGATGAGCCTGAGTACTGTCAGGGGGCAGACTGAACAGGGTCCTGCACATTAGGGCAGCAAGTACAGATTTCATTTTAGGTATCATCAACCAGCACTGGGTAATTTTAACTTTTATGAAACTGTATACCATCTCTCCCATAAAAATCTTTAAAGACCGAAATAAGACCTTAAGCTGACACTTCTGTTAGCAAAAGTTTGGATTTAAGTATTTTTAATACTTGTCAGATTGTGTACCTTATAGACTTCATTTAATTTTCACTCAGTACCTTATAACAGTGAGAAGGTCTGATGTTTCCTATTTACTAAATATTTCCCCAAAGCAGTAACTGATTCAGATATTTAGTAGGCAACCTTCCCTCCCTAACAGGATGATTTCTGTGCCTTCTCTCATTTATTACGGAACATTTTCATACATTTGTTCCTCCCTCAGTCAATGCTTTGCTCTCCCCAAAACATGCCATCCATTTCCCTAAGGTCTACTCAAAAAAGTTAAAGAGCATTGGCATTTCAGACATCCCAGCATGTTTTGAAAGACACAGTTAAGGAGCTTACTTCTCCGGCATAATAAAGTGCAGCAAGGACCAGAGCTCCTTGAGGGAATTCTGAAGAGGGGTCCCCGTAATCAGGAGCCTATGGTTGGACTTGAAATCAATCAGAGTTTTATACAATAAAGAGTCATCATTCTTCAACCGATGGGCTTCATCCACTCCCAGAAAGGCCCAGTTAATACTGCCCAGCACAGTCTAAAGTAAAAACAAAACAGAACGAGCCACCAGGTCAGAAGGGAACCCAAAAGTGCTTTCAAGTGTTAATCATCTCTGTACAAATACCACCACAAAGGTATACACAGAAACATTTATTCTTTGCTGACTTAAAGTACATGAGGACTCTTCTGTTTACTGTAGTTGGTTGCCAGATTTATGACTACTCAAAAGGGCACATCCTCCTGGAAAAGATACCGGGCATCTCTTATGCCAGGTATTGTTGTGTGCTCTTAAGGAAGAATGCAAAAATTGATATGCTGGGCAAAAAAAAAAGTGATTTGGCAGTCTCTCCTTAACTAATATTCTTCTCTCCCTGTTCTCCAGCCCCACCCTGAAGCACAGAAACATCAAGAGTCACCCAACTGACCTTTACACTGATTTGTCACCAATGGGATCACCTGTCACATACATTTCTTAGTAACTATGAGGAGGAGATAAACTGTAAGAGCTTCGTTTTCCTGCCCTTCTCGTCACAGAGACTGTCCCCACCGAGTGCTCTGGAGAAACCTTAGCAAGGACAGGATGGCTCTCAGGCCCTGTTTCCAACACCAGACGGGAATCTCAGGGAAGTTACAGGTCTCGATACCCCTGCATCCCGCGTCCTTCAACTGGACCAGGTGACCTGAGGCCCCCTTCAGTTGTAAGGTTCTAATATTTATTTACTACCTTCAAATTCTTTCAGGATTTATCTGTTTATTGGTTTGCTTTTTTAAGAAATAAAGAAAGATAACAAGGTAAGGGGGGGTTATAAACCCCACCATTTCATTAAATCATTCTATAAAACTTAGCCTTCTAGCTACCAGTTACATACCTTATCTTTTAGGAGGATCTCATATGTTGTGATAAGTGCATTAAACTTGAGCCTTTTAGTCTGAGAATGAATCCATTCATATTCCCGTATCTATAAAAGAAAATGGTAATTAAAATACAATTTCTATTTTTACTTTTCTCTATCACCACTAAGTCTTATGACAGATGCAACAGAAACATGTTCAACTAAAAGATCTGAGTAGCAGAACTTAATAAATACCTTACACATTCTAAAATGACATACTTTAAGCACAAAGCAGTATAACTTAGAATTAAAAGGTGTATCACGGAGCAGCAAAAACGTTATTGCTGGAATTCAAATAAACTGCCGTTTCCCTTCGCCCAAGGGAAAGTGAGCAAGCGATGCATTTCATCAGCAATGAAACCCCCAAATGAGGATTTTCTTAAGGAAATATAATTGACTCTTCCCTGGGCAAGGCAATACTTTTATTAACGAGTAAAACAAATTCCAACCACTAGCTCAGTCAGAAATCTCACTTTACAGAGCACAAAGATGCGGGCCCCAAGGAAAAGGAAAGTGAGGGTTAATGGATGAAAATAACATTTAACATGAATGAAAATAAGGTCAGCGTGAAGGAATGCAAAAGCTGACATAGTCACACGGAGGGTGCAACTGGACACCCAGCCAGCACAAGGGCCTGTGACAAAGCTCTGCCATTTGGCTGACAAGGTAGAAAACGGACAAGAGGAACAAGGAGTACATGTGGCTGATCACCTCCAAAGGGGGAAGAAAGAAAAAAAGAAGAAAAAAGTAGTGAGGACCATTAAGAAAACATCCCTGATGCCACAACTTTTCACAGCTCTCCCTGTCTTCGTTATTACATAAAGTGCAATCCAGAAAGTTTATTTTTCTTTGATAATGGTTTAAAAAAGGATTAGCAAAGCTAAAAACTATCCTTTGCTTAGAAATTCAAAATTGGGGCAATCAAATCCACCAGGGGTTAGGGCAGACAATGAAAATCTAACAGAAATAAACTGCAATCAGTTTGATAATATATGACTCTAACATTTCCCTCAAAGGTTTCTGGATTCCTGATGATTTGCTCCCATTCCTACAAGCAGCCCCCCTGGAAACGGCTTACTGGGGTCAAAGAGCAAGGGTATGGGCCCAGACATCTCTCTGTCCCATGCCCACGTTCCAGGTGGCCCGGGGACAAGTGTGAACCTGAGTATCTTCATCGGTTGGTTGGAAAAGCTATGGTCTACTTGGAAGACTATCATGAGGATGACATGCAACATACATAAAGCACCAAGCACAGGGCCTGGCACGTAACAGGTGCTTCTTTAAAAATAAACTTTAGGCCCAGTGTTCTAAGTTTCTGATGCTTAAGTGTGATAACAGGCAAATCTCACTTCTGCCACCTGGGAATGGCTCCTTGTCCTTTCCCCTTCTTCCTTTCTCATAAGTTATAGAGTCTCAATTTTAAATAATTCCTGTAAGTTTTCCATTTTTTTCGATTACAAACAACAATAATGTTAACATTCTACAAGGTATTAACTCCTTATAACCCTTCATAAGTGGTCTTGAAAGTACAGAGGACAGAAGAAAAAAAATCAATTAATACTGCAATCTGAGAGATTCCCCCCTCACAAATTTCCTTTAAACACCGTAAGCATTTTTTAAAGAATAGGTTGTACTTTTGTGATACGTATGATCTCCCAATATCAGGGGCACAGCAGTGTCAGAATCATACTTTTACTAAAAACTATAAGGGCTACAGGTCAATGTCCAAAATACATTCATAACACAGATTCTATGCCAGTTCTTTTGGTTTACACACCGTATTTCTGCTCATCAGGTCACCTATGTAAACCACTACGTTAATCTCTGGTGCCCAGATTTCAAACTCCCTCTGCCATGAGGTGAGGGTGGATAAAGGGACGACTATAAGAAAGGGGCCATACAGCTGGTGTTGGTGGAACAGGTAGGAGAGGAACGATATGGTCTGGATGGTCTTTCCCAGGCCCATTTCATCAGCAAGGATTACACTGTTACTTCTGCAGGGAGAAAAAAAAAATCATTAGTTCATACACACACACACACACACACAATATGTGCACCAAGAGCAAGGACACCACTGCACCACAATGTCACTGAGTAAGACATTTCATTGTGAGCCTCAACTATATTTCCTCTCACCTGCAGTCAAGTCTCCTACATAAGAAAGTACAAGCTACAAATAGCAGAATAGCAAAGTGATCTAAGCATGGTCAAGACTCGGATTACTGCGAGCGCCTATTCAGACCATGTTCCTGACCTTGCCTTTGGTCTTCTACATCTATCCCTTGTAACTGAGAAGGCAGGTGGACACGAGCACATGACCCTGGCTTCCAATACTGAAAGCAGGGCAGACTGGCTGGCCCCATTGCCAGTGCACCTGACAGCCTGACAGTCACGAGTGTTTGCTCAAACCACCCACGCAGTCCACACTGCACGCCACCAGGTTGTTCGGTGCTACACACACAACCCCTAGATCCACACACAGCTGTGCGCACAGCCTGTTTCAAACACACCCCAGTCTACAGCAGAGGCAGGCTGGAGGGTTCTGAATTCCCCCTGCACCTACTGAATCGGAGAGTATCTGCGAAACAGCTCAGGAATCTGCATTTCTAACAAGCACTCCTGCACACTGTATTCCTGGGACCACACTCTGAAAAGCACTGCTTTAGCAGATGGGCTGGATTTGAGCGGGACACCAATAGGAAAAGGACTGTGCAGACATAAGGGGGAAAAATGATGAAATGGCCAGAGTCAGGAAAGGTGTGTTCAGAAAATAGAAAATAGCTTATCCGGCAGGAAACTAGGAATACATGTATGACACAGGTTGCAAACATTAAAAGTTTCTTGAAAATTGGGCTACATGCATGGAGTACATGTTTAAGCAGTGAACCAGAGAGCGCTGGAGTGAGATACAAGTTCACGACAACTTAACTGGATAAACAAGACATTCACCAGGAAGAGATTACATTTTTAATTTAGGGGAAAAGCACACAAAAGAACGAAGCAGAATACATTCGAGGAGGGGGAAAAGGAGGAAGCTGTTTCTCTATAAATCTCAGACACACCTATTTTATGTACTGTTCAGATACAGCGTGTTCCTGAGTCCTCATTATATCTCTCACCGTCCCACACTACCGGGAGGAAACAGGGTGAATTTCCACCAACATTCATTTCCTCTCCCTAACAAACTTTTCTCCCTAGAATATTTTCATTCAAAAACTGGTTGAATCTGTGGATTTAAAAGGCTGACTGGACTTCCCCAGGAAGGAATTCTCTCAATCTCATACTTTTCTTATTTCTACAATACACAGGAGAAAGAAGGAATTCTTTGCATATAACAAAGAAGCCAGAAGCAGTACAGACAACTCCAAACATCTTTTCTACCTACTTGCACCAGGAATGAGCAAGCCAGTTGAGACCTTCCAGCTGATAGTCACGGAGCTCTAGATTCTCCCCTCCTAAATATGCCGGCTGTTTCTTTAAAGCCACAAAGCGTGGTCTCTGCTTCAGGGCCTGAAAAACAAAAATCAACAAAGTAAAGATCTCCCCAATATCTGACAACCCATTGTATCAATACATCTCCCCCCGCCCCCCCCAAAAAACACCAAAGCCAGCCAACACCATACCTTGCACTCTCTTGTTGGAATGGTTTTTGAATTGTTCCGACTGTGAAAGCTGTCGATACAGCCCTGGAATTTCTTTCCTATCAAGGCTTCATCTTCCCAGCTGCACTCTGAATAAGGCAGTCCCATCCACTTGCACAGATATTCAGGTTCATTCGAAGGGGCCGGCTTCCGACTGTGGGCTATTTCACATATAAAAATTCACAGGTCAGCCACTGTCCATTAAAGGAGGAGAGTGACATTTTGTTTTACATATAATGAATGAAACATCATGTGGCAAAACATGAGCTGCTGATAAATGCTAAACATTGGTAAACAAGATCTGTTACTTACCAGGAAAATCGGTTTGACCCAGTGTAGATTTGCTTGTCTTCATAGCTAAACAAATGGAAGATAACAAAGTTATCACTAGAATCAAGGAGTGCCATTTTAAGTCCTATGAAGAATAAAAATATATGACCTCCCATCTTAAAAAGAAAAAAACCCTGTAAGTCCACATCACCCTGGCTAGCTCTTTGCCTCTTCACAACACAAGGCCCAAGGAGAGCTGTTCTCACGCCCTGCCCGCCTCGTTCTCTCGGGAAGCTGCCCCAGGCAGGCCTGCACCCCCACCACTCCGGGATCTGCCACCAGTGCCGTGCCTCTCGCCAGACTCGAGGATCAAGTCCCAGGCGGACCACATGGACCAGCAGCATTTCCACCTTCCTGAGCCACGTCAATCATCTGCCTTTCAGTCTACCGCCCTCCCAGCTCTCCTACCTCACTGGCTGGCTGTTCTCAGTCTCCTTTTGCTGGTTCCTTTCTGACTTCCAAAAGCTGGTTCCTTTCTGACTTCCAAAAGCTGGAATGCTCTCAGACTTACTATTCTCACCATGCGAACTATTTCCGACGACCTCACTAAATCTCAGGCTTTGAGTACGATCTACATACTGATGCATCCTCATGTGTAAATTTCCAGCCCAGACTAAGAATCCTAGGATTCACATATGCTACATTTAGGTCACAAGAAGTTTTTCAAACCAGGCTTGTTTTCCACCCAAACATCAGCTCTTCCCTCAGTCTTTCCAGTTCAGTAAGCGGTACCTCTCCTCTCCCGTTTACTCGGGTCAAATACCTCGGCATCACCCTGGACACCTCTTTCTGCCATTCCCCCCACCTCCGAACTTATCAGCAAATCTTGTTACCTTTTCCAAGTAAATCTAGGCATCTGTCTATCCCCAGCATTAAACCTGTTAAAAGTATTTTTTAATTTACATCATTCCCGTTACTTGTGGAGGTCACACACTGCTCAAGTAAGTTTCCATGTTCTTACCTATTACTCTCTCTACTATCTGATACTGTTTGTTCAACTCTGAGGCTAGCTCCTGTTGGCAGTTGAAATATTCCACATCTTCAGGAGAAACTTTCCCCAACCTGGAAAGAAGACAGCAAAAGCACATCCTCATTAAAGCTGGGATATCTGTACACGTTTATCAGAGCAAACTCAGAGACAGGAACGGAATCTTGTCTCCACGTCCATCTGCCCCTTTAGTAATCTAATTAGGCCAGAGATTTTACAAAAAACATATACTTTTAGAAAGCAATGACCACCTTAGACCCCTCTCTGATGTGGCCTATTTACCTAAAAATAACTATTTTGTGACAAATTCATGTAATTTCACGGGATAATTCATAGATTTAAACAGACTAGAACAATACAACTGTCTTTCAGATTTAAAAGATAATAGGCCTTTTTTAGTATATAATGGGCTTTAGGAGTGATTGAATATGACTCTTTTTGAAAACTATTCTTAGCACCAAAGCTCTTTAAAAGGACAACAGCAGCCACCTAAAATGAGATAATACTGTACCTCTGAGAATTTTAAATTTCTATGCTTTATAAGTTACTCTTATTTTAGGAATATTTATATTTTTGACTCAGAGAGAAAACATGTGACTTCGTGAAGGAGCATATTTAATACCATAATAAAACAGAAATTAGAACTCATCTGTCTCTATTCCTAACACAGAATAATCTGATCACGTTACACCAGCAGGTATGACGACAGGTATATGGACCCTTCCTGTCCCTCAGGCTGTAAATGTATTTCCTTTATCCATGATGGAAAATGTACCATTGCTTGATTTCATCCTCCTTCTTCTTGAAGTTCTCGAGTTTTTTTAGGCCCTTCACTTTCTGCTGTTGTAAGGATTCTTCACTCTCCCATGTGCCGTGGATGTAAGACCAACCCTTCCACTTGATGAGGTACTGGACCTCGCCTTCATCCTTTTCCGGGTCGAAGTCACCACCTGGGTCTCCGTTAGCCTCCACTGCATACACAGTAGTAGACGCTCCAGTGGCTGCAAAAGGATTCCGTTTCAACAAACCTTAACAAGTATGTGACATCAGACACTGAAAAGTCTCCATGTGCACAACTGTCTAAAGAGTCTCTTTCTGGATAAAGCACCAAAATCCTTCAACGTGAAAGAAGCAGAATTTCACAAATATAGGCTAAACAAGATCAATAACTTCAAATATTTTCAGAATGAAAATCCAATTTTATACTTTAAAATCTATTCCAATTTGCTGATCAAATTAAAAAAAAAAATCCTTGTGCCCAAACACAGTAAAAATGGAACAGAAACATCCATTCATTTTGGTCTCTACTAACTCAGAAAGCAAATCTGGCCCTCTAGGAATATTAAAAATAAGGTAAGAAAATAAATATCTCTCCATGAATTACCCCAAAGGTCTCTGTTAACTCTATTAACCTCGAGTAAGGCTAGATGGGAAAAAAGGGGGGGTGGGGGCAGAGAAAAATTAATTAGGTATAGTATCTTGACATTTCCTATATTGAAAGATTACTTTAAAGAAACTAAGTTATGAGATATCTCAATTTGATTATAAAAAAATTTTCACTATCATCCAAATATGCACTTCATCAGCTGCATACTTTTGACAAGATTCAGAAAGAAGTAAAGGCGTATCTGCTTAATGAACAAGAAACTCTGCTACATCACTGCTGTTTAAGACAGTAAGACATTTTACTAGCTTCAAATCTCAAAAATATAAAACACATGCCTCTGGTCTCAGCTCTGAAACGTGAAGATGGATGGGGTCAGAAAAACTTCCACATTTCACAACCAATACAGGCACAGACTGAGTGAAACACATCACTTCAGAGTTGAAATATGTAACATTTGGGCCTCATTAAGCAGCTATAGAAAGTATGTTGCTACCCAAAGGCGCATACCTCCTTTCTTGCCCAGCCTTGAATCTAAGACCTTTTCAATGGTTTCACTATTATCCTGCTGGTCATCCACTCCTTCGCCAGTCATTTCAATGAGATCGTCTGAGTCAGTCTCGAAGTCATCATCTTCTTTATAACTGCAGGAGGGACAACAATGAGTAAGTGGGAAACTCTCTCTTCGGAATTTAACACTGCCATGTATAACACGTCATTAGACAAAAGAACTAACTATATATACCATGTTGGCTCCAATACGCTGTTTTACAGATCAGCCACATATAAAGTAGGCTCAAAGTTCACTTTTGCCCTATTTATCTATAAATGCACGTTCACAGGTAACTAACAGGAAGGCTAACTCATGTTTCAAAATAAAAACATACTATATTTACACTGATTTATATAAGCAAGACATACAAAACTATAAGCACATGCCTATGTGTTTTTTGGGGTTTTTTTTGTTTGTTTGTTTATTTTTATTTATTTTTAGAGGGTAAGGGAAGGAGAGAGGGAGAAGAACATCAAAGTGTGGATGCCTCTCGAGTGCCCCACACTGGGGACCTGGTCCGCAGCAACCCAGGCATGTACCCTGACTGGCTATGTGTTCTTTTTTAGTGAGATCATTACTATATAATAAGGAAACAACTACACAGAAAATGTGTAATGATTTTTAAAAAGCACTATTCTTAGGCAAAAGACAAGCAATATTTCTAAGATTACATGTTTTAACCCTGTGTTTTGTCTCCCAATAACCAGGATATAAAATTTAAGTATTTTTCAAACAACGTTAAGACCTTCAACAAACATACTTTCTATTAATAAAATCCTCAAACGCGACCCTCCACCACATATTAACAACAGGTGGTATGGGAGCCACACACACAAAAAATCACAGTCCTGGATGCGAGGGCAGCTATGGGAGGAGAAAGCTCTCCATTAGCAAACTCAGCATCTAGTCCTGGCTTTGGGATCACTTGCTGGATACACTGGACAGGGTACTAATATCTCCAAGACTTCAGTTTCAACATCTAAATAAACAAAAAAATTGAGTATCTTCTTTAAAAAAATTAAATGCCCTTTAATTCATGAACGTAAAATACTGTTTGCATGAATCTATTCCTTTATTTCAATTTCTGTTAATGCATCATACCCCATTAGTAAGCTTGTTAAAATTATATTCAACTACTATATATAAGCTGAACTTCAGAAAAATTTGCCCGATCCCCAGAGCAAAGCAGAACCAAGAATACAACCCAAACATCTTTCTTAAAAAAAGGATGTTATGAAACGAAGATACCTCGACAGAACATGAACTTAAAGCAGCTCTGTTTACAGGAATGATGTAAACAGAACGAGCTTGCAATGAGCCGCTGCTACTCTTCCCACACTCCCGTTGGCCAACACCACTCTTGAACACAGACCAGATTTCCAAACACCTATGCAGGACACAGGTCATTATTTTTGCTTAACAGATGCACAATCCTGGGCTTCTAACCAAGCAAACTATCACCCTCACACGACCGAAAACCTTCTGGGGCATAACCTACCTAACATTTTTAGCCGCCCTGCGGCGAGTCTGCCTTTTTGGAGCTTCATCATCTTCATCATCATCATCAGAAGACTCTTGTTTTTTTTTCTTTCCACGCTGAGCTTTAGGTTGCTTTTTAACACGAGATTTCGGCACTGTTCTAAAATAAGAAGAGAAAAAAATGGCCACTTTCACTATCATTTGTTGTTTACTTCAAATCTGCGTAATTGTATTTCCCAGATAAGGGGTACATATGCAGGATTAATTAGGGCAAAGTTAGAAATTATACTCCTGGGTCCCATTCTCTGAGATTCCAATTCACTAGAAAGCTGCACTTTCAATGTGAAAGTGGTTCTCGTGCTAACAGCAGTCTTCAATCACTGATAAAAGGTACCGTGGGTTCTGAGGCAACGGTTCTCCCCTGCTCCTCGGGGTCACCTGACATATACATACACAGATTTCACTTCCGGGGATTGAGCTTACAGATTCACACCGGTACAGGCATATTAAAAGTACTGACGGCAGTATTCTTTGCAATAATGGAACATTAGAAAAACTCTTTAAGTGTTCATCAACTGGGAACTAGTTCAATAAATAGGATACTATGGAGCCATAAAAAAATAAAACAAAGGGAGTTTTTCCACGTACAGATATAAAGATTTCCAAGATAATGAAAGAAAAATACACAAGGGGCACACAACGTACAATCCGTATACAGGGAGAAAGGATAAGAAACAACTACACATATATTTTTATGCACAAAATGTGTCTGGAAGACTACCTGGGAGACCGCCCTGCCACAGACCAATGAACAGACTGAGGACATGGCCCCCGGTGACACCCGTGCACAGCCAGGACTGGGGACCAGAACGTAGGAGCTCACACACAAAATCCTCAAATTACTACTGTATCAGTGGCGAAAAGGTGACCAGAGAAAGGGGAGACAAAAACTCCCAAATGCATCGATCTGTTTCTGTCAACGCTACACAGAGGAGGAGTCAAGGTTAAGGGCTCGGGAAATAATGGGGAATGTCTAGAAGACAGAACTGAAGAGCTAACCCATTCCCAACTGCTCAAACTCAGGTGAAAAGAGACTAAACTCAGCTGCTGATTCCCCCGTGGGGGTAGAAGTGGGGGTATAGGAATGATGCCCTAAGCCAGGGATCGGCAAACACTTCCTGTAAATAGCCGGAAGGTAAAGATTTTTGGCTTCCCAGACAAAAGGCAAAACTGAGGCCATGACACAGCTACTGATGTAGTGAGAGAAAATAAATGCTCACAAGTTTTTTAGCGACAAATTTCAAAATAAAATAAAAATCATTTGAGTTGTCTTTGTGTTTCTGTGATATGTATGTATTAATGAGAATATCATTCTTTTTGAAAAGGTATTATTTCACTTAATTGAGATTCAAACTGAGTGCTCCCGACTGTCACACTATGAATGTCCTCTGTAAAAGCAATGCTTAGCTGGCAGGCCGCACAAAACAAGCTGGTGAGTGGGATTTGGCCCAAAGGCAATCGCTCGCCAAATGCACCCTGCACCTACTGCAAGGAGGTCAACTCCCCTGGGGCCTCCCTACCCACTGCCCGCCTCCCCCAACCTCGGCACTGCATGTTGTCCTCTGTCTGATCCAAAACTACCAGTACCCTGCCACCTCGGCCTACCTCCTTTTCTGCACAAGTTGATTCCCCGGTTAATATTACATAGACTACATGAACAAGGTAATAAATAGTGAAGTATGCTTTCAACTAGACAATCAACGTTTTAGACTTTACAATGAGTTCTCTGAAAAAGAACCTGTACAGTGGTCAAATGCACAGGGAGCGCTTTTTAGGAGATACGTTCTTCCCTCAGACCTAACCCTCCATGGAGAAAGAAACAGTAAGTCACTCTGAGCTACACACCACGCAAACACCCACAATCAGCACAAGCAGCCCCATCATCCAGTCACTTGCTAACGACGCAGGCTGGCAAGAAGTGAACCACAGACATTCCAAACCCAGGGCAGTAACACACTGCATCCACCAATCAAGGCTCCCCTGCTAGCACTGCGTCGTCTCCACCTAACGCCAACTGGGTTCCACCAGAAGCAGAGATGTTCAAGCAAACATTGCACCTTCTGGGCACAGGCCTCCTGGCTTTCACTTTTATTTGCTCTGGTTCACTCTCTGCACTGGTGCCTTGTTCCTGTTCATCTTCTGAAGGCTCCCGTTTCCATTTTTCTCTGTGATCAAAGCAAAGCAGAATGATTTTTTTCCAAAAGAATTCTTCCAGGTTATTTAGTCTGAAGAATCTGACAACACTAATTTTGATTTAATTATGCAAAAGACAGAACACGTATCTTTTAGCTATTATGCTCAAGAGATTTCTTCTCGCCCCATTGAAATTTTGGTTCTGTCCTTTCCTTGACTATGTAATATCCACTCCTATTTTCTCTCTTGTAACAAAACAAATGAAAATGGAAACTAAGAATGTATGTTTTAAACTACTTGTTCTGGAAAAAAGTGCCATTAAATCTCATATTGTTTTGATTACGATCGGCGACCAGATTGGAGCTATAACGTATACTCAATCAGTTCTTCTCAGATTTTAGCATCAATCAGAGCCACCTAAAGGGCTTATTAAAACAATTTCTGGGCCACAGCCAGTTTCTGATTCAGTAGGTCTAATTGAGGCCTAAATTTTTAATTTTAACAAATTCACAGATGATGCTGATACAGTTAGGGACCTCTTTGAGAACTCTCATACTAGCTATTTTAACATCGGTAGAATACATTTGAGGAAATCATTCCTAAAACTACTTTTGAATGATAAACCTACCATCTAGTAAAATTATCTACTAAGCCAAAGACGTAGTTTTCAGTAGTTTTTGGGAAGGTGTTCCTTTGAGATCTCAGGTGTGTAGAGTCATACCCTACGGGTGTCTTGGTCCCCTAGTGTTTCAAGTTTGCTTGAAAACCCAATAAGGTACCAGAGGGACTGAGCTCATTTCTCACCTGTGGGGAAGAAGGAACATATAACAGCTAGTGGGCATGAAATGTAAAAAAACAAAAGGCAAGTATCTTGGTGTTTCCCTGCCAATAAAACAATGACCACTGTGCCTCTTGGTCTTTGTACAGGAAATGGCTATGCTAAAGACACCTGTGTGCAGACCTGCGAAGTCAAATCGATCTTCCTCACGGAGAAGGGGTCCAAGGAACAGTGGAAGCTGCAAGAAGGCGGCTGACCTGTGGAGGCCGAGAACCTCCGAACGGGTGCAGGAGCCACCCTGCACCTGAATTTGTACAGACTTCAGGAGGAAAGGTTTCTTCAAGCCTTCTATGAAAAGGCAGTGAAGCACTTCATGTCCATTACTTAGGTTCTGGAGACCCTGTTTCACATCCACCTCCCTCCCAGTAAGGAGCTCAGTCCCTGTGAGCAGGGCCATGTTTGCTCATCTTTGCGCCCGAGCTCCGGTCAAAGGCAGGCAAAGAGAGGAACTCCCTCGTTCAGTGAAGAAATAATTAATGAGCCCTGTCGGTCTACCCATCAGACAGGTAGGGTGCTTTTGGAAGTGTCAGGGAAGCACACCAGTTAAGACAGTAAGGCCCATTTTTAGCACTGCCTAACCCTTCAGTCTCTCTAAAGTAACAACCTCCACATGCCTAATGACACTCTGGGCACCGATCTTACTCTCTTTCCCCGGAGCCTAGACAATACGTGTCTCTAAAGAATCCAAACAACAGAAGTGATGGCCAGCAAGGAGGTCAGGAAGATGCCCTGCAGCAACCGGGAGATTGGCACACGAAGCTGCAGTCCCCCAGGACCAAGTCCCGAACAGCTGGCCCTGCAGGAGCGGCTCACGCAGTCAAGGGCAGAGAAGACGAGCTTGAAAGAACATGAACAATGGAGACTAAGAGTCGGCGGAAAGATCCTCCCTTAAGTATTAGCTGTGATATACGCAACCCCACCAGGCACGGAGAACCTCAGTGAGGGTGGCGCCTTCTCTTCAGCAGGCTAACAGGGGAGGCAACACTGGGAGAGGGCACGCTGCGGCTAGGGCTTGCCAGTTGCCCTGCGGACGTGCGGACAACAGGAGGACTGAGAACCTCCCCGCACGAGAATGTACAAAAACTCAGCAAATGCCTCCGCCTAGAGAAGGAAACTAAAGCCCCATGAAAACAACTGGTCTGGCCACATGTCGAAGCTCTGGCCCTGCAATTCTCAACCCCCAAAACCAAAGAATCAAGCAAAACTACAGCCAGGCTCACACATTCTGGGGGCATCTGAACAATCGGAGGCCTGATGGATTTTGTATACGTGCGTTTCTGACATTGACTGAATTATTTTAAATTGTTTTGATTTTCAAAACCAGGGGGAAAAGTAAAGGTCAGCAATATTACGTTACTTTGTAGGCGAGGCGAGAAGAGTGATCAGTCAGCAGCAAGCCGACTGCCTCCCGACCCTGCAGATTCGTTGTGCAGGGACGTTTCACTGTGTTTTCAGCTTTTAAAGTGCTAACTCACATATGACTCTGGGGAATCAGGCCCCCGTGAGGCTGTACTCTAAAACTGTCAATGTCGTGAAAGCAAGAAAGCCCGTGAACATGCTCTAGATGAAAGAAACCTGACAACCGAGACAGTGTCTGACCCTGGACTGGCTCTTGTAGTGGTGGTGGGAAAATGTCAGGAAAGCCATTATGTCAACTGGCAGAAATGAGTGTATGAACGGCACAACAGTATGTCAGCAGTGCTAAATCTATTCATGACAAAACTGCACTGGGCATATGAAGGAGATTCTCCTTCATTCTTAGGTAAAAAGGCCATGATGTATACATGTACATCTTAAACTAGTCAGAAGAAATACTATGTGTGAGTATATATAAAATGAACAGCCACAACAATAAAGAAAATGGGGCAAAAATGATAACCAATGGTAACGCTAGGTAAAGCACACACACATTCTTCATGCTTTTATTCTTGCAACTTTTTGAAAATTAAAATTCTCCCCCAAAATAGTTAAAAAATTGCTCCTTCTAAAAATCTTTAAAATCTGCGGCAGTCTGCAGGGTTTCAGAACACCATTTCCCTGTGCTGACATTTTGGAATTTCCCCTCCTCCCTTTGAGTGGGTCTCTCTCACATCTCAAACACACGCTGGATTTGGTCCCACTTGGTCCAATCACAGATGGCACAGGCACCTTTAGCTCCATGCCTCCTCCCAACCTGAATCTTAGCAGCTGGCTATGGCACCTCCTCCAAGTAATCTTACTAATTAAACTCACACAGCAGAGGTGTTCCCAGTAAGTCCAGCTACCCAGAGGCTGGCTGGATGCAAGGCTAGCTCGGTGCCCAAATGCACAAGCTCCCAGTGAGTTCCTAGGGAGTCTTGGGCCACGGAGGTGGGGTGACAAAAGACACACACCCCTGTACAAGAACTAAGAGGTTCTACTCTGGGGAAAGAAAGGTTCATGAAGGCCTCTGAAAGCTGCCAACGTGGACAACTCTGAGGATTGATAGGAGAGGGAAAATAAATGCAGGAGCCAAAGAGGAAGCCCGATGACCTGTACAAGTCTGAGAAAGTGCGGGCTTCTGCACACCTGGACAAGGCCACGAAGACGGGCAGTTGAGGATTTCAAGCGCAGCACCCATGGGTGCCGGTGGGGAGCCCAGCAGAATGCAGTGAGAGGCAGAGGAAAGAGCCCAGTCACACATTTCTCAAGGCTCCCAAAGGCCTCTTAGCCTGGTGAGCTGAGAACAGAAATCTCCTGAGCGGGCCATGCAACGGAGGTAGAAAACANGCGGGCTTCTGCACACCTGGACAAGGCCACGAAGACGGGCAGTTGAGGATTTCAAGCGCAGCACCCATGGGTGCCGGTGGGGAGCCCAGCAGAATGCAGTGAGAGGCAGAGGAAAGAGCCCAGTCACACATTTCTCAAGGCTCCCAAAGGCCTCTTAGCCTGGTGAGCTGAGAACAGAAATCTCTTAAGCGGGCCATGCAACGGAGGTAGAAAACAGCCTTTTAAGGTACCAAGAAGTGCAGGCTCGCCTACAGCTATTACTTTTCCAAGTCCAACTAAATATTTAGAACAGAAAGGAAAGCTGCATATTCTCTGAGCAGGTCACCACCATTAAACACCAGACTCGGCATACTTTCTAATAATCCTGTTAAGGTCAGAACAGGCATTACTCCACTCTGGAAATGAGGAAACAGAGCTTAAAAACTCCAATCACTGTGCCTTAGACCAAATACTTAAGATCACTAATAGTTAGAACAGAGAACATAACTGGGGCTCTTACTGGGGCCATGAGAACTGCTCTCAGTTTACCAGGAGACAGATTTCCCTAAATCTGTGTGGGAAGGTTTTTTTCAGTATCCACATTTTTTTTTCTTTTTTTTTTGAAATGTTGCTATACATTTTTCTGAGGAGACGGGCTACAGAATCCAAACTCTCAAAGGTATCCACATCCACTCCAAAAGAGATTTTTAAAATTATTTCTTAAAAAACAAAAACAAATACATTTTCACCATAAATAATTATTAAAATAAATGTTAAAACAATGAATTATAATGTTATGAAAGAATTTCACAGTAAGCCCAAGAATTAATATTTTCTGGCTTATGAACTATAATATTAAAATGACATGGAAAAAACGAGGTGAATTTGAATTTTCACATTAAAATGGGTATCTCTAACCATTTTGCCAACACAAAAAAACAAGAGGAAATGAAAAACAGAAAACCCAAATTTGTTCCATGTTTCACTAGAATAGAATACCAAGTACGTACATATCTGGTATTTGTGTACACTTTAAAGAAAAAATAGTAATAATTGGGCTAATCGGGCCAACCAGGCGGAGTAAGTTGGGGTCTGCCCCCAAGAAGGAGCCCAGGCACATGGGAAATGCAGACGAGAATCTTGGGCTCTGATGCTCCTGCCACCGCAGGTCAGGCTGGACAGCGACCCAAGACGGTGAGAGAGAGAAGTGGACTCTGGGACCTGTGTACGAGGAAGGCACAACCAAGCTTTCCCAGAAATGCTGCCGTGTTACAAACTACTAGGTTTCATAATTTCCCCCAGGAAAGACTTACTGTTTTTTCAGCTGCCTCTGGCCTCTTCTTTTTGGGCTCCCACTCTCAGACCCGCTACTGGCCTTCAGGGTGAGGGGAGAAAATGAGTACAGACTTTAATGCACAGTTGTTAGGGTCCCCTGGTTCAACAGTCTCCTCAGTACAACACCATTCACTAGGAGTTTTCAGACCAAAAAACCTAAGTTTTGTTTGGTGGTGCTCCCTCTCCTTCTTTGAAAACTAATTTGCATCATTTCTAATGCCAGGAAACATTTCTCTCAGCTTGATTCCTCTGGGAGTGCAGCGCAGTGACATTCTCTGGGGTGACAGCAATGCCCTGCGTCTGCACCGTCCGCCTCAGATATCGCAGCCAGCAGCCACGTGTGACTCCTGCAGCCCCGAAATGTGGCTAGTGTGACTAAGGAATGGAGTTTCTCATTTTAGTCGATTTAAACCAATCTAGAAAGTCCCACGTCTAGGGCGACCACGCTGGGGAGTGCAGATCTACAGCACCACATCCAGCCTGTCACTGGAGGTGGCGATGGCTGATCTTCAGTTCAGACTCACTGAAGGGCATGTTCACTCATGAAGGGCTCTGCTGACAGCGCTTGGCCAAGGGAAGTTTATGGTCTGAGACATCTTCGAACAGCTCTTTTTCTCCAAAAGTAATAAGCAAAATGGAAAACTACCCCTCCCTACTGCTTAGTCTTGTGCCCTACAGAGAATGTGTTCATTTATATGTAAAAGAGAAAAACATTCACACAACTACGTGGTTGGTTATACCAAACGTGGCTCAATCCTAGACACTATGGAAAAAAACTAAGGCAAAGCAGCTCAGGCCACTCAAAATAAAACACCATAAATGCAATGCAGAGTTACAGTAAAACAGATTTTTAAAGTAAAAACCCACCCATAATTCACTAACCTCTGGTTACTAATATTTAGCTTTCAGCAGAGAGATGTTATACTGGTAAGAAAGGCAATGGGAAGGGACACTTCACCAAGAGACAAAAAACAACTCTGTAGAATGTAATCTATAAAGCTCATATAGAGTTAAGAATCCACAAAAATATCACAACCTGAAAAAGGTCTGAATCTCTAAAAACAACAGAACCCACTATATAATACTAATTTCAACAATCACCAATCTCTCACAATTACCACAGAGTAAAAATTCTGTCAGAGTGAAACATTTTACAATGCACACTAAAAAAGAGCTAGTAAACCACATTTACGGAAATAAGATGACGTACATTGCTTACATCAAGCAAACACTCCTTCCTTTCTCAGAAATAAACCTGAAACTACTTCCATTGCTATATTTGTTTACGAAGCAAGTGACTCAATGAACAAAAATCTAGATTTAGAAATTAGATATTTTTAAAAGTAAACATCTTGCTACAATCGATTTCACCATGAGAAACGTAAAGAAAACAGAAATTTGAGGCCCGTTCTGTGTAATGCTCTGAGCACTGTACTGAAGCACGCACAGGACATGCACTTTCTGCAAAGTTTCTTTTTTTAAAAGACACAGGTGGCTTTTCCTGCTGTACCAGGTTGAGAAAGCTAACATTAGTCACTGAACTCCCATCCTGAAGTTGACTCCTGTTAACAGTCAGTCGAAAAGGAGGAGGTGAGACGAGGAGTTTCAATATATCCCTGTAAAGCCTTTCTTTTTCTTACCTCCTCCTTAATGTTAAATCGTGACGGTTCTTGTCTGCTTCGGTTTGACCGCCTCACCCCATAAACATCAGGGTATTCTTCCCACATCTGTAAAATTAACAGACCATGCATAGATCTTTTTTCCTTTTTATCTTGACCCCCCATTTACTATTTTCCTTACTGGAACATGTATTTCAATTTAAGAGTATTCAGGTAACAGAATACTAAGAGGACTGTTTTGTTAGTTTGATGAGGGAATAAGCAGCCATCTTTAAAAAGAATAAGGCATATTATCCCAGAACACATTAATGTTTACCAATGCCTCCTCATTACTAATGGCTATTAAACTATATGGTACACTGCTTACTCATCATTAAATACACGTAAACTTACAGCTGAAGAAAATGGCAAAAGAACACTGGCTTCTACTAAAGACAAAGTATTTCCTGATGCTGAAGTCCTATTGTTTCCATTCCAGCTGTGGCTGCATCCTGACCCATCTAAAACAGTCAAAAAAACAAGCAGGGCCCAACCAAGTCAAATTAAGTAAGAATCAGGGTGTTTATTTCTTTAAATCCTTCAGGATGGGTAACATGCCAGGTACCTGTAAGTTAGGTATTTCTAACACTTAAGTTAGAAATTCTCAGAAGGAGAATCACTGCCACCTTTTCCCAACACACCTGATTTTATTTTCCTGGCAGTTCAGGAGCCCTTTGCCTCCAAGAACTATTTTTAGTAACAATTCTCACTAGTGATCAAAGTTTAGAGGAGGAATTAGTTGAAGAGAAAATTTTTTCCACAATATATTTTAGCACCATCTTATACAAAGACTCAGGCCAACAAATGCATAGTACAAATATTCAAGGCCCCTCCTTCCTCAGCCTCTAACAGGCTAGCCACCAATCTCACACTCCATCCAACAGCAACGTATATTGTATTCTTTTAATAAAATCAACCACTCATACGCAGAACACATCTGAATGCACTGTGGAATACCAACGTGAAAGTATTTAACCAGAGTTAAATGTGTAAGAGATGCTTGAGAGCCAAAATAAAAAATGGGGGTTTATCATTAAAACACGGGTGAGGCCCTGGCTGGTATAGCTCAGTGGACTGAGCGTAGGCCTTCGGACCAAAGCATCACCGATTTGATTCCCAGTCAGGGCACATGCCTGGGTTGCAGGCCATATGCCCAATATGGCGTGTGCTAGAGGCAACCACACATTGATGTTTCACTCCCTCGCTTTCTCCTTCCCTTCCCCATCCCTCTGAAATAAAAATCTAAAACAAACAAACAAACAAAAACAACCCACAGGTGAAAGCCAAGGGAGCACTTTATCAAGTGACTTAAAAAACAAAACAAAAAACCCCTGAGTAAGCTACAGAAAAACAAGGCCTCCATAAAACAAGCAAGAGGTTCCCAGAATAGGCATTTTAGAGCTCGAATCTGAGCTAATCCCGTAACCCAGTGTCTTCAGTTTTTGAAGGTGAAGACCAATGGCCTTAGACTCATCTGAGAGTCAGAAGACAAAGACCCAACCACAGGAGTCAAGAATAAGCAAGTGGTGGGAAATCCAGGCCGAAGAGGCAGCAATGCAGAACACTGACCAAACCTGGCGGGGGAGGGAAGGAGACCAACGGCTTTACTCCAGTCTCGCCGGCCAGGGCCAGCGCCCGCCCCAACCCCTCTCCGAACCTCTGNCAGTGTCTTCAGTTTTTGAAGGTGAAGACCAATGGCCTTAGACTCATCTGAGAGTCAGAAGACAAAGACCCAACCACAGGAGTCAAGAATAAGCAAGTGGTGGGAAATCCAGGCCGAAGAGGCAGCAATGCAGAACACTGACCAAACCTGGCGGGGGAGGGAAGGAGACCAACGGCTTTACTCCAGACTTGTTGGGGCCCGCACCCGCCCCAACCCCTCTCCGAACCTCTGCTGGAACTGGGAAATTAGTCAACACAGGTACTTACGGGGCTTTCACTAATGGCGGTGGCTGCACTATTTACTGTCGCCGCCCCAACTAGTCTTACCATTTAAAAACATTAGGCATTTGGGCTGCACTACTGAGACTTTAATCACAGTAGGCATTGTTAAGGCATGCATCCTGAAGTCATCTTAGCCCTTTTGAGGGTTCATGATATTGAATTCAATTCTTCAATGAAAGGGCTACCTTTCACATGTGTGGAAGGAACATGTCCAAAGGAAACAAAGAACCTTCTTTAGAAGCTCTCCTTTTAGAGCAACAATCACTAAAGTCACAATCCAATCTTTCTGTCTAGGATGTATATCATGTGTTAGCTGTATTAACTTTGTATCACCGATCACCTTAACTTTAAAAGTATTATTTTAATATGTCTGTCTAAAGCTGTATTTCTACGTTGAAATTCAGTCTTAGTAATGATTTCCCTTCTTTCTTAGTTCCCCTTTCTCTTTATAAAAGGCAAGGTCTTTAACAGTTAGCAGTTGAGAGCGCTAGACAGTCAACGCCATTTCCATCGAGTTTTACACACACAGCGGTCTCCTTTCCCCTGTGCAAATAAAGAACTATGTGCAGAAGGAAGTTACATCCAAACTCATTTCTGTCCCTTACACTGCATTCAAACCTGGGCTGCGGCCCCTGGGAGAGAGCACCTGGTCTAGACGTCCACAGGAAAGCAGGCTGAGGCACGACGCCCTGTAGGAGGCCCAGGGCAGCCTTCTGCTACAAGTCTGGGAGCTAAGTTTCGGCATTTAATGACACTCAGAGCGAGATTTCTCAGCAGCCCTCGGGTCTTTTTGAATAAAGTCGGTCAGCACCTGAACTGCCTCCTGTGAAAGGCCCGCCCTGCAGAGGAGCAGGAACAAGGCAAGCACTTGAGGGTCCCATGGCCACTTCTCCGAGGATCAGTTAATCAGCAAGGACAACTTTCGCTCTCCCGCCGCTAACACGGCCCCCAGCATTCCCCGACCTCCCACCATCTCCTAAGGGTCGCTCGCCATTATGCAATGGTTACGCTGGGAATGGAATGGAAGCATCACGGTTAATCCCAATTTTGCTCCAGTTCAAGGCAATTTTATTTTCTTAATTTTAGATTTTTGAAGGTATCCTGCAGAACCTGCAGTTAATTTAAAATCATTTGTACTGCTATGAAAACCTAACTGCAGAGTATCAACTGGTATCTCCCAAGAACAAAAACTGATTTAGCATAAAGCTTTTATTTTCAAATTTCTGAAAGCAATATTCTTATGTGAATCACTAAAAATACCCAAGTGTCTCAAAACGATATTTTAAAAGATCAGCTGCATTCTTATGATTAATTAGACCAAGTCATTAAATTTCCCCCAAAACAAATGCATCTTAAAGTATGAGCATCAAAAGAAAAATGCTGAGAGACTCAACCCACAGCTTTGCATTCTGTGCTCAGACTCTTCTCTGCTGAGCGAAGACAGCTACCTACAACTGCCCAGGGGCAGGTGGCTTTTCCTCTGTGAGAAGCGTTCCTCTTCCATGTTCAGAAAACAGAAACCGCCCTGATCCTCGGATTGTGATTACCCGTGACATTGCTTTACAACTGCCTTTCAGTCACCTGTCAGTGATGCGCTGGTGTTTTTCGGTGTGGTGTATTAAAAACAATCTAACCACCTTTTTTAAATGTTAAAAACCAAAACTACAGGAATTTGTCCGCTGCCCTAGAATTTCATGGTTTATGTAATTATTTCCTTTACAGCTGATGATCAGCTAGTAGAGCAGAAAGCAGTGCCCACTTATACCCAGAGACAGCGTATTATAGAAAAGGCGGCTGCAGTGTTTTCAAGACACCTCATGAGTTTTCCTTGGGAAGTAAAGGTCTGCTAGCTGGTCCCAGCTGGCAGGCAATTTGTACGGTTACAGCAAAGGAGATACCTTCTTCACATCAGCTATCCGTTCCTTCTTAGAGGCTGGCTTCTCTTTGGCTTCCGGAAGGACTGGCTGGGACTTGGAACCCGCTGATTCGCTCTCGGATTCCGACTGGCTCTCCGAAGACTCAGAACTGCTGTTTGACTCGCTGCCATGTCCACTTCCCGGGTCGCTGCCCTGCTCACTCTCCGACTGGCTGCCTGAGTCTGAACCTGAAGCTTCTTCAGATGCCGAATGACTTGATTTAAAAAAAAATGTAAAGATTTAAGAACTGCCATATAAATCTGTTTTAAAAAATCTGAGCAGTAAAATAATAATGGATACTAATTTTAATTAGTATATAATAATATACAATCAAAATCTCTAAATTTACTCTTATAGTCTTATATTGCAAATAATATCACTACTATTAACTTCAACATCCCTATTAGCTACCATTTGTTGAGTGCTTGTGTGAAGCCATGTACCAGCTAATTTACAAAGATTCATTCTTAGGAAAACTCGGAAGGGGAATATTATTTTCTACTTTATTCCAATGAAAAAACTCTGAAGCTCAGAAGTGCTTAAGTAACTCTCCAGGTGATACAGGAAGGATGTGAAACCAGGTCCATCTGTCTGAATCCACCAACTTTATTTGTTTAGTATCATCCCTCCCTCCACAAGACAAACAAACAAACAAAACCCAACACAGAACAAAAGTAAACCAAGGCAGGGTGACCCAAAAAATAAGACGGCAATCTGGCTGCAGTTTTCCAATCAGTGTCCTCAATAATAGGTGCTAATCAGACTTGTCTGGGCAGCTCCGTAAACACACACACATGGACCTCCAAACCAGAGGTCCTGCCTGGGAATCTCCTGCAGTGAGTCCCAGACCTGGAAGATCTAGCAGAACAAAATAAACAAAAAGAGCATTCTCATTCTAAGGAGAGGGCCTAATTCGGCACAGACAGCTCCTGGCTCCCACACTCCCTGCCCCTCCTCATCCCCAACACCCCTCACAGGGAGGCAACCTACGCAGGTGACAGCAGAAGCCACAGACAGGAACAGAAGGCTGTCGGGAGATTATCAGCTTTGGGGCCTAGAAGGCAATATACCCTCCCCTCTCCAACCAGGAGAAAGCACTCCAGGAACCATGCTGGCAGGAGTAAAGACACTTTAAGAGAAAGGACATAAGGGGGTGGGCATATCAGAGGAAGAGGTGGAGATGGACTGCTCACTCAACTCGGCTGCCTGAAAACTGTTTTTTTCAGCCCTGACTGGTGTGGCTCAGTGGGTGGGGCGTCCTCCTGCAAACCAAGGGGTTACATGTTTCATTCCCGGTCAGGGCACATGCCTGGGTTGCAGGCTAGGTCCCAACGGGAGGTGTGCAAGACAGCCGATCATTGTTTCTCTCCTCTTTCTCCCTCCCTTCCCCTGTCTGTAAAAATAAATAAATAAAATCTTTAAAAACATTTTCTAAAAAAAACCTATCTTTTCATTTCAGTTAGAATGAGGTGAGGCAGAACCCAGAGTAATATTAACTTAACAGAAAGGTCCCCAAGTTTAATAACCAGGAGACAAGACGCGTGGCATGAAAGCCCAAAAAATCTAGAAGGGAGGCTAACTAGGACTGACACAGAAGTCCTGTGTGAGCCACACTAAGCACAGCGCAGTATGGGGCGATGTGTTAAGATGAGAAAGCCATGACGGTAAATGGGGAAGGGTAGTCTGTACCTTGGGAAAGGGGGATGTGACATTTCACAAGTACCATGCATCACTCTAAGTGCTGTACATGTATCATTCCGCTTATTCCCTGGAACAACCCTCTTGGGCATTACTATCCCCACACAAAAGAAGAAAAACTGAAAGGTCTTAAGTGCCTCCGTTAATCACATAACTTAAAAGTGTGCAGGATGGGAGGAGAGCAGGAATCCCTCCCCAGGTCTCGCTCTGAAGAGCACATTCTACTTTACAAGAGAGGTACAAAACCTTAGAGACTCAGAAAGTAAACTTTTCCCCCTTGTGTCAAGTCGCAAACCAGCCAGGCCCCCCGGGACCAGTGACTCAGCGTTGTCAGGGCCTCGTCACACTTACTGACTCCTTGATCCACCCATGGGAGTCCAACCTGCAGCCCAGGATGACTGGGAATGCGGCCCAACACAAAATTGTAAATTTACTTAAAACATGGTGAGATTTTTGTGTGTGTGTGTGTGATTACATGCTGCAATATATTTAATGTGAGGCCCAAGACATCTCTTCTTTCTCCAGTGTGGCCCACAGATGCCAAAAGGTTGGACCCCTCTGCCTAAGGTGACTGACTAGTCACTCCTCCACCTGTAACCAATGAGAAGGCGTCACCACGCAGAGAGAGAGAGGAATGCTGGGTAGCATAGTTAGAAAGCGAAGACTCCAGTGTCCATGGCGTGGGTCTCAGTCCTAGCTCATCTCAGACCTGTGCCACCCTCTGGGCCATTATCTATACGGTCATGAGCAAGAAATGACAGCTATGAAAGCAGCACTCTACAAATGCTGATCTCTTACCCAAACATGAGAAATTTCAGAATTTCACATCCAAGCCCCACCTCCCCTTCTAACATGAAGTTCTTCCCAGCTGGCTCCCGTGGGTGAGGCAGTGCCCACGCAATCCACGGCACTGGTTGGAATTTATTAACAGCTGGAACTCCACCAAGTGCTCACAGAAAGGTACTGAAGCAGCTCCAGGAATGTGCTTGTAAGTAAGGGATTTAAAAAGGGCTATCTGAAAGGGGCGTCACCCATCACTTATGCATTCCTCTGTTCCAGCGACACCGAACCACTTGCAGAGCACACAGTAACCCCTGGAGCGGTCACCTCCACTCCTTTCTTCTGCACCAGGCTAAGTACCTCTGATACTTGAAGCCTCCCGTACTACCCTCCCTAGGAAAACACCATTTGTGCTCTCCAGCTCGAAGCTCAATGCCTATGAAGCACTCCCATGATGCCCTGTCTCACTCGGCATCTCTGCCACAGCAGTTATTACCCCTGGGAACTGAGAACAGGCAGCCGGGTCTCAACCTGAACTTCAACCCCCATGCTCCGAAGGCTCTCACTTGTTAACACATCCTGGAGCAGAAAATACTTGTTTAAAAAACAATCAACATCTCCACAGAGCTCCAGAGCTCTCCAGAGCTCTCTCCACATTTAAGGCACTGATTGTCTAATTATTCCCTCAAAGGACAGGATATTTCTTGAAATATTATGCAGCTTTGCTATTAATGCCTAATTATAATACCAAACACTAGTAATGCTAAATTGTAGTTTGCAATGCTGATTCAGTGTAAGATGTGAAAAATCCACGAGACTGACAAGTAGGGTCAGAGTTCAGTTGATGAGAAATCCTTTCACTAAGCTTTCACCTAAACAATAACCTAGTAAAATTACCTGATTTCCAATGGTATGAATAGTTGTAAGGCAATTAAAAATAGAATTTTCAGAAATTACCCACCATAGATAAAGAAGCCTCATGAAAAATAAGTATCTGAACCTGAACCTAATATAAAATAATACTCAATGTAAACTGTAATTGAAAAGTAAAATTTAGGAAAAAGAAAAATCAGTATCTGAAACTTATTCAAAATCTAAATTAGAAACAAACTTCCCAATTTTTGACTGAACAATACAAGAAAAATACAACACAAAAATAAATGAAAGAAACTCAAGTCAAAACTGAGATCTCACATCCCAATAGAAGAAAGAATGCTTATGGAAAAAGTTTAACACTATTCACTTGTGGATAAAAAGAATTTGGTAGCTCTTCAAAATCCATTTTGAAGCTGGCAAAATGGAGCCGTTAAGTTTCTGCCAAATGGACTTTGAAATCAAGCAGCATCAATAGCTATTGTTCCATTTTTAACTTTTTAATCTCCATTTCCCAAACGGCCACAAGAGGGCAGCACAGCAACATCCACTTAAAAGACCAAGCACGCGGTCCTCTGCCCAAGAGCTGCTGCCATTTCAGCGCTTAAGCGTTTATTTTCCTAAACTTAACAAAATGGCTGAACTACTCGGCAGAGCAAGTTTTTGTTGTTGCTGGTGGAGGTGGTGGTCAAAGCAAACTCTGGTAAAACCACAAAGCAATCTATGCTGAGATTCCATAAAACGTATTTATAGATTAAGCTCTACCAATGATAAAGAGCGAATATTTTTGGAGCACTCATGTGCAGACACACACAAAAATTCTTCTTTAACCCTTAGGACCAGATGAATCATCCTCATTTTACAGAAGAGACTTAGCCCAAGTGTGTGTCCGTGATGCCATGATCCCCACCCCCAATCTGGAACCTCTAAGCGGTACTGCCGTCCCACCACACCAGTCATTCTTCAGTTCAGCAGATTACTATTAAGCTGCCCCAGGCCGATGGCTTCCTTCTAATTAATCACCTCTGAGTCAAAGATCCTTACGTCCTCCTCCAAACTCTGGCTCAAGGTCTGTGATTCTGAAGACTAAGCCACCTACATCATAAACAAGGTTAAAAGGCAAGCAACAGAGAAATGTCAATGTATGACATACACAACAAATAAAGAATTCCATACCAAAGGGAAAAACAATAGAAAACTGAGCAAAGGAAACACATGCAACTACAGAACAAGAACTGAAATGGCCAATAAATTTATAAAAAGGAAATTAAACTTCACCCATAATTTGGGTTGTGTATATGACAAAATTATTTTATACTCATTTGCTCTGCAGAAATTTTGGAAGTCAGATATTAAGTGATGGTAAGAAAGTAGGGAAAACAGCCCTGGCTGGTATGGCTCAGTGGATTGAGCACTGGCCTGAGAACCAAAGGGTCACAAGTTTGATTCCCAGTCAGGGCACATTGCCTACGTCGTGGACCAGGTCCCCAGTAGGGGGCACATGGCAGGCAATCACATAGTTGTTTCTCTCCTTCTCTTTCTAAATCCTCTCTTCCCCTTGGTCTAAAAGTAAATAATAATGTATTTTTTTTAAAAAAAAAGAAAGTAGGGAAAACAGTATTCATATACCATTATTGAAAAAGTAATCAGTAGAAGCTTTGGAAAGCACCTTGACATTATTCAGTAAACCTCAAAATATCCGTATGTTTCATGCGATTGAACCTGTGGTGGGTATGTAACCGGACAAATTATCCAACTTATGCAGCAAGTGGGCTATACAAAGTTGGTCAGAGCTCTGCTCCTAAGATAAAAAAAAACCCTAAGTGTTCATGTATGAAATACAAAATGTGAAATACTCATGCTATGCAATGAACTAAGATGAGGGAATGAATTAGATCTATAACTATCAACATGACAATTTCAAAACTATGTTTTTTAAACAAAATAGATTATGTAAACCATGTATGCTTTAATGTCTTATATGCCAATTTCATGAAATTGACTGGGGAGAAGGGCTAAACCATATACATCTAACTTTCTTAAAACTTTAATTGTATTCTTGGCACTTTTCTGAATTTCTCAAAGAAGAGTTTTTTTTTCTAACACTGCAGACTGATCAGTATTCAAGAGCGGACTCACCTAGGGTTCAACAGTTCTTCCAGAAGTTACTCTAACACTGTTAACATACAGATCCTCTTTCCAGAAAAAGGCCTATGTGTAACAAAAATGTCGCTTACAGTTACAAGGGATGAAAGCCAAGTCCCATCAGCACCTCTCAGACTGAGGAATCCAGTGGTAAAGTGAGGTGGGGGCTGGGGGGGGTCTACCTTCAATAAGTATGTTTCCAAAATTCCCAACTGGTGCCGGATAGAAGTCATCTTTATCACGCTCCTTAGGGTGCATCAAACAAATGACATTCAGGCATACATATCATTAGAAGAAAATGAATTGTAACAAGAAGCGTGGACAAAGGACAACCTCCCCAGTCCAGGCCTGGCGATGCACTAAGGATTACATGAAGGAAGAATAAAAGTTTCTACACAGGCAAGAGCAGGTTAAGAGACTTTGCAACCCACAAGCAGTTAAAAAAAGGCATCCTGAGGGGAAAATCTCTCCCTTTAATCCGCCATCCTCAAGTGACCTACTCGCATCCATTTAGAACCCTGAGGAGAGATGGCCTAGTTTGAACAGCAATTCCTTTCAGCCCACGGAGTCTTGTCTTTATTAACTTCCACACTATAATTTTTAGACTTTTATAACACAGCAACTCCAAAGTTCAAAGGAGATTTCAAGGCATGGGTGCTAACCTCAATCATAAATTATGCCCAGAATGTCACAGGAAGTGGGGTCCCTGCATCACAGGAAAAAAAAAAACAGAAAAGGCAAGTGCTCACAATCTTCTTAGTAACAGCCAACATTCACCATGTCGAGCAACCTGCTCAATGTTTTAGACCAATTTCTCCAGTGCAGTATTACTGACTGGTTGGGCTGCCCAGAGTGCTGTAGGGTGTTTAGCAGCACCCCTGGCCTCTGCCCACTAGATGCCAGTTGCACCCCAGTCCACCCAAAAACATCTCCACACCCTGTCAACTGTCACAGGGTAGGCAGGGGACACCCCTAGTTGAAGTGTGATTTTATTTCAGTGCTTCGGAAGTGTGATTTTATGTCATTCTAACCACCCTAAGAGATACGTACTGTACATTCAAGAACTATTCCCCTAAAAGATACACCTATTCCTAACCCTGGCTACGCAGCAGACCCATTTGGGCGACTTCAGACAGAACTAAAGCCCTAAAATCTAATCAAGTGTGGGCTGGTTTCTTTTTAAGTGATTCTGGTGCAAAGTGTATTTGCAAACTAAGTTTAGAACAAAGAAAAAAGGGGGGGAAGCAAAGTCCAATCTTCACAAAGGGGAATCCAATTGTGCAAGGACAGAGTCCTCCTAGGTCTCCAGGACACCACCTCCTGCAGCCCACCGGGCTCCCGCCGCCATCCTTGAACCACTCCCACACTGCTTCTCCAGCCAGCACACAGGAGCCGCACTGGCAGCTGCATTTTAACTGTGAGTCTTCTGATGTAAAATTATGGCCTGTTCAACATTGTCTGGCACCAATCACACCTACAGTGCAGTGATTTTGAGTTTCTGGTTTCTTTCAAGTAAGCAGAGTACCAATTTATTCTAGATTTTTAGTATGTTCCACAATCTCCCATAGGGTGTCTCCGTACCCATCTAATTGGACAGCAACTTTTTAAAAAATATTTTATTTATTTTTAGAGAGGGGGAGGGAGAAAAAAAGGGAGAGAGACATCAATGTATAAGATACAATTGGTTGCCTCTCACACACCCCCTACTGGGCACCTGACCGGCAACGCAGGGTATATACCCTGACTGTGAATCAAACCTGCAACCTTCCGGTTCATAGGCCAGCACTCAATCCACTGACCCACACCAGTCAGGGTTGACAGCAACTTTTGACAAGATGTTTAAGCGGAACCAAACCGCCAGTGTTTGACTGCAACTCTACCATTTATTCTACCTTGTGCCTCAGTTTTCTCATCTACAAAACAGACTTGTGAGGATTACTCAACTGAACATATATACAAAGGACACAGGTACAATTGGTTGCACCAAGCTATCACTAAATCTTTCCAAAGGAATCAACTTAGTTTTCACTGAAACACCTCTCGGGCCCCTTTCGTCGGTTGGTTTGATGTTTAGTTGAAATGCATGAATACAAGCCCAATCAGCATAAACAAATTTGAGAAGTAGCTACTAATTCTTGTTAAGTATACACAAGTCAACTAAAGGAAGAGAAAGGCAGGTGTATGAAGAAGCTCAGCAGGGTGTAGGGCCACCCACAGACCTGCAGAGGTAGAGTGCTCATGGACAGTTGCTTTGGAGCTGGTTACCTCTGCGGAGGTTACTAAGGCATTCTGCTGCACTAACTCCCACATTAAATAAAACAGCACTCAGTCAAATGTAAATCTACTGTTACTTTTTTTATAAACTGCTCACCACGGGCTACTGTCCCTCCAAAAGAAAAGATTACTGGCATTACAAACACTGCTGGACTTAAGAAATAACCCAACAGGTCTGGCCAAGTAGCTCCATCAGTTGGAGCCTGGACCCCCAGGACACCAGGATTGTAGGTGTGATCCAGGGTCAGGCACAGGCAGGAGCCGCCAACCCAAGAGTGCATGAATGGGCGAAGCAACAGGTCCATGATTTGCTCTCTAAAATCAATACATATACATTTTAAAAAAAGGAAAAAGAAATAACCCAACGAAGTGCAAAACCCTGAGGTTCATTTTCACATGCTATCCTCTCATTTTCTTTTTAATGCTGGTTACATTTCACAATCCACCAACAGCGACAAACACCACTCTAACTGCTCCCCAGAGCAGCCATGTCCACTCATACAGCCCCTGGCTTTAGTTACCTGTAACGGCTAGAGAGAAAGGGAGTTCTGAATGGACTGCAACTGAATTCAAAGTTAATTCTGGAAACCGAGCTTTTGCAGGCATTGCAAAAGGGGAAGAGGTAGCACTAGAATTTAACGCAACTTCAGGTGGGAAAAAGCCATCAGCATACACAATTTAAAGGTATACTACAGCTGGATCCAGCAGGACAAAATGCAGAAACTTCCTCTTCCATCAAGCACACAACCCAACCCCTATTTTGTTTCCAGACCTCCAAACTCAAGCTGCTGTTAAAACCGCCCAGAAAGGGAACTGAGAATGCTGCATAAGCAAAGGAAAGACGAAGGGTTAGGAAACAATATAAAGACAAGAACTCTGGGCTCCATCAAAATATCTGAGACACGTGGAAATACATGGAAATGTATGGAAACAAATGCAAATTTAAAACACATGGACAGCTTTTAAGTTAACTGGATCCCAGGGGTTGAACTGACCACTGGTATTTTTAGAAGCTTTAAGATCTGATACTAAAATGAAAAAGGAAGAAACAGAATTCAATTGTTAAATTAAAATTCAACCAAGTTCAATTTAAAGATCTAATTGGCTTTATGGAATCATTCAGGAATTGGGCAGCATGCCAGCTAGCAAGCAGAGAGGAGCTCCGCAGGGCTGTACAAAAAGGAAGGATTTAAAGGCAGAAAGGGGGCAGTACGAGAAAATTATCAGCAGGGAATCCACAGCTTCTGGCAAGGCCCCGCCCACAGGCACACCGAGATGAAACTGAGCAGACTGCCGCCAGGCTGACTGGTTAAAAGGCGCACTTTTGGAGAAGGTTGAAAGTACAATTAGGTTAGGTACTGGGTCTTGGTTTGCCGTGTGAGGGCTTTCACACAAGTGACTCGTTTTGGGGCCTGTTTTCTCTTTTTTAAAACACAACAGACTCATTAACCACAAAGGAAACAAAGGACATGGAGGAAACCCCCCCAAAACCCACAAATACCAAGACTATACAGTTCTGACATAATAAACTGGACTTCAGACATTTCACTAAATAAAATATACAGTGCCAATATGCAGACCAATTACCAAAAGCAAGCTACAGCCAATATAAACATTAGTTGTAAATGTTATTGCTGTTCCATTTATACCCGACCAACACTGCACTTTGACATTCACTGTTGACTCTTACACAGCCTGAGAGGGAAAATGAGGCAGAGGGTAAGCCAGGGCAATAATCACTAGCCCCAGAGTAGGAAAAAGGGCATTTGCTCAGAGTGACTGCCAAGCGATAGGACTAGCTCAAATGAGAGGCTGCTTGAGTCCAGAAAGAAATCACAGACGCCCTTGAAGGGTGGTACTCTCAGAAATTCTAGGAGAGGCCTGAGTGCAAAACACACACAGCTGCAATTAAGTAAAAGAAAGTTCATTCCTTAAAACCACCTGAACTTCTCTTGTAACTGGCCTGACCAGACCCCTGTCGTGAGAGACCAGGACTCCAACCAAGGCCCTCGGAGACAACCTAGCTCTTATAACAGGGCTTAAAAAGTGCAAAAGGGTTAGAATGTAAAATGAAGCATTAGGAATAAAATTAACGCTACTAACAGCTTTCCCTTATGAAGCACTTTCAGTAAGAGCAAATTGCAAGACTTCACTGGCCTCAATTCGGGGAAAAGTTTTCAGCACTAGAGTACACACTCTTGCCAGACCCTGAGGGGACAAACACATCACCAAAGACCAAACAACCCACTAGAATTGAATCCAAAGTATAAAATCTGGACTCTCCTTAGAATGATGCCTTACCCAAGGCTCTTCTTCAGTATTCACGCCTGAAGGCCAGAGTGATCACGTGAGTACCCAACCATGGAGGGGGGGGGACCTCTCTCCGGGAAAAAGAATTTCAATATTTTCAATATGAAATAAAGTCCAGATGTTGCTTAAGTATCAAAATAAAGTGACCCTTAGCCGAAAATGTTAACTATAAAATGCTAAATTGCAACTGTTTAGAAATTTAGCACGCCTCACTCCTCCATGATTTATTTCATAAAGTAATGTCGTCACTCAATAAAAAACTGCACTCAAGGTAGACAGTACTGGAACTTACTTTTGACTTTAGACTGAATAGGGAGAAAGGTCCTAACAGACATTTAAACAATGTATTCCAACCCTAGCATTTGGTGAGTCACTTTTGCTGAAGTATAAATCTGACTTCAATGCCCAGTCAGGCTGGTGCAGGAGGAAACTGCTCAGCTGTAACAAGTACTCAGCAGAAGTGAGCCAACATAGTTATTTTTATTCGCATACAAAATAACTTGGGTAATTAAAAATTTTAAAGAAAAATAAACTGTTAACCCTCGTAGGTGGCTTGTGGAAAGAGATGAAATAACCACCAAAAAGCAACATTGTTTCTTTGCTAAAGTGCTCCCCCCTTTAAGAAAAGCTAACTGAACTCTTAAGGTTTTCAGAAAAAAAAAGACCTTTAAAAATTAAAGTACTCAACAGACATCACACAGAGCAGTCACACAATCTTGACATTAGTAAAAGGTTTACTGTGCCACATTTTATGGGAGAAATGACTGGAGTTTGGAAAGCTCAGGTGGCATTAAAATGTATCACAAATGTGAGGGAACTGCCGCCTTTGGGGGTGCCCGGGGAAGACACTAATTGTTAAATCATGAGCTTCGCATACTGGCAGGTATAATGCCATTAAACTTCCAAGTTCACCTCTCCAGCAATACCTTCTAAAACCTTACCATAGTTTTGCCCACCTTCCTGTGATGATGTAATCTTTACAAAAGATGTTACTCCAAAGAGCTTAGTATCAATTGAAAACTACAGATTTTCAAAGCAAGAATCCAAAACAGAGAGATCAACACTTTTCCACTGTGGACACAGGAGGAAAACACAGAAAAGGCTCAATGAACAGACCTCAAGGAACCATACTCTGGTTCTTTAAAAATATATTTGGCTCACCTGACATGCAAACAGTTCCTAGATAAATTGCTACATTATCAGATGGATTTTAACTCACATAGTAATGATACCTATTTTAGGCTAAAGCATCTCCAGCAGAATGGTTTAGATCCTGGAACATGACTTCACTGACAATTCTATATCACCTTTAGGAATTTAAGGAAAACACAAAAAGGAATTTACCAAATATGAAAATGTTAATGAAACTACTTAATCTTAATAAACAAACAAACAAACAAAAAACCTTTGTTCTTGTTGCTTTTCATGAACTTCAAGAAACTGGAAAGGCCCTAACCACGGAGGATGTGGCTCAGTTGGTTGGGTGTCATCCCTCAAAGCTAAAGGTTGCTGGTTCAATTCAGGGCACATGCCCAGGGTTGCCTGTAGGCCCCTAGCTGGGGCATTTAAAGAGAGGCAACAGACCTCTTCATCTCCACCTCCCTTCCTTCCCATCTCTTTAAAAATAAAACACCAACTATGATCAAGTTCTACAGTATTTGTCTCTAAGGCTGTTAAGTGTGTTACATTTGACACATTTTAAAAAATCAACTTACAGCCCTGACTGATGTAGCTCAGTGAACTGGGGTGTCTCTCTCAAACCAAAAGAGGCTGGCAGTTCAATTCCCAGTCAGGTTGCTCGCCTGGGTTGCAGGCCAGGTCCTCAGTTGGGGGGGTGTATGAGAAGCAACCAATCCATGTTTTCCTCACACATCAGTTTCTCTCCATTTCTCCCTCCCTTTCCCTCTCTCTAAAAATAAGTAAAATCTATTTTAAAAAATCACTTACAGAACCTCTAATGATCAAGTCTATAAAACAAAAATAAAAACCCAGTTTCACCTAAACTTTCCATAAAGTATCCAAAGAATTCTTCCTAAAGTTACCAAAACTATGAGAACTTTCAAAACCACAATGAATTTTACACCTTTTATAAAATGACATTCAGAAGGGACACATCTCTTTTGAAGTATTTTACTAAAAAAACATCCGGCCTATGGCCAACTACATAACACTTTACTCCTGCTAGTACTAAAAGTACTCAATGCCCTTCAAAACCTCTGTAAGGTTGGGTACTAGAAAAAGCTGTACTAATGCTTTTTCTATTGTACCTCTGGTTGAGTACAATAGAAAAAGCATTAGTACAGCCTTGCCTTCATGCTTAAATTAATTGTGCCTGTATAATGTCATTGTTGGTAAACTGATTTTTTTTCAAACCAGAAATCCTTGCAAGGGTTTCCAAACAAGATGGGCCACAAGAATCACCATAGTATTTTCAAGTTTATTGGGACTGAATGAAAATATCCAGAATGCAGATTCTGAGATGTTTTCCAACATTTTGCCAAGTGATTCTACTATCAGCTAAGTTTCAGGAGTCACTTTTCTTTTGTACATGCTATTAAAGCTTTAAGGGTTGTTTTTCTGACATCTATTTGCATAGAAATGAGTGCCTAAGGCTGTATTCTATTTTTTCAAAGTTAAACTAATATTAAGTGAAAATGTTAAAGACATGTTCTATCCCATTGTTCACCTTAAAAATAAACCACTATGAACATACTGACCTGAACTTTACTCCATCAAATGCCAATTCAGAAAACGTACGGTACCAAGTAAAATTACACGGGGACAAATTCAAATAATCATTCCTCTGTTTATAAGCCATGTATTAAAACAACTCTAACACCTGCTAAAACGTTTTGATGTAAATAAGTCTCCTGATAGTGAAGCAGTTTTGGTAAACAGTGCAAAACTAATCACATTGAACATTTAAAAAAGGGGGGGGCCTCTAGGATACCAGTAAAAAAGCAAAAAAATGCAAAAACGGGCAGTTTTTTAATTTGAAGGTTTCCGACTGGTCCGTTTTACTTTCTCCAAAAGTAGCAGGTACTTCTAAAACAGAAAAACCATTCCCAGGAAAAGTAAAAGAATACGTGCTGCAGGATGTAGACGGCTTGAAAGGGTGGAAAGAACCGCCAAAAAGCAAGACCATTCAGGGAAGTAAACTCCCCACGCCGACCTCGCAAGTCCGAACTCAAGACCCCTTTCCTTCCCGCTCCCCCTCCAGCTGCGACTCGCGGAGCTGATGAGGAAGCACCTGGGCTGCGCGCGCAGCACGTCACCACGTTCACTCACGTCGGCGGCGAGACGCCTGACGTCACGAGGCGGGGCCGACGCTGTTGACCTGCTGTTACCAAGCGTGCGACCAGCCAATCAGCTTTCGGCGCCGGCGCCGGCCGGCCTTTGAACTCGGCACGGCAACTTCCTGCTGTTTGGCGAGTACACAGTGCAATGCAGTATGTCTGTCAGCGCTGCGGCACAAAGGAACAGCCATTTTGTGACTAAGCTGGACCTGCACCAAGATGCCAGGGGCTCGCAGAGCTTATGCCAGGGCTAAGTACCAAGATGCCCTTTATTTTAGCACCAGAGGACCAAAAAACGAGAAGTGGGAGGAAAAGAGGTTTTGGTATTTCAGGTTTCAATTCGTTTTATTTTCAGTCTTGTGAAAACTCCCGATCCGTAAGAATTAAGTGTCATAAAATGGCTGCCACTTAAAAAAAAATGACTTTTACAGTCCACAAAAGCAAGTGCAGTTACCATTTCCAGACACCCCAGGGTTTCAGAATAGCTGCTAAAAGCTGAATGTCACCGTACCACAGGTTACCAAAATAAATCTGGTTCAGAGACAATTTGGAGATAAATTTCATACAGGGTTTCAGTTCTTAAGATAAACTGCAAAGGCGGAGGAGTCCTAGAACACAGAACTCTTTGTGTGCACACACACTTCCATTCTGGTTCCCTTCTCTCCTGCTTCCCTTATTTGACATTATTTAAGCCACCTGAAAATGTCAGTTATTTAGATGTGTGTCATATACATTTCTGCAGAGACCCATCACTACAACTTTGTTTTAAATATTTAGAAATTTTACAGGTATCAACTATTTTTTAAGTCTTATTTTTGAAAGTTAACTTTCACTCTTCAAAAGCCATGCTATATAAAATATAACATTGTACTTAAATATATCCTTCAACAAAATACAGGAATAATTTACGTAATCACTGGTTAGTACTGAGTTTTTTCCAAAAAGAGTAAACTTGCACTCAATCCCTTCAGCTCCTAAAAAAGTTCAGGCCAAAGTTTACTTGACCTGCAAACTTCTCCCTTCCTCTTGTGCAAAAGTGGTTTTTGTAGTAAAATACTATAGACCTTGCGACCTAGAAACAGGTCCTTAATGGGGAAATTCTGATGGATTAAGGAACAAAGTACTAGTTAGAGACAGTCTCCTTTATTTTTTAGCTCACTAAAAACAAAAATAACAATGTACTACAATAAAACACCAATAATACCCTTTATCTTTACAAGTTTAAAAGGAAGTGATGTCATAGTTATGTACATGTGTTAAGGTATTCAATTTAGGGTAACCATAATGCAAGTAAATTTAGAACTTGAAGGTGTCTTCAAGGAGTCTTGCAAATAATTTGGGGCATTCATCAGGTACAGGAATCAAAATATACTTGACAAAATGCATTTAAAAACACACTATGCTTCTTGTTAAGATGTAACCCCACTGCCAATAGGTAAATACATGACAGCTTCATAGTCGTTTTCCAGGTGAAAGGAATTATTAAAAGAATAGCAACACTGCTTTTGCTTTTTAATTAGAAAACAGAATTTGATCCACATTAACCACAACCTTTGCATAAGAAAACCAAAAGCCATGTGAGACTATGCAAAACACACTCAAGGGATTAACAATTTTAGGTACTGTATCTTTAGTAATGTGTCAAACACCTGTGGGGATTCTTATGTCTTCAAATCACTATGACTTTTCAGAAAAATCAGTTTAGGATTAGTAGTAGAGAAGTTCTCTGTCCTAAATCTAACCTGGGTTATTACAAGGGCAATGGAGTTCAAAAGACAGCACCAAACTATGTGACAACTCAGTTTGCAAAAGAATGTGGAAAGGTATTTTTCAAAAAAAGGGTAAACTATTTGAAGTCCAATGAAACAGATAAAATTCAACATTTGTAATAAACCATGTTAAAAACTTTCATATTCACTAACCAATAGCAAACTGTTATTTATTTAAAGTTATAACAGTAAAAGCAAAAGTAGGAAGAAAAATGATAATCACATTCTTGTTAACCACATGATTTAAAATTCATACCATGACAACTTACAAGAACACAAGAAAAGCAGTCGTATACTTTCAAAAATTAACATACAGATCATACAAACATCTCAGAGGCTTTATTCTTTAGGCACTAATATATACTCCAACAAATGTGAAACAAATCATGATTTTAACAGTACATTTGTAAGCTTCAGAAGATAAAGCATTCCAAAAGACACTGTCGAAATAAATCAATAAATGTAAAGCAGCTACAACTAAAGTGCTAGGATAATATACTACATCTACCAACCAGAAAACATTGTCTGAATGTAAGCATACAAATGTAACCTTAAAATATTTTAAATGTAAAATATACACTTTTAATCACAGTAACAAACACAAAGCAGAAGTGTATTAGGAGTACTCCAGGATTTCTGGGATCACAGATTTAATTTCATAAATGCAGGAACTGTAACCACTGCCTAAATGTTGATAAATCATACAAAATTTCTTAAAATGTCAAAGGTATCAAAAGAAATATAGAATCAAGTAAAAATATAAACTGAGAGGCATCAGTCAAAGGGTTCCATTTGCAATTTCATTTTAAAATGTACATTTTTTCATTCATATAACTTTCTCAAATGTCTATTTACTATAATTTACTACCACAAGGCTCCTCTATGGCCTTCAGTTACAAGTTTGGGAATCCTAGTTTCTTCAAAGAAAAAATTTGCCTTGTATGTAAAATGGTGCAATGCAGCAATGGCTAAACCGACAAGGTCATTTTTCTACAGCACAAAAACCTAAAACCTGAAGTTTATTAACAGAAAAACTGTAGTTTGCAGAAAAGGCCCCCTTGAATAAAGGTACCTTACCTTTAGACTGCTCTAAGAGGCCTTAAGTCAACTCAACTTTCATAAATTGCTACCAAAAAATTAGGGTGTGGCATATTAGCAGTCTCAAGGTCACGCTTTAAAAAACGAATTCAAATTATTAAAATACTTAAAATAACACAGACAGCTATCCTTGTCTGTCAAGGTAAACAATGTAAGCTGAGGTTTTCCCCAAAAAAGAGAAAAAAGGAAGAAAGTTGATAGCTCATACCTCGATGCATTGCTGTGTGGCGAACTGTCCTCCTCTTGGCTTTTGTCCTTATTTCTCATCATCTTTTAATTCTTAAATATTAAGGGGGAGGGGGAATCTGTTTGCTTTGAAGTCCTGTGCCCAGGTATTTACTGTCAAAAGTTGAAAGAAAGGTAAGGTCCCAGCTTCTAGCTATGGTTTCATTATCAGGAACAAAGTCCTGACCACGTAATGATAGTGTTATAATACAACAGCGGTAAGCACCAAAAAAAACAAATATTTCTATTTTTACCTTAAAAAAAAAAGAGAGGGGGATAAACCGAACAGGGCAATCATCTCTATCAATAAGGAAAGTTTCTCAAAGTAACACACTGGATACAAATAACAATCTCTGTATCTTATTGCGTCATACAGGAATTTTTCGTATTTACAAAAAATAAAGCAAACTTTAACATATAGATCTTTAAAATAATCACTAACGATCACGAACTTACCTGATCCATGTAGTAGGTCCAAAGCAAGAATCCTATCTAGTAGTAGAAAAATATCAGATCCCAAGTAATTAAAAATAAAAACAAAATTCCCCGCTAAAAGACGAAAAATAAATAAAATAGCCCTCAAATATGTTGACTGTTCAAAAAAATAAAGCAACAATTAATACTAAAACGGGTACGAAGAAAAAAAACCTCATTAGGAGAGCGCACAAAAATGGAGGTGCGCCATGGCTTCTAAGCTGGAAAAAACAACGACCTGGGCTCTCAGTACGGCTGCTTCTTTCCAGCAAGGCACGAAAAGAAAGCTCCTAAAAGCTGCTTTTCTCCCTAAAAAAGGTTCCAATCGACCCCAGTAAGTCACCAGGAGAGGCAGGGGGCTGCGGGGGCCCCCTGAGGCTGCTCGAAAGTTAGGGAAAGTTGCGTAAAGTGAGGCAAAGGCAGGGAGCACAGCGCGCTCTCTCTAAGGCACAGCCGCCATCTAGAGCCTCCTTCCCAGCTCTGAGAGCTCTGCCTTTGATTGACACTCTCTACATTTACCCCACAACTCAGGTGATGTACCATAGACCCACCCCTTCATCTCCACCAAAAAAAAAAAAAAAAATCTTTCATCCCAGGGAGCCTGAGGACCCCCCACCCCACACCTCTCTGCCCCTCCAGACCACCCCATCAGAGGGAGGGGGGAGGGTTTCTTAACCCCCTCTAGCTCAAGCACCCTTTTTAAGCCAGAGAGAAATGTAATTTGCTCCTTTTGTCTAAAGATCTGCTAAATATTTCAGTCCTTGAGCTAAAATAACTTCCTCTCTGGACAGGAAGTGCTGTTTTATAAAGCCATTTTGAAGAGGGGATAATTCTTAAGAGAATTTTAACCTCATTTTAGTACTAATCTTTTTAAAAATTAACAACCCCCCCTGGGTAAAATGGTTTCTAAGTAAAAGCAAAATCTCAATTTTACAAGTTAATTTCAACTTTTGCCTTCTTTATGAAGCCTAAAATTTACCCCAAGACAAAATTTTACGGGGAATTTTCCATCCCAACTGGAAGAAAGGGGTACAACTCAAGAGCGCCTCCCTAGTGTTCAGTTGCATTAGAGCAAAAATTAACTAGTTTTTATTGTAGCATCTCAATTTTTCTTAATACTTCCACAAAATTCTTTAACCCGTTAGATAACCTTACAAATCCCTCTCCCCGCAAAAACCTCATAGTCAAAATATATTTACTTCCCACATTGATTCAGGCAAAACAACGTTATTAAATTCAAGAATATGAAACTACCATAGTCACCTTCCAATAACATCCAAGAAACTCCACCTCCAACACCAACATAACATATATACCCCCAAATCTTCCCTTGTATTTCAATTCCATTTCTATGTATGTACACATTTAGACAATGGTTAATAACAGTCACATCTGACAGCACAATTATCAAAGTAATGTCACAGGGCAAATTCTCCTAGATATGAAAACACTAAGATCTGTGAAAACAAAATTAATACTAATGCCAAAAATCAAATTATTCAACACTTTTTCTCCCAGAAAGCACCCAAGAAACATTCACACATCCAAAAAAGAATCAAACGTTCCCTGTTCAACATTATAATCTTCCAGAAAAATGTCCTTTCCTCACTGAGGACATACAATTTCCATTTATACACTGGAAAAGCAACAAGTTGTTCTAGGTAAATGTAAAACCCATAACCAAAACTCAGTTTCAATTCCATACTTTCTTTCTACAAAAGATAATTGTACCAAAATCAAAATCCAAAATTCCACTTTTTACATATACAAACCAACCACTTCAAACCAATGACTATATATACTGCATATGTACTGATAATGGATGTGTGTGCTATAGTATTTGGCATTAACCACAAATCACAGTATAAATAACTATTTCTCACCAAGGACAAAAAAATCAAGCTGGGCTATTCCTGTATAATAAGATATTATCAACAATTCATTTGGTCTAGCAAAATAAAGTCTACCACACCTTTATAAACTGGTATGTATCAACTCATTATCAATAAATACAATGCCGGTATTCACCTGGAAATCAAATATAAGTAACCTGTGGCATGGTGGTACTTAAATTTTTAAAAGTACAGAATAAGAAAAATGAAGAATATTCCTATTTTATACTTACATAAAGTATGTTATAGACAATACTGTCACCAAAATTTCAAGGCCTTTTATGAATACACTAAAGGACACTTCCCTAATAAAGCCAACAATTCTTCCCGTAACATTAACTAAAGACAAAAATGAGGCAACGGTTTAAATGTTCAGATGAATATTCTATTCCATGATGTTTTATTAACAATATTAAGGAGCAGAGGTAAAAAAGATCTTTTCATCAACACAAAATAACTCAGAAAAACACTGTATATCACTCATCCTGAATTTTGAGGCAAAATGCATTTTTGTTTTAAAAGTTCGTTAAGATCATGTGGCAAGTTAAAGATTCTATTATTACCCACTGGTTGGTTGTTATTTGCAAGACATTTTAAGAAAGCATAGAACAGGATTTCAACCAAATGACCATCTCTTAAAAGCATAAATACATTTCCACAACTTTGTGGAGAAAAATTTTAATCAACCAAGTAAAATATTTTGCAGCACACCACTGCCATTTTTACCAGCTTTATTCAATACACTTTATTGCTGGGCAACTGTAAAGGCCAAAGAGTTATTTACGGCAATAACTGAACATTTAATTTAATAAACCTTCAGCTAAAAAAAAAAAAGCCCAAACTGAGAAATTTTAAAGTGTTAGAAATTTTATTAAAGTTAACATTCCACAAGTTCATATTCATACAAATTAAAATGAAAAAAAAATTCCAGGCATACAAAAACATGCCATCTTTCGATTCCAAATGTGAAAAATGGACTTGTTTTAATGATACAAAAAGTCTTTAGAAAAGTCAAATCCACTGTCCAGTTGGGTAAGAAATCTACTGTCTTCATTCGTTTCATGCAATCCATGTTAAAAGAACCCTGTCTTGGTTGTATATTATCACAGCACTCTTGTATTAATCCATTTTCCTCTATTCCCCATAGTGGACTGCCATCTTGATTTCTCAGTGGTAGGGTCCATTTGAGACTCTTCAAGCTGACTGGGTGCTTGATGAAAACATTAAAAGAAAAAAATGCTGTTGGAATACCAATAATCTTATTCCTTAGAACAGAGAACATCCACCCACCTTGAAGATACTCTTACCATACACAACACTTTAATTTTTTAACAGCTTTAAACCATGAAACTGTCTTAAAGTTCTGTGTAGTTCACACTTAACTCGTCAATCAGATACTCACAAAGACTGTACACAAGTTAACAAAGTTCTTTTACTATCACAGATACATTGGTAACCATAAAAAACAGCAATAAAAAGATAAATTTTCACCAGTTAAGTGTGATATTGTTATAATGTCTGTGAAAAGACAAAAATTTAAATGTAAAAATCCTGGAAAGCTAAATTACCGCAACAGTATGAATTTTAAATCTCAATGCAGAAACCTTCCAAGCTTCTTCAAATAAAACTAATTATGTAAAAGAATCTTAAGGGATAAGAAAAACCAAAGCAGTGGATCATAGCATAATTTTCCAGTTCAACAGATGTTAATTAATTTTGCTTAGGTAATGCAAACAGACAATAAAGATACCAAACTCTTTAGCTGCATATCTGAGAATGCATGACACATGGCACCACTAGAAAAAACAATGATAGAAAAGGCAAAATGTCAACCTGGCTTATTAATATTTGCCATAAAATGCTATCATATTTCAAATTAAATACAAAAATATTCCCACTGACAAAATTTCAAATTGGGGTTAAGTGGGAAGCCAGGTTTTACCATTAAATAAATAATCCTGATTCATCAGGATCAACATAATTGCAAAAGCAAGTTTTAGCCTTGGTCTTCTCTATAAATTTTGCAGCTCTCAAACTAAATTTTTCAAATCTGGGTGACTTGCCTAAGAGTTTATTGACTATCAGGGCACTTTTGCTCATTAGGTATTTAATACCTTGTATTCATCCTAAACTATAATTTAAATTTGTTGTCTACTGTGTACAATAAAAATCTACTTAGTAAACTATTTGGTTAACCAAGAAACACTACCAACCATATTAAAAAATGACTGGAAATGAGTGTCACAACATCAGAAATACACAAAAAATATTTCTCCATAATATATTTTGCCAATTTCTCTCCAGCCTAAAAGGAGAACTAGATAACTCATTTGTCCCCCACATCAGTAAAATATCTTCCATTTGAATTATTACTTTAAATTAAGGGATATACACTTCTATATAGAACTGTGAAAACAGAAATACCATCATTTCTCATAATTGCTATAGTTTACTATAAACCAATTTTTCCCTAATCTTTATTGTTTTGATGTAAAATTGAACTCTAAATGAACTTGGAGGTGTAAATATTATGATAAACAATAAAAGTAACGCATTGAGAACAAGTTACAACCATTTCAATAGATATAGGTGCAATTTATTCAATTTAGGACATGAAATGATAAATCATTGTTCTATATTCTTCTGCCACAGAACAAGAGGTGAGTTTATCTAGGACTTTATCTGAAATTTCCTTTTAAAATCCATTATTCAAAAGACAATTTTTTAAAAACCTAGTGACATTAACATCATTCCACAATTACTCAATAAAATCACCAGTTTGGGTGATTAAAAGAGATTAGGCCATGCTATCACATCTATTTAAGATGGTTAAAAAGGGGGTGGGGAGAATGACAAAAAATAAAGGATGCTCAGAAAAAAGCATGCAGTCTCTGACATTAAAGACCACTAACAATAAGCACTCCTTTAAGGCCAATCAAAAGCCAAAAGTGAGAATCTTGTTAAGTGCTCAATCAGCAAAGCAACAAAGAGTGAGAAATTTAGGAGTAAGCCATTTATTTTTGTGGAATTCCAAATTCTTAAAAAAACTAAAATTGTTAATAAGCAAAGTTACATTTACAAAATCAAAAAGAAAGCAGGCATGAGTCCTGTGAGCCTACAAATATTCTTGTTAACAAAGTCCAGTTCTTCATCCGTGAAAGAGAAATAGCAGTACCTACCTTGTGTGGCAGTATGAGGCTTAAATGAGATAGTACATCTATAGCATTTATATTACCTGGCATATAGAAAGACCTCAGTGTTAGCTATCACTTTGATATACTGCCATGAAAACAGTACTTGGGAGCCTACAAACTAACCTTACTAAATCAAATAATTTATATTCCCATAGTAATGAAACCTCCCAAGAATCCATAGGATTGTGGAAGTCAATTACTTAAAGATAAAACACTTTCTGCTTTAAAGAGTAGTCCTACACTAAAATAACATCAGTACAAAAAAAAAAACTGAGTAGGGTTTAGATATCAAAGGCCTACTACTCCATCTCTCACCAGTAATTCATGAATTGCTGCACACACACTGAAGAGATGTGTGCAGCAATTCTAGATGGTTCCATCTAGAATTCCTTCATCAAACAGACTAAGAGCTTTCGTGTATTTCACATACAAGCTAAGGTTCAAACTCATACTACGGAAAATCAGACTTTTTCCACTATGATGGTCAGTAGTTTATGCTCTCTTTTGGGGGGAAGTTGTTGTTCTAAGGTAAATCCCACAGCAAAGCTAAAGGCTACTATGGTAAGAAGATAGGCAGTAACTGCTACCTCTTAAATTCCCAATACTATACATCCATAAATTAACATAAAATTGGGCAAGGAGGTTTAGTCTTTCAATTCTAATCCAGTAAACTTGTTCCAAAAACACTGAGACATCGCAAAATAAAACAGTTTAAATGCAAGCAAGAGGTTCTACTAGATTGGGTTTAAGAGGTAGGTACTCCCCAAAAGAAGCAGTCTCCTTACCTCTACTTCCCAACAAACCCCGCTATTTTCTAAAGCAACAAAAATGTGGGGGACAGGGAGAAATACAAAAACAATGAAGTGATTAATAATTCTTAATTTTAAAAACAGGGGATTCTAAAACTGCCACAATTTTTTAAATTATCTTAAAACTGGAACACTTACTGCAGAACCAAAGGGACAGATGGATATAAAATTACAATCTGCAGCAGAAATTGATCTTTCCTACCACAGAATTAATGTTCTTGGTGCTTATGTCTTGATTTCACTATTCTTTGTAATGGCCTTTAATTTAAAAATATTTAATAGAAAACTCAAATCTGTTGTCTTATTACACAAAAAGAACTCAAATTCTCTATAAATTATAATATTTTAAAAAGTTTGGGTCCTAATAAAGTGGGCATAGCCCTGGCCAGTAGCTCAGTTGTTTAGAGCATCATTCTGCCAGGTGGATCCCCAGCCAGGGCACACAAAAGAATCAAGCAATGAATGTGTAACTAAGTGGTACAACAAATCAGGATTTCTCTCTCTCCCCCTCTAATATTAATAAATAAAGGTATCTTTAAATTTTTTAAAATAAACGGGGCATAAACACTAATTACAGAATGACCTAAGAAAGACCAGTCAACTGTTAATTGTAGTAACTGAGTCACCTTAGTAAATCAAATCTTTCCCATTGCCCCTCAGTGTAAAACTTGAGAGAATCTGAATCTCTCAAGGGCCACTACAACATAATTTTAAACTTAGTGTAAAACTTATATCTCCTTAAGAGACAAAAAGTTATAGTTTCTAGTCAGTTTTAATTTTTACTGAGTTGAAGTTTTAGCTTTCAGGCACACTGAAAAATTAATATTTAAAGCACTAAAACTTTTATTTTTGTTTGTTAGACCCAAAACACCAGTTGATAAAGTTTAATAGAAAGACGTTAGTAATATATCAACAAGAATTTGTAGGTAATAGATCAAGAATTTACTGAGCATCTACTATTTGCCAGACAATCTCTTTAAAATATGCTAAGACAAGGTCAATAATTATGCTACATTGGGAAAGTTTTCATTTCTACCCTCACCATCCCACATCAAAACTAAAAAATATTTAAATTATCAAAAATAATTTTAAAAACCACACAAAAGAAAAACCTTACCATTTTGCAGGCCTTAACAGCCATTTATACAGTGGGAATTCAAGTAGTAATTAGAAGAAAAACTATCATCTATTACCTACATTACCAAATGTAATTCAAAAATAAGCAAGCATAAGAAACAGCTAGTTTGTAATCATCAAATCTAGAATCATCTGTCAATAATAAATAAATTCTTTTTAGAATTCATCCAAATTCCTTTATAGAACCTTAACACTAACTTTTCCCACAACTTCTCAGTTTGGGAATTAGAAACCTATTTCACAGTAATTGTAACCAAATCTTCTAATATCAAAGCATTAACTCCACTGTGAAAAGAAATTTTTGTTGGGCTTCCAAATTAAGGGAAGTTCAGAATTACTTCTTTTATTAGAATTACTACATTGAAATCCATTAAAAGGTATGTTCTATTCCCTAAAGAGAACCGCCCCCCAACTTCTCGGCCTTTTGGCTAAAACCAAAAGAGAACCCCAAAACTTCCAAGTTCTACATAAATTGATAGTAGAGAAGGATCTAGAAAAAGGGTAGGCAAGCTTTCGTCACAGAACAAGACAGTAGATATTTTAGGGTTTGTGGCCATTAACTACAACTATTCTCAACTCTGCAGTTGTAGTGGGAAAGCAGACACAATGTATAAAAGCATAGCCATGTTCCAATAAAGCTTTATTTATAAAAATATGGGGAAATTTGCCAACACTCAAATCTAAATTAATGTCAGAAACATGTTCAAATCTATGTTGTGCTGCACTGAACCTTTTGCCTCAGTTTAAGTGAAGAAAGTAGACTAGGTTAGAATTAATAAGCTAATTTAAAGAATAAACTTTACAAACATCTAACCGTGTTGGTTTTATTTTTTTGTGCTGCTTTGGGCTTCACTAAATCCCTCTATATTTTTAGAATTTGACTCACTCAGAATTTCCAAAAGTCATATTTAAAATTAAAAACAAGATTAAACATGTAAATTGAATAAAACTTACTAAATGCTTCCACCAACATCTATTATGTTGTAGAGGCCCTTTAGAGATTCAGTCTCAGGATTCAAATTTCTGCAGAAAACAAAAAGAATACAATTTTATGCACAGAAAAGAAACAAAAATAAATTATTAATATGCCATGATTTATTCAGAAACATTAAGGATCACTTGCCAGACAACCAAGTCATATATGTATTTATGAACAATACAGTCCAAGCAGAAGATAAACGTTCTACCTCAAATGATCTTAAATCCTTCTGTACTGGAGGCTCACCTGTAGGGCAAGTTACTATACAAGTGTTTCAGTCCCCAGGAACGCCAAGAAAAGGTAAAAGACCGGCCTCCCTAAGTAGATCTAATGGGCAATAAGGGTTGAGGTCTAGTTGTTTAGCAGAGCCAACATCACTCCCTACAGTACAGAATTACTTTACCTTCTGGCCTTTCACCTAATCTACCTTTAAAACTTCTAAAGGAAGACTTTCGTTACCTACCTGCAAGGCCATGTTTCTCACTATGTCATATTATTTCACATTATCCCGTATATTCTGAGATAAAGTATGTTAGAAAAGAATCCTTAGGCACAATTTCAAACTATTTTTACTAACTGTATTGATCTACTTAACTCTAACACTAACCCTTTCTCAAACATGTAGTTGATAACCAAAAATGTAATATGTACTCTTTTCACTAGTTAAGACTGAAATTCCTCCATCTAAACATGGAAGTTTTATTTCCCCTACCTCGAATACCTCTGAATATAGGTTTGTATTTTTTCGGTCACCCCTGCTCCACAGTATGATGATAATAATCACAATATGTTGAGCTACCAAAAAAGCTATTTAAAAGTTCAGTATTAAAGGACAGCAATTTAAGAAGTTTTAGAAAGTGAAAGAATAGTTTAGGATTTAAGTTAAAACTAAGCTACCCAATGCCTTCCTATGCTAATGTTTCAAATATTCAAAGTACTGAATATAAAGTTTCTGATTTTCTTACCAAATCTAAATCCCTTTAGTCGTTTTGACTATTCATAATCAATACAGCAAGAATCTGCTTCAAAACTGCCTCTAAGAGTGAAGTGCTAAAATATCCTTCTCCCAAGAGATACAAAAGCACATTACAAGAAACATAGCATTATTTATTTTTAAATAAATAATCATAATCAGATTTTACAAGGAAGAAAGGATTTTCTGAACAGACAACTCTTGGATCAACGGAAGTAAAATAAACTGATACAACACCTAAGAGAAGAATCGAATTAATTTAAGGAATATCAATGAAAGAAATGTCACATAGGTCTGTGCTAATAAAAATTCTACTTAAGTTTGTACCTCTGGGTTTGCCCTTCACCGAAAACAAAGAAGGATTTGGATATCTGTGCTACCAGAAAAACTACAAACAGATTTAATCTACCATACTGGCTCCTTCTCAAAAACTGACAAACTAATACTTGCCTTCTTTTGAAAAAGGGAGAAGCCAAGATCAGCCTAAGCAAACTACAGAGGTTGATGATTATGCCCATATTCCCACCTACTTTTAATAATTTGCAGTACTATAGATTTTCATTTAATATGAAATTATAGGTGACATGTAAATAACCATTTTGATTGTTGGACCTTTTATCATAAAAGGCAAAGATGGTTTTAGTCAAGTCTTGTATTATCATCCTTAGCCCATCTGTGCTTCGCCATACAATTTGATTTTGTCACCTTTTAAAATCCTTAAAACAGTTTTTAGCCCTGGCTGGTGTAGCTCAGTGGATCGAGCGTGGGCCTGCAAACCAAAAGATCGAGGTTCAATTCCCTGTCAGGCACATGCCTGGGTTGCAGGCCAGTTCCCAGCAGGGGAACACATGAGAGGCAACCATACACTGATATTTCTCTCCCTCTCTCCTTCCCTTCCCCTCTAAAGATTAATTTTTTTAAAGTTTTTAACATTTAAATTAAGTAAAAAATCTGAGAACACTATGAAATATTTTAAAATTCTTCCACAATAACCTGGTGATAAGGTCTTTGAAAACACTGCTACAAACAACTCACAAACCAGTAAAGTGAAACAAAATATCTAGCATGATAATCCAAACTAAAATGAATATGATTACTCTGTAGTACACATTAATGATGTAATTCTTTGGGCAATTATTTCATTTCAAATAAATGTTTTAGTTTCAAAAGCAAAGGACTTTTTCAAAACACAAAACTATCTAGCTTTATACAATGTTTAAATCAAAACTATCAAATTGCTGTAGGAAAAATGTTAAAGTTGTATTAAAAAATCAAGTCACATATTTTAATAACATTTATAATATCCTTGAATTTAAATTGTAATGTTAATTGCACTCACAAATAACAGGCAATTTGAAATTTAAAAGTTTGACTTAAGCCACTTAATCTGGAAGGGAAAGGTAGCTGGTAAAACAAAGATATCTATCTTTGAAGTACAGAGATTTCTTAAAGGAAATGAATGATGTCAGGCATGGAAACTACAAATCCTCATCTATAAACCCAATGGTCAGCTGCAAATGTTTCACTGGATACATTAAAGTTTAAATATATTTAATGAAATAATTATTTTTAAGACTCCAAATAATGCTTTTATTACAGCATTCTAAATCTTGCAATTATTTAAAGGCAATTTCACACCTTAACTGCTATTTAAGATCAATTTTCCAATGTCTTCATTTGTACTACCTATTAATATTTTGGAATGTAAAATTAACCAAGTTGGGTCCACTATCGCTCGCATGTTATTCAAATAGTTTCACCACAGAAATACATGATTTGCAATGTAAGAATTACAAAATCTTATTCTCCCATTTTTGTAAGAAAATCAGACACTCCTTACTATTATTTTTATTGCAAAATCTAAGAGCTGAAAGTTATCTTAAAGGGATCAGAAACTCCAAATACTCTATAGTAACTAAGAGACTAAGGTGTACAGTGAATTCAATGTCAAAATTACAGGGTTAATTCACATTAGAAGCTAAGTCTCTTGATTGCTGAATCCATGATATTTTCTGCTCTATCACACACTAATGCAAAAGATAGAGATATCCTCACGTTATCACTTTCCCTGTATGCCTCTCAACAAAGAATACAATCTGAGAGGGGAAAAAAGTAAATTCAACTGGCCATCCAGTCCTAGTATTTTAATACTCAAAAAAGTGCATAACAATAAACTAAACTTGAAGAAAATTTTATATTCACAATTACCCATTTCACATCATCTATCCTTAGGTGTCATGTCATGGCTCACGAAAACCTTGTCATTGTGAGCCAAATCTTGTCAGAACTTATAAGCTTGGCTTCTTTCCTTTCTGTGGGACTTCAAGTAACTTTTTAATAGTTATTACCTTAATGACAAATGCAATACAACCTAATCACCGACTTGATCAGGAGATTTTATGATTCAAGAATTAGTTCAAAATGCTAAATTAAAAGTAAATATTTAAGCATTTACCACTTGATCCTCTAAGCAGAAAGTAGTAGCAAATTATTTTACTTTTCTCATCAAATATAATAATTTAAAAATATAAGCACTCATAAAGGTTGAAGTACATGAAGACTTTTTTAGAGCATGATCTGATGAAGATAATCCTTTATCTCGCTGGTAATAAAAGGAAAGTTGTATCCCATTACATTAGGGAATAATTTACAAATTACTGTATCATTTAGGTTTTTCTACTATAATGTTTGATCCTAAATTAAGAAAATGTTAATGTAACACTCTAACCTTTAACTGTTCATTTTTTATTTTACGTGTTAAATTATACCTTTGGTAGGTCATTAGAAATTGCCAATTTATACTTCAATTTACACTGCACTTCACACACGTCATAAGAGGCCAAATTACCAATTTTAGTAAGTGCCCAACAATATCTAAATAACAGTCTAATATCCAATCATTTGCATAGAGGAAACCCTAATGTTGACATGTGTTTAAGAAGCTTGGGATAAAAGATGTTTTGAATGTTTTACATGTTACATCTTTAAAACACTGTTGTTAAAGGTCTAACATTCCACTTTCTTTTGCACACTGTAAATAGAAATTTGTTCAAACTGCAAAGGATTGGAAAAGAAAAAACAAGCCAAAGCAAAGACAATAAAAATATTACCCCTTTCACCTATTTGAATGAACAGAATAAGCAAACACCAACAGATAAAAGATTTTCCATACACACAATAATAATAATAATAATAATAATAATAAAAATAAAAAATTCAAGGACAAAGGTAAACTTTGCCCTTATATTAATTAATGGTTATTTGGTATTCTTAAAATTCCCCAAAATATTATTATATTACATAGTTTCTCTGGTAAATCTTTACTAATATCAGCTTGAAATTAATTTTCACATTCAACTTTGCAACTTGTAATTAGAGAATATTTTCTAGAAATTATCAGTGGGTATGTTTTTTCACTGACAGATCAAGTTTTAAGATGTAAAATTATTGTATGTATATTGAATATTATTTCTTCCCTTAATGATTTAAAAATAATTATTTAGCTATAGAGAACTTTTTAGACAAGTTATTCTAGTTTTCTGTAAAATAACTCACTTTTTTATGTTTGAAAACAAACTCATAAAAATGGGTACAATGACTATTTAAAGTCCATGAGGCAGTGGACTTAGAAACCAAAATGTGAAAATGTTTAGTGTTTAAAATATAGTTCTTTTAAGAATCCTACGATCTGAAAATGCAACCCCATTCTACGCCATTTCTAAAACATGATCAGTATCATCAAAAAGAATGTACAATTCAGATCATAAGGACAATTTTGATGACTCAACTACTGATTTAACTGCAATCCTCAAGTACCATTATATGGGAAAGTAGTTAATGTCTTTACTGTTGTAATAGAAACTACATGTATCAACTGTTTCGATATTAATACAAAAGTGCTTTGATGTAAGGAAATGGAAATTGATAGGCTTTTTCTCATCCCTTTCTCAAGGTAAACAAACAATCTACAGTTTATGTTTCAATGACAAACTTTACTGATATTTTCCTACTCAAATGGGGGTAGCTATTAAATTTCAGATGTTAAATAAAAACATTTACTTACTTGCTACATAAAATACAGACTTTGGCAAAGGTTTCCTTTATCCTCAGAGATAAAACTCGACGGTCTCAGTCTCGAAAATGGTTTATCTTTTAGGGGGAAAAATATTCTAAACAATTTATTGATGCAACAACCAATAGCAAGTAAGGACAAGTGTTTTGTAACATTAAATAAAAGAAACAAAAACTAAAATCTATGCTCACAAAATCTGATTTTTAAAATGTCCTTCCCTAAAATCTATTATTAGGGATAGTAACTAGCTCAAATTTTCCAGTATTTGTATTTATTTACATGTTTAGAAGATTAAAACTGCACAATATATTAGAGAGCTAAAAAGAAAAAATGTATCATGGTTTTCCTCAAAATATAATCAGTCTTTTCTTGTTACCAAAATTAAAGAAAGGCATCAATGGGCCTTTAGTATTTAACTATTTAAAAGGCATATTTATTTACAATGGCTATGCAAATATACTTTCCACTCAGTAAAAAGGTTTACAAGGCCTCTAAAATTATTTCAGATATTTATTAATATTCATAATCCCCATTTACTGGAAATATAAATTATTAAAGAACAAAAACCAAACCTAATGAGCTTATTTTTATGTGAAAGGAATAAAAATTTACCCAGTCTTACCTCAAATAAAGAGCTGTATTTGTTCAGAACCATCATCAACCAAATTTAATTTTAATCTTGTAAGTTACCTTAAAAAAAAAGGGAAGATGATATCAATGCTTTGATTTTTAAACATTTCTTGGCCTAAGTTTCAGTGTGACGAAACAGTATTCCACAGACACGATCTATGGATAAATTTAAGAGACAGCTCATCCACATACTACCTACTACCTGCACCTATTAGGTTGCAGTTATTTCTTATCTTAACATCTGTCAGTCTTTGTTTTCCTCATCTTTTGGTTGCATGGACTAACACTTGCGATTAAGGCATTGAAATTTTAAAAAAATAAAGATTTACATCTTTGGACAGATTTAAGATTATGATTTTGTTTTTATTTTTCTTCTTTTGATGCCAGGCAATACCAAAAAACAAAGGAGAAGTTTACCATTTTTCGAAGACTGAAATGTTAACATTTCCCTTACCATCTATAGAAATACCTTTTAAAATTTTGAGTAACTGAAAATTAACTCTTCCAAGGGGAAATTAGTGAAGTTAAAATGGCCACTGGTTACTTTAAATTTTTAAACTGCAAGTTATTTGATCTCACCAAATGAGATATTACCTTTGTTTTTTAGTCAAGTCTAAGACATGTAGTATCTATGACATTTATTCAATTTCAAACCAGGGTCTTGACCATTTTCAGTCCCTCCTTTCCCCCATTACTCATGTAAAAAGATCTTATGAGGTTAAACTACCAACAATTATTTTGCATTTCACTATTCAAAAAGGATTCTGAAATACCAGATTCAGAATATTCATTTTAAACCACTTTCAGCATTCAAAAATTTCAAAAATGTTCATTTGTAAAAACAAGACTGATACTCAAACAACACTGTCTGTAAAATCAAGATATGCGCAACTGATGTAACATGTAGCCCTACATGAATGCCATTAGGAAAAAAAGAAAAAGATTTTTTACTGCCAAATATACCCTCGGAAATTTGGTCAATTACTGCAGTTTCTCTCATCTTATAAGTACTGTACTAGGTAAATTTGCCCCACACTATTTTTACCTAAATCTGCCTGCACCTTTACATCACACAAGAGGTACCGCAAAATGAAGACAAATATATTCTAAAATACACAAAGCTTTTTGCATCTGTGGTTTGTTCAAACCACTGAACTTAAATTCCCTCTCAAACAATTTTTCAAATTCGTAGGCAGAGAACAATGCAAATTTTTGAAGCCAATATGTATTATTGAAATACTGTTCCGTTTTAAGAATATCTAGATTTTCGTGCATGCAACAAATGCAACAAATATGGCTCCTCTTCTTCGTCCATTACCGAGAGCAATCCTACTTTAAAATTTACACTGCGAGAAAGTAACTTCGCAAAGAGATTTGGTGTCAAAATATTCCCCTGTAAAAGTTTTGTCGACCATGGCTTGTGATACTATAGATTATTTTTTGAAAAATAATATAATGATGAACTTAAACTTTTAAAACTCTAGGAACTGACCCAAGTACGTTCTAACATTGAGGTGAGCTAAGTTACAGATAACGGCTCCTTATGACCTTTTAAAAAGTATCTAAACATTATTCAAACATCAGAATGTCAAATAAACTCGGCAAAATAAACTGTATTAATCAAACGTCATCGTCTAGCACCCCAATTAAATTCTATTCTCATTATACAGTCTTGACATTATAGTAAACTTGTCTTCCTAATTTTTGAAATACGAGACGCCCTCCTCCAACTTACATTTTAAAAGACAACCTTAACGTCATCAAGATTTTAATAAGCAGTAAGTACCTTCTCATCTGTTAATACTGCAGCCGTTTTCAAAATCGGCTTTGAAAGAGTTAAGAGCCAACACCCAAAAGAAAAAAAAACAAGTTTTATTTTTCTTTAAACGTAGCCAAGGTGCCATTGTTCTTTTAAATTCGAACATCAAGATGAATTCCCACCTTACCGGAAAGAGGTTAAAAAGCTCCCCCGTCGAAGAACCTGAAAAGAATTTTTTTTACCCTAAATATCAAAATAACTCACCAGGAAAGGGGTTCTTCTCGCGCGGTCCCCTTCGGGCTCCCGCCTGCAGTCACCCGTCGCCACCCCTTTCCCGGCGGGGCCAAATGCCGGCAGTGAGGCCGCCCCCTGCCCACCGCAGGGTCTGGAGAAAGGCCCCCCACGCCACCCGGCCCTGAGCCCCGCGGCGCCCAGGCACCGAGGCGCTTCCCGCCTGGGGAACCAGCCTACGACGCCGACGGGGTTCTCACAGAGCCAGGCAGAGAGGCCCAGCCCGCCACCCCCTCCTGCTCGCGCGTTCAAGGACATTTTGCTTTTCCTCCCAAGGACAAAGGACAATAAAAGGGGCCGGGGAGCCACTTACCGGGTCGGAGCGCGGCTGCTGGCACCTGGAGGTCGCCCGCACACGCTTCCCGCGCCGGGCCTCTTGCCCGCGCCGGACCGAGCCGCCGGGGCTTTGGGGACCCTCTGCGGACGATGCCGCAGCGGCGCTTTCCGAGTCGTGGGCCCGGCCGCTCCGGGCGCCCCTGCCGCGAGATCGGACCCCAACACACGACCGATCCCGTCTCAGCCGGGGCCGCTTTCCCCCCGCGAGCCTGCGGGCCGCTCGGGCGCAGCTCCACGCCAACCAGCGGGCTCTGCCACCGCGTCAGAACGCCTGACAGCTCGGGGTGCTGCTGCCTCTCCGGCCATCTTGTGCCGTGTGTGTGTGGTGTCTCTCTCCCGTCTCCTCTCTCGGCTTTACTCCCTCCTCCTCCTCCCCCCCGCCCCACACACCACACAACATGGCCTCTTCGCTGCGGCGGCGGCTGCGGCGGCGGCAGGAGATCCACGGCGCTCCTGCCCGATCCCCTCCTCCACACTCTCGCCTCCCGCCTGCAGCCCCAGGTCCCAGCGCGCACGCGCGCCGCTGCCCGCCCACCGCGGCCATTGGCTCTGCATTTTTTCCTGCCACGCCTTCCCCGGAGCAGCCTCACGCACGCTCGCTGGGGTCTCCCTTCCTCCCAACAACAACTACTTCGATACCATTGGCTAGTTCTGACCCCACCCCTTCAGGTTTCTCAGCGCCGACAGGCTTGTCTCGGTGTCACTCACTTCCCATGGAGGGTTTATGGTTTTCTGGATGAGCCGGGGCCAATGATTGGCTGGTGATTAAAGGTTTGGTTTAAAGCTGTTACTTTGCACCCCGCAGTGCGGACCCCTGAGGGCCGTATCGGGACGGGGGGCGGGGGCTGTTTGTGACGAGGTGTCCAGGCTGGGATTACTAGAACAGTGCCCTGGAGATAAGGGTTTTGCCTCTGGAAAAATCTCAGGATTCTGTGCTTCTGAATTCAGGTTCTTGCTTTTTTTTTTTTTTTAAAGGAACATGACTGACAGGATGATGTGCAAACAAGACGTAGGTGCAAGCAGCCATATCTTCTCAGCTATACGTATCAAAATTTTTGTTCTAACCAACCAGGCATCCCTCAGTGTCACAGAGTCAAAGCCAACGATTTTACAACCAATGCATGCCTTTAGCCCAATATCTGATTTGAAATGCTTTTATTTGAGGATGTGTAAGCTTCCTGTTGCCCATTTATATGAGACAATCCACTGACATGTCCAGTGTCTGGAGTCCTTAATGAATCAGGATCTAATAACCCTGGTTGGGCCAGATTGCCCCCTCTAGGGCGGTATTTGTTAGATGGGTAGTTTGAACCTGAGCTATATCACAGTCTATCCATTCTTCTCAGAGAGAATCAACCAAAACAAAGTTTGTTTTCTTCCAACAGACCTTTTTTTTTTTTTTCCCATCGTCTTCCGACTTAGATCCTGAAGCATCTCTGGGCTGCCCCACAGGAATAACTGAAACACTAAATTTTCCTGGATTGAATTGGCTCTCTCCCACTGCCAGCATTTTAGAAACCATGCTCCTTTGGGGAAAGGACCTGGAGAAAAGGAAAGGAACCCCCGATAACTCCTAGTTTAACAGATTTGTTTTTGAGGAGAGGGGTCTTGAAGTTAGGTGAGAATCTTCTTAAGTTCTCTTGAGACAGTGGCCCTGGGTTAAAAATCAAAGGATGTTGAATACTTGTAGGGCCTAGGAACTAGTTTTGGCCTTTTTTTTAAATGACAGTTGTTCATTGACTTGGCTCAATATGGCATCCGCTGCTTAGGGCAGAGTTGGAGCTAGAACCCAACTCTCCTGATTTAGAGCTCTTTAGAACCCTGGCTACAATCTTTAGCAATGTAAGTGGAGCTCTAGGTGTGCACACAAAGAGAATACGTCTTTAACTGAACTTAAGCTTTCTCCATTTAATTTCCAAGCGTCATTCCCTTATACCATCTAGCTTTGAACAGATAAACTACCAAGAAGGCTGTTTTCTCTGAAATAGTTTCACCTGGAACCCTTTTTTCCCATTCTTCCTGGTATGTTATTTCTCCTCACCCCCTTTTTCCCTCACTACCACTACTTGAAGTCCATCTGTGATGGTGCTTTTCCAGACTCATCACCACATATTTCTGTGCCAGCCAAACAGGCCTGAACAGGCCTTTATTAAAAGTAGTAGTAGCTGAAAAGCATTGAGTTAGCTTTGTGCCAGGCATTGTTCTAAGCCTTCATTGTACAGTAAACTCAGTTGATCACACAACGCCCCAACGAAAGAGTATTATTATCTCTGTGTGATATCTCCACTAGGAAACTGACACAGGAGGAGTTTGATTTGCCCAGGTTCACACTGCTAAGAAATATTGGAACCAGACTGAGCCTAGGTAGTCAGGCTCCAAACCCATTCCTTTCTGCCTCTCCCAGTTTCTTTTTGAAGACCGTCCCCTTGCAAAATAGGTCCACTTGGGTCTTTTGCTATATGTAGCTGCCTGATTTGTCCTCTCCTTCCTCCCCTACTTCATTCTGCAGGTCTTCCACCTTCAGAATTAGGCCTCCCTTGAATGGGAAATGTCAGATCTTTTCTAATGTAATTCCCAGACCTAGTCCCCATCTTGTTATTGTCACTCTCCTGGCATGTTACCTGAGAACCATCTAGTTTTCTTGTTTCTAGTTTGCGCACACCCACAGTTCAACTGTGGAGTGATGCCCCCTTCATAAATGTACACCTTGGGCAGCTTACATGAAACAGCTTTCTTTTCCCAAGCTTACATGCCACACAGCGACCTCTTTAGAGAAGGCCCTTATCTACCACGTTGAACCTTTATTCTCTTACCACATATGACAGCCATGACTTCCTTTGCCAACTGCATTGTGTCTTCAGCTATCACTCTTTAAAGCTAGGCTAGCTTTGTCCTGGATCAAAAACACCCGACACTTGGCAGATCACATCCTACCTCCTCACAGTTCCTTTTCATGTTAGGTGATCTGCCCAGGAACCCAGAGGGGATCCCTGCCTCCTCCAGTCCTGCTGGCTCCTATTTCCGCTGTTTCTTTACCGGTGAAAATGAAGGGCAGAACCCTTAGCCTTGGCTCACTTACAGGAAAGGCCTCTGCATGTGCACTGAGCACTTCTGGTTCCATTTCATTGTCTCCAAGAGAATATTTCTGGAAGGATACAAGGATCTGTTTACACTGGTCATCTCCAAGGAGACCTGAGAGGGAGGTGGAGAATAGCAGTAAGTCTAAGAGCTCTTTTTACTCTATACCCCTTTGTAACATTTGCATTTTGAACTGTGTGAATATATTACCTCTTTTTTAATGAAAGAAAAACTAAACTTAACTGAAACTGAACTGAAAGCTGACTGCACTTGTCACAATAAATACCTTTACCTTCTTTTTCTTACGAAATAAAGGTCCCACAATAGTCAATACCTCCAGGAGTATAACCAGCACCTGAAATGCCCCTGGTTGATGATAAGAATTCCTGGTACATGAGATGAGGGAGCAGCAGCTTCCATTCCTGATGTGACATGACCTCAAATACTGCAGAACGGGGCTTCCCACGGTGCTCTGTGCTTCCCTGCAGCTCCCTAGGTCTCTTTCCCGGCTTCTGCCCCCCTCTCCTCTGCGAGTAATTAAAGAAGGGGCAGAGATGCCAACAGGCCTGCTTTTCTCCTGTGTCCAGTCCCTTTTGTCCACCTTTGGCAGGGGTGTCCCCCTTAGAGAGTCAACCCAGCTCATTATAGAGGCTCAGCGAAAACCCAGGGTGACCTTGACTCAAGTCAGAGACACAGTTTTCAAATACAGACCTTTGCAGATTTCTGCAGCTCTGCCCCTGCTCTTTGCGGCTTCGCCTGCTGCTCATACTATGCATGACTTACATACAGACTATCTTATTTCTGTATACACCCTGCTCCTTCATGGTGGCAACCTTTCCTTTTCCCAGGGTACATCGCACACAGGATTAAAGCTCTTCTGATACTGAAAATACAATCCCCAAGCACATTTATGGAGCTTCTTCCCTTTACCAGGTACTGTTCTAGAAACTTGGGATACTACATGGAGTATGGTACCTGTTCTCATGGAACTTGCATTTTAATAGAGCAGAAGTCCACAAATGGGAAAATACCAGGTAGTGATGAGTATTAGGATAATGTGAGCCTAATTACAGTTGAGTGGTCAGGGAAGGCCTCTCTGAGGAGGTGACATTTAAGTTGAAACAGGAAGGACACAAAGGAGGCAGCTATATGTGTGTATATCTCTGCATGCCAGTTCCAACAGAAGATGGCAGATGGTATGCATGCAACTAATTTTGCTCCATTCCCAAACTACACTAAACATAGACTTTCTTTTTTTTTTTAAGTCATAAACTCAGAAAGAAATGTTCACTGAAATCCCTATATAGTCTGGCCCTGACCCCCATGGCTCAGTGGTTGGGCATCACCACAACCAAAGCAGAAGGTCACTGGTTCGATTCCTGGTCAGGGCACTGATATCTTTCTCCCTCCCTCCCTTCTCCTCTCTCTAAAAATAAATAAATAAAATCTTTAAAAAAAAAACTCTTACAATCTGAAATTTGATTTTCTTAGAGGAGTGTGAATAATCATTTTTGCTTTATCCAGGCCTTTGAGTCCTAATGGAATCAATCCTTAGGTGTCTCAGAAAAGTGTGCATTCCATGTATACAGTCTTTATTCAATTTTTGGAGGTTCACAGACCCCCTGCATGCCATTCAAGCACTTCAAGATAGTCAGGCAACTTTTTTCACCGTTCACCTTGGCATGTGAACTCACTTCCATCTTGGAGCCAGACTGTCTTCCATTAGCACACCTCTCATTGGAAATGCTCTTTCCCTTTTACTCAGAAACTAATTTATTACATTTCAAAAGGAAGTATAAGGGAACTTGTGCTTCCCAGCTAAGATGTGGTGTCAGGAACCAGATTTACCTGGCCACGTGACAAACCAAATACAAGAAACAAGGGTTTTTAAAAGACATTGGGGGCGGGGGGCGGGTAACAGAGGATCGTGATTCTTGCGTACGGGAAACAAATGAGGCAAGCACTGCTATTGCCCCAGCTTCCTTCCTGGATTATGTTTCCAGGCTCCAGTTCTGGGGGTGCGTGTTTCAGGCAAAGCCTAGTGATCTCTCTAAATTGAGGAGATGGAGCTGGGAATCCAGAGAAGGTGACTGGAGTGAGAAAGACAGAGTACCAGAGGGAAGAGAACATGAGCCATAGAAGAAGAAAAAAATTAAGACCTTGACTTCATAAATATTAAAAAGTCTCTTCTTTGAAACTGTTAAAAAAATGAAAAAACAAGCCACAGATTGGGAGAAAATATTTGCAAATCACACATCTGACACAGGACTTGTATCCAGAATATGTAATGAACTCTCAATATTCAGTAATAATAAATAAGCAACCCAATTTTTTTAAACGGGCAAAAGTTTCAGAGACAGTTCACCAAGGAAGATATACAGATGGCAAATAAGTGCATGAAAAGATGCTCCGTATTTGATGCTCCAGTCAAAGGGGAAATCCAAATCAAAATACATTTAGAAAGTTGAGAATTTTTAAAAACCTGCTGGGTGGTGAGGGTGTGGGCAACTAAAAACTGTCATTCATACTTTGTGGGTGAAAATGCAAAATGGTATGGCTACTTTGGAAAATTTGGTAGCTTCTTGAATAGTTAAACATACTTAGGATATGACTCTGCGTGTAGGTGCTTACCCAGTGGTATAGCTATAAATTGGGATGCTACACAACAATTTTAATGAATAGCTATTAATACAGGCAGCTATTCACCGATCTCAAAAATAATTTTGCTTGAGTGGAAGGAGGCAGACAAAATGGTTCCAGTTATATAAAATTCTAGAAGATGCAAACTAATAGAAAAAGGCCAAATTCTTTGGTTGTCTGGGAATGGGAGAGAGGGTGGAAAGAGGTAGGAGGCAGTGATTTCAAAGGGCATGAGGAAACTTTCAAAAGCAATGAATACAACCGTTATCTTTATTGGGCTGCGGTTTCACAGATGTAAATGCATGTCAGAACTTTAAATATGTGCAGCCTGGCATGTGTCAATGATGCCTGATAAGCCTGTTTCTGTAATAGTTGCATGAATAATCTGCTTGTTTGCTTATGTGGTGATGGAGTATCCTGTGGCCATGGTAGTGCTCTTAAAACATTTGTTCCTATTTCATCTATTTTTCTCAGCACACACACATTTTATCTTTTGATTTTAAAAAATTGTTTAATAGTTAACACTTCCTTTAAAATTTAAAGAGTATACAGTGAGAAGCCTTTCAGATCTACCCAGTACCCCTCTCTGAAAGCAGTTAATGTAACTAGTTTCCTAAGGGTACTTCCAGAGGTATTCCAGCTTTTCTTCTAAGAAACACTACTAAGATGAATTTACAGCGTGCTTGTGTTTTATGTGTTGGCTCAAAGTTCACAGGTTCAGGTCATGTTCAGTATCAGACAGACAGATCCAATCCTTCTAAAGCCACGTTATCAGGACACCAGCCCCCCCTGAAAATATGACCATGCGTCTCGTGTTTTTCTCACACTGACTACTCACCTCCTCCAGCTTTCAGTACCTGCACACATCTTCACACAGATGCCCCTTCTACAGAACCAGCGCACGCAAACTGTTGTTTTCTCTCTTTTGAAATGATTGCTTTCCCTCCTTGGAATTTCTGTGACTTAATGGCTGTGCTATTCAGTATTCAGCTGGCTCTTATCATAGTTAATATTCCTCTGTTGCTCTATAGATCACATGTCCTTAAGTAGACTCCACGAGGCTTTCCTGGAGGTAGAGACTTTGACTTAGACTTTGTTTACCACTGCACAGTTAGAGACGCTCAAGTAACAGCTGGTTAAAGAGTTGCCATATTAAAACTACCCGACAGACCATCAAAATCCCCACCAACTATAAATAAAATTCCATTGACTAGATTAGGATGACTTGATATGTATGGAATGAGCTTCAAACGTGATTTAACCAAAGTAACTCTTCACAACTTAATGCACTTTTTAAAAAATATTTTATTTATTTATTTTAGAGAGGAAGGGAAGGAGAGAAGGAGAGAAATATCTGTGTGGTTGCCTCTCGTGAGTCCCCTGCCGGGAACTGGCCTGCAACCCAGGCATGTGCCCTGACTGGGAATCGAACCACGATTGTGTGATTCCCAGGCCCGCGCTCAATCCACTGAGCTACACCAGCTAGGGCTGCACTTTTAATATAAATACAGGTTTCTATCTGTTAGAGCTCCTTAAAAGGAGGACATACCCTGCCCCTGGCACTCCGACAGAGTCTCTGGAAGGCAGGCGTGTTATGAGGTTGCTCCTAACCAGCCAGCCAGCAGTATCTCTATCCTGAGAACTCCTTGGTATTTTCCTCGAGCTCTGATCGTTTTAATGTGCAGCAGAATGACTCCTTGATGTGTTTTTTTCTCCTTACTAGGTGTAAATACTAGGAAGAGAGCTGGTAGTGGCAGTGCAGTCACAAGCAGAGCCCAAGGGCTGTGGCATCATCAGCTTTGGGATCCAACCTGCACTTGGCCATGGCCTGGTGTCTGATGCCAGCCGGGTTGTGAACCTTCCCTACAGTGAGAACTCCTGACTCCTACTGTCTCGGGTTCTCTTTGCTCTGAGGTTCCGCTCTCATTTCCTGATGGCCATAGCTGCCCTGGGACGAATGTCTCCTGGCTGATTAGACCAAAAAGGTGGCAGGTGGTCTGTTAGACTTGAAACCACCCCAAGCCATACATGCGATGATTCAGACTAACCAGCCTTTCCCCCTGCACCACCCCAAAAGGAAACTCACCATGAGGTTTTTTTCTCTCTCCGAATGTTGACTTCCTTTCAAAATTTGTTTGCTTTTTTCCACTCTTCAGAGACACTGCACAGTTGTGTTTTGCATCTTGTGTATCATTTGCAGTTGGTCTCTGTGGTGGGGCCAGTCTGTCAGGCACTACTAGTAGGAGTGTTACTCCCTCTCAGTTGAATCTTTTTTTTTTATTGTTGTTCAAGTACAATTGTCTCCATTTCTCACCACCACCCCCCCGCATCCCCACATCCCACCCATCCCTGCCTCTCATCAGTTGAATCTTGAGCAAAGAATTGAGAAGAGCTGTGACTGAATCGTTCCAGAAAACGTTCTCAGTGCATGGTTCCACAAACTCCCCAAGCCTCCAGGTTCTTATCTTCTTGGAATCTGGCCCCTCAGACTTCCCTTTGCTGAGTTCCAATCAGAGCAGGTTTGTGTAGCTTGCAGCTAAAGATTGGGTTCTCGTGCTTGTCCTCCCAACTAGGCTTTGGGCACTTGGGGGGCAGGTGTTCTGTCCTTTCACCTTGGCGTCCCAAGGCCCCTCAGCCCTGGCTGCTTTCCTGTCCTGGCCACCAAGGCAGCCCCCCACTGCGTGGGAGTACTGAGACAAATAGGTGCCAACAACCTTGTCCTTGAGGATCTGCCTGTAATCTGGTGACAGGATCGGCATTTATGAAATGAAGGTGGCTGATAGGAAGCAGAATACAATCAAGTCTCTGATTGGGGGCTAAATAATAACGTCTCTGAAGTCCAGGCATGGAAGAGATCAGAGTGGGTGGGAATTGCCTGGAAGAGTTTCTTGGAGCAGAGGACTTACCCTGAGCTGTGGGGAGCTGGGTAAACAGAGGGAGGTAGATGCTCTGTAGCGAGTAGTTTGGTCATCAGTCCCCCAACACCATGCTCTTGAAAAGTCATACTTTTTAAAGTTATATGTTGACATAGCAGCTGTATTCAAACGGGAATAAAAAGAAGCAGCAGCAACATAAAGCTAGCCTCAGAGAGGTAGATAGAATGAGCAAACTATATAACAGATAATCAGCTTTGCTCAAAAGCTGTGGGAGCCACTTCATACTGAGTGCAGTACATAGCATTTAAAAATTAATCTAATCAAGCAGGGAAATCAGTTTCCAGCTCCTGCAGCCTCAGCTTGGAGGTCAGAATGTATTTATTATGTGTGACGTGAACATATTTAAGGGTAAAATCAGTTTCATTAGCTACCTCCTCCTGCGGACATGGTATAAAACTATGGGGGGAAAAAGAGAAAGGCAGGATTCTAGGAGCTCATATTTTCCAGTGTGCTCAGAAGTGGGAAGCTAAGTCAAGTTCAAGAAATAGGGGCAGTGCTACAGGGAAGATTGTTGCTCAGGGAGAAGACACAAGAGGCTAGGGGAAGCCTAAAGGTTAGAAAAAAAAAAAACTGGAAGGCTGGGTAGGAATTAAACTCAGCAGGCAAGGTTTTACCGCTGCCCAGCAGTGCTATGGGGCTGTGACATTAACCTGTTCCTCACCAGAGGTCTCCTGTTCAGTCTATGTATTTAAATTCATGATAGTGGGAAAGGGGTTGACTTAAGCACAGTTAAGTTTCTGCCCCACAATTATGTAAAATAAAGCTTAGGAAAGAAAGCTACTTAGAGGAGCCACTTAACCCTTCTTTCTTCGCAGTCTCGTTATACAACTGAGGAACTCTCGTGTTCTGTTTGTTCAGATGTTTAGTTGTACGTAGTACAGACACCGACCATGAGTACGGCCCTCATGAACATGACCTACAGCTGAAGTTACCTCCAAAGAGGAAGCAGAAGAGAACCCTGGAGATTTTTTAAAAAGGCCTGTTTGGTATTGGTTGCTGAGAGTAGGGGGTAATATTTTAAAAACCTGAGGAGGAAGGAGAATAGAAGAAGTTGGAGGGGGTGGGGAGTTGAGTGGCTTCACTAAAGGACTGAAACTGTGGTGCTGTGAATCAGCAGCCTTGGGCATGAGAAAAAAGGCTTCAGAAGAAGCTTGCTATCCTGAGAGTCAGAGGGTACAATACCAGCTACAGCGGGGCTGAGGATGGAAGGGGGTCCTTCTGACTCTGCAAGGAGAAGACACTTCGTGACTGGGAAGAACCCAGGGTCGGTCACTCCAGAGGCTCAGCGTAAGGAGAAATTGGCTCCCACGTGTGATCGGGCAGTTGAATGTTCATGGTGCTGTTTTGCGAGCACTGGGGCTATCTATAAAGCAGAAATAGACAAAGGGTGACCTGACTCTCACAATCACACTTCAAGTGGTAACCGGACTTGAAAGATGGATTATTTTTTCCAGGATCAGCCTGAAACATCAAGAAAACCAGAGTAGAACCCTTCCCCCAGAGGATACTTAGGTGATAAGGAAGATACATCTGTGACACACTAAACTGCGTGTAGCCCAGGGACCCTCCGTGTGAAACTGTATCTGCTTTTAAAAAATTGTGACAAAATACACATAACAAAATTTACCACCTTACTCCCTTTTAAATGTACAGTTCAAATTACAGTAAGGCCATCCATATTGTCGTGCCACGGTATAACTGCCTTTTAAGGGTTCATGAAGCATTCCTGGATTTTGTGGTTCACTTGGTCGCCCTTGAGAACATCAATTACGGTCGTTCAGGAGGTTGGGAAACGCCTCTCAGTAGAGAAGTTCTAGTTGGCAGGTGACTGGCTGTGAATCTCTGGTGTTCCTGTTGTTCAAGGCGTCTGGGAGGGGCTGTTATTAGCCCAGTGTTGGGCCGTGGCAGCCTGGCTGCGCACAGCTCTGGGTTTGTTCCCTGAGAGGCAGGGTCGTAGAGTAGTTGAGAGCGTGGGGCTGGAGCCAGACTGCAGGGTCCTGAATTGAGGCTGAGTGACCTGCTGGCTGCGTGACCTGGAGAAGCTGCCTTAACTCCTGTGCCTGTGTTTCCTCTTGTTCAAAAGGAAGGGTGCTATAGCTACCTTATTGGTTGCTATGAGCACTCATGAGCAAATATATAAAAACTCTTAGAACAGTTTTTGATAGGCTCTCTTTTTTAAGACTTTATTTATTTATTTTTAGGGAGAGGGGAAAGAGAGGGAGAGAAACATCAATGTGTGGTTGCCTCTCGTGCACCTTGTACTGGGGACCTGCCCCACAACCCAGGCGTGTGCCCTGCTTGGGAATCGAACCAGTGACCCTTTGGTTCACAGGCTGGCGCTCAATCCACTGAGCCACACCAGCCAGGGCTTGATATGCCTTAAGTGCTGTGAAAGAGCCATTGTTATTGGAGGGAAGGTAGAGAAGAGGAAAGGTGGAAGGTGATGTTTCTGATGTTCAGGCTTGAGAGAGATGGAGCCACATCGGCATGAGAGGGTTGAGTCAAAACTGAACCAAACCAGGTTACAAGTGATTCCTATCTGTGACATAATCCCTCTGGAGGGGAGTTTGGGAACGTGGAGCGCCGGCCCCTTTGCACTCTGGAGCACACACCCGGCAGATCTAGTCGTCGTAACAGTGGGCACGAGGACTGACGTGGTCGAACTCCGAATTCTTAGCACAGCAAATGGGTGCCAAAAAGAAAACCAGAATGCATTCTTGAAGGTCTTGTCAATTTTCTTCTAATCCCGTATATAAATGCTTGAGGGGATGTGCAGAAAAGAGCCAGCATGGCGAGCCTTGGCTAGCATCCGGGAGCCTAGACTTCAGGAGGGCCCCCACTATTCCCAGAAGTGCTAAGAGCGGCGCACGGCACCTACACTGTCTGGGCAAAAACATACAGCATGCTTTCCTTCCGGGTGTCTGGAATCTCGGTGTGTAGTAGGCACAGGGGCGCCTATGTGACTGGCCCCCGGTAAAAACCCTGGGCCTGGAGTCTGTAATGAGCTGTCATGGTGGATGCCACCTTACACATGTTGTCACAAGTCACTGTTGGGGAATGAAATGTGTTCTGTGTGCCTCACTGGGAGAGGACACCTGCAGGCCTGTGCCTGGTTTCCCCAGATTTCACCCTATGTGCCGTTTCCCTTTGCGGATTTTGTTTCGTATCCAAAGTAGCCTTGAATGCTTGAAATTACCTTTGGTTTAACTGTTCGTGTACTTGTGGCTGAATACTTATGATTGACCATTAGCTGTTTCAGAAGAAAAAAAAAAAGGTCCACAACAGGACTTCGATCTTTACTTTGATATTTCAACTTTCCCATCATTACATCTCACCAAGAAATCCTTCCCTTCACTTGGCCATCTTTGGTATTATTCTGTGGAGTGACAAGACATTTTTAAATGTCGATCTACCTAGAGATCTAGGGAAAAAGTCTTCCTGGGCAACTTCTGCTGAACACGTGGCAAGACAAAAATTCTTTCAACCTGTTAGAAAACATTCCTGTGTTGTTTTCTGTAAGTAATTGAAATGAGCCTCTCCAGCTTATTGTACTTCCATCAGGGGGTGAAATGTGGGGAAACCTGAATGTTGAATTACCGCTTCCCCTACAGAGGAGGTCTCCAAACTCCCAGCCAGTCCTAGACTGTGATTCTGCGTCAGTGGTCCTCTGAGTTTCTGTGCATGTTCTGCATACCTTCTTTTGGTGAACAGATAAATAGAAAATAAGGGGTGCCTTGATGATCTCAATGAGAAACCTACTGGTTTCTTTATGTCTTTAGTGTCTGAGTTTTCACACCATCATTTTTGTTGAATTACAAGAACTTCTGTTTACGTAGTTGCTAAGCAAAAAAAAAAAAGTTCTTGCTTAAAATGAGAAGTTAATTCAATTTCCAAGACCTCTTTCTTTATTAAAAACAACAAAAAAGAAAAGTAATATGTTTCCACATTGTGTTGGTTCCCCAGGGCTGCTGTAACAAGGTATCATGTACCAGGGGACTTAACCACAAAAATTTATTCTCTCACAATTCTGCAGGTTAGCAGTTTGAGATCAGGATTCTGGCAGGGTTGTTTCCTTGCAAAGGTTCTGAGGAAGAATCTCTCCCATGTTTCTCCCCTAACTTCTAGTGGTTGCTGCTAATCTTTGGTGTTCCTTGGCTTATAGAAGCATCACCCTGCTCTCTGCCATCTTTGAATCATCTTCGAATGGTGATTTCCCTGCGTGCAGTGTCTGTGTCCAAGCTTCCTTGTTTTAAGGATACTAATCATACTGGGTGAGAGGCCCACCCTACTCCAATATAACCTCACATTAACTAATTACATCCACAGCAACCCTGTTTCCAAATAAGGTCACATTCTGAGGTGCTGAGGTTAGGATTGCAACAGATGGGTTTTGAGAGGGACACAATTCAACCCGTAACACATGTGACTACCTTTATCTTAACAAATAACTTCATGACATTGTGGAAGAGATCTGCCTTCTCTGGACCTCAGATTCTTTCATGAGAAGGGTGATTATGACTGTTCTTGCTCCCAAGACTGTGGGTCTCCAGCTTGTCCTAATTGAATAGGCTGATATGGAAACCGGTCTGGTTTTACTTTTTCTGTTCAGACAAGCACCTGGGAGCAGAACCATCTCCTTACTCTGCCCTCCGTGCTCTTGGGGCTAATCCTTTCTTCTCATCTGCTGCAGTCCTTGCACATGACCTGTGCTTCAGTACCAGCTCAGCAGCAGCTCCCCACGTGGTTCCATCCCCTTGGCCAGGAGGGCATACCTCCCTCCTCCCTTCCTCCCGGTACGTGAGCAGCTGTCGCCATTGTGGGTTCTCACATCTGGCTGCACGTTCTTGCCCTGACGTAGTGACCCTCTGGCCAACTAGCACCTCCAGCCTCCCTTTCCCGAGCCTGCCTCGTTCTCCCAGGACTAGTATGGCACAGTGCGGGTGTTTAGCCCACGCCTGCATGTCACACCCAGACCGTGGGTGTTGAACTGTACACTCAGCAGCTCCCCTTATCACATGCCCTATTAGATGTGAAACTCCCCAGTAACCATATTGTCAAAGCTACACATAATGTATTCCTAACTCCTAGAATAGAATTCACTGCCATCCAACTTTTGGAGCAGTTGGTTTCTGGAGCCAGTAAACCAGCCATTAAAATATGCTGGCAGTGATTGTGTTCACAAACAAAAACTATCAAAATCTTACCCTATATTTTCCTTTTTCTTTCTTTCTTTCTTTTTTATTTTTTAGAGAGAGAGGGGAAGGGAAGGAGAAAGAGTGGGAGAGAAACATCAATGCATCATTGCCTCTCATGTGTCCCCCATTGGAGACCTGGACCGCAACCCAGGTATGTGCCCCGATTGGGAATTGAACCGGCGACCCTCTGCTTCACAGGCTCATGCTCAATCCACTGAGCCAAACCAGCCAGGGCTTAACCTGTATTTAATAAAACTTGGTAGACTATGTACTCACAGATACTCTCTCAGGTCAGGGAAACGTGGGCTGGGAGGGGCCTTTAAATAAAAAGAAGACCAGGTGCCTCCCTGGATATGTGATATAGGAAAGAAACTCAATCCCATGAGAAGATCAATGTGAAGATTAATTTCATGTGTCAACTTGGCTACATGACAGTGGCCATTTGTTTGGTCAAACACTAGGCTAGATGTTGCTGTGAAGGTATTTTTAGGTGTGATAAACACTTATAATCAGCTGACTTTCAATAAAGAAGAGTATTCTCAATAGTGCCTCATCAAGTCAGTGGAAGCTCCTAAGAGCAAAAATGGAAGTTTCCAAGAAAGGAAGGACTTTACAGAGAGAGAGGGAGGGAGAGAGAGAGAAGGTATCCTATTGGTCCTATTATTGTGAAGAACCCTGACTGATAGGATCAGACTCAATTTTAATGAGTTGTGTGAATAGAGGATTTGAGATATACTGAGAGGCCCGATACCAAGTCTTTAGCAACTGTCTACTCGGTGGTAGGGAAACAGAGAAGGAGAAAGAAAATGGCATTGGACATGGCATTCTAATAGTTTGCTTCCTGCTTGGAAGTGTGCCAACAAGACAAAGTGCTTCCAAGAAGGAAGTCTATGAAGTTTTCATAAGTCTGCATACCTCAGGTTCAAGGATGGGGTGAATTCTCAGCCTACCTCTACATGTAAATGCTTAGGACATGTCCCCATTAACAGGCTGTAAGTGTGAGGTGGACTTCTCTTCTTCATCTACACAGTTTTGAAAAGATGCACTAAGTAGGTTATTCTAGCCTCAAAGGCAATGAAATGAATTATGGATGACTCAATGGAGAAAACTGTGCAGATAAAAAATATACATCTTCTAGGTCAAAAATAAACTAATTAAATCAAAACTCAAAAGGCAAACACTAGATGAAGGGAACTATTTTTTAATAATATGGGACTGAATTAATAGTCTTAATATTTAAAGAGGTCATAACATTCTATAAGAAAACCCCAGTAAATAAATGTGCCAAGGATTCTACCAAACATTTCTCAGAAACAGGTCCTGTTTCTGCCACAGTAAGTGGCAGACATTTTTTAAAAAAGGACTTTCAAAGTAATTCAAAGAAGTGTGAACTGAAGTAACCATTGATTTTTTAAAAAATATTTTATTTATTCATTTTTAGAGAGAGGAGAAGGGAGGGATAAAGAGAAGGAGAGAAACATCAATGTGTGGTTGCCTCTTGAATGCCCCCAACTGGGGACCTGGCCTGCAACCCAGGCATGTGCCCTGACTGGGAATCGAACCAGCGACCCTCTGCTTCGCAGGCCCATGCTCAATCCACTGAGCCACACCAGCCAGAGCCGAAGCAACAATTGAGATTCCATTTTTCCACCAAACAAAACAGCAAAGGCAGAAAAAAAATGGAACTACCCATATGGTAGTGCTGATGAAAGTAAGTAGCCTGTTGGGAAGCAATTTGGCAAAACCTAAAAGCCTTGACTTAGTAATTCCTCCTCTGAGAGTCTACCTAAGGAAGGGTTGAATGACCGAAATGTTTTGTCCAGCATTATTTAAAGTAGCAAGATGTTGAAATATCTCACCAAAGGGGACTGGTTCATTCATTTAGTTATTCAAATATTTATTGAGGCCCTACCATGGGATCATTTCCTGAGACTGCTAAACAGTGACTAGTTATTCTTGATGAATCTTCTTTTCAAATGTGGGAATGTGGGTTGAATTTGTATAAATAAATAAATGTGCATGAGTATTCATAAGCCGATATGTGATTACATGTGTTTAAGCTATTGCTGGAAGGCTACACTAGGGATTCAGAAAAGAGGTTGCTGAGTGAGGGGTAGAAGGCGGGATTACTTTTCACTGTACTCTTTTGCGCCATCTTGAATTTTTAAACAGGTACATGGATTTGGTGAGCATTTGAATAGTGCACAGTGTGTATCTAATCTTATTTTTCATAGACACGTCTTGAGTTGTTTTCGGGTGATTCCATGGTGTCTCCTCTCCCTGAATGTGAAAAGCTCTTCAAGGAAAGGGACTGTTTTCTGTTTCTTTGTATTCTCCCATAGCGTTTAGCTCAATTTTGACACATATTGGGTATTCAAAAATGCTTGAATAGAAAGTAATGTAATTTGGTGCTCAGATACCCTGCGAGTAGAAGTTAAAATCAATTGACTCTGGGTACTGCTTCAATTTTGAGTTGTATATTTTGAAGGATATCACTTATATTTTATATCATAGTTTGCTACTCTGCAATAGGGAAAAACAAGGTAATCACTGACATTTTTTAGTGAAACTCTATATAGAAAAATGCAAAATTCCCTTTTAATTCCTAGGTATCTTACTAGTTAAATTGACTTAGAGGCCTCAGTAACAAGTAAGGAAACTATATATAAGCAATCTGAAAGTTTTAATTATTACAAAAAATAAAAATTGTAATATAGAGGGGGCAGGGCTGGGAATACAAGAAAGAAAACTGTACTTGAACAAGAGTTAAATTAAAAAAGTAGTAATATAGGAATTATGCATTTGTAACATACTAGGTTTGTTTTCCGGTATGCTAGGCACCTGTAATCTGCAGCAATTCCTTTGTCATCAAGTACACTTTTATTTTTCTTTATTCTCCTCTATGTGAGAAACAGAGGACCTTCGTCTGTTGTTATGGTGTTAAGCTGCATTCACCAGTAAGTTTATCTCTTTTCTACAGTTTCATGAATGAACCACAACATCACTTGAAACTGGCCCCTGATTTAGTATACCGATTCCCATCACTGACTTTATGCACACACACGCCATGCCCATAGCCATTTACTTTCATCGCGGCTGAAGAAATTAGCTGGCAAACTACCAAAGGAAGTGTATTTCACTAAATGAAGTTCCTGAAATGCAACTTTTGGTTTTTGGTTTTTTTTTCTGCTCTGCCAGCAACTTCCGATAATGAGACAGGACATTCTCTGCATTGCATAACATAAGACAGTTCAGGACTGTTCCAGAAGGTACAGCCACTATTCGATACAGAGGACAAAGCAGGGGCAGGCTTGAAGAGAAGGAAGGAACTAGCAGACAAAGGATCTGTTTTTGTTTCTGTGAGTCATAGGTGGAGTTAGTTTGATGTTGAATGTTGGTGAAAGGGCAACAAACAGAAAAGGTCTGTCCGTCCCACGTGAAAACACACGCTTGGAGACAGAGGTGTCAATAAGGCCTGTTTTAACCTGAGTGTGAAAAGACCAAGTTCAATGAGCAGAGTCTCCCAGCTGGTTCCAGGGCATTTCACAGCAAAATTCTGTGATGAAAGGGAACCCATGCACCTGCTAGAATGCAGTTAAGCTACGTGATGGGAAATTAGAAATTTTATTAAACTAGACGTGTAGATTGAGGTCCCGGTACAATAACTGACAGATTACCAATGGTCGGTTGCCAGCCCGAAGCCAGAAATCAGGAAGGGTGGCCCGGTAGGATCTAGCGGGTATGCCTTGTCACTGGGGGAGGGGACAGAGCGCTGTGTTTGCTGTGGCCTTGGCAGTGTTTCCCTCAGTGAGAGGGAGACGAAAGAACAAAAAAGGAGGAAGAGAAAAGAAATCGAGGAAAAAGAAGATAAAGAAATGCTCATGTCACAGAGAGTAAAAAAAGAATGAGAGAAGGAAAGAGAAGGAGGCGGAAGTTCGTAGATGTCATCTCCTCTCCTTCTCTCCACAACCCCACATGGCATTGTATGCCCATTCTACAGATGAAGGAGGCACCAGTGGCAAATGCTAGAAGGGAATCTTATTAAAAGTGAAAAATATTGTCCTCTTAACTGGCTAAGGTGAAAATGAGACAAAACCACCATCATAAAGCAAATAACAGATTTTTCATGAATTATCTTTAACTATGGTAAAATACACAGAATGTAAAACTCACCATTCTAACCAGTTTGAAATGTACAGTTGGGTGCAGCCATCACCACCATCTATCTCAGATCACCTTTCAGTACTGAAACTCTGTCCCTTAAACAACAACAACTCCCCATTGGACTGAACTTGACCTCTCAAGGTTACTCCCAGAAGTGGAGCCCTGTAGTATTTATCCTTGTTCTTGGCTTCTTTCACTCAACAGGAAGTTGTCAAGCTTCCTCTACGTCGCAGCGTGTTTCAGAATTCCCTTCCTTTTGTAGGCTGAATAATATCCCAGTGTACATATAGACCACTTTTGGTTAACCTTTCACCCATCATGGACACTGGATTGCTTTGGCCTTTTGGCAACTGAACTGATTTTTAAAATCTTACATTTGTACCTCAATTTTCAAGAAAGTTTCAAAGTCCTTTTCCATATATGGCCTCACTCTGTTCTATGTCTCTTCTTCATTGCGGTGAGGGATAAATTCATAGGGTTGTTTTTTATACACGTTTTGAAAGGGAAGTCTATCCCCAAAAGGTGGGAAATAACCATACAAAGCCATGGCCACCGGTCCATGGAGCGGCCTCATCAAGGGCAAGGAGAGTCTAGAGGCTGCCAGCTCTGTGCTCCAGGGTAAACTGGGTGTCAGGTTGCCCTCAGCACACTGGGAAGTCCAGCGCCAGTTGGAGCAGGCAGGAGAAGGGAGGGCTTGCCCTAGACCTGGCCTTTCTGTTCTGCTGCCCTGTTGTTTGATCACTGGCAAAAAAAACCCCCATATAATAGGCTCAGCGTTGCTATAAAATAACTGAGGTCAGAACACAAGTGATTCTCTTGTCATCTGTTAGATGTCAAGATACGCAGTTAGACCTGACCGTTGTATAATTTAAGATTAGAGATTTTTCATAAGGTTTCTGTCAGAGGGATGCTCCTGTAGAGTTAATGATTAGAGAAAGCAGCCAAGGAATATGATGATTATTTGATGAGCTCGTCAACATTCAGTCAGCCAGTCAACAAACATTCTTCAGGGCCTGGAGGGTACTAGCACTTACTCGTGGGTTGTCTCGTGGGTTGTCCCACTCTGATCTCACAGCACACCTGTGCAGTCGCATGTGGTAGGGTCACTGCCAGGCACGGTGGTCAGTGGGCTCTGCAGCAGAGGGTCTGGCTCCACCACCACCAGCTGGGCTACCTGGAGAAGAACTTCCCCATTCTGAGTTTCGGTTTCCACATTTCTGAAACGAGACCAGTAATAGTGTCCACCCCCATAAGGCCGTGTTGAGGAGATGGGATGAAATAAAGTATGGAAACCATCTACCCAATGCCTGGTAGATAGCTGGTATTTCATACGTCCCATCCATTATTGCATATCTGCATTCATCCCAGCTCACCTGCCCAACAACCCCGTGAGGTGTTTATTCTTCATGTACCCACTTATGGATGAGAGTACAGCAGCTCAGAGAAGTGACATAACCATCCAAGTACTCACAGGGGAGCGGTTCGAAGCTGGTATCTTTACACATGTTTGTGGAGCTGGACCTCCCTGGCCAGCAAGCTCCATTGTCCTGGAGTGGTTGTAGGTGTCTGTGTTGACAGTAACAGGGGGAGGTCAACAGGCTGGAAGCTGGACTGGGTCCCAGCTGTGTCCTTAACAGCACAGCAGCTGGTGTGTGGATCCAAAACTGCCCCCCTTCATTGGCAAACCCCCGAGGCTCCTTCCCTGTCTTCACACCCCTCCCTCCTTGGCCCCCCCCCCTCACTCTCTCTCCGCCTTCCTGCAGCCACGTTCCCCTCTTTATAGTTCCCTAACTTTCTCTCTTCCCTCCCTATTAGCCTAATTGGGAGTGGAACTAAATTATTCTGTGTTCATTAGAGAAGGTGTTAAGTTTCCTGTTCTGAAGTTTTAAGCAAATGAGTTGAATATTTAAGCCATGCTTTGAAAATGCCTCAAATATCAGTGGCTTGGAGAGATGAAAGAATATATTAAAAGGAAAGGAAATCTAGGAAAATGTTAATCGTAGAATCTCAGTGGTACATAGGTGAGTGTTCACTGAATAAGTCTTTCTACTTTTCTGTGTGTTTGGGAATTTTCACGCTAAAATGTGGTGGGGAGGGGACGGCAATCAGTGACTTGATGTTTGTTACTTTACCACTATTTTTGTCAGCAGGAGGTTGGAACAATGGGCTCAATATTAAAAAAGGTTCTCGTTCATCCTGGCAGAGTGCCTTTGAGGGGGGTCTCAGTGTTGGCATCTCTTTTGAGAGGGACATCACTAGGGGCTGAGCCAGGGCCGGCAGTCCAGGGAGGAGGCATTTTTCAGACGGATCGGGGCAGGGGCAAAAGTGGACATGCAACTGCTGGCTTTTCCACGAGGAATCACTAGCTTTGCTGAAAGCTTTGATCTCAGGGCAGGGCATATGAGAACTGAGCTGACTTAAGTTGCCCAGGTCTTTCACGGGAGAAACACCCACAGGTCGGTAACCTTGGGGAACCCCGTCCTGTTCGTTCCCTATCTGCTGCTTCATACTGCCCTAATGTACAAGCTCTGCCTCGGACTGCCCGAGTCACAGAGCCGGTCCAGCCCCTGGGCCTGTGGGCCCGGTGGAAAAGATGACAGGGGCGCCTTGGCCCAGGCGTATTTGGAAAAGCTCGAGGTGATGTGCTCCTCTTGCTGCTGCTCCCAGACTCCAGCTGCTGTCCGGGGGCTTTTTCGAGCTCTTTCTCCACACAGCCACAGGAATTCTCTTTGCAGTGCGGAGTAAACTCCAGCGGTAATCTATGTCTTGCTAGCTGGAAAAGGGGGCCTGCCATAAACTCCGCATTCTCCCTCCCCCACACCCATGACATGAGACATCTCCGAGGGGCCCACACAGCACTGCAACAAAAACACACGCAGATTCATTACGCCGGCCTGTCAGAGCTTCCGGTTGGAAGCAGCCTAATCAGTCACCGTAGGGGACTGGTTAGATAAATTATGACACAGCCCCACAACAGAAATGCATGCAGCCCCTTTAAAAAGCAAGCGAGGGCTTTAGGCATTGACAAGGAAGAGGTTCCAAGCTACAGTGTTAATTAGAAATGAAAAGAAATATATAAAAACAGTGTGTGTAGCCTGGCCCCATTTGTATCATTAAAAACATAAACCTCTGTGGTTATACATGCACGAATATCTTTAGCTGGATGTACAAGGAAGAGGTTGTCTCAGGGGATGGAGACAGGGCAGGGGAAAGATGAAAAATCACAGTCACTGGGTAAAATTTGCTTTTTGTATTATTCGACTTGTTATCATGTGTGTAGTTTGTGTGAAAAAATTACTCAGCTGGAGAAAGTACAAAAGGAAACCAGACTCTCAAGGCCACAGTGTCAGAACCATAGTATTCGGGCCACCTGAGCTCCCCTTTTTGACTGATGTGTGAGTCCCAGGTAATTAATTCAACATTGGGCCTAGGGGGTTGGAGACCAGCTTACATCAGATATTGTGGACCCACTGGGGAGATCCCACCAGGCTCCTGCAGTATCTTTTCTGAGAGCAGGTTCCCTGGGGCATTTACAGCCCTAATTTCTGACTTCCAGCCACTTGGTTTGGTGAGAGGGGAGGAAAAGAAAGGAGGAAAATGCAGTCAGGTTGGGGTTTGGAGTGGGAGGTGTGGCCATGTCGGGTCAATGTGGGTGTTTCCAGGGGGATTTCTGGCAACATTCTCTGGGGATGAGCAAGCTGTGATCTCTCTGTGTGACACCTGGGGACACTTGCCCTTAGGTTTTGATGACGAGCTGCCTGGGCTTCCCATCATGGCTCCATCTTTAATTGGCTGTGGGACTTGGGACATGATGAGTTTACTAAGCCTCAGTTTCGTTTTGTTTTGTTTTGATTTCATTGGAAAGGTAGGAGGGAGGGTGGGCGTAGAGAGAGAATACTGCTCCTAATAATGTCATAAGGTTGTTGCTAAAATTTGACTTTCAATAAATATTGCTTAGTGTGGTGAGATCATAGATTGTGGAGTCAGACTGTCTAGGTTTAAATCATAGCTATATCATTTACTAGTGTTATGAGTCTGGGAAAATAATTTAATCTCTGTGTCTCAGTCTATTCACCCATTAAATGGGCATAATAATAGTACCTACATGATAGGGCTTTTATGAGCTGTAAGTAAGTTAACACATGTAAAATGCTTAGAATAGTAACACGTCTATCAGTATTTGAGCTGGATAAGATCTCCACCCTGCTTTTTCTTTTTTATTTATTTGTTTGTTTATTTATTTATTTTTTAAAGATTTTATTTATTTATCTTTAGAGGGCAAGGAGAGAGGGAGAGAACTATCAATGTATGGTTGCCTCTCCTGCATCCCCTGCAGGGAACTGGCCTGCAACCCAGGCACGTGCCCTGACTGGGAATCGGGCCTGCGATTCTCTGGTTCTCAGGCCTGTGCTCAACCCACTGAGCTACACCAGCCAGGGTTCTGCTTTTTCTTTTTGATAACGAGGAACTGTGGTCCAGAGAGGGACTTGCCCAAGGGGGGACTGTTGATTAAAACCAGGGGAGTTAAAACTGGTCTTCTAACTCCCCTTCTGGAATGTTTTCCTCTGTTTACTTCAGAGGAAACTGTATTCTTCCATTCTGGTATGAAATTAGAAAGAAGTGAGCAAAAAATCTGTTTGGCATCAAATACAATGATATTGAGGTCAAATTCAGTTGTGTGGCCACAGCCAAGTTTCTTCAGCTCCTGAAACTCCCTCTTCCCTGGGACTAGGTTGAGGATAATGACAGGTACCCAGTAGTGGGGATGTGGTAAGTGATCTGTGTGTAAGACACCTGGTGCATAGTGGTTCTCAGGAAATGGTAATGTTGATACCAGTTAATAATAGGTGACGGTGTAGTGAGATCCCCCATCTGAGGACAGACGGCTTTTACTCCTCACTTCCAGGACTTGCAGACTGACTTGATAATAATCCCCAGTGTGGATAATTAGAACTATACAGATTCATTTTGGTAGCGGTTATTTTCAAAACAAATTGGACACGGCAGCATAACTTCTCCAATGTCAGAGGTAAGTAAGGAAGGTTGTTTCCTAAGCCGGGTAGTGATATTTCTGATCAAAAGTGTGTGTGGCATCATCAGGAAAACGCAAATCGACACCGCAGTGAGAAACAAGTCCACCCCCACATGAAAGGCTAAAATTTGAAAGACTTGATGAGAGGTATCAAGTGTTAGGCAGGACGAGGCGTCTGGAGCCCTCATGCACTGCTGGTCAGAGTGCAGAATGGTTAGATCGCCTCGGAAAATAGTTTGGTACTTTCTTATAAAGTTAACTATACTCTTACCATGCACTTTATCTATTACTGTGGAACAAATTATCCCCAAAGTGAGTGGCATTAATCTTTATTTGTTAACCTCTCATGTTTTTTCTATGGGTCAGAAACTGAGACAGGGCACATTTCGCTCCACCTGGCCTGGACACAGCTGGGAGACTGAAGGTTGGGGGCGAGAGCTCCTGAGAGCTGGTTCACCCACATGTCTAGTGGCTGATGTTGTTGTCATCTGAGGACTATCATGTCGAATACCCACCTATGGCTTCTCTGTGTGGCCTGCGCTTCCTCACAGTACAGTGCCTGAGTTCCCAGGGCAAGCCTTCCAAGAGAGGGAAAGGAGAGGGAGGAGGAAGAGGTAAGAAGAGAGAGAGAGAGAGAGATCCATGAAAGCAGGGTATGAACATATCTGTTTGTATCCTCATGACAGCTTCAGCCTGGGAAGCAACCTTGTCATCCAACGAGTGAATTTTCCAAAATGGGTGTATGTTAGCCCGTGTGATGGTTAATTTACTGTGTCGCCTTGGCGGGGCCACAGTGCCTGGATATGTGGTCAAGCATCACTCTGAATGTTTCTGTGAGGGTGTTTTTGGATGAGATTACCATTTAAATCACTGAGCTTTGAGTAAAGCACATTGCTCTCTCTAGTATGGATGGGCCTCATCTAATCAGTTGGAGGGCTGAATAGTACAAAGATTAACCTCTGCTGAGCAAGAGGGAATTCTGCCATACACAGCCCTCCAAATTCATGCACCAGTCTCTCATGTCACTTGGCAGATTTTGGACTTGACAGCCTCCATAATCACATGAGCCAACTCCTTGAAATAAATCTATTTATCCGTCCATCCATCCATCCTGTTGGGTTCTCTAGAGAACCCCGACTAATATAGTTTGCTGTTCTCATATTACCAAAGCCATGGAGGTTTTGCCCTTGGTTCAAAATTTCAAATGGGATTTTTATGTAAAATATTTCCTGCGCTACTTCTTCATAGTAGACAGCGTGCCCCTAGCTTGCAGCATTTGCATAGCAGCGGTGAGGCTCTGTAGCAAGGCGGCGGCTCTCTGTGGCTTCCCAAGGAGGAGGCAAACGGGAACCGTTACATGGCTCGTCGGTAATCTGTTGCAAAGAAGCTGTGCCCATCAGAGCAGAAGCCAATCTTTCATCACTGGAAAATGCGAACCAACTCAAGTGAAACAGGGCTCTGTCAGCTTATAGAACTTAATTATGTTTTTAACTCCCTGAATTTGTCCAACTAAAAATGTTTGAAAATGCCCAATTTCCAGCATGAATCGACAGAAAGTTACTTCTAAGAATGCAGTGTGTTAAGAAATGATCTGAATCTCTTAACCGTGTCTTCCAGCAAGGATGTGTGTGCTTGAAATGTTTGTGTCACTCTGCATTGGAGTTGCTCAGTTTCTTCTTATAGAACAAGTCCCAGAAAAATCTAAACTTTCCCCAAGAAGAGAAAATAGAGTGTGTGTATGTGGGGGGGGGGGGAGGCGGAATCTGAACGTGGCTTAGGTTTTTCACCCTTGTGGAGTTAGGAAAAACACTTCAGCCTAAGGACAAAAGCTCCCTTGTTTAAGCGCTTACCCAGCTGCACTTCAACTAAATATATCCTGGGCAGAGTGTTTTCACTTCTCCACCCCTCTCCTGGAGCCAATCACACAGTGACAAACAGCTCAGAGGCCCCTAGGGACGGGCCCTGCGGAGGCACAGCCTTGGTTACAGGATTTCACCTTCCTCTCCAGCACAGGCCTGCTCTGCGGCCGGCCGCTGGCTTCCCCCAGAGCCTGCAGGGAGCCTCAGCTCAGAGAGGAGGCCTTCACGGGTTAACTCGGCAGCCTCTGTCTGGAATTCACGCACCACCTGGGCTGACAGCATGAATGACTCATTGTTTCCCCTCTGAACAGTCTGAGGAGTGCTTCTCCCTGTCAATAATGGAGGCAAAGTGAAATTGTTTTTTCCCTTTCAACACAACCAATTCTCGAAAAATGACTATAGAACTGGACATCTGGAGAGTGTGTTTCTTATGGGGTATCTGTAGCCAAGGTTACTGCTTTGAGTTGGTCTGCAGGGATAAAGAATTTAAATGTACTGTCTACAAACCGAGAGAGGCCAAAAACCGGGGGTCCTTTTACTCATGGCATGTGTGCCTGTCCTATAAAACGAAGCAAAAACTTAGCTGAAACGTCTAGTCTGCCTGAATCTGTGGTTGGACTGGATGCGATCCTAGATTTTCTATTACTCACAATTTGTAGATATGGAAATGTTGATGGCTCGTTTCCCACAGCTAAATGTAAGATACGTATTCATTGCAGTTTGTATATGTCTTTTCCACTCCTATTCCTAAAGCAGTGTACTAATAATCATGCCCCATCTTAAATTTTGCTGTATGGAGCTCTTCCTTGACCTCGGCAAGCTTTACACTTCTTGGGAAATGGGACTGAGAGATTGGCTTGGGCTGTGGGACCCTTTGCTTTTTTCATAAATGTATCTCAGTCTAAAAGCGTGAGAGCCAGACGATGTTTTCCTGTCTGCACATGTGTCATGGACAGCACAGTTTCAACTCATATTTCTTTGGCCTCCTCCTTCTATTTACCTACATTCATAGGTGTTTAAAGGAAAATGTTGAAAAAAAAGACATGGAAAAATAAATAAATATAGAAAGGAGAGGAAGAAAGCCCTGTGTAGATTCAGGACATAGGTGCTAACTCAAGTTGGGGGGAGGAGGGTAGCACAGCAGAGCGTTCTTCTCATCAAATTAAGTGACAGCCCTGAATAGGTTCCAAGTCACTGTGACTTGGAATAAGGATGAGAGCTCTTGATACTGAAAGAAGAGGGAATGTGCATAGAATGTGGAGATTGAATAGGGTGCTTGATAAAATGGCAGTAATGCCTTTATTTTAGTTGATACGAGTCCATTCACTCAGCCTTTAAATTTCTTCAGAAATGGGAGACTGGCTTGTGTTTGGCTGGTTTCATGAGATATATGGGCTGACTCTATCCCATGGATGGAAATTCATGTAGATTCTGAATGAGAAAGAATGAAAATTACAAGGGGCATGTCCATTTCTATCAAACACATGCTGTAATTTAGCAGATTGAGTCCCTTCCTTTGGCTATTAGTATCCTTAAAGTCAGGTGTCAGAATATTTGCATTAGCCCTTTTGATGCTACTGAAAACGTGCACAGATGAAATATTTCTCCAGTTTTGTAGACAGGACACACTTATTGCAGCATGCTTAGGGAAATGGCAATAATCAAAGCTCTGGTTTCTCACACCCAACCACCAACGTGTCGTGCTCTAAATGAGCCTGTTTTACATCATATACAGTCTATTTGCCAGCAAGCTTCCTTAGCTACTGAAGATTCTGTGGTCCTTGTGCCAACACCATCATTAAGCAGAGCCGTTGAACTGTCTGGAGGATGTGACCGGAGATGAGCAGAATAAGCAGGATCCTACTATGTGCACTATGGTTTGGGTCTTCCAACAGAGACTGGAGTGTGTATTTTGGGGCAGCTTCTAGGCTGTCCCCAGGAGAAGTGACTTACTTCCATTTGCTCATCAGAACAGCTCCCTTCCCCTTGTCCCTACTGAGTCTTTTCATCAAAACCCAGTTCTCACGACTTCAACTCTGCTTCAGGTCCTTTCTGGTGATTGGTGGGTTCATTCTGCTTTTCTCAAGTCCAGAGCAAATGCAGTTTGCGTGGCTGAGTCTTTTTTCTCCCAGTGCATAGAACCCTTCCATCATGAGCTTAACAGATGTAAAGTTCTCCGACACCCGTCCCCTTCACAGCCCCGTTGTGTACCCTTCACTCGTTTGTCAGTGGGTTCGAAAGGAACACGGTGGCTTTTTAATGGAAAGGTATGTCAGAATCAACTGGGAGGCTCTTCCTAACTGATCCCACCCCAGTCACTTCTCTAGCAGTTCTGCACTTTGGCAAGTACTAATAGGGCCAGGCAGGGAGAAGGGGACAGATGGAGTGAGCTGCATGTCATGATGTCACAGCACGTTTGGAGCAGAAAGGAACACTGGGCTTTGACTCCATGGTATCGTTCCCTGCTCCGTCATGCTGTTAGAGGACAGTGAACACCCAGGGCGTTTAGAAAGATTCTGTGTTCCACTAAACCAGATAGGATACTTGTTCAAACAATGTATTAATAGCTGTAAGCCACCAGACTTTAGAAGGAAGTAATTGAAAATTCTTCCTTGAAAACAAAAGTTATATTAAATAAATCTCTGGGATTCAAAACTACGAAACATATTAAATATGTCTTTTTAAATATTTTATTTATTTTTTAGAGAGAGGGGAAGGGAGGGAGAAAAGCATCAATGTGCAAGAGGAACATCGATCAGTTGCCTCTTGCACACCCCCAAACAGGGACCTGGCCCACCACCCACGCATGCGCCCTCACCGGAAATCAAACCAGTGACCTTGTGATTTGTGGGATGACACCCAACCCACTGAGCCACACCAGTCAGGGCTTACATATGCTTTTGTTATCTTGGTTAGTTTTATGTGAGACAGAACATCAATACCCTTCTACTTTGTATGTACATCAGTACTTGCTGGTGTTTCGAGGAGAAAGATCATATTTATATAGGTGCTCATTTTGATATGAAAGCATTGATAGCAACAGGACTAATGATTTCCTCTTGTTCATAAATTTTACAAACTAGTTTAAACATTGTCTATCTTATATAAGAAGCTATGGATAATCCTCTGGAAAACCATCTGCAGAAATGATTTTGTGTGTGTATTCCATGCTTATTGAGTCATTAAGGACAAAGGGCATATACGAGTACATGAACTTGTCTCACTGGTTTTTGATAAAGTAGTTGCTATAGGAATCTGATTATCATGTGCACATCCAACCCAAATCCAGAAAATGTTAGATGTTCAGGGTGACATTGAAGGATTGGCTAAAGCTATTTTGGGAAGTCTGATTAAGTAGCTAGATTTAAGAGTTTGGAATCTTCACCATTTGCTTGAACTGGTTCATGCCTTGGACACATGGATTAAAAAAATAAAGGAAAAAATAAAAATAAATATGACCAATTGTGTGTGTCCCAACAGGGGAAATGACCAAGTGTCTTGGGAACCCAGGACAGACCAAGTCAGGATGAGGTGAGTGATCAGGGGAGGAGGTCAGGGAAAGATCCATAAGGAGAGTATAGCAGAGCTGTCTTGCTAGTTGAGCCAAGCAATCAGAAACGAGAGGATGGTGGCCCAGGCTGAGTATCAGTGCGTGCTAAATCACGGTGGCCACCAGCAGCCTAAGCCTTTTGTCGAAGTATCTCAGGTAGGTGTTTGACAGTCAGGAGATCGGTGGAGGGAAGAGGTCTTCCCTCTCGGGCGTCTCTAAGGCTGTGCAATGAAGAGGGATGAGGGGGGATTGAAGACTGAACTCACAAAAACATCAAAGCCAGTCGGCCATTTTGGCAGTTCTGAGACACAGTTTCATGGTCTGGTGCAGCAGGCAAATTCACTCAGCATCTGTTAGGAATTAGATGTAATTTCAAAGAAACCAGGAAGTAAGAATTTGAGTCAGAATAGAAAAATTAATCCTCTGCACTTGGTCATTCAGTTCTGGCTTCTTACTATTTGGGTCACTAGTTTGTAGGTGGAAAGGGTGGACCAGTGAGGTGAAAAGTTGAATGAAGGAAGAGGTGGCCTGGGCTGTCTCTATATCCTTTGTCAGGGTAAATACAAATCTAAACAAATCTCCCCAGGACAAAAAGGGGAAGAGGAGCCCACCCCTCTCTTTCTTTCAGCATTGACTTTAGAAAATTTGTGATGTAAAATTTTTTCTCGCTCCCTTCGAGAACTATTTAAACCTTTTCAAAAGCTAAGTTAGCCTCCTGCCAGCTGTACAAGCCAAGGATGTCCTTCCAGTAACCTGGGAGCCATCACTTTGAACTAGAATCGTCAAGGAAGATAACATCCCTATTTCCCAGTTTCTGTGGGAGAGTAGGAGTCTAACTTCAGTAGGTGCCTGGTTTCAAGTTATAAACCCTCCTCCTGTTATAAAAATGTATGTTTCTTTTTCCTTCATATAAACCAATTAGCTAACAGATACCAGCTACCAATTACCAAGGTGAATTTAGAATGAACTATGTGTGACAAATGGTGTTGCCAAGTCCTCCTACCTAAGGACCTGTTAGTATTTGTTTACCTTGAGAACAGGTATGACACAGGGCAGGGTGTGTCTGTTTAGCTATGTATAAGGGTGAAATGTCTTTGCAATCTCAGTGGATTGATTGCCTTTGCTGCACATTGTATTTTGGGTTTTTTTAAAACATTTTATTTATTTTTAGAGAGAGGGGAAGGGAGGGAGAAAGAGAGGGAGAGAAACATCAATATGTCATTGCCTCTCATGTGCGCCCTACTGGGGACCTGGCCTGTATAACCCAGGCATGTGCCCTGACTGGGAATCGAACCAGCAACCCTTTCATTTGCAGGCCAGCACTCAATCCACTGAGCCACACCAACCAGGGCATGGTTTAATGTTTATTCAGTAACAAAATTGTTTTCTTTCTCTTTCACTTTTGTGGAGAGTTTTGGGGGCGTTGGTAGGTTATTTTGTTTTTAATTATATTTCCTTAACACCTGCCACAAAGATTGGCTCGGTTTAGGTTTTTCAGCTCAGAGTATGATAAGCATATAAACGCCTGGACTCATGCAAATGTGGAAAGTATGTTCGTAACAAAGCAGAACATATTTCTGGGAAAGAGACTTTCACACTCCTCTTAGAGAGTGCTGCAATTAGAAGATACCAAGTACTCTCTGCAGTGTTCACAGACGCAGTTTAACACAATGGCAGCCCAGCGCAGGCAGTCCTGCCTTTGGTGGTGGTTTGAATCTTAGCTCCACCCTTCACTAGCTGTGCCTCTGGGACCTATTTATACTCCTGGCACCGTAGATTCTCCACCTATAAAATGGCAGATAGAGCCCTGGCTGGTGTAGCTCAGTGGATTGAGCATGGGCTGCCTGTGAACCAAGAGGTCGCCAGTTCCATTCCTAGTCAGGGCACATGCCTGGGTTATACAGGCCAGGTCCCTGGTACAGGGCCCAGGAGAGGCAGCCACACACTGATGATCCTCTCCCTCTCATTCTCCTTCTCTTCACCTCTCTCTAAAAATGAATAAATAAAATCTTTTAAAAAAGAGACCACTTTAAAAAAATGGCAGATAGAGTGGGGTATATCTCATAGCATAGTGTTTGGCAGAATAAAAATCCTCAGTAGTTAATTTTTAATATACAAATATTAAATATTAGCGTCATTTTTTGAGGATTTGTTATAGGCAGAAACACTTGTGGGATACAAGATGAATAAAACATAGTTCCCATGCTCAGAGGAATTTACAATCGTATAATAATTACAATGGTACCACAGGCTTCACCTGGGTATAAACCAATCTTAACAGCTATTTCTACAGGGGAGAGGACTGCCAGGGGCTATTACCTAATTGAGTTCCACATAATTATATGGCTTATAGTCCAGTTTAACTGGAAAAACTTCCAGTTAAAAAAACTTCTCCCTGAGCAACTTTAACAGGAAAAACCAGAATTCTTATTAAAAAAAGTGAATGTATCGTCAACTTTGAAGTCAAAAGCCGTGCCACGCCAAGGTTGAGACCATGGCTTACACATCCTGAAGCACTCCTTGATATTTCTCCCACCCAGACAACATAACCAAAAGGGTTATAAAAAATAAGTAAATATTGACATTGAGCTTTCCTGATTTCTGCTTAAGCGCAAGGTTGTTCAACTGGGTTTACTTTGTTCCTGACGCATTAAGACAGCATTCGGAAGCCATCTTGGAAACAAAAGAAGTGCGTGCGCCAGGGGTGGAGGAGTTGGTATCCAGGCAACAAGATGCGCGCGCCTATCGCGCAACCGCACTCCGCCTCACTCCGCCGCACCGCCACCAGACGCGTGGGCGGAGCTAAAGGGGGGGCAGGTATGGAAAATTACAGAGGTCTCTTAAAGGCGCCTATAGGTTTCCTGCCCAAAGCTTTTGCCCTGGTCATCCTATTAAACTGGGATTTGGAGCGGGGTCTCCATTTCATCTTCGGAGAGGAAATAAAATTCGGTTCGAAGTCAATTCCCAAGGCAGGCCTAGTCCGTAATTAGATAAATATGTCGGAATGAATAGCCTCCCTAATAATCAAGAAAAGAAATAAGACAAAGTATCAAACCCCTGAAATATCGACTCTGGTGCAGAAAGAGCTTCTAAACATACAGGAATGGGACAAAAGAAGCAACTTCATGAAGCCGCATTGACTGTGGAACAGACTTAAAATGATTGGGCTCTGAAGCAAAGAAGACTTGATTTTTGACAAAATGAAGTGATAAATATATTCTAAATTATCAAAAAAAACATGTTTAAGAGGCTACAGGATGGGTTCAGCATGCATCAGATTGTCTTCTTTTTATAGATCAGTTTATACAGTAGAATAATCTATGAGCTTTCTCCTGGTTCCTAGTCATTAAAGAACTTCATATTAGAAGCTTTTATGATTTACAAGTTAAGCGGTAGTTTAATGCTGTCTTACTTTTTTGAAAGAAGAAATAACATGAGTCTTCTGGTTTCTGTGATGTAAACATTCTAGGATATACTCTACTACACTCTGTGGCTCCGCAATTACTCCCCTTACCGAGCAGTATTTACTAGAAGCCATTCTGCAAACAGCTGGATGTAAAAGATATACTATTCTTCCCGAAAGCTCTTGACACATTAAATATCTCTTCTGTCCATTTCAAAAGATGAAAGATCGTCCTCCTCTCTCTTCTTCCTCTGGTGGTTTGCTCCGTGGCACTTTTTTTTGTAAACTGCAATCAGGCATACCCATCCCCTCCTGCTGCACCAGGTTCTGACTGCAGATATTACCGTAGGTATCAGAATGTATTGACATGAAATACGGAGGTGAGGTTCCAGTCTTATTATGGCCCAGGCAAATTGATTTTCCACTCCCAGATGGAGCCCTTTTCACCATGCTTCACGGCTATATTTAAGCTAACCCTCTCTTAACATCTTTTTTTTTTCCTAATGTAAATTCCCTCACATTCCAATCACCACTTAATAATTCCTGACGTCCTGTTTCGTGTATTCCAGAACCCAGAGCTGTGATATCTGAGAACTAAGCAAACGTTTGGCAGGAGTTTAGACACCTAGGACAGTGTTGAGCTCTTAATTTTAAGTCTAGATGTCAAAGGATGAGATTTGTGATATTATCCTGCTTTCTAGAACCACAGGGAAAACTAATTACAAGTAAAAACAAGGTATGTTGTGTAGAGTTGCCATCCATTTTGAATTTAGATTTAATGTCATGGGAACTGTGCTTTTGAAACAAAAATATGTGCAGCTGCAGTTGGTACCTGCATTTCTGGCCTACGTATGAAATCATTTATCAAGTTAAGAAACTAAAATCTTTCAGATTAGATGATGTTTCTAACTTTTAAAAGTCTTAGCCCTGGCTGGTGTAGCTCAGTGGATTGAGCGCGGGCCTGCGAACCACACAATCGCGGTTCGATTCCCAGTCAGGGCACATGCCTAGGTTGCAGGCCAGTTCCCAGCAGGGGACACACGAGAGGCAACCATACATCGATATATCTCTCCCTCTCTCCTCCTCTTCTCCTCTAAAGTTTAATAAATAAAATCTTTAAAAAAAATAAAATATAAGTCTTGGTCATGGAATGACTAGTCTGTCATTATACGTAATAGCTGCAGAGCTAGGCCAGTGCAGGTGCCCCTGCTGGGAACCATGGCTGCCCACTCTCGTCCACAGGAAACTGGCATTTTACAGCCTATACAGCTCTGTGGGGCGTCAGTGGCGGAGAGGAGCCCTGCAGTGCCTGGAGGTAGTTTCTGCAGAATAGAGATGGAGAGGAAATACTGTGTACAGCTTGAGGGAAGACTGTTGTACACATAACAGTTTATGTTTGTATTCTTATTTATTATTGAATTATTTTCCATATAAACGACTATAAACCTACTTTTGCCTCACCCTATATAAAGAATTCAGGTGCAAAGGGTCACCTGGATTTTCCCTTTGAGATCCAGTTCTGCTGTTAAGTGGCTAAGGGGCTAAGTTATTGTAAACTAAAATCTAACTCTCTTGGTTAAAATATAATGAAAGAATTCTGGAAGAAAACTAAGTGTTTAAATATGTGTAAAAATATTGGTAAGCAGAGTTGGGAGAATTTGGGTTGCTTATTTATTTAATAAAGATGGTAAAATGGCATAAAATTCTCCAAAAAGAATTCTTAGGTCTCAGTGCAGGAAGACAATTTGGGAATTCAGCCTTTGAAGTAGGGTGTCAGATAAAACACAAGACATCCAGACCAATTAGAATTTCTGATAAACAAGGAATAGTTTTTTCTTCATATAATATACTAAATTACATGATTGCACTACAATATTATCAGAAATGTAACTGCATTTCTATTTATTAAATATGACAATCATACTTGAAGGGCCTTAACAGAGGGCACAAGTAATTAGGTTTCTCCGTCTGCATGAGAGTGGCAACCACCCCCAGAAGCTTCCAGTTCAAGGTGCCAGGCTGAGCTATGAATGTGACTCACTCAGCATCCAAGTATGTTGCCCCAAAGCAGTGATAGATGGGGCCACCATGTAGAGCCCATCAAAATGTCATGAGCACTTACTATTAGCTTGCTCATTCATTCATTCATGAAACAATTATTTATTGAGTGCCTGCTATGTGCCAGGCATAAATTCTGGGAAGAGTAAGATAAATAAGGTAAAAGTCCCCTTCTGTGAAGAGGACTTATTTTCATCAGGTGGACGAACATGTAAAATAATAATTGCAATAAATGATAGATTACAAGTTTGATTAATTGAGCCCTCACCAGCCAGGGCTCTATCTGCCATTTTATAGATGGAAAAACTAAGATGTCAGGAGTTTAAATAGGTCCCAGAGGCACAGCTAGTGAAGGGTGGAGCTAAGATTCAAACCACCGCCAAAGTTAGGACTGCCTGTGCTGGGCTGCCATTGTGTTAAACTGCGTCTGTGAACACNGTTGCCCCAAAGCAGTGATAGATGGGGCCACCATGTAGAGCCCATCAAAATGTCATGAGCACTTACTATTAGCTTGCTCATTCATTCATTCATGAAACAATTATTTATTGAGTGCCTGCTATGTGCCAGGCATAAATTCTGGGAAGAGTAAGATAAATAAGGTAAAAGTCCCCTTCTGTGAAGAGGACTTATTTTCATCAGGTGGACGAACATGTAAAATAATAATTGCAATAAATGATAGATTACAAGTTTGATTAATTGAGCCCTCACCAGCCAGGGCTCTATCTGCCATTTTATAGATGGAAAAACTAAGATGCCAGGAGTTTAAATAGGTCCCAGAGGCACAGCTAGTGAAGGGTGGAGCTAAGATTCAAACCACCGCCAAAGGCAGGACTGCCTGTGCTGGGCTGCCATTGTGTTAAACTGCGTCTGTGAACACTGCAGAGAGTACGTGGTAACTTGTAATTGCAGCACTCTCTGAGAGGAGTGTGAAAGAGCCAGGGGAACATCAAGTTTATCCAAGGCAGGGGAAAACCAGGAAGACTTCAAATAGGAAGTGACCTTGAATGACAGAGACTAAGCTGGTGAAATCTGAGAGGACAATAGTACAGGGAACTGCATGTGCAAAGGCAAGGAGTATGAGGGCATTGTGGGGTTTCTTAAAAAGCAAATATATATATNAAAAAAAAAAAAAAAAATATATATATATATATATATATATATAGGACAAACCTATATATATAGGTTTGTTTGTCCTATATATATATATAGGACAAACCAAGAAGTACAAAAACAGTGAAGTCAGGTGGAGCAGGGGCTGTAAGAGGATTTGATGAGGCTATCTGATAGGACAGGATGGGGCCAGATTATAAAGATAAATCTACTCAGCTCAAAATCTCCTGTGGGCAGTCAGAACAGGCTCAAGGCAGTGGTGAGAGAGACTGTGACACCCAAAACCTTTGCTATTTATTTTTTTTAAAAAGTGTGTGCATGTGTGTGTGTAGTATCTTGTGTTGGATCCTTGGAACGTAAAAATGAAGACAATGCTGATCCTACCTTCTAGATGCTGTTGGTTTTCTAGGGAAACCAGTTATGTGGACAGTTACATTCAATACAATGAAAGAAGTGCTGTAAAGTAATAGAGGTAAACACTGGGGTGCGTCAGGAAATGTGAGAAGGGTGAACTCCCTGGGAAGGGGGTGAGAAGGCCATCCAAGGCTTCCCAAATGAAGAGATTTTGGAATTAAGATGTTTTTTTTTGTTAATTTAAAGAAATGTAATGCTTTATTGGCAAAATGGTTAGACATTTTCCCAACAGAACAAAAAGGTACACAGTGAGAAGGAAGTATTTTCTCATCCAGACCCCTGACTGACATCAGAGGCAATCACCACCGTATCACTGATGTAATACAAATGTATCACTTCTTTCTCTTCTTTTCAGACAAATTAAGGCATCATCTACTCACCTTTTCATACCTTGATTTTTTTAATTTAACAATATATTTTGGAAATCAGTACTTGAAGAGCCAATAATTTATTATTTATTTTAAATTTATTTTTCTTACTCAGTTCTTTTTAATAGTTCCATAATATTTCATTGTAGGGATAAATCAAAATTTTTTATATTGGTGCTCTATTGGACATGTAGGACTGCACATCTTTTATAGTTACAGACAGTATCTCTGTACACATCCCCCTTTTGCCCCTGTGTAAGGACATCGGTAGGATACATTCCTAGAAGCAGAATTCCTGAATCAGTAGTTTGCTGTGTTTTTTATAGTTTTCGTGCAAGTCCCCCTTCGAAAAGAATTTATACTTACACTTGTTGTCATGATAGGCTTGAGTTGCATTCTGATTAAAGAGTCATTTACCACCCAGATACGAGAGCAAAGAGCATGTGTAAAGGGAACATGGTACAAGGAACAGCCAACAGCTCTGCAGAACTGGAGACCTATTTGAAAGTGACTGGACAGAGGAGAGAATGAGGAACCAAGTGCAGGTAGAAGGTGGTCTGAGCAAGCAGAAGGGTTCATAATCACTGCCACCAATTGAGAGCTTATTTGTACCAGGCATTTTGCTAAGCACTGCATAACAAAGAAAGAAATATTCCCAAATTGGGGGAAGGAAATTGAGGCCCAGAGATGTTAACCTGCCCAAGGTCACCAGTTTGCAAATAATGGATCTGGAACCCAACTCTGGCTTCCTCTGACTTCTATGCCCCACTTCTTAACTGCTTCTCCATGGGATCTTGAAAGAATGAGGAACAGGACTTGGGGGCTATTTGACATGGGGAGAGAGGGACATTTGGGGGAGACTCCAGTGAGGCAGAGGCCTGGAGAGCCCTGACCCTGCTGGAACATGCCTACAACCTGCAAGACCTTTTCTTTCCATGCTGGCACTGACTGAGTGGAATCTGGATGTTTTCAAGTTTAAACAATTTTTAAATATTGAGAAAAAAATGGTTTTCTTCTTCCTCCTCCCACTCTCACCCCTTCTTCATTTATTCAGTAGCAGATTTTACACTTCAGCTCCTAGGAGACAGGTTTCTAAGAGCTATGTAGCTTCCAAAAGCTGTTCTAAGTCAATTGACCCTCAGAAGAACATTTAAAAATATCCATCCATTTGGTGTCTTAGTATCAGCTCTGAAATCTTAATGACAAAACAAAAAATCTAGAGCTGTTTTGAAAGGATTACAGTGCATGTTCCAATCAATCAGTCTCTGATAACTGATTTTCATCTCAGATGCAGTGCTGACATGGATAAAAAATCCTATGTTATATATTGTACATCTGTAGAATCAGACTCTTTAGCAGCTGGCCTCTACACTTGGTATTGTTGCCAAAAGGAAGACTAATAGAGAATAATAGTGATTGCCAAAAATTGTAGCTTTTAATGCATTAAATCCTTTTGAATATTTTTAAACTGTGTTCTCTATCTTAGTGGAATGCATCTTATTCTAAGTATAGTAATTAAAAAGGACTTCATTTAAAGAGTAACTAGAGCTGTTTAAAATATAGGGGCAGGGGGATCAGAACGGATATTACCCTAAGAAAGGGGGTCACATTCTCTGAACTGATTTTACGACCATCACGTAATGGCCTCTGATCATATTTTTCTATTATTCATGAATTTGTTTTATTCCTCTTTACATCTTGATATTCTATAAATCACTTTTAGAGAGCAAAGGAAAGATGGTGGCAAAGAATTCAATTTTAGAGTAGACTGTACAGTGGTTTCCTGGTAAAGAGTATCAAAGTATTATTACACTAATATAGAGGAGAAACCTTAGAATTGCTCAGCCACCTTGCTTTAAACAGAGCTGTCTTTCCTGTCCCTGTGAATAAAGGGTCTAGCAGCATATCCACAACAAAACAATAGAAAATTGCTAATAGAATGATATGTAAATATGTGATGTTTAGAGGTCTTTAACCTAAATAACAACATTCATTTACATTAGGTAATTTTGGAGAATTACAAAATTTACGTATTTACTGCAATTGGAGAAATAACTTCAGCAATGTCTCTTGAACCACATCTACATACAGAAATGAACTAGTTAAGGGGTTTCTGTATTGTAATAGGTTGACAGTGAAAGGATTCCTCTTAAATATCTGACTTGAAGTTAGATAGTCATGTCTGGTGCTCGTTAGACACACATCTGTATCAAAACAACACACAAAAAGCGTATGATTTAGCCTTGACTGGTGTGGCTCAGTGGGCTGGGCTTCACCCCGCAAACCAAAAGGTTACTGCATTGATTCCCTGTCAGAGCACATGCCTGGGTTGAGGGCAAGGTCCCCGGCCGGGGCGTTGCAAGAGGCAAGCAATCGATGTTTCTCTCCCTTTCTTCCCCTCTCTCTAAAAATAAAATATATATTTTTAAAAGGATATATGATTTATAACTTAAAAGAGTAAGTTTAGAAGAGTGAGGACAGGAAGAAGGAGGGTGGGTGGAGGTGGAAAAAGGTGGTATAAATGGTGATGGGAAAAAAAGAGTGAAGATAATCAAACTAGTAGAAATGAGATTTGAACTCAGGTGGAATGCTGATGCATAGTAATTAGAAGACTCCAGATGCAACAACATTAACCCAACAATTTGGGGAGTCAAATATGCATCAGTGAATCTTAAAAAGTTCAGATTCATTGTAAATCTTACTTTACGTAAATATGTGAAAGCTTTTCATACAGAAGTATTCAGGCCAACATTATAAGGGCAAAAAAGCCCTGGCTGGTGTAGCTCAGTGGATTGAGTGTGGGCCTGCAAACCACACCATTGCAGTTCGATTCCCAGTCAGGGCACATACCTGGGTTTCTGGCCAGTTCCCAGCAGGGGACTCAAGAGAGGCAACCATACATTGATATTTCTCTCCTCTCCTTCCCTTCCTCTCTAAAGATAAATAAATAAAATCTTAAAAAAAAGAAAGCAAAAAAAAAAAGACAAATTTGGTCTAAAAGTAAGAGCATGAGTAATGGTTACTTTTTTTAAAAAATATTTTATTTATTTATCTTTAGAGGGGAAGGGAAGGAGAGAGGAAGGAAACATCAATGTATGGTTGCTTCTGGTGCATCCCCTGCAGGGAACTGACCCCTGCCGGAAACTGGCCTGCAACCCAAGCATGTGCCCTGACTGGGAATCGAACCGCGATCGTCTGGTTCGCAGGCCCGCGCTCAATCCACTGAGCTACACCAGCCAGGGAGTAATGGTNAAGGAGGGTGGGTGGAGGTGGAAAAAGGTGGTATAAATGGTGATGGGAAAAAAAGAGTGAAGATAATCAAACTAGTAGAAATGAGATTTGAACTCAGGTGGAATGCTGATGCATAGTAATTAGAAGACTCCAGATGCAACAACATTAACCCAACAATTTGGGGAGTCAAATATGCATCAGTGAATCTTAAAAAGTTCAGATTCATTGTAAATCTTACTTTACGTAAATATGTGAAAGCTTTTCATACAGAAGTATTCAGGCCAACATTATAAGGGCAAAAAAGCCCTGGCTGGTGTAGCTTAGTGGATTGAGCGCGGTCCTGCAAACCACACCATTGCAGTTCGATTCCCAGTCAGGGCACATACCTCGGTTGCTGGCCAGTTCCCAGCAGGGGACTCAAGAGAGGCAACCATACATTGATATTTCTCTCCTCTCCTTCCCTTCCTCTCTAAAGATAAATAAATAAAATCTTAAAAAAAAAGAAGAGCAAAAAAAAAAAAAAAAGACAAATTTGGTCTAAAAGTAAGAGCATGAGTAATGGTTACTTTTTAATAATCATCTGGTAAGTGTATCATGCAGGATCTAAAAATTATGAAAATTGTCATTTGACATAAGAAAATACACATTATACATAGCTAAATACAAACTGTGTGTTGCAAAACTAGGTACACTTTTATTTTAAGACAAATACAATTTGCTAAATATTGGTTTATTTCTTGATAGTGGCATTCCAGGTGATTTTTTTTCTTTGTATCTCTATTTTGTATATTTTAAGTTAAGCATAATTTGCTTTAAGTAATATGAACTAAAACAATTCATTTTAAAAATGGCTGGTGTGGCTCAGTGGATTGAGCGCCACTCTGCAAACCAAAAGGTTGCCAGTTCATTTCCCAGTCGTGGCACATGCCTGGGTTGCAGGCCAGGTTCCAGTTTGGGGAAACAATGTTTCTCTCCTTCTCCCACTCTTCCACTCTCTAAAAATAAATGAATAAAATCTTTTGAGAAAAAAAAGGGTCAGTAAAGGTACCAAATTGTATATGCAATATAGTCTCCCCCAAACACTTTAATCTATGCCTTCAAGGACAAGTACCTGAATTAACTAGAGTACTGTATTTTTTCACTATTTTTCTAGTTTAAAAAAATCAAATTTGCTAAATAAAGTATTTTAACATTTAAAATACATTTCCTCCTTTTATCAGGAAGGAGTGGTAATGAAATTCTGGAGGCAAACAACTTAAGGTCTGAGGATGCTCTTTAAATCTTGTGCTTCTGTCTATCAGGCACACTTACAGAAAAAGTTGCCCAAGATTCTATCTGAATCCTGTGTACAAAAGGAGACAAAAAAAGGGGTAATCACTGCAAAAAATAAGGACAAAATGATGCAGCCTTCTTCTTTTCAGGAATTGCGAAGATGCAAAGTGCATTCTTTTCCCTGGCTGAGAGAAGAAGGGGTTTGAAACATAGTCCAGCCTTTCTTTGCCCAATGATGGGCTTTGAAGTGAAACCTGTGAAGGCATGGACACAAAAAGGAGTGGTGGACGGGGGATTTTCTCAAACTTCTGCTTGGGTCAAAAATCTGTGAAGTCTTAAAATGAAAGCCTGGGTCTTCCCCCCCAACCCCCGTCCTGATCCCATTACATCCCTTCTAGTTTGTCCCTTGATAGCTATGCAGTATTTTATTAGAGCCCAAGTGTTAAAATCTCTACTAGACTGAGGAAACCTCAAGGACTCCCTCCTTTATGTCTTTCCTGAGCTTTCACTGTAGCGTCAGAAATGCTATTAATTAACCTTTGCCAACCTTTGGGAAGCAAGTTTTATTGCTAAAATGAAAAAAAGTCACATTATTTCAGAGGCTTTCCAATGGTCTCACAAGAAAGAAAGAAAATCTAACCCCAACTCTAAGGGGACAAATTTATAAATAAAACCAAGGACAAATGACTCCCTTATGCTAAATATACCATCACAAGCCGAAGGGCTTGTGCTATTTTTACCCACACTGGCTCTTTTACATCCCAAACTCCGTAAAATAAAACGGAGAGAAGGAATAAAAATTAATCCAGCGTAGTGGAGTTGCCCAGGCAGAGACTGAAGGGCTCGGTACATGGACTTGAAGGGGAAGACTTGGGCCTTTATCTAAGTGCCATGCACATTAAGTGACTTTGCTTCCTTTCTTATTTCCTGCATTACATAATAAACAAGTTATCTTCATCTGCATTTACTTTTTGAATAAACAACCCAGATGGTGACGTAAAATAACAGAACTTTGTACTTTGCCACACCTTTTGTCCCAGATCAACTCCTGGGTACAAATCACTCAAATTCCAACCACACCTGGTAGGGCGGGGAAGCTACTGTAAGCCATAAAATCATTCAGGGATTATTTTTCTCCAACTGCTGGGAGGCTGGTCTAACCTTTTAAACAAAGGCTGGAAACTCTAAATGAAACTGCAAAGACAGGAGAAAATACATTTTAATCCGACTACGACTCGCCCAGCAGTACCTGCAGCACCTTCTCTCTCCCTCAGCGAGAAAACGCCCAGAGGAAGGCGTTTATGCTTTCCTGGTTATCGTTTACTGGGGGCAGCAATCATAGGGTCAAAAGACAATGGGCACCTAAAGAAAAGCGCCGGATCCTGGAGAACGCGCCGCGGGAAACCTTAGGGGCGCCCAGGGCCTGCCCCACTTGGCACGTGCGGCTGTCTGCTCCTCTGCCCAGGAGCCGCCGCGTAGCCTCCAAAGCTGGGCAAAGTAACGGCGCAGCCCGTCTCCAACGTGCCATTAAGCTCGTTCAGCCCTGCCCTCCGCTATCGGCCCTTTAAAGGACCCCTCGGCCGGAAAGGCGTTTAGCAGACCACACCCTTAGCTGTCGCCGCCGCCATCTTGTTGTTTTCTTCCCGGCCGGCCACGTGACGAGCCGCTACAGAAGCTCAGGTCCCGCCCCAACTTCCGGTCAGACCGGTTCAAGCCGGCCATGGCCTGCAGATGCGCGGCTGCCCCCTGGCGGCCGGTCGCTTCCGGACTCGCCCACTCTTCCGCCATTTCGTTTCCGCTTTGACGCACGTCCTGCTTTGCAGCAGCTCCTCGCCCTGCCCAGGCGTCACTGTGCAGTGCCCCTGCGTTTACAGTTGTGTTCAGTGTGAGTCACTTGCATCATTATGCGCACTTTAAACATTAAACGCATCACACTTGGAAACGTATCGAGGGATTTTGGTACGTGGTGATTGGTGCGTCAGGTCTTTCAACCAGGAGCCCCCAATCTCGGTGTTCAGACCCTGGTCCCGAGCACGTGAAGATGCAGCTGTCCCCAGGGGTGGGGCTGGGGACGCAGTCCAGAGCCCTCCCCCGCCTTCCTACTCGCTGCAAGTCTCCACATTGCATTTCCTGAGTGTCTGTCATGACAAAGGCCCGTGCACGTGGTTTATCATATTCGCCCTGCACCACTCTGTGGGATGGAAGTTGTTGGGTTTTTAAAAAGAAAATCGAAGCCCGGATTATTTGCTCCAGTGGTAGAACCTATGTTGAATCTTTGGCATCAAATGCCCCACACAACCGTGGGTTTCTCAAATGACCCTGCAAATCTGTAGCCTCAGGGGGCTCGTTACAAAGGCAGATGGTGGGGCCTGCGTTCTTGCTGAGATTCACCGGATTCACCGAACTGCCAACATTTGGCCACATTTGTTTGACCATTTTTCTCTTCATGTGAGTTGCAGAGCACCTCTATTTTCAAGTTAGGGAAACTAGAGAAGTAAATAATTGCCCAAGGTGCTCAGTTTATAAAGGAGGGAGTCAGGATTTGAACCCAGTCCTTGCGTCTCTTACCTCCATTAAGAAAAAAATTGTTCAGCAGAGTTTGCCTTAACTGTTTGAAACAGGAACGGACAAGGGAGATGTCTCAAATGTTAAGGATCGTCCTTTAGGGCATCTGACCCCACCAGGCTAAGTTTCTTTCTTTGCAAAACATGTTAAGTCAAAGGCTGTTGTGTGATAAGGTGTCGGGATTGCTGGCACTCAGGTTTTTGGGCTCAAATGTTTAAGCAGCCCCGGAAGGGACGGGGACCATTGAAAGAAGGTGATGGATCGGAAGAGTGGGATGGGATGGGAGCAATAGGCAGAAAACTGTACTTAAAAATAATTAAATACATTTTAAAAAAAAAGAAGGTGATGGAAGGAATGAGAGCCACTTGCCTGGATTCAGCCACTTGGAAGGGAGCTGAATCATGTGCTTTTAATTGTATTACCTCCTAGTTTTTGTTCTTTTTATGCTTCAATTTTCTTGAAACTTTGCTTTTTCTCTACCCTAAGCTCTGTCCCTAGTTAGATTCCTAATGCTTTCTTTAGCATATCTCTAGGGGATCAGTTGCTGGATTTCAGGGCTCAAGCTATTGGTCTTGCGGTGGCCTTGCTTCTCTCTCCTGTCTTCACTGGCTGGTGGTCTTATCCCTGCCCACCTGACTGACATGGTTCTATTTTCAAACTGTAGACTCAGGTATTCCTTTATCTTCTGGGCGTGTCCACCTGGATGCCTCAAAAACCCTTCAAAGTGTCCTACCCAATCTCCATTTCAAGTCCCTTCCCCTGTGCAGTTTCCTTTTCATCTGCTGTCCTATCTGAGCAGATACTTGGGAGCCATCTCTGGCACTACCCCTAGCCAGTGACTTTACCTTGTCACTCAGGCCTTTCCCTTCTTCATTGCCCCATACCCTGATCCAAGACCCCTTCTTCTCCCATTGACTCCAATGATAGTTCTCTAACTGGTCTCCCCACCTCCGCTTGGCTCCCGTCAGTCAAAATGCCAGAGGGGAGCCCTGTGGCTCTGTCAAAATGCAAATCAAATCTAGCCATCAGCTCTCTCCCCTGAAGGGCTTAAAAAACCTCAGTGACTTCTTATTGCACTTTGGGTCTAGACCTAAATCCCCGAAAGAACAGAACAAAGCTCCTGAGGACACTGGTCCCTAGTGTTTGGTGTGCAGACAGGTAATTGTGCAGGCTTCCTCCTACTTGCCTGGGATCCTTTGCCTGAGCTCTCCCTCCCTCCCATCACCTCCCATCTCCTGTCATTTCTCAGACCTTGGCTCCTTCCTTTTTTGCCTATCTCTTTCTCAGGGATGCTTCCCTCTCTCTAGGAGAATAGTTCCTAGAGGGACTTGTGCATTCTCACAGCACTTAATAAGGAATATTTTATTGGTGTGATTCTTTGTCCATTTCATCACCCCAGACCATAAGGTTCATGGACAGAGACTGTGTGTCTTCCTTTGCTGATCCTTGTATCATAGCTGTGGTGCCAGTCACATAGCAGGCATTGAATAAATATTTGTAGAATGAGTGAATGAGTCAATCAATACTGAGTAACAGAAACAGTGTTCAGTTCTGAGTAAGACCCACCTTAATAACCAATTACTTAGCGCTGTTACTGCCATCTAGTGGTGACTGATGTCACACCGCTGGGCCCATTCTTACGCGGTCCTTTAGGGATCCCTCACTGTATTCCTGGCACAGGAGGGGATACGGTGAGTAAGGAAGAGCTAAATTAAATTAAATGTGGTTGGTTCATTCTCTTGATTCTAAGTAAAGAGTAACTGTGGGTCTGATTCTTCAACCACACCAGGGATTTTTTAATAACTGAATTTTATCAACAGAGTGAGTTATCAGATCTATGCAATACTCAGAGAGTGACCTGAAAAAGCCCCACTTAAATGAATTTAAGGACGAAGCCTAGACTTTATACACTGTTCTTTCCAGAGGGTTTCAAGTGCAGGCTTCCTGACATTATCTAACCCAGAGCAAAGCCCCGCTTCCTTGAGTTCTTCCAAAAAGCGCCTAATACAAGCCCAGATTCTGTGAGTCATTTGTGCTGTCCTGGCCCTTAGATGCCCTAATGTCATGGCACTAAGGCCCATGGACTTCATGAAGCTCAGTGCCGCTTTCCAGATACAAAGAAAATTTTTGTCCTTGGCCCTTGAGTGAGGGAACAGAAGTGGAAGACGCGCTGCGATGGGGCTCTGAACCCTGGTGCCGTCCCTTTCCAGTGGAGGCCCTTTGGGTGGCTTGAGGTTTCTCCAGTGTAAAGTGAGGCTAATTGGGTAAGACTGTTGTGCTAAGTTCTGATAACTCACAAACTTGTGTTTTATAGACAGTAAGTCCTCCTTTACCATTGTCAGTAGCTTCTGTGGCTTTAAGCAAAATACTGTATGATGACAACATCAATTTTCCCATAGGCTAATTGATACAAACAAGAGTTATGTTCCCACGGTGTCTCATTAGCCATATTACCAAGCGACATTGAAAAAAATGTCCCTATTCAAGGACCTCCTGGGTTGAACCCAAGAAACTGCTAGGTCTGCTCCTATTGCTTGTGGTGGGAGTGCGGTGTAAGGCTGGTAGAGAATGGACTGCCCGTCTTGGGCTGAAACGTGGCAAGGCCTTCCACCATCCACTGGCTTCTGATGGCTGCCTGCACGTGTAAGCCATCCCTGAACTGCTCCAGGCATGCAGCTCAAAAGGTTTACCAGTCTTGATGGAAGGATATGTAAATCTGACTCAATCCACAGCTTCTCTTTAACAGTTCAGTGGAAATTGCATCTAATTTAGGCTCATTCATAATTGTCAGTGTTGTAAGTAATTGCAAATGTGGAAGAGCCCACCACAAGGTCTGGTAATTACTTCAGGATGAAAACCCAACTGTAGGAACATTGTGGTTGCTATGACGACCATGGGAGAGGACCATGGGAGAAGCCCGGTTGCCCACGGTTACCTATGTTGCCAGATGTCACTGGCGCTTGAGTCTTAGCTCTGAATGAGCCTCCGGAGCATAATGGGGGAAGGCAATGGGAACTCTGTGAGTGGGTCTGAAAGGAGGAGCTTCCTAGTGCCCGTGGGGATCTCTGACACCCTTTTTGTCTTTTTAGCTCTGATGGGTTCAAGAAGGGGATCTCACTTCAGTTGTCGTCTTGGAGCCAGAGAGTCCAAAAAGGATCCCTCCCCTAAAAGGCTTTTCTTTAAAAAATAATTTGTTAAATTTAAAAAGTAATAGAAATAATGTGGTTCAAGCCCCCCAAAATGCAAAAGGTCCATGGGAAGTTCTCCTCTCCCTTCCTATCCTTTTCCTCCCCCCATTTTCTCACTTTCGATTTTGCCCCGAAGGTATTTTGTATGCCTATCCAAGATATAGTTCTTTCCTTTTTTTTACACAAAAGAATATATACCATACAAAAAAGAATAATATAAACGCTGTTATTATATACCTTGCTTTTTTCATTACTATATCTGTAAATTGTCTTATATTGACCCATAAAGCATTTCCTCAATCTTTTTAAAGTTCCACATCTTTTATTACATGGATGTGCCAAAGGTGTTCAAACAGTTCCTACTGATGGCCTTGAAGGTTGTTTCCAGGACTTTGCTGTCACAAAGGTAGCATTGACTAGCCTTATATTAATGCCATTAAGGCCACATGTGAGTTATCTGCAGGATAATAGACATAGAATTCCTGCTTATATGGATTTGTCATTTTAAATCACCACCCACAGATCTCGTACTGATTCACATTCCTCCTGACATTGTATGTGAGGCAGTTTCCCCACAGGCTCAGAGTGTTTCGTCTAACTTTTGGGGTTTTGCCAGTCTGGTAGGTGAGAAGTGGTATCTCATTGAAGTTAAACCTGCATTTTCCTTGTACATATTTAATTTTAGTGAACTAGCTATTCACGTGCTTTGTCTATTTTTCTCTTGGGTTGTTGGCCTTATTCTTAGGGAGAACTCTTAATATAGTAGGAAGAGGAACACTTTGTGATATGGCTTTAAAAATTTTTTTTCTTCCAATTTGTCAGTTGTCTTGAAATTTGACAATATAGTGTAATGGATAAGGGCACAGGCTCCGGAGTCAGGCTGTCTATGTTCAGATTCCAGTGAATTGAATGACTGGAATATTTGCTTGCCACCCTTCTGCTCAGAATTTAATAGGTAACGCTTCATGCCTCTTCCTTGTGTGCCTATTTCTGGTCAGTTTACAGTGCCTTCACACAGCTGCATTTTATGAAAAGTCCTGAAATTATTTTTGTGATCATCGAGGGGAATAGACCGATAAGAGTCACTGTGCTATTACCAAGCCAATATTATTTCTTGCCTGTAGTTTTGCAACATACTGCCTTGTGCCCTTGACTCCTGCAGTCTAGTCTCACGCTGTGAAGTCTGGTGATGCTACTCCTTTCCTTGCGAGCCACGGGCAGCCCATCTCCCCCAGAATGAAAGCCCGCATCCTTGCAGGCAGCTGTGTTGTCCTCCAATGTGCCCACCCCCACTCTGTCTTTTCTCTCTGACTTGGTGTCCAATTATTTTCCATTTTAATCACTCTCTTCTTGCCAAACTCACCCTCTTCCTATTCTTTGCCTCAGGGCCTTTCCTCCTTTTAGTCTTTCTTCCTGGAATAGGCCTCCCCAACCCACTTAAACCACAAATTCCTGCACCCCTTCCTACTCTTACAGTCTTTCTGCCATCTCTGCTGATGGACCTGATCTCCATACCGCTCAAAACCAGCTTGTTAATTGACTGTCTTCCATACAAGGAAGTACGTTTCATGAAGCAGGGATTGTTGTGTGTGTTTTGTGTACGTCAGTGTTCCCGGGGCCTGGAAGAGATGATGCTGAACGCATCAGTGTCTCTTTGTCTCCAGGGATTCGTATGGCTCAGCTTCCCAGTAGTGAGAGTGTGTGTCCAGGGCAGCTCCCAGCTACAGTGGGAAACTGGTGTATTTTGTCTTGGACTGTGTCTCTTCACTCCTGTGGGGTCTTTCCCGTCACTCTTTCCTTGCAGTGTTGGTCATTTGTCTTAAAATTTGGCAATATCCTAGGTATCCTAGGACGCACACAGCACTAGAATTTGATAAAATGGCGGTAAATTAGGTTTCTGTGTGGTTTGGGTTATTTTAATCAGAGATAGCCTCAGGAGAACGTGGTGTCTTTTAAACTTGTTACTATTACATAAAATGCACCAGTGTTTATAGGGTTAATCGGTAGCGATTAAATAAAAAGGACGGGCATATTGGTTTAATCATCATTTATGTAATGCAGTTTTATAAGCCTATGTAAATTATGCATTGATGACCTTTAAATTAATTTAGGCTTAATGAGATGGTTTCATTATGTTTAAAGATGTAATATAATTATTTTATTATGTATTTTATTGCTATCTAAGCTTATTTATGTTTTGTTCTCATTAAGGCCAAAGTGTACGGCCTTCTTGTGGAATATTATTGTAGCTGTTTTTTGGTGTGAGGTTTGCAGAAGCTGGATCTAACTTAAGTATGGTGTTCGTAACTTGTTTAATTGTGCAGGACACATTGCAAATTTAATGGAGGCCTATATTTCCAAAAAAGTTAAACATTGTGATCTGAAAATGGGCTCTTTAAAAATGAAGTTTGCAACCGGAATCTTTGTCATCCTGAGTACAAATAGAGAAATGAATCCGGAGTTCAGCTGAGGCTCAGCCTGCTGCCCTCTACTGTTGGATCTTGAAAATGCAGATTAATTTTGAAGAGAGCTTTGTCTCCCATGGATGGAGTCCCAAGGATCCCCTGAGGGTCCCAGGAAGTCCGAGGGGAAGGAGAAGGACTCGGAACAGGTTAGTCTCTGGCCTCATCACATTCAGCCACAGAAGCTACACTGTCACATATTTTTTTTCAATTTGGGACACTGCAAACCTCATTTGATAATATAGTTATTTTAATGCTTCACAAATAAAGGCTGAAAAATTCCAGTACTCAAGTGATCACATGAGACCTAAGAAACTGCTCGTCAGTTTACGTCACCAGATTTTAGGATTTGGGCAGTATTTCCTCATAAAGAATGTATCAGTACTTGGGCTAGCCCCAAACAACTAACCTATGGGGGAATTGAACATCTCTTTTCATTAAAAAACATGTAACAGAAAACTGTTTATAGGCCCAGGTTTCATGCATTTGTAGTCAAACAGCCGGGTGTGGGCTCTCATTCGCAATACTGCATGTATTGCCGGTAATCAGTGAGTCTTCGATCCCCCTGCAGGGGGCCCTGGTAGAGGTGCCGTGAAAGCAGTTCTGACGCCTGTGCTGTGGCTGGTCCTGAAATGTCCCCAACAACCCTTCGCCGAGGCAGGCAGAGGTAGAACTTTCAGGTGGGAACTCCCTGGTGACACTGCCCGAGGCACTTGCACTCCCGTCACCAAAAGTCACGCCCGCTCAGCGTGGACGATGGTCACCTTTTCTGGAAGGGGACCGGCTTGTTCTCCCGATCTCTGTTTCACATTTGTATGTTTATGACCAGATGACCGACCTTCAAGTTCTCATCCAGTGTGTCCCCTCACCTCTCACAGGGTGCTCCTTCTCTCTGAAACGGGCATGGAAATACCCTTCTTAGGAGGTCTGCAGGTTTAAATGGGATAATGTTTGTCTAGCTTAGTCCCGGACTCTTAGTAAGGGCTCAAAAAATGTCTTTTTTGAACCATACAAAATCACTGTTTTTTTGTTTGATCAGACATGACTGAATGTCAGCAATTTCATGCAGTTCAAGCTAATAGTTTTTTTAAAAATATTTTATTAACATGTTAACTTAATTTTATTTATTTATCTTTAGAGGGAAAGGGAAGGAGAGAGGGAGAGCAATATCAATGTATGGTTGCCTCTGGTGTGTCCTCTGACGGGAACTGGCCTGCAACCCAGGCATGTGCCCTGACTGGGAATTAAACCGCGATCGTCTGGTTCACAGGCCCGTGCTCAGTCCACTGAGCTACACCAGCCAGGGCTCAAGCTAATAGTTTTTCTTTCAGACTAAAACATTTGAAATAGAACTTTCTACATTAAACTTCAGTGCCTGGGGAGGGTACCGCGTAGGGGAAATAGTGTGAGCAAAGGATGTCTGAGGCCTCTTTCCCCCATAATCTCAGCCCCCTTGCTAGTCAGCTTTCTGTGTGCATGTAGGGCTGAGCCATCCCTGGAACCTTGTGCGAGATCCAGGTCCCTGCTCATCCTCTCCTAGTTCAGAAACTGGCTGTGCTCCAAAGCAGACAGTTGGGGGTGGTGGCCAGTGTCATGGGCTTGCTCCTTTCTGGAACAAGCATCAGGAACCTCTGGAATCTGCAGAGCCACCAGCTTCACCATGTGGACCGAGGAGTCTCATTTTCCTAGCAGAGTCGAGGGACAAGGTCACACAGAAGTCACTGGGGTTTAGTGACCAGCAGAGAGTGACTCATTAAACTTTATTTTCTTCCTGATGGTAAAAGTTATACATTTTTTATTGTGGGAAATTTGGAAAATATCGAATAGCGTAAGAAAGAAAGTAAAGAGGATGGTATAAAGAGACTTTCAGGTTCACCCGCTCCCCAAAGTAACAGGATTTAAGTGGCATGGAATTCTTAAATAAGTTCCTTTTCTGTTTGCTAGTGCTGCATAGCCACCCTGAAACTTGTGGCATAAACTAACCATTTCCTTCTGTTCATAGGTTGTGGGGGTCAGAAATTCAGACTGCGCACAGTCGTGACGATGTCTCTGCTCCTCGATGCCTGGGCATCCGCTGGGAGGCCTGAAGGCTGGGGGTGACTTGACTCCAGGTGCTGGAATGATCTGGAAGCATCCCCACTCCCTTGTCTGGCGGGTGACACTGGACGATGACTGGGCCTCTCCAGCAACGGCTGTTCCACGTGATCTCTGAGTAGACTAGCTTGGGCTTCTTCACAGCACGGACGCTGGATTCCAAAGTGAGTATCTCTAGAAATGGGAGGTACAAGCCACTGGTGTCTTCAGAGCCTGGACGTAGTCAGTGTCATTTCTTCTATAGTCTATTGGTCAAGCACTAACAGAGCCCAGATTTGACCTTGACCCCACGTCTTGATTAAGAGAAGGGTAACAAGTTTATGTGGCTCTGTTTCAAAATCGTCAGAGTGCCTGCCAGGATGACGGTGGTTCAATCAGGGCCTGGACTTAGACTGCCTGGGTTGGCATCTTACCTCGATGTGTGCTGGCTGGGTGACCTTAGGCAGGTTCACTGTGGTAGAAGCTATTGTTGCTTGCCAGTGTCTATCTCCATTACTCTCTCCTTCCTGCAATCACCAGTATTTCCCAGCCCCTTGCATTCAGAGCCAAGAGACTAAGTTCACAGACCAGGAGCGGAAGCACTGAGTGTCACCTTGGGTTAAAGTAAGAGTCATGGGTATATACTCACTCTCTGCTCCGCACCTGCTAGCTTAGCTGCAAAGGATCCATGGACTCCAGCACTGGAGGTGGTGGAGTCACAATATGGAAGGAGTCTGGGCCCCAAATGACTGCTGGAGTGAGTCTGTTCTTCACGCCCTCTGCCAACAAGGACGTGGAGGACAGGTGGGCCTTTACCATGTTGAGTCACTGAGATGTTGGTGTTGTTTGTGAAAGCAGTTAACTTACCCTGACTAGTACATTATCCAATCTCTCTGGACCTCTTTCCTTACCTATAAAGGGGTGTGTCAGCTATTGCTACCCATGGGTCCCCTGTGAATGAAGTAAAATAGTTTAATGTACAGTACTGGGCACATAGTAAGCACTCATTGGACATTAGCTATTGTTATTAGTGCATGTGACTGCCAGGTAGAGGAAGGGGCAGGTTTGTGTCTGGGAGGATGGTGGTCTGCGAGGAGTGTTAACTGTAGGATTGTCATTGTCATCACCATCATGAAGATGGCCCCCACCATTTACTGAACACTTGGTTGGGCCAGGCTCTACCCTCAGGTGCATCACGAGTACTCATTTCAGTCCCCTGGGGCAGCCATTATTAACCTCCGTGTCAGGATGAGGACCCTGGAGCCCAGAGCCGCTGCTGAAGCTGCACAGATCACACAGGCAGGTTTCAGCTCAGGGCCCTCTGACCTCGAAGCCTGGCTCCTTTACTTCAGAAATGGCCCTGTGTGCATTTTGGGGAAATGTGATATGTGTTGAAAGAAATTTTTTTCTTTTTTTAATGAGGCCCCTACCTGCTTTGCTTCTCACCAGGGAAGTATTATGTTTTGCTTCTGAGACTTGCTCTACTTCACCTTGTAAGGCTTGGCTTTTATAAATTAATCCTTTGGCATAGAGCTCGGCCGTAGACGTGAAAGGCCCAGCTTCTTTTCCTTTCCCAGGGTCCTGTTGCTCCTGTTTTGTTTGAGCTCCGTCAGGCTCTGTGTGGAGCAGGTCAGGGGAAAACAGGACTGGATTTCCAGAACAATGCCCATATCTGAGTCCTGAGTGTCTCCCTTCAGCTCAAGGCCCCCTGTTAGGAGAGCGGCTGTTTTAAAGCCCTCTCAGTGACTCACATAACCGGAGGCGTAGCTTGCCAGGAGCAGCTTCCATGTCTTTGTTTCTGTGTGGGGCAAGGGAAGATTTGTTTGTGATTCCACAAGAACAAGAAAGGCCCGGTGAGAACTTCTGAAGTGCCGGGGCTTAAAATCGTGATACTGGATTTATTAAATTAACCAAATGATTGGTTTCTCTTCACAATGATGTATAATTTATTCCTTCTTCCTCCCCTTTGAGATAACAGTTTGGCTTTAGCAACATAAGCAACCCCACAGACCGGTAGATCGTAGGTATAGACTCGGTCGTTAGCAACGCGGGGGGTCGCTGGGCGGCGTTTGCGTCTGCGTCAGTGAGACAGTTCTGCTTGCCGCTGTTCATGCCGCACCCACGTGCTGCGCGTTAAGACAGGTTTATGATATGTTTTACTTACACCGATCCTCGTCTGGGTCTGGTAAAACTATAAACACAAAACGTGTCTTCCCTTCCGTCTCACAGATAGTTTCTCTGTCAAAGGCAATGCCAAAAGCAAGGTGAATAAAACCAACGTCTACACTTAAGGTTATTTTTGAAGTATTTATGAATATGTTCAGGAAAAAGCCTGGACTCCTCGCTGCTGGAGCAATGGATTAAGTTGCTTTTCTTCTAGAATATTATTATTATTATTATTAAGATATTATTATATTAGAGTTTTGCAGAAATTCTTCTATAATAGATTTTAAGAAACGGTTGTTCTTGAAAACTTTGTGGCTGTTTCCAGAATAACACGAGATGGCGCTAGAGAGCCAAAGTGGAAATGGATTTGCCTCCAGGCAGGAGAAGGGCTTGCGTGGAAGGGGTGGCCTTTCACAACGCGTTTCCTGAAACAGCAGTGCAAGAGAGTTCCAATTTCTCCACAACCTCACCAGCTTGTGATTTTCTCTTCTTTTCTTTTCTTTTTTTTAAATAGCCATCCTAATGGGAGTGAAGAGGTCTCTTACTGTGGTTTTGATTTGCATTTCCTTGAGCACTGGGTTTTACTTACTTGCGAAGCCACAGAGCATTCTTTTGACAGCTTATGCAGCAAGGCCTGGTGGTTAGAGGCTTGGGGCCTGGTGTTTGCAGCCCGAGGGAGGTTCCCAGCACCCTAGTACACTAGCCATGGTGAGTCACAGCCACCCAAGCCTCAGAGCCTTCACCCGTTGGGTGATAACTCCTGCACATAGGCTGGTTGAAGGAAGTCAGGAGGTAGAACTACGTACACACAGTTGTTGCCGTGCAGGAAGTGCTCAAAAACAGTAGCCATTATACCAAAGCCAGAAGCATAGAGGAGTTAACCAGGGAGGTGCTTAGGTTGATGTGGCCGTGGAGGGCCTTTAGTCTCCTTCCTGAATACCAGCTTTTGTCCAAATTGCTGTCAACCTGTCCCCACATGGGACATCTTTAGCAAACGGGCCCACATTGAGCCCCTCACTAAGTGGTTTCTAGGGTCCCTCGCAGTGCCAAAGTCTAAGCCGATCCCCGGGGGTCAGTTGAAAGAGGCCAGTGTCACCAGTATCACCCTGGGTCCTTGGGAGCCATTCATGGCTCTTGGCCCACACTCATTCTCTGGAGAATGACAGCCATGCGGGGGTTCCTGCCTGTTAGGGAGCCCTGATTAGGACACCTGGACAACCCCAGCGCATCCATCTGCCTAGCTCGGCTTCCTCTTTGAAAGATAGGAGCCAGTGGGCTTCAGAAAGATGCAAGAGGTAAAGTTTCATTTTTTACTCAAGACAAGGGGCAATGCTTGGAGGAAATGGGTTGTCTTGAACTTCATTCAGTGTGCAAATGTGTGCATCCTTTGCAATTTGAACAGAGCAAGAATTATTTTGAAAAAATGCTGCAAGCTCACCAAGAAGCCAGCTTGGGAGGAAAGAGTGGGCAGGGCAGGACCTGGGTCCCTTTTTCTTCCAAGGAGCCAGTGATAACTTTGCGGAATGATTGCTCTTTGGATCTGTGCCATGAGGTTTGTTTACTGTGTAGGCACCGTCCATACAGGAAGAGATAGTATCTGCACAGGGCTGTCAGCAGCAGAAAGAGGCCGGCTCACAGAAGAGGCTTGAGCTGGGGCGGGGCAGGCTGGCCCAGAGGAAGGCAGAGACCAGGGCAAATGGTCAGATGTTGGGCGGTACCAGGAGCTGCCTGAAGTGGTGATGCTGCAAAGAAATTCTTCTTGGGGGTGAGAGCTATAGTGGAAGGTTTCTCAGCCATTGAGAGAGGCTGAGGAGTGGGGCCTGGGAGACCCTTTCTGGAGAGACAACATTACCACCTCTTCTTTCCATTCAGGAAGATGCTCAGGCTCACATTCTCCCAGGTCAGTGTTCACCACTCAGCAGAGAATGTGAAAAGCATCCATGAAAGGGACATTGCAGATTTTGTTGGCCTTGAAACTCAAAGATGAATTTTCGTATCACATTTTTTATGAGTATGGGTTTTAAAGCCTTCCTGATGCCGGCTGGCCCTCTCCAGAACCCATGAACTTCCTCCTAAAATGACAACTGGTGGTGTTAACTCAACCAGGAGAAGATGTTGGGTGATGTGCCATACCTTAACGCATGGAACTGATCGAGGTGATTATTTTTCTTGTGTTTTTTTTCTCATGGGTATCAGAGGGAAGATTGCTGTCTTCTTTGAACTTCTTAGTCCATAGATGGGATTGGGCCCTCTGTGGGGAACTTGGGGGATCCCGAGTAGGCCAGAAAAGTATGGCCCCCAATGGTATCCAGAGACCCTGAGGGTTAGTTAAGAACAGATACAATTAAGATGTGGATTTTAAAATTGGTTTCACTGTCTTTTGGTTTAATTATTTGAATAGATAATCCAGTTACTGCATGGAGAAATAGGCAGCAACAAGTTTCCCCGACTGCTTAGTACCTGTCACCTCCTCCCATAGGTGAGTACTGTCTAACACCCACTCCCACGGTTTCTGATGCATATACAAACAAATTCAGAGACACATTCTTATGCCTACCTTGTTTTTAAAACTAAAACTAGTATTTTCTGCCCTGACCAGCATGGCTCACTTGGCTGGGCATCGTCCCACAAAGCAAAAGGTCGCTGGTTCAAGTCCCAGTCAGAGCACATGCCGTGGTTGAGAGTCCGATCCCTGCTTGGGGCACTGTGTAAGAAACAACTGATGGATGTTTCTTGTCTTCCCCTCTCTCTAAAAGTAAGTAAATAAACTCCTTAAAAAAATAAATAAAGGTAAAAATGGTATTGTATTTTATAGTGCTGTTTTATATCTTGCCTTTTCCAGTTAATATATCTGGGAATGTGGATTTTGAAGGGACCTCTGTGGGGGGGGGAGGGAGTGAAGTGGACAGAGCTGTAGATTGCTGGAGCTGGAGGAGCCTCGGGGGTCGTCTGCCCCGGTCTGCCAGGTTTACAGATTGGGCACCAGGACTTGAACACGTTTGAGGCTTTGTTCAAGGTTGTCCAGTGGCCTCTAACACTTAAAAATAATTCCCTAATTTACAAAAGCAAAGTTTCCTTTGTTAAGTGGGGCAGTTAAATGAACACAAGCCTTAATTTGTAGCCTAATAATAACCCAAAACTTTTCTACTGCCCTAAATTAAATAAGCCTCATTAAGGAATGGGGCTTTTGTTGCAAGAAGCCACAAATCATGGCCTGTTTTCCTCCTGCTTAGAAGGACAGCAGCAATTACAGCTCGTGGCTGAGCCAGTGGTTTTCTGTGCCTTCTTGTGCTTGTGAGAGCTGAGAGTCATCAATGAGACGCTAAAGATCCCAAACCTAACTATAGAGTTCACTTCTGCCTTTCCTGGAAGAGCTGAAAAGGCCTCTTTATTTTTCTCCCCATAACCTGTCATGGTAAATTCAAGCCAGCTCTGGAGCAAGGGGCAGATTTGCAAAAGTTGGGCAGGCTAAACCCTATCCATTTTGGGGAAACCGTATCTCCAGGGAGTGTGTACCCTGCAAGGGCACAGAGCCCTAGACAGTGGGCCTGCACGTGTAGGCTTTGGAAGCCCAGTTCTCCCTCCTGGCCTTGTTTTCTGGTCAGAGAAAGCATGACCTGGGACCTGCTCAGTCACATTCAGTTCACCTGGCTTGGCCTCAGAGTTGGGTTACTGTTCCCTTTGTCACCTTGGACCTTTGTTTATAAAGAGGCCTGGCCTTTCCCTCTATGCCTGGGCTCTCCTTTCATGGGAGATGCTATTCTAGATCTTCACAATGTATGTAAAGCCTCTAGCTTGGTTCCTGGCACACAGAAGTATCCAATTATTTAGTTTAGGTTACCCCAGAAACAAATCTTGAGAGGTACTGGAAGGAGGTGAGGGAAATGAGAAATGAGCAGGCAGGCAGCCAAGAAAAGGGGGTTATGGAGCCAGCTCGCACCCTGGGCAGCTGGAGCTCAATTCTGTGGGAAATGTGGGCTGTGGTAGAGAATTATCCCATTTGAGGAGGGAGGGAGCTGGGGTTAATACTGCAATTGTCAGTGGTTGGTTGAGAGCTGGTGGGTGCTGATTCCTCAAGTGCCTGTACATCTTCTGCAGCTTTGAGAGAGCCCTCAGGCACAGATGGCGCTGGCAGGTGGCAGTCAGCCAGAGCACTGGCCCACAGGTACAGGCACAGCATGGACAGTAGCCACCACATCATTATTGTTATTCTTTCTCTCTCCTCTCTCTGCCTTGGTTTTACAGTTTGCCTTACAAACTTTCAACCCATTTCTAGCTACCAGCTCTCAACTGAGATTCCGTTCCAAGCTCCATATCTTTCCTTAATTTGTCTCAGGTGCCACTACACCCTGGCTGTGACATTTAGTTTTCTTTACATTTCTTGTCCAGATGACTAGAGTGCAAAACTGGCTGCTGTGGATCTGGCACACTTTGTCTGCCCACCAGGATGTAGTCTGGGAGCAGACTGCATCGATGCTTTAGAAATTGCTCTTCTAGGCGTTCCCCAGAAGGAAGGACGCAGCTCGCCCAGGGCCGTGCAGCATGTGCTGTGGCCTGTCTGGCTACACAGCCTGGGCCATTGTACTGGTGTCTGCTTTGAGGTGGCCTGTAGTCCGTGATTCTGTGCCCCTGGCCCTGTTTGGGCCTTGGGAGTATCTCTTCTGAGCTTCTCTTTTGGGGAGCTCCCAAATCTCCCTCCTTGGCTCCAGAGGGCTGAGTGCTGGATGCCTTGGGAGCACAGTGGAGGCGGGGCACCTCTCCTGTGAGGTCTTGACAGTCAGAGATTGAGAGGCCTGCAGTTGGCCCACAGTTGGCCCACAGTTGGTAGGGGGATGAAGGGGGCCCTGGGCCGTTGTCCAAGCAGTGTGCTTTCTTTGTATTGCAGTTTGGTGAAGCAGGCATGCCCACCCACTGCTGGGTGAGTGCAAATTGGGGACATCTCAGTGGTGGACAATATGGTTATTATCTGTGGAAATTACAAATGCACAAGGCCATGTAGCTAGTAATTCCACTTCTGGGAGGTTATCATGCAGACACACTCACATGCATGTGAAATGGCTCGCCTATTTGGTGGGTTCCTACAGTGTTGTTTGTGCTAGCTTGGAAATTGCCTGTGTGACCATCTGTGGGAGACTGGCAGGAGTTGGACATCCATGCCGTGAAGTGCCGTGAAGGCACGGGCAAACGAGGCAGCTCCATGTGTGTTTATTTGTTAGAGAAAAACCCCACAGAGCAGAACGTGTTTATTATGCCATAACTTGTGTAGGGAAAGAAAATGTGGGCGTATTGGATGATTTATGCGTGTCTCTGGCAGGAGACCCAAGATATGGGAGACCCAACACCAATTGCCTCTGGATGGGAAGCTGGGAGGCTGGGGTTGAGGGGCATAGAGGGGACTTCCCCATATGCCCATTGGCATGTTTTGAATGTCAAATGACGTGGATGTATTGAGCAGCTACTCAAAAATAAATAAAATTTGAAAGTCTGCATGTTCTTTTTGCAATATTATATTTTACTTTGATATCTCTGTTTCCTTACTTGTAAAAAGAGGAAAATAATATTTATTTCCAAGAGTATGACTGCTCTGTCTGTTTGTTTACCGCACTTTCCGCGGCCCCTACAGGTTTAATTTTAGGAACAGTTGGCTCGATTGGCCTGCTGCCAGAGGAGAGAATGGCGCAGTCAGGTCCTGGGGGTCACTTGCTCACCACTGTATCTCCCAGACCTGCAGGTGGTGGGTGCTAAACAAAAATATTTTTTGAAGTGAATAAAAAAAATGAGAGTACTTTTTAAATTAGAACATGCTCTTTATGTCTTTGTTTTATTATTTATAGCATTAAATTGCAAGAGACAGTGGTGCATAGAGGCTCAGATAGTCTGGGTTTTAAATACCAGCTCTGCCACGTGTTAGCAGTGTGACCATGGGCAAATCACTAAACCTCTCTGTGCTCCAGTCTCCTCGTTAGCAAATTGGAAGCTGTGAAAGTACCTACCACATAGGATTGCTTTGAGGATGCAAAGATGTCGTGCATCTAAAGGACTCAGAAGGGCACCTGACATGTAGTAAGCATGAGGTATGATTACCTGCCATGACTTTGGTACTTTTCCTGCTATAAACCTTCCTCTCTACAATTCTGGCAAAACTTCTTTCAGCATTTGGAAAGACCTTTAAGAGTAGCGATACTTCTTTGCTTGTTTTCTCTTCGGATTTTTCCTTTTTTGGAACATTAAGGGGGCTCATTCTCTGAGGGTCTGTCTTATTTTCCCAGAGACGATCATTCCAGAAATGGAGGCTTTCTGACTGAGAGGACAGTCGGCCCCCAGGTGATTGGGTGGGGTATGTAGCCGGGGGTCTTTTGTTCTTTCCTTTCTGGGCACTTGGAGTGTTCACATAGTCCTGAAGTCCCCGGGTCCCTGAAAGAAACCCGTTAGCTTCTTGCTGGCCTTCCCTGTGAAGCACCCCCTTCTCATTTTCCCCAGGTACAGGCCTGTTCAGCCTGTCTCACTGGGGCCTGAGGGAGAGGAAGCCACACAGGAGTCCGGAGAGCAGCAGGGAGCCTTGGAAACCCTTTGCTTTCTGTTTGAGCTGGTGTGGAGAGAGACACTTTGGCTGCCAGTTAACTGAAACTTGTGGCTTGAGTGGCCTTGATGGAGACGCACAAAGGAGACGGACAACTGGGTCCTGAAATGCTCGGCACAGCTCCCCAGGAAGTGGGGCTGCATCCATGGGGGTCTGGCTGCGCTGATCAGAGTGCGCTGGGAGAGAGGCTTTGAGGACATCTCCTCAGCATCCGCCTGCATTCTGATGGCCTCCCTGTCCTTGCTCTTAGCCCCTTGAGTTTCTGAGTGCTCACCCCTCTCCGCCAGGGCAGGAGAGGCAGCAGCTGCCTGCCGGCCCAGCTCTCCTGAGTGGTTTTCATCCCAAGGATTGCACTGCAGTCAGTGTGCTTCAGGGTGCTGCTGGCAAGTTCTCTGGCCGCTGGGAGCCTGGGTACTTGTGGGAGATGGTCTCCGAAGAGTGCTCTGCGCCCCTTTGAAGTGTCTCCTTGGAAAGGCGCAGCTACCTCCAAAGGCTCATGGGAGCTTGAGCAGGTGGTGGTGACAGACAAACTCAGAAGACAACAGGACCTCTGCGCACCACTGCCTGGGCGTGGAGGCTGAAGTGAATCTGCTTTCTTTTTGTGAATCTCTAGGTATATTTGCTTTTCATCTTGTTTCCTGACACAGGGTGACATCTCTACACAGTCAGGTGAAACCTCAGTGTTCACTCCCCCTCCCCCACCCCATCTTGCCCAGCCATATGGAAACAGCAATAAACAAAATCATCAGAGTGTTTCAAACACTAAAGACAGGACAGTGAATTGGCAGCAGCCTGAAGGGGAGAGAAGAAACCCAACCTCTTTAAATCTTAGGATTTAGCTTCTTATTTGCTGGATCCTGGGGGCAGGATGGAGAGAGAGCCAGAATGTCTGTTGGTGGCTGTTTCTCTGTTTTGAAGTCCCCATGCCCTTGAGTTCATGAAAAAGAAAGAAAAAACTTCCAGAGCCTGATCTTTCAAAATAGGAAAAAGCCAAAACAAACAAACAAACAAATAAGCAAATACACCTCCCAGTCTCCTCTCTTTACACCCCACCTCCTAAAAGCAAAACATGAAGTAAAGGCCGCAAATTGGTAGATTGCAGGCTCTATCTGGCTTGCTGATGTGTTTTGTTTGGCCCACACAGTATTTTTTTTTTCTTAAACTGGAGCCAACAATGGGAGATTTCAAATAATCCAGAAAATCTGGAGATTCTGAGCATACACACTGTTGCACAGCCAGATGCAGCCGGGAAACGGCTGAGGGTTCATCAGCTTTCTACTGTCTCAGTGTTGTCTTGGTCTCTGGCGCCTGCAGGTGTCTGAGTTTGCCGGCTCTGTTGTTAAAGAGCTGGCGACTGGCTGTCGTCGCAGTGTTTTTCTGGATTAAGCTTTCTGGAGCAGTGAGGTTTGGTTCTAGTATTCTTAGGTTCTTCTCCAGATTTGTCTCCCTGACTCAGCTCCCTTTACTGATTTTATTAATCCTGTTCCTGTATTCATGTTAGGCCTGGAAGGCAAGCTTCCATTTGAGTCTCTCTGCCAACACCCTGATTAAAGAACTTTGTTATTTGATTTTAAATTATGAGGCTTTGTCAATTTATGAATGTTCTAACTTGAATGTTAGTGAGAAAGTGTAAGTGTGTAGGTGTATAAACTATAGCATTTTCCCTCAGTTTGTAATTGAAGTCTCAGATTTCTTTTATAGCCTTGGACCATATCACTTAGTAATTTTTTACAATTATTTTAATTGTAGTAAGCTTACATTATTATATTAGGTGTATAACATAGTGATTAAACATGTCTGTACCTTACAAAGTGATTGCCACAATAGTAATTTTTTTAAGGAAGTCATCCATTTCATCTAGGTTGTATTTTTTGGTAGAAAATTGCTTATGAAGTATCTTTTACTGTGTGCAGGGTCGATAGTCATGTCCTTCTCTTGTTATTGATACTGGAATTTGTGTCTTCTTTCGTTTTAAATGTTCAGTCTCACTGAATGATTCCTAATCCAGCTATTCTTTGGCCCCGTCCCTGTATCCACACAGAGTACCTGTACCATCTTAGGTTCCCCCTGTGGCCTCTTCTTTTCTTAAGGCACCAGCCATATCCTGGACCACATTGCAGATGCCACTGGGCCAACCACTCACCTGCCCACAGAATGTTGTGCCCACCTGCCCCTGCCATGCAGCCTGGTCAACCAGCCGTATGCCTGGAGTTCCTAGTTCTTCCTGCCATTTCTGGACTTGAATAAATAGGAGAATTCTTTGTGGGTATTGGCATTTAAGTGCATGTAGAATTTAGGTCTGCCAAAATGGGGGGGAAAATGATCCCATACAGAGATGAATGCCAGATAGTTATATGGTTACTTACTTGTATTATCTCACATTGTTCTGTGTAATTTTCTATATTCCTCACAAGATTATCAAACTTTTGAAGACAGAAGTCTTAGAATGGCTCTTTCTCAATGTTCTCAGCATGGTGATGGACGTGTAGAATATGGTATGAAGACATGTATCTGATTGGCTGGCTTTTCTGTATTCAGATGGTGAACTGTCCTTCCCTCTGCTTATAGTTGACCTTAACTTTGACCTGTTAGGGCCAGGAACCCTGCTAATTGATTGCTTTTCACTCCTATGGGATGGACCAGGAGCGTTTAGCTATTATAAACCAGTGTTGAATTCTGCTTCTTTTCACCTTCAGCTGCTCAGCAGCTGTCAGGCGCCACTGACTTCAAGTCAATTGCTGGGTGTCAGATTTATTGGGTGAGTCATTGGCAACCTGTGAATGTTTCCCAGTGAACCAGTCACCTGGAACATGATTTTGAATTAAAGCTCATGTATTACTTGGAAGGAATGTGGCAGATACAGCCACAGAGGCAGAGAGGGGCAACGGTAGAGGTTGGCTTCTGCTGGTGGTGGTGGTGGGCATGAAATGGAAATCCTTCCGGTGAGATGGGAGAGCAAAGCTGAGAATGTAAATATTTCACTTCGATGCTCACCTAAGATCAGGCTGCAACTGGTAGCTCTCGCATCCTGGGGATGAGCTGGCAGGTGGTATGCTTTTTTAGTGCTGATATGTTCGATTTGGAAGAAGGGAGACAGAAACTCAGAATGGCACCCTGAAGAGCTGCGGGCTGGCCGGCAGACCCGAACCCTCCAGAAAGCACCCTTGCAGTGCACCCTGTTGGCCCTTCTGCTTTGGGGTTCTGCGCTAAAGTAATAAAAATTTCTCCCAGAAGTCGGAGACTTCACTTATTAAAGATTCATTTGTAAGAATTGCCTTCTCCGAGTGTCTGAGTAGGGTCCTCAGCCTGTGGTGTTTGAGAATTCCCCAGTTTTTGCCCTGCAGACACAGGGAGGTGCTCGGTGTTGACAACTGCCAGAGTAGGGACCACTGTTTGGAAAGACCCAGTGCAGCAATTAAGAGTTGAAGAGCAACCAACCTAGTACCCTAAGGCAAAGGTTCTCAACCTGGTTGCCTGTTAGAATCACCAGGGGAGCCCTGTAAGGAGCCGATGCACAGATCCATCTCTGGAGGTCTGAATTAATTGGTCTGGGATTGGGTATCCGTCTTTGTAAAAGTTCCCTGGGGGATCCTAATGTGTCGCCAAGGTGGCTGATCACTGATTTAAGGGAAGCTTTCTCTACAGCACAACTACTTTTAAGGCCACGTGCATTCATTTATTTCATGGGGGAAGGGAACCAATACTTACTAAATTCACTGTGCCAATTGTTGAAATAAGTGGTAGTAACATGAATATTTATTAAAAATTTGTTATAAGCCAGGTGTTATGTTAACCATTTTATATCCAGTTAATTTTCACAATGTGTCTATGAAGTGGATATTATCTCCATTCTACAAATGAGGATACAGAGACTCAGTGAGACCAAGAAATTTGCCTGAACTTCAGGGACAAAGAAATAAATATGTAAATAAAAGTAATAACTCGCCCAGGGTCATGCAGGAAGAGGCACAGGATTTGAACTGTGCCCTTCAACTCTTTCCCTGCAATCAATTGCTGTCTCGATGAACACATTTAGCAAATATTTATTGAAAATGGACCAGATATGTGTCTGACATTAGGTTAGATGTAGGGAATGTGAACACGAGCAAGACAAAACTTATGTTCTCTAGTCTTGTCAGAGAGACAGTTAATTCCACAACAGTGTGATTGATGCCGTTAGGTGATCCGGTGCCCTGGGGACCCTCTGGTTTTAGCAGTAAAAGTCCCTTATTCAGGGTAATGCTTCAGTCCTCAGTGAACTGGGACGGTTTGGTCAGCTGTGCAGTCATAGAGGGATGTGTGTGGGCTGGAGGGAAGAGACCATTCTGGTCAGGATGGTATGGTGGGAACTCCCCTGAGGGGAGTCTGGAGTCTGAGGGGACAGCTGGGAGGATGTTATATGGGTGAGACGTGAGGACAGGAAGGAGTGATGACATCAGTGATATTTGATGCCCGTGCATTACTTGATATGTATCAGGCACTGTGATGAGCTCTTTATACATGTATTATCTCATTTAATCCTACTCATGAACTCCTGAGTTGGCTGCTGTTGTATGCCTTTGTTATACATGGTGGAAATTCAGACTTAGGTTATTTAGTTAAAAAATTCACACAGTAAATGGCTGGGCCAAAATTCAAACTCTTGCCTTCTGACTTTAAATATGTATGTTTAACCACTGTGTTACTTGGCATAAACTAAAGCAGTGCATATTTGCCCTGGCTGGTGTAGCTTAGTGGATTGAGCGTGGGCCTATGAACCACACAATCGGGGTTCGATTCCCAGTCAGGGCACATGCCTGGGTTGCAGGCCAGTTCCCAGCAGGGGACTCACGGGAGGCAACCATACACCGATATTTCTCTCCTCTTCCCCTCTAAAAAAAAATAATAATAAAGCAGTGCATATTTGTTCATTCAACCAAGAACATTTAATAAGGCCTGACTATGCTAGGCCCCTTTCTGGTTGACGAGGACACAGTGATGAATGAAGCAGACAAAAATCCTGACTTAATGGATATTACATTTGTGTGTGTGTGTGTGTGTGTGTGTGTGTGCGCGCGCGCGCGCGTGCGCATTGGGAAGACAGGTAAGTGAGTGAATGTGGATTGCTTTGAACTCTATTCCAAGGGAGAAGAGAAAGAACTTGGGGAGGTGGGCAGGCAGAGGGGGAGGAGTACAGAAGACTCCCAGGTTGCTGGCTCTGCCAACTAACGTGCAGTAGTCAGCAGAGATGGGGAGCGCAGGGGGCAGAGCAGGTTTGCAGAAAAGACAAGAGTGCAGGTTTGCGCATGTCGAGCTTGAGGCTTCTGGAGACAGACACTCTGAGGCTGGTCAGTGTGTGTGTGTGTGGGGGGATTGAGAAAGTCATTTAAAGCTAGGGCTGTGGTCGAGGCCCCAGGGAGGGGGCAGAATGAGGAGAGGTCTCAGGCGGCTACTGTGCAGACTGAGCTAAAGGCAGAGGAAGCAGCTCTGGAGAGGGAGACAGAGGTCAGGGGGAAAGATGGAAAACCTGGAGAGTAGTAAGTCCAGTCTCTCCAGGGAGCAGAAAGTTCCACGACAGAAAGCCACCTAGACATTCCTGGAAGGAGCAGCCTGAGATAGTGGGGGTCAGGCGGGAGACACACAGAGTTGGGGGACTTTTTTAGAGTGATGAGAGACCAGAGTGGGGAATATCTAGAAGAGGATTGAACAGACAGGAGGAAGTGGAGGCGATTTCTGGGACAAAGCCTTAGAGGAGACAGACAGGATCCAGAGAAAGGTGTAATGAATGGTCTTGAGTGGGAGGAACAGTTCTGACACCGAGGGGGGCTAGGGAGGGGTGTGGTGATTGAAGGGTTTGCAGTGGGGCTCGGAGGCATCCACAGAGGGGTGAAGGTTTCCCCCCAATTCGCACTGGGGAAAGAGAAGGTGCCACCTGGGGCCATCTCAAAACTTACTCTTCCTGTGTCTCGGTCCTTCAAAAAGCTCTGCCTGGCAATTCAGACATGAATTTGTGCGAATGGAAAACCTAACTCAGCCTTCTTGAGAGCCTGGTGACAGCAGTTGTGGGAATCACAGCAGGCCTGCAGAGGGTGTCTCTGGACATGGGGTGACTCTCCTTAAAAATACAGACACGCATGGACACACTCCGAGATGACAGCTGGTGTGTTTTCATCAGGCAGGCTGGAGTCTGCCTCACAATTGCTATTTATTTTACAAACAGCCTTAGGAGGGTGAACTGCCCCCGTCCTCACCCTCAGTTCTGCCCAGCTGGTCTTTGCCTCTCAAAATCTTCCTTTGAGAAGAAAAAGAATGACTGAGACTTTGATGTATATTAAACAGAAAGGAGCTTGGCAGATGGGCCACCCTTAGCTCAGAGGTTGGGCCCTCCTCCCATGATGCACTTGGGGACTTTGTGTCCTATTCAAAAGCTTATAGAAGTTGCTTTGTGGGTGGCACTTTTTGCTGCAGTGTGATTGGCTGGGAGGGTTCCATTAGCCAATATTATGTCATCCCTGCTTGTTGGCAGGCTCTCCTCGGGGACACTTGAGAAACTTTGATAGAAATATTTCTCTTTGGCGACAGCCTGCTGTTTCCATGGTTGGACAATGCTAACCAGATGTGAAGTAGGCCATCAAAGGAGAAGCCTGTCCTGGGAGAGAAGGTCTGTCACACACGTCCAACCCTGGGCTGGTCATAAAACATCATGAGGTCTCCTTTTTCCTATCATCGATCAGGAACAGTCTGAGCCCCAGTTACCTTCTGGTCTTGGAAGAATGAGTGTTAGAGAACTTGGCAACATTTTTAGTTCTTTTGGGGAGTAACTGTCATGTCCTTTGGAGGATATATTTCAGAAACAAATGAAATAATGAACACAGCAGAACTTAAATGCAATGATGTTATTTTTGCTTAGGTCAAATAATCTATGGTTTGCCATTCTTAGAGGTCTACTAATGTAAATAGTCTTCTCATCTGATATTGGCAGAATATTTTTAACCTAATTTTTTTGAAGAGGTAATAAACTCACATGGTTCAGTACTCCAAATATGTGGAAGTGTATAGTCACTACCTTCTACCCTGCCCTGTCCCAGCCATCCAGAGTCCCCCAGGTGACCAGCGGGTCCTGGTTTTCCTGGGACTTCCTGGTTTAGCACTAAAATTCCCACAGCCTGGGAAAAACCTTAGTCCCTAGCAGACTCGTTGTTACCCTTATGTTATAAGGAACGAACATTGTGTTTGCTGTGCTTCCTTTTGGAGATAAGCTGACAAGAACAATCAGCATGTCTTAAAAGTCATCGCAGGTGATGAAATAAAGATCTCAAAACACTAGTGCATGATATTGGGCGGGGGACAGGTGGGCCCGTAATAACACTTAGGCTCAGTATGTTCAAGCTTTTCCAGGCCTGGAATTGCTATCTTCATGTAAAACAAATCTCGCTGTCAGGCTTGGGGAAAAGTGACATAAATGTTGACAGTCTGTCGTCCCATTTCCCACAGCTGTGAGTGATCAAACCCCATTATGCTTTTGTTTATTATTTATTTTCGTAAAGTTAAAAAAAAGCCTTTGTATACTGGGGGCTTGGATTTTGTAAATATGCTTATTTGCCAAGTAATCTTTTAGAGTTCCCTGTGTGACTGTAACTAATTTGGGAAAGCCCGGTTTCAGAGAAAGCCTAACACTGCCCTTTATCAAGTGAGAACTGAGAGAGACATTGGGAGGCCTTTTCCAAGCTAAAAATAGACTTAGAACTCCGTGTATTTTAGCTTGGGGACTTTCACAAACTGCCTGGCAAACCAGCATATTATTATTTTATGAATCAGGCATCAATGTTCCTTTTAAATGTTTTAGCTTCAGGCTATTTTACTTCTGTGCAAAGAAAGATGAATTATTTATGAAAATAGGCATGAATATCGTATGATAATATCCTCATTTCTAGAGGGGAGTAGAATGAGCCACAGCTGGTACTCTGTCAGCTCCCAAGGCGAGCCGAGTGGNCCGTGTATTTTAGCTTGGGGACTTTCACAAACTGCCTGGCAAACCAGCATATTATTATTTTATGAATCAGGCATCAATGTTCCTTTTAAATGTTTTAGCTTCAGGCTATTTTACTTCTGTGCAAAGAAAGATGAATTATTTATGAAAATAGGCATGAATATCGTATGATAATACCCTCATTTCTAGAGGGGAGTAGAATGAGCCGCAGCTGGTACTCTGTCAGCTCCCAAGGCGAGCCGAGTGGGGAGCAAGGTGAGGATGGGCTGCACCCTCCCATAGGGAGGGACTGATGCTGAGATGCAGGGTGTCCTCCTCAGAGGATGCCCAAGTCCCCCCTCTCTCACTCATGAAGATACAAGAATATCTTCTTATTCTCTTCCTCTTATTATTCTTCCCTATTTCATCCACCCTCCCTCCCTCCCTATTTTTTCTTTTTTTCTAACTTTTAAACTCCCTCCCTCCTTCCCTCTCTCTTAGGCAGACTTCAAAAAGCAGAGTAGGAGACCCTTCCTAAACTGAAGTGTGGGCTGGTTTTATGGAACTGTTTGTATACAAATTATTGAACATCTCCAAGTCTCAGTTTCTTCACAGTGATAATTGCATTTTCTCCAGAGGCCTTCATGGAGGATTAAATGGGACAAATATGTAAAGCACCTGATACTGAGTGAACACTCAATAAGCATTGGTGGTTATGAAAGCCTACCAGTTGGGGAACACGTGTGTGAGGTGTGCCCATGGGCTGAGGAGGGACAGGAGTCTGAGGCTACATAACCTGAGTGTGGAGAAGTTGGGTAAGGTGACCCACACCTCCTGGGACTAGCCTTGTCTTCAGAAGCAAAGTCCTGCCTCCTGGGACCCTCTCAGACTTGGGCACATCGGAGGGCTGGTCCCTTTCTTGAGTTAGGTCGGTGACTTCGCCCTCACTAAATCTTCTCTTCTCAGCTGGAGACTGAATTTCAATTCAGTGATGCAGTTTAGACACTTACTCTTCCAGCTTTTGATGGCAGTGGCCTCTACAGTCCAGTGACAGAGGAGGCATCCGTGGTGGCGGGGCCTGCAGAATATCTGGTGGACCGTGCTGCTGGCTGCTGGCTTCCTAACACAGTCCTGCCTGGGTCTCATTTTGGCTTTGGTTCTAGAAGTCTAGCCAGATTCAGCTGCCTTGTTCATGCCTGTTGGAACGGGATTCGTAGCCAATACAACATCCATTTCTTCTTTCCCTCCTCTTTATAACAGAACTTTCCCTCTCCTTTCATATTCTACAGGGGGCTGCCCAAACCCTAGTTCCGCGGCAGGTCCAGCCAAATCAGTGCGTGACATTCCCCTGGTGGGCTGTCACTCAAGTTAGAGTGACAGGTGGGTTTACATTTCATGTTGGAAGGTGTTTCTCTCTCTCACCTGCCATACGTGAACAAGAAGGCACGCCACCCTGACTGCCGCTACAGCAGTGTTGGGACCAGGAGGCCGCCCTCCTATGGTTGAAGCTAATGCAGCAGAGCAGAGACATGGAAAGATCCAGGGGCCTTGACATCATGCAGCTGCTGAATCAGTCACCCCTGGGGCCTCCCCGTCTGGGATTTCCTTTATTTGAGAGAAGAGATTTGCTTTTTTGTTTACCTCAGAACAGTTGGATTTTCTGTTTCCTGTAGCAGAAAGTATCCTAATTGATTTGCTTCTTTCTTTGCAAGTCTGATTCTGTACACTCAGCACTTTCCAAACAACATTTTTTTTTTTTGGTATGAGGAACTTCTTGGTCCCTTTTGGTTTCCAGTCTTAAGAAGGGAAAAGGACTTCAAAGGTGTTTGTTTATGTGTGTCACACCGCATTGGTATTTACTGCACCAGAAACGTGAAATGTAGATAACTTTAAAATATTTAATTCATTTAAAAACAAAATAGTAAATATATGAATGTCAATATCAATGACATGTTTAAAAACTATGTTTTCCTCCCAAATTAGAAGAGTAGCATTGTTTAACATTTTTTATAAATCTACTTAATGTTATGCTTATTAGAAGATAGCTGGATTCTCGTACCTACTTTTTCATTCACTCCATGGTGATTTGTTGTTTTGGTTGAAGAATATGAAGAAAGCCTGACCTCACCCAGACATGCATAGAAAAGAGAGGAGATTGTAAGAGCCTTTTCAGATAGTATGGGCATTCTTTGTTGCCTCACCAAAACTTTCAAGTAGTAGTTTCTTAAAGATTAGTTGCAATGTGAAATCTGGCACCACACCAGTGAAGTTTTGTACTATGTTCCCTCTAAATCCATTGGTTTATCTTGCACTTTCAATGGATCTTTCATCCTTACATGATTGTCCATTGTCCATTTGGAAAAATTGGTGTGCTAATTCACGCTCTTCCAAATTTTGATGTATTTCATTATGCAACATCCAAACCCCACACTTTTTAGTATCACCATGGTCATCAGAAAAGTGTTGAAGTATTCAGAAGCAGTTCAGCCCATGGCAGAAAGCACCTGAATTGACAAGTTGTTTAAAAATTCAAATTTTCACTTGAAGGTTTGAATTTTTATCATTGGCTACAAGACTGTTACTTATTGTCCTTGAAGTGACAGGCTCATCTTGTTCGTTCTTGAGAAAATACCTATCAGAGACCAGGTCTGAAGTTTGTCAGGCACTCTTCTGATTAAAAATGGTGTTCCGTGAAAAACGTGGCGAGTTCAGTTTGCACATGTGCTTTTTCTTGAGACAATCACCGTGTGTCACTGTGCAGCTGAAGTGATTTATTCATACTTAACATTTCTTCACATAAAATATTCAAATGGTCTGTTCTCAAGGGTCAAGATTTAAATAATTTCATGGATAGTTCCATGACATTCTAAAGTGAAACTGGCTTTTTCCCCTATAGTGCATGGTCATGAAGAACACAACGACGAGAGTATAGCTCGTCCTGACCTACGGTGGACCACCGTCTTGCTACCCTTGCTTTTGTAGCATCAGTGCAAATGCTGACTCGGTCAAAATGTCAAATAACATCTTAGTGTTATTATGGGATTCGTTTTGACTTTGTAGGCTTCCTGAAAGGGTCTCGGGGACCCCCAGGAGTCCACAGACCACAGACCACCCACACACCACACTTTTAGAACTTCCGATCTGACAGTTGATTCTAACAGCAACCCATCATGCTTCCAATGAAACTCGCGTTTTCTGAAATCAGCCTGAGTTGGTTTCTGTGGCTTGTCATCCATGTTCCATGCTAAAAAAAACTCATACGGATGGTTGGTTGAATCGAAACACTTAAGAACTCTGATTTAGGGTGTTTTGTAAGTAAATTCTTTGTTGTTGATGCTTTGCACAGCAAATAATAAGGAGGAACGAAAGATTCTAAAATTTTACTTTTATAAAAAAACTGACTTCCATGCTTTCTGCATTCGTGGTGTTAAGTAAGAATTACATAGTCACACAAATCTATGCTGATTGATGAGTTGTGGAAAAAGAAGGGTCAGGGCACTAATGTTTTCTCCCTGCTCTGGCTGCTTCCGGTGACGTTTGTGAGCTAAGTATGACTGTCCTCACTTTAGACATTAAAACAAACAAACTTGAATTGGGTGGTTAATTCCTTGGCATCTTGACTAAGAGGCTCCCAAACCCTAGCCACTCTTTGCTTTAGAGGTACCTAAGAATTTCTGATAGGGGTAAAAATATGAAACTATGATGTCAGAGATTTATGCCTTGGAGCCAGGGATGCAGAATCGTAGACATCAGGGGTGGTTCATTAGGAATTTCTTTTATAAATCATATCATGATGACATGATAATACTGGCTTTGTATTAAAGCAACATTTTTGACCTTCCATGAAGTGGTATTTTTGAATTGGAAGAGACATGACTCATGTGATCTGTCCAAATTTCTCACCACTGCAGCATGCTGGAATAGTCTTTTCAAATAGCACTTTCTGGGTGGTGACTTCTGATAACCCGACTAGTGTTCGTTTCGTGGAATCAACATGTAGCCCATGCAATGGCAGCCATCTCCTTAGATGTCCTGAAGAACCCCCTCTCCCTGAGAGTCACGCCCTTGTGTAATCCTTCTGAGTGTGGACAAGATCTGTGACTTGTCTCTAACCAACAGAATATATGTAGCAAGGGGTGGGATGTCACTGCTGTGATTGGGTTTCCTAAGATAATGGCTTCTGGCTTGCTAGCAGACTCTCTTTTGCCTTCCGGATTTGCACCTTTTGGTGAGGTGAGTGGCCACGCCAAAATAACTTATATGGTAAGGAACTGAGGGCGGCCTGTGGCCAGTGGCCAGTGGGGAGCTGAGGCGCTCGGTCCAACAGCCTGTGGAGAGCCGAATCTGGCCAACGGCCATTGATTGAGTTGAGAAGCAGATCCTTCCCCACTCTATCCAGTCTTTAGGTGAGACCCTGGCAGCAACTGGCACCTTGACTGCACTCTTATAAGAGACCCTGAAGCACACCAACTGTGAGATCGTATGTGTGTGCTGTTTTAAGCCGTGAAGTTTGGGGATATTTGTTAGTTAGTAATAGCTTACCAATACACTCTACTTTCTTTGTCTCTTTCTCTGTCAGGTCCAGGAGTGAGTTGTTTAAGGTCCTGGGTTCTTGCCAAGAGCATTTACCTGTTTACCTACCACTGAAGGGTTTCCTTTCAGAACCCGTCCCCAGGCTGAAAGGCGGCACCTGAAGCCCTCAGTGTTCATGATTTCTGGTGCTGCAGGAAAGCAGGCTGTGCTCTCCATCACATCCCACCCTGGGGTCTCACACTGGAACCTTCACTTAAGCATCACTTAGCTTGCAAATCAGAGGCAGCCAAGTTATTCCCTGGGGTCTGAAACTTCAGCCCAAGTGGGAGACTGACTATGAATTCCCCCAACTGCTGTCCACAGAGAAGTTATGAATGCAGAAACGCACATTCCAATCCAGTTCATAAGAGGAGGTGCAAAATGTTTGAATAATTGAAGCCATAAGTTAAGAAACTTAATGACAGAGAGAAGGAACTTAGGGAGATACTGAAATATATGCAATGCATAGGACATTGCACAATTCACTTCACTCTAGACGACTTAGTTTCCCCATCAATAAAATGGGGGTTGGCCTCCAGGTCCCAGAGTCTTGGAGTCTTTCTTTGACACAATCTGGGTTGCTGTGAGCTGGCTCTCTGGTTCCTAAATCAACTGTTAAATGAGACAAATAGTTATCTCCTAAAGGGGTTGTAGGACTGAAGGAAATAAAATGGAAACTACAGCACAGAGGCTGCACACGGCTGAGCCTGGCTCTTACTACTCCTTAAAGGGGTCCTAGATCCTTAGGGTGATTGGGGCCGCGGGTGAGCGGAGCGCAGCCCGCAACCCGGCCTAGTGGCCTGCCCCGCCCACGTGGGGCCGCGGTCCGTCGAATGACTCGGTGCAACGTGTTTGTGGCGGTGGCGCGGGCTCTTCCGGGCGCTGCAGTTTCCTGCCAAGCACCGCGCAGCCGCCTCGGCCGCAGGAGCCCCGGGGCGCAGGCCTCGGCGCGGGTACTGGACCCCGGCTCAGCCGCGCACCCTGCCGGGCCCCGCGCCACCCGCCCGCACAATGCGCGCGGCCCCGCTGCTGCTGCTGCTGCCACCGCTTCTGCTGCTGCTGCTAGTGCTCCTGGCCGTGCCCGCTGCCCGCGCCAGCCGTGTCCAGTCCGCAGCGGCGCCGCAGCCAGAGCGCCCGCCGCCTGGCTCGGGGCCTGTGAACACCACCCGGGCCGGGTCTGGGGAGGCGGCGGTGGCAGGCGGCGGTAGCTCCAACAGCAGCGGCGATGCCCTGGTGACCCGCATCTCCAGCCTGCTCCGAGACCTGCCCACCCTGAAGGCAGCCGTGATTGTGGCGTGCGCCTTCACTGCCTTCCTCATCGCCTGCCTGCTGCTCCGCGTCTTCAGGTGGGTCTGTTCGCCGCATTTCTTCCCCAGCAGGTCCCCTGCACCGCCTGCTGCTGTCACTGCGCGCCCTCACCGCCTTCGTGCACAGATGCTCTGAATGCACCGCTCTGAATGCACCCGAGCATCTTGGTGCGTTCCATCTACCCCCACTCCCTGTGCTCCGCGGTGGTATGCTCGCCAGGTGTTCCTGGTAACATTTTAGGAATTTTCTCCTCTTTTAACTGGATAGATGTAAAATAAATATTGGTTTCCCTTGAACTCTCTGTTAATGCTTAATACTAACAATAGCACTCTGAATTTTGGTATCCTTACATAGAATTTATTTTTATACCCATCTCACAGGTGAGGAAAATATTTCCCATGAGGCATGATGGCTTATCCAGGTAAACTTAGTGGTGGAGATAGATCAACCATTCTCCCATCTTCCATCTGTGGTTCCCTTAACCCCCACCCTGCCTTTTTTTCCTTTCTTGGGCTACCGAAAGAAGCAGTACCTAGCATGTGGTGATGTCCACTGGGCGCATGTCGGAGGTATGCTTTGCAGCTAGGATTGGAGCTGGGCTTCAGGATGCTTGGTGACTCAGGGGCCTCAGTACTCTTTCTATTAGTGGGGGACAGAGACAGCTCTACCATGCTTCTGCCTGTCTGAGCTGGCCCAGTGAAAACTCCATGGGCATAAGGGACCTTGGAGAGGCTTTTGTAGGTAGCTCAAGTTCAAAGAAAAAGTATCTGGGAAATTGGGAAGGATGCTAGGTCCCTGGGGTAGTGAGAAGGAAAGAGCTACTTCTCAGTGTAGGATATGAACCAAATGTGTCCTGTTATTCAGGCAGGCTGCTGGGTGGTGTGTGTGTGTGTGTGTGTGTGTGTGTGTGATCATTCCCTGTCCATTCCCTCCCCTTCCAAGTATACACAGTGTGCTCCGGTGTTTGATCAGCTGTTGGAGGTTGGGGCCAGGGGCTTGCTCTCTCCCAGGGGGAGCATTTTCAGCTGCAGGAGCAGAAACCAGAACTGGAAGGGCAGGGTGGGGAGTTACCCATAGGTTTGCTTTTGCTGCGATGTAACTTTGAACCAACACGTTTTCCTGTGGGTCTGTAGGATTAAATGCCAGTGGACCTAAGAGAATGGAGAAGGGGCAATTGTGGCCCCTCAGCCACCCAACCATCCTGTGCCCTGGCTTAGGCCACGTTTTCCTCACTTTGCTGGTCCCCTTCATGTGGGAATCGAGTTGTCCCCCTCTTCGCCATGGCCTTGCCACTGCCCATGCCTCTGATTGCAAACCTCGGTGGCTCCCTGTAGCCATTACCTGGGCATGGCATTCAGAGCCCTTACAAGCTGACACCAGTACACCTTGTGGCCATCAGCCCTTCAGAGCCTTCTCTCTGTCACCTGCTCCTTTTCTTACACTTCCTGCCCCTGGGCTGGGCTGTTCTTGCTGTAGGGCCTGCCAAGACGGCGCACAGCCTCCAAGCCCCAGCTCCCATGCTTCTTCTCTGGGGAGTTTGCATGGGCATCTGAGTGAGGCTGGGACTTCCCTTTCTGGCCTCTTGTCGCCGTAGCCCTGTTCACCCTCCATACGGCCTTCCTCATGCTGGGGTTAGTATCCAGCTCCCATACTTAGAGACAGCCCTGGAGAGCGGGGGTGACCAGTTCATCCCAGTGTCTCCATACCCTTCACTGGCTTGGCATTCAGCGGACATTCCATTATCCTTTACTGATTCCTTGATTGTTAGTTGGAGTGAACATTGGTGCCTAGAGCAACTCTGAGCCTGCAGGTTTGAAACAGTTAGCTCAAAATAAGCCGCCGAGCCCATAAGGCAGTGTACTTTTAAGGAAGGTATTTGAACTATTTTGCCAGTCTGCTCTTCATTATCCAGGAGTCAGGGAGAAAAAGCAAGCAGCATGTGGACAGATGTGAGGGCCCTGAGCTGCCTGGCAAGGGTGGGTCCTCACTGGCTTGGATGCAGAGTGTTGGGAGAAGGTTCTGTCGTCATGGGAAGCCAGTTATGGACATGATCTGCCTCCTTTTTCTGGGAAGGTGTTCTTGTTGGGGCGAGTTTCCAGGTGGACAGCTGTCACCCTGGTTGCTGATGTAGACCGGAACTTACGGCATTCACAGCAGGGAAGGGCCCAGATGGTACATGGTCCACATGTACTCCTTGGCAAAGCAGAAAGCTGTATCTCAGGGCATGGTGTGAGTCATCTGTTTGATTCTAGAGCACTCTCCAAGTCTACGGCCCAGGCAGTGCCAGGGCCCCATCACGCTGCTCAGTGGCCCGTACTGTGACCTTTCCCTCTTTCCACGGCCCTCTGCAGGCTCAGTTTATCAGGCTCCCAAAGGCGGGCTGCACTGGCCGGGCATCCTTCTTACCTGCCCCCTCTCCCAGCTTCTTAGCAGGCAGTTCCCACTCCTGGCCATTCTGCCCCCCAGTCACCCTGAGGCTATCCCACCTGTGCATACAACCCTTTACCCCGAGGAAGCTGCTCCACCTGCCAGCCCTTCTGCCCACCCTGAATCCCTTCTTTGTCTCTGAAATAGACACAGCCATAGTCTTCAGGGGTGCTTCTGCCACCAACATTGCCCCTTCTCCCTGCATCCCCTCTCCTTAACACGTGGGCAAGGTGGCTCTTCACAACCAAGGCCTTGCCTCCCTCTTGAGCCCCTGTCTTGGCTCTCTCTGCTACTCTAGCCTTCCTGGACTTCCAGGGATTCTCCAGAGGTGTCCTGTGGCCCTGGGCCTGCATGTCCTGCCCCACTCCACCCCTCTACCTGAAGTTCCTCGCCTCACCAAGACCGCACTACCAGCTCTTGGCTGTTGGCCCTCCTGCGTTGTCTTTTGTGAGAAGCCCGCCTTGCCAGGGCCTCCCAGAGTACGCCGGAGTTTTGACTTTCCTACGTGGAGTCAGTAGAATTACTGGGTATGTCCCTTTGCCATATGGGTATGATTTGATATCTCATTGCTTTGTTCTGCATTTCCCCACTTTCTGTTGAGGCTGAGTAGCTATGTCTTCCTATGCTTGTTAATCTACAAGGTTTCCTCATTTGTAGTCTCATTTGTACTTTTTTTTTTACTTATTTTAATCATTAAGGAAAACAATTTTAAGATGAGACAGAATTGGAAGGTGGGAAAGGCAGTTTGGAGGCAGACTGCCCTCTGGTGAGAGTACCTGTGTGTGTGCGTGTGTGTGTGTTGCACACGCAGTTCTGTCCCACTCACAATGAAGCCACCCCTGATGTCTGTTCCTCGACATGTTTCTGAGAGCGGGAGGGAATCCACACAGAGGCCGTGTCTAGTTGGTAGACAACTTGGATTCCTCCGATTTTTTGTGTCGGCGTGTCTGTGGGGGTAGCACGGATGCAGGGACAACACACACGCGCATTCTCAGCACCTCCTACCCCATGCACTCTCTTAGGCCTGACTTTACCCTTTGAGACCGGGGGGATCCAGCTTTACTCTCTGGTGTCTCGTAGGAAGGTGGAGACATTCAGAAACTGCCACCTGAAACCACCACTTCCCAGGTTCCCCTCTGGGGGACCCTTTCCTGTCGTGGCGAGTCTCCCAGCTCTCCTCCCAGGCCGCCTTTCTCCCAGATCCCTACTCAGCTGTAGGCCCAGCCACCTCTTCTTTCAAAAGCTCTGTAAAGTGCCCTTGTCTGGAAGGAGGGTTTGTTTCGGTGCTTCCTGGGGGAGGGACAGGAGGAGGAATTCGAGGTGACCTGCCATCACCCGTCTGGCGCACGTGCATCAGCGGCGCAGGTGCACACCACCACCCGCAGGTGCACACCACCACGACCCGCAGGTGCACACCACCACGACCCGCAGGTGTTGGAAGCAGGGAAGCTCGGTTATTTTATTCAGCCGGGTCTTTGAAGAGGCGCACAAACTTTCCTGCTGAGCCTGGAATCCCCGATTTCCCATCGACTGTGCATTGACATTTGTGATAGAATGGAAGTTAAGAAAAACTGTAGAAGCCTAATACTGTTAGGATCTGGAGAATGTTGCCATTCTGAAATGGTTTTAGTTATTGCCCGTTTGTATATCAGTGTTGTTTTAATAAATTGGGAGCTTTGGGCAGAGCCGTGGTTAGAAGGCCCAGCCCCTTCCTCTGACTTTGAGAGCCTGTGGAGCCGGTTTCACATCAGGAGGTCGTTTTTGGTGGGTTGACTAAGATTTAGAATCGAGGGAAAAGCTATAGAAGTGAAACATATTCATCTTAATTTAATGTAAAGTTTTAGTTGATTTTTTCTTTACTTATATTGAGATGTAATTGAGATACAGCACTGTATACATTTAAGATGTACAGCATAATGACTTGGCGTGTATATTGTGGAATAAATTTAGTTAGCACTCATCATCTCAGATTTTAAGAAAGGAAAAAATGTGGGTTTTTCGATGATGGCAACTTTCGGGGTTTACTTTCTTAGCAACTTTTTTTTAAAAAGATTTTATTTATTTATCCTTAGAGGGGAAGGGAAGGAGAGGAGGAGAGAAATACCAATGTATGGTTGCCTCTCGTGAGTCCTCTGCTGGGAACTGGCCTGCAACCCAGGCATGTACCCTGACTGGGAATCGAACTGTGATCGTGCGGTTCGCAGGCCCGCGCTCAATCCACTGAGCTGCACCAGCCAGGGCTCTTAGCAACATTTAAACATACCAGGTAGCAGCGTCAGGTCGAGTCATCATGCGGGCATCGCCCCCCCTGTAAGTATCTGTCTCATAACTGGACATTCGTGCCCCTTGATCACTTCCATCCAGCTGCCCTCGTATTTGATTTTTGTGCCACAGTGGAGGGAGAGCGTTACGTAAATCTAATGCAGCACAAATCCACCCGTAGTGTTAAAGTGGGTAGAGAGGGTTCCCTTGATGCAGTTCTCTACCAGGTTAGAAGAAAACAGTCGTGGCTCGTGGGAAGAACAAGCCTCTCAGGTGTTTCTCACCTGGGGAGGTTTTCCCCTTGGTATCAGCTGGCAGTGTGGGGGGACATTTTTTATTGTTGCGACCTGACGAAGGGAACGCTGCTGGCATCTAGTATGGAGACACCAGGGTTGCTGCTGAACACCGACTGCACGGGACAGCCCCCTCAACAAAGAGTCATCCAGCCCAAGAGGTCAGTGCGGCCAAGGTGGAGAAACCCCGAGAGTCCTGGCTGTGAGGCCTGCCAGGTCTCCTGTGGGCAGTTACTGTACCTTTCTGGACGTCCGTTTCCCATCACTAATTAGAGTCCACACTTCCGGGGACTATCGGAATGTCTCCAGTGAGACGGAGTCACCCAGTCCCCGGCTCCCTCCTCTTTCGGCAGCCAAATGTCGTATTGTACTTAAAAATACCATTCTGAAAACAGATCTACTTTACCCCCAACCTTTTGATCTTGCCTGCAAATGAAGATACAGCTATATGGCCCGAAGAATCAGGCAGGTGCATCTCCTTCTGAGTCGTGTACAATGGAATGGGTAAGCCCGTAGCCTATGAGAGCCTTCGTGGGCACTTAGTACCCCTGTAGGACCTGCCTCCCTTGACTGCTGAATCCCAGGGTGCAGGAGGTGCCCTTATTAACAGGCCTGTGATGACCTGGGACCTTCCACTGATTTCTTCTAGCAACTGGGGAAGGGAGGAAAATTGCTCTTTAATTTGACCCTGAGCCCTCTGGCTTGTCTGGCTTCACCGGTGTACTCTCGTGCCCATGTGCCCATGTGAGTGCTTAGCCTCCTGTGGGGAGGTGTCTCGGAGGAACATCCTCCAGGACTCAAGCAGAGAAGGTTTCCTGGCTTGTGTTCAGTGTTTTCGTTTTATGGCTAATATTTCGGTTCTAACCATTTGCAAAGGGAATTTCTGGGACCATGCATTTAGAATCATGTTGTGATTTCACTTTAAAAACCTGTACGTAGTCTAAGACCGATCTGTCAGGAATCCAGGTTTGATATTTCTTTTTCTGAGGGCGCAGGGAGGAGGAAAGCCACACTCAGTGGCTGTATGGAGCAGAGAGGGCGTGGCAAAGAGCATGGGCTGGGCACGGCCTGGCAGGGCCGTGGGGTCCTGCAACCTCTCAGGTGTCAGGTTTCCTCGCATTCAGAACTCCCCTGGCCTCTTCCCTTTTCTCTCTTTTACAGGTGAGGAAACTGAGGCCCATAAATGAAGGCCACCCAGTGAGTTTGTAGGAAAAGTTGGGTTTAAGCCCAGTGATTCTGACACTCAGCTTGGCCTTTTCTTGGCCTTCAAGATGTGGTGGGCTGGGTTTTGAACTGGGCAAGCTAGGTGTCCCCAGCACCCAGCCAAAGACCTAGGAGAACACCTGCTGAATGGCTGGTTCTTCCCAGTGTGTTTAATGAGACCTCCTGTGAGTGTAGGGGCTGCCACAGGGAACACTCAGAGGTGAGGAACTTCCAGTTCAATCTGGGAGAAAGGATGATGCCCTTGATGCTGCTGCTGGGCAGATGAGGAGCAATCCGGTTCGAAAGGGGGAGTGAAGTGTCAAAAGCAACACCAGCTAAGCTCTCAGAGGAAGGGCCCGGGGGCTTTGGAGGGGTACGGAGTGGCCTAGGCAGGCAGGTGGGGAGGAGGGTCAGGACTGGACAGGGTGTGAAGAAGAAGAGGTTCTTCCAGGGCCCAGTGGACCAAGCAGGGTTTGCTGTGGGTAGGGTTTGAGCAAACGATCACTTGGAATCGTTAGGATGCTGATGATAACAGCAACTATTATTTATTAAGCTCTTACTGTGTACCAGTCAGTCTGTGCGCTAAATATTTTGTTTAGGTGTTTCCTCATTCTTATGTGCTACACTATTGGAGCCCCCATTTTACAGATGAGTAAATCAAGGTGCAGGGATGAGCTGTCTCGCTCAAGGCCATGCAGCTGGTGAAGGGCAGGAGTTTGACTTCCAGTCCAGCCTTCTGACCACCCTTACCCTGTTTCAGATTTTGGAAGCCTTGAATTCCAGCTGGAGGATTTTGGGATTTATGGTGGGTCAGAGGAGGAAATGGAAGATTTGAATACAGGAGTGAAATAATGAAAGGGTGACTTTAGACACAGGATGTCCGGTGAGACCTGTGGAAGGCGCTGGAAGCACCAGGAGGGAGGGCTGGAGGCCTGAGTGAGGGGAGAGAAACATGTCAGGATGCCCGGAAGGGTCTGGAGTGGGGTCCATGGTGAACGGGGTTAGGATTGGTCCATCAGGGTAGAAGGTTCGGTGAGAGATGGTGATGTGCAGGTGAAATGTGCTCGTGGAAATGCCAGTCATGCAGCTGGACATCTGGGCTTGAGGTGAACAGTTCGGGAGCTTCCACTGAGAAGCACTTGTCTCCGAAGTGGGGGCAGTGGTGGCAAGAACCGACGTGCGGCAGGGGCAGGTAGGATCATTTAGGCACAGATGCCGAAAGGATCATTTATGACCCGTGCCCCAAAGNGAAGGGTCTGGAGTGGGGTCCATGGTGAACGGGGTTAGGATTGGTCCATCAGGGTAGAAGGTTCGGTGAGAGATGGTGATGTGCAGGTGAAATGTGCTCGTGGAAATGCCAGTCATGCAGCTGGACATCTGGGCTTGAGGTGAACAGTTCGGGAGCTTCCACTGAGAAGCACTTGTCTCCGAAGTGGGGGCAGTGGTGGCAAGAACCGACGTGCGGCCGGGGCAGGTAGATGCCGAAAGGATCATTTATGACCCGTGCCCCAAAGCACAGTAACACCAGAGTTTCCACGCCGTGTTGGGCCCCCTGGGTTCATCAACGAGTCCTTCCCGGTCATCTTGCTGCTGCCCTTGAACCAGCGGAGCTGCCCCTGGAGGCTGCCTTCCTCGCTCTAGGCCTCATGTTCCTAGCTGGCACTTCACATGAAAACGCAGTGGACCCAGCCCTTTGCAAACACACTTGGGAGCTGGAGGAACAGGTCTTGGGGCATTGCTGTGGCCATATTTCAGGTGGTTCCTCAAACAGGTCAAACCTGGGGTATGATTATTTTGTCTTAGAAGAATGAGAATTGGGTTTGTCCTTCAGGCATTGAGAGAGGGAAGGAAAATAAGGGTCAGGAGCAGGTAGAGGCAAAATGCTTGTAGTGTTATAGAGAAAAGCCCTAAAAAATTGTCATTGAGCTTTTAGGGGTTGCCTGGTGCATGTTGTGTGATGCTGTATGAAGCACAAACCCCTCTGGACCCACTGTGTGTTGTGTGCTGGACACAGTTGTTGGGGTCACTTAACATGGTGCCGCTTTGTCAGTCCTGAGGGGGCAGTGCCCAAGGAGCAGAGAAGCAGCTAGGTTGTGTAAAAGGCAGTCGGCACCCTAAAATTGTGATGGAGCTGCTGGAGAACAGATATAAGGGAGGCCTTGGCTGAACTTGCATATCATTCCATCTCTCTGGGCAGGCATGGTTTTTAACTGAACTATTCCATGTCACTCATGCTTGGTACTCGTGATCAAGTACACCACGGCCAGGAAACAGAGTCAGAGGTTGTGAACTGATGGCCTGCAGGTAAGTTTTTCGTTGTTGTTTTGTTTTGATCTGCACAGTGGTTTTTGACAGAGGCAATTAAGGGCACTTAAAAATGGGGAGTCTTCAAATCAAAATTTTATCTCCTGCTTTTGTGATAAGTAGAAATATCTGGAAATGCAGGGCCTCTGTTCCGCCGCGTGGCAGTGCCGTGGGGAAGCTGGGTAGCTGCTCTCCCTTCGCTGGGTTTGGGAGCACCACTCTTTGTATCTGCTTCACTCAAAGGCAGAGAGTGGGCTGTCAAATGGCCGAACGTCATCACGTTCGTTCCAGTGTTTATGTCCCACCAGGCCCGCTTTGCAGTTGTTCTGTGTTCTGGGGCAGGGGGGCGTTGGAGCTTTGAGGTCGTGCTCTGAGCCATCTCACCTGCCTGGGTGCTGGTGCTGGGACAGAGGGGCCCAGCACGGTGGGGAGGGGCAGCCCCAGGACGAGGGTGAGGTGTGGAGACGCTGCCGGGTGCATCCGGAGGCTGGCCAGCCCCTGTGTTCAGGAAGGCCTGGCTGGCGCCCTGTCAGATGGAGGTAGGGGCTGGTGACTGGCTCGCTCAGAGGCAGGGAGACAAAGGATTTGTAGACCTGACATCTGAACCCCAGTCTCCGGGTATGCTGACTGTGGATCTGACCCCACCCCCCCAAAGTGAACTTCCCAACACAAACGAACCCTGTGGACTTGTTTTGTTTGTTTCTCTTTGTGGGGAGGGCAAGGAAGGAAGGTCCCTCTCCCGGTTGTTCAGCTGCCCCTCCCTCGCCCCTGTGTTTGCGTAAGTGGAGCCTGCCAGCGCTCACTGGGACCTGCTGTTGACCAGCTGTTGAAAGGGCCTTTGAATAAACAACTCCCTGGCTTTAGGATTGCATTTCAGGGTAAAAGAATTTTGAACTTCTCCTCTGTCTTGTTAGAAATGTGTATTTTGGCTCCAGTGGAAGGATCCTTTGTCTTCTAGAATGTCCCTCGTCTTGCCTGATCCTGTGAAGCGCAGCGTGGACGCTTGTTGAAATCCACCACTGCCGTCACTCTGTTGCGGCCGCCGTGTTTAATGAGACCGTGTCCTGGGGAAGAAAACTCGCCTCAAAGGGCCCTGCTGCTGGGGAGGGGCCAGCAATGCCTTCTTCCTTCTTTGTTTCCTCGATCTCCTCCTCCCTTTTCTTCTTCAGGAAGCGGTATGCCCAGCAGTATCCTGAAGCTGCTCAGTCTCCCCCCCCCCCCACCCCGACATCCCCATACAGCGAGGAAACAGGCCTGTGTGCAGAGACACTGTGGTCTTTTTGTTTTTTGTTTTTATTTAACTGTTGTTCAAGTACAGTTTTCTTTCTTGTATTCCCAGCCCTGCTCCCACCCTGTGCTCCCCACCTCCCTCCCACCTCCGCTCCCCACCTTAGTTATTGTCCATGTGTCCTTTATACTTGTTCATGTGAGTCCTTCCCCTTTTCCCCTGTGATTCTCTCCCCTCTCCCCTCTGGACCCTGTCAGCACGTTCTGTATTTCAGTGTCTTTGGTTATATTTTGCTTGCTTGTTTGTTTTGTTGTTTAGATTCCTGTTAAAGGTGATATCATATGGTATTTGTCTTTCACCGCCTGGCTTATTTCGCTCAGCATAATGCTTTCCAGTTCCATCCATGATGTTGCAAAGGGTAGGAGCTCCTTCCTTTCTGCAGCATGGAATTCCATTGTGTAAATGTACCATAGTTTTTTGATCTAGTCATTGACTGATGGGCATCTAGGTTGCTTCCAACTCTTGGCTATTGTGAATTGTGCTGCTATGAACATCGGGGTGCATAGGTTCTTTTGTATTGGTGTTTCAGGGTTCTTAGGATATACTCCTAGCAGTGGAATTGCTGGGTCAAAAGGCATGTCCATTTTTAGTTTTCTTAGAAAATTCCATACTGCTTTCCATAGTGGTTGTACCAGTCTGCAATCCCACCAACAGTGAACTAGAGTCCCCTTTTCCCCACAACCTCTCCAACACTTGTTGTTTGTTTCTTTGTTTATGGTAGCCATTCTGACTGGTGTTAAGTGGTATCTCATTGTGGTTTTGATTTGCATCTCTCTGATAGCTAGTGATATTGAGCATCTTTTCATGTGTCTCTGGATCCTCTGTATGTCCTCCTTGGCGAAGGAGACACTGTGTTTTGAACCCAAGTCTGACTGTACACCTGGGCTCCTTCTAGGACCAGGTGCTGCTTCCCTCAGCTGCATGCGTCTCTGAGCGAGGCCAGGGCTCTGCCCACGAGGCTGACCCACTGTCCCCCGGAGAGACTCCAGTGGCCATGTTACTTGTGGCTTTTGCTGGGGCCGGTGTGCTCATAAACAGCCCTGTGAGGAGGAGCCACCAGGTTGTTCGTCTGCTTGGGAAACCTGTTCACAGGGAGCCCTAAGCAAAAATGTTTATATTGTCGCTGAAGCACTTTTTCATGTATGGTTCTTTGTTTCTGGAGCAGGGAAGAGTCTGAGGGTTTTAGAGGGTTTGAGGAAATGAGAAAATTATACTTATACGTGGGAGGTTTACTATTAAAATCTGGAAAACCCCCAAGATGGTGTTTCTTGTTACAGCGGTGGCTTCAGCTAGTGCTGCGCCTGCCTTCATTTCTTGGCAGCCCTGTGGCAGTTGGGTTTCTGTAGGTTGTGTGTGACGGGAAACCCAGCCCGGCCTGGCTTTGGTGAACAAAGAGTAGCTTCATAGTTATCAAGGGGGGCTGGCTTCACAGGAGGTTTGAAACTTGGTCCCCCTCTCTCTTTGGGTGCCCACACGGGGCTTCCCCAGGCCTCGGGCGCGTGTGTCAGGGCTCAGGCACAGTCAGCAGAAGGGCCAGTCTGCCCCTGCGCAAAGCCAGTGCCCCTCCCAGCAGCCCTGAGTCGCCTGGGTGGAGACGTGGGCTGTTTTCCTGAGAAGGGTGTGGTGTGGGGGTCCGTGTAGATGGGAGCCTGACCCTGGCCTTGAGGGCATGGGGATGGGTGGTGTTCCCTGTGACTCAGGGATTGTCTGTGACATTTGGAGTCATTTCTGGGCTTCCGTGTCCCCCATCCAGTGCTGGAGATGGATTTGGTCAGGGATTATAAGTCACCTAGGGCAGGATGCAAAGATTTATTTTACTCCTTTGTGGGGAGGTGAAGATACATCAAAAATCTGTTGATGGTGAGAATGTGGGGCCAATGGTGTTTTTACAAAGCTAGCATTTATACCCCTGTGCAAGGCCTGCTTCCGAAGTACCATGGCCCCATGACCACTGGGGAGGAACTGGCCATGCTACCCCTCTTATCTCCTGTCACATTATGGCATTATGTGGCATTATGTTCCTCCCATGTTCAAAATCCAAGCAGTCTCACGCCCGTCGCTCTCTCTCTGTCTCCCTGTCTCCCTCCCTCCGTCCCTCACCAGTGATAAAAGCAGGGCGGACAAATTGTCCTGTGATGAGACTTTGGGTTCAAGATTTATAGCTGGTTTCTTTCTGTTTCCCAAAATCTCTACCCAGAGAACTCAAATGACTTTGGAAGTGTTATTTACATATAATACGCTGTATTGTTGGTAAATCATATGAGGTAGGTAAGATAAGCAAATTGATGTTGCAAAGAAATTGGGAGGAAACTTTGAAAGTAAACTTGTGTTTTCATTGTTTTGTGAACTTAGAGAGTTTGTGTGCGCCGAGGACAAAGAGCTCTCGCATGAGCCTTTGACATGGTCTCCATCGGGAATGGCTTACACTCTACAGGAAGAATGGTTAGAGAATATGATTCTTCAGTGCCCTGTTTATGTTTTTGGGGGGATCGGCTCGTTTCTCGTAGACAGTGTCGAATACACTTAAAAAGAAGGGACACTGGAGAAGATAAGGCATTTGGGAAAGAGTTCGGGAGACTGGAGAAATAAATGCAAAGGGCATTGGTGGTCATAATAACAGCCGTATTCCCAGTGGCATCGTGAATGCTCAGCTATTCCCTGATACACGTCGCATCCTTCACGCAGACAGAATGACGCTGGAGACCGAAGGCCTTGTCTCAGCACTTTCCCTGTGGCCCACAGTGGTCCTCTATTATTTCAGAGGTAAAAGCTTAGTGTTACAACTCAGTAGCTTCATAAATCCTCATGATGGATATAATACTGACTCATTTTTATAAGTCCCGGGCACAGAAGAGAGGCTGTAACACTTCCATTTGTTTATTATATTTACTAACAGTCACTTCTGCTGAGAGCCTCCTGTGTACAGGCTTGTTGCATGCATCATCTCATTTAATTCTCCCTCGCCTGGGGCGGGGCAATTATCATTCTTATGCCATTTTATTTCTGAGAACAGTGAGGCTTAGGGAGATTAACTCACTTGCCCATGACCACTCAGGGAGCAAGTGGCCAGGCTCCGACCCAAATCCCACGTGGCTGGCCCAGGGGGCAGTACTCTCAATGCCAGCGGGGCCACCTGTGCTTGGAGCAGTGGCCATCTGACACGGCAGATGAAGGGGGGAGGGGCCAGGCCACAGGGTGCCTCATGGCCGCCGTGTAAGTGCAGGGCTGGCTCTTGTCCTCCTTGAACATTTTGACCTTTTGTTCATCATGGATTTTCTTTGCATTGATTTCGCCGTTTTAACATGTTGTTCCTGGGTATTATTATCTATTTTGGTTACTGGGATTTCTAGCATGCAGGGCAGGTATAATCATCTCTGTTGTGTGGGTGAGGACCACCAGGGTTATCAAGGCCAGGAGCTGGGGTATTTGCCAGGTCTCTTGGGACCCGGGTTGGGGACAGCAGTGTGGCTTGCCTTGGTGGGGATTATGGAGTTCTCAGGAATGTGCTTCTCTTCCAGGTCAGGAAAGAGGTTGAAGAAGACCCGCAAGTATGACATCATCACCACTCCAGCCGAGCGAGTGGAAATGGCCCCACTAAATGAAGAGGATGATGAGGATGAGGACTCCACAGTGTTTGACATCAAATACAGGTGCCTGTGGGGACAGCAGCTGCCTCCTGGGTGTCCGGGCTTGGGGGCGGTGGGACGCTCGCCTTTGAAAACCCCACAAGGCCAGGCGTGCGTTCTTGTTCTCTGGTCAAGTGTTTGACCTTGGGATGTGCTGCTTATGGGGCAACTGCTCTGATCCCTACAACAGCACACAGCACCCAGAAAGCAGCAGGAAACACTTGCAGAGAAGCAGTTATCGCCTACTTTTCCCAAGTGCCAACACTGAAGAGTCAGCTTTCCAGGAGGAAAGGGAGGACTGAATTTTAGACAAGACGCTCTTCCCGTTCTTGCTCTGGGGGACTTGGCTGGAGCAGCCCCACCTGTCACACACTATACACAAAAATGGAACTTCTCTCTCGGCCTCTCTTAAATCGATTCCCCAGAGCAGGGAGTGAGCATGGCATTAACTGATAAACTCGAACGCCAGGTGTGTTTTCTGCAGGTAGCCTGTGGGGAGGTCAGGATGATGTTGTGATTTCAAGAGGGGAGTGTGGTTTGTGGGTCCTTTTGGGATGTACTTCAGATGTGTGGGTTTCTCAGTGTGAGAGCTGGGGGTGAACGTGGTTCAGAGATGAGGGCTCAGGGGTCCAGAGAGGGGATGTTGCTTGCCCAAGGTCTCAGTTATTAGTGGCAAAGGTAAGACACAAATCCACACCAGACCCAATTCTGAGCTTTGTCCCTCAGGGCTCTCCAGAGAAATGGAACCAACAATCCTATATCCATATATAGAAAGAGATTTATTTATAAAGCTCCAAGCCTAAAGGACTGAGGACCAGGAGAGCCAAAGGTATAAGTTCCAGTCCCAGGGGAAGAGAAGGCCAATATCCCAATTCAAAAATAGTCAGGAAGAGCAAATTCTCCTTCCTCAGATGTTTGCTCAGTTCAGGCCTCCACCGGATTGGAGGAGGCCTATCCACATTGGGGAGGGCAATTATCTTTACTCAGGTTTCAGGTATAATTGTTAATCTCATCCAAACACATCCCCAGAGATATGCCCAGACTATAGTGTTTGACCAAATATCTGGGCACCATGTGACCCAGTCAAGTTGACACATGAAACTGACCATTATACACAGCTTTTCCACGCCTGGGGAGGTGAATCTCCCACACCCCCCGACTTCTGCAGCGTGGCCTTGGCTCTCTCTGCCCCGCGGCCCTCCTGTATATATCGGTACTCAGGTTCAGCAAAACAACGTTTGGGGTTTTTGCTAGAGCTGCGTGGACTCTTTCGATCAGTTTAGGGAGAATCAACCACTTTATGTTGACTTTTCTAATCCACAAACATGCAATGACTTACTATTTTTCAGATATTTTCAAAGCTGTCTTTCAGTACTTTCAAAAGTTTCTCTGTAAATCTATTACAAATTTTTGTTAGATATATTCCCAGGTATTTTATATTTTGAGACATTCATGCTTTAAAAATACCATTTTTTATATTCATGTCTAAAAAATGGTTGTAGTATCGTATGTACGTACATTACTGATATTAGAAATAACTTGTTAATGAATCACACCTAGAAGACATAAACAAAACATAGGTTGGTTATAGATAGCAGAGTTGGAGAAAAAATCATTGACTATAATTTATACTTTTGGTGAAAAGCAGCACCTTTTGAAAAGAATCCAAACAATTCGTCAGTTCATCCAAACTGCAAACTAATATACACGTATGAAAGGTAGTGGTTGTTTTATTTACTGATTTTATTGCTAAGCCACTTTGTCCACCTCATAGTCAATGCACAGAAATAAAACGTAATGTGAAGAAAACTGTATCTTCATCATTAGTCATAATACAAAGGGTTTGCTATGCCCTGCAGCCCGCAGGCCTGGGGGGCTGTGAGTAGGAGCACTTGATGGCTTAAGTGGATCAATGTGCTGTTTTGAGTCTGAGCCACTGAATAGAGTTTTATCCATATTTGGTGGCCAGAGTAGCTCCATGGAGCTGCAATACGCCGAGCCCTTTTTGTGGTGGACTCAGATCTCACTAAATAAGACAAGGCCCCAACAGAGAAATATGACAATCGCCCTGTCCAGAAATTCTATCTGTAGGCTCTTTCTTGAGTGTAAGGTGGAAAAGGGGGCCCCTCCTTGAGTACGTGGATACACCTATTGTCCCCTAGACTGTGAGATTGATACCGAGTCGGCTGTAACGGAGGTAAGGTTCAGACTGAAACCACAGTCACGTGAAGAAACTCCCCTTACTTGTCTCAGCTCTTCAACTAGTGGAGCAGGTTTCTTTGCCAGACTGACGGTTACTGCTGTGTTGGCGCTGCTGCTGGCTGTGACACTCTCCACCAAAAGCAAATGAGTTTTTAAATATTTAATTTTTTTCAGTTTAATAGAGGTATAAATGACATGCATTACTGTACAAGTTTAAGGTGTATAGAATAATGACTTCACATACACATGTTGTGAAATGATTACCACAATAAGTTAACATCTATCACCTCATATAGTTACAATTTTTTTTTTTTTACTTTGTGATGAGAACTTTTTGGATCTATTCTTTGCAACAGCTTGAAAACACACCATACAACAGTGTTAACTATAACGATAGCCATCATGTTATACATTATATATATCCTTAGTACTTCATTTATTTCACACCTGGAAGTTTGTGTCTCTTGACTGCCTTTACCTAGTCCCCCCATCCTCAACACACCCACCTCTGGTGGCCACAAATCTGATTTTTTAAATGAGTGGTTGTTTTAGATACCACCTGCAAGTGCGATCATACAGTATTTGTTTTTTTCAGTCTGACTTATTTCACTTAGCATGATGTCCTCCAGGTTCATCCACATTGTTGTCATTGGCAGGACTTCCTTTTGTTTTTAATGCTGAATAACATTCCACTGTATCTATATCCGTTTTCTTTATCCCTTCATCTGTTGATAGATACTAAGGTTGTTTCCATGTCTTGGCTGTGGGAAATAATGCTGCAGCAAAGATGGAGATGCAGACATTTTTCCTACAATGCGATTTCGTTTCCAAAGGCAAATGAGTAAATGAACCACTTGGTAGGTGTTAAGGTAGCAGATAATACTTCTGTTTTTGAAAGAAGAGTTGCAAGGGCAGAGGCAGGTAAGAAACCACGTCTCGAAGTGTGCTCTGGAGTGTTTCCTTGTAACCGGCACTCTCCCTCTGACATGATAGCATGGGCCCTTGCATGTGCGGTAACTTGTAACAGAGGAATCCTCTCTGCCATCACCATTCTTGGCAGACACTCAGGCCCCAGCCAACCCTCGTGTGTTAGTCTCTGACCCCAGATCATCCGTCACAGTGAGCCCCTGTGTCCTGCAGGATCAGTCTCCACTCCGGGTTTCTGCTTCCGGGGCTGCCAGCTTTGCTCTGTGGTTGCTCTGGGGACAGCTTCAGAGACAGGTTCCTCCGTAAGCCCTTGTCACAGGGTCTGAGACTTGGTCTCTGGTATCTTTTTAAAAACACTGTTTTGCTCACTTTTGCTCATGACATTTATAGATACAGTTGATTTTTTTAAATACTGATTTTTAAAAATCCAGCGACTTCACTAAATTCTTACTGATTCTAGTAGTATCAGTGGGGATTTTGGGGGTTTTCTTTTTTTTTTTAAAGATTTTATTTATTTGTCTTTAGAGAGGAAGGAAAGGAGAGAAGGAGAGAAATATCAATGTATGGTTGCTTCTTGTGAGTCCCCTGCTGGGAACTGGCCTGCAACCCAGGCATGTGCCCTGCCTGGGAATCGAACCGCGATTGTGTGGTTCGCAGGCCCACGCTCAATCCACTGAGCTACACCAGCCAGGCCTGGGGGTTTTCTGTGTACGTATATCATCTGAAACTAGTACCAACCCCCCAAGTCCTTCAACATTTTTTCTCTCTCTCTCTTTTTGGTTTTTCTTGTACTCCTTTTGGGCCTTTAAATCATTGTTAAATGGAAGTGATAATAGGCGTCCTGTCTTGTTCTTGGTCTTATAGGGTGTGCTTTTCATATTGACAAGGAAGAGTAGTGTTTGCTACAAGGTTTTAAAAATCTTTTTCTTTTTCTTTTTTTTTAACCAGGAAGTCTCCTTCTATTTCTAATTTGCTAATGTCAAATTTTGTTAAATGCTTTTTCTGGCTCTATTGAAAACATCATACTTTTTCCTTTACTCCGTTAGGGCGGTAGAATTATATTCATTGATTTTTCTAACATTAAACCAACTTTGCATTCCTGATATAAAATTGAGCTTGGTCATGGTCGTGTTACCTTTTAATACATTGCTGCATTTAGTCTGCTGATTTTTTTTTATATTTCACAATTTACATTTTTTATTAGATAAAGATATAGTCTGTTAAACAAAAGCAGCATTCAGTTCGCTAATGTTTAGTTCAGGACTTTCTTGTTCCTCTTAGTGACTGAGATTGGTTTGTGGTTTTCCTGCCTTGGATATCCTTGTCCAGGTTTGACTTGCCTCCTAGTACAGATTGGGGTGTGTGACTTGTTTTCCTTTCCTCTGAAATAGTTGGTATCAGATTAGAATTGTTTGTTTCCTGGATGTTTACTAGATCTTGCCAATACTGGCTGGGAATAGCCTGATACTTTCTTTGTGCAAAGATTTTTTAAAACTATTGATCAGTTCTTTGAATATTTATAGGACTATTTAGTCTTCATTTTTTTCTTGGATCAGTTGTTATTTTTTTTGGAATTCTGTCCATTTCATCTAAGTTTTCAAATGTATCATCCTAAAGTTGTTCACAACATTCTCTTATTGTCATCTTTTTAATCTTTGTAGCGTGTGTGCTCATGGTCCCTTTTCATCCTTAATATTGGTTATGTTTTTCTTGATCCAGCTTGCTGGAAGTTTGATTTTAATTCATTTATACAAAGAACAAACTTTGGCCCTGGCTGGCGTAGCTCAGTGGATTGAGCGTGGGCCTGCGAACTACATGATCGCGGTTCGATTCCCAGTCAGGGCACATGCCTGGGTCGCAGGCCAGTTCCCAGCAGGGGACACACCAGAGGCAACTGTACATTGATGTTTCTCTCCCTCTTTCCTTCCCTTCTCCTCTGAATATAAATACATAAAAATTTAAAAAAAGAACAAACTTTGGCTTCTTTGATATTTTCTGTTATATTATCATTTCCAATTGACTTCTGCTTCTCTTCCTCAAGCTTTCTTTGGGTGCAGTTCCTTCTTTTTTTCTAACTTCTATTGAATATTTTAGCTCGTTCATTTTCAGCCTTCTTTCCGAGGGTGTTTGTTCTGTAACCTGATCTACTTCAGCTGCCTCCCACCAGCTTTCCTCATCTTGCAGAGCCCAGCCCACCTCCCTGTTTGTCGGGAAGAACTGGGCTTGCTCACGTCAGAAGCTTGTTCTGTTCATGGTTGCAGTGATACAAGGATGTGAGTGAACTTGGAATGAATCGCTAGACACAGGACGGCGGTAGTCTTCAGGCTCAAAGACAACTGGCCATTTAAAGAGACCATTTAGAGGCTGTTTACATTACTGGTACAGTGTATGGTATAGAAATACAGATAAGAAAAAGGGGAAATAAAATTTATCTCACTGCTTCACGATAGCCACTAGGGTGTGTGTGAGTACATATGTGGAACTTTCTTTTTTGACAGAAACAGGACCGTGCGACACATGCTGTTCTGGAACATTTTTCACCTGAACCGCATATCATGGACAACTTTTCAGGTCAATACATTTGAAAAGAACCACAATTTTAAGGGTTATTTTATGTTCTGTTTAGTGTTTTTTGAGAACTACTTTGTCTACACGTGATCATCTGTTCACAGGTCCTTGTCTTTCCTGTTTAGACGTAGCTCAACTAAATGTTTTGGTTCATTCTGGGAAACAGTACGTTTAAATCGGATGTGGCTGGATCATGACCTTGAGTGATTTCATGAGTGAGTGCAAAGAGGAAAATCACGTTCCTGGTGCCAGGGCAGCCAGGCAGTACCCTAGCTCTTACTATTACATGGGTGTAGTTCTGACAACATCTCGTGACTGAGATCCTGTCTGCTTCAGCCAAGCAGGAAACAGAGAGACGGTGAGCAGGGCAAGGCTGCAGCCAGCCTTCCTTTCAGGCTTCCATTATCTGGGATGTTAAGAATACATGAGATATGACCTCTAATGTGTAGGGCCTGGAGTTTGGCGTGTTTGGGGGGTGTAGAAAAGAGGTTCCAACCCTGTACTTAAGAAGGCTCATTAAAAGAGAGTAAATGGTGGCTAAACAGAGTACAGAGGACCCTGGGACCTTGAAATGGTTCCACATTTCAAAAGGCTGTTAAATCCTGGTTGCCTGTGTTTTGAGCCGGGTTGGCCTCGCATGTAGCTGGGGCTGCTGTTTTGGGCCTCTCTGCATCCCTGGTTCATTACAGGAGACTTTTATGACACTCTCTGGCCGTCCCCTAAGGCAAGGCAGATGCTGTCCTCCCTCCCATTTGTCTGGTAGGTGGCACTGGCATGTGTGACAAACGCTGCCCCAAGATATGGTGCTGGGAGGACATACTTCTCCTGCCAACCCTGCCTACCCTGAGAGGGAGGCCCTTGTTCTTTTGCTTCTTAGGTTTGGGGGAAATGTGGCCTGTGGGGGTGCAGGCAATTGTTCTAGAATCGCCTGCCTCCCACCCTCTTGAGGATAGAGCTTCCAGTGGGAATTTAATTAGAAACTGATGAGATTTTCATTGCAACCTTGGAGGCCATGCCTGGCGTCTTGTCTTTGGAACAAAGGGCATGTAGTGGCTGTTTGCTGCAAGGGGACCTGGACGCTATGCGGGGAGGAGAAACGGACTTGACTTGCTTATTCCTAGGCTGAGGCCCAGGGTTCGGGGTCCTCAGGAGCGCCCGGTGGCAGTTGCTCTGCACACTCAGGACAGGGACTTCCCGAGTGGTTGGGCCCGAAGGCCCTTGTGCCCCCCCTGTAATTCCTCATGGTCTGAGGATGGGGACGAAGTTCTTTGGAGCATATCTGCATTTGGACCGTGTAGAGGCAATGGACCGTGAGCTTATGAGGCCTGAAACAAATGGGAAGGGACCTAGGGACCTGGAGGTCCCCCTGAGGATGGGGGCATCCAACCTGGGCCTAAACATCACCAGGGGCTGCCCCCAAACCAGTGTGAATAAAGCTCTGCCACCCTCCTTCTTGCAGAGGACTGAGCTCATGTGTTAGAAGTGGGCATTTCACAAGGCATTTTTGGGTTTTTTGAATAGCAGTATTGGCCCTTGGGGGGCAGTTCTTGGCTACGGTATTGTGCATCTTAAAACTATTTTTGAGTTTTATGTCTGTAAGGGACAAGGCTATGTGAACAAGAATTTTTGTGGCAGTGAAAATTTACTACTCAATCTGACTTATTCACATGCAGTTTATGGTGCTACCTAAGAATCTGTAAAAAAAGAGAGAGAGAGAGAGAAACAGAAAACAACACGAGTAACCCTAACTAGCAATGCTTTTGTAGAAGCCAGCTGCATTGGTTTTTCCCCATTTTGCTGTGCTGGGGTGAAGATGGTGGGATGGCAGAAGGCTCCCATGACACACAGTGGTCCTCACGTCTGTCCATTTCGGTCACGCTCACAAATGGGGCCTCTCTTCCTCCCTCTGCTTCTCTGTCGTTGTTTATTCCTGTGGCCTCTGTGCCCTGGTCCAGCCACATCCTTGCTCGGTGCACCAAGAGGTCAGCGGCCAGGGTGCTGAACAGGTGCCAAGACAGGTGCTTTCATGTTGAGGGCTGTGTCCACCAACAGACAAGCTTCCTGTAGGACAGGTGGGGACGTGTCCCTCTTCTCTGGTATGGTGATAACCCAGTGCCGTTGTACAGGACAATGGGAAATCTGAAAGAAGCATGGGTCACGGTATCATAATGTGCCTTCACTTCTGACGGGGTTTCCAGGGAGGGCAGGGGCAGAGGGGCACTCTGACATCCTGTCTGGTTTACTTCGGTGATGATGCAGGAGTGCCATTAACAGTTTGACGTGCGGGGGAAAGTAAGGGGTCGAGAGAGTCTTCTTAGAAATCTCTGCTTGTCACGCTTTTCACGTGTCCAGCTCGAGATCCTGCTCATTCATTCCCTGTGAGTGCAGGACCGGTGAGCCTGGCCCTGCTCTCCAGGAGCCCGTGCTGTGACAGGAAGACAACCAGGAACTCTGACACAGGGTGACCTGGTAAGTGCCACAGGGAGGAAAGAACAGGATGCTGTGGGCCGCCAGGAGGGGCCCCTGTTTCAGGCAGGAAGCTCTTCTCAGAGTTGGTGAAGCTTATGGAAGGTTTGAAAGGCCCAGGGAACAAGCCCAAGATGGATTAAGGGGCAGGGGGCAGTGAGGGTGTTGCAGGAAGAAGTAGGTTTGAGTGAGTGTAGGGGTGAACAGGTGAGCTGCAGCTGTGCACCTCTGCACCCCCAGGGCCCTCTGTGGGGGAGAACCTCAGGGAGACAGATGCGATGAAGAGGGGTGGAACTTGACTGCCAGCCTCCTCACCCCGTCCCTGTGTCCACAGTCCTGGCTACTTCCTGAGTCACAGTTGCACCAGAGGGTCTGAAGGGCAGCCAGCTACCCCATTCAGACTTGGGATGGGGTCATATCCATGTGGAGAGCTCCCCAAAGCCAGTGACCTTCATGGGAGTTCTCAGGTACCCAGAGCCATGGCTTCTCATGGAAGCGTGAGAAAGATCTGTTGTGTTCTGTTTTCCAACAGCAGCTCTGGAGGTTTAGCTCTGCTGTGGAAGGAACCCAAGGATTAGTGACATGCTGGATGAGTTGTGGAGGGCTCCCACCATCTGCTTTGACTTTCCCCACCCTGTCGGTGTTTATTCCTATCAGCACAGGGTGCATCAGCAGCTGTGTGTGGGGTTACAGTGCAGGCAGGGACCTGGCAGAACATCCTGGGGGTAAGCTCTTGGGACATCTGTAAGATGGCACGTCACCAGATCAGAAATGTTGGGATGTTGTAAAGGTGAATCCTTAGCAGGTTGAAGGTATATAAAGTGAACACCTCTGTGGAATCTGGCATCTCCCCTTCCCAGAGTCAGCAGGCCTGCTGCGGTTGGCTTTGGTTTCTGTGCGCGTCTGCTCTGGTGTAGGTATCAAAAACTGAGTCCTTTCACTTTGGTCTGACTCTTGGCTCCCTGGTCCCTGGGCGCCCATCCCTCATCCTCTTCAGTGAGCTTGCGGGGGATGCAGTGGGAGACCTGACTGTGGAGCAGGCCCAGTGGGAGGCTTACCCTGGGGCTGCATCTGTAGGGTGGGGTGAGTGCCTGGGCTGTCGACGTCGGTCAGTGGGGGTTAGCCGCCACTCCTGAGCCCGGAGGAGAGGCACTGGTTGCTGTAAAGTGCCAGCCTGTACAGCTTGGACGTGGCTACGGGGATTTGTCTTTGTTTTCTAGTCTGTTGACCTTATTATTTTGGGGGGGAAATAATTTTAAGCCTAAAAAAATAGTATAGGGAGCACTCTTGACCCAGATTTTCCTAACATTTCCTAACATTTTCCAAACATTTCACCTCATTTGTCCAATGATGGGGCTCTATGTGTGAATACAGATTTTTTTCCCCAAACTGTTTGAGGGTAAGTGACATATATTATGTGTAAATAATACTTAAGTGTGTATTTCCTAAAAATCGGGTGTCCATATCTTTTAGTAAATAGTTGCCTGATATGACAATATTCATATTTGAGATCATACATTATGAGAAGTTATTATTTTATCAATCCTATTAAATCCCCAGTCTTTGTCCACGTTTGGTTATACAATGCCCATGATGGAACGCCGGTAGATCTTGGTGGTGGCTCTGACCTCTCAGACTTCTCTCCTTTTCTAAGTTCTTTTAGGTGATGTCTTCAATAGATTTGAGAGGTGAGTGAACTCCAACAAGGGTCTGCGTGCAAGGAGCTTCCAGACTAAGCAAAGGACAGACATCCATCAGATAATTACATAAATGGGGAGTCAGCAAACTGCATCTAAAAGTTACATGCGATCCAAATTTCAGTGTTCACAGCACAGTTTTACTGGAACACGGCCACACCCAGACGTCGGTGCTCTCTGTGGCTGATTTTGCCCCACGGCAGTGAGTGGGATCAAAAATACTTACTTTTTGGACTCTCACATACAACTTTTGCTAAGCCCTCACATAAACACCTGTAGAAGTACTAGGAAGGTGCAATCCATGGAGAAAAGAGGTTGTGGGCTGTCAGGTCTACGTGGGGAACTGAGAAAGGATCCTGAGCTGGGAGCTGAGGGAAGAGAAGGAATTACCTGGAGGAGGTCCTTTTGCCTTCCAGACAGCATCGTGTTCAAAGGTCCTGTGGTCGGGCAGTGTGACCCACGGGATGGCGACTGTTAGGGAGGGGTCAGAGCTCTGTGGGTGCGGAGCTCTGTGGGAAGGCACTGACCCACTCTTCCTTTTCTTTTAGGTAAAACCTGTTTTGCAGCCTGTTGGCCTCCTGTGGGAAGTTGGTCAGCTGCATCCTGAGTGAGAGGGATCTGAAGCCGTCTTCTCCGAGGTGTTGAAGCCGAGACAAACATTATTTATGAAACTCTGGCACATGTGTGTGTGTCACGCCTGCTCAGAATGTCGCCGCAGGAGAATCACCTCTGCCACCCTCTGGACACCCCTTTGAAATGTCACGCTTTCTCCTTCCTCAAGAGGGAAAAGGATAGAAATGTGTTGACTTAAAAAATGTTAATTTGGAAGCAACAGCTGACAAAAGTAAAGGAGACGAGAGGTTATCAAGAACCCTCCCCCCAAAGCCTGCAGGATCTCCATCTGTGTATTTAGGATTTCCGACACCCTGCTCTCCTGGATCTGTGATGTTCGAGATGTCTAAACCTTTGCTGGTCTTTTGGGCTTGGTCAAGTTCTGGCCTTATGTTGGGAATGACTGTGTGAAAGTTCAAAGTGAAAGTGCTTAGAGCTGGTCAGCCCATAGCAGGAGTGCACACGTGTGTGGCACCTTCCCTCACCTTCTCTTCCCTTTTCTTTTTTAAAGGGTTCAGCAGAATTAAGCATAGCTAGTTCACAAAGAATTTTGAATATCAGGGACTGTATTTAAAGTTGGTCTCAGCCAGGCTGGACCAGAAACCCACTGAACTCAGGAGGTACCACAGGTGTGGGTCAGGGGTTCGTTCAGGTGGCTTCTGGAAGCAGGGACTTGGGTTGACTTCTCAGGTTGATAGAGGCTCCTGTTCCTCTGTTTCCCTGGGGTCAGTGCTTCTGCTGAAGTGGACTGGCAGTGCCTTTGGGGCCCTGGGACTCTGTTCTCTCTGGAAAGGTGTTTTGTACTTTTTAAAAAATCTCCTCTTTTCTCTTCTGGCTTTCTCAAGGTTTGTGTATTTGCCTGTTAATTGCACCATTGCTTTGGATTGAAGACTCTAGCCTTTCTCTGCTCACCCGCTTTTCAGATTCTTCAGTTTCCTGAGAAGGGGCGGCCAGAGCTGCAGGGTCCCCTGGTTCCCAAGCCTCCCTGGGCACAGTGCTCTGCAGCCCTTGCCTGGAAGGACCGTATGTTGGCCTCTGCAGGAAAGAGGGGGACCCTTGGGGAGAGTGCTTGCTGCATGGAACGCACATGGCATGCCTGCTCCCCTCGGACTTCACTTCCTTTGTTGACTTTCCTTTTCCTTTTCTCGGCCCTGTTTGCCAGAGGGCAGGCCTGCTTTATCTCTCCCCTCTACGGTGTCCTCCTGGGTCCGACTGGTGACACCATGGGACCGGCCACATAGAAGCTGTGTGCCCCCTGAACCTTTGAACTGGAACTGCAGCTCACACTTGCCTTTTCGACAGCTGTCAGGGAGTGATGAGCAAAGCCGAGCTCCTCTGCCTTACTCCCAAACACCGGCTCCAGCTGCCAGGAGCTCATTGCCAGGCCTGGCAGGAGCAGTGGAGAATGACCTTCCAAATTCTGGAGCGTCAACACTATAGGCTGTTTAATAAAACAAAGAAACAAACAATAACAACAACGGCAACAAAAAACAAAACAAAAAAACCCTTTGGTGTGAACCACGTGTGTATTGGTATGGATGTTTTTGAGATGGAGGCCAGCAAGGTGACTTTGGTGATCAGGGACGAGGGCACAGGCTGGAGTGGGGAGAGGTGGGGCCCAGTGGGAGGTGTCTGGACCTGGTGGTTTAGAAGAAAAACTTAGAAATAAAATGGCCCTTGTGGGAGAGGTGGGAGCAAGCTATTATTTCATATATATTCGTGGGTCCACCTAATCATTTCTTGAGAACTGCCTCTTTGGTTAGTAAACATGGAACCCTCATTGTTTTGGGGGAGAGTCTTAGGGTGTCTCCAAAGAATAGAGAGCTAGTTGTGTCAAAAACTGCTGGCTGTTGCTGCTTCTCCTACCTGGCTTGGCCTAAGCTTTCTAGGAGTGGGAACGGGATAAGTTGAGGTTGGGTTAATATGCCAGTGATTTAAGCTCCAGGAAAAAAAAAAACCTCACTGGCTTCCACTCTAACATGACATCCTTGGACGTCATGGAGAAGCTGGCTGGTGAGGTCTGCCTTTTTCTCCCAAGGGGCTGCTCGTGTTCTCTGCCTTCTAAAGTTGTATAGGGGGCTCTTTGTGGTTTTTAGGCTGTTTTTATAGTTGTCCTCTGTGCCTTTCTTTTCTGATCTCTTCTCTTGAGGTTCGTTCTTCTACTTCAGTGTATTGTTTAAGTTTGCTTTGTGTATGCTTTGTAGGTTTCTGGTTTGTGGTTACCCTGAGGTTTATGTATATCTTCTTTATAGTGGTCGATTTTAAGCTCATTGATGTTTCAGTTCCAGTATATTCTCTAAGGGGACTACAGTTTTACTCCTCCATACATGCTTTGTATTATTGATGTCGTATTTTTAGATCTTGTGCTGTGTATTCCCTAGCTATTTATTGTCGTTTGAGTTGAGTTTGATACAGTTTTCTTTTAACCTTCGTGGTAGCTTTTTAAATGTGTGATTTGCTATATTTATTGAATATTTGGCTTTACCCGGGAAGTTTTTCCCTTTCTCATATTTTCTTATTTCTGGTTATTGCTTTTCCTTTTCTACTTGAAGAAGACCCTTTAACATTTCTTTTAAGGTTGGTTTAATGGCGATGACAAAATCCTTTAGTTTTTTGCTTGTCTGGGGAACTCCCTCTCCTTCAATTTCTTGTTGAGTAACTTATTCTAGGTTGCAAGCTCCCTTGCTACTTTGCATACACGCCATTGTTGGATGAAAATAGTGCCTGTTCATGGATTCTATGCTGTACTTTTCCCTTTCCAATTATTGACCCAGTCTGCCTGGTCCTGGGCTCTTTTCCATCTTGGCAAAGTGAAGAGACTTCCCCTAGGTGTTCCCGGAGTGTGGCACAAGTATCAGTAAATGGAGTTTTGTCTCCAGTAAAAACCCTGGAGCAACTGGGCGTCTTCAGCTTATCACTTATCACACCTGGCTCTTCTAGAGTCAGGGGAGAAGCCAGCAGACCCCATTCTGCAAAGAGAAGAATTCTCGAAAGAGGTCCTGCTTTTCCCTTCTGGCCCGTAAAGTTGCTGATGAGAATCAGCTGACAGACTTACACGGTTTCCCTTGTTTGTAACTGGTTTTTCTCATGCTTCCTTCAAGAATGTCTCTGCCTTTCCATTTTGTATCGGTGTGGGTCTCTTCGGCTTCATCTTGTTTAGAGCTCTCTGTGCTTCCTAGACGTGGAGGTCTGTTTCCTTTTCCAGGTTAGGAACGTTTTCAGCCATTATTTAAATAAAGTTTATGTTTTTATTGCCTCTCCTTCTGGGATCCCTATAATGCAAATATCTGCATTTGTGATGTTAACCCAGACGTCCCTTAGATTATCTTTTTTCCCCTTTTTAATTCTTTTTTTTCTGTTGTTCTGATTGGTTGATTTCCACTAGTCTATCTCTAGGTCACTGCTTTGGTTACTTAGAGACACACCATTAACTAATCTGTTGATCCTCTGTGTTTTCATTTTAGTTATTGTGTATTCTTAAGATCTGCCTGGTTCTTTCTTACACTCTCTTTGCTGAAGTTCTAAGTTCCTCTATTCTACTTCCAAGATTGATGAGGATCCTTATGACCATTTCTTTGAAATCTTTTATCAAATTATTTACTTAGGTTTTTCTTTTTTTTTTTTCTGGGAATTTTCTTAATCCTTCATTCAAGAGATGTTCTGTCTTTTCATTTTGTTTGACTTTCTATGTTTGTTTATGTGAATTAAACAAAATAGCTGTCTCTTCCAGTCATGGGAAAGTGGCCTTATATAGAAGCCAGCTCTGTGTAGACTGTGTGCCACAGGGTCTTCACAGGCTGGTAGGAGCTGAGCTAAGTCGTCCAGGGCACTGGCCCACCAAACAGTAAGGGGCTCCAGGTGGGGAGACCAGGTGTGTGTAATAATGCCCTGTTAGTCCTGCTTGCTCCCTTTGTCCTATGCAGGCCAGAGCACCTGGATAGAGCCCTTGCCCACCCTGTGGAGGTGGAGGGGATATAAACAAACCCTGGAGGGCTCCCAAGTTTCCTCTCTCCGGTTTGTTGCACTGAAAGTGATGCGTGCAGAAGGAGCCTCTGCAGCTCTGTGTTCTGGGTGGTTGTGGGAAGCCCCGTAGAGCCGAGCACGTGCTCTCGGCACCTGGGGGCGGGGGGCACGAGCCTGATAGGCGGAGCGGGTGGTTGTGGGAAGCCACGTGGAGCTAAGCACGCGCCCTGGGCATTTGGGGCATGAGACTGACATGTGGAGCCCTGGTTGTGGGAAGTAACTTGGAGCTGAGCATGCGCTCTCGACATCTGAGTCACAAGACTGATAGGCAGGGCAGGTGCTTGTGGGACGCCACGTGGAGCTAAGCGCGTGCCCTCGGCATTTGGGGCACGAGCCTGACACGCAGAGCGGGTGGTTGTGGGAAGTAGCTTGGAGCGGAGCATTCACTCATGGCGCCCAGGGAACAAGCCTGCGTGCAGGCACTCCTCAGCTGGGAAGCCAGTGGCTCTGGTGACACCCTGTTGCTCCTGCTTGCTCCCTCCGCCCGAGGCCAAAGGCATAGGCCATGTAGCTGGGACCGAACTGAAGCCATCTAGCAGGTAGGCCCCGGCCCGGCCCCGGGCTATAGGTCCGGCCGCCCCACCTAGTGCCGGGACATGTCGCCTCCTCAAGCACAGATCTCGCTGCTCCCTCGGCTTCCCTAACTTCTCTGTGCTGACTCTTTCTCTCGTTCCCCATCACAGCTGGTTGTTCTGTTGCAGAAAACCAGGCGCCGGAATGACTTAGCGAGGCGGAGAGTAACGAAGGGAGGTTTATTACGCATGCGGGCGCAGAGGAGTAGCCTCCCAAAGTGTGGACGGCGGCGAACTTCTAGTTCATTTCCTTTTGATACAGCAGGATAGGTGGGGTGAGCGACCGACCAGAGGCTAACAGTTTGTAGCTTGCTCGGCAGCCCTCTTTGTAGGGTTTCCTGCCCAAGGCTGCCTGAGCAGGTGGATGTCGGCGGTTTCAGCGCGCCAAGCAGGCTCACAGAAGCGAGAGTAGGGGTTATTGCTTCAGTTTTAAGGAAACGGCATTTGGCTTTTTCCCTTACGATTCAGGGCTCCGTTGTCTTGCAGAAATAATTGCTGCCTGTGTTCATGTGTATTTGGTCCTCCACACGGGAGGGGCGAGTGCAGTGTCGTCTTACTCAGCCTTCATGTTTACCTTTCTGCATTTTCTGCCAAGAGTTATATGGCTATTCTCATAGTGTGGGGATGGGGACAGGTTGGGAAAGTTTGTTTTTATTATTATTTTACTTTAGTTGTAGATTGAGGAAGTTTTTGCAAAGTGACATTTTATAAAGACATTGGCACATTATCCCCAAATGGGATTTGCACCCCTTCCTTGCCTCCTCCAGTGGAATTCCTTTGTTTGAATACCATTTTAATAGAATCAAGGGGAACTCACCCAGAAGAGCAGGATATGGGGGACGTGGTGTATCAGTGTCCCAAACTTACTAGTGAGATTTTAGCAACCACAGCCATTTCAAGAGATTGAGACATTTCCTGGAAAGAGGAGGGGAAGGGGATGGCGAGGAAAGCATCAGCAAAGAGGGTTAACACTCATCATTACCAATCTTTCCTGTGCCGACTGAGCCTTCCTCAGCCACCCACTCTCCCTGCACTCCTCTTCCTGGAGCAGAGTAATGAATTTGCTGGTCCCCATATTGCTTGCATTTCTCACCACTGACAGTTTCTGGGCCTTCTGAGGGTATTGGGGTTAGGTCCTACCTTGTGTAATTAAGCGTCTTCGTTCTTTGAGGGTGAGGATGAGTGAGCTCTGGTGGCCTGGAGCCGTCTGCAGCCCACTACTGCAGAAAAATCGTCTGCCTCAATGAGACCCCCAGGCTGCTCTGAAGAGATAGGGAGACAGGAAGAAGCCAGTGCTTACTTTGGGCCTGGCAGGGCTGACACCTTGAAACATCCTTGTGGTTATTATTATCAGTTGATTTAAAAACGCTTGATGTGGACTCCGTGCACACAGCACACAGTTTGTGAAAGCAAGGTTTATTTGCATTATTGTTGGGGAACTAAGTAGACATGAACATTCCAGGTGGTTGTTATGAGCCATACTAAGTGTTGCTGTCTGAGTCCTTCGTCCACGAAGTACCTGGGTGTGACTCTCCTTGTAAAGTGTCTCCAAATATGCTGATGTTTTGTGTTCAGCATAGAAGAGGATCAGAATGCAGACAGATCCCCTGTGATTCCTGGCTTTGCTGCTCATGAGCTCTGTGAGCTCGGCCTCACTTTTCTCACCTGTAATATGGGAGCAAGCTTATCTCTTGGGTTTTTGTGATCATCAAAAGGATGGTACTAGCAAAGTGCATGCTGAACATGCCTGGCACAGTGTCAGTCAGGAAATTGTCACCTGTGCCACCTCCACCACCGGTAATGTTTGAGTCCCTTCTGTGTGCCAGGTACTTCTGCATCCACTTCTTATTCAGGCCTCTGGAGAGCACTTTAGGTAGGTGTCTTTCCTGGAACAGGCTTGGAGTTCTGCCATCATTTCCACAGGTCTGGGGCTCTTTCCACTGAGAACCGAGTTGCCTTCCTGGGCTCCCCGTAAGATAACAAATTTCACATTGGCCTGGCACATGAACACTCTTAGTTCAGCCAGCAGTGTGGCCAGGGTGGTGACTGTCTTCATTTTGTGGTTGAAAGAACAGGACTAGGAAGGTTTCATTGCTGTGCAGGGTCACCTGGGTATAAGGGGCAGGTCATGGGCCCAGAGTGTCCTGCCCTCTTCAGCACTGTCCCCTGAAGGAAGGAGGCAGGGGGCTTTCCTTCTGAGAGCATAGCAGCTCACTCATGTATGACATAAGATGTCTGAACTTTGGGTCAAGGACACTGAAGGTCCCGCGTCCCAGCTGGTGGGACCCCACACTTGAGGGGGCCCCACTCTGGGGGAGAAGAGTCAGCAGACAGAAGGGAGGTGCTCCCTGGGGTTCATGCCCTTCCCTTTCTGGGTCTCACCCTAGAGTTCTCTGCGTACATGTCCCTGAGATGGCTTCCAGGACACCCTGCCTAGGTTCGCCTGTGAGCCTACAGTTTGGCCAAAGAATGTGTCAGTGTGACTGACTTGCAGTGTGCAGGCTGGGTTGTCGCTCACAGGGTGGACCAGACTAGGATGGCAAGAGAAGGGAGAGGATTGGCTTAATTGGGAACTGACTTCACCTGTGCATGGAGGACAGCAATGCCCTTGGGTCGCAATTTTAGTTCTGATCTCATCAGCAGTGTTATACAACGTTCAGACCATGAATGGGTGGATAAGGAGACACACACATGCAATTAAAAGCCCCCTCTGGGTGCCTGTGGGGTTATGACGGACCATTTGCCAAATGAGAGTGAGGTTCCAGGGGTTTTTTAATGTCTCTCTCTTGTTTAAATCACAGATATGGTGGGGATGTGTTTGAGATTGTCCGTGTTCTGAGGTTGCACTGTTTGTATTGATTCTGCCTCTCACATTGTATGATTTTGAGACTGGTGTTGATTCATCTGACCTTGACGTCAAACCCCATTTTCTGACGCTCTTGCTTTCCCTCACAATTCCCTTGAGGCCTTGGTGAGCATCAGTGTGCTTTTTCTCTCCTTTACTTGGAATCACTACTCGTGGAATATAATTAGTTGGAAATGTTCTGGAGTGGACAGTGAAGAACTACAGAGTTCTCTGAGTACCACATAAAGTAACTAATGAGTGGAATAATCTCCTTTTCATTTGAAAGCTACCCCAGGGCACATTGCAGTGCCTTGGGACTCAGTCTCCCTTTGTCCACCTCAGGCTATGCTGGAGATGCCTAGCTCGGCTACCTTCTGGCTGGATCCCTCTGGCAGAGACACTGAAATTCTCAGCTTCCCGTAAGGCAGGGTGTATGTGTGAACTGAATGAGATAAGGTATCCCTGGTGGGCACCCGGTAAGTGCAGCATCATTGTATTTCACATCCAGAAGGAGCTCAGGGAGCAACAAGGCATAATGTGGGTCTGCTGGGCTACAGAGGTGAATGGGACAGGCATGCCTCTGTCTTTTAAGGCTGTTAGAGTAGGAGGGATAGGGGGTTTGCACACCGAGCCCCGTCTTGGCCATCTTCTGCTTTACTAAGGCATCTGGAACAGTAGAGCATGTACTATTATTTGTTCTGCTTTTAATAGGTTCCAGATGCAATTTTAGGACCTCAGGCTCTAAATTGCAGGCTCAAATCCTGGTTCTAGCATTTACTGCCTGTGGGACCCTGGGCACACCTCTTACCTCTCTGTGAACCCTTCTTTTCCCCTGTAACAGGGAGCTAGAAATCACACCCACCTCTTCTGGGCACGGCGAGCCGGATGCATTGGTATCTGTAAAGCTCTTACGCCACTGCCAGGCACACAGCACTGGCGTGTTGGTGTGTATGTCAACACTCTAAAGGAGCTTCTGTTAATCATTTCTGCTTTACAAGGAGGAAACCTAGACTTTGGTAGTGAACTCTCCTAGCTCCGAAGCCCTCGGTGCTGTGCACAGTGCTTCATCGCCACCCAGTTCTGGGGCTCGATCTAAGCTTGCGGCCAAGTGCCAACCGGGCCCCTCTGTCTCCAGGCCCTGCCAGAGCTACAGAGTTCTGTGGGATTCCGGGAATGCAGAGAGAGTGCTGGGGATGTGTAGGGCCCCCGAGGCCATTCTCTTTCCCCTGAGCAAGGCATCTGGAGTAACTGGCACTTGAAAGAGTGGAGTCCAGAGTTGTAGCTCCTGGGCAGGGGGAAGGGAGGGTGGGTGGGGAGCGGAGGCTGCTGAGGGCTTTCCTTCATCTGGATAGTCCAGCTCCTCCTCCTGGAAGGCAAGATCCATTTTCTAGAAACAGAATGAGTTCAGCCCCATAGGAGCAAAGTCAGGTTGGGAGGAATATTGGCCCTGGGCAGGGTGTCTCCCTCCTTTCAAGCTTCTTATGGGCCTTTTAGAAGGGCCAGCCTCAGTGGTCCTGATGTGCGGAGAGGGTTCAGAACCACTGGTCTCCCTGAGCCCTGTCCNGCCAGGCACACAGCACTGGCGTGTTGGTGTGTATGTCAACACTCTAAAGGAGCTTCTGTTAATCATTTCTGCTTTACAAGGAGGAAACCTAGACTTTGGTAGTGAACTCTCCCAGCTCCGAAGCCCTCGGTGCTGTGCACAGTGCTTCATCGCCACCCAGTTCTGGGGCTTGATCTAAGCTTGGGGCCAAGTGCCAACCGGGCCCCTCTGTCTCCAGGCCCTGCCGGAGCTACAGAGTTCTGTGGGATTCCGGGAATGCAGAGAGAGTGCTGGGGATGTGTAGGGCCCCTGAGGCCATTCTCTTTCCCCTGAGCAAGGCATCTGGAGTGACTGGCACTTGAAAGAGTGGAGTTCAGAGTTGTAGCTCCTGGGCAGGGGGAAGGGAGGGTGGGTGGGGAGCGGAGGCTGCTGAGGGCCTTCCTTCATCTGGATAGTCCAGCTCCTCCTCCTGGAAGGCAAGATCCATTTTCTAGAAACAGAATGAGTTCAGCCCCATAGGAGCAAAGTCAGGTTGGGAGGAATATTGGCCCTGGGCAGGGTGTCTCCCTCCTTTCAAGCTTCTTATGGGCCTTTTAGAAGGGCCAGCCTCAGTGGTCCTGATGTGCGGAGAGGGTTCAGAACCACTGGTCTCCCTGAGCCCTGTCCCTGAAGCAGCTGTCATGTGAGGTGCACATTCAATTGTATTCTCAGAGGTTCAGCCATTGTCCCAGCATCACTGACTTTGGATGCATCTCTGACATACACTGAGTTCTATATAGAGTTATGTGTTCAAAGCCTGGAAAGCTCCAACACAACATCTGAGGACTGAGTGTTGCTGAGTAGGATGACGTGGGATTTATCATGTGCGTATTCAGGCTGGAAGGGCGCTTGGAGCCCAGCATCCTCGTTTCATGCTTCAGAACTCATGCTCACAGAGTTTAAGGAAATTCCAACTCTTTACTCCACAGAGGGATAAATTCCCTCTGAGGCTGGACCATTTGTACCCAGATCCCCAAGCAAGACACAGCTGGAGGCCCCCGGCTTCCTCTTCCTCCAGTTCCTCCTTCTACACTTGGGCCTCATGGCTGTCCTGCCCTGATCAGGGGAGGATGTGGAAGGGCGTGTCATGCACACCTGATCTAGGTCGAGACTGCAGAAGGTGTGACCACCGCATGAGGGCCAGAGAGTGGATCTGGACCTATCTATTTAAAAAAAGTCATATTCTGCCGTAGGAGAGCATCGTATTTCACAAAGCAGTCAGCTCAGTGACCAAAGGGTCCAGATCACTGAGTCAGTTCTGAAAGGCATGCACTTCACGGAGGGGAAAAGGGAGCAGCTCTGTGCCAAGTGGTCACCCCAGCTTTTTGGCTGTGGCCAGCTTCAGCTTCTGCTCCGAGGGCTTTGGCTGCATGTTTCTCAGTCTGGAGGTCCTGCCTGGGCACGCATGGGTGGGGACAGAATGTGCCAGGGCTGGGCGTCCTATGAGGGGCCACTGGGGTCTGGCTGGAAGGAGGCAGCACCCAGGCCTTGAAATGCCAACAGCCGGCCCACTTGGGGCCCACTGTGAGGTCCACTGAGGCCAAGGCCACATTACATGCGAAGACGCATGAGAACTTGCCACAGACACCCAGATAGATTCAGGAGGCCTACGGTCTAAGACTCTGCATTTCCCACAAGCTCCCGGGTGAGGCCAGTGCCTCACTAGTCCAGGGAACCACACCTCAAAGAGCAAGACTTTTAGGTGGCTTGTTCCTGAATACTACTTTGTCACCACTCCTTGGCTGTCTGAACCCTAGCTGTGAAGGTTGGGGCACAGCCCCATGGTCACTGTTGACCCATCCCCACTTCCGCCACAGTCCTCGAAGGCACTGATGCTTCCTGGATGTCTTGGCCCCAGGGTCAGCTGGGCTGACTCCAGAGACCACTCCAGATACCTGAGGCCAGCAGGCTGGGAGGAGGGTGTTGCTCATGCCTGGAGAAGAGCGGGGAGTGGGGGCTTGGCTGGGGTGACAGTTTCTCCCCCATGCCTAGGAGACCCACCCTGTTTGGAGGGTCAGGGTTTCTATGATGGCGGGTGCCAGGAAGATGGTTCTGATGTCAAGGAAGGGCCTACCTAGCCTGACAGGGATGTTGGAAGAAGTAGATGCAGAGGAGAGAAAGAGAAAGCACCCTGGGACCTTTGATTACAACACACATAAAGTTACGAGTTAAAACTTTGCAAGCAGAGATAAAGAATCATGAAGCTCATGCCGTAGCATGATAGACACGTAGGCGGGATATTTGAAATATCTTCAAGTTCAGACGTTTGCTCATGGGATACTTCACATGCGTTCAGGACTTGTAAGTGGGGGACTAGATAGTGCAAGAGAAAAAGCAAGTGGGTAGATGGGCAGCTGTGTGGCTTCTGAGCAGGGTTAGGAGGGCAGCACTGTGGTGATCCCTTGGCCTGACTCCCAGGAGTGGCAGGCAAGGAGGACCCGGGGCCAGTGAGAGCAGCCTCACTCAGGCTCACATGTCAGTTCTTTACCCGGGGTATATGAGTGGCTGCCAAGTAGGCATTTTGGGGGGGCACATGTCTCTGTCCAGTGAGACATAGACACCTCTCTCAGTGCAAGAAAGGATGGCATGGTGCTCCTGTGCGTTTAAGAAGACAGAGGAAGACAATGAAAGGAAATCAGAAAGTTCTCTTACTTCTTTCTCCCGAATGAGCTTGTTTGGCCCACTTCCCAGCCAGCATGCCCCAAGCCCCACCTGCATCTTTCCAGGCCCCCCTGGGTTCCCTATTCTCCCAGGCACCCATATCATCCACACCATCTTTGGTTCCGTGTCTGGCCTCCTCTCCCCTCCCTGCTTCGGACTAGCTGCTCACTGGTTCTTGTCACTTCTCCAGCTGTTGTGAGTCTCAGTCTTCCCTTTCCTCCCACAGCCCCGCTCCTGTCCAGGTTCCCCTCCTGCGAGCCTGAACCTGTTCGGTTTCCCAGCAGGTCTCTTGTTCCCTAGGCACTCCTGATGCCAGGGCAGGGCTTCTCAAATACCACCCGCAGGGGAGGTTGTCACAAGCACTCTTTGACCCAGGTACTCCTCTGGTCAGTAAATCTTCAGTGGCTCCCCATTGCCCACAGATTAAAACTCCAAACTCTTTAACTTAGCTTAGGAGGCTTTCTGTCTTGTTGCTTTCTCCACTAGTTGCCTGCATAGCCCTTTTGTTTGTGTCTAGCCCATCTCCTCAATTATTTCTGGAGATGCTATACACCCTTCCTTCCCAGTCAAGATCCATGGTCAAGTTCCACTTTAACGTGACAACCATCTCCCAGGCTGACAGGCCCAATGGAGGTTTAAGATCAGGGGAGTTTAGATGCAATCCTATTCTGCGCAGTTTCTTTGGAGGCCTGGGGGGGTTGGTGGCTGTGGGGTCGTCTTGTCCCCCTGGTTCCTGCCTCTGTCCATCTGCCCTCCCCATTTACCGAGCCACTCTGGGTATAATACAATCAAAAGTCAATCACACAAAATATTTGGGGGAAGTCTTTTGACTTTCTGGAGAATGTGGGGGTGTTCTGGGGAGGCCTAAGCTTGTGGACAACAAACAGATGTGCGTGCCCTTTTACAGGGGCACCTTAGACACTTCTGCTTCCAGACATCCTTTCTGCCTTGTTGCTGCTGGAATGACCCCTGGCCCAGGGTCAGTGTCCAGTGTCATACTCTTGCCCACTTCTCTTTTTGCCCACTCTCTCTTATCTTATTCTGCTTACTCCTTTCTTCCATTCCCCCCAACCAAAAATTTTTTTTTCAGATTTCCTTCTGGTCCCGGTTGGTTCATCCTCTTCTCCGAGCCTTGGAGTTCTCCAAGCCAAGCTCTCAGACCTCGCCTTCTGCCATAGGCCCTGATCGCATAGCATTCTTTCTCTTTGAAGATGCAAATTCAGACGTTCCCCAGGCACTTGTTTTTGCAACATCACTAGGGCACTCTCGCTGGTCCAGCGTTCCCTGTGGTGTCTCGGCTTCTGGGCAGTGGGTGGGGGAGGGCGGGACATGGACTGTTAACTTTTTTGTGCCCAATCGGGTTTTGCCCTAGGGCAGCAGGGCAGTGATGACTTTAGCCAGTGACAATGACAGTAGTGTGACAGTTGCCAGGAAGAGAAATTGGAAGTCTTTTTACCAAAGGAAAATAGAGTTGACCAGCACTTTACTACAAGATTACTCTGAAAGTGCTGAACAGAAGGAGGCAAAAGAAGGAAAGTGAAGTGAGGTAAAGGGGGAGTTCCCAGTACTCCTGAAGGAAGGGGAAGCCCCACAGCAGGCTGTTCCGAACCCCAGGCTTCATAGGAGATGCTGTGGTTTCAGGTAGACATTAGCTGATCTTTACTTTGTGCCATGCACTGGAGCTCACTTCCCAGGGGCACACTCCCTTTCCAGACCAGGGCTACCTGCTAGGAGATCTTCGTGGCTCCTTGCAAAGGAAGATGTGGAGAAAGAGGATGATGAGTTTTAATGGTTCTAAGCCAAATTGGGCCTTTCATTTCACTCAGCAAGAGGATGACTCCAGTGTGGACAACAGCTTTTGTCGAGAACCTGCAGCTGGCCCAGGCTCACCCCAGAAAAGGTGCAGTGAGGGCTCACTGTGGTATAAGAGGGGGCGGCCTGTTTCTCCCGCGTGACTCAGATGTTTTAGCACCCTTGAGAGGTGACTCGCGTGAAACTTTTTAGAGACGGTGACCTGCCAGGAGTTCCTGGTGAAGAAACACTTAAAGGATGGCTCTTTTTCTGCAGGAATAATTTGAGGCCTAAGATGACATTATCTTGTTCCAGAGAAGACTTTTCTCTGCTGTTGACAAATGCCTGCTGGCCATACCAGGCTGAGGTCACCATGGTCTGAGTTCACAGTAGCAGGCTCCTGAATCAGCCAGACGACATGAGGCTGAACTGCACATGCACTGAATTGGCTGAGTCCTCATTCACCTCTACTGTGAGAGTGTAGCTCTTCAGGGTCAGTGTAAAGGAGATGGAGAGGGGCTTGGTAGGGTCTCCAACTTTGGTGAGCCTTTGGAAGCTTAGCATCATTCCTAAGCAGATTCATTTATATCCATCAGTGCCCTCAAGGTCAAAGCAGTTTTGAGAGCTGAGTTTACTGTTCTGGGTTGTTTTCTCTACTGCTGTACCCAGTAATTGCTCAGTAACTCCTCTCTTTGATCCTTTTAAGAAGATTGTTCATTTTATAATATCCTACCTTTAAACAAATTGTCTTCAGGGGATGGTTTCAGTGGCTCAGTGGGCCATTTCTAGAAGCAGAAGTCTTGGATACTTCTCTTGCCACCCCTCCTCCCCTTGCAATGGGGCTGCTCACCAGCTTCAGAGATGCCCACCCTGGGAAAATGGAGTCCACCAGAGTGTGTGGGATGGGAAGGGCAGAGGGAGGCTGACTGGGGTCTGGTATGGGGCTAGAGGCAGGCGCATTTGGACATTTGGGGCAGGAATTACTCAGATGTACAGCCTCAAGTAGGGATCCGTCCGCCTTCCCAGGAAGGTTTAGAGGGTCCGACATCTGGGCCACCCAAGGGATCTTCCAGAGTTGACATCTTCAGTCACTAGCTACCAGGTCCACATTGTTCTAAATGATTTTGGGGACAGGGACAGCCCAGAAGGAGAGAGGAGGCATCAGAGTGCTGGAGGAGCCTGCAGAGCTTGGAGGCTTGGTGAGGGGGGATCCATTTGCTTGCAGGTAGGGAGAGCTGACATATTTCTGGGGGACTCTCACTTAAGCCTGGGGGGTAGGGTATTCTGGTTCCCCCCCCCAAAACTTAGGCAGTGCTATAAAAAAAGAGGTCCAAATGTAAATCAAATTACATTTATATTTCTTTAAATCCACACAAATTGTTTTTAGTATTTACATGTATGTTTATGTTATTGGGGTCAGTTTCTGCCTTCTAATCTGAAATGTGTCTGCTTCTGGCATGTTTCACCGGTTTCTGTGCCAGGGACCCCTTAGTTGGCTTGGGACATAGTGTATTTAGGTCTTTCCTTTTATAAATCTCTAATGAGGAGGAAAAAAGCAGTGCGGGATGCTGAGTCCAGAGGGTTGCGATGACAGCTGCGGGGGTGCTCAGAAGGCTGGAGACGAGCCCAGGGAGACAGTGGGACACAAGCTGAGCACAGAAGTACGTTTCTGTTCTGAGAAGAACGCTGCACACTCTGCAGTGTACGTCATCTCCGTAAACCCCTGTACTTCTGCAAATTGACAAAATCCTTTGTGGGCTCGGTTTGAATTTGAGGTTCCTGTGACATTTGTTGAGTGCCTGGATGGTTTTCTGAGGAATATACTCATGTATCCAACCATTCTCCTATCTTGGGATGTTTATGTGGCTTCCAGATTTTCATAGTGACTTATTAATACTTTGAAAAACATCTTTTTACGGGCATCTTATTATTGCCTTCTCTTTTTTTCCTCAGAATAAATTCCTGAAAATGGGATCATGGAGGGGAAAGTTGTTGGTATATACACAGTCATTGCTTTTAATTTTTCTGGAGTTTGTTCCAGCTTGCGCTCCAGGAACCTGCATGTGAGCCTCACCAGCAGCCGCTACAAATATGCCTTGTCCCGATTCCACACTTAGCTCTAATATAAACTCAGGTGTGTTCTGGAGCCAGCCCAGGAGGATAAAAAGAATCAGGACTGTCCGAGAGGCCTGCAGACCTCGGGATCAGAGACCAGGCACGATGCAGGAGGTACGCCTGTAGGCCATGCCGATGGCCCCTGGGAACCCATGTCTTTCTCTTTTTTCTAGTGATTACCTTGGCCTTGGAGTTCATTCGCTTTTTGTACCAAGCAGAACCATGCTTCTGAGTTTGCAAAGGTTGAATGCAGGCCCTCATGCTGCCTCTGGTCCTCCATGGCCTGTAGGGAGAAGCATGCCGTTTGGTAGCAGGCCAGTTGCCCTTTTTGGTAACTTGCCTTGGGCAGCTTGGCTGGCATGCACCCTGTTTAACTTCTTAATTTCCCAGAAGTGCTTTCAATTCATAAAGAACCAATCTTGATTGATTCATTCATTCATTTCACACATATTCACTGAGCACCTATTAGTGTTAAGTCCTATTTTGGGCCCTGGGGACATAGCAACCTACAAAACAGACCCCCAAAGCCCTCTCTGTGTAGATTTCACATCCTTTGGAAAGATGTCCTGCATGAGGATGTGCTTGGGAACCTTTCACTCTTCTAAGTCATTAGAGTAGGCATCCCCCTACTCCTGCCATTCCCCTTTCCCCAGCCAAGGTTTACTTGTTTCTGAACAAGGATGGTTCCCTCCAGGGCTTGTTTTGCCCACAGCCCAAGGTCAGTGGAGACCGGGCAGATCCCTCAGGCAGGTTTATACCTGCAGGGCAGGGCAAGTGGCAAGGCAACCAGAGCTCGGTGTTGTCACCAGCAGGCTTCCATCAGAGGAGGAGTGCAGGGCTGGGGCTGCAGGCTGGTCAGACACAGCATGTTGCATATTGCCCAGGCAGCTCCGACGTCAGCCAAGAGAGCTGCAGCAGTTCCTTTAGCCTGAGTGTCAGGACCTGTGGTAATGGCATTGCTTGGGTTTAGATGTGTATCTTCAGAGGACTGCAGCGATTGAAAACAGACTTGATCCAGTCACAGTATCTTCTGGATGCATTCATTTGCATTTTCTTTCTGTTATGTGGATTAAGAAATGGGATGCATGGCGTATTTGCATGATTGCAATTTAGCACTTCTTCAAATCTGCAAGTGACTGAGCTCTGTGAAGACATGGCTGTCATTGGCAAGGCTGCAGTACAGGAGCGGGGTCTCCACATCATTTGCGGCCCATGGGGTCACATTATCGCCAGCACTCCAGGTCACAGTTCTACAGAAGGCCCAAGCACACCTGTATTTTCCTGCCAGTTTCCCAAAAGGGCCTTCTCACTGTCCTCTGGCCTCAAGCTTCTACTTGAAATCATGCTGCCCCTGTTCACAAAGGTGAAACACAGCCCCTTCACCATTTTTCACAGACAAGCCAAGCCCACTAGGCATTTCTTGGCCTCTTCTCCAGACTTGGCTGTTTCAAAGGGAGGGGGTTACACTGAGCCACATGGGGTCTTCAGGACTGTCACCTCTTCCCTCCCCCTATACTGTCAAGACTTCACTTCTCCCAGCTCCCTTCCTATTTGGAGGTGGACGTGCCTCTCTGTAGGGCTAACCTTGCCTACACGAACCACTAACAACGCTTATTGAAGTAAGGGGCTTTCCACTCATTCACCCAGCTGCCCCCGTTGAGGAGGTCACGGAGGTGATGGTTAGAACTTTGGGAGGTGTGGAGGAGAAGGCAGTGAGAGTATTTACGTCTGGAATACCTCTCCCAGGATGCGGTCCACCTGAACCTAGTCCTGCTGAATCTGGCTGTGAGCCCTTCAGCAGTTGTTCCCTCTGAATTGGCTGGGAGAGAGGGCTCTGATGGGGGCGTGGCCAGGGACCATCCCCTCCCCCTCAGAAGACAGTTTTTGGAGAGAAGGGAGGGGCTGCCTCAGGTCTGGTGAAGCTCCTGTGTCTGAGAATTGGGAGTGGACAGGCAAGGCAAGGGTGGTGTCGTGCCTGCCTTGAGGCCTGAGGTTCTCATCGAAATAAGAGGGCAGTTGGTGCATCCTAAGGGACACACTTCTTCTGCAGCAGCAGCTAGTGAGGGTTTCCCAGGAGAAGGTATATTTCGGGAACTTGTAATGGGGACTAGGGAGAGGGCATATATATCAGGTTCTGCAGCGTGCAGCCTGTGGACATGTGCTTCACCTGCGTTTTGAGATGTACGCTCTGGAAGCATCCCCGAGGGTTCACGTGGCCGCCTGAGCAGCTGACTGCGGGGAGCGTCTCCTCTCCTCCCCTTGCAGTCCCACTGGACACGGATGGTGCTGTGCTGACAGCAGTAGTTTTGTTCCTAAGACCCCGTTCTCCTCCAAAAGAAGTTTCTAGGGTAAAAGGCCATTGCTCCTTCCAGAACTCTCTGATTTTTCTCTTCCATATACTACATTCCCATGAGTCAGTGTTCTTTAGGGCCTGGAGAAGGAGCTTGGCAGGCAAGAATCACTTGGGTCACACTGTATTTGATTGCTTTTTTGGATCTCAATAAGGGATACCATTGTTTCCAGGGGGTCAACTGAGATAGACAGATGATTCATCAATAAACACAATGTCAAGACCAGTGAGGCTAGGCATCCTGGACCCCTGCTCTAGCCCCTGTACACCCAAGCTCAGCAGCTTTCTGTTAATAGCTTCTGTCAGAATCAAACGAGCTGTGCCCAGAGTCAAGAAGCAGCTGGGTCAAGCAGGAAGAAAGGGCAGAGAACCCTGCAATAAACTGTTGATGCTTATCTATTACCAATAGGTAATTTGCCAATTCCCTGGGTCAAGGACAGGCTGCCTCCTCTATTTTGTATCCAGTTCCCTTTCCAGGAGCTGGTCTACCTGTGAGACTCTCAGGAGATGTTTGTTCAATCAAAAGACAATCCTTAAGTAGATGCCTTCTTAGAACCAATGTCTGTGTCCGCCTTTAAATTCAAATGCAGAAACACAAAAACTAAGGTCGACACCTCCGAAAGAGTTCAGAGGAAGTTTATGAATATATTACCCTTCATTTGATCAGCACCTAATTTTCTCTTTCCCTGCATGGTCAGTACCCAGACTGTAAGCAGTTGGGTATCTAGTCATTTCACTGACTGATAAAGGAAAAACTCAGGTCTTTGAGATTATGTTAGGGCAGGCCAAACTGCTATGACAAACAGACCCAAAGTTTAAGGCTCAAATGCAATAGAAGTGTCTTTCTTTCTCACATAACCGTCCAGAGCAGATGTTCCAGAAATGAGGGGAGGTGGTTCTGCTGCACGGATTCCCTCGGGGACTCAGGCTGACAGTGGCTCTGCCGCATTTAAGTGGCTTCCCTGGTTGCTGTTACCTTCATCATTCCAAGTGACGCATGATGGGGATGTGGAGGAGGATACCTAGGAGGTCTTATGGGGTCCCCGGGAGTGTCGCGTATCCCTCCTGTTCCCACTGGGGAGAACATGGCTGCACCTAGCATGACTGGGGAACTGGGCGGTAAGTCAGTGGTCAACCATGCACCTGGCAACCTTGGAAACAGAGGATGAATCTGGGTGGAAAAAGAGAGACTTTGGATCTGGAGGAGATCTTAGCTGTCTGCTTGTCCAATGACCAGCTCCGTCCAGGCACCCAGCTTTGTGTTCAGAGTGCTCCGTGCCCCCGTGACGTGCCTACGCTGACCTTCTAATCCAGGGCCTGGAGGAATACTGAGCATAAGTCTGTAGGAAGAGAACATGAGGGGTCCCTCCTTCGAACACATTCTTAGTCACTTGACGAAAATGACAACAAAGGAAAAAATAAATCTAGAGAAGCTGCCCGCATGGGTGAGCCCCATCTTTGTGGCCCTGGAAGACTGGGGTTGTGTTGTTCCCACCCATTAGTCACGAGGGGCTTCCTGTGCTCAGGCACCCCCCCCCCCGCCCAAACTCTCACTCTTGGACTCCTGTCTCGACCATTTCTACGTGGCTTGGATCGTGGCATGAATTTTTTTGGTGTTAATTATGTCTTCTAAGTGACATTGTAAGCTCCTTGAGTGGAATACACCTTGTTTCTTGCTGCTTCCTCAGGCTAGTGTGTGGTATAGTGAGCATTCTATAAATGCTTACACATGATGAGGGTGTGTAAAAACTTGGGAGACTGCAGTGACTTGAGCAGGAGACAGATGAATGTAACCCCCGGGCGGCAGGGATTGATAAAATCTCTCGGCAGCCCTAGGCGCCCCTGGTGCCTAGGAGAGAAGAGACTCGGCCAGAGGAGGGAACAACAGAAAAAAGGGCTCCCAACTTCACTCAGCAACAGTGAATGTGGCTCCAGCAGAGTCAGGTCCTAGTGGTAGAATCCTGGGTCCTGGGGCCGTGCAACCAGTGCCAGAGAGCTGACAGTCTGCAGGGTGAAACTCTCAGCTCAGTGGAGAGGACAACAGCTTCCCAGAGAGATGGGGAGGCTCGGGTGATGAGAATGGACCGCAGCCAGGAAGACAGGGCAGAGAACGGGCTCTGGGCCACCTCTCCCACCTTTCTTGCTTTATTTCCCCAGGGGTCTTTCTTGCCCCTGAGGGGGTAGAGGGTAGGACAGGGATGGGGAATCATTTATTTCTTGTGTCCAAAGTGAAAAGTGTGTGATGAGCTTAGTCTCACCCTCTTCAAGTGGAAATTTAATTGAGTCCCAGCTGCTCCTAAATTCTAGTCATTTAGGAAGTGGGTGACAAACCTGGTTCTAGTTGAGACTCTGGGTCCAGCAGCCCAGGATTCCCTGAGCAACGGTCCCACAGGGTAATCATGTTTCTTCAGAGAGCAGGAAGGGAAAAGGCTTAGGAATGCAGGTGCCCGTGGCTCTGCTGTGCAAACTGGCTTGGGACCTGGATATGGGACATACCTCAAAGCAGGCTTTCTCCAAAATTTTCTTTTTTGCCATTTGCTTTTCTACAAGACATTGGCTCTCTGCCTCCACCCAGGGATCATGACCTTTTCTCCCTCAGCCTAAAAAGTGACAGGAAGTATGCAGGGGTGAGTGCTGGGAAAACATGAGATTCTGGAATGGCATCCATAGAATGGACTCTCTGCTGAGACCATCCTGTGCCTTTTCTGTGGTCCAAATTCCAGGAGGAAAATTTTCAGTGTCTGACCCCCCTTCCCCAGCAGTGCTCTCAGGGTGTCATAGTAGGTGCCATGACATACTCCAGAGGAGTGTTTCACTCTGTGCACTCTGCTTTGCTTTTCGCTTTTTTACTTCTACATGTCGTAGCAAAGCCACGCCTGTCACTCTTAGACGTAAACTGTGAGCTCCCTTCCTAGAGAGGGCTTCCCCTGCTCCCCAGCAGAACGGAAGGAAGGGAGGCCTGTCACCAGCTTATTCTAATTCTGATGGTTCCCCTCTAAAACCTAAGAGGAGAGATCTAAGATGTCCAGGACCCCAAGGGATACCACCCATCTCCTAGAGCACCCAACAGTGAGTTGTGAAATAACTCGTGGGGTCTTGAACAAGGCTGGAATAATAATAGGAAACACCAGAGTGCACTGCACATAGTAGGGTGTTTACTTTTTTGTGAGACTTGTTTCATCTTGGAGCACGCCAGTACGGGTAACGGGTACCCACGTGTGATCTATTTCTTATTGCACTCCTGGCTAACAAAACACTGGAGTGACTCTCCTGAGTGTCTCAGCTGGTCCCCTCTCACCCACAAGTTACACAGAGTGAGAGTGAAACCCAGACCAGCTGGTGGGGGAGGCCCCAGAGAAGGAGGTGAACCTTTTAATCTGCCTCCTGGGAATGCCTCCTCTGATCCTCGGGGGTCTGTGGTCCTTGGACCCAGCCTTTCTGGGCCTGGGGGTCCACCACGAGCCTTGTGTCCACATCACATTTTGGGAAAGGCATCTTCCAAGAGAACCTGGGAGGAAGGAGCTGCCCTTTGGGAATTTAAAGGGGTTCAGCAGTGAGAGTATAGACATGTCCAGGGCTTTTCTTCAGCCCTACACTCTGAATTTCTGAGATTCACAGACTGCAAAAAGAGAGCCTACTGAGCTTGGAAGAAAGGGAGGCGAAGTTGGCCTGCTTCCACTTTGGCCTCTGGGCTTGAGCACCCCCTTCCCACAGGGGGTGGGAGATGGGAACAGGTAGCCTTTGGACCCAGGGCTTATATCTGGGTCCATTTTCCTGGTAGGTCCAACCCACAGTGGCCTAGGAAGACCCTATGGGGACAGAAAACAGCATTTGGGGCAGGAGGAATCCGCCGGGAAGGGAGCTCACAGTTCACGTCTAAGAGTGATAGGCGTGGCTTTGCTGTAATACAGCGAACTAAAAAGCAAACTAGAGTGGACAGAGGTGGGTCCTCAAGGGGGAAGGCTTTGTGGGTTCCCTGAGAGCAATGAGAGAGGCCTAACCCCCAAGGGGGTGGGGGTTTCTTAGCATAGGCATTCTGACCGGAGGAAGGGCTTTGTTATGATTTTTGTCAAACCGAAGCATCTTTAGAGGATCAGTTGTCATAGTTTGCCGGAGCTACAGGCTAAAACATGGCTAAGAAACATTGACTGGGGTAATTTCCGCAAGTACGTTCTTCCTCCAAGTCTTCAAGGTTGGGGTTGGCATTCATTTTCTGCCCCTCATCCCCTCCACTTTTTTTCTCTGTTTACTCATTTCGGAGCTGCTACAGGTCACTTCAGGCTCAATATTTACAAGAAGATGGGAAGAGTGAACATGTCCTCAGCTACCTTCCTCTCAGATTTCCTCCAAGGCTGCCCTGGGGAGACCTGACTGGGAGGGATGGGTCCCTGCCCAGTTTGTCCATGGCGGGGGAGAGTGTTCGTACTCGAAAGAGCTCTCCGAGAGATTAGCACCCAGGTATTCATCCATATAGGTTCTGTTTATCATAGGGTAGCACCTAGAAATGTTTCATAGGGTTATCACACATCCCTAAATGGATGGACTGTTCAGAGGCGCACTCTGAGAATGCATAAACATAATCTTTCCCAAATACCTCCTTTCAAAACAAAAACAGATTAAGCAAAAGAGAAGAAAAGCCAGTCCCCAAAAATAACCTTCTTCAAGGGAAGCCCACCTTCCCTGGATTGGATGCTGGGGACGGTGCGGTGGCCCTGTTTCCTTTCGCTCCAGGCCCCTGTCTGCCAACAGGGTCTTACAGATGGGTGCCATCAAGTCAGGTGGAAGCATGCCTGACCTTTAAGGCCCCACCTACTTCTAGCAGCTCAGGGGTGTGAGTGCTTTCCCTGGGTGAGCGGTTGAGTCTAGGAGTTCAGAGAAAATCTGGGGAGAGAGGAGGGCTACACCACTGGCGGTGTCTAAGAGCCCTCAGGGGTTGCCACTGGCGCGTTCGTTTAGCATTTGAAGACTCTTCACCTGAGACTCTTGAATCTTGAAGGCTGTTGTGACTGGAACTTCTCCCTCAGTATTTCCCAAGGCCTTTCTTCATAAGCCCTCCTTCCCACTGGTGGTTGAGGCCATTTCCCCCCTGTGGCCGTGGCAGCTTCAGTCATTGGATGTCATCCTTCCCATGCAGCCCAGCCGGGGTCCTTTGGCCTTTCCCTGTCCTTTATGGTGGTTTCTGTGCCTTACATTCATCTCGCTCCCGTCAGTACCTCTTGTCTTGGCTTATGCTTGGGTCTTGTTTATTAAAGCAAGGGCTTTTGAGTGTAATTTATGTTGTTTACAGAAAACATGAGAACTATAGAAAAGTATAAAAAGAAAAAAGTTCATAATTCCATCCTTGGAGATAGCCATCTTGTACATCTTGGTGGATTTGTCACCTTTTTTGGTGATCGTTTATAAGATTGATGTAGTGCTGTCAATGTAGTTTCTCAGCTTATGCAATTCAGGCTATAACGCAAGTATTTAGCTTTTGAGGCATCTTCCCAAATACTGACCATAACATCCTGTTGAGTGAGGGAGAATCATAATCCAGTCACTTGTAGTTTCTAGAAAGGTGTTCATTCACCCTCCCATTAGCAGTATGTGAGTCTGCCTGTGTCCCTTTGGTGTCTGAGAAGCCTTTGGACATTTGTGAAGGCCAAGAAAGGAAAGGAAAGCATTGGATTAGAGCCTCAGGCTGCCATGAGATTCTAAGAGTTTTGAGCAGAGGATGGGGAATTGCCCCACTAAAATTTCGCCAAGGAATTCCCAGAGAGACAGGGTGGGCTGGTGTGACGTGAGGTGTGGGCAGCTGGAGCTGTCAGTCAGCCCTGCCTCCCAGAGGCAGGCTGTCTCGAAGGAGACCTGAGCAGCGCAGCACCCTCCTTGACCCACGGTCAGCTGCTCCCTGCACCTGATCAGCCGTGGGTATGAAACACGCGGCAAAATTGGCCTCGCTTTTCTGATCTGCCTTTTTCTGATTAAGCTTCAGATCAAACGTTTCTCATGAATTTTGTTATAGACTTGTGCTTCATCTAAAAATTGTATGCCCAGCCTCTCTGTTTGGCTATGATTATTTTCCTTATTGGTGCATAACAGCATTTGCTATATTAAAAGTAAATACTCGCCTGGCTGGCGTGGCTCAGTGGATTGAGTGTGGGCTATGAACTGAAGGGTTGAAGGTTCAGTTCCCAGTTGGGGCACATGCCTGGGTTGCAGGCCAGGTCCCTAGTGGGGGGCCACATGAGAGGCAACCACACATTGATGTTTTTCTCTCTTTCTCCCTTCCTTCCCCTCTCTAAAAAAAAACAAAAAAAACCCCCAAGAGTAAATACTCTTTGTTCATTTCCCTCAAATATTTTTAACCAACTTATCATTTCCCTATTATATGTAGGATGTGTTTGAGGTGCTTTTTAAGTAACTCACTCTTCTGTTATCACTTTCATTTGCTTCATGCTCAGAAAGCTTTTGCTCATATAGGCTTTAAAAACTCACCAATATTTTCTTAGATATTTTTGGATTCAGTTTTTATATTTGATACACTGGGGTTTTATTTTGGTGTATGGTATGAGGGAAAGATCAAATTTGATTTTTTCCTTCCCAAACAGCCACATATTCCAATTTCACCTTTAAAGAATTCAACCATTGATTTATGGTGATTCCTTTCTCAGATTTAAGCTTTAAAAATCTATACAACAGATTTCAGGACTGTCTGATTCTACTTCATTGATTGGTCTGTAGAGTCTTGCATCAGCACACTAGTTGAATTACTGTATCAACAGTAATAGAGCTGGATTATCTCTTAAGGAAAACACCTTCTTCATACTCCTTAAACAGCCCTTAGCTATTCTCACTCCCCTTTTCTAAATGAGCTATAGAATCTTTCATTGCATTTCACCTAAAAATTACTTGGCAAGGATTAACAACATTAAAAGATCTACTATTTCAATCCAAGGTTATGTCTTTCCATTAACTTCTTCATCAATCTCTGTAAAAAGTGTGTTTTTAATACAGGTCTTGGATATTTGTCATTAGTGTTGTTTCTAATTTTTTTCAATACTCTTATGAATGAAATTTTCCCCGTAAGTTTTTGGCTTTTGCAGTGTAGGAAAGGTATTAATTGGGGGAAATTTTGATATGTTAATCTTATATCTTACCACTTCCTTAATGTCTAGTTCATAGTCAGAATGTTCCAATTCATGCTGTGCTATTACTTGGTGCATAATCGTATTATATCTACAGATAAACATTTCGTTTTCTTCATTTTAACAGATACAGAGCCGTTGTAGAGTTTGAGTACAAGTTGGTGTGTTGTCCTGTTTGCCTCAGGGGCTCAGTTTCCAAATTATGAGTTGAATTTATTTTGAAATTTTAAATAACCTTAAAGGACAGCATGTAATGTTAAGGTTTATTGAAATGAAGGCTGGCTTCAAAAAGTTTGGGCACCGCTGTTTGGAGTGCCGAGCGAACAGGGAGACCTGTATTTCGGGGAAGTCCTGTGCTTCTCTCAGTTGTGCGAGTGCATGGGTTTGATGGATCCCAGTGTTGTGGCTACTCCGTGGTGCTGGGTGGGTGCTGCAGCGGGCTGCACAGCTGAGGAGGGCTGAGATCTGCTAGGAAAGCTGAGAATGCCAACAAGGTTGAACACGCATGCGGTTGAGATAGCTCACATAGGCCGGCAGGAACGTTTCCCCCCAAACAAGCCAGCCCACAAAAAGCAGCCCCAGACACCCCCCTGTGAAATTTGTAAAGTCCTAGCCCTGCTGCCTTTCCGTCAGCTGCTCTAGGAGATGTTTCCCAAGGGTCGGTTTATGGACTCGGAGAGACACGTGAAAGGGTTAGAGGGGGTAAATACCTAATTTTAAAAGTCTGTAAGTATTTTCAAATGATCCCCTTTTAAAGCAAAGTGTGGATGTTCTGTGCATGTATTGCATCTGCAGGGCAGCTGGGGAGACCGTCTGAGCATCTTCAGCACTCAAGTCGCGGAGCAGGAGCTCAGTGCTCAGTCGGTCCCTGCCATGGTGCTTTCGGACCCCTGAGCAGTTCAGACTCCTTCCTCAGCCCTCTCTTATTTGAACAAGACCCACAGTGGACTTGCTCAAAAAGGAAGCCAAGGGGATCTGGATATTGAATTACAAGTTCATGTGGAGCACAGACATGAAAATAATTTCTAATCATCCCACTATCTCACAAGTTAAAAGAGGAGTGATAAATGGGGCCTAGTGTGATATGCTCTGTGGCACTGGCCCTGGAGTAGAAACAGTCTCTTTGTGTTTTTTCCCCCCAATTCATGCTGCGTACTGCATTCAGTGCTATCAGTACTGTCTATGAGTAAGTGGTCCAGGGATTTTCTGTTTAGATTAATAATCTGGATTTAGAAGAACAGCCCACGGGAAAGTATTCTCTTTTCCAAGTCAAAATAGGGAGGACCCATTGCTCATGCTAAAAATCCTTAGAATTTAGGTTTGGACAGTTATCTGTCTAGTGGAACATACAGAATAAATAAAAGATTGCCAAAGGGTGACCATATTCCCTGAGCAGACAGATTGTAGCACGCACACAGGAGGAATGCAAATGTAGTTGATGTCAGTGCTTTTTAAATTAAGAGAAGGTAATCCCTCCCCTTTAAACACCCACTTGAGCATTCATATTAATTATGTAGAAACAGAGCAAGCACTCATTTTTTTAAATAGATTTGTTTCAGAACCTTCCCTGAACCTCCTGAATGCAGAGCTAATTAGGTGGGGAGGCGGACCTATTTGCATGGGAGCTAGGGTATTCGGTGAAAACCTCCAGGCTCTCATTCCTGATATCCAAAGTCCTTAAGTCTTTCGGGGATGTGTATAAGGGTGGGCCAAAGTCAAGCATATCATGTTACCTTGAAGACAGACTGCTGACCCAGGCTCAATATAAGCAAAATGCAAGGAGGGTGTGAGTTGGGGAAAGGCGTGGGACTTTAGCACAATGTGTGAAATGGGTGGAAGCATCTCTTGGCCCAGCTGCTCAGGCACACTGGATATGCTTTGGGAATAGCAACTGTGTGTGTGTGTGCATGCATGTGCGTGCTTGAAGGCGGAGCACCCTAGAGTGAATTGAACTTTTGAGAAGCAAAGGGCTGCTTCTTTTGGAGAAGCCTGCAGCCTAGCTTGTTCAGGGACCAACAGTAGCAAGGTCACTGTGGGCTGGTGCCCTTGTGGAGAGCCATGTAGGGTCAGTGCTCAACAGTGACACCATGTGGCAGTGACACCATGGGGCAGTGGTTCCCAACAACAAAAGAAAAGCTGCTAAAGAGAGTCAAACCAAGGTGGCACTTGTTGAATCAACCCAGGAAACCACACTTTCTGGCCGCCTCCTTTCCTGCCCAGTGCCGTACTCCCCACTTTGAACAAGTCCATTGTGGGTCTTGTTCCCATGAGAGAAGAGGTGTTGAGTGGGTAGTGAAACCTAACTCTCTGGAGGGAATTCTGAGCAGCCCCTCCTTGGAGATGAAGGCCTGTGAAGAAGACCCAAGCTGGCAGGGCCTCTCCCGGGGTGAGGGCACCAGGGGCACGTACAGGGTGGGATTTTTCCCATTTCTGCAGTCAGGCACAATGTCAGCAGGCCTTTTTTAAGACAAGTGATAGAAATGGAGAACATAGAAGGACCAGCAATACAGTAACAGTCTAGGGACTGCAACCTTCTCGTACGGCAGGGTGTTTGTTGGTGGTTCTCCTCAGGTGGTTGTGGCATTTCTGCCTGTTTGGTCTGGTGCCTGTGGAAGTAGATGACCGAGGAGGTGTCCTTCAGGTTGATAGAAGTCCCAGTGACCTTTAAAACCCTAAAGGCTGCTTCTGGCCCGGGAAAGCCATCCCTGTGACCAGTTGGCTGGGGCACTGCCTTGCACGCCCACCCCTCAGTGGGGCCAGAGAAAGTTTTATCTGTGAGGGCACAGGCATGTAAGAGACTTGAGACCCGGTGTCAGCAGGGACAGCGTAACTTTAGGCATGAAGACCAAAGCACAGAAGGAAAGACACGGGGGGACTCACTCCAGAGCAGTTCTCCCTCCAAAAACAAGTCCTGGATGCGGGGGAAGCCCTCACAGGTCGGCTGGACTCCCCTCTGATCAGCTCCTGGAGCAGCTCCTCCCTGCTCCTGCCCCTGCTGACCGCCGCAGAGCCTGCTCCCCCACCTGGGTGGCGGCAGGGATTGTATGCTGGGAAAGCTGTCCTACCTGCTGACCACTGATGTTCTTCCAGAGGCAGCAGCCCGGGCTTTGGGGTGGCCTGGCAACATCACAGAGAAGAGAGCAGGGCCCTCCCCTACCCACCAAGAAATGCACTTCGCAGGAATCAGCCAGACATGAGCACCAAGAGGAGCGGTCCTGGTGTTTGGGCAGAGGTAGGCTTGGCTTTTGTGCGTTGCGAGGAACGAAGAGTACATAGCCTTGTTCCTGACTGTAACACACTTTTCTTCAGAGATCCCCGTCGCTCTCAGTGCTCAAGAAGGAAGGCCCAAACCACAAGAAGTGAAAGTGGTCAGGCTCTTGCCAGCCCCTAGAACCAACAGGAAACAGGAAAAGAAGTGATGCTATTGTTCCCCAAGGACAAGTCAGTTCAGAGGCACAGCGGGGCTCCAGGCAACGCACCAGCTGTCCTCTTCGAACTGCCAGGCCCTGCCACCGGTAAGGCTCGGCCCCACCTCTGCTCAGCTACCAATAGGGAAATGCCAGTATTACTCAGGGCAGAATGACGCTCAGGTCCAAGAAAAGTGTTTTGTAGTACCGGAAGGGATGCAGGGAGGGTTGAGAGAGAGAAAACAAGTACTCGTCCCTCTGATGGAATTTCTGTGATGTTGCATTGAGGCGGTAGCGTTTCCACGTAACCCTGTTTGCCCAGTCCTCCAGCAGATGGGCGCTTTTGACTATGCTCTCAATAGTGGCAGATCCCCCATTATGGACTAGCACCCACTTCTCCCACACCAGAAACCTGGATGTCACCTTTGACCCCAACACAATCAACAACTCATGTCAATTTCCACTCCCCAACTGCTCAGAGTGTACCCACAGTCTCCAAATGAGTCCAGATCCCGACTGCCCGTCACAGGAACTTCTGTACAGATCCCCCACAGGTGTCTGATTCTTATACTCCACCCTTCCAGTTCTTTCCATGCACCAATGGCAATTCTTTCCTGACCCCATTTAGCCCTCTATTTCTTCCTGGCTCAGAAAACCCTCAGCAGCTTCCCATTGTTTACAGATTAAAGTCCGAACTCCCTAACTTGCTGGGGGCGACCAGACCTCCAGTGCGTGGCCCTCGCCGGCCTCTTTTGCTTTGTCTCTTATTCATCATCTGGAGGCATATTGCATTCTTGTCCAAATGTTTCCTCACTTGTTCCTTTTCCCTTCCCACATACCCCCTACCTCCTCCTCACTGCTGAGAGCCTCAAAATTTCACTCAGATTCCAGCTTACATCCCCCTCTGCAGTTGCCTGGCACTCTTTAGGAAACTTGCAAACTGGTGTTTTCCCTGCTGCTGCCTTATGTGGTTGCCTCTTGTTTGTCTTTCTCTCCAAAGACACTGTAAATTCCTTGAGGGCATGGATTGGGGTTTACGGCGCTTTGACGCCTCAGCCTCAAACAAATGGGCCTGAAGACTGCGATTTCTCACCTTGCTGGGTTGTGAGTTACAGACTTTCCCGTGACCCCTAGGGTCCAGGTGCAGGGGAATTGCACCACTCAGTTGAAGAGATGCATCATTGGCTCAACAGTCACATCCAGTTTGGACTGGAAGACACCTGGGCTGAGATGAAATGAGGAGAGAGAAACAGAGAGAAGAGCCTGGAGGTGGCTTCTTGTGACCCTGAGGGGAAAGGGGAAACTGTCCATACCCATCAGCTGAAATGCCCACCAGCCTAGCCCCATAGGGGCCTGAGTGGGAACTGCTGTCACTGTGTAGAGCATTTGTCACATTCACCCAGGCTTCCAGGATGAGGCAAGGGGGCCAATCTGGCTGCATGTCGGTGGGGAAGCTGGTGGGGCTGGAAACAGCATCATGAACAGCACAAATAGCAGTTGTTTAAGAAGAGCAAACATCCCAGACTGATGTGGAGTGACCCTCACCATCCGGAGAGGAATGGGGAAAAGAATGTGAGTGTGGACATAGGGCCTTGGGCTGTGGCTGCAAAGCTCCCTCGCCCTGGCCCCTCAGGGTCAGGGGTGGTCTCTGTTACGAAAAAGGTTTCCTGGGTGGAAAAAGGAGATGGAATCTGAAAAGTAGGCCCCTCTGCCCAGTGCACGGGGCAAACGTGGGGAAAGGTTGAGCCTGTATTGGCCATGGTGCCGTTGTCCTGGGGACAGGGACAGCGCTGCCCCCACCCACCTGGGGAAGGCCCCTGACCTTTCTTCCTCCCCTGCGTGCCCACCTCTCCCTGCTCATCTCCCCCCTCAGAGCTGCTGGGCACCCCACAAGCCTGTCACTGCTGGAAAGAGGGAACGAGAGAGGGGCAGTTCAGGGAAGACAGCAGTGCAGAGGGATGTGGGGGGCCCTGCCCTCACCCCGCCTGGCCTCTGCGACTTTGCAGGGATCAGACACTCCCTGCGTAGCAGAGCAGCCAGACTGCTTACTGCCGCCCCAGGGGCAGGTGGGGGTGGTGAGGGGCATTTCAGATTAGTGCAGATTTGCCACTTTCCTTGGTACTCACTAGACTAGAAAGCTACCTGTTGGGGTGCAGGACTGAGGAAGACACCTGGCTAATCCCACACAGCAGTGGTTTTCACACTGCCAGTCACAAAGCATTAGCGGGCTGTGAAATCAGTGCAGTGGTTTATCGCTAGCATTTTAAAACGTTAGAAACAAAGGTGTCTATACCACTTGCAGAAAGGGAGTTTTGTTTTTTAGAATTGCATGTCCATCTGCATCTATCCATACCTGCAACTCTACCTACCTGTATCTGTACTATATTTAATATCTGTACGAGGTGATGAAAAGAGTGTGACTGTATTTCTTACTGGACTGGCCTAGGCTAGGCGACCGCTGCCAGGCCCTGCTGGCCCTGCAGTATTGCAGAGAGAGAGCACACCAGACGTTTAAGGCCTTTTTTGGCCTCACGAACCTAGAGGCCAGGGATCAGGCGACCACGTCCTCATCGGCCCTGCGTTCCCTTGGCAAGAGGACGTCCTGGGGCCCCTGGTAGGAAGACGGGTGAAGAGAAGCATCCTGGAAAACTCACTCTAGGTATACATCTAGCTGTCTAAATGCCATGGCTCCCCAACGCTCGGGGGCTCACATTAGCTTCTGAGGTGTACAGACTGGAAAAAGAGAGCCCAGTGTAACTCGGAAGACCTGGTGAGGAAGAACAGGAAAAGTGGAAGTTGTCAGGAAGTTGTCCGCAGTCTTCTGGGACGTGTGAGCTGTTAAGTGAGCCTAGGGGATGGGCGGGGGCAAGCACTTATCTTTGGTAAAGCATGACATCAGAGAGTGGCTGGAAGATGGAGGTTCCAGGGACAGTGACCTTCCTAGCAGGTCAGAGTCGTGAGACAGTGCCTGGAGGCCATTGGAGAAAACAAAGGACTAGGAAGGGGCAGTCCCTGCCAGGTGCCTCGGAGCAGGCACCTCTGCTAGCCGCAAGCTGCATTAGAGAAAGACAGGTGTGCAAGGCCAGGTGTGCAAGGCCAGTCGTTCATTATAGGAATGCCTCACAAATTGCTGAGCGTTAGACAATAGCTTCCAGAATTCTGAGAGAGGAGGAATGTCACACACAGTGCTCCTGTGTGCCGTCTAGTGGTGACTGCACTGGACTGGGGGTGCCCTGGGTGAGAGGGACATTGAATCAGGGTTGTAGGGAGGCTGCACAGAGAATGGCACATTTCGCTGTGGGAAAAAATGATACAGTGTAATCTAGCACACTGTCCTGAATATACTCATATACTGCATGCTTAATTTACTTGGAAAGATGTTACCCAAGATTTCAGACTTTTTTTTGCGCTTGGTGATTTCTGTGTAAACAGAGAGGTAAGTCAGAAGTGTACCATGCCCAGGGTGTGGGAGCATTCAGATTGGAATTCCAGTGTTCAGCAGTGGCTCCTGCTTGTGAAGCTTAGGGAAAGTGTGCCTTTTTTCTTTCCCTGCTCATAAGAGACCCTTCCCCTTCCCTCATTTTCCTCCCACCTCCCTGGTACTCCCCACCCCTCTCCAGGGCTACCCATCTCCCTAGCTTTCAATACCCGATATGAAGAGGGTAGAAAAAATAACTGGATGAAGAGAAGGCATAGATTCAGATGTGAGTCTAATTCTAGGCCATTTCTTAGGGCCAGTCCTCAACCACCTGTAACTTCCATTTGCTCCTGTCTGGGGACAACAGAAAAGGGTCCGACCTGCCTCTGATTCAGCACCGAGCTCCGTGTGAGAGAGCAAAGGAGATCTGCCTGGTATTTACCGTGTTGTTGACATTTTTGTCATCCCCAGCAACACCCTGAAGCAGTAGTGATTGCTCAATAGTGGCCATTTCTCATGAGTGTTTCCCCAAGCACTTCTGAGTGCTTCCGTTGGCCAGGCCTGCACCCATGGGAGGATCCGAGCAGGAGGGAGCTGGCGGCTGTGCCCCCAGAGGGTGTCAGTTGTGCTGAGGACAGTGTGGAAACAGAGACAAAGACTAAAGGACAGCTAGGATGAGATGAAGAGCGCCACTCTCCGAAATGGAATTTCACTGCTATTGTTGCTTTAAAATGGGGTGCATTTTGCAGATTAAACATGCATGTGGATGGAAAAAACTTTCTGAAGCTCTTAGGAGCTTCATCTTTCACAATGTGAACTTGAATCAGCAGAACTCTCAAGAAGGCTAGTTACTACATGGCTGGGGAAACCCACACTGGTAACACAGTACCACCTCTTTTTAAAAATACGTTTTTATAAACGTGTGAGACAAGCATGCCTGCCATTCTCTCACTTGGGCAGGATGTACTGAAGGGCTCTCTGCCAGGATCCCCAATCCACGGTTTGTGTCTGAGGTCTCCGAGTTCTGCCCCAAGTTGCCCCAGGGCATGGGAGTGAACACACAAGAGTGCCACAGAATATTGTAAAATTTCCACAGTGAACAAAGTAACATTTGTCAGGCACTGTGCTCTCAAGTTGTTTGCACCTGGCCATCCGTTAATGGGACTATCAGGCATTTGTTTTAGGGCAGGGGTCACTGCAAACTGTTACTGGGACTGAGCAAGCCTTGAACTGAGAATGTTTAGCACCCTTTTGTGGGTTTAGCGAGACACCAGCATGTACCCAGTCTGATGGATATACAGCAAATCGCCGGCTCACCGACTCCCCTCCTGCATATCCACACCCAGTCGTGTCACTGGCTAGCTCCTTCGAACTTGCCACTGATCTGTTTCTACAGAATACTTGAACAGGTGCACCTGTTTCACCTTGTTTCGCCGCACAGCCATGACCCCTGATTTGGGGGCTGAGAGAGAGCCAGTTTGCTCAGTGGCCCTGGCAAAGGCTCTGAGTTTTCGTCCTTGGAGCAGGCCTCCGAACAGACACACAAAGGTTGGCAGAGACTACTTTGACACCGTCTGATAGCGGTGCCCACGCCCCTTCCTCCTGGACCTTGTCCATTGTTGTCTGCTGGCTGCCAGCACGGTGTTGGCTGCCCCTTCCTCCCTCCCGTCAGCTTGCCCCTGCAGGCCCCAAACTGTCCTCTTCCCCTCTGTGCCCCATCCCAGGACTGCAGATGCTGCAGTCCAGAGCCTTCGTTCAACTGTTGCCTTCAACTGCCATCAGAATGTTCCCTTGCTAAAATTCTCAGCAGTTGGGACCCTGGCTCTGCAGCTGGTTGGACTCTCAGAAGGCGTCAAAAACTCGGTCCAGACCTGTGTTTGGGGAACTAGCAGCTAGCACACTGGGAACGTTCAGGGAATTATGAGATGAATCAGTTTAGTGACTTAATTCCCAGCATGGGTTCTAAGGCAGTCATGGCTAACACTGGAGACCTCCTTGTCACTGCCTATTTTCCAGGGGCTTGCCCTGACTTACCTGAACAAATGTGATGTGGGTGCCTTGGCAGGCCCCAGAGAGACTTCTGGCTGGGGCACATGGGCTGCCTCGTATAGCTCCTCTCGTCCCCCTTGGCTCTTGGGTCTTTCTTTCCAGGCAGATGGCCAGGTGCACATAGCCCACAGAGACAGAGCAGGGCTATTTGGAATGTACATGCTGGAAATAATCACCTTTTCCCTTCTCATGGTGATGGGGAGAGGGGACCTGATGTCTCCACCTCCCACCTTGGCTGCCGTGCTCTGTTTGTTGTCCTTCTGACTCCCCAGATGCGTGCAGGGGCTGGAAGGGGGCTGGAGAAGAGGTCACACCCAGACTCCTCAGTGGTGCCACACACCCTCTGTCAGCACTGAGAGGGTATTTAAAGACAGAACGAGGCCCTTATCTGTTCCATTTTTGAATACCTTGAATGTTAAAAAAAAAATTGAAGAAGAAAAATACAAAAAGTCAGTACAAAAATTGTAAGTGGTATATTCTATTTAACTACTTCACAAATGAATGCTCTTTAACACAAAAAAGTACAATGGCTAGGCAGCCCCTCATGTGGAAAGAAGGTTCACTGCCTGTAGTTTGAGGTGCTTCATGAACAAAGTTCAGAACCCGTGGCCATCCCCTCCGTGTTAGGTCCGGGTACCTTTGGTAGGTTTTTTGCCAGACTGCCCAGTGTCCTGTAGTACTCTGGGACCCAACTGTGACTTGGGCAGGGAACGGTGCCCTTGGGCTATCCTGGCCTACAGTGGGAATGGAATGGTCTCCTTGCTGGGGATTGTGGAGCAGGGAGAGGGATGCACTCAGGACACGGCCCTGATTGGGGCCAGTCTCTGGGGTCTCCAGGCCCTCGTTACAGTGCAGGCTAAGGAACTTCTCCAGATGCCTTCCCTCAGCCTGTGCTGCCTTCAGACCTGAGCTCCGTCCAGAGGGCCAGCTTCCTGCTGGTTTCTTCTGTGAAGGTATCAGCTGTTGGTTCACTGTTTGACAGGCCCTCGCTGGCCAGGCCTTGTGCTAAGAGCTGTAAATACAAGGATTATTCACAGAGGCTGTCCTAGAGGGGCCGACAGTTGACTTGAGGGCCAGGCACAGTGCATGAATCGCAGCCATAATGAAGTGAGCTCTCTACTCTGGTTATGAAAGAATCACGGAGGAAGTTCCTCTGCACCCCCGTCCCCAGGGCCCAAGTTTCTGAAGAGGTTCTACACCAGAGGGAGACTAAGCTGAGTCCTGACTAAGAAAGGATGGCCAGGCCAGGACTGGTTATGAGCAGTCCATGCAGTGGGGGCACCCAGCTTGGGCAAAGGTACCCAAGGATGGAGCAAGGGTGGGGACTCCGAGGGACCTGAGTATCAGGAAACCAGAGCGGGGGCATGCAGGGGGAATGCAGGTGGCAGGGGGTGTTGTTATCCTGTGGAGACGAGTTTAATCATTAGAAATCTATACTGTTAAACCTGGGGGTAATTTCCTCCCTCTAGGGTTTTTAGTAGGAAGGGCATCACACAGTACATTCCGTCTTGCCACATATCATTTCCCTTAATATCTTTTTCTTTTCTTTGGGTGGGAGGTTGCCGAGGGCCTGGAGCCCTTCATTTTTGCACTGTTCCACAGGGTGGTGGGCAGGCCCACTGTAGGGCCGCTCTCTGGGCCCTTGGCCAGATCTGCCTCCCGGTGCTCCCGCTTCTTACTTCTTGCACTAGAGCAGCTGCCTCCCCCCAGATGACTTCCTGTGCGTGATTTAGTCAAGGTGCTTGCAGCCCCAGTCCTGCCGCCCTGCTGGCAGGCCAGGAAGCTGGGGAAGCGGCCGGGTTTGCCCTCGTGCAGCCAGGTGAGGTCGTGGGCGCAGCAGTCCCACTGCCGGAGCCTCAGCCGAACGTCATTCGTCTCCTGCTGCGTGGCCACCGGCTCTCGCTCCTTGTGGCCTGGGGAAGCCAGCAGTCAGGCGGGCGGGGAGGTGGGCATCCACAGGAGGTCGGGTTCCTCTGAGGTGTGTCACCCAGGTCGCAACAGGCCAGGTGCGCCCCCATGGCCACTGTGGCCACAGGTTTCTGTGGCAGCTGAGGTCACCTCCTTCCTACACAGGAGCACCCCCCCCCCCCTTCTGCTGAATGTTTCTCGAGTACCTTCCTCTGTCTGAGCTACTGTTCTTCCAAACACCCTTTAAGATTTCATTTACCTGCCTGTCTAAAACGTATGATTCCAGTGGTTCAAACTGCAGCAGGTGAAAAGGGCATTCAGTAAGAAGTGTCCTGGTATCCCCTGCCTCTGAGCTACGCAATTCTCTCTGGAGGCGACTGATGACCGTACGATATCCAAATGGTGGTTAGATAATATTCCAGTGCGTGAATGGTTCAAAATTATATAACTCCCCATTTTGTGTATTTAATAGCATTTAGATGCTATTTAATTTTGCTGTTATCCCAAGGCTCTTGTGAATATTCTTGTAGTTAGTTTTTTTTTACGCACACCTTATTTTCTTAGAGTCAAAATCGTAAAAGTGGAATTCCTGGGTCAGAAGGTAGTACCAATTTTTTAAAAGTCTTTCAATACCAGATTTTCCCTCCAAGGAAGTTGGTGTCAATCGGCGACCCTCCCACAGTGAAGCATGACAGGACTGCGGCCTCTGTCTAGCCCTCCGCCTGCGTTGTTAAAACTTGCTTCCTCCAACTGTGCCTCTAACCTGCACGCTAACCTGTGTCCCCAGGTGCCATTTGTTTGGGGAGAAACAAATGGCATTTGGACCCTGGGGCCTGCCTACAGTTGGAGCCTAGGTGTGGAGAGGACCCTGAGTGCCTGGGAGGGGCTGGCCTGGTCGTAGAGCAAAGATGAAGCCTCATGGTGGGCAAGGTGGCCGTGTTGTCACTGAGTGCCAAGTCCAGGGACAAGGCCTCTTTCTCATTTTCAGAAATCCCCCTGCAGGAGGGAGGGAGGGCCCCAGGTCATGTAAAGCCTGAGGGTGGTAAGAGAACCAGAATCCATAGGCGAGGTGCAGGGACAGTGGGTACACAGGCTGGATTTTTATTTGTTCACGGTTCCCCCTTTCAAGAGGCAGTCCTGTGGGTTCTTTACTGAGGGATTTTGGAGTCTTCTGGGAGGAGTTCTGGGAGTAACATGGAGGGGGTGTGAATGCTCTTGGGTGAGCAAAAGCCACCTGTCCCGAGATTTTGCCCCAGGTGCAGTCCTTGGGGCGAGAGCCTGTGTCCTTGTGCCCTCTGATGTCGGGCTGTGTGGTTCCTGGTTGGGCAGGGGAGGCTCAGCGCTGCTTGCAACATGCATCCAGCCGGGAGGGGAGGGGAGGGGAGGGGAGGGGCAGAGGAACACCAAGGAGACCTTGGATGTCCAAGTTAGGCGGGGGTCTCCTCCACACTCCTGGGAAGCCTCTGTTTCTGCAGTGCTGCCTCCAAAGGCAGCTGCTTCTCTTTGGCTTATTTGACTACTGTAGATGCTAGACTGTTTAGAGCTTAAAAAAAGGAGCAAGATCATTTGTTTGACAATATATAATTACTTGTCTTTGGGTTCAGGTTGCTAGAGGGTACCCTTCCTTGCTTCCAGTCTGGTTCTGCGAGTTTGGGAGACCGAAGTTAATCCACTCTGTGCTTCTGCTGTCGTGGCACATGGTGTTCTCCTCTCTGTGTGTGTCTTCTCCTCCTCCTATAAGGACACCAGTCGTTGGGTTGGAGTCCAGCCTCGTCCAGTATGACCTCACCTTAACTCATTACATTTGTAAGCACTGTTTCTCAATGTCACATTCTGAGGTTCTGGGCAAACATGATATTTTGGGGGGATACCATTCAAACCTTTGGAATTTCTCTGCCTGCAGACACTTCAAACCATCAATTCATCCCATGTACTTTGTCAGAGCCATTTTTCTCAAACTGAGTGAGGTTGGAATACCTCACCCTAAAACTCTTCTGTGACTTCCCACTGCTGACACAGTCAAGTCTTTAGCTGAACTTCAGATAACTTGCTATACTCTGGGCCCAGTGACCTTTCGCAAGTTCCATTTCTCAGTTTCTTACACCCTCCAATCCCATTTGCAAGCTCTTCTGTATTGTTGCATTTGATGTAAGTGCCCTCATTTCCTGCCCGGTCCTCTGTCCCTTGCCTAGAAGCAATCCTTCTCAAACACCCGCGTCATATTTTACTTTTCCAATCTCATGGGAACATTTCCAACCAGCTGAGGTGGAAGGGCTCAATCTCTGCTTCACAGACAGACCTGACTCCACATTCCTCACCACTCAGACTGGAGTGACGCTCTCCTTTGCTGGAACTGAATTGTTACCCATGGATGTGACCCTGTCTTATACTTCCTTGGGCCCTTAGACTTGGACGGGGTGTATTAAACCGTGTGGCTTCATGCGGTAAATGACTGTGGGTGCTGCTGCTGCTGTGAACGTGCAGAGGGGTTGGTTGGCACCTGCAGCCATGTTTCAATGCAGTAGCTGAATCACTTCATGCCTACAGCCCTGTGATGTCTAGAGCAGTTGAAGAAGATCCCTGTGCTGAGATGAAATGAGGGGAAAGGAGAGAATGGTCGCTGCTTTGAGAGTCAAGGACAGTGGTCTTTCAAAGAAAGAATAGACTGACAGTCACACTGCGGGGAAAGGAATACTCATGGCTGGGTGCTCAGGGGCATGGGGCTCAGTGGGAATCATTGCAGTGGAATCGGGGCATCCTCCTGCCCCCTCCGCCCTGATGGAGAATTGGTGAGCAGCATGCTGGCAGGGGAAGGACTGGGAGGGAGGAAAAAGAGGAGGCACGTGGCAAAGATAGCAGCTCGTTTCACTGCTAGCTTTAATAGATGCCCCGAAAGTAAGAAGGATTTTTTATTCCAAAAATTGCTATGTTTTCGCCAGCTTCTGAAGAGTGGCAGTGACCGGCCACTGACAACTGGCCCTTCAAACTCTCTTCCAAAGCACGGGGTCTCCGTCGGGGCGCCCAGGAACTTGGTTCTTCTGGCAGCAGGTTTCCTGTAAAATTCCTTGTCTTTGGTCCTGAGCCCTTTTTGTCTGATGCCTTGGTTGCAGCAAAGCCCCATAGGCGGCATCCTTGGGGACCAAGTAGTCCACCCCAGAAAGATGAGTAGAGGTGTGAAGAATCAGGAGGACTGTCGCGGGCAGATGCTCCAGCTGTGGGCTCCAGGCCAAGCCCGCTGACATGGGGGACACTGCATCGCAGACGCACCAGGGCGGGTTTCCAGCATGAAAACTGTTGAAGCCCTTAGGACCCTTTCCTGATGATGGATCTCAGCAATACTCCTCCTCCTTGTAGGTTCGGAAACTCAAGTTAAAAACGCACTCGAGGGAGTGTGCCTGCCTCTGGAGATGTTTATGGACAGCTTGTAATACTAGCTCTGATCTTGCCTACTCAATTCGTAACTCTACATACGTGGCCTCACCTGGCTGGATTCAGGAAATATCTGGTCTCATAAAAACAGGCAATCCTTGACTCCAATACAAATTATAGTTTCTTAGACATCCCATCAAAAAGGTTTGCCAGGTTTCCTCCTGATAAACTGCCAATGTGGGGATTTCTTGTGTCAACATTTAACACAGGAGGATGGATTTAGTCACGTTTCCTTTGCCACTAAGTCTTCGGTGCAATGCATTTGTTTAGGGGTCCTAACAGCAGTTCTCCAGTTGAAACAAAATAACAAACGAAAACTAAAAGGAATGACTCAAGCTTGCGTTGGTCTGATCCATCTACATGAAGAACATGTGTGAGCATGAACTGCTCTGAGCATCGGGGCGGGGAGAGGGGTCCTGCGGAGAAGGACGCGTGGTCCATGATTCTGCTCTTAAGCAGTGATTTTTTGCTCACTCCCTGTGACTAGAATTTTCCATCCCTCTCTGACAGAAGGAAAATACAAAGAATATTTGACACAAAGTAAAACATGAAAAAAATGCTTCAACGGCTCAGTGGTCTGGCTGAGTTCTCAGAAGTAGTCATTAGATTAAAACAAAACAAAACAAAACAAAACCGTGCGCCCGGGTGGGCTGTGCACCTGAGTCAGCGTCGTTGTCCGATGTTGGGAGAGTGGGGCAGAGGAGGCCTGTTAACGTGGTTCCTCTTGCCACTTGCTGTTTCTACTGGGGGCAGCTGGGTGAGTCCACTGCAGTCGAACTTCCCACACGTCAAGGATTCTAGGCATTTCCTTCTGTGCTTCTTTTTCTAACTAGACAGTGAATTCCCTGGAGGGAAGGATAACATCCGTTTGGCTTTGCATCTGCACAGTCAGCTCAGTGATGGCGTGTAAGAACGCCCTGATACATTTTTTTTGGCAGTGGTTTAATAACAGCGAGACCTTCTGTAAATGTAGGACACTGCACACCTGTTTTCCTCCAGAGCAGTTAACGTTGGATACGAGGTTGCACTAGAATTGGGGTTCCAACTCACTGTAGTGCTGGTACCTTGGGCACTGGGACTGAGAGACCAGAGCCCGGGCACTGGTGAAAAGGGTGGAGCCCGTGGGAAGTTGCCGTGTGGGGGTTAGAGGTGGGGGTGGGGGGCGAATCCACGTCATGCTGCCGCCGTAACAAATTACAATAAGACGAGTGGGTTAAAAGGTCACAGGTCTCTTCTCTTACTGTTCTGGAGATCAGAAGTTCAAAATGGGTCCCACTGGGCTAAAATCAAGGTGTTGGCAGGGCTGTGTTCCTTCAGTAGGCTTTAGGGAAGAGTACTTTTCACGTCTTGTCTTGTTTCTAGAGGCTCCTGTATCCTTTGACTGATGTCTCCCTTGCTCCATCTTCTAAGCCGGCATCTGCAGAGCGTCTCTTACTCTGACACCAGCCATTCTGCTCTTCTCTCTCACTAAGGACACTCGAGATTACACTGGGCTCACCCAGATAATTGAGGATAACCTCCCCATCTCGAGGTTACCTGATGAAGCAACCTAAATTCCATTTGCAACTTTTAGTTCCCCCTTGCCATGCAACATACTATTCACAGGTTTGGGGCATAGGACAAAGACATTTCAGGGCAGGGGAAGGCATTATTTTGTGTACTGCAGAGGGGTACTTGGAGTTCATCCTCACTGTCCACTTGAGGGAACTTGGACTCAGAGATGTCCCATGAATTTGCGCTGGAGGCTGGACCATCTGCACTCTGAACCTTAAGCAAGATTCAGCAGGAGGCTGCTGGCTCTTCTCTTCCTCCAGTTTTTTCTTCTGCACTGTGTCTCATAGCTTTACTGGCCCTCTCAGGGGAGGATGCTGAGGGGAGCGTCGGAGCTGGGGGGCACGCCTGGCACACGTCCACACTGAATGCAGAGTGGTTATTTCACGAGGTCAGAGAATGGATTTGATCCACCCACAAGGACCTTACTGGTTTAGCCGAAGTGCTCGCTCCGAGGGATGCAGCTCAGTGTCCAGGGGTCCCAAGAGTCTGAAATCCTGGAATTTTTCCCCTTAGAGGTCCCTGAGGGGAGTATGTGGGTGATCCCAGTTTGCTGGTTCACAGCCGACAGTGACATTCACTGCCTGGGCAGCTGCTGTGGGTTTCTCAGTCTGGAGACTTTCTTAGACTAGGACCAACTTCTGGCATGAGAGGGTTTCAGCCGCGAAGGGTTCTCTGCAGAGATGCTGATGATTCTGGAATCTGAGCCCACAGCAGCAGATTTTCTGTCAAAGTCAGGGTCAGAGGAGAAGACACAGAAGGACTTAACTGCATGAGATGTTTACTTGGGAAGAGCAAAGCATGATCTTTGGGAGCATGTGACCTGGGCAGGGAGTTGTGTTTCATTAATGAAGTTTTTCTTGTGACTCCATTCTGTGTAGCTGGCCAGCCCTTCCCCTGCCCTTTGTACCTGGAGGTGGAAACCAACAAGAACCTGGCCTCTGGTCAAGGACCCAAGGGCCCAGGACCTTCTTGGAGAGTGAATCCCTCCAGACTCTGAGATGCAGCCAGTCTTGGGAGGAAGCTGAGGCACTGAGGCGAGACCGTTGAAAGAGTGGGGAGAAGGTGTCCTTGGCCTTCGGAGGAGGCTGACTTGCTCTGTGAAGCAGGCGGAGCCGCTGCATGTGGCTGGGGGTTCTGCCTGGGGAAGTCACCTCAGCATAGCAGTAGGAGTTGTCCTCTGTCCCCAGCCACTGACAGGTGGAGGAAAAACTCTGGCCCCTAGGGGTGGACATTGGAAAGTGAAGCAAGTTTTCTCCCAGATGAGAGGTCAAGTTCTATGGCTGAGCCTTGGGGGAACTGGGATTACCAGGAGCAAGCTCTTTCTCTATTAAAAGAAAGTTTTCAGCTCAGTATTCCAAGACCTACTGTTCTCTGAGAGAGTCAGAGCTTGAGGTCCAAAGGGGTAAAAGAACTTTTGCATGAAATATATATGAAAATTGTGACAAGGACGTGCTGAAACGGCCCAGGCATTGGCCGAGGCTGAGGTCAGTGGTTCAAGCAGTGTGGTGGGGCGGGGGCGGGGGGGAGACAAGGGTTGGGGAAGCAGCTTCCACCTCTGAGGAGACCCAATAGCAAGGAAGAATGGGGGAGGGGTATTCTTCAGCCCGAGGGATATTTCCTTTGCAGAAATGAGCCCTAGTTGAGGAGTGATGAGTGAGGACACTTACTGGGCAGCAAGGGTGGCCCCCTGCCTCGCAGTTGTGCTGAAAAAGCCTGCAGGCCCTGGAGGAGAGGGGCCTGATACACTCTGTCCACACTCCTGGCTGCAGACAAGAAGGCAGGGCACCTGCCTCTCCCCAGGAAGAGTCAGTTCAGAAGTACCACAGATCCTTGCTGCCAGGGCCTCCACAGGCCTCCACAGGCTTTTGGAGCAGGAAGGAAAGGAAGGGGAAAGTGGTGGAGAGGGGGCCACTGGTGAGTAGCTGGACTGGATCTCACCTGTAGCCACTTGGGGCCCCGTTGCCCTCTGAAACTCCCCCTAGGCCTGGGCATCGTCCTACCAGGTGCCGTGTGTGGCTCTGGGCTCTCACGACAGGAGTTCCTGGGTGGGAGGGCTGAGCGTGAAGCTTTCCCTTCAGGAACTCAGTGTTCAGCCGTACAGTGTGAAATGACCCATAACGGCCCTTTCTTCTTCCCTTGGGACTTCTGACAGTTTCTAAGGTGTACAGACTGGAATAAGAGAATCTAGCAGAAATGGAGGGGGAAGAAAAAGAGGCAGGGTCTTTGGGCCTGAAACAAGGCTGGGGGAACAGGCTCTAAGACACTCTTCCTGGGGAGGGTGACAGCGGAAGTGTCATGGGGAGCCCATCCAAAAATGCTCGGTTTCTGGGGAGGGGATGGACCCTTTTGGGACCGATGAGCTCGTCTAAAAGCAGCCAGATTTGTGTTTCTCAGAGGCACCCTGGTGGCCCCCACTGTGTTACTGCCTCTGAGTGAAGGCTGGATCTTTTGCTGCTGTTGATGTTGTTTGTGCCGTGGCTGCGAGTCTTCCAAGCATGAAGGGTTTGGGCGTAGAGGATTTAGTTGCAGAACATAATCACTGGCTCAGTACCTGTGTTATGTGAACCACTCTTTCCAGATCTTGTGGGACTCTCCCTCTGTGCCCTGGGGTGCTATGGCAGAGGCAGCTTCACCTGTTACCACACTTGGGGAGGAGGCACCTTTTGGGGGAGGCTCTTTGCATTGACCATGAGTGTGTAAAAGAAATGTCTCTCCAAGGAGCCTGGCAGCCTTGGTTTGCAGTAGTGTCACCTTGGTATCAAGAAGCTTCACTTGATAGCAATGCTTAGCCATGTTTGCATGTAGATTATTGATTTTCTTCTCTAGTTATGCCAGTATTGAGGCAGATTTGTGTGGATGGCGCTTTATCCATTGCTTGACTCACTGCCAGGTGGCTCATTGCTTTCTTTCCTCTTCGTTTTGGTGCCATGTATTAAAAAAAGAATTACTTTTTTCTGTGGTAACTTCTTCAGCTCTCTGTTCTGAAATGTCCAAGGAAGGAGTGGTATCATCGGACTCAGGTTCTTCCTCTGTAATTGGTCCAGAACACGCATCATGGACCTGTTGGTGGGTTGGCAGGCAATGGGGTGCTTGCTGAGGACTGGGGGGCCATTTGGTGGGACCGTTATTCGCGCGTCTCTGACGATGCAGCTGCTGTATTCAGTGTAATGCCACGGGAGTTGAGAACTGATCATTGTTCTTCTGCAAATGAGGACTGACCCACTCTCTCTAGCTTTCACTCAGTGGCGGCACATAGTCTCGTTTCTGGGGGTCCTCCTGGTATTGGACACCCTCGTACATTCTGTGAAGAAACCAGTTCTTCACAATTGAACTAGTTTCAGGTGCATAGCACAAGGCAGCTGATGGGAACTTTGCAAATTCTGATGGTGCTACTTTAGCAGCTTCAGGATGGCGAGTTGCTTTCACATATGGAAACCATTCTGGTCCTATTTGCTGCTTCCTGTGTTTCCAGGCCGTGAGGAATTTTGGTATTTCATCAGTCCTTCCAGGGATCAGAAGAAGAGTAGAGTCAAACTCTTTGAGAAATGTATTTATAGCAATCAGAGGTGTCATCTGTTCCTTCTTTGCAATCATGTGGACCTGTACCATCAGAGACGTGCCACTCCATGAACTCGTGTTGCCAATATGTCAACTGACACTTGGTGTCCCCAGCTGCATGCTGCAGGTGGGCAGTGGAAGCTGATGTGCTGGAATAGGTAGCAGGCATTACTGCGGATCCTGCTGCTGCCTCGAATGCATTTGAATGTGAGAGTTATCCCGGGAGCCATGGTATACAGCAACTGGGGCATGAGTGGCTGTGTGAGAAAGCCAACACAGTGTGCAGCATCGCCAGGAACTGGCACAACTGAGCTGGACAGTGGTCCGTACCCAGGTGGTAGGCGTGCTGTCTCCTTCCCGTCTGGTGTCTTAAGATGAGTGCCCACTTTGAAGTGCTTTCAGGAGCCGGGAAGAACAGCGCACAGGTAGCTGTGTATACTGTGGGTGGCCTGTTCCTTTTCCACACATTGTCATTGTAGAGCAGAAGTAACGATGGGGCGTGGCCCTTGGAGACAGGATGCGCGGGGTGCCGAAGCTTTCTGAAGCAGACTGCTGCCCTGATAACTGATCCATCTTTAGCATCCAGATGGGGTAGGTGTTTGATATAAGTGGTTAGCTCACTGACTATTGTTCCAAGATAGGATCTTGAGCAGAGAAAGTCCTGTAGGCCCTCGAGCCCCCAAAAGACATGTCAGGGGAGTCAGGCATTTCTGACTGCCAATGGAAGTAGTGCCACATCCTTGTTCTGCGAGCAGCAAAGCTGAGACATACGGAGGGAGCTTGTTCGTCCCTGTCATGAGTTGGTAAATGGCAGAGGTGGGACTCAGAGCTGGGCCTTTCTGTTCCGGTGCCTAGTCTGTGTACTCCACGGAGCCCTGGTCCCTGAAATGAAAGCATTCATGGGGGTGTTCTCTTTAAAGGGCAGTACTGTGGTGCCTTGAGCTTTTCCTCATTCTTCAGAGCTCCTTTAAAAGTAAATAGAATGATTGGATGTTTAAATAGCAATTCTCCAGATTTCCCTAGGAATCTTCTTAAAATGCCTCAGAGGATCCAGAAGTTCCGGAAATCCTGTCTTCGCCTGCGGAACAGACCCAGCCTTCCTGAAGCAGGGATGTCAGACTTAACGATGTCTCCCCTGGTTCCATATTGTGACTTAGCTACTAATTTCCATAGTGTTATGTTCTACTCTTCAAGTGCATTGTTGGTTATATTATTAGTTTAATAGGTTTCTGTGGGCTGAACTTGGAAGCTTACCACAACCGACTACATTATTTCTTCAGGAAATGTGCTCTGAGTTCCTTATCCAATGAATAGACATCTGTTTAGAACTCAGCCTGGTTTTTGGTGGGAAACATCTTATGTGCTTGTATTAAGTTTCTGAAAAATTTCTCGCTGGCATACACTTTGATAAAAATGTGCTATTTATTTTTTTCTTACTTTAACCAAAAAGTTCAGCTCCTATAATAGTACGTGCTACTGAAGAAGGCAGGCACGGTGTTTACGTTACAGGGTGGGTGATTAAGAAATGCAGAGTCAGCGTGCTGGACGTGTTTTTCCATCCTCATCCCAGGAAGGAGAGGCCAGCATATTAATGTGTATTTCCTTGTCCTAAGATTTTTATTTATTAGTGGTTATTGGCACACATGTCCTTGGGAACGCCAAAGGGCTTGAATGAACCTGGGCCCCTGAGTGGCAGGTACAATAAATCTATTTCAGCAAGTGACAGCTCAGGCTTCAAGGCTTGGTGTTGCTAAGGCTCAAGGTTGACTGTGGCTGGTGTCCGAGTGGCCTTCTGAGGGGCTGTGCGGGGGGCTTTGAAGAAGGCTTGATGGAAGCCAAAGACATCTCCTTTTCCTCCACCACTGGGAAAGCAGGTTGAGGTTACATGGCAAGACCAGAGTCCCATTGGCCGCGTGCCAGTGTTTAGCCACATGTCTAGAAAATTCAGGCTCATGTAGGACTCACCAGACCTCTCCAAAATTCCAGGGGTCGTGTAGATGCTTGATGGGCCTGGGTCATTAGGTTCTTCCTGCGCCTGAGTCCCAGTGCACTGCCCTGGTGCCCTGGGTCCCTTTGACTACTGTTGCCTGTACTTTCTCTCCCTCCCGCCTATGCCTGTGGTGTGCCTGGGGGTTTGCACTGTCACTCCGGCCCAGGGTCTTAGCTGACACGCACCTTTTTTTTTCCTTTTTAGAACACCAACCAGGGATTTAATAGAAATAACAACCAGCATAGAAACATTTAAAACTATACATAAGCCCAAACCAGAGGGCCAATGGTCAAGACAAAGGGTAGAATTTTGGGTCCTTCAACTCAGCCATGCCCCAAGTAAGCACCAACAAAGATGGTGTATCAAGAAAATGAGAAACAGATTCCTGTGATGCGATAGGAAGAGAGCTGGGAGGGTGTGTCTGTGTTGTGCAGGGAACAGCTGAGGAAGACTCCAGGGTAGGAGCAGACCTTGGGCTGGGAGGGCCTTGGCTGATGTGAGGGAGACCTCGGCTCCTTTGCCGGCCACTGGGCCAACTCTGAGCAGGCTGTGAGTTTAGCCTGACTTTGCACCCCTGCCTGGGTTATTCCCAGTCTTCACCCTGCTTGCCTGTTCCCTTCATGGTTTTCTCCTGGGAGCTCTGAATACAATATTTGCACACAAATCTTTGCTTCCGGGGCACCCAGCCTAAGTCGCTGGTGCTTTTTGAATCCCAGCTACAGCAGAGGGGTGCTGATGCTTAGGTCTCGCTTACCTTCTGGTGAACGTGTAGAAGAATTCAGTAATTAGGACAGTCTTCTGTGAAAAAGTCCTTATAAGAGACACCCAGACAAAAAGAAGCGCAGAGGCAGAGACTTGAGACATGTGACCACAGTCCGAGGATGCCGACAGATGCCAGAATCTGGAAGAGGCCAAGAAAGTTACCTGAGGGTTAAACCAGTTATTAACCTAGCCTAACTAGACAAGCACAACCCCTGAGTAAACACAACACCTTCTCTTGCTGAGCCTAGATTTGGCTGGAAATCCTGAAATGTGTATTTTAGCCCTGTGCCTCTAAAGTGGTGAAATCACTTTCTGTTTTTATTTGTTTACTCAGACAATAAATATTTCCCGCCCACCAATTGTGTGCCAGGTCTGTTCATTTCCTGCGGTAGGTGGGAAAAGTTGCTGCCCAGGTTGATGGGAGTGGCAGTCGGAGCATCTCATTATAGCCCTTCAAGGCTGGCTGGCTGTCTGGATTCCTCACTTGGCCTTTGCCGGCATGGCTGGGGTGGGGCCCCAGTTTCTCTCTGTGGTGTTTGGCTGCCTGGGTGGATTATTATCTAGAGGTTCTTGGTCTTACTAGGATGTCCCCTCCTGGTTCTTTGGCTAGAGAGAGTAGGCTTTGGTTGGGGCTTTTATTGTTGGAAGTTGGCATATGTGTTGGCATAAGGGCTGGGAGAGATGAGCTGCAGGATCGCTGTTCTCTACAGAGAAAAGCAGCTCAGTTCAGGTAGTGCCTCTCACAGCTACAATTCGGGCTTTCTCTGGGGCCTGCAACTGCCCCTCACGTGCCCCCTCAGGCCTACACTCACAGTAGTCCCCCGCACTAGCCCTGGTACACACCACTGCCCCTGGGGTGTCTCTTCAATGTACCCACACCATTGTGACCCCTTACTGAACACCTTTCAGTTGCTGGTTCGAGAGCTCCATCCGTGTCTCACCAGCAGGCTGACTAGTCGTTGAATGACTGCATTCTGGCCAAAGAGACACTGGCAAAGTGTCACGTGGAATCTTCTGTGACCTTTCCTTAAGAGTTAGTCTCCTTCCTTGGCCCTTTCTTCATTATCCTGCCAAAAACGTGATGTTGCTGTCTATCTCAGACGATGAAGACGAGGGCCACCCCCTGGATGGCAGTGTCCTGAGGTGGAAGGAGGATTTTGCGGAGAAGGGTGCTGCTCCAGTCTGGAGCTCCTGTCAGCACTTTCTGGCTGTGTAGTATTCGGAGAATGGCCTAGTCTTTTTGAATCTTGATTGTCTTACCTGTGAAGTGGGTTTAAAACTGGTTACTCCACGGGCTTCCCAAGAAGAGAACATGAGACAATTTTTGTACCAGGGCCTAGTACATGCGTGCAACCAAAAGGGATTCCTGTTGTGAACTTGCCTTTGATGGAAACTCCAAACTTTTATACTCCTGCAGTGAACATGTACAGTCTATATTTACTTTCACCAAGGGAATAATAACACCTTAGATTTGCAGTTTGCAAAGCACTTTGGCATTTATTATTGTATTTAATCTATGCAACGCTTCTGTGAGGAAGGAGACAGCTTGGCACAACCGTTCTTTTTTTATATTGGAAAAGGGAGGACTGCAGAGAAGGAAATGACTTGCAGGATGATACTTACCTAACCAGTTAACTCACCAGTGACAGAATCAGGCCTCGAGTAGTTGCCCTGCCTCCACAGGAGAGATACAGGCAATTGAGCATCCTTATCGAGAAACCCTGTTTTCTGTTTAAATTATTTAAAAATGTCCTGTGGTAAAACATCAGGCCTCAGATCAGCTGTATCGGGCAAGTGTGCAAACTGTTTCCTGAGGGAACTTACTGCACAACTAACACAGGGGTAGGGGGAGGACGCCTCCAGGTGTGCGTGAAGTCCACAATTACAAAAAAAATGAGGAAAACCCCTCAGAATCTGTCATGCTTGGTCTAAAGCATCCACGTGGCTGGAATAATTTTTCTTTCTAGTGGGGAACTCAAGAGGAAGAACAAACCAGAGAAACCAGTGTTGTAACTTGCAGCTGTAAAGGAATGTCCAAGTCTCTGACAGTGTGATGCCTGTTTTTGAGACCACAGAGGGAAGCTGGCCCCTGAGCGGACCAGATAGACAAGCAGACCACAGGTGGATGCCCTAGAACTGTGCACTGTTAGAACGGTGCTTCCCAGTCAGTTTTGGATGAAAGACTAGGATTAAACTGTGACCAGTCAGTTGTTGAAAATGAGAGGGAGAGGGTTGTAGATAGCACATAACTGTCTGTCTCCGGAATAGCCTTTCCTTACTCACATATCCAGAAGCTGGGGAGAGAGATGACAGCCCATTGAAATGGACAAGGCTGGCACTGATTTTCACCAGTGCCCGAGGCAGGGAGAGCTTGTTACCGATTGGAAGGCCACTGGACCTGGCTTTAGAGCCAGGTCCTGACCTCCTGCAGCCAAGGGCTGCCAGGGCAGTCACACCCCTGGGCAGATGGGAACACAGTGTAGGGGTATTGATCTGGTTGCGCACCTGGCCACCTGATGTTTCTGGGCTCTACCCCCTCTCCTACCCTGCTCAGTGACTCCTGTGTCCTGTTTCCACTTTCCTCAGATTTCTGACTCAGTCTCCCCTTCTTACCCTCTCCTTGCCCACAACACAGTCACCCCTTACTCCCACCGCAAGCACGCACTCGCTCCCTGTGTCTTGGGGAAGGAGCCACAAGATGGCAAATCCCTCAGCGGCACGTACCAAACCTACAAGCCACCTGCCTTCTGTTCCTGCTCCCCTATCTGAGCCAAATGTTGTTAATATGGATAAACCAGTCTTTTATAGAGTGTTCCTGCCTTCTTTTAAGAAAATCCTTCCTTATCGGCTAAAAGTCTCTTAATTTTCTTCTCCGAGTCCTAAAATTTACTTCTTGATGTTTACAGTCTTTGATCTTCCTTGAGTGGATCTTTGCAAGCTTTGTGAGATAAGGTTCCAATTTGGGGTTCGTGGTGTGAAGTCTTGCTTTCAAAGTCTGGTGATTTCTACTGAGTGATCTCTGTCATCACTTGTCACCCAGGTCTTCTCTGCCATCACCAATGTTGTGTCCAAGGAGAGTCAGTTTCTGGGCTCTCTGCTTGGTCCACCAGTAATTTTATGGTCCGCGAGGACTACTATTATTGATAAAGTTGGGTAAATTTTGCCCCATTTACAGGAGGAATGGTTTTATTTATTTTATTTTATTTTTTAAGATTTTATTTATCTTTAGAGGGGAAGGGAAGGAGAGAAGGAGAGAAATATCAATGTATGGTTTTGCTCTCATGAGTCCCCTGCTGGGAACTGGCCTGCAACCCAGGCATGTGCCCTGACTGGGAATCGAACCTCGATTGTGTGGTTCGCAGGCCCGCGCTCAATCCACTGAGCTACACCAGCCAGGGCTATTTATTTTATTTTTTATTGATTGTTATTATTATTTTAGATTTTATTTATTTATTTTTAGAGGGGAAGGAGAGAGGGAGAGAAACATCAATGTATAGTTGCCTCTCGTGCGTCCCCTGCTGGGAGTTGGCCTGCAGGGAACCAGTCTGCAACCCAGGCATGTGCCCTGACTGGGAATTGAACCACGATCCTCTGGTTCGCAGGCTTGTGCTCAATCCAATGAGCTACACCAGCCAGGGCTGATTATTTCTAAAATATATGTTATTGATTATGCCATTACAGTTGTCCCATTCCCCCTCTTCATTCCCCTCTACCCTGCACACCCCCTCCCCCACCATTCCCCTCTCCCCTTTAGTTTATGTCCATGTGTCACAAGTTCTTTAGATTCTATATTTCCCATACTATTCTTGCCCTCTCCTGTGTCTGGCTAAAATCAACCAGTTCTGTGAGCATCTTGATCACCAGTATTTTGAACTGTGCATCTGATGGGTTGGCTATCTCTTGGTCGCTTAGAAGTATTGGCTCTGGGGCTTTGAGCTGTTCTTCTTGAGCCATAATATTTTGGTCTGTTCGCACCTGTTTCGTATGTGGGGCGGAGCCTTAGGTGTTCACCAGGGTGGGGCAACTTAGGTCGCTGGGTTGTGACGCTGTATGTGGGGGTGGGGTCAGAGAGGGGGCAATGGTGCTTGTTCCGCTTTCTTTCTTGGACCTCAGTCCCTTCTGCTGCTTCCTGCAAGCAAATTGCGCCCTTCTGGTGCTGGTTCCTGGGTGTGTGAGCCTGTGCACCCTCCAGGACCCTGTGAGTCTCTCCAGTGAACTCCCTGTGAGTCTGGGAGCCTTTCCTGGTGCCTCAACCTCTGAAAGTTTTTCTAATTGGTACTTTTAGGCTTTAATTCCTGTTGCTGGGGCCCTGGTTTGCTTGGTCTGTCTCACTGCTCACTCCTTTGCCTGGTTTATTTGAGTGTGAATGTGTGACCACAGTCAGCCAACTGCCTTGCGCCTCACTGGGTCTGCCTCTTGCCACCCCACGCCTGGGATCTGCCAACCGCCAGCACACCTGGGTCGGTCTGGCCACTTTTTCCTGTGCAACCCCGCTGGGCCAGCCGCTGGCTCCGCCCCTCTTACCGGTCTAGCTGAATGGTTTGTTGTTGTCGGACTTCCGTACAGTTCAGTTTTCTGTGTTTTGGTTGCGTTTTTATTACTAAAACTTTGTTGTCTTTAAACTTGGTTGTGCAAGGAGGCACAATGTTTCTATCTATGTCTCCATCTTGGCTGGAAGTTCAGGAGGAATGGTTTTAAATATTTTGTCTTTTGGAGAACTTGACCTGAAGTTTTAGCAGTAAGGAAACACTATGAACAGTTAAGGAAGAGGATGTAAAGAAGGTATGAAGAAGGGGACTGGGCCACTTTATGGAGCAGGTTGAGTCACGGTCATTACATAAGGATAGCTGTAGCAACCCTGTCCTGGGTGTTCATAAATAACTCTGTTAAGACTAAATGTTGGTTAGAATGTTTATGAGCAGGATTCTCCTTTATTGCATTAATTGCACATATGGCTATTATCTGCAGGGTTCTAGGGGTTGGGCATGCTAGTGACAGCTCAGGGGAGCTATATTACGGAGCCAGGGTGATCGCCTTTAGGAAAGTCTAGATGTAGAAAATGATTATTATTAGTGCGGACATGATAAGGCGGAAGTTTACAGTGTTCAGTCAGGAATGAGGAAAAGTATGATAAAGAAGAGTATAGCAGGCAGAAAAATCTTGTTCTAATCATCTTGGGTAAAAACTGTCTTTTTCATGAGGTTATCAGCTTGTTCTGAATGTCTTGAGTTAGAAGTCAACTTCTGGGCTATTTTGGGAGTTTTTTTTTGTTTTCTGTAAATCTCCATTGAAGATCTTTGTCCTTCTAGAGACCTAATATCAATGGAATCATGCAATATTTGCCCTGTGTGTGGCTTATCGTCAAGTGTATAATGCTCTCAAGGCCTGTCCGTGCTGTATCATGGCACATATCGGAATTTCATTCCCTTCAGGGGCTGAAGAAGCAGCAGCCTGTGTTGTAACAAGTGCTCCAGGCTGCTCTGATGCTTACTCAGGTTTGAGGACCACTGACCTAGAGCAACGCTTCTCCGATTTTACTGTACATCAGAGTCACTTGGGGATTTGTTAAAATGCAGGTTCTGTTTTATTCACTGAACTATAAGCTGAATCATTGGTGGGGCCCAAGCTTCTGTGTATCAAACCAGCTCTGAGTGGACAGGGTTGAGAAACCACTGTCTTGGGCCATCACAGCTGTGCCCAGCTGCCCTTAGAGTACAGGGTAACTGACCAGCATTAGGGTCAGTCTCATTATGGGGTGGAGTCAGGTAGAGAGGCCGGGGTCTATTGCTGCCTCATGGACCAGGAGACATGGACCTCGAGAGTCTGTGTTCTCTGACTCGGCCTCTCTAGCTAGGAGATGGCCGTGAGCCTTACTGGGCCCACCTGGATTGGGAAGGGCTGAAGTCTGGGGACATCATGGGGGCTCAGTGTTACTGCACTCTGAACGACAGCCTGATCCACCCTTAGTCACTGCCTCGAGGCTTTGTGCAACGCGTGGCTGGGAGAGAGCCAGGTAGCGCTGGCAGGAAGAGTGGTGAGGTGAGGTGGTGGGCACCAGCGGGCCTTGGGGACAGGCTGGGGCAGGCCAGGGCCATCACATCAGGGGCCCCTGAGCCAGGCAGGAGGGCCAGCACTTCTGTCCGCCTTCCTTCAGATTGAATCTGACATGGCCCAGGACAGCGGGGAGTAAGGGAAGGATGGGGCCCGACTGCTCCATTGACACCATGCCAGATTTGTATTTCCAAAGCAATAGTAACCACCTCTGAGGGAGTCTTACCGCAGATTATCCACAACCCAGGACTGTTCCACCGAGGATACAGAAGAAATCGCCGCGTACGACCATAAGCCGTTCCAGTCCAACCCCTTAGATGATGCAGGCTGCCACTTGTGCGTGGTCTGCTAGGAGAAAGAATAAAGATAGTTGGGAACAATTTTTTTAGAGCTTTATCTGTTTTGTAAGTAGAGTGGCTCCTGTGGGGGGGAAAAAGGAGTGAAATGTACAATAAGGAAATTATCATTCGTGTGATGGGATACTTTGAAGCCATTGGCAATGTTATTTAAAAGAATATTAATGATATTGAAAACATGGTCATGATTAATAAGAGGAAAAGGCTCAAATAACACACATATGTCTGTATATATGCATTTATCCTATGTAAAAATTTTAAACTGCATTAAAGAAAAATTACAGAAAATACAGTAAAAATACCAGTGGTCATCATTGGGCAGTAAGAGCAGTGACTGTTAATTTTCTTATTTATTGTGTTTGTGTTTTCTACTTTTCTGCATCATTTATGGTAAGTATACTATATTTACTGACAAGAATTTTAAAACTCTATTGTAAGGAAATGATAAAAAATTTAAAAATACAAAATTTATTTTGAACCTTAGAAAACAAGAGATAGCATTTTAGTGCTTGATAATATTTTAAGTATCCAGCTGTCATACCACCCTTCTAAAGGTCCTCCTGACACCCAGAGAGACAGCCCTGATCTCGGATGTAGCCTCAATGACCCGTCCTCGTCTTGCTGCGTGGTCCCTCCAACATCTTCCTCTCCACTTCTGACCTTTCCTTTGCTCCAGTTCTGGGCCATGACTGCTCAGTCTGCATCAAACCCGGGTATTCTCTTGCCCCAGGGCCTTAGCATTGGCTGTGCCCTCGGCCTGCGGTGCTTCCCCGAGACCTCTGCACCTTCATTTAGTCCAGTTCTCCCATTCTCACTGAAGCCTTTCCAGGGGATGCTACTTAAGATCCCTCAGTTCCTGTACCATTTTATGTGCCCCTCCCTACTTTCATTTTTCTCATTAGCATGTGTTGCTATTTAACAACCTCTATATTTTATTTCCCTATTTCTTTATGGCCTTTCCCATTCATTATAATCTCAGCCCCAGTGGGTCAGAGATTTTTGTCTTTTTTTCTACTTCTGTAGCTTCTAGAACAATGCCTGGTACTGGCTGTTAGAGATCAGTGGTTGAATGAGTGGACAAAACAAAAACTCCATTTATGGCCTATAAAATCACAAAGGATGAAAAGCTTGTAAATATTTCTCTACTAACAAATTAAGTCAAAACCATTCACAGCCGAGGCGCTTTACCACCCATTAATGATAGCACCCCGCACGCTTCTGCTGCCTCAGTGGTTTATAGATGTGACTTTCAGGAAATCTGAATGTACTCAGTAGTGCCAGGAATACCCTGTTATTTCGGGGGCATGCTCGAACGCAAAGGCAGCTTAGTTTTGGAATGGCATATGGCTTGCTAGTTGGGGTTGGATAACTTGCTGGAAAACAGTCTGGAGAAAGCTCTCTATAACAGTAAGTCTTCTGTTCACTTAACGTGCACTCACTAAGCATCTAATGGGTGGTGAGACCTGGTACACACAGTAAACAAGGCATCACTTTTTCCTGGATGTTGCTTACAGTCTTAGTAGGGGATACAGACATGTAAACAATAAAAATGAAATGAGATACTGTAGACACACAAAGGAGGGACAGATAAGCAGACTGGAGAGGTTTGGGGAAGGTTTCTGGGTGGAAGTCACACCTGAGCTGGATAAAGAGGAAGATGTCTGGGAACAGGGCCTTGGTGGAGATGGAGGTGGAGAAGGGGCTGAGCAGGAGTGCTCCAGGGAGGGCCTGGAGGCATGAGGGCCAGCGTTCTTCTGAGAGGCCACAGAGCTCCCTGTGGTTTGAGCGTGGACTGTGACACACAGGTATCCTGCATTCAGTCACTTTCCGTCCGCCACACCGCCATCACCCCAGTGCAGGCCACTGTCATCTCTCACTTGGCCCACCGCAGCAGCCCTCTCCGGGACTCCCTGCCTCTACTCCGTACCTTATCAATACCGAGGAGGCGGAAAGCAGCCTCTGGCAGGCGAGAGCTGGTCTGACGCTCCCAGCCGGGCCGTGGTGCTGTTCTGCCCACCGTGAACACGTCATCGAGCCACAGCGTCAGGCAAGGCCACGCTGGAGCAGGACAGAGGGAAGGCAAAACAAGACCCACTCTGTCATCATGTCTAAGCAGAGACAACGACTCGGATGACATCCAGACCACAAGGATGACCAACGAGCAGTCCGGCCGGCGCTGTGGGTTACTGCTGCCGCTTTGCCAAGTTGTCGTTTAGCTTCGCTCGGTTCCTCCCTCGTTCAGGACCAGCAGTCGCGGTCTCCCCCTGCCTCCTGACAGCACCTAACCTGGAGCAAACCCCCGTTCTTAGAGTCTTTTCCAGACTCACACGACACCAGCCCGAAGGCTGTCGTCTCTAACAGCCTGTAACTGAGACGCTTCCATAGTTCCCTTGATGTGTGTTCACCCTCATGGCAAGGAGTCAGTAACCACAGTTGTTTAACCACTGGGATGTTCCTGGTGGTCTTCTGGAGGACACTGACGATACATAAATACACAGATACAATAATGTTTCCCTATAAAAACTTTGTAATGGCTTCCCATGGCTCTTAAGAGTCAAAATTAAACTTTTCCCCAACACCCCCATCATTTCACTCTGCTTGCCTCTCGAGACCTCGTTCATCTCCACAAGTGCTGTTTGAGGTCCACAGTGAACTGGAAGTATTTCTCGGCACAGGTACATTTCACACAGCTGGGTGAAGAAGGGATCAGAGCAAGGAGGAGAGCGGCTACATGTCTCTTTTAGCCTAGAAACAACTGGGTGGGGACTGGGGAAGGAGAAGGTTAAAACCTAAGGTCCAGCATCATGCTGAGTGAGATAAGCCGGACAAATACTGCATATCACTTACATGTAGAATCTAGAAAAGCTAGCCCTGGCTGGTGTAGCTCAGTGGATTGAGCACGGGCCTGTGAAGCAGGGGGTTGCCGGTTCAATGCCCACTCAGGGCACATGCCTGGGTTGCAGGCCAGGTCCCCAGTGGGGGACACATGAGAGGCCACCACATATTGATGTTTCTCTCCCTCTCTTTGTCCTTCCCTCCCCCCCTCGAAAAATAAATAAAATATTAAAAAAATAAATAAGCTGAAACTCAGAGAAACTGTAGAGGTGGTGGTTGGGGGGCGGGGAAGTGAGGGGATAGTGGTCCAAGGATACCTACTTCCATTTGTAAGAACAAGTTCTGGGAATCTGAGGTATAGCATGGTGGTTATAGCTAATAATACTGTGTTATATACTTGAAAGTTGCTAAAGGAAAGTAGATCTTAAGTGTTCTCAGCATTAAAAAAAAATAGTAATTATGTGGCCCAACGAAGGTGTTGGCTGACGCCCTGGTGGTCATCATTCTGCAATACCCACACGTGTGATGCCAGCACTCGGGGCACCTTAAACTTCTGCAATGTTACATGCCAACCATAGCTCCGTAAAACTGGGAGAAAGACCAAAAATGTTATACCCAGATTCCTGGTTTGGGCAACAGAGGCTGATCCCTGGGGGAGGGATCACAACAGAGGTATCAGCCAGGGTTCTAGAAAAGGCCGTCACTCGGCAGGGCTGGAGGGCGGCTTGTTTGCTAAAGAGGACTGCTTCCAAATTATCCTCGGGAGGGGGCCTCCGCAGTTTCTGGGAAGGGCTGTAGGAATTCTCAGTTGCCTTTGGCCTATGGGCTGGTGCCTGTCGCTGAAGGAAATTGAGTAATGTACCTATTTCATGTTCCAGTTTATTTATATGTTTAGGGAGACATATTTCAGTGGAGTCAGTAATGTGTTTCTTATGGCCTTCTGGGCTTAAATAAAACGATGATTAGAGTGATTCGGGGTTCATCAAGTAGTGCAGAAACAGCTGCCATCTGCCATTGCTCTCGCTGGTAACTCATTTACTTCTTATAATGGGTTTCCACGTCTATGAATCAGGTTAGAGTGTGTGGCTCATGCTCAGAGGAGCCAATAAATGACTGGCTTTTGTGTTAGAACTCTCCCAAGAAAATTATTCAGTATTCATTGCGTGTAGGGTTTAAAGAGAAACTAAATTTATTTTGATTCCCACACCCTTCGCTCTAGGACATGTTATGATGTTCCCATCACAGAGACTTGGTGGCATTGACTAATTGTGTGTTTTGCATATTTATAAACGCTTGGCTATTTGTGAATGGAGCCATCGCAGGGGTGAAATTGGCACTTTATTCACATCATGGCCATTTCTGCGAGGCTCTCTAACTCATGTCAGAGGAGTTGACATTTGAACTCACGTATTGAAAGCACAGGCGATCGATGGTCTTCTCAGCGAGCCCTAAGGAGACACGAGAGAGGCTGGGACACAATTTATCAGACTGGTTCTCTAGAGCCGTGCTGTCCAGCTTTGTGAGACTTAATTTAAGTTTAATAAAATAAAAAAATCCCGGTCCCCGACCACACCGACCGTGCTGCAGAGCGCCCGGCACATCCGTCCTTGCAGGGAGCTCTGCCAGATGGCACTGCTCTGGACTGCCTTTCTGGGTTCCCTAAATTGATAGAACTTGGTGTCATTAACTGACGGGCTGGAGAGGCTGAGGAGGCTAAGTCATGCCTGGTCGTGTTTCAGACCCTGAGTATATCCAGAATTTGATCATTCTTCCTCCCCATGACCTTTGCTGTCAACTCCCCCGGACTTACTGCAGTGCCTTCTGATTCCTCTTCCAGACGGCATCCTGGGTTCCCATCGTTCCTTCTCTGCGGAACAGCCAGAGTGACCCTGCTCAGGGCTTTCCGTGGCTTTGTGCCTCACTCAGGGTCAAAGCCAGCACCCTACCGATGACCTCCAGGGCCGTGTATGTCCGACTCCCCGCCACCCTGCCCACAGCCCCTGGGTCTTCTCTGCTGCAGCCGCACTGGCCTCCAGCTATGCTCCCCACCCCTTCCCTTACTAGCTGTTCTCTGAAAGTCTCTTCTGCCAGATACCTGTACGTCTGGTTTCTTCACCTCCTCCAGGTCTTTGCTCAACAGCCTTCCTTGGCGACCCTATAATCTCAGTCCCCCTAGACAACATTCCATACTTCCTTCCCCGCTTTGCTGCCACTTGACACTGGCCACATACCACCTGTGGTACTTGTTAGTATTGTTATCTCCGCGCCCTCCACTGGAAGGGAAGCTCTGCCGGGCAGGTTTGGTCTGTTTTGTTCACTGTGATGCCCCAGTGCTTACAGTAGTGCCTGGCACATAGTAGGTGTTTAATAAGTATTGAATGAGTGAATGCATTTTGCGATTCAGGTGCCCACTGGATGGATGGAAATGAGTGGGAAGGCACGGGCCTCAGAATGAGTGAGACTCTTTCTCATTCTAGATGAGAAACTTCAGGCAAGGTGCTTAATTTCGTTAACCTTGTTTCCTCACCTGTAAAATGAAAATTATAGTATCTGGGTGGAAGGATTGTCATTAGGGTTAATTAGGGTGTTCCTAGCACACGATCAGGAGTTACGAAATTTGGCCCAGGACCCTTCTTCGTCTACTGGCATCTCTGTTTAAACCATGCTGGCTGCCTTTCCCCGTGCATTTTATTTGTGCTGTGCTTTTATTTGAAAAATAAAAAGAATATATACAATGTTTTGGAAATCTTATAGCTGAGTTTAGCTGTGAGATTTCAGAGCTCATCTTTACAGTGGTTTTTAGATGTGAAAGCCAGCGTTTAGGGTTGATACTCTATACAGGAATGGCTTGCAGAAATTCAAATGGAAACCAGACTCAGTCGGGCCGTGTAGCATGTGGTGTCATAAGCCTGCTGAACTCAGGGGGAGCCTGCCCTGTAGTGGATGGGCTCGTATTCACGTTACAAGAGGGAATTTAGTTCAGCCGAATAGTATGGTCTACACGGCTGTCATGTTGAGTCGATGCTGTTTTGAATTTTATTGTTTTTATAGTTACATAAGAGCCCTGTGCTTATAGAGTGTGTATCTGGCTTTATGTCTGTATGTGTTTCGGAGTGTAGCTGAGTCCCACCAGGAAAATAGAAAGCCCCGTAAACACTGGAAGCAAAGACAACTTAACACAGGGCAGTGGTTACCCAGGGCTGCGATTGCTGAGACCCAGATGGCATGGCAGTGCCCGCTGCAGATTGCCCTCTGCGGGAAGCCCCCCACCCCTGGGCTGCAGGGACAGAGGTGGTGGTTTCAGAGTCAGGACTTGATGCCACCAGGTGGGAGCTCAGATGACAAAGGTCCTGTCTGGGGGCCTGGAGCTTTATAGGAGATGCCACTGTTTCCAGAGAAGCATCCCTGTGCCGACAGGGATGGGAAAAATACTTGGGCTTTTCCCTTCCCTCTGCCCTTCACGTCTTCAGGAATGCGTCCCGTTGGCTGAATCTGGCAGAAGCCAGCTGACCTGGGAGACTGGGAAATGCAGCTGCAGGGATCAGCCCTCCTGCACCGCGTGTGCAGACACAGACACACACACACACAGAGGCCATGTGCACAGAAAATAACTGGGAAGACACACAAAGAGACATTAGCAGGGTTTTTCTTTAGTAGTTTTCTGGGTAATTTTTGTTTTTCTTTTCACTTGCCTGTGTTTTCCAATTTTCTACAATGGACTTGGAATAAAAATAAAGAAGAATGAAAGGAGGAGGGGCAGGTGGGAGGGAGGGGAACCCCTAGTGGACCGGCCAGGGCTGAAGAGTGAGGAACAGAGGTGTCCAGCACAGGTGGGCACCTGACACGTCTTCGCTGCCCTGTCCTCCCTTTCCTGGTCAAGAAGCTGTGGCCACCATCTCCTCGTGAGGCCCTAGCACCTGTGCCCTCAGAGGCACGTCTGGCCCTTTCTCGCAGTGTCCCTCGCAGAGAAAGCTCTGGTCCTGGACACTCCTGAGTCTGCAAGCCTATGGGCCGTCCTTCCAGTCTTCTGGGTCCACAGCCAGGTGGAGAGGAGGCGGCGAGAGCTCAGTTGGTTGGCCTGGCTCAGCGGGTTCCACTTTCATTAGACACAAACTAGGAAAAAACCTCAACCTGCGTAAAGATTTCTATTTAGAGCTGGGAAACTAGGCCATTTCTGAAATCAGTGACCCACATTTATGTTATAGAAATTTAAGATGAAATATTGTTAGGGCTGCATGTGCACATGGAAACTTCATCAAAACGCAGGGTGAAGGAGAAAGGGAGGGAGGGAGGCAACTCGAAAGAGTCCGTGTTTGAAATCTTTTTTAACCTAGCTAACAGTATACAATAGTGGAAGTAAAATGAGTGTCCCAGCTATGTACTTGTTTTCCTGGAAGAGCAGTGTTTGCTAACTGGTGGATTGTTCAGCAGGGGAAACATCCATTTCCACTCTGAGGTCCGTTGGGAAAACGACAGCTTCCCCACCACCCGCAAAGAACAAGTCGGGTGTCTCAGACTGACCAGCAGCCGTGCGCTCTCTGTTATGGACTTCTGAGAAACTGCTTGATCTCATCGATCCAGCACTTCATACTGGACCCTGCGGAACATCTAAGGTCGATGGGCTTTGGGGGCTCGAGTGCCCATGCATCTTGATGGTGGGGGCAAGTGGTTGCTCGGAGGAAGAACAAATGACAGCTATCCACAGTGCTGCTTATTTTCCATAGCTGCATCATTGTGGGGGACTTGGAGGGTCAGGGCCAACATTTGGATGGTGACAACTAGATGGAAAAAACACAGGCCTGTGATCATTTTATCCCAGGCTGTTGGATTGCTATTTCTGTTGTCACTCTCAGTCCTCATCAGTCCTTCCCTGGAACTGTCCTGTTTCACGTGTCCTGGCCAGTGGGAGTAAGTGCCTCCTTTGTTCACCAGGAAACGGAGTCTGGGGTCATCCCCATGGAAACAGCTTCGTGGAAGCTAGTTTGGGGAAGGTCTAAGAGTGTGACCCACTTCAGTGCCCTGGAAGTGTGTTTCTTGATGAGGGTAGGTGGGCTGGGGCCGTTGTCAGCCCCTCAGGGTTTGGTGGTTTTCCCAAGCCTCACAAAATTACGCTGTTAATGAATGGAAGCCATTTCCATTTTGTTCCCGGCAGTTCTGAGTGCTTGTCAACGGAGCACATTGCTCCTCCTCCAGGCATGTCCCTGACTCTACATTTTTATCAAGTTCCATCCTGTCTGTCTGTCTGATTTCTTCTGCAGCTCTCTCCCTGCTCAGAAATGTTGGCAGTGTTTCTGCTGTATCCTGTTGCTCTCCATGCAAACGCTTGTTCGGAAGCCTTGGTGGAGAGTCCCCATCTCTGCGTACCTCCACTGAGTCCAGCCTGCCCGGGTGATTTTTGTTCTGTTAACACTCATTTCACTTCTCTCAGTAAGCCACCCTGCTGCTTTAAAAATGAGAGAAACTGAGGCTCAGGGAGGTCAAACAACCGTGCTTGTTTCCCCCACAATGAGAAGTTGGATTCAGCTTGGGCCTGAAGCCCACGCCTACAGAGTGGACCTCAGGCCTGCCTCCCGCCCTGCTCATTGCCCCTGTTTCCTCCCTGTGCTCCCTACAGCATCTGCTTTCAGTGGGCTGTATTTTCCCAGCCAGTATCTTTTGTCCTTGTTCATTTTCTATTCCGTGATTTTCCTTGATGGCGGAGTACTGCCTCTTCAAAATACAAATCTGATCACATTTCCCCTTAGCATAAAATCATTCGTGCTTCCCTGCTGTTTTCCAGGCAGAATGCAAGCATGGACTCCTAGGCCATATCTGGACTTGACCCTGCATCATTGCGTTCCCTACTCCACACCCTGCCCCCCAGCTCCGGCCAAGGCAGCAATGCCTCTGAGGTTCAGAGGTTTACCTTTTGAAGTTCTAGTTGTCCACGGTCAGCTATGGTTTCAAAATATTCAGTGGGACATTCCAGAAGTAAAAACAATCCCTAAATTTTAAGTAGAGGCTGTTCTGATTAGCGTGATGAAATCTCACGAGGCTCAGGATGCGAATCTTCCCTTTGTCCATGGTCTCCTTGCTGTAGGTGCTGCCCGTTGACAGCCACATTGTAACTGTCTTGGTTACCAGATCCCCTGTCCCGGCATTGCAGTGCCTGTGTTCACGTGATTCTTATTTCACCTAATACTGGCCACGCACGTACACAAGGGCAGCGCGATGCTGGCAACTCAGATATGCCAAAGACAAGCTGTAAAGTGCTCCTTACCTGTCTTCAGAAGGCCAATAATAGCCTAAAGCACGTCCTATGTCATTTCATTCACGTTGTCTCGTCATGTAGGCATTTCGTCATCTCCCATCATCACAAGGAAAAGGGTGAATACAGTCCAGTCAGACAGAAACCATGGTCACGTTACTTTCATCAGTATTACAGTGTATTGTTATACTTGTTTTATTATTGTGGATCTCTTACCGAATTTGTAAGTTAAACTTTATTATAGTTCCATGTGCATGTAGAGGGAAAAACAGTGTATACAGGGTTTAGTACTGTTTGCAGTTTCAGGCATCCACTCTGGGTCTTAGAATTTATCCTCTGAGGATAGAGGGGACCAGTATTTGTGCGTGTGTGCTTTGACAATAAAAGAAAGGAAGGAAAGAAGAGAGAAGAAGTGAGAAAAGGAGGGAGGGAAAAAAGAAAAGAACACAAGCATTGAGATACCTCGACATTTGATCTGAAAACCAGGATGGCTACTTCATGGCTACTGGGCAGGAAGCTTCCACAGTGTGGGGACCCTGGACAAAGGGAGAGTTCACGTTCCAGGCCACGTGAGATTTCATCACACTACTCAGAGTGGCTTCAATTTAAAACTTGTGAATTGGTTATTTCTGGAATTACCCATTTAATATTTGTTGACCACAGTTAACTGAGAGCAAAACCAGGGATAAGTGAGGCGGGGGGCGGGGGTTTACTACTGTAACATAGAATTTACAGCCTTAACCCTCTTCTTTTTACTGAGAAGTAGATGCTAACACTCAAGGGGGAGCTCTTTGCTGCAAACTACACTGGAGGAGTTCTGGAGGTCAGACCAGACCTAAGCAGCTAAGGCAGGGAGTTTGGCTTTGGCCCAGAAAGAGTTCAGTCTTAGCTGGAAAGCCAGTTCTGGGTGGGCGCACGAGCCTTGTGGTCAGCAGGCAGGGTCAAAGACAGTACCTCTGGATTATGAACGACACCTTGAAACAAGACTTTCCAGCCAGGGTTCGGAAAGGGCTGTGTCAGGGGCCCTGTCCCGGCCCCAGCTCTGTGCTCTGCCCTGGAAAACCACCTGCTTACCTGCCCTTGTTCACTTCCCAGGCCTGATGAATACGTTCCTGGGCGATGAACTTGCAGCGGGACGGTGACAAGGCTGAGTTTCCAAGAACAAGCCAAACACGGGTCTGGCTGGACAGGTGCCATCGAAGGAGCTGGAGATGGTCACTCTGAACAGAAGACTCAAGGGCCTGAGGTAACCATCTTCAAATCAAATTATCTCTAATTCACATAGTGAGACACCGTGTAAGTAACTGTGGAAGGAGCCCACGACACACTGTGAGGGAAGCAAGTTCTCAGTATGCTTAGTGAGTTCTCATACTCTGTGCAGAAGTGTTAACAAACCTAGATATAGGAGTATGCCGTGTGTGTGTCCACATATATGTATATATACACATATTAAATACATGCTTTCAGAGGAGGGGTAGTTTTATAAACTCAGTTTTTCAGTTTACAAAAATGTATTTGCTTTCATCTTTACCTCCAAACTCAAAACAGGAGTTCCGTTTCTGTAAGGGTGAAAAACCTGCGAACTCGCCGCCACGGGCACTCAGTCGTTGCTGGCCTGAACTTGGATCTGTTGGGGAAAACGTCAGTTAATGGAAGGTTCTCACCCTGACACTGACACTCTATGAAGTGGCCTGAGGGACCAGAGGGACGGCTGTGTGTCTAGTCAAGGAGTCACTCTGCTGGCTCTGTCCCGGGCCTCCTGGCGCCGTGCTGGGGATGAGAACACCCCAGTCCACGTGGACCTGGGGATGGGGCCTGCCCCTGCTTGGCGGTCTGCCCAGCAAATTATTGAATCTGAGGTCTGGAGCTGTTGAGTACCCTCAAATTCATAGCCAGTCACTCTGAAGTGAGGGTGACATCTGAATTGAAAGCAGTCTTGCAGAAAACTTTGTTCTTAACCTGTGGGGGCCTCACTGACTCTAGCTGGTTAGGGTGAGGGTGGCATTGCGGCACACTCGGGCTTGGGGGCAGGACAGCACAGGGGTCTGCATGCACTTCGGAGTGTAAGTATGGCCAAGCTGTTCACAACCCCGTCGGTACTGTGTGTGTTTGGCTGGTTACTCCTGACCCTCGACAAACGGTGAGCTTTCTAACTTGCACCAGTGTCTGGTGGCATTGCTTTCTTACTGCAGCTTTAGTTTAAATTTCTCCATTTCCCAAAGAGGTTGAACATTTTCTCATGTACTTATTGGTCATTTAGTTCCTTATAAAGTGCCTGTTTATCTGTTTTGCTCAATTTTTTTCTGTTGAAATCAATAGAATCAACTCTGTTGTCTTTTTTCTTACTAATTACGTGCACGTGAGAGCCCTGGCTGGTGTAGCTCAGTGGATTGAGCGCAGGCCTGCAAACCACACTAATTATGTGTGTGTGATACTAGTTTCTGTCTCCACTTTCCACTCTCATTTTGATGTCCTGTGAAGGATTCTCATATACTGGTGTTTACTGATCTTTTTCTTTGTGTCTGGTGTTTTCTAGGTCTTGTATGAGAATTAAATTCTTACCCTAAGAGTCTTGAAAATCTTCTTCTGTATCACATTCTTAATTTACAATTTGGATGTTCAAATATAGGTGTTCAGTCTACCTGGAATTTATTTTTGTGGGTGATGGGAGGGAAGGGCCCCACTTCATTCGTTTCTGCCTAAACAACCAGTCGCCCCAGCACCGGTCGTTGACTGGTTCTCCTCGGCTGCCGAAGGCTGACACTGCTGTCAGTCACTTCTCCGAGCTCGGGAAGCTTGCTTTCTGGCCTCCATTCTGTCTCGTTGGCCCGCTGGTCCAATTCCGTGCGGCAGTGCCCGCCCTGTTCTTTCTGGCACCTGCAAAGACACACCACTCCGCCTCACTCTGATGCGTTGGGTATTCTTGGCCCTTTGCGGTTTCATATATAAACGTATAGCAATCAGCTTAGCAAGTTCTATTAAAATAAAAACTGTTGGTGTTTTGATGATAATTTTATTAAATCTAAAGGTTAATTTGGGGATAGTTGACCATTATATGCCATTAACTCTCTCAATCCATCTATGTGGCATGCCCCTCCATCTATTTAGGTATTCTCAAATAGCCCTCTAAAGGTCTTACACAATTTTAATTAGATTTGTTCTTACATATACTGTCTATATATTGGTATATATTATAAATTGTATACTGTTCTAAATTATACCTTTTAAAAATTTCAATTATAGTTGACCATGTTATATTAGTTTCAGCTGTACAACATAGTCAGTGGATCATGTGGTAAATGTATGTTTAACTTTATAAAATAGTGGCAAAACTTCTTCCAGAGTTTCCATACCATTTTGCATTCCTGCTAGCGATGTACGAGAGCTGCAATAGCTCCACATCCTTGTCAGCACTTGATATTGCCAGTCAGTTTTAGTTTAGCCATTGTAGTGGGTATATAGTGTTTCTGCAGTGTATTTTCAATTTCAGTTATTATATTTTTAATTTCTAGGTATTCTATTTTTTTCTCCAAATCTGATTAGTCATTTTTGTTTTTTTTTAATTTTATTTATTTATCTTTAGAGAGGAAGGGAAGGAGAGAAGGAGAGAAATACCAATGTGTGGTTGCCTATCGTGAGTCCCCTGCTGGGAACTGGCCTGCAACCCAGGCATGTGCCCTGACTGGGAATCGAACCGTGATCATGTGGTTCGCAGGCTCGAGCTCAATCCACTGAGCTACACCAGCCAGGGCTGATTAGTCATTTTTAGACAGGTGTAATAATTTTTAGATATGCTCTCCTTCACTTTTTAGAAATATGTTAAACTTACTTTATATTCCATGTCTGATTATCCTAGCATCTACCATGTGTCAGTCTGCTATTGGCTCTGGGTCCTGATTTTTCATTGTTGATTGCGAGCTCATGTTACTGGAACTTTATCTTTATCTTTTATGCTCTGAGGCCTGAGTTGAGGATGACTTCCCTCAGATATGGAAGACATTGCTTGCTCTCAGGTGGCTGGGGAATTACCAACCCAGAACTGTTTGAAGCAAAATCTCACCTTGAGGCTTTTCAAATTAACCAGGTAGTTTGGATTCAGCCTGCGAACCTCTATGGGTGATTTGTGATTACGAACTCTGCTGTGAGGTCGTTTCCCTTTACTCATCAAACAGGTTTCAGACAAGTCATTTCCTCGTAGTCCTTGGAGGGGTGAGTTTATTCCTGGATCACTCTCACAGTGAGGAATAGCTTTTAGGGTCCCGGCTTTTTGTTGGGGTCTCCAATTACACAATCCACTTTGAGAGGGCCTTGGGCTTTGCTCTGCCAACCGGAAAGACAGAAAGAAAATGAAATTGGGCAGACAGGGAAACCTGTCAGCTATAAACACTATCTTAAATGAAAGTCACATCAAAGTAAGAGGTGTAAAGGCACCCCAAGTGAGGAAAAACAACGGCAGAGGAGTAGGAACAAAACAATCATAGCTTTACCTGAAGACATGTAGTGAGTTGACTCTAAGGCCTTACACATCCCTTCCTGTGTTAAGATTCACACATCATTTTCTCATTCTAGAAATGTCCTCGAGTTTTGCGGCATGCTGGGAGAGGTCACTTAGTAAAGCATTTAATTTCTCTTCTTCTTCTTCTTCAAAAAAAACCCCATCTCATCCAGCCTGTGGTGGAAATATTATGGCAAAAATGAGCACACTCTAATTCTGCTGTGAGGAGACATCTGGGAGTGCCAGCTATTGGCCCGCCCCGCCGGCTGGCCGAGATGAGGGTTCTTTTACGGTAACGGTGTGCCACAAGCACGCTGTGTCTCTTTCTTGCTTGCCGCCCTATGAACTGGTTAGGCTACCTTATTAGAAGCAGAATCGCAGGGTCAAATGTATGCTGCTTTTAATATTGGAGTGGTATTATCTAATTTTTATTCAGTTACTCTCTCAGTAGCAGAGAGCGGAAGTTCTTTTTCATCCATACTGTAGTCAACATTGGATATAATTTTTAAAAAGTTTTAGTCTTTTGTAGTCTTGTAACAGTTCTTATAAGTTAGGTTTAACTCTCATCTATTAAGTATACAATGAAATTCAATGTCCAGACCTCCAGTGGGCCAGTTTTTCTCCTTTCAGATGTTTGGGTAGAGGTCTAGGTGTATTTGATTTCATGACAATGAGGACAGTGGCTGGGTCATGGAGGAGTCCCTTTGCCATCCTCTGGATTCCTGATGACTCTCCTGGAGAGGGTGGTTGTCCTGCCTGCTCTCTGAGTATCTTACTGACATCTGCTGGAGGTGGGGTCTGGTTCTGTCCCTACTCCCATTGGTTCTGTCCCTACTCCCATTGGTTCTGTCCCTACTCCCATTGGCTAGGCCCTGCCTAGGTTCTTATTGGCCCGGGAGATCTTGAGTCACACCACACATTCCAGTTGGCCAATGGCTTGGGCCAGTCCCTCCGAAACCTTTGCCTGCTGAGTCAAGACTCTTTTACTCCCTGCCTCTCACTGCAAAGCCAGGGTGAGCATTCTGGCTGCTCTCTCACTGGAGAAGATCCTCAAAGTGTCCCAACCAAAGGCAGATACATTGCCCAGCCTAGCCCATAGTAGGAGCCCAATGGCTTCACATCCTTGCCGGCCCTTGAGATTGCCAGTCATTTTAGGTTGAGACATCATTTTTCCCCTCTCTTTCTGAGGTAGGCAGCCGCACGTCTGGTCAGATGCTCTCACAAACCCAACATGCTGGAACAGTGGGTTAAAGAGGAAGAGGAGATGGTGCTCAGGGTTAACCACTCCTCCCTTTCTGATAGACATCCACCTCCAGACATTCTTCTGTGAATGTGTATTTATTTTAGTGTTGGGGTAGGGGGAACCTTCCTTCTCCTGTTTTCATGTTTCCAAGTGGTAGGACCTCCATTACAGTAACTCTCTAGCCTTTGTCTAATGTCTCACTCCTTTGAAGACTGAAGAAGAATCTGGGGCCTGGAGAAGAATCCGTCCTAAGCTGGGCCTGGGAAGCTCAGCATCGCGCTTTCCTGAGGTCTGTAGTGGGCTCCCATTCTGCCTTGGGGCTCCCTGCTGTGAGTTTTGTGAGGACAGGATCTGGTTCTGTTGAGGGAGCCTGTGTCTGTCCTATGTCACCTGTGATCCAGTAGGCAGGACAGGGGTTTGGGGTGTTCCACATTGGGAAGCCCTCAGTATTTCTTTCTTCCTCTCTCTTTTGTGTATTGTTGAAACCCAGGTGGATTGATCATTAAGTTGTTTTCCTCTTTCAGAACACAGACTTTATAAACATTCCTTTTAAAAAAGCATTTTATTTATTTATCTTTATAGAGACGGAAAGGGAGGGAGAAAGAGAGGGAGAGAAACATTGATGTGAGAAAGAGAAACCTTGATCAGCTGCCTCTTCTACACCCACCTCGGGGGACCCGGCTGGCAACCCAGGCGTGTGCCCTGACTGGAAATCAACCAGTGAGCTTGCAGTTTTGGGGATGACGCCCAACCCACCCAGCCACACCAGTCAGGGCTGTAAACGTTAAGTGTTTCTATCCTGCTTCTCTGGTGTACTCACTAGAGTAAATTATTAGAATGGAATCACTGGGTCAACTGGATGCTGATTTTACATTTGAAGAGGTACTACCTGGTTTCCTTTGGTTACTCTGTCCCCAGCAGAGTGTGGGTGTTCCTTTTCTTCCAACACTGGCTATAATTAACTTAAAACAATCTTTGCTCATCTGCCAGCTGAAATATTGTTTTAATTTCCATTTATTTTATTACTAGTGGGCTTGAAAATCTTTTCCCATTTGTTTTCCTTCTTTAATTGGCTTGTGCATGTTCTTTGCGAAATTTTCCATGAGGGTGATTTTTTTCCCTCTGCTTGGATTTGTAAGAGTTATTTTTGTGTTAGGGCATCTCGGTCCTTTGTTGATGGCAGATTAGAATAGTGGCTGAGAGCCTGACTTTTCCAGGTGCGACTTTAGCTTAAGTTCCTAAACTCCCTTGTCACTCCTTCTTCTCTAAATTAGTTCATATTTCGCAGGGATGAAATAGCACTCTTTTCCTCTCACGTGCCCCAAGGATGAGTGGATCCTATACCCTTCCTTCCAAGGATGACTGGGAGAGGCGGGATTGGTAGCAGCCAAGAGAATTGGATGTCTTTACATAATAGTGACATACCCAGAGGGGGCAGGGGTCACAAAGAGAAGAACCCAGCAGCATTTGGAGGGGCAGATGTAGAAGATTGGGGGCAGCTGTTGCGCTCTGTGGAGTGTGGGGAAGATGGATGAGCTAAACTTTTTTTTTGAAGGAAGTCTTCCTGGGTGTTGTCATCTTTCCTTTATAGACTCTGATCCCCCAGACTGTTCATTAAATACAGTTCTTTTTTTGCGCTTAGATTCAGGACTGTGTTTCTTTAGTACCTGCCTCTGTGTGACACGGGATTTAAAGAGAGCAAGAAGACTTACTTGGCCAGGGATTAACTGAGAAGGGGTATGTGAGGTGCATTTTTCAAAGAATTGTCCTAATCTGTTACTAGTCTCTGTACTAAATTTATGGCTTTTTTCCATAAAGGAAAACTTGTTTTAACTCTACACAGTTTAAAATAAAGCCTCCTGGGCTGTGTCAGGATGATGTATTTGTTTACAGGTAGCAGAAGACATGGTGCAGACAGGCTTAAGCTGTGTCAACTGTATCGGCTCAGACAGAAGGAAGTCGAGCAGTGGGGTGGGCCTCAGGTCAGGGGCACCGATCTTTCCATCTTTCTGCACCACCTTTCAGAGTATCAGTGACATATTTCTCGTGTCGTTATAGGACACTTGCCAGTAACAGTCAGGGCGTCATTCCCTGCCTCTTGTCTAAATTGAGTGGGGAAAGAGAAAGCAGGGCTTGCTTGGTGGTTCTTCCCAGAGTGAAGGAAGTTTTCCCCAATGACTCCCATCAGACATTTCACCATTATCTCAGAAGGTGTCAGCACGCTATTTCTGAAGCCATCGTTGGCAAAAAGGAGAGGTTTGGGGCACTTGGCTTAGGTCTGGGGTTCTCAAAGTGAGGTAGACCAGTAATATCAGCCCTTCTTTGAAGATTCTCAGGGTTCATTCCAAATGCAGTACATCAGCAACTCTCTGATTTAATAAACCTCCAGCTGGCTCTGATGCCCCCTCAAGCCTGAGACCCACTGGCTCAGGGCACCACAGCAGCTGAGCTGGTTTGTGTCCCCTGAACCACAAGGTCTGGTTAGGGAGGCATGACCTCCTGAACAAAGGTGAGGTGCTGCGAGGGAGGAAGGGAGAGGGACCCGAAACATCCATGACATGAGAAACCCAAAGCCCAGATGACCCTTTAAACCTAACTTTTCAAGTTGAAAAATTAATGCATGTGCGTAGTCCAGTTCTCTAGTGTGGAAAGGTATAGGTGACATATGACGCTCGTGACTTGATGCTTGCTTTTTCATTCACTCTGTCGGGGGCATTGTTTTATATCAGCACCCATAAGTCTCTTTCATGCTTTCCAAAAGCTGTGTATTATTCCATTCCATGAAAGTTCCATAGTTAACTCTTAGTCTCCTACCCGTGGACTTTTAAAGTGTTTCTAACCTTCTGCAAAGGATATCTATGTCTACATAGATACTTGCATGAGAGCAGATATGTGCAAGTGGAGTTTTTTACTTTAAAGGGAAATCCTTTTTAAATTTTGATAGATATTTGCAAATTGCCCAGCACGGGAGGGGTACTGATGTATACTCCTGCCGCAGTGTGGGACCCTATCCTACGAGTGCGACCTGTTACCGCACTTCCAGGTGTTTGCTTATATGATAAGCAAAAATACCGTTATTTGAACCTGCATCTTTTTATTTACATTTAAATTGGCATTTACTTATTTATGAGGAAGGCTAGATTACTTCTTCATGTTTTCTTATGTCTAAAATGCATTTTTAGATCTTTTTTCAAGGTCCTAGCCACATAGACATTCATATTTATGTGCTTTCCTACAAGGTTTCTGGCTTCAATGTCAGGCAAAGAAAGGTCTTCTCAACTTCAAGATTTTAAAGTGGTGTTCTAATAGAAAAGAGATTAAATAAAGCATCTCCGGAATGATAAAAGTCACTGTTATTCCACTTGCAAAAATGTGGCATGCTCAGAACCTTGGAGGAATGCATGCCTTGCACACGCGTGTCTTTTTTCCACCCAGGTGCGCGGTTAAAGCGGTTGTGGACCCTTTCGCTGAACAATGATTCTAATCGTGTCAAGTCTGAGCTTCTGGTGGAGACCCGCGCTCCGTGTCTGTAGCATGATATTTATAGTTCCAGGCCCTGGAGCGCTGATGGAACATCCCCACAGGGCGCCCCCCTCTCTCTGCTGTTGTTTGAGTCCCATTCCTAGGCCTTGTTGATCCTCTGGAGGTGGCTGTGAAATACCAGCCCCTCTGGGTCTTGTTAAAATACTTTATCAACGCCTATCTTTCTCGGCAGGGGTGACCTTTAACTCAGCCCTGCTGTCACTACCTGACTTGGATAACCTCCAAAGGAAGGTTGCCATGGCGATCTGCCTTCAGCTCAACCAAGTCTGGCTTCTGTATCTTATTAAGTGTTCCCTAAAAAGGAAATCACCCAGAGACACAGAAGATGAGGGTCATTCACATGAAGCTATAATGTTCTCTTGCCCCCTCCCTGACTGTCAGTCTTTCCTCCTCCACCGTGAGTACAGTCATTACCCCTCTTCCCCTTTCTCAGTTGCAACTGTCTTGGTAAATGCTTAAATTTTAGGGGGTGTTGGGGTCAGGGATGATTGTGGCAAACGTCAGTTTGCCTTTCAAAAGATATTTTTGCAGCTCAGATCTGGCACCACTGGCAAATGTCAGAAGTAGATGCATAATGAGGTCCTGTTAGAGACACTGATTGGTGTCTTTTTTCTTTTTCTGTTTTTGTGTCTTCCACTGTTTTTTCTTTTTTCTTTTTATTGTGGCATCTCCCCACTTTTCCTGGGGACGGTGTTTTCAAGAGACTCTGTTTTCATTAAATCTGAGGAGGTAATCTCCTGTAAACTACAAGCTCGGTGCTCCCTGTTCAGGAGGGGAGCCGGAACGCACGGTCGCTGTGGGGGACTTTCAGGAGGTTGTTTTGGATCCTCCCCATGGTAGGAAGAAGGGGAGAAGGCAAAAGATACCTGGCACTCAGAGTCTGCAGGAGGGCGGATCAGCCCTCCATCCTTGGCTGACAGTGCGGCGAAACGGATGACTGGGCTCCAGGGGGAATAAGGGTCAGTCACTCTCGGAAAGGGCAGCTGCTGCCGTCAGTCCTGAGTGCCTCTGCTTTTAGGAGCAGGTGCCGGGCAGGAGAGAGCGGGCTCGCGGTGTGGGGTTGAGGGTCCTTGCCTCTTTCCAGAAGGTCTGCCCCACTGTGTTAGTTTGCTAGGGATGCCCCGGCAAAACACTGCCGATCATGTGTCTTAAACAGCGGGCATTTATTCCTCACAGTTCCAGAAGTTAGACATCTGAGGTCCAGGTGTCCACAGGGTTGGTTCTTGTGAGGTCATTCTTCTTGGCTTGTGGACGGCCTTCTCCTCCGTGTCTTCTCATGGTCTCCCTTCCATGTGTCTCTGTGTCCTAATCTGCTCTTCTTATAAGGACACCAGTCATATTGGATTAGGGCCCATGCCAGTGGTCCTATTTTAACTTAATCACATCTTTTAAGACCCTGTCTCCGAATAGTCACATTCAGAGGTCTGTCCTGGGGCTTAGGACTTCGACATAGGAATTTTGGTGGCACACAGCTCAGCCCAGAATAGCTACCTGCTCCTGACCAGCCCAGTTTTCGAGGCCACACTTGCCCCATGCTGCCTTTGGGGGGTACAGCTAAAATATCCTTTTCCAGAAGCACATCTCAGAAGGAGACAAATGAGAACAGTGCCTCAAAACTTATTTTGTACTAGATGTCAGATGTTCTGATGGAATGCCAATGAAATTTGATGTTTAAATAATATAGTAGTCTCCTGGTAAAAAATACTGTTCCAACAAAATAATCAAAGTTGTAGGTTAGATTGCTTATTATATTTTCTTACAGCTCTCTGTTCTCAGCAGGGCTTGAATTAATACAGTGCCCATAGAATTATTAGTTATTGTTCATCTATTCCTGATGGTGGAAACTCTCAAGTGAGAACCACAGCTGGTTTTTTTCACCCTGTATCCTGGCCACCTTGCATAAGGCCTGGTGCATACTTCACACAGTGAATACTTGAATTTTTATGCATGTTTATTCCCCCTCTGTTAGAAAATGCATGACTGCTGTATCAGATGCTTTTCTGGTCAGTGTACAATCCCTGTTCGCATCTAGAAAACCCACTCACAGGTGCTGACGGGGATCCTGTACGAGAGAGAAATGCCCACCTCCTCCAGCAGCCTTTTTGCCAGAGTTCAACACTGGTTCTTCTCCACATCTTCTAAGGGACTAACATAAACATTGATCTGTTAGGAAAACTTCACCAAGGCTTGAGGGAATTACTTTAAAGGAAACAAAGCCTTAAAACTGGCCCTGGAATTTTACTTCCTTCAAATGTATCACCCCTGAGGTCTCATTTGGCTGTAGCCTCTGTCCCGCCCCCCTCCACCATAGCAGTCTTTTGTGGAGCCCCCAGCTTGTCCCTGAGTTATGAGGCCTGTGATTCCACAGCTGAGTGGGTCTGGTGTTCTCATCCCCTCACCCCTGCTCCCACCTCAGGTCTAGAGCCTCCAGCCTCCCCCTGGCCAGGTTGGATCTAGCAGAAATTAGCTAGTGCCCAAATAATCTTTGAAGAGGTATCCCCCCAGCTACTATGAAGACTGCCAATTACATTATCAAACCTGGAGACCCACATCCCTGTGGGAACATTTGCATCTAGGTTGTTTGTCAGGCTCAGCATGTCCCAATTCAGGACACTTGCATGGGGACTTGTGTCTGCACCCTCTAAAAGAGCCACCACCACAGTGGTCTTTCCCAGCACCAGAGAGGGCCTGAGGCAAAGAAAGGCTGCAGCTTCTGGCCCAAAGCCATTAGAAATTCATGCTCCAGGCTTTGGCTTCTAGCCATCTGAGTCTTAGAAACATTGGGGTTCAGAGTCTGAGGTCCTTGTTTTGCACATCTCTTTACCCATAAACTAGGGCCCTGCTGACACTCTAGGACATTAAGGGGCAGTGATTTGGCCCAGAAGACTCAGCTTATAGTAAGGGGCAGTAAGAGTACCACCGAGGATTTGCTGGCACAGCGACAGCGCGATCTTGGGCCGCAGGTGCTTACCTGGGTGACCCAGAGTATGTTCCACTCATAGGCACAGTGGACTGGGGAGGAAGAGAGGGTCCCAGAGTCAGCCCCAGGTGGTCACAACTCTTCCCACACCCTCCTTTCCCTCCACAAGCCCAGGACAGAATCAGGGCCCACCGGATCAGGTCATAAAGACAGGAGCTCCCTGGGGACAGAGACAGGGAGGCCCATGTCCCTCGGAGGAAGAGGCGAGGGAGTCTTGGAGAAGCCTCCCCCAGGCTTACCTGCTCAGGAAGAGTAATGAGGAAATGGGTTGGGTGAGGCTAGTGGTCGTGAAGTTGGAATTAGCTGAATTCTCTGCATCATTTGCGCTCCCCATGTGCCAGACACCATGGTAAGAATTTTTATGAAGGTCTTTGTCCCATTCTTATAGGCCCCTGCAAATCCACAAATAGCTAAGTGGGAGCTTCCAAGAGACCTAGATACACTGCCAGGTTGAGTCATGGCAAGAATTTGAACCCAGATGGCCTGACTCTAAAACTGGCACCCTCCACAACTCTGGCCCACAGAGTCACCCCCTCTCCCACAGTGGGCAGGACAAGAGTGCATGAACTGTGCACCAGGCCACGCGCGAAGTGGTCAGGATACAGGGTGAAGCAAGCGGTTGTGGTTTTGGCCCAGATAGAGAGCATGCATCACCGGATGGAACTCCCTGTCCCGTGTGGGGTTGGAAAGTGCACACCTGGAAGGTGAAGAGAGAGAAGTATAAAAGGCTTTGTTGTAGTAGCAGCTGTGACCTGGGGGACCTCAGGAGTCTCAGGGCACCCAACCTGAGCACGTGGTATATGTTGTGTCGGATGAAGGAAGGTGCCAGCTGCAGGGATTCCAGCTTCCTGAGGACCTCCACAGGCAAATGGCCAGGGACTCTGGGGAAGACTGGCCCTATCTGCATGGGCGACATTCTTTCCAAAAATACCCAGCTGCCTTCCAGCTCACACCCTGTCTTCATGTCATGTCCCCACCATGACCATGGGCAAGCTGCCTTGTCTCCATCCCGTTTAAGCTTGGATCCCCTTCCGAACAAGGTGGGAAACAAAGCACACCCCGGGCTGCTGTGGTGCGGTCCCCTGAAGGGCAGCGTCATGTTTTGAAAACATGTTAACTGTTTCCAATAACTCCAGTCTTTGCCTCCCCTCCTCCATCTTGATGATCACATTATGTCACATAAACAAAATCTGTGGAGTCCAGCAGGCAGCTGCACTCCAGGAAAGGCAAGACCCTATGTAGTGATGGTATTAATGAAGACCTCCAGGGCAGAACCTTGAAGCTGGGTGGCCATCCTCAGCCCCACCTTGAGGCCCAGAAGAGCAGAATCATTCCTGGACCTTCCAGCAGGCCTAGAAGTGGTGGCGAGGTGGCCCGAAGGATATCGAGGAGAGGAGTGAAGGGGGTGTTGGCGGGTGCTTGAGATGACAGTTGATATCAAGGAGCAGATGGTCCCCTTGCGCCCATGCCATGGCAGCACATAAACCCCCCGGATTTAGGCACGGTCTCCGGGAGGTGAGGAAATACTGAGTTGTCTGAGTCAGAGATTCCCCCAGCCCTGCGGAGTAATGGCTCAAAATAGAAATAAACTCAACTAACGAAGGGCAAGGCGAGTTTTAATATTTGCACACCAAATGGGGGACAGTGTTTCATGTCTACAGCACATGTTACAAGATTTAAAGGTCCTTTCTTCATGTGATAGAACTTCAGGCTTGTTTACAGACTGGATGTGGAAGAAAGCAGAAGGGGCCTGTCCTGAATTAGCAAGTAGGAAGGCACAAGCTTCCATGGGTAGGGGCAGAATAGAGGTGGGGAGGGGGCATCTGGCAGGGGGATGCTGCTTGGCCTCTTTGTCCCAGGATGAGGAGGCAGGGATCAGTGTCTCAGCATAAGGTAAATTACCCAGGACACGGGCTCTATGGAGACTTTTTCTGCAGAAGCAAGAGATGGCTTCCAGCCGGGGGAGTTAGTCCGTCTTTCTGGGTCTGAGGTCAAGCTCCGCTCATCACCTGCTTCTCACTGTCTTTTTACCTGAACAGCTAGTGCCCATGAAACTCACTTCCACTGGTGCCTGCGGGGCCCACCACTGGCAAATAACCGCTCGGTGAAGAAGTCTGTGGGGCGTGCTCTGTGATAGCGGGACCCGAAATAAATTGTGCAAGCCTCACAGTGGGTGTCAAAATGAAGACAGTGCAGGGACAAAAAAAGAAAGAAAAAGAATCTTCATGATTTTCCAGCAAAGTCCCTGACCTGCCTTTTCAAAGAATCTACATTTTATTCTTTAGAATGAACACCGAAGAACTAAAACCACCTCCTGTTAATTTCCATATACCTTTGCTCCCATCCTGACATGACAGATGCAACAGCTTCCATGCCCTTCTCTAAATCAGGCCACAGACAAGGCGTGGTCCCCTGCCACACACTGCCTGGCCTGCTCCAAGGAAAAGGCTGCTCCTGGCCAAAGGGCTGCAGTAGTGCTTTCCCTTGGAAACGATTTAGGCCGGGGCTCCCTAGAACTCCACCTTCTGAGGTCATTTGGGCTGGTATAGTACGTATAATGGGTGCAATTATGAAAACAGCTCTTGTTAACAATAAGCCTGGCCGCTTTCTGCCACAGTTCTGCAGGCAGCAGAGGGATGTATCCGAGATGCCAGGTCCGCTGGGACCCTTACAGGTAGAAGGTGAAAAAGGAGTCCAAAACCGCAGCTTTCCAGTGGTAGCACGTGGGTCCTTCCATTCTTTTGAGTCTTCAGAGTTTGTCCTTTAGAAGGGCACAAGCCTCCTGGTCTCCCTTCAGACGGAGGGGTTCTGTTCGCCAGTTTCACCTGGGGGAGAAAAGGTGTACGTTGCTGAGATTGGTTGGAAAACCACGTGACTGAGACAGCTCAGAGTGGATCATAAAGCACAAACCTTCACTCCATAAGGAAGGATGGGCCATGTGGGGTTGTTAGCAAACTTTGGCCTTTGATCAGGAGGCTGGGTGTCTTGGCCTAAGTCTCATAATGTGTTGAGGAACTTAGTGCTATCCAGGTGGAAATGATGTCATGGAGGTATTTGCAGGCTTCTGCCCCGTACTGCTTTGACGAAGTGTCACGATTACAGAGTAATTGCTTTTCTCGTCGGCCCTGGTTTGAGTAACTAGTACTTTACACAGGCTTGGTTGTCCCACTGAGAGATGCAGCAGCTTGGATGGCTGTTCATGGCAGAGTAGCCAAGCTACCATTTCCTGTTTGATCTCAGTGTAGGCTTTGGGGCAGGAGCACCTCTGTTCTTGGTCTGCCATTCACTAGCTCTGTGACCTTGGCAACTTACTTTTTGAACTTTGTCCTCTCCCTCTGGAAAGTGGGGAGGACAGAGCCTACCCCCTGAAGTTCTCGTGACAGCGGAGCCAGAAAACTCACACGTAATGTGGAACATAATGCCCGGCACAGAGCAGGGTCTCACTGCGTCATTCCTGCCGTCATCACCATCATTAGCTCGGAAGCAGATGGACTGATGGGTCAGTGACAGAGCAGTGTTGGAGCCGCATGTGAGCTCGTTGGGACATTCAAGGTTGAGCTCCAAGTTCCTCCCTCTGGGTCTCCTGATGACAAATGGTCCTTGGAGATTTTACCGATGGGGCACAAACAAGATAACTCCATTAGGCAGCTTTTAGGAGAGCATCTTCTTAAACTCTCCCTCACAGCCTGGTCTTGGGGAATTGAAGCAGACGCAGCTCTGCCTAATGCTGTGGACTTTGTGAAATCTGGCCCATTCTAAAAGCCAAATGCTTAGTGGATTTCCTTAGGGGAAATGGCACAAAATAACAGAGCATGGCTTGAAAGAAGGAAAAAAGGCATTTTGTTCTTTCAAGAAGAATGTTGAACAGTCCAAACACCCCCATAACTAATTCATTACTTTATACCAACCAGACATCTTTTAAATTAGGCAGAATACAAATGAATCTTGTTTTGTGCCATTAATTTCAACGGTTTTTCACAATATTCGAATCACTGGCTTTTCTTGTCCTTTGGAGGCTGACCAAATCAGGCTGCATCTACTTGCATTAAAAACCATTCATGGGGCCCAGCCAGCCCCATCTTGCAGATGGAACACCATATGTTTTGGCGCAGTACCCCATATGGAACAGTGATGTGCAGTCCAAGAATAGAATGTACCATTTCTCTACATCTGCATTTCCGGTCACCTCTAACCCACAAGCATTTTCCATTCTGGACAGCGGTAGACAAAATCATCTGGAAGAGATTCAGAAAAGATCCTGAGATTCTGAAGGAATGGTATTTGTTTCCTCTGGCCCCTTCCAGACTCAAGACCTCGAGTGCAATCAGTTCCAGGAGTTCAGTGTATCCATACATGGCACTTGGAGGTATTCCATTTTCACTTTTCCAGGAATGCGTTAGGCCCTTTAACTTGAAAATATAACGTTGGCTTTTTGTTAAGGTCAGCAGGCTTTACAAATAATGAGTTAAGGGGTTCTACTCCATTCAAAACCATTTAAATTGAATTTGATGCTTCTTGGCAGGAACCTCAGCATGGAAAAGCAGAAGTACTGTGGCTCGTGAGAGACTAATAAATATGGTATCTGCAACTAGAATAAACTTTGAGTGTTTGGAGAGACTTGATGGGAGGGATTAATCAAAGATAAGTAAGAGGGAACTGTTCATTTCCCTGTTTACCCAGGTCAGGTAGGGAGTTTGGTCTTTTCCCTGCTGTTGACTGGCTCTCTGACCTTGATCAGATGCTAGGACGATGTTCTTTACCTATAATTAAGGGGCTTAGGTAGAACTGGGATGGCAAATGGATTTCATCTCTCATGCCATCCTGCACTGATGGGTGTTGGTTGGGCTGGGCTTAGCGGGCAGGGTGGTGAGCCCAGGATCTGAGCAAGAGTGTACACACACTTATTTGATTCAGACTTGAACATCTCTTTGAGGTTCCCCCCAGCAGTGGTATTGTGTAACTGTGATTCAGTCTGTTCAACAATTAACCTTAAGAAGCCTGAGCACCGTTTGGAAACCTCTTGGTGCCTGAAGAAGGGCACTTCAGCTTCCAAACCATTCTCTTAACACCAGGAGAGACTCTGTACAGACTCCTGTGTCCATCTGCCCATTGCTGTGAAGTTTTACTTCCTGGCTAGGGAACAGATCTAGCAACAGACCATTTGATGTCATGGAAACACAGATACAGCTCATCTAGAATTCTTATTTTAATGAAATTGCAAACCAGAAGCAAGGGGCAAATAATAGAATTTCATCTTCTTTCACATTGCCCATCTTCTTGCAGTTCTTTAAGTTGCAGTCATAATCATGGCCCTTGAGTTACTGGATGTCTTATTTTCTAGGTCCTTAGAGATTGACCTCTAAGAAATCCAGGGCTCTGGAATTGCAGGACCCTATAGGATGTGCTCTCACGCAAGCCGCCTGGACCATTACCTGTAACAGTGTATTAAAACAGGACTTTCTGCCTCTTATTTAGCTGAGATGTCGAAGGCCACGAACAAAACAAAAGCAGAGAAGCAAGCTCACATTCTAAAGCCAGGAGCTGGACATCCATGCGTGACTTGCCAAGGAGGTGGGCCTAAAAACCTAAGTGTCCAGACTTTATTTATACCCCTTAGCCCATCACCTGGCTCAGGGGTGTAAAATCATTGACGATGGCCAATGGGTAGAGTAGATATTCTGGTGGAGAGTTGTTGATATGCGTGTGACCTGCTCCATACCCAGTCCACACACTGTAGGGGGGAGGAGGCAGAAGAAGTGGAGAAGCCGTCTGGAGGACCACCTGGAAAGCTGTTCTCCTCTGGAACCAGGGCCACAGTGGCCTGTGGCCTGAAATATGTCTGAGTTAGAAATGAAGGCACCAGAGCCGGGGAGACCAGGGCTGCTGGGGACAGTGTTGTGAATTTCCCATGCGTCAAATGGACATGAGGAGGAGACATGACCTGGGGATTGCTTCAACGGGCGATAAGTAGATTTCTTAGCTTCAGAGTATTTTTGTAGTTGGCAGCCGTGGCTATCTGAAGAAGCTCGGTAGAGTAGGACCGTTGAGTATAGAAAGGGGCTTTGCTTTCTCATCATCCAGAACACAGAGTCACCTACCGACAGGGTCCTCAACACCTCAAAGACCTGTACTGCGACTGGTCCCGAGGGCCTTCTGGGTGGACGTGGTAGCACAGTGCGGCTCGGTCGTGGACTTTGTTTCTTTTTAACTTAGAAGAGGAATAATGTCTTCTAATGTTCCGAGAGCTTATTTAAAGGCTTGTTTACAGCTGGAAGAGAGCGCACTTTGTTCTCTTTATAGAGAGTCACAGAAGACTTGATACACAGGAAGACAATGTAATGTAGCTGTTTTTTCCTCAGAGAATGTGGCAGAATAAAGGGAGACTTGGGGTGCGGGGGGCACGAGGATGGTTTTCAAAGTTGCAGCCTGGACTAGGCTTGTACGGGGTTCTTTTGTTTCGTGGAGGAATGAGCTGCTGGTTGTGCTTCCCAGAGGGTTTGTCTTCTGATCCCCACTGTGTTGTATATAAGATTACTGGGGCTCAGTTGATCAACACTGCTTTTAAATGGATTCTGGGTACATCTGGCCCACCATATATAGATGTATATGCGAACATTTGACATTATTCAGTCCCCTGGTGTAGAACTGAGGCCCATCTGAGGTAAGCTCTGGTGGCAGCTGCCTAATGTCGTGTACAGGGGCCACGGGCTAGAGTCACAGAGCCAGGCACCCTCCGCCCTGCCATCCAGGCCGGCGTCCTGCCGCGAGCACATGCAGGAGGAAATGTTTGGTTTGAGTCTCGCCTCTGATTTAGTGTTTCCTTGGAAAACCTCATTGCAATTCTATAATGGAAGTCACATTGTTCTTAAAATTCACTCCCAGGATTGGCAAGGACAATGCCTGAATCAAAAGCAGGCCGGGCTCCTCTTTGTGCTCCAGCCCTTGAGAAACCCTGGACTCCACATTGTGCATGCTGTTTTTAAATAGACTGAGTTCAAAGTCACCATCTGGTATAGGCAGGAGTGTAGCTTGTGTCTCCAGTCGGGAGTGACTCAGGCAGAAACTCCTTTGGCATCTGCATGTCAGGGGTGAGCGTATAAGCACCAGTGAAACACTATCACTTAAACTATGTCTCGATTCTACCTTGCTTCCGCTAACATCTTTTCATCAGTCTTAATGATTGTCGTGTCAACTTATTGTGCTGAGTATTTTTGAAAAGGGACTACTTTGTAGGATGGAATTTTCCTCTGTCTTCAGAGAGGTATGATTCAGGGTAGATCCCGTTATTAGTTTTTCTCCCCCTTTCTTTTTTAAAATTTAACTTAATTTTATTGTTGTGCAAATCCCCCCTTTCTTTTTAGTTGAGGAAGGAGAATGTGAGGCACCCCACAATTTCCTTTGCTGCATTTATTCCTGCCATTCATCCCTTCCTCTGATAAGTGGGGGGAGTGCTCTGATTGAGGCCCTCGTCACATGTCTTTTATACCTGTGGACAGGGTAATGGGGGTATGCCCTCGTTCAGGATATGGGAAACTGAGTCACCTGGAGATCATGGTAACCTCGGTGGGATCCTGACTGATGCACCCATAGGTGCTGAGACCCTGCACCTCATATCCAAGAAAGGTCCTCTTCTCGCCAGGGCAGAAGAGAGAGTACAGGGTCCTGCTGACCCACCTCAGTGGAGCTGCCGCTTGTCCTTCTCAGCTCCTCTTCTCTGTCCAGGTTGACTCCCATTAGAGAGTTCAAGAAAGTTCTGTTGTCCCTAAGAAAGACCAGAAGGAATCTGAGCCACGTCCGAATGGCCTGTGCCATTGACAGCAATCCTGAGTGTTTCCTGAAAGACTGCTTTGCAGAGCAGTAGACCTTCAGAAGCCACCCAGGCCTTCTGAAGAAGAGCCTGGGAAGTCGGGCGGACGCCTGCTGGGACTCCCCCTCCGTGTACCAGCTTGGAAATGAGCAATGCCAAATTGAAAGTGGGCAGTCCCCAGACAAGTGGGTATCTGTTGAGGCTGGCAGAGGACACGTGGACAGTCAGCATCTGGGCCGTCTGGGGTAGAATACCACTGGAGAAGGGGAGACAGCTGCAGGGAAATGTCATAAAATAAGGACACCCAAACTCGCTGTCCCTAGGCGGGGCAAAAATTTGTTCCTGGCAAGTGTCTGGAGATACAGCACCGGAGGGACAATACGGGTTATAAAAGTTACATCCTAAACATTGTCTGAATCAGGAGAGTGTTGTGGAGAGAGCATGGGCTCAGAAATGAGATTAATTATCACTTGTTGGTTTTATGTCCTTGGACAAATTACCTAAGAAGTCTGAATGCCATTTATTTGTGTAGGAAATGTGAATAATGGAGATAAAGCTGCTCGTATAATGCATGGGGAATTGCAGCTCTCGGTGTGTGTGTGACGCTGAATGAGCAACTGGAGGCAGGCACACACGCAGAGGGAGCCCTCTCCTTACCCTGCAGTTGCTGGGTAACTCCTCATGGGGGCTGTGTGCTTTGTGCGTGACCTCCATCCCGTGGCCCAGGACCTGGAGGGTCACCAGACTTTGGGATTGTGGGAGGGTGGGGGCCGGAGTATCCTAGCCCTCGTTCGTTCGCCCTTGTGGTCCACGCGTCCACAGAGGAGGGGAGAGCTGCCTTCACAGCACACGGACTCAGTCCCTCGGGCTTGGTTCACAGCTCCGCTCCCCTCAGTAATAAAGGTTGTCAAAGAATGGACAAGTTGGGGAGGAAGGAGCCAATGTGCGTGAGTTGGAGAACCAGCAGCAAGGAGAGCACTCATTTATGGAAGGAATGCAAATGCCCCTCTTCTCTGCTTGGTTGGTTTCACTTCTCGTTTCCTGGGTGCCCTCTGCCAGAGGACAGTTACACATTTTTCTAGCAGCCTGCAGTTTGGCTGTCCCCATGTCATCCCCAAACACTGGGGCAAGTGGCCCGGCGTGTGCAGAGGGAAATGTTTAGTCCCAGTTTCCCACCAAGTGGAAAAGGTGGCAGCCACATCTACAGGGCCTGAGGCTGCAACGCTGGAGCCTGCCAGTCAGACAGTAATGAGCATTTCTGCTCAATGGACCTGAGGGTGTGGGGAGGGGCTGTCTGCCGAAATGCAGGGGGAAAAGCACCCATGGGACCCAGCTGGATCACTTGCTGGCAAGGTTAATGCAGTCCCCAGGGCCTTGGGGTCTGCTGATCAAGGTGAAGGTTGGACCTTCCTGTGCCACTTTGGGACCTGAGGACCAGGGTTCAAATCTTCCCTTAGTCACTTCCTAGTTCTGAAACATTTGGCAAGTTAATCTCCTTCCTGTGCTTTCCTCATCTGTGAAATGGGAACAATAATAGCATATGCCTCAAAGGGGTGTTTGTAAGGATTAAATAAATTAGCCTGCATAAACCACTTAGTGCTCAATGCACGTTATCTGCTCTTTCCTGGTCCTCTGCTGTGCCCTCCATTCCCGACCTCCCTCACGCTCTTCACCTGCCACACAGGTACTGTTCCAGGTGATCCTCTGCATTGACAGCCCTGGCCGACTGTCCTGAGATGCCTCTCCTTTATCCTGTGCTTCTCGATGCTCCCACAATTGAACTTGCAACCTGCATCACGTGAGCTACACAGAACATCTGCTCTGGGTCCAGGATGCACAGCAAGAGAGAGGAAAGCCAACCCCCTTTCCAGGCTCAGCTACCACAGAAACACCAATAAGATGAGTCTGGTGGCCTGCCCAGTGATCCAGGTGCCCCTAAAGTCTTCCCGCCCCTGGCGTTTTCTTGGTAGTTCTGGGAGCAGTGGTGATATGCTAAATATTTAACAACTCAGATGGGCCTTGAGGAGTTAGGATGGACCCTGGCTACGTACAGCACTGGAGCACAGGGCACTGGAGTGCTCGGGGCAGTGGCTCTTGACCAGTTGGCAAGAAAGTATTTTAACAACTGATGTTGCTGCACAGATGTGTTCTGGGTCTTGCGTGGCAGGCTGTGTATCATCTGGTGCCCATCCCAGAGCTCTTGCCTGGAGATGCTCGTGAGGACAAGAAGCGGCCACAGTTACTGCTACAGCAAGTAACATTCTCGCCAGCCCTGGACTTTGAAATGGGAAAGCATGAGCTTGGCTTTCCTTGAACACAGCAGCTGACCCCAGTGGTCTTTGCAACACCCAGCTTCCATTAGGCTGTGATTATTCTGATGAGCCAGTCATCCCTTCAGACACTGTCCAGCAGCTCCACTGTGACAACCTCATTTTAGAAATGAAGGCTCTGTGAACTACATTGAAGGGACGTTTTGTGGAGCCAGCGCCTCGCCATGGCTCCCCACAGTGTTTGGCACTGGAGTCTGGGCCTGCCCTGCTCGGGTCCATGGGGACCAGAGGGCAGATTCCCCACTGCTTGGCTGTCATCTCCTCATTTTCAATGGCATTGCCAAGGATTGGATGCTCACAGCTGGTGCTGGGTCAGTTCTGGAGGAGCCGCTCCAGTATTTGAACATGTTGTCATGGCTGGAGCATTTGTGTCTTTCTTGACACAGCTCTCAGAACGTTTAGGGAGGCCCATTTCCTACCCCTGTTTCTAGGGGGAGGTGGGATGGCAGAGGAAATGGTGAGGGAGACTGAGAAACACCCCAAGGGACCTCTAGTGTCCTTGTTGGTTGGTTCTGTTGGTTTGGGGCAAAGACACCTGGGGTACTTCTCAACAAACGGGGTGATCTGGGGCTGGATGGCTCTATTCACTGCATGTGGGAACTTGCCCGCTACCTGGACTGCTGGGTAGTCCGTGGTTGTGGATGGCCACCCTCGAGAACAAAGCCCCTAGTTTTTGCTTCCCGGAGGGGTGATGTAGAGGGCTCCCTATCCTCCTCCTCCCACTTATTATCTCCCACATTGCCCAGGTCAGAGCTTGGGTACCCGAGAGGAGCTGCAGTTCTCTGAGATTACCCTGCTCTTGGTGGATGCCCAGGGAAAGAGCCCCGGAGAGGGAAAGCAAAAAGATAGGATGAAGATGGGAAGGGTGATGCCGCCCAGCAGCGCTGGTGGGAGGTGGGTGCGGGCTGTCGGTGTTGATGGGGTGCTGTAAAGGGCATTGGGGAGGCAGCACGCATGTCTGAGTCTCATGTGACCAGCATCACTCATCCCTGTCCCTGGTTTGTCCATCCTGGACGGCGAGCCTTAATTAGGCATGAAGAGATTTATCAAACAGCAACCCTTGGAACTGTTGGTCTCTTTGCCATCTGGGCAGATGGCTCCCTACCCCATGACAGCAGCAGCAGGAATGATTTATGAGGTCCCACAGCTCCACCTCATGGGCCTTGTGAAACCTGGATGGCTTTTGTCCTCCCCCCAAGGGGGTGTGATTTTGCCTGTGTTCTTGGGCACAAGAACTGGGGTTCACAATGAGGTTTGTCTGACTGTGAAGGTGATGCCCAGACCTGCGGCAGCTAGGACTGTGCTTAGTTAGGATCAGTGTTTAGTTTACAATGACAAGCCCACAAGGATTCACAGAAAAAGCCTTGGTGTAGTGGGTAGGAAGACCTGGATGCAACCTCTGCCGATCTCTGTGCCTTCACGTCATTTTTGCCTTGGTTTTATGACCTGTACCATGAGGATAATGATTCCTGCACCTGCCCAACTCATCTGATCTTTGGAGTTTCTTGTGACATTATGGATGCAAGATGGCTTCATTAATTATAAAACCTGAGACAGGCATTAAGGATTTAACCCAACAAACATTTATTGAGCAACTGCTGTGCACTCCGCACCACTCCTGGTGCTGTGTTGGACACAGATGAACAAAACACAGTCCCTTGCCCTTGGCGAGCTTACGATCTAGGAACAGTCATAAGACAAGTGCACAGTAACTATAATACAAGGCAGACTATGATAAGTGCCATGAAAAAGGTACAAATAAAGTGCTATGGTGGTTCAGCCGCGGGGAGATCCCAGTGGTTGGTAGATCAGGGATGGCTGCATGGAAGATGTGGTTTCCGCACGGGCCTTGAAGGAAACAGAAGAGAGCATTCCAGGTGGTAAGAACATTCCAGAAGATGAGAACAGCGAGACCAAAGGCACAGAGACAGGCAAACCAGGCACCTCCTTCAGGCCTGACAACCGGTGCAGGGTGCAAAGGGGGAATGGGGCCTATGTCTGTAATGTCACCATGAAGACGTGTACGTTATTTTGTGGGATGGGAACTTTTAGAAGTGTGGGCACGGCTGGAGAGAAAAACCGCTCTGCATGCTCAGGATGGACTGGAGAAGGTGCAAGCATGCCCAGAGGAAACCTAGGAGATGAGACTGCTGCCGAAATGGCCCACGTGGCAAGGAGGCCAGGCTAGTGCTGGTGGGGAGGAGCAGCAAGGAAACACATGGAGAAGAGTCGAAGATGCCTTGAGGGTCTCAGAACTGGGTGGTGGAGGGGATCACGGGTTTTGTAATAGAAAAAGGGGGGATCGTGGAGGAAGGAGAGGCAGAGATGATCAACCTGGCTTCGGATGTATGAGTTTATGGCACTGCCAGAGTAGGTGGGGCGAATGTCCAACAAGGAATGTGCGACCCAAGCCTGGAACCCGGGAGAGGGGCTGGGCTGCAGGGAAGGGTGGACCCAAAGGAAGGTGCCGGGTTGCTGACGGAGAGTGGAGGGAGGGTGGAAGGGGGATGTCTGTGTTGTGGGTGAGGAGGAGAGGCAGCAGTCATGGTCAGATCTCTGTTGGCTCCTTTTTAGGTTAATTAAGGCGAGGGCATCAATAAATAAATCATAAATACATAAATAAAGAAATACATAAATAAGCGACAAAGCAGCATTGGGAAGGGGAAAGAAAAAACACACCAGAACGTGGCAGCCTGGAAACCAAGGGGACAGGGAGTGTCCAGGTGGGGTCTCTGTAGAGCCGAGTGACGCAGAGAGCTTGCTGGTGAGAAAGGGCCTTTGGACGTGGCCCTGCGGGGGTGCCAGGGGCATGGAGGCCGAGTGGGCTCAGGAGGGAGGACCATGGCAGCCTGGAGATGCCTTCCTAGGGAAGGGGCCGTGGAAGAATGAGTGTGTGTTAGTGGGCAGAGAAGACGGAGGCCAGAGAGGAGTGGCTGAGGGTGTCAGGGAAAGTCACTGGCCTGAGGGTGGAGGTTGCTCCCTCTGAAATGGGAGAAAAGTAGATGAAAGAAGGGCGGGGGAGATCAAGAGATTTTTGAGGAGAGACCTCATTTCAGCGGGCTCCATTTCGTTAGTGAAGGAAGAGGCAGATAGTGGGGGTCATTTGGGGGTTTGAGGAGAAAGTCTGAGCGGCTTTAGAGTGGGTGATATCAGGGCAGCTGGGGATTGAGTGAGGGCCCACAGCGGGTGACTGAAAGGGCCCAGGGCGGCTGTGCCCACTGTCATGACAAGACAGCAGATCAGGGTATGAGGTACAGGGGACAGACAGGCCAGGACTTCTTGCCCCCCACCTCCCTCAGGCTAGCTGGCTAATGCTGGAGCCTGCAGTGGAATCTCCCTCAAACTGAGCGGCAAAGAGGCAGAGAAGGAAGGGTCACCTCCTGTGTGTACCCAGATGCAGAAGGTCAAGGAGAGAGGGGAAACCAAGTCCCCGGGTGCACCCATCATCCCACGGCCAAAGCTTTGTGGCAGCGCAGGACCTGTGAGTTGGGGGATGGTGACGGGTAGGTCATCCGAGGTCCCCAGCCTCTCTTCGGAGGGAACCTGGAGGCAGGATGCAAGGGCTTTTCCACTCAACTGTTCTCAGTGTCAGTTTAAGGAACCAGGTTGGGCCAGAAAGAAAACCATGCTTCTAACGAGTTCTGGCCTTTAAAGTCCCCGGGAGGGGTGCTGGCAGGTAGGTGGAGCTCCGGGCCAACTGCAGGACCTGACATCAGGGCTCACCATTGGGATGTTCTAGAATCCAAGACCTTGGCTCCTCCATGGAGGCCCTGCTGCAGTCCTGCTCACTCCCCTCAGCTCTGCAAGCTTCAGAAGTTAAATGTCTCCCGGGGCCTCTGAGATCCTCGAGATGAAAGGCCCTGAAGAAGTGTAAAATATGGTACTAATTATTTCCACTTCTCATGACGAGCCCAAACCACTCAGTTCCCACAGAGGCTGTTAGGGCTGGTGCTTTCTTCAATATTCATTTTATCCTGCAAATCCCAAATCTTAGGCGTTGAACATCCACAGGAACAACAAGGAAAGGAACACAGAGATGCAGAATCGTAATCACGGTTTGGAGCTGGAGTGTCCTCGCGTGGGGTTCGGGCTTCTTAGTATCCTCCGCTGGCTTCCCGTCAGCCATTACTTAGGGGTGGTTGTCCTGTGCCCAATTGCCACTGATGAATTGCATCCGGTCTCGTATGCTGGGGAGCAGACCTTGATTATTTTTCTTAACTCCCTTCACCTTCAAGACAATGGGTTTTTACTTATCTTTCAAATGTGTTTTAAAACACCATTATTTATCAGACAAGAAAATACATCTAACCAAGCCGGCTAATGCTTGTCTCTACATGACCTGTGATTCCAGCCCCTAAGTTACTGGCATGGAGCCCAGGTTTTCCCTGGGGACATTGTGGCCAGTATTTGGATACCACCTTTGGCTTTGGGTTTAAAGAAAGTCTTAACTATTTATCTCAAAAAAGAGAAAACAGATTTTGCAAAATTCTACAATCATTGCCTCTGGCAGGGAAGGGGGTGGAGGGGACACTGGGACCTCTCCTGCAGAGCCGAAAGCCTCAGTGTTGGAGCTCGGTGCTGGCTAGTGTGACCCTCAGGATCGGAGAGTGACGGGAAGTGACGCTGGCGCGGTAGTCTGGCTGCAGGGCCCCGTGGTGTGCACACTGCGGAAAGCAGACAGTACTTGCCGACAGACGGAGCTAAGCGCTTCACATTCTTTAGGCCTCACACTCTGGGGCTCTGGAGGCACCCGGAAAGGCGATCATATGTATTTTTGAAAGGATGACATTTGTCTTTGCAGTGCCCTTTCAAGATTTTGCTGTGGCTTCCCTGGTGGCGGAAGGGGACAGTACAGCCCCTCATGTCTCATTCTAACAGGGCAGGAAGGAGGCTAACTCTGAGGATGACATCTCAGGGTCCCTTCCTCCTTAGCGGATTCAAGTTGCTTTAGAGAACATCCATTACAACCCTCGTTTGGACCCTTTTCTGTCTTATTCCGGAGGTGGAGTGCTGAATCTTAACAGAAGGTCACAGTTTTTCAAAAACACAATTTGCGGCACCCAACTCTTTAGTGTCATCTGCCTGCTCCGTCCTGGGTTCCTGGTGGTTCTTGCCAAACCAGAATACGACCTTCCATTGTGTCTTCTGCAGCCGTCTGTCTGTAGTGGTGGAGGCCTGTCTGGAACAGGCGGGTCACCCGTGGGTCGTCCCTTGAGCATCTGAACTCTGCGTGCGTGGGAAGGCCTTCAGACTCGGACGTGGCCTCTGCTGCTGTTGTCCTTGTGCTCCTTTGCCAGCGGAATGCTCCAACCTGCCTTTCCTCTGTGAACAGCTCCATTTTAGACGTCAGTCAGATTGTCTCCTCTGGGTCTCGGCTCACCCAGAACCCACATTTCTGAGGCTCGAGGCAGCCGCCAACAGGTGGCTCTCCATTCGTCCACGAGCTCAGAGATCCCTCCAGTCCAGGAGGCAGTTTGTTATCCAAAGTCATGGGACTGGCTTCTTTTCACGTCGAGTCCTTCTGCCCCCAGAGATGGGCCGAGTCTGAATTCTGGTGGGTTCTCCACACCTTCTTCCTGTGGCTTATCTGCCTAATGCTAGATGAACACCACACAGTTATAAATACTCAGGTCAATATATATATGCAGATATAGATATATATATTCTGGTCACTGTTTTACACTTTAACAAAGAAAACCACTAGCCTGCTTGTTCTATAGTTTGTGCCACCCGACTCCCATCTGCCTGTGGTATAGCTGGCAGGAAATGTGAGCCACTGAGTCCCGCAGGGTGCCCACTTACGTGGCCCCGTCACACTGGCCAACAGTCAGTTTCAAAGCCCCCTGCTCATGCAGGCTCTTGAGGGCCTTGAACTCCAAGGGCATGGTGTGGGGGCTGGCCTGGGAGGTGTAACCATACTTGAGGCTGTCGTAGTAGTGGTACTTGACGGGGTTCTGGTTCTGATCCAGCGGAAAGGGCCAGAAGCCGTAGAGGTAGATCTGGTTGCAGAACCGTGTGGCCAGGGTGTACATCAAGAGGCCGGTGGTGGGTCTTTTGATGTGGACTTTGTTGGTCAGCCAGTATCTGAAAAAAGAAGAAAGTGACCAGAGAAACAAAAAGAGGAAACGTGAGTTTGTGAATTGTCCTTTCAAGGAGGGGGAATAGTGCGCCCTGCTGCCCCAGGGGTTGTAGAGACCAGTCACGCGACCGTTTCCTGGTTCCCTGCACAGAGGAACGACACCCACCACTCATTTAGAGACGGAGCCAAGGCCCTTGTGCTTTCACATGTGTGATTTCATGGAAACAAGACGAGCCTCTTCGTAGACACTAGTGCAGAAATGAGTCTCTGAGATGAAAAGTGGCTTGCCCAAGGTCACCTAGGTGACCCCAAGCTGGCAACGTATAGAACCAGGACTCCCCTCCCGGCTTTCTGACTCCAACTCCATGTTCTTTCCCCTTCATAACGAGGCCCAAACAGATATGGGGCAGCTGGGGGAGTGTGGCTGGTCTAATGGACTGTCCAGGACTATCCCATGTCATCACCTGCTGATACATAGGAGGCGCTGGCCAGGGCGTGGGGGCCAGGATGTTTGACGCTGAGGTTGGGGCATCCTTAGAAAAGGAGTCCTTCCTTAGACCACCTCAGTACTCTTTACACTCAGTGACGCTACGTTGAGCTTGGGAGGACCCTGGGATGGGGGTAACGGCAAGGTGAGTGCATGGAGGAGAATGATCCCAGAAGGGCAGTAGCTGCTGTTAGGATTCTTCCACACATCCTGGCCAAGTGCTCATCCCCCCTGGCTCAGCCACCTCTAGTAACAGGACCTCAGCACCCCCTGAGCAGATCCATTGCACTTTCAGCTCCAACTCAGTGGTTATCAACCTAGGCTGCACGCTGGAATCACCTGCAGCTTTAAGAAAACTAGTGACTGGGTCCGACCTCCAGGTGTAGCCTAAACACGAATTTTTACCCCCCCCCTCCCCCGGTGATTCAAATATTCAGCCAAGCCTGTGAACCCTTGCTCTAACTGGAAGGTGGTTGTGCCAAAGGAACTGAAGAATGACACATATTCAGACAAAAGGAGGAAAAATAGTAAGCACATGGAATAGTTGTAGAGTTTTAAGGATGATTGGGCCTGGAGAGTTGTCTAGCCCAGTTGCCTGGCAGGGGATATAACTGAGTGAGCTGGGAGGTGGGACATATGTACGGAAAACTAACACGTGAACTCAGTGTTGCTAAGACAGTAAGGAGTGGTGGGGACTGTGGCCTCTAAAGCGGTAGGCAGTTTTACTGTTGTTGAGTGTGGTGGTGACAGATTTTCTTCTTTTCATCAAGAGTATCAAAAATCTGGATTTTTAAATGTAAATTCTCCAAGTGTTTAAATGTTGGCAACTAATTTACAAAAATTCTAAAAATACCACCTGTGGCCTCATTGGGTGGGTCAAACAGACCATGTCTGTGGGTTATCTGTGGGTCTCCTGGATTGAATTTGTCCTCTTTCAGACAACAGAGGAAACCATGTGAGTCCAGGGTGACTTGCCTGAGAAGACTCAGACTTCTCATGCAGCTGGCTAGATAGAACTCAGCCGACATGCAGCTCCTCCACGCCTGCCTCCTGGATCTTTTCCACCCTGTGTGCTTCTGGGAGAGTTGGGGCTGGGAGAGCCAGCTACAGCTGCTGTTGACACCATCAGGGACATGCAGCCAACTGGCAGTGTCTCTGCATAACTGTATCTCACTGACCACTCCCTGAACCAGGTCAAGCCCTAGCACTGGCCACATGCCCTTTTAGGGATTTGTGGTTTGTTTATTTTCTGATAGTATGGACTTAACAGGGCAAGGCTTTCAGAAATAAATTTCTTTGCAGGCTATTAATGCTATGCCCAGAGGTGGGGAGGGAGGGAAGAATTTAACCTGTGGTGAAACATCTAAGGAGCTCATGGCTGGGTCTGGTTACACAGACCTGTGATGCGCTCTCTCCGTGGACGTGCCTCTCCTTCACGTGTCCCCTCAGTGAACTCTCTTTCTCTCTCTCTTTTATCCCTTCCTGAACTAAGCACGCATGGCACATCACATCTTCTTGGAAATGTTTCCTTTGCTCTATCGTCATGTCTCTAGCTCAAATTGACTTTATCATTTCCACATTACTATCAAGAGCTTTGTTTCTGCTTCTCCCAATGTGCTTACCATCCTGGGCTGACAATCCACTACTGTGTGGGTTGGTCTCCTGTGCAAAACTGTACTCTGATGTCCTCAAGAGCAGGGGCCACACCTTTTGCTCCTGTGTAGGGGGTTCAAAGGCATCGGGCTCAGTGCCTGCTGCAGCCAAGGCCCTCTGGCAGACAGAGTAGTGCTCAGCAAATACTCCACGTGGTCTCCTGTCTCTCTCAGAATTCCTTGTCTTTGGGCTGGGGTCACGTGACCAGTTCTGACCTGTAGGCTTTGACTGCAATTATGTTTCTTCTGGGCTCATGTTGCTCAAGATCAGGTCCTCACTTTCTCTTCTCCTGCCTTGGAGAACTTCAGAGCCTCCTGTAAAGATGCTGTCAGTTTAAGATGGACAAATCCTGGATCCCTGAGTCACTGGTTGGAAGAGAGACCCTTCCAACACACAGTACTTTGCAGAAACAAGAAATGAACTTCTGCCATGATGAACCGTAAGGGTTCCAGAGTTTGGTATTGTAACCCAGCCTCACCTTGAGTATCCTGACTTCTTTTGCACCCAGCAAATGTTCAACTCCAGTAAAATTGAAAAATGGGGAGAAGAAGAAAAGGAGAAAGGAGGATGTGAGCAGTGCACGCAGCTTTGTAACTGTGGCCGGCTGGGACAGGAATAGAAATGCCCAGCCTCTCAGATCTGTGCCAGGCTTTTCACTCCGAATCACTCACTGGGAAAGGTGTTAACATTAAATGAGGCTCTGGGATGAATTGAGAACTCAGCAGGGCTCCACCTATTTCCTGTTCTGCATCCACAGGTAAACAAGAACTCCTGAGAGACATCTGACAGGGACACAGGGTGCTGTTTAATGAGCAGCTTGTAAGAGAGGCTGGCCAAGTTCTGCAGGAACAAAACACTCTTGATTCCCTTTATATCTTCTCAGTTGCTCCGGCCAATTTAGTGACTGCGCACTTGGCTGACTTGTAGACTGTTTCTTTCCTTAGGATAACAGCTGGGTGTTAAAACACTAACTAATTAATGCCCTCCCAAATGCGGTTAGCTGGGTGCATCTGGGACATCATATTGACAGTGCACCTTTAATGGCCCAGGCTTGAGATTTTAATTAGAAGGCGAAGTAATCTCAAAGAAGGCAGTAATTGTTTTTCAAATTGGTTACCCCAGTTGCCAAAACTGTTAAGCACTGTATTTTATGAGCATGGACAGCAATAAATGAGGCTTGACAAAGCATCTCGAAAGCACATTCGTCCTTCTCCCTGGATGCCTGGGCTTGATGTGTGGCGAGAATGGGGGCTACCAGTGTTGGAAAAAGAGACCACAAGGGCTTTCTCCAAGAAGCTAAAAGCACTTCGTGGGATGTAGCTCATTTCATCCTTCAGGAGCAGGAGTGCCTCGTAGGCGGTTGCTGAGGGACACTTGCTGCTATTTTGTGCACAGTCAGCAGTGAGGCCTGGAACGGAACACTTTGGCTCCCGGTCTCCTGTCACTCACGTTGTCATCCTTGGGCCTGTTGCTGTCCTGTCCTCGGAAGCACTGTTTAAGACTCTGCTGTCTTGAGGAACAGGTCCGGACAAGGCTGCCCAGTTTTGCAGTAATGGTAAGAATTTGGGGCTAGAGTGCAGAGCTGCTCGAGCCTGGGGATGCTTGAAGCTGATTCCTTGTGCCCAGGTTTCCATCTTTAACCCAGTAAGTCAGCTAGCCTCCAGTCTGACCGTGCCACCAAAAACCTTCCAGTGACTCCTGGAATCCACGGGATAACAGCCAGTGGCCTCAGCCAGGATTGTGAACCCTGAGACCTCGGCCTGAAATCCCTCCCACCACCTGATAAGCACAGTCGCATTGCCATGAGGGACTCCTTGGCTTCTTCCAGTACCCCATCACCTCCCAGGGCTCCTGACTGGCAGCCCCCTCTTAGGGTCTCAGCTGCAATGTCAATTCCCGCAGGAACTCTTCCCAGACCTACCCAGAGGGTTTCCTGTTCCTGTCATGCTACCCTGTAATTACTTGTGAACTTGTCTTTCTCCCCCTTTATAATTTAGAATTCTGGGAGCAAGTGGATGGGCTTCTGCATGAACCCCAGATCCTAGCATAGCACGTGCACAAAGAACATACATAAAGTGGGTGCAGCTTCACAAGTCTTAATGAAGCAATGAAAGAAAACGAGTGAGCAGAGGCTAGAGGCTCCCTCCGAGGGCACAGGCAGGGCGAGGGAAGGAGACCACGGTAGTTTTGTGTGGGAGGCCGACCCACACAGCCCCGGCCTCACTCTTCTAGGCAGCCGTCGGGTCTGCACGTGTGAAAGGCAGGCTAACGGCATTGTAGACGGCATGTTGCCAGGAGAAAAGGAAAAACACGATGCTGGTTACTTGAGGGGTTCCCCCTGCTACAGAGTGGGACCCCCAGAGAGTCAAGAGACTGTACAGGCCCAGCCAGACCGTTTCTTGGTGGAGGGGGCGTGGGGGAGCTTAAACCTTTTGGCTAGATTATGAGATTTAAACTAATGCCAGTCCCAACTGAAAAATTACATTCACCCTCATCTGTAATGAAAGGAATCTAATTTCAAACAATCAGATGCTGTTTTCTACTGGATTGGCAAAGATAATACACCATGTTGGCGAGGTTACAGAAAAATAAGCATTTTTAATAATCCTAGGTATAACTTGGCAGTGTCTTTAAAATTAATAATGCATGTATCTGCCTCTCTTGTTAGCAGTGACACTTCTAAAAAGCAAGCCTTTTACAAAACTATGTGTGCAGGTGTCAGTGAAAGACGATCACTGTAGTACTGGTTATATTAGCAAAAGATGAAGACACCCACTGTGTCCCCCACCACCCATGGCTGTGCTTACGTTAACTGTGGCGCAGGCTTGGTGGAAGGCTAGGAAGCTGAGAAGTAAAGCAAGGTGGCATCTGTCAATGTGGAATAATTTCCAGAATTTAGCACGATGTGGGTGTTGCTTAAAACATGCTGCCTTATGTGTGAAGGGGGCTTTTTTTCTGGAAGGACACACAGAAAGCAGTTTAATAAGGCTGCCTCTGTGGAGGAGGCCTTTTCACTTTAAGTCCTCTTACACTATTTGGATTTTTACTATGTGCATTGCTGTTACAAAATTAGACGTAATCTGCCCTGGCTGGTGTAGCTCAGTGGATTGAGCTCAGGCCTGCGAACCACACGATCGCGGTTCGATTCCCAGTCAGGGCACATGCCTGGGTTGCAGGCCAGTTCCCCGCAGGGGACTCACGAGAGGCAACCATACATTGATATTTCCCTCCTTCTCTCCTTCCCTTCCCCTCTAAAGATAAATAAATAAAATCTTTAAAAAAATTAGACATAATCTATTAAAAATGACCAAATGCCATGAGCCAGCTGTGCCTGAGTTTCTTCATCACGAATACCCCTATGGAACACATGTCCACAGTCGGTGTCCGCTGGGGAAGACTGGCATCCAGCTCCTGTGACTGGTGCACGGGGCATGCTCTCTGCACTGCAATGGGCACATCTGGTTGGGGACACCCCCAGCCCTCGCTGGTCTCCCCGTAGTCTCTGGGCTGTGCCTGATCTGTCACTGCCCACTGGTCCTCATTCCTGCTCCCCACTGAGAAGTAGCATGGCCTGCTTCCCTGACACGCTGCTCCAGCCCTGGCAGGGATGCCCACTGGATCAGTGCCATCCCAGAGTCTCGGCTCAGCACTCCTGGTCCCTAATTAAGCACCAATTCGCAGGCCAGTTCTGCACCAGGCCTGTGGGCTGGGCAGATGAATGGGTCTGCTTTCCTGCCCTCTTTGTGGGTCACAGCCTTCCCCATCGTTATAATTGAATTAGAGCCATTCACTACCAGCTGCTGCCCAGTTTCCCACTCCCCAGAGCCATACTCATTGCCTGGTGTCCTCCCCCTCAGTCGCTCACCTCCCTCGCCAATAGCCAGCCAGGCGCTGTGCCAGTTCGCAGGCCGGCAGAGCTGGAAGTCCCTGGGAAGAGCTGCTCAGGCCGGGGCAGGGGTGGTAGGAGTTGCAGGGCAAGCCTTCTGCTCAGGGTCTCTGGACCAGGCTGCCCACTCTGCAATGCCCAGGCCCATGAACTATCTCAGGTGGGCAAGAATCTTGAGAATACTTGGTGCTTAGGGACTCTCGTAGCACAGGGGCATTGAATCCAAGACTCTGAGTGGGAAAGCGGCTAGCTAGCTCCAATGCTGTCTTGAATTCAACCTCCAGTACCTCATAGTGTGACCTTATTTGGGGATAAGGGTTCTTTTCAGAAGTCACTGAGTTAAAAGGAGGTCATTAAGATGGCCCCTAATCCAGTGTGCCTCACCCTTAAAGTCAGGGGAAATTTGGAGAATACACGCACATGGAGGGAATGCCATAGGAACATGAAGAGTGGCCACTGTCAGGCCGCAGACAGAGGCCTGAAAGAGTCTTCCCTGAGAGCCCTCAGAAGGAACCAGCCCTGCCGACACCTTGATGTGGGCCTTCGAGCCACCAGAACCGTGAGATAACAGATTTCTGTTGTCTGAGCCATCCAGCCAGTGGTACTTAGTCACAGCTTCCCAATACGTATTCCTGCTTGCATGCTGGCCTCCTTATGGTTTACTCTCAGCACTGCTCTCCAGGTGGGCACTACCAGTTGGTCGAAGTTGCCATGGCAGATGAAACCCACTTGCCACCCATCTCGTTTCTCAGGAGGGGAGGCTCAGAAAGGCCAGCTGGCTTGCAGAGGTCACACAGCTAGCAAGTGGGGCAGCTGAAATGGACATTAACCCGGGAAAGGAGTATTGCCTACCAAGCATGGCACCCGCCCCAATCTTAACAGCCCCCATTCCAAGAGAGGGGCAGCTCACCCGCGGACGGCGTGCAGCAGACGCAGAGAGGGGTATGCAGTGCGCACATTGACGCGGTGCTTCAGGATGAGCTCGTTCACCCACTCAACGCGCTCCTTGCCACCCCTGGCCATGAAGGCGGGGATCCACAGGATGCTTCCATTGAGGCTGTGCAGCCGCTGGAGCAGCTTCTCCCGCCACGTGGCGTTGACCAAGTCCTCAAAGGCACGCTGGATGACAGAAGGGTTCATGGTCACCAGGTCTGTCTTCAGCCCCACATCCCGGGCGTACTCTTGCACCGGGGCCAGGTTGCACCTTCCCGAGAAGAAAGCAACATGGTTCTTTTGGGAAAGCTGAGGCACCTCTGCTTATATTTCACTTTATCCACCCTTTGCCCGCTAAAACAAAGACCCGCGGCAGCCTCCTGCACTCACCGGCTCCCCTGTCATCGCTTTTCCTGCCACATTTACTTACTAGGCTCTTAGCGTGTGCGTAGAACTTGACTGCACCCTGAGGATGTCAAATACCTGTTTCTGGAGTTCAGTATCCAGTAGAGGAGGAAAGAAGCAAGTACGCCATCCCTCAGCCCACAAGATGACTGTGTGATTGGTAGGTGTGACCTAGTCACAGTAGGTGCCTGAGGGAGGGCTCTGAAGGGACACTCCCAGCTTCCGAATTCAGCTCTGATTCTGTCTGTGTGATTCTGGGCAACCTGCTCAACCTCTCTGTGCTTCCTGAGAGCTCTCTCATGGTGAAGGAATACCCACAGCAGTTTCTGTAGCTGTGGTGGAGATCACAGCAGCACGCCTCCCAGGCCCCAGAGGAGTCACTGTGCACCCCGGTCCTTACGACACTGCCGGGCCACAGTAAGGACTCAGTAACTACTGCTAGTTATTGTAACGATCGTCGTCATAATTGTGGGGGGAGGAGGAACATCAGATGGTCTTCCTGGAGGTGGTGACCCTCGAGGGAATCTGGAAGGGTGGATGCACAGCAGTCCACCAGTGGGAAAGGCACACTAAGACAGTGTTTCTCCACCTTGCCAGGCGGAAGAGTCACCTCGGTCACTTGTTAAAGACACAGGTTACCCAGGTTCATCACCTGGAGATCCAGATTCCACAGGTGAGCCTAGGAATTCATATTTATTTCCCCAAGCTCTTTAGGTAAGTCTTACAGCCAGGCAGTTTAGCAAACACTCTAGTATATGGCATTTTCGGTGTAAGATTTGTGTGCAAAGGCACAGAGGTGGGAAATAGTGTGGATATTTAGGGGAAGGTAAGTAATTTCGTGTGACTGGAGCCTATTGCATGGAGAAGATAGGGCAGGAGAGGCAAGAAGGATGAGATACTGCAGGACCTGTGTGTCAGTGACTTGGTTCTGATGGTGACAGGGAGCCACTGAAGTTTCTTGAGCAAGAGTGTGACACGGACCGATTTTCATTTTATGCAACAGTTAAGCAATGATAAGATGAAGTTGTATTTATTGGAGGGGACAGAATTTGGTATCGGAAGGCAAGGCTGCAAGTGAGAGAGGCAGCTCACGCCCAAGGCCCAGCACTGGCCAGATCTAGCCAGGCAACCACTTCTGAATTTCTCTACCTCAGTGTCCTCACTGCAAAAGCCAGGACACAATCAAACATTCCCGACAGGGTTGTTGGGAGAACTAAGCGTGGTAATAAATGCCATGTGGAAGGGCATTTGTTTATGGGATTCTCCCTATGAAAGGGTGTGTGTGTGCATGTGCACAATGGAATTTTCATCCCCAAATATCTGGGAATTGACTGCACACATATACCCTAAGTTAGTCTCCTAAACCTGGCATTACAGCTCATGGGGACCCTGTGGGGACCAGCAGCACCTTCGGCAACCTGTGTGTGGTGCAGCCGTGACCTCCGTGATCCACGAAGCTGCCTTTCCTCAAGCTGGTTTCTCCGCCTCAACCTTTTCTCTCTGTTGCCCGCCGCACCCCACCCTCACCCCTTCTGTGGCTCCCAATCAGACTAACCTGTCACATTTCCTTTCTTTTTTTCTCGTCCTCCTTCAATCTTTATACTGGAGGGCTTTGAGAGGTGGGGGCTGAGCCATTATAAAGGCCTAGAGCAAATGATAAAAGAACCTGGCAAAAGATAAGAAACCGAAGCAGGTTCGGCTGCCAGGCTGCGGTGGCTTTTCCAGCCCAGTGGGTGCAGAAGTGAGCACGCTGTCCTATCCCACATTCTGAGGTTCACGGAGCTTGAGAATGAGCCTGCTTCCCAGAGCCCCAGGACGAGGCTCTCTTTGCCCAGGGACAATCCCAACAGAAATGTGAGATGCGTGTCCAATTCTGCCAGGGCCAGGACAATGTTAGGTGAAACTCGAGGCTCTGTGTGCCCTACTTTTGACCAGGGGACAGGAAGACCTTGTTTCCCAGTCTGTCCGGATTAGGGTCGGGTGTCAGAGCTCTGGGTAACTATCTCCAGGTGAGTCCCAGGTGACTGAAAAGTGAGAGGTGATATTTTAATGAGAATAATGGTCAAGTACAAAACTCAAGTTCCTTTGTTGCTCTCTCACTTCCCAGATTTTGACTTTAGGATATAAAATTACTGGTAGAATATAATCTTCTCCAGTGCTTGAAAGAGTTTTGCAAACTTGTACCAACCAGGAGATTTTCTTACTAATCTTTTGTATCAGGTTCTATCCAGGGGTCAGTAAATTTTCTCTGTAAAGGGTCAGATAATAAATATTTTAGGCTTTGCAGGCTATATGCACTTTCTGTTGCGATAGTTCAACCCTTCCTAACTGTACAATACTACATTATAGTAAGAAAGCAGCCATTGAGGATATGAAAATGAATGGGTGTGGCTGTGTGCCAGTGAAACTTTATCGATAAAAATAGGTTGTGGGCCACGGACCACTTACCGCTGCGCTTTCCAACCTTAACTGCGTAACAGAATTACTGGCTCCCTGGGCCACATGCCCCCCACCCTCTAGATCAATGTAATTGGTCTGGGGTGCAGTCTGGACATTGGGAGTTTTAAAAGTTTCCCGTGTGATTTAACATGTAGTCAAGGTTCAGACCAGAGGCATCGATATCTTTTTCTATTTTACATGCATTTATTCCATTCTACTCACACTGCACACTTGTTACACAACCTACAAGATCGAGGCTAACCCAACTAGTGTGTCTTGTTTCAACCTCTTGGGACACCTGGTGACATTCAGCTTCAGTGTGCCTGCTGCTCTTGGCCCAGAGTCGCTGCTGTGGGTACCTTATGACAAAGCTGTGTGTGTCGATCTCCCGCCCGCAGCCGCTGTTCAGCAAGACCCCCGAGTTGCCCACGATGGCACATGTCCGGAAGTGCTTGTTCTTCAGCGGGGATGTTCTGGGGAGGAGCTCGTAGAGGTTTTGGGACACGTTCATTGTGCTGTCTCGGTCGAAGATGTAGTGAATGATGTCCCCGGGCTTCAGAGTTCCCTTGAGGACAGAAATGTCCTTTTCAGCATCCAAGAACTTTAAGATTTGTTTCCTGTAAGAACCAAACATACACAAGGATAAGTCTCCCTGGTACAAAGCGGCCCTTTGCCAACCCAGCTTTTCCTGTCCCTCGTCACCCTGCAGGGCAGCTGGAGCCCAGCTCACAGACGGAGCTGAGAGGTCAGATGCTCTCAGAGGTTCCAGGCAGGAACTGTCAGAAATCGCCTAGCGGCAGTCATGGTGGCGGCCACTCTGGCTGCCCTGGTTATGCCCACTTCCCGTGAGGAGTGCAAGCTGCCACGGCAGATGACTGCGTTCGGACTCGAGTGAGCTGGCCACAGAGGGCGGCCCGCGTTCTGGCTCTCCCAGGACGGCCTGGTTTCCGCAGTTCCCAGGAAACCCTCCATCTCAGGGAGACCCAGTGGAGGTCACACTGCTCCCCTTCCTTGAGCAGGATGCAGAGCCCTCCTCTGGCCGCGAGTCCTGAACTGGGAGCAGAAAGGAATGACAAATGTCCCTCATTCCTCAGGGGCCTATTTTCTTCCCTGGAAGCCTTCTGTGGCCTAGGGGCCTCCCAGGGGGTGAATGTGAATGTGGGTACCGTGAGGTATGTCAATCACTCTTCCTTTGAGAGACTTAGTCCTCAGCTGGTCTGTTTTGTGGGGTGTGATTTCCCCACCCCCGAACTGCTGTCTAGTTGGAGGTTTGTAAGCAGTGATGCCTCTCCAGTCCTGCAGAGTGTGGTTGCTTTGTGTTGTTTCAAAGCAAAGGTGATCAAAAGTCAGCTTTGTAGGCTCTTGGGTGACTTTGCTTTAGGGGGAAAGTTCTGGAATCATCTACCATAGGATGTAGTTGTAAAAAGGCTGGGTGTCTTAGAAGAAGAACCAGAGAGATTTACTCAAACCATGTAGGCCTGGTCCCCAGGAATCAGAGGTTTTCTTTTCTAAACCACCAAAAATATCATTAGAAATGATTCAAGTCATAGAAAGAAATTCGGTACCCAGGTCAGCTGGAATGAATTTCATTCCCCGCAGTGAGCTCTCATCTAGAACGGATACAACGATGCCTTTTCAGGTACAGAGTCTGCTTTATCCCAGAGCCCCAGAGGAACAGGATCTTCACATGCTTTGCAAATGAGAGAATTTGCAGGATGGGCGCCCCGTTGTACAGATGGTTCCACTGCTGCCCCAGGGCGCCTGTGGGATCTGAGACGTTCGCAGCCTGTGGTGCCTCCCAGTGGGATGCTCAGGTCTCAGCACACTTTCTAGAGCTCCACAGGTGATTTAACGTGTCCAGGTTGGGGCACCCCTGCTGTAGCCAAGCGGCAGCTAGATCGCTCGGCAGGCACCAGTCTCTCCTTCCTTCTGTACGTCTCTCCTTATCAGTGACCTGGATCTCTTGCTATCACGCTGGGGAAGCTCTCTTGCTGAGTGAGTCGTATCTCTTGATAGAAGACAGAGGCACTATTTTAACTTACTGTGCTTTACTAAGTATTATACAACTTGACAAACTAATATAGTTTGGGAAATGCTAAAAATCTTTGATTTATCCCAATGCACTCAAAAGCAAAGGGAGCCTCTAGATAGCCTATAAATAAACACCTGTGTGAGTAGACGGATTTCTAACTAAGTGTAAGGAGTTACTATCAATTATTACACCATTCCAAATATCTCACTGAATCTTCTATTACAAATAATTTCAGTGATTAAATGTAGCTGAAGGGAGTTCTGGTCCCCCGTGGGTGAAGGCACGTTGTTCCTGCTGAGGCAGACCCCCGCGAGGGCCACACTCTGGTCTTCTCCAGAAGGGGCAGGGGTTCCGTCTCTGCCCGGGTGGCAGGAGGAAGAGCCAGTCACTCACAGCTGGTGGAGTGGGCTACACAGTGGGCTCCCCAGATCTTTGTCCACCTCCTCACCCCTGGAACCTGTGATGTGGCTTTAGTTGGGGAAAAACATCTTCGCAGATGTTACTAAAAATTAAGGTTCTTGGGATTACCCGGATGGACCCTAAATCCAGTGGCAAGTGTCCTTATAGGAGAGGGGAGGAGAAAACCACGTGATCACGGAGGCAGAGGTCAGAGTGATGTGGTCACAAGATACAGACAGACTACAGACTGGAGCTAGCAGGGCAGGGGAGACTCTCTTGGAGCCTTCGGAATGCCGGCCCCCCCGAACCGAGAGGGGGTAAAGGTCGTTGTTGTAAGCCACCGGGTTGGTGGGAATTGGTTTGGGCCATCCTGAGAAACTAGGAGGTGTTCTCACTGGTTCCCCGGCGCTGCTGATCCAAGGGTCAGTGTGCAGGCCTGCAGCTGTTAGAGCAGCATGATGAGGGTGCAGAGTCCATCCAGGGGGCTCAGGAGAGGTGCTCAGGGAGGGGTGGCAGATGGTGGTGACAGGAGTCAGCTTCTTCGCACTGTCTCAGCCGCCAGGTCTCAGATCTCCCTCTCTGTCCCTGACACTCCTGCGTCTCCCAAAACTAAGCCTTGAGAATGAGGGTGTGGGAGCATGTCGGTTTTGACAGTGCGTGTACCTGGAGGGGACACTCGCTGCTCTGTGTGGTGATACTTTTGGCAGCTCTGGGCAAGGTTGACCACTGTGCTCCCGCCCCTTGTTCTCTGCTCCCCCTCCCCCCCCGCCGCCCCGATGGTTAGGGCCTGAGCAGGTCACTGCCATAGTCAAGGCTTTCCCTCTCTAGTCCTGGCCACCCCACCAACTCCTCGCCCCGTTCCTTCCCTCCTGCTCTGCCTGCTGGTAGCACGGCACACAGGGATATGCTGCTCGGCATGTCTGGCAAACGCCTAATCATCCTTTAAAACCCACCGCTCCCTTCCTGCCCAGCCCTTTGGGTTCTCTTACAAAATGAGGTACTCTCTCCTCAGGTGAGCTTTGTATCTGCCTGTTTATAAGAGACAATTCTGCCTATCGTGTACACCACATCATACAGTCCTCTCTTTGCTTATACTGTCTCCCCACTAAGTGCCTGATTCATGTCAGCACTCCGGGCCCCCCAGCTGATGCCTGGAAATGAGTGGTTGGATTACACTGGCCGGTCTTTGCTCGGGCGGTGGCAGCTACATCGGAGGCAAGGAGCCACAGTGTGGAAGCTGGAATTCCTACACGGCAGGTTCCCACTCCCACCACCCAGCGACTGCAGAGCTCAGCCTTTGCCATCAGGTGTTGTGCCAGCTCCCAGGCCAGCCAGTCCAGCTATGGCTTCTCATTTCCGTGTTGTTGGGAAGGCAGCCTGCTCCAGCCGCAGGACTGTGTGTGAGTGTGTGTCGGGCGGGGAGCTCTCCAAAGACTCTGCAAGTAGGAGAGGGCTGGCGCCTCAGGAAAGGGTGCTGGTGCCAGGCAGTCCTAAGCAAGAAACGCCTCCTTCCCTGGATCTCCTTCCCTGGATCTCCTTCCCTAGTCCCCTGGGAGAAGCCCCCTGTGGCCTCCACCCCCCAGGCTCTCGCTGCTGCTGACCTGAGAGCCCCACTCCTTCCAGCCCCATGACCTCAGCTCTTGCCACCGCCCCCCTCCCCACACACACACCAGCTGAGCGGCCACACGCACACCCTGGGCGGCAGGGCCTGCCTAGGGTTTTTATTTTCGATTGACCGTTTACAGACAAAACCTGCCTCAGTGGGAGGTAAACATTTTATTTCTATCCTGCCTTCTTTGGATGATAGAGTGGCAGTTTATGGGCTTGTGCTGAAGAAGGGCAAGCCTGTCTCTCATCCTAGAGGTAATTACCACTACCTGATCCTCAGAGACAGCGTCTGGTTGTGCCTCCACTTGGCTGAGGCCGGCTGGATGTTGTGTTTAATGCTCTCATTACTTCTGTCAACAACAGCTGGTGATGAGGAGCCATTTATTACAACTTCAGCTCTGGAAGGGGAAAAAACACAGGAAGAGGGTAAACATGATCGGTTAGCATGCCAATGACAAGCCTAATAGTTTTGTTTTTGCTGGGGCTTGGATGTAAACTTTGGAAGAGCAAGATTGCAGTTATTACCTGAGAAGGGAAGGAGGCCTATTTATCTTCTAGAATGCACAAACTTTCTCCCTAAGGCGTAACCTACGTACATTCTTGGAAGCGGGAAGGGGGTGATAAACTGCCTTTCTCCCACCCCACTCCCAGTGCAGCCCAGCTGCCGTGGTCAGAATAGTAATACTTCTCCAAGTTAATTTCGCAAAACTCCAAATGGCAGTTGCATTAGCAGCCCGGTATCATGATGGTTAGCAGACTTAATGGAGAGGAAACACAGACTTGTATCCCCCCCGATCCTACCACTCCATCCTTCGTAACTAACTGAGAGGCCACTTCAAACATCCACCTGGTTCGAGGTATTGATGCTGCATCTCTCCCACTAGACTGTAAGCAGGGGGGCTCCCTCACATAGCAGGTGCTCAATAAAAGTGTTTGCTGGATTCAAATTTGAACTCTTTCCGGGGGGGGGGGGGTGGATAAGGAGCCGGCTGGCTCTATACACACGGGGCAAATCACAGTTCTGGGTACGTACCACCTTTCCACCCAACTCGGGAACCCCGGGCATTCCAGGCCCTGCCTCAGTTCAGAGGCTCAGAATCTGTGCTAGTAGGTTTCTAAGAAACTAGGTTACAATTACATCTCTAAAGGCAGGAGCCGCCTGCCTCCGCCAGCAGCATGCAGATGCATGTGGGTCATGCCAGACGCTTCTTTGTCTGTGCTGACAGCGGGTTCTCCCAACCCCAGTGAGAACTGGGTTTGCAATGCCCAGTTCTGGAGCTTTAAAGAATCCCAGCCAGGCGTCTCTGACCTTTGCATTTACCTTGGAACAGCCAATTCAAAAAAGATGACAGCTTTTTAATGGGGTCTACAACCAATGCTCTATTTTGCTTGGTGCAGGTAGAGAAGAAATTCACTTGCGGAGGCACATTGTGCACGTCCTCCCCGTTTTTCAGATAGAGTAGCTCTCGCAGAGGATGAAGAGTTTTTGACTCCTTGCTAACATGCAGGCTGAGGGAAGCCTGTGGGAGGCACAGAGGACCTGACCTTTGGAAGTTTTGCTGCTTTCATGACAGGAAGCAGAAGGTGCAGTGGTAAGATTTCACAAGCTGTGTGACTGGGAACATCACTTTACCTCCCTAAGCCTCCGTGGTTCCGTTTCTAGGAAAAACGCATAGAAGCAGAAGATACCCAGTGCTAAGGTTCTAGAGTTGTGCATGGACCGGCAATCACCGGTACCTGTCACCGGCTGCCATCCCATGAGGCTCCAGTGGGCGCTGCTCGTGGCTGCGTTTCTGTGGTAGCGCTGCTTCTGGGAAAGGCCGCAGGTAGGAACGGTGACCCTCGGGGTCACTGGTTTAGCGGCTGCACCCAAGACCCCAAGTTTCAGCCCAGCTGCGTCGGTGGGCACGTGTGATAGAAATGCTGTGATATTTGTAATGAGGGGATGTCCTCCTAAGGGGTGAGTTGATATTCTCATCAGAAACCGGTGACGGGGCCTCTTACGGCTTCATTTGGATTCAGTCTTGGGTGATGCTTGTTAGAAATGAACACATCAGGTGCCCCTGGGCGCGCTCAGCAGGAACGAGGTGCGGAGGTCTTCTAGTACGGGGACAGCACCAAGCTCGCAGGGGAGCCCGACTCAGAAGCCTGCAGAACGGGCTTGCAGGCTTCTCTGGGACACAGGCGATGAGGGGAGGGAAAGAAAGAGAAACCTTGGCACAGACAGCAGTCAAATTCCGTTTCTTTGTCTACTTCCTAGAGAAACGTGGACAGGACCCTGCCTAACCATCCACGGATTTATTGAACTTAAACCCTGGCTCTGACGTTGTCTTGCTAGGGTTCCTGGGAAAGTCTCTTTGGACCCCTGTCATCTTATCTGTAAAGCCAAGGGATGAATTTGGGGTGTCCAACCTTGTGGCATCTCTGTGCCACAGTGGAAGAAGAGTTATTTTGGGCAATACATTAAATACACTGCAACATGTAATCACAAAAAAAAAATCTCATCATGTTTCAAGTAACTACATTTTTGCATTGGGCTGCATTCACAGCCATCCCGGGTCTCAGGCTGGACACCCCTGGGGACCACCTCTATTCATGGGTTGTTTGTGCTCTGTGTTGCACAGACTCGGCTGGATGAGTGAGTTGAGACAGTCCTCCTCAATGAACGCGCCCTCCTGCCCCTAGCAGCCTGTCCACCCCAAGGACACTGGAGTCTCATGCCAGGCTTACGTTTCTCTGCCCCTCTCCTGATGCCGTGAGTACATCCACAGCGACAGGAGCGTGCATCAGCTGCGTGCCTCGAACACATCAGGCTGGGCTAGATCTGTGTAGTCACAAATTCTCATCCTTGAAACACCCCTCAAAAAAGACATATCATCATTCCAACTGAATGAGGAAACTGAGGCTTAGAGGGGTAAAATAACTTGTCCGAGGTCCCTGCTGACACACCCTGGGACTGAATGTGGGTCTGCCCGGCTCCCAAGAAGACTGCAGACTCTGTCCCCAACCCCAAGTGACCACGGAACATGGGAGATCCTGCTCCAGGGGCAGGATCTTCCCTTTCAAACAGAAGGCATCTTTCCCCAGTGGAAGAGGGTCACGTGGTATGTCTGCATTTCACCAGGCACAGCGTAAGCTTCACTGGTAACTTCCAGACAGTTAAGAGGTCCTTCTGGGATCCAGAAGCAATGGTTTCAGGGACAGAGAGGACAGTTTCCTGGGTCAGTCCTCTAGGGTCAGGAATGGCCATTCTGGGCAGGTGTCACAGGGTTTAGAGACCCCAAAACATTGGAAGGGCAAGTAATATACCTTCCTCTGAATAACTGGACCTCTCATTCCCAGACTGACCAAAATAGGATATTGAGAAAGTAAAGCAAGCTCTCCATTTTGAGTAGTGGCCATAGTTTGTGTCAAATAACTTGGCATTCTCTTTTTCCTTCCATTGCTCCTTAAGCTCGGGCTTCTAAGACTCCAGGTCAGAGCTACCGGGCAGTTGTCGCTGGAGAATGGGGACTCAGAGGCATGGTCCATGCACTGGCAGTGGCAAGCCTGCATCTGCTGGCTTACAATGCATCTGCTCGCTCCCCTGCATCAGGCTGTCCCCAGGCCAAGGACTGTCACGGGAGGGAACAGTCTCAGAACTTAGAAGATGCATTCAGGTATCAAGCTGACCTTGCTGAATCAACTCCCTAGTGTTTTTAAGAGTTCTCAGCAAAGTTTCTGAATGTTTTCTTTTCCATCTTAACATCCTGGACAAGTGATCTACAGTGAAACTGGGTGAAAGCCCTGATTCCACTCAGAGTCTCCATTGGCCAGCAAAAATGCAAATTATGAATGTGCTCTTTGGTGGCCCAAGTGCTTCAGAGTGGGGTGGACTCTTTTCCAGAAAGTGACTCTTAGCATCTGAGTTTTCCACTTCTGCAGCCTCCAGACCTTAGGCCATTTCATGGACTCTTTTATGGACAGTTCCCCCAACCCCCCAAAGTGATTAGGGCAATGCAAAGCCAAAGTGAAACAAAACAGATCTCTTTGCTAAGTAAGAAGGGCACTATCCAGCAAAGAGGGGAAGCAGATTAATAGCTGCCTCACAGCAAAAACAAATGAACACAAAATCTAATTTACAAACCTATTAGATTTGCTATGTAAGCTGTTCACAGCCGATCTGATTGTACCTCTGCCTCCAGAATTCCTGCAAGACAAAGGAAATGCATTATTTATAAACCCAGTTCTTCTTTGCAAAGCCCTCTTCCATCATCAGGAGATCCACAGTCAGCCTTGGAGAACTAGAGAGGGTGGATGAGGTCTCACTCCAGCCTCTCCAAGATGGGCAACATCTTGACTCAGCCACGAACACAAGCATCTTACAGGGAAGTAGACCTCCCAGGTCCTCCCCTGCCTCCCACGTGAATTTGTTTTCATTCACACCAAGGTTCCCACTTGTGACTTGCATTTGAGTCTTAGACAAAGTCCTGTGGGATTAATTCCCTCTGGTTAATCCCAGAGGATACTGTTCAGGATACTCAGCATGTTGCGGCATCTGCTCCCTGTGTTCTCTGGCTTCCACTCGTGTGAAGATGTTGTCCATCACATTTCCCCCAAACTTGAGACACGAGAAGTTCAACAAAATGTGATAACAATTTGGTTTTTGGTGGCAAGAGAAGTAATGTTAAGTGGGTTCACTTTGTGAGGAGCAGGAGATGGGTGACTAATGGAGTCCTGTGCTCATTCTTCTGGGGAATACGGTTTTGAGTAAAAGCATTCTCAGGTCCTTTCCAGCTCCACTGTCCCTTCAGTTCTGACAGGTTGCATTTGGACCCAGGCTGCTGGGCCGTGAAGTCCTCCCCTGGGCCAGGGGATGGATGGATCCATCCTACCCTGGTACCTTTGCTCACTTTGTGCCCTGTGTACTGGTTTTTAAAAAGTTGTATGTGAGACTAATTATTTTATGGTAAACTATTTTTCCTACTGATTATAGGATATGTGGTTTGAGAACGTATGGTTGTGGTTCTTCATACTTGTTTTTTTTTTTTAAGTTCTGCCTGGCCTCTCAGTTGAAGTATTGGTGTACTCCAAAGAAACAGTTACAGTCACGGGAAAGCTGTGTATTTTAAGGAGTAATGTGATTTAATGAGAACTCTCTGGGGGAGGTTAATGCCTGTTTCCACAGTGGTTTTGAGTCTGGATTTTTCTATCGGCCTTCTTTAGCCTTAGCATACTTGTAGGTACAATGTGTGTATGCTTGTACACACTTACACGTGTCTTGTCCTGACAGACTTAAATGTCTTCTGAACTATTTGGCAGCAGGCAGTATTCTCCCCTTTCACAGCCAGATGACCAGACAACAGAAAGGATGCTGTGACGTGCCTAGTGCCTCAAATTTCCCCACTCCCGGTCTAGTTCTTAATTATGCAGACTCATTGGTTCTTCCCACTGTAAATCAATATCTAGTATTTCTTTTTGTCCCTCCCATTTCCTCTTGGGACAGTGGAGCTCTTGACTTCTAACTCTGGCTCTGGCTCTGTAACCATAACCCACGCAGGTCAGACCCCAGGGGCTTTCCTGGGCAGGCTGCTGTCCACATATCACTGACCTCTGACGTCCCCTATGCCGACCCCAGCCCTCAAAATCAGCACCCCTTGCAGGGAGGGAAGACCTGCTAGGCCAGACATTAAGTCAAGCACAGTGATTAAGAGTATGCTAATCGCTAAAGACTAATGAAAGGTTAATGGAACAAGAACAGGCTCTCCAGAAATGCTGCACATAAGAATTGATACATGATTTCTATACATCATTATCAGTGAGAAACTCAGTAAGTGGTTTGGAGCCATTGATTTACAATCTGGAGGTGAATTTTAGGGGGTCAGTGGAGTGTTACCCTACTCTAGACAGCAAAGTAAATTTCAGGTGGATCCAACTGATGTTTCCCAAGTTTCAGTCATTTTCATATCCCCGTTACCCGTTTGCTGTATTTGTTAGTCACCCATACTGTTCTCTACATAAAGTTTAAAATGGGTTCATCTTGAAAAACTTAAACTAAGCAAAGCCATCTGTGAAAATAGAGGTTTGGTACCACGATTGTATATACTCATTTGCAAAAACCCACAAAATCATTAAACCACTAACACAAAAATATTTGTGTCAATGGAATACCCCAAATCATCTTACATTATTACCAAGGCTACTTATAGCACCCTCTGGGAAAGACTGAATTAAATAATATTTAAATGATAGAAAACATTTAATTAAAATTAATAATATATAATACATTGTATATTGTATATAATGTTAACTATTAAGCATATAGATTAACAATATAAAATATGTAAATAAAAATTTAAGTCATAGAAATTATAAATTAAAAATTAAAGAAGACAACTTATAAGAAATGGGTAAGAAAATGGAAGAGAAAATTTATCAGATCTTTGGTGAGCTATGAAGAATGTGAAGACTTTTTAACTTCAGAAGTATAAGAAGAAATTGCAATAGAAGACGTAGACAAATTTGACTTGATAAAGATTTAAAGCTCTGCTTATACACAGAAAAGCTCAGCAGACCCTGGTACTGACCAGGGTACTTTTATGAAATCTCAGATTTCTTTCATGAACTCTGAGCAGCCTCCACCGTATGGATGCTTCTGTCTGCAGTAGTGGGGCCAAGGCAGCAGGCCCCCAAAGGCGGCCAGCCACGCTCCTTGGGTGCACCTTTCAAACACAAACCAACCCACCTGGAGCCCATACCCTGCCATCTCTTGGACTGGGGTCTCGCACCCTGCCCTCCTCCCCTCAGAGCCAGGTACTAGGCAACTAGGGACAGCCCCGGTGCCTCAGAGCCCACTGAAATTATTCGGCCTCACCTTCCCTTCCCCTGTAAACCACAGGGAAGGCTCTTGACCACAGTTCCCCTCCCCACCTGCCTCCTGAGCAACCTGGTACAACATTACATGGGACTTTTCCTCCCAAGTCTTCCCTGCAGTTGGCACGCCGTGTTCCTGCGTATCATTTATGCCTGAACAAGACAAAGTTCTACTTCCCAGATATCCAGAGAATGGGGCAGGCTGTCATTCAAAGACTCTCAGACTGCAGATGTTTGGCTTGAAATGAATCACTTGAAATGGCAAGGGATTTTTTCCCTAATTAGCTTTTGCCTCCAGTGTTATTAAAATAAGCACCCAGCCCTTGTGATGGGAGAGTGCTGGTACCTGCTTGGTTGAGTGACAGAAGAGGATGATTAAGTGAGAAAAATTTGCTAAAGATAATTCGTTACATGCTGAAGTCACAGAAACATAGATGCCTAGATCATCCAAAGGAGAAAATACATGGGAAAGCACTTGGGGGAATTATAAAGAACTCTATAAAACAAGGTATAATAGTTGTAATAAGCACTGACCATTTGACCTGTGAAGGACTCCAGCCAGAGTAATGACAGAGACCGGCTACTGTCAAGCCCATGTTTTCGGACGTCAGTCTCCTTTCCACCCCTGACACAGCATTACCTCCAAGTACAGCATACCCAGGAAACGAAGGCAAAAAGTGGTGTGCCGAAACACACCAGCCATGGTCGGGTCTGCCTTGGGTAAAAGTGGTCAGTGAACTTGACAGCTGCATTTCTCTTTGGCCTCTTCATCCAAGCCTGGGGTTGTGCAGCTCTGTTAGAATCTCCTACCTTCTCGATTTCTCACTGGAAATTCGGGCTCTATAAATGAACTCTTGGGCACTGACAGCTTTAATTAAGAGTCTGGACTCAACTGAAACAGTTGATTAGTCTTCAGAGTAGGAGATTACACTAAAGCACAATTCGTGAATTTGTAGATGGTTCTTCCTTCATAGTTTTGGGAGAACATGAATGCTTTTTTTCAAGTTGTGTGTAAACCCCTGGAGTTCTCGCCTCTTGTCCGCAAGGAATATATTGTGGTCATACGGCCCCGTGGACCTGGGATAGGGAGACAAGCAGGGGAAGGGGCGGTGCATTCGGGGTCAGTCACGTGAACAGAACGAAGGTTTCCAGCAGGGGTCGGGTGGGGTTTTTTATTGTGATAAAATGTATAGAACACAGAACTTCCACTTTAGCCCCTGTACGTGTGCAGTTCAGTGGCACGAGCGTATGCACAGTATTGTGGAGCCATCACCACTGTTTATCTCCAGAAGACACCTGTCACCCCAAACGGAAACCCTGTCCTGATTGAACAACAACCTCCAGCCCCTCCCCACCCCAGCTGTCTGTCCTCTCTATCTTCACGAATTTGCCTAGTTTAGATATTTTGTGTACGTGGAGCCATGCCATATTTTTCCTCTGTGACTGGCTCCTTTTGCTCCATATGATGTTTCTGAGGTTCATCTGAGTGGCAGCAGGGGTCAGAGGGCTGGCTTTGGATGTAGCAGTTCTAAGGCAGCAGAACATCAGAGAGACAAGGAGGAGAGGCCGTGCTGGAATGCCGTGTCTGAAGCCTTGAGCACCAATGATTAAATCAGGGTCGCAGGTCCCACCAGCTCACCGGGGCTCGACAGGGGCTCTCCTGCCCAGAGCTTACTGAGTGGGAGCTTCCTGAAGTTGTTGCTGGAAAACTGAGCTTTGCAGTCCATCCGAGGAGTTGGTTGTACTTGGCCGAGAGCTCAGATGGGCAAGGGGTCCAGCCTGGGTTGACCCAGTGCAGGTCCTCACCACGTGGTTGGCAGTGGACGTGTCCCCTGCCGTCCATGCACAGCGGGAAGCATGGAGCCCCATGCTTGGACTGGCCAGTCTGCCATCCCAGTGGGTCTCTCTGATTCACTCTGAGCAGGAGGCAGCGGCATGCATTCTTGTTCATAGGCTTGGCAATTCATTTGTGTTCGGGCACTGTGAGACCACCCTCTACCACCTGGATGCCACCTGCGCTAGTGGAGAACTTCTTCCCAGCTTCCCAGTCATCCTGGTCTGAGGCATCTTTGGTCGACACCACTGGGTCGTCCTTGATGAAAGACACCCATTCGTCGGCTGGTTAGGAGTGATGCAGTAGGCGTCAGGGGACCCAAAGTTCCAGGTCGTTCTTTCCAGGCTGAAAACTAGAGGCTGCAGCGTCGATGCCATTCACCACCTTGTACGTGCAGGCAGCCTTGCCAGTCACGTCCCTCAGCAGCCCCAGGGCTCTGTGTCCTCTGGGATGTGAGTCCGCACACGTTTCCTTCAGGCGGCCAGACAGCAAGTATTTAGGCTTTGTGGACCAAGGGAAAAACAGAAGATCTTACGTAGTGCTGACAGTTAAGTGACAGGAGAGAAAACGAATTGACACAATTTTTTATTGATGAAATTGAAAATACAGTAATTAAATACACTTTTTGTAATAAGTATATCAATAAGAAGACTATAATTTGTCTTTGGGGGAAATGATTCTCCTTAATCGAGGGTCAAAGTTAATGTTCCTGTCACCATGAGAGAAAGGGCGCCTGATTCTTCCATGGGCCTTTCCTGGCTTCTCTGAAACTGTTACCGTCCCGTGTGTGAATTCACTGGCCTGTGCCACCAAGCCCTCTCTCTCTCGGACCCGCACTCAGCCCTGCCCTTACAGTGCTGGAGAGCGCTGTGTCGGGGGAGGCCCATGGAGAGCACACGCTCTGAGACAGAGTCCCTGGGTCCAGATTCTGGCTGCACTCGCCGCTCCCTGTGTGATCGCTGTCTACAACCTTTGGCTCTGGTTCCTCATCTATAATGTGTCACAGTATCTGTGTCAGTGGGCTGTTGTAAAGGTTGCAGGAGCTAATGAATGCAGAGGTTTAGACCCATGCATCCCGTATTGTAAAATACTTGATATCAATGTGATAGTTCTTTTGAGTTTTCTTCAACAGTTTAAAAATGTAAACTTATCTTGGCTTGAGGGCCACAGGGTAACAGGTAGCTGGTCAGAGTTGACCTGTGAGCCATACTTTGCTGCTGACCCCCTGGCCTGAGTGTTAGGAGAAAAACACCCCTCATCCTCCGTATAGGGCCCCTTTGCTATTCTTTTCCTTGAAGACATCCTGGTTGGGGCAGGCTTCTGCTCCCGGGAGCACAGCTCTCCTGAAGTCCCAGCTCCAACAGGGAGGACCATGGATCCCTGCCCTGTCGGCTTGTTACCGGTGTGAGTACCACCATGGCTCACCCTGAAAGCCGGCACTCGGCAGTCACCTCTATATTGCCAGTGGGCACTCAGTGTGACCACCCGAGTCATAGCAGCTTCAGCTTCTGAGGCAGCGAGTGATACTTCTAGTAATGGCGCTTGCACCAAAGTTAGATTCATTCCTAATGCCACCGCTGCCTGTAACCGGTTTATTTTCTCCAGTTCCACCCACTCGCCTAACTTCTTGTTCGTCAGGTCAGGCCTAATAGTGTAATCCTTGTTGCTTCACAGTCTCTGAGACACCTTTTCCTACACAGCAAGTCTTATCATTGTACCAATGCTCTTGAACTGCCTGGTTGCCGAAACAATGCTGGGCACAGAGCTCTGATGAGACCTCGTAGGTTCCAGCCTTGACAGTGGTGTTTCCATGGCAACTGGGCTTCCACGGGTGCTGTGGGTGCCAACAGGGAGGGCTAAGTCTGCAAGCTCCTGGGCGTCTCTTCTGCCCCTGAGCTGCCCTGACTGACTGACTGCTCAGCCCCTTTCTCTGCCATCCTCTCCTCCTTCATTCGATATATTAGCTTGATTTGATTTAGCCATTTGCTTTGATTTCAGCAAACTTGTGCTTATTAATCAGCTTCCATCAGAGTATGAAAAGGTGCCGGTTCACCCATGGTTCTTCCCTCTGCTCAACTTTGGAAGAGAGAGAGTGCAGGCCTTTGATTGGGTTCTGGCCAACTTTGCTGGCCTTTCTGGGAGAGTGCTTACAGGCGTCTGCACATCAAAGTGCAAGTAAACAAGTCCCTTGGATGCCAAGCTTTTCCTGCCACATTTATTCCTGATCCTCTCTCATCACGAAACTGTCACCTGTACCCAGGGGGGACCAAATAATTTATCATCCAAACCAGAGCAATTTCGGAGCAAACGGAGGCACTGGCCTGAGGATACAAAACTGGGATGTCAAAGTCATGGGGGACTTGTAGCCTTCCTGCCCACTGTCTTCTAAAGGAGACATATTTGGTGTACAAAGACTTCTAAGAATGCTGCCTCCCCTGTCTTGACCACTCAAAACCCCAGAAGCAAAGCAGTTAAAACCCAGAGGCGATAGATATTTGTGCTGTTAGAGCTGGAAATAGTGGAAGCTGTTGGTACAGAAGATTTCTGTCAGGTGTTCATGGCCACAGAGCCTTTTCTGAGCCCCCCACGCTGGGGTCTGGTCATTCCTGCAGCAGGGGGCAGCTATACCTCGCACCCGGCCTCACCACCGCCTCCCACCCCATCCCACGACAGGGCCAAGTCTAACCCTGGGTCCTATTCATGTCTATTGCCATGGGTGGGGGCATGTCTCCTGCACACCAAACATGCTTAAAGAGGCTTGTGCGTGAGTAGATGAGTCAGGCAAGCTGGAAGCGCCCACCTCAGAGCAGGGCCCAGTGTGAACAGAGGGCAGCAGCAGCCTCAGCGCCGCCACCACTGCCCACCCTGCCTCACCCGCCAGGCCTGCCCAGGCCCACTGGCTGTTCCCGCCCTAGAATGGTCTTCCTGCAGACATCTCCATGGCTTGCCGCCCCCTCCTTCAAACCTTGCTCAGATGCCACCTTCTCAGAGCGGCCTTCCCTCCCTAATCCCGTCTCCTTGTACCTTCTGGTCACTGTGTTCATGTATTAAGTCCACTGCCTGACTCAGCCACTGGAATTGAGCTCCAGGACGGAAGTGTTAAGTCTGCCTTGTGGATTGCTGCGCCTGGTGTTAAGCACCGGGCCTGGACATCGGGGGGTGTCAGGGAATGTTTGTCCGCAGAAGGGTCCTGCCTCCTCCTTTCCTTGGTGACAACAGAGGAGCCAGCTGTCCTCTGACCAAACTCAGAAGCTCCACCTGAGCTGTGAGTCGCATCCCTTCCTGCGTTTTGAGACTCATGTTCTAGCAGCTGCTGCTTCTCTCTTCCGAATATTCACAGTTTCCTTACAGCTGTGTGGTCATCCTGACTCTTATCCTGGACCTATTATACTTTCTGTGGAGCTCTGTCCTACACATTTTATACTGTTCATTTAAGCCTCACATAGCCCTCACAGGCAGCAATGGCTATCGATTTCTATGTGAGAAGAAACTGAGGCACAGAGAAGGTGAAAGGCTTGCCTAGGGCTTCACAGTGAGTAGGGACACCAGCCGACTGACTGGCTTAGGGGCCCAGCTCCTAATCCATCTGCCCTCTCACCGGCTCACTCCAACTAGCATGTACAACGTTTGCTTTTCTTATCTTAAATAAACTACCCAATCTTCCTTCCATATTTCTTTCCTTCAGCTACTTCTCTCTCTCTTCAAAGACCCATGTGCACTAACTGTCACTCTACGTTCTCCAAGTGCCATTCTAGTCTGGCTTATGTCCCATCGCTCTGTCACGGGAGCTCTCGGGTGAGTGCCTTGCAGTGGACATTTCTGCAGTGGAACACGTGGGGGGTTCCCTTGTATTCAAACCCCACCAGTGTTTGACAGCGGCAGCCACTTCTTCCTTCTTGGCTACGTTAACCCAGGGCTTCCTGGGCCTGACCACAGGGTGGCCCTGGCCAGACCTTCACCCTCTGCAGGAAGTATGCTGCTAGGTAGAGGTGTGACGAATGATTCCAAGAGGTGGGTTAGTCAGAGTCCTCGGGCATCTTTAATATTCCTTCTGGCTTGGAAGTTCTGTTATTTTAAGTCACCGCCTTTCAACACTTCAAATCCCTCTTTGAGTCCTACTGTTCCCCTGGCAGAGGGTGCCCCGAACTAAAGATCTCAGTTTATCTGCATATTCACGTCCAGAGAAGACGCAGATCATAGCCTGCGTGTAGCCAGATCTCCTGTGCCCGCAGGGTGCCTGCGCCCTGCCCTTCACCCGCCGCAAGGAAGAGCGTTCAGTACGCACAAAGGGAGGCACCAGGGAATTAAGAGGAAGCAAAGGTTACTCGACAAGTGGTTGTGACAGAGTTGGCGGGCCCACAGGGAAGATACTCATGTCAGGTTCCCTACTCGCACCACACCAGTAAGGATACAATGTGATCCAGCCGTTAAGAGCTACGCCCAGGAACAGTTTCATGTGATGAAAATCCATTCAATTCTTCTGCTTTAGTCCATTTGGGCTGCTAAAACAAGATATCATAGACTGGGTGGCTCATCGACACCAAAAACTCATTGCTCCCAGTTCTGGAGGCTGGGAGCCTGAACTCGGGGAGCCAGCGTGTGAAGCGGGTGGGACTTCCCCTCGTGCCCCCACTTGGCGGCAGGAAGAGGAGCTCCGTGGGGTCACTTCTGTGAGGGTGTCAACCCATCATAAGGGCTCCACCCTCATGACCCAGTTCCTTCCCCAAGGCCTCCTTCCACCGTCCCAGGGGGAGCCAGGCTCCCAGCGTGTGACTGTAGGGGACACAAACATGCAAACCATAGCACCTCAGTGGCCAGTCGACTTAGTCACTCGGTCTCCTGTGGAAGACACAGAGTTAACCCCGGACATCGTCTTACCTTTTTGATTGTAGTAGAAATATGTCACTGCAAAGCCGTAACCCAGAGCTTGACGGCCCTGAAAACTCCTCATTTCATTCACGTGGCACAATGTGGATAAATCTGTGGACTTTCAGGAAGGGCAGAATGCCCACCCACAACTCCTGTGTGCCGGGATTAGCTTCTGAACCTGCCGCACTGGGACTTGAAAGCCCTCAGCCTTAAGCCAGCCTTTCTAGTCTCTCTCTTGTGCATTTCTCGAGGGACCGAATTCAGACACAGTGCCCCCATTAATGCAGCCCTTCCCTGAGAAAAGCCCTGGAGGGCACCCAGGAAGGGGAAGCCTTTTAAGTTGCTTCTCTCCTGGGTGTTTGATGTATCTCCTCCCCACCCTGCCCAGTTCTGGATAAATGGCCACTCTCCCTGTCCAGAAGTGGGCAGCTGACTGGCCTGCAGGTGGGGGACTGGAGTTCTGGCTCCTGACGGTCTGTAGCTTTGCTGCCCTAGACCTCTCTAGGTCCTGGTGTCCTTCCCTTACAGCAGGGTTAGAGCCAGGAGCCCCGGACAGATGGGGGCGTCCGCTGTGGTGGTAGCTGAAGCAGTGGCTGCTGCCCTCTGAGGGCAGAGCAAACCATTGCTGCCTGTGGGTGCTGCCGGGACTCCTTGACCAGCTGTCCTCGGGGAGGTTGGGTTCATCAGTGCTGCCCATTGGGGAGAAATAGGGAGGGAGGGTGGAGGAAAAGAGAATGTGCTCCCCACGACCGAACCACGATTCCTGCCGCTTCGCTGAGGCGTTTGTTGAGCCGGGCCCTGAGCTGGCTTTGGTGTCACGGCGGGGATGGAGACAGGTCATCTCCACTGCGAAGCTGCTTAAAATCTGAATTTGGAGGTAGGAAGCCCTCACAGGGAAGGCAGACATCCCAGCAAAGGAACAGAATCACGAACGCCAACCCAGGCAACGGCGCTAAGAAGAAAACAGAAGGGGTAACAGCATTACAGACAGAGGGTGTGCTCAGGAGGGAGCGGGGGGCGGGGGCAGCGCTGTGTGGGAACCCTTCGCGAGGGGCCAGCCTCACAAAGGCTGTGGGAAGAGCAGCAGGCAGAGGAGTCCGGAGGAGCCGCAGGAGCAGTCCTGTTCAGCAGTCAGCAGGAGCAGAGGAGTCTGTACAGGCCGCAGTCCCAAAGGCGAGAAGATGGGTTAATGGGTCCCCAATCTTCCCTCATTTAAAATTCATGGCGTTCCTGGGCCCCCATCACCCCAGAAGACGATCTCTGAACCTTCATCCCTCCTCTTCCCTCCCCACCTGCTCAGTGGTCCCACTTTCACCCAAGACGGTGGTTCTGTCCTATAACCAACCTCTCCTCTCTCTTCCAGCTAAGTCTTTGGACCCTTCCTACAGGTCCTCCCCTGATCCCGCTTCTTCCAGAAGATGTCTTTCTGGTCCCCTGTCCTTTGTGAGGACTCCCTCTTTGGAGCTCTTGGGGTGCAAAGTGAAGGGGCTAGTGGTACCATCAGTATCACTAGCGCAACATTGTCATTTTTGTTCTTATTACACGGCAGGGCTCACACTGAGGACGGGGACCGCCACCAGGCTGATGTACCACACACGCCAGATGTATGTTGGAGATAAGGAATCTTTCCGATACCCGAAGGAAGAAGGCTTCTCAAATCCCCCAACTTAGCTGCGTTTGACGATAGACTTTCCATCTATTACTACACATACTAAAACACGGTGTACCGAGCACCACACCAACCCGTTGTAACAGAGCGCTTCTCCTGCTGGTGCCGAGGGGGGAATAACGATGCTGGGGAGTCTATCTTGCAAGTGGATCAAGAGGCTTCGTGAGTTGTGAAAAGGACGTTAGCCGTGCCCGGCCTGGAGCAGGCACTCAGTATGTTAGTTTGCCTTCCTCCTCTTTTAAATGCCCCTTTTTTTCTTTTCAATGTAGAGCAGGTGGTGGATGAAAATAGATCAGCACCTATTTACTGCCCTGCTCTAAAATTTCAGAGCAAGGAGTTTAGAGGCAAAGCAAAAGGATTAGCTATTTCTGGTGAATCTGGGCTCCTTTGAACAGGGAAACTCACGGAGGGTGGTGCCCAGTCGTGATGCTCAGAGGTGAACTAGAGGAGACCTGGCATTCATCTCACCCTCATTTCAAAGGCGGGGCAACTGAGCTTGTCTGTAAGGTCATGGGCCTGCTGGTGGCAGGTTCCCATGACAAGCCCTGATCTCTGAGCTCTGACTCCAGACCTGCTTCTCATCATTGCACAAGAGCTGCCTCCCCCACCAGACCGCAAGTTCCTCGGGCACTCTCTCTCTGCTGCCTTCATCTGTGCATGTCCCCCGCATCTAGGCGCGGGGCTTGTGAGCACCTGTGTCTGGTGAAGCAGATGTATTCGCTCACGTAGCTCTGCAGTGACCCCAGACACTCACGGTAACTGTCGCAGAAGCTGGGTTCCAGGGAGCTGCCCTGAGGCTTTACTGCTCGGGCACTGTGAGTGCCTGCCGAGGCTCCACCTGGTCAGAGGCAGGTGGACTTTTCCAGCAGGCCGGCCCCTGGCGGACAGTGTGTGCTGGTTGCGCTGAGATGCTGCATTCGAAAAAAACGGTTATTAAGCACTTGCCAGGGGCCATGTACTGGGTGTACGGCAATGAACAGGACAGGAATGGGTCCGTCCTTTATGATAAACCACCTTGTGTAAGATGAAAAAAGCTAGACCAAAAGTAAATACAGCAGCACCAAGTCCAGGCTGGCCCATCCTTTCCAGTGGCTACTTTCCCCCTGTTTCCAAGGCAGCAGATAGAAACAACGCTGCACAGTGGGGCTCTGATGAAGACTCCGAATCCGAAAGTCAGTGTATTTTACTTTATTTTATCTCAATTGATCTCAGCTGTCAGACGTTCCAGCTTCAAAAGGTAAGATTAAGTACCACCAAGCCAGCCAGACCAGCACTGATGTACAAGCCTCCTCGATGCCAGAGGACGGAGGCCCTTATTAATCTCCTTGTTATCAGCGTGATCTCAGCCTGCCAGGAGCCGGCCCAGCTGCCTCCCGATTCCAGTCCCCTGGCTTCTGTGTACCAGGCCCCCAAGCAGGTGTGGGACCATGAATCACCCTGCTAATAAACCTCACTTTGTCTGTGGGCTGGTCTTTCTGTGTGGAGGGGGGAGAGGGAGAATGGCTTCGTCTGTGAAAAAGGCGGGGCTCAAACCAGACAAGTATGTGGGAGCTCACATAACCCACCACATTTTCTCTCCTTTGGCCATGGAGAGAAATACAGTTGGCCCTTGAACCACACGGGTTTGAACTGTGTGGGGCCACTTATATGCAGATATTGTTTCAATACCGTAAACGTATTTTCTCTTCCGTATGATTTTCTTAATGACATCCTCTTTTCCCTTGCTTACGTTGCTGTAAGACTATAGTACATAATACACATAACATAGAAAATATATGCTGGCCAACTGCGTATGTCAACTGTAGGCTATCAGCAGTTAGGTTTGGGGGAGTCAGAAGTCATACAGGGACTTTCAGTTGTGCAGGGGCCTGGTGCCCATAACCCCCTAGTAGTCCAGGGGTCTACACTATAGAAATACCTGCAGAATCTAGGTGGCAGGGGCCTTTCTGAGTCCCTGGGAATTAACTCCTTTCTTCCTGCCCTCCCTCCTTCCCTGTCTTTGTTCTCCACGCCAGCACTTACTCTCTGCCAGGCACTGTGCAAGGAGCTGGAGGTGCAGCTCAGCTCAGGTCTGCAACGGTCCTGACCCTTGTCGGGCAGCCGTCTAGCAGGGAGAAGGGCACCAAGCAAGCACTGGGAAGTGAGGGGTGGTGCAGAGGAAGTGGAGAGTGCCGGGGGGCTGCCCAGTGGGTGCTGACCTGGTGTGTTGCTGGGATGGGGGAACCTCGGGGCCTAAATCATCCATCCTGGCCTCTTAGTCATGCACAGGATGGTTCGATTGGAGCGCACTTTGTGTACTGGGCACTTTCCCAGATACAGTGATAAATTAGATCTGGTCCTTTTTTTCTGGAAAAGATTAACTGGCGGCTTCTCTCTAGAAGTTTTGCAAGGAGTCGTCACGGCTTTGCTGCCATGGGGCGGGTAATGGCCGTGGGGCAGACGGCAGGCTGACATGTTGTCACTGCGTAGACCTCAGTCACTGCCCTGGTCTGCCTTCATGCACCTAGTACCTTTATTGCCTCACTATTACGTCTTCTTTAAATTGAGTCAGTTAAAAACGTAAATGAATTTATCGTAAAAGGAATCTCGATATCACTAACATAAATAGAATACCACTGCCCCTTGCCCTAAGTAGAAAGTAAAGGCAAAAATAAATATAATTACATCCTTGGCTTCCGGCCTGCGGAGGCCGCCTTTATCTGGAGGAGCAGATTGGTTCTAAAAGGGCCCCTCCACTTGCCTCCCGTCGCCCCTAGAGGCCTCCCCTCTCAGTTCCTCCATTTCTTCATAACCGAGAGTGGAGTTTGGAATTGGACTGCGGGCTGGGCAGGCCGCTGCAACCACTCAGGAGCCCCAGGAACTCGGGGGAGCTCTTTCTGGATGTGCCAGCTGCAGTGAGTAGTGAGGCCATTGCTTTATAAACGAGCACGAAGGAGTGCTTTGCTGCCCAGCGTCCCTGGAAATGTCTGTCTCGGGTTCCAGTCCTGAGGCCAGGGTGTTTCTTGCACAGACACACGGCAGCCTCCTTGAACTTTGATGCCTCGGTCAGGGTATCGCCTCGCCTCACCTCCTGCCTCGGGCCTCATTTGGGAGAAGAGCAGTTTAGTCCCAGGGCCGAATCCTGGCCCCTGGGAAACGGTGGCTAGACCTTCACAAAACTCAGTTCTTTTCTCTCTGTTTATTAAGAGGTTACTTTACCTGAGTCTCAATGTGCTTGTCCATAAAATGGGTTTTGTAGGGGCTTTATTAAAAAGGTGTGAAATAATATGTGAAAACCTCCTGGTATACACATTGGCATTCAGCAAGTGACTATAATAATAATAACTATGAATTTTTTGACATCCTTCTGAGGGTCACTGTAGGCTGACTCTGTGATGGGCGGCCGGGATCCAGTATCAGGAGGGCACATACAAATTACCTGGGCTCTTATGATGATGCGGATTCAGTTTTTTTAGGTCTGGGTTTGAGATGAGGCCTAAGTATTACATTTCTGCCAAAACTCCAGATGTCTATGCTGCTGGTCCAAGGGCTGCACTATGAGTGACAAGACTCTAGCAAGGACCGGAGGCCTCAGCATCACCTACAAACTGGTGATGCAGAGGCTCAGGCCGCACCCAGACCTGCTTGATCAGAACCTCGGGGTGGGCCCCTCGTGGTCTTAAGAACCTCAGATAATGCTGAGCCCCAGCTCTGGCCCACCCTGCCCCTGGAATCCACGACATATGTTCCCCCTGTTTTCTTATGGGAACCGAGTGGCATAAGCCTCAAAGGAAAGAGACAGGTGTAGCTCAGCATTTTCCAGCTGAGTAGGAGCCAAATCTTGGGATCAGCATTTTGGGACCCTCTTCTCTTTTTAGAGTCACCCTTGAACCCAGCACTAGGGGAGGCAGGTGGTAAGGAAAGGGGCAGTGAGGAACTTGGATCTTGGAGGGAGGGATGCTCTGGGCTGTCTGTGCCCTTGGCCACCAGCCTCCCTCCCCCATGCCTGTGGTCCCTGCCCCTCCATGCCTTCCATGCGTGCAGTTTAAGCTTTCTTTCATGTAACCTATGGGCCCCTCCACCAGATGTGGACAGGCCAGCAGGCCCAAAGCAGTAACAGAGCACCCACAAAAAGTATAGTGTGCATGTTCCACAGTCGTAACTCCCAGGTGTCGGCTCCTTGAGCCAGTTCCAGAAAGTGTGTCTAAATATACTTGTAACAAAAAATGGTTATTATTCGTCTAACTCTAGTTTGTGTCCTTTCCCCCTTTCCTCTCTCCACTCCCTCTCCACCATGCCTTTTTGCACTATTCTCTTTGTCGAATAGATGTTGTTTTGTTGAAACCAAAATTACACTCTTAGAGCAATGTGTCTTGAGCGAGGCACTCTTCATATTGACTAGGGCACAGTTGGGGCATTATCCAGAGTTTAAATAAAGTCAGTTGCCAAGCTTCTGGAAGCTCAGAGGTGCAGTGGGAGGAGCGCTGCGGCTTACAGGAGAAGAGCGCACACAAGTCACCCACCCTGTTGGTCTACCAACTCGCTTTCTCCAGGTACCTTGTGTCTCCCCCTTTCATTATTTAAGCAATGCTGGCGTGTACTGAGAAAGGTGTGAATGAATCCTGGCCATTGTCCCTCCGGGCACAGCCAGTCGTCGTCGTCTTCTTGAAACTGGAGATGGGGAAACCTTACAACAAGCACTCACAGCTCCCTGGGCTGTGTCCAAGTGAGGCTGCCCCCTCCCTTGCATTCACGGAGATGTTGTTCTCGAGGGCGATGGCCACCATGGTGTTTGGGAGGCTCCTCTGACCTGCCATGAGTCTTTCCCGTAGTTGCAGATGTTTCCAGCTTCCCTTTACAAACCCTCTGTGTGGTACAGAACACGAGACTGAGTGTGTGGCGGGCCCAGGGCAGCGGGAGGAACAGGAGCAGGCAGCCCAGTGACTTGAGTGTATAAAAGTAGCTAAGAGCAGTGTGAGCCGTGGCCTCAGGCAAACCAGGTGAAATCCGCACTCCTTGTTTCCTAGCCGTGTGATTTTAGCAAGTCCTGGAACCTCTCTGAGTCTGTGTTTCCTCGTCTGCAAATGGGCAAACAGGGTGGTGATGAGGGCTAAGCAGGTGACCCAGGTGGCCCTCAGCAGAACGGCAGGCACAGCATCAGCCCTGGGAAGTGGGGCTCACGGTGCTGGTTCTGGAGAAGTCTGCCTCCTCCCTGACCGCGTCCTTCCTTCTCTGCCAGGCTCTGCCAGGCCTGGACAGGCTGGTTGCACTAGTCCTTCCCTTCCCCCAGAAGAACATCCCTCCAGGCCTTCATTGTTTGTGTTGTCTCTCTCTCCCTTCAGTGTGTCTTTCTCCCCCTCTCTGCCAACGAGACGGTCACACAAACACTGTGCTCCAGTGCCATTCTGATGAGACTCGGTGGGGGCAGGAAGGGGGTGGAGGAGGAGAGAGAAGACGCAGTGGGGGTGTGGTGGGGACACTGTTCCACGACAAGGTGATCTGGAGCCAACAGCGCTCAGTTGTATCGCTCTTGCAGGGTTGCCATATTCCATCACAGCCCTGGCTGCGGTCCCCACAGCACGCAGTTCCCGTGGGTCTTCTTCAGTGTTGCTGCTTCCTGTCTCCCCCACAGGCCTTTGCGCTTCCTGGCTTCATCCTTTGGAAATCCGAGCATGCATGTTTTCCCCACTGATGTCATTTAGCGCATCATGTTTGAACAGTTCTTCTTGTTCTCTGGGCCCGGGTTCAAACCCTAGCACTGCAACTTCCTAGCTGTGTGACTTTGGCTGAATTACTTACTTGCTCTGGGTTATAACTTCCTCATCGGTAAAATGGAGATACTAACTCAGACCTCATGGGGTTGTAGGTAGAGGGCGGGCTTGGGATATCATCTGGCACACAGATGTGTGGTTTTTTCCTCCCCCCAGGCATGCAAAAAACCCCAACAAACTGTTGTAACACTCTGCTGACATCAGCCTCCACAGGGAAAAGATGTGTGAGGTCCTTTTCCACAGAAACTCAGAGCCAGACAATTCGATTTCAGGGGCTAGTAATATTTCCAGAAAATTGAGGTTGGGGAGTCATAGGTTAACCAACCTCCTCAGCAAAGGAAGATGGTCACAGATATTATCTATCTTCACCCTCTTTCAGGAAAGAAAGAGTATCAATACCCAGAAGAAGAAAAGAACATCATCTCAGAATACAGAATAGTTCTCAGGAGATGACAGTTGGCAGCTTGAAACTGACATAATTGCCACTGCCTGCATTGTGCTTTTTAATTTTCTTTCCTTTTCCTTTGGGATCACCCCCTATTGCAGATCAGCATTTGGGAGCCACTGACCTAAGGGTCATTTCTAAGAGGCTAGAAGAGGATGAGAAATTGTAGCCCTGAGCCTCAAAAAAGGGAGCAGGAAGCAGGGCTGAGCGCGTCTGTATTCTTTCAATAATAACAAAAAAAGTGCTCGGGGAAACTCTCTGACAGCAAGAGCTTCATTTTCACAGAGCAATTCCGGAACTCAAACATACCCACATAGCGAGGCAGGAGCTGAATTTCCGAGAGCAGCGAGGGAATCAAGATTCCCCATGGACGTGTGGGGCGGAGCTGCGCCCGCTGACCTGTAACACAGATGTATGTCTGGTCAGGCCCATGGCGCTCTCCCCAGCTGGAGTGGTCCCCTTCACCACGGTGAAGTCTGTGGCAGCTGACTGAGACAACGCTGGGACAAACAGGTCCCGTCAGGACACTAGGCAGCTTCCTAGCCTAGTGACGAATTGCAGGCGACTGGGGAGAATTTAAAACCATCCCAGCTGCCACCCAGGAGAGTGACTAATCCCAACACTTAAGGACAAGCCCCAGACCGGCCATCATTCAGACACGGGGGATGCTTTCCCTGGGCACAGATGGCATCTAATGTCTCACCCCGGGGCTTCCCCAGGGCTGATGGGCCTGCCTCCAGATGCACCACCACCCCTGCCTTGCTCATGTCCCGCCCCCCACCCCGCCCTGGTATTTTCACTGATCTTTCCATCTGTCTGTCTAACTCACTTCTGCTGAGACAGCTGAGAGAGACGAGGCTCCTCAGCTTCCACAGGGCTACGCAGCTACCACAGGTCTTGACCGATCCATCCTTGTCCCCTGGCTTGACTAGTGTTTGAAAATCAAAACACGGCTTACAGGTGCTTAATAAAGAAAACCTCTGAGCTGACACACACAGATCTGGCCCCGTGTTTCTTACTCCTTCGATGTTTTGAGCATACGACATCCAGCGTCCTTCCTGGGAGCAGCTCTTGCAAGGAGACACTTGGCCCCAAGTTAAGTCTGCTCTTAAGCCTCGTAAGGAAGCCAGTCAGCTGATGAAGATGGACAGAGTGGGCACTTGGTCTCCAGGTAGAAGGAGGGTGTGGCTGGGGACAGTGGCTGGACTAGAAAGGACTCCTGGAGAATGGAGAGCTGGACAGAATTGGGAGGCAGGCTCCACGTCTGCTCATTAACTGGACTGGCGGTGGGAGATACAGCACTGGGTCCTCCTCTTCCACAGACTAGAAAGGGCCTTTCATTTCCATTAGCGGGCTCCCCAGCATTCTGAGACAAGGAGCAATGCCCTTCACTGGGCTGTGCCCACCTTGTTGGAAAAGCAGTGGGCGCTCTGTGCAAGGGCAGGGCGTCTAGTTGTTGTTAGGATAGTCTTGACCTTTGGGGACAGAGGCTGAATGCTTTTTTTTTAAAAAGACTTTATTTTTAGAGGGGAAGAAGGGAAGGAGAAAGAGAGGGAGAGAAACATCAATGTGTGGTTGCCTCTAGCGTGCCCTTTACTGGGGTCCTGGCCTGCAACCCAAGTGTGTGCTCTGACCGGGATTCGAACTGGTGACCCTTTGGTTCGCAGGCCAGGACTCAGTCCGCTGAGCCACACCAGCCAGGGCTGAATGCTTATTTTTGTCATGTCCTAGATTAGAGTTCATTCAAAAAATATTTTATGGGCTTCATTTAATAAAGCATATACTTATCACCAGGGGCTGGGGATGAGGAATAATTAAAATATAACTGTTGAGTCCATTGCAACAGCTAAGGATATGCCCAAGAAGAGTGGCCACCTGAGGCCATCTAAGGAGGGTCTGAGGATGCTTGGCAAAGAGGGTGGTACCAGTCCTTAGCCTGATACGAGGAGTCAGGGGAGGGAAAGATGAGCAGGAGTGGGAGTCAGGAAAGGATGGTATGTGCGAGGAGATTGTTCCAGAAAGGAGGAAGACAACATGCAAAAGCACTGAGGCATGAAGGCACAGTGCATTGTGGGAAATGTGAGCAATGTAGAACCGCCGAAGTGCATTGTGGGAACTGTGAGCAATGTAGAATGGCTGGAGCCGAGGAAGATGAAGAGGGGGGCCGGGGCCAGGGCCAGGTTATGTCTTACCTTGTTCACGATGCTAAAAGCAGTGGGAGCCTTTATAAAATTCCACTCTCTCTGAAAAGTATTTATAATTTGCAGTTTACAATATCCCCAATTTGTAAAACCTAAACAATTTTAAAACCTAGCAACCCTGCTTTGTCACAAGAGAGAGACTCTGAGTGGTGAATTGGTTTCTAAGATGAATGTCTATTTACTATTTAAATTTGATGCTAGGAACCATTGGCAACAGGACTTGGAACAAGTGAGTAGAAAACCAGAGTCTTTTTCTTTCATATTTCATTCTCTAATCATGTTTATACTTGAGTGAAGTATCCACGGTTGAAAAGAAGAATAGACTTTAGAAAATAAAAAGTTGCATCATCTCTTGCAAATGCATACGCTCCTTAGAGAGTGTCTGGCTGCAACTGCTCAAAGAAAAGGTCATTTTCTTTCACATCTATCTGGGACTCATCCACTAAGGGGTGCACCTCACCTCACTCTCGGCTGATGGCAGTGGCTGCTGCTGGCTCGGGGATCTAGTCTCAGCTGGTAATCACAACTAGCCCCTTGTTACTTTCCTAGACAGGGCTCGATGTTTGGCTGGGGGGGGGCACCAGGATTCCTGGCCATGGTATGTATACTGGACGACATTGGTTCTGATAAGTTCGATGTCCCTTCAACAGGTTGGTGTGTAGGAGGGACCAGTGGTCAAGTATCTTTACTCTCACCCTCGGTCCAGACCCCCAGGTGCCTGGTCAGGTGGCATGTTGAAGTGGGGAGGTGCCTCCCGTTGCACCAGGTCTGCAATGGATGGGAGCTTTCCTGCCTGTGCGGCCTGACACACCTGTGAGCCTGCGCTGCTCATACCCACAGCAGGTGGGCGTGTCTGGAAGGGCAGGGGTAGTGCCAGTCTGTCGGCCATCACGCCGAACTTGACTGGGCCAGAGGGACACTTTGGGAAGGTGAGTCTGAGGCCCTCTCCAGTCCTCTTTATTCACCTTCCCTCTTTCTGCAGGGAAACTACTGAGGCACAGTCTGAGCCTCAGAAGCAAACTTCTGAGGCGTGCTCTCAGCTCTCAGAAAACTCTGGGCCTTTGGAGATGAACCCTGGAAAATGAACCCTTTAGGAAGGCTGGTTCTGAGATCTATTTCATAATACTACCACAGGGGGAAAAGGATTCAGAGGACAAGCCAGGCCAGCATGATGATCAACAACACGGCTTTGGCTTCTTCTATGGCTAAGGTTACTTGCTTTATCACTAGCAATTTACATAGCCTCTTTGAGCCTCAGTTTCCTCACTGATAACCCTAACGTAGCTATAGCACTTCACTTAGTGAGGTTGGTGAGGAATGAGTGAACTAGACTTAAGCAGTTAGCACAGTGCCTGGCATTCAGAGCTCAAAAAAGGGTCACTTTTGGTGTCACTGGTAGATGACCATTAAGAGGCCAGGAGGATGACACGTGCTAAATGGCCATAAGGCCTTTGAACTAGCTCTTGGCTCATAGCAAGTGCTCAATAGATCAATAAATGATAACCACCACCATCATCTTTATCTTCACTATTTTCTTGGTTGCTTTGTTATTACTAGTTATCTCCTCCTTAACCAGAGTTCCACAAACTCTTAACACGATTAGAGGGGATTGTCTGTAGACTTGGGTGTTGGGTACAGGCCTGTGCAGGCCTGTCCTGTCCTTAACCAGAGCGTGTTGCTTCTCAGGGTCGAATTTACCCTGATTGTAGAGAGAGAGGAGGTGTCCTCAGGGAGCTGGGAACTCCCTTCCCATCCTAAGGCTCCGGAGTCTCAGCCTCGCCCAAGGACAGTGCGTGCCCATCCCTGGGGAAGACACTCACCCAGCAGGTGTTAACTGAGTGCCTTCTGACAGCCAGGGTCTGGGGACACATGGGCAAGACAGTCACGCCCACACCCCGCTCTTGGAGGTTACTCTCAAAACGAAAGACCAAGGGACAACCAGGAGAAGACTTTAACTTACAACTTCGCCCCACTGACTCTGAAGCTGGGAGTGCCACACGTGTTAGTTAGCCAATCAGGGGCGGGTTTCCCAAAGCCGTGTCCAACCCCTGATGCGTCTGGGCGCTGTGCAGAAAGTTCATCTTTCTAAATTCCCTCTCTCTCGTTTGGCCCCAAGGAAGTATGTCCACAAGCAAGTGAGTTAGAAATGTAACATTTAAAATTCTTTTTTCTTTTGTTTTAATTGAAGTTGTTGGGGGTGACATCGGTTAATGAAATTATATAGACCTCAGGTGTGCGATTCTGCATCACGTCACCTGTACGCTGCACGGTCCCCATCCAAGTCCAGTCTCCTTCCGTCACCATTTACCCCCCCTTTACCCTCTCCCACTCCCCCCACCCCCTTCCCTCTGGTCGTCCCCATGCTGTCGTCTGTGTAGACATGGACATTTGAGAATCATCACTGAGGAAAGGACATGTGTGTCTCAGAAAAACCCCTGGGAAGAAAGCCCTGACCCTCACAGTGCCTGACGTGATTCCTAGGGCAGCGCAGGGCCTCTGAGGCCACCGCAGCAGAAGCCCCATTTTCTAAGAACGGGAACCAAGAGATTAAGGAAAAGTGTATCTCAGTTTTGTCCCTCCAGACAATACAGGTGTAATTCTTCTCTCCTCTTTCATTTCTCATGCCTTCATCCTTGAAAAATTGACTCCAGAAAGAGGTGCCTTCCTTCTTTTCTAGCAGAGCATAGGGTCCCGCTGCTCATTGTCTCCCGGAAACAGCTCTCCTTTTATACACTCGTTGCCGTCTCCCAGGAACCGACAGAGGCAGGTGCTCTGTAATCCTCCACGGCACAGGGTGCGGTCAAGTTGGGGGAGGGTGGGCAGGGCTGGTGCAGTGGCACCGTGGTCTTCAGTACAATGCGAGGTCTCCCGGAAAGGCATATGGTGCGGAAGGCAGAGCTGGCACCCCTCACTGTCACCCCTCACTGTCACTGTGCCAGGGCACTTGCCCCATGGAGCCCCCTCTGGCTGCTCGAAGTTGGGGCGGTTACAAGATTTAAATAAGTGGATAAAAGGGGCTGTTGGGGTTTCCTGTCCTCTGTCCCTCATCCTTCCTCCCCCAAACATGGCAGCTCCCAGGTATGCCTCCACTCCTCTGAGTTCAACTTGTGGGGGGCAGACTTGGGGTGCTGGGGGAGACGAGTGTCTCAGGTTGTGACTGGTCAAACCAGGGGTCAGCCTCAGGTCAGGGGCACCAGAATACAGGCCAAGGCCACAGAAGATAACACACTTGACTGGTTTGACGATTTTCCCCAGGCTCAGCCCAGGCAGGGATCTCCCAGTGAAAAGGGTCCCAGGGGGCACACCCGTGGCATACGAGCCCTGGGTTTGAAATATGTATGTAAGTGCCCTTCTTACCTAAGGTCTTGGGGTTCCTGCCTGGATGCCCTGTTGGAATAGCCTAATGTGGGGAGTGGGGTCTTCACAGTGCACTTGGCAGTAAAGCCCAGCGTTATGTGCAGAGCGATGTCCTGATTGCCTTTTAGAAATGACAAGTCCCTGGCACGTAGAAGGCATTTGGTAAAAGTTCAGTGAATGGATGACCAAGGGATGGCTGTATGAGCACGCAGCCCTTGAGATTTTATGTCAGAACAATGGGCAGCGGCTGGTCCCTCCCTTTCACAGTCAAGGTCAGCAAGTGGTCTGGGCCAGGCAGGGTGGGGGGCACGCCTAGAGGAAGGCCATTTCCAAGGGACCTCCGTCATCCGGAACTGGGCTAGCCCGTTTCCTTTCCTACCCACGTTTTTGAGTTGAACAGCTGCAGAAAGCTGTTCTCTATCTCCGTGTGGGAGCCGGTGGCACACCATGCATAAACAGTATTTGGGAAAGTTGGGGGAGCCCTCGGGGGACGTCGGGGATGACGAGGAGAAAGAAGCGGAGAAAAGGATTCTGGAAGTGTAGTAGAGTTCCCAGAAGGGATTCTGGGGTTGCACAGAGGGAAAGGAGGAAGCAGGATGTGGCACCTGCTCCAGGGGCAAGTCCTTAGGGCCTGGGCGTCTGAGCCCAGTATTGGCCTTTTCCCTTTCGAGGAAACTGTCAACATAGGAGCCTTCCACTCGCGCCGATATGATGAAATAACAAATCGGACAAAGGAGGGGCACACGCGGCGCGGGACTCCATAGGGCGCCTGGCTTGGCACCAGACCCCTGAAGGAAGGGACATTCTCTCTGCTCTGAAACCTCACCGCCTCCATGCCCAGGTTCAGGGAGCTCTCCTCCGGGCCACTCAGAGTCTTCTGTGCCTCCCCAACCAGCGCACTGTGGGTCGGAGGCTTTATGTGGCGAGGAAGCGAATAGGGGCCGGTCCCTGCGTGCGGGAGGCTGCCTGGTGAGGCGCAAGTGGCAGCCTCGGGGACCCATAGCGGGTGCGCCCTGCGCTGCAAGTGTGCGCTCCTGGAAGTCCCGCGCTGGGGCTCACGGCCCCGCCCCACCTCAGGAGAGATCCGGAAAAAAGCTAGGGCAAGACCGTGCGCCAGGGGGCCCCGAAGACCAGCGGGTAGCGGTATAGACTTTCCAGAAAGGTCTCCGTCTCTGTGCTGAGAGCGCACGGGAACTCGGGGGTGCCGGGGGCACCGCGGGGTTAGCTGAGCGTCCAAAGCCAGGTGAGGGCAGGGAGGTCTCAGCCGAGACTCGCGTACTCCACATCTAAGCAATTTCAGCGCTCCCCGGTCGTTGGAGAGGTGCGTGTGCCTGTCCGTATGTACTGGGGACACTCCCCTTCCCGGGAGCCAGTGCAGAGCCCCCGCCCTCCTCTTCGGCGGGGGATCCCCTCCCCCAGCATAGAGATCCCCGCGTCCCCTGCCCACTTTGCCAAGGCGAGAAAGCAGCCGAGCCGGAGACAAAGAAACTCCTGCCTCCTCCACTCTCGGCCCCTCCGCCCGCCCCAGACACTCCCCCGTGCCCTCCCTCGACCCTGGCGACGTCGCGCGCGTGGACTCTCTGGGGAAGGGGCGGACAGTGGCAGGGTGGGCTTGTCTGCTCCCTAATGCGGGCCAGCTGGAGGCTGCCCGTGCTCCCTGCCCGGGAACACCCCATGGCAGCCGCGCCCCCACCCGCAGCTCATCAAACAGTCCCGGGTCCACGGCACAGCCACCACCGACCAAGACGGTACTCCTACCTCTCCAGCAGAGCGATAGGGGGGCGCAGCGAACACAAAGCCAGTGGGGAGGGCGGAGAGTACCGGGGAGGGGGAGATCCCGCCAGGGCTTGGCATGGGCCCGGGCGCAGCTATTTACCCGATTTCTTCTTCGATCTCCGAGATGTCTGCGAAGATGAGGAAGACCACGAGCAGCGTGAGCGCAGCCAGCATCCAGCTCCGGAACTGCAGCTGCATGGTGGCTTCGCGCCCACCGGGACTCGTGCGGGCTGGAGCAGGGAGCGGGCTGGAGGGCGAAGCAGCAAGCTCCGGAGCCGCCGTGCGCTGTGCGCAGCGGGGCAGACACCCTGAGCTCCCCACGACTCCGGGCCAGCGGCAGCTGCGGCGGCGACAGCGGCAGACAGGGGCTGCTCAGGCGCTGTGAGCCCGCGCGCTCTCTCTCGTGGCTCCCGCCCGCCCCTCCTCTGCTCTCCTCTCTCCTCCCCTCCCCTCTCTTTCCCCGCCCTTCGTGGATCTCGGCGCGCAGTTTGACAGCTTTGCTCCTAGCTTCTGCTCGCCTCCTCCCACCCCAGTCAACTCCAATGTCCAGTCGCCCGCCTTGGGCTTCTCCCGCCGGCCGACCGTCTTTCAGATCCCGAGGGCGCTGGGACGTGGTTGGAGCCTGTTACTGCGCGCCTGGGGAGGCTGAGCTTAGGGCACTGCGTGCTGCCGACACCAAAATGAGCCCAGGGGAGAGCGCGCACCGCCTTCGTATCCCACCGGCTGGCAAACACCCTCCCTCCTCCCTCGCCCATCCTTTGTCCAGTGCCTCCGCTTTCTCGAAAAGTTTTCCCGACACAAAGACCAACACCTGGGGACAGCTCCCAGCGAGCAGCAAGGAGGCGGTTTCAGCCAGCCAGATGTTTCAGCAGTTGACGGATTAGGAGGGGAGGTGGGGGGAGGGGAGAGGGAGGAACAAATACCCAAGACAGGCCAACTTTGGTTGGGGTGTTGATTGCAGTTTGTGCGCCAGGCGCAGCGCCCTGAGAACCGACCCTCCCCTCAACTGGTCGGTCATCTTGTTCTCCACTGATAGACCTAGAGTGGGTTCTGAGGGGCTCCCTAAGGTGCCCGAGGCCACACAGGCATGGCCGGAACCCAGGGCATGTGTGCTGGTGGAGTAGCAGCCATGCCCACACAATGGCAGACTCTCCCCCGCCCCTCCTTAGCCCCTGGAGGACTGACTCTGGTCTGGGCTTCCCCTCTTTGTTGCTCTCTCCTCTGGAATCAGCTGTTCTCTCCTCCCATCCCAGTCCTGTCTGGATCTGAAGGGAAAATACGGCTCCCACAAGGAATATCACGCCCAACCTGGTTCCTAATATTTTGTACCACCCTTTAGCCTGGGGTGGGAAGGACCCCATTAGGTTTTACTGGAATTAATAATTACCCCCTTTTTTTCTTTCACTAACTATAACAATCCCGAAGTCAGGAAATGGAACTCTGCAGAAATGATCATCCTCTTTAATTGTGAAAGCGTTTCTGGGGTTTGAGAAGCTGTATGGGACGTCCTAACGGCCTGGAGAGGAGTCCTGAGAGAATGGGAAGGGCAGATTACCTGGGCCCCCAGGGCCACCCACCCATACAGAGCCAGGCCTCAGAGGACCTGGCAGTGGCTAAATCACTTCAGGGGAACCCTGGGAAGGTTAGAGGGGCACGAAAGCCTTTCCTGCCAAAGCCTGTGCCTAGAGTCCTTTTGCCTCTTGGTGTGTAGGAAGGACAGGCTGGAGGGAGGCCTCGCAGCAAGGGGGCTGCGGGACAGCCTGCAGGAGGCGTCCCCACCACCTAGCAGCACAGAGAGACAGGAAGGCTCTGAGCTTGGGGAGCAGATGTCTTTTCCCCAGAGGAGGGGTGTACGAGTTCCCTTGCTACCTTTTCATTTCTTTCCCAGCTCCTTGCAAAACTCAGGCATTATTACAGTGAGCTCCTCTAAATTACCACTTAGTATTCTTGCCAGGAGACTTTCTGATGTTGAGCGCAATGTTGGATATCACTCTTCCTGGCCCTTAGAGGTCGTAACAGACATCAAAACTGAATTTCCCGACAGCACCCAACATGGCCTAACGGTGCTGTCTCTGAGTTTCCTGAGACGGATGGGATATCTGAACAGGGAAAAGTAGGAAGAGGGTGGAGCTGTTAATGCTGCTCAGTGTTCCATTCATTCATTCATTCATTCACTCCATCACTCAATATTAATTGAGCACCTACTCTGAGCTAGGATCTCGGCTGGGGACAAGAGATACTGATAGGGAGAGACACACATTCCTCTGGTGGCTCATGGTTCAGGAGGAAGGTAGATGTGAAACTGTGTAATTATGGGATGGGATGTGAGCTGCGGTCCGGCTATGGTTTCCTGAGTAGCTTATAATTGATTACTAAGATCACCCAAGGGAGCAAGAAAGAGCTGGCTGGCCTCATTCTCTTCTGCTGTCTGCTTCTCTACCATGTACACTCTTCTTACCAGGAGCATCATGGGGAGGTTGTGGGGACCCCAGACTCACCCCAGGTCAGACAAACCTCAGTGCTACCAGCACTGCTGTAACGGAGTCTGTTTCCATTTTGTATTGGGCGACTCGTGTTATCATCCAGGCTCTGAGCCTTCCTCCTTTGGACCCATTTACGGAGAGTCATTGTGAGCAGCCAGGAAAAGTGGAGACTTATTCAGTGTTTCCCTTCTAGAGGAATCCAGACCCACGGAGCAACACCCCTCAATGCATCTGCTGGGAAGTAGAGCTAGCTGGGGAATGTAGAGGCTGTCTTTGCACCAAGTCACTGAGATGGGATTTTACTCAGGGTGTTCGGGAATCCCTGTGATAGCTGACCATGAAAACTCTCTGTAAGCACTGACGGTGTGAGTCACATGGGCCAGCCACTTTTACAGGGAACTCGGGTTCCACCTGGTCTCTGGGAAGAGGAAGCATGGTGGGACCAGCAGTGAGTATCATGTCTGTCGATGCGGGGTAAACGGCCGGTGGGGGGGACCCTACCCCTCCTTCTGACCCCTCTGTCTAAGCCAGTCCCTCTTCCTGCCTTGGTTTTTCTAAGTTCCAGGAAACGGGCACTCCCCGTGGTAGTCACTGCAGGCTAAGTCAGTGAGTGTTCGGGTTGACAAGGAGGAGTTGTGTAGGAGCGGCAGCAAATTAAAAGTCACTACCATCCGTTAGCATTTTAACTCAGTAGAGTGTGTAGGCTATTCAGGCGACTAATAAGGCCATGGGAAGTGCATGTTGATGAGGGATAGAGAAGCAGGAAACTGCAGAGGTCTGAAGGGGTTTCCTGGGGAGACACCCAGCCACCACAGCCCCTCTTAGCTCTGACACTGGCTAAGGCCGTGTTTCCCCTCCCAGCTGCCGGCCTCGTGTAAGGACTGCCGCCTGGAGCTGAGGTTCCTGGAAACTCCAAAGCTGTAACTGCGTGTCTGACTAACCCTCGACCTACCACCTCTGACACCCCAGATATGTGGACTTTTCGCCTGACCTGCTCTTGGGAGTAATGAAGAACCTTCTGCCAGTCCTTCCACAGAGGACTTTACCATTGTCTTCAATCGTAGATTTAGGCAACCGAGGCTCAAAAGAGGCCAAGTTGCCCCAGACGACACAGTTGGCAGAGAGGGAACTTGAGTTCAGGTGCCCTCCCCTGGCCTCAGCGACATCTACAACGCGGGGTGGCCAGTCCCGTCCAGCACACCGGCCAGTTCTGAGAGGGTTTGCAGCCAGGTACTGCCTTTGGTTCTGCCTGTCTCCTCGTAGTCCCAGCACGTCAGGGTTCAGGGAACGAATTTGCCCTTGCTCACTGCACACCCTTCCTCACTGCTGAGACCCTGGTCATCAGCCTCAGCTTCTGTCTTTCCCCAGGGACGAGAGTAGTCTTTGTGGCCAATCCAACCTAAAAACAAAAACAAGGTCAGCACTTCAGTAATAATTTTCTTGTCTAAAATTCTGACCTTGTGGTACCTAACACCCTTGAACTCACTCGGAAAGCAGTTTGGAACATTAACTACAGAGTGGTAATGGCCTTGCTTTTTCTGTGGAGGGGGAGCTGTGCACAGCTATGTGGGGTGTGTGGGTGTCAAGAAACAGAATCTCGTAGTTGGAATAGACTTATGAGCTATTGTGTTTCAGCACCTCCAGTCACTAAGAGGACCTGTGCTCTCTTCTGAAGTTCACCCTAAGTTTGGATGTTCTCACAAATGAAACATTCTTCCCTTCAGAATCAGAATCCTAGCAGTCACAATTCAAAGTAGTAAATGGGTGCATTTGCATTCCGTCCCTAGCTTTTGTAAATAGCAAAACTTTATATTAGCTAAAGAAAGAAAAAAGAAATATCCCCAGATGGATGCTGTAAATGTTCCTGGGATTAGCAGCAAGAGGTCTTGGGAGAGATGTGGGTACGCACTCAGTGGGGGGTTGGAGGTGACAGTGGAGAGGGCAGATGACTCAGTTTTTGTTGCTGGGACTTGTCCAGGAGACAACTTGTCCAAGAGTCACTAATCCTGACTCTTTAGTGAGGATTAAAGGTGGTTTGGAGCCCAAGCACAAAGTCAGGTACCAAATGGGGGAGATGAAGAAAAACACCTGTCCTTTCACGATTCCCATCAGTGGAATTGTCACTGTGACCTCCGGCTCAGATTTCTCTGAGTCAGCCTGCCCAGCTTTGCACAGAGTCCAGCACAACACGCCCTGCCCCTGCCGAGAGACATCTGAGGCCCCGGGCCTGCCAGTTGTTCCTGACTCTCAGTCTGGTTTGGATCGTGGCCCTCCACGTTCTCAGAGTGGGAAGGGAAGGGTGGAGAGAGTGCGTGCGGGTCCGTTCCCTCATTCAACAGTACCGCCTCAGCCGTCACGTGTCTGGAGCTGTGCTGGAGGGCAGGGGTGCCGCGTGGGTCCCAGGCGTGGTTCCTCCCCTGGCGGAGCTCAGATTCCTGTGGGGTTCTGTGGAAGGAAGCCCCTGGGACCGGGAGGCTTGCCGGCAGGAGTTTCAGTGCCGAGGGCGGAGGCCGGCTGGCTTGTCACCTAGTTCGGTTCAGATCTGGTTCTCCTGCACGCACACCTCTTCGCGTCCTGTCAATGGGATTGTGATCTCCCAGGGGTGGGGACCTTTCTTCCCTTCCCGTTTCATGTTACCTAGCAGGGTAGAAACCCAATCAATACTTCCTACCACACAACTGAAGGCAGCCTTTGGAGGAGGTGTGCATGGACACACACCAAGGTAGAGTGTTGTACCGTCTACACACAATGAATGAAATAACCTCAAGAGCATAGATAATAGCAAAAGGCAGAAAATAAAATTACGGATTGGTGAGGTGAGTGTGTACTGCCTTTGCCTTTAGTATAATCTATTTAATTGTAAGTTTATATACTTTAATTTTTAATAAGCGCTCCAAGTTCATGGGCAACACAGCTGTTTCTGGAGTTGAGTTTCAGATTGCTGTGTCTTTGTGTTTCTTAGCATTCTCCTCGGCTGCATTTATTTCACTGTTGTCACCCTAGGCAGGCAGTGTAGTGGTGTGTATTAAGCAGACCTTTTTGTTCTAATGCTTTGACATCTAGGCTTTGTTGGGCTTGGGAAGGACCCTTCTCCGGGCTGGGAAGTTTTTAGAGATAGTATGGGGTTTGCTGGGAATGTGCCTTTTCTGTACAAACCAACCAACGCAGAGCCCGTACCCCCAAATGCTTCCTTTATGAGCTCTCACACCCTGGGCCCTGGCCCCCTGCCCTGAGCACCCTAATGCCAGGTCCCAGACGTCTAGGGACAGCCCCAGTGCCCCGAGCCTGCGGAGCTTAGCCCTCCCAGCCAGTCCTGAGGCTGCTCGGCCTGCCGCACTTGTTCCTTCCCATGGGATCCACAGCAGTTTCTTGCCCATGCTTTCTCTCCACTCCCTCTGCCTCCTCCTGTGCTCCTGCATGGCAGGGGGTGCCCACGGCTCTTGGGGACCGTGAGGAACAAACTGTCTTTTCCATGGCAGCGTCTCCTGAACCGTTAGCCTCACCCCACCTGGATACTAATGATTCCTGCGCTCAAAATCATGGTCTAGAGCAGTGCTTCTCACACCGTTTGTGGTGCAGGGCCGCTGCTGACCAGTGGGCGTGTTGCCGCAGGGCTTACTGTGGTTCGTCCCACAGGCCACTCGCGTGGGAGGCACCCTGAAGCGAGGGGAGGCACTGATCACCCATGCAGATGTTGCAAAGGAGCAGTTTCTCGGTGCGCGTCTCTAGTTTCTGTGCTTATCTCAGCTTGGACCAGGAACACACTGTGCACCCAGCAGCATCGGTCCGTGGACCACACCTGGAGGAGTTCTGGCTTAGAGCTGGTTTTGAGGTCACTGTTCAGAACTTAGCTTTTGGTGTGATCTTCAGCCTAAGGCTTCTCGATATTGCATGGAGAACATAATCACGCTTAACTCACGCGTGTCAGTAAGAACGGATGAATGTGTCTCAAGTCCTTGGTAGAATGTGAGCATGAAGTAAGTGATCATTACATATTGACTGTTTTTTATTATTTAGGGTATGCCAAAGTAGAAAGGGTATAAATGAAATGCAAACAGCGATTATCTCTGGATGGTGGAATTGGGTTGCTCTTTATTTTCCTCCATACTTTTCTTCATTTTATAAATTTTCCTGCAATGATCATAAATTACTCTGTAATCAGAAGAAAACAGTCATTAAAATTTGTTGTGCCTATTTTCTCTGCGCTGAATTTTTTTTCTGCCAGAGTTTAATGTTCTTTCTCAATAACCCAATATAAACATACATATTTAGTAAAGAAAATTGGTTTTGCAAGCAATTTCCTATCTTTCTTTTGATAAGCATCTACCTAATATTCGTATTGCAATTCCTGATGAAGAAAAACAGTCAACGCCACTTTATCCCTCTGGTACTGGAAGCCCTGGAGGTGCTTCCCTCCCCTGGTTGTCTTACCTGATGTCTCCTGGTCATCACCTAACCTGGACTTCTCTGATTGCTCCAGGCCACAGCTGATCCCCAACTTCTGGAGCAAAGGGACAGTTTAGAGATCCAGGGAGAGGACGTGGTCCCCCCCCCCCCCCCCGCTGCCTCATCATCAAACCCCGCAGGACGTGGTTTTGTGCAGGCGGCGCTGCTGAGGAGCCCAGGATGCCGGAGGGTGACAGCAGCGTTAACATGAGGATCGTAACCAAGACATCCTTTCTTTCAGATCTCCGCAGATCGAGTCCTCAGCCAGGCCTTCTGGTCATCCCACTGTTCACAGCTCTCTCAGAGAAGAGTAATCCTCGCCTTGAATGCAGGTATGTGAGCACCACAGATTTTAAACTTCCTTCCTTCTATATTCCTTCCTTCCTTCCTTCTTTTTTTTTGTTTTTGGCAAGAGGAAACTTATTGAGATGGAAAAGTTTCCCCAGTTTTTTTTTAAAACAGAGATGTATAAAATTCACATCGTCTCAGTCTGTCCCAAACTCTACGAGGGCATTATCACTACTTCACATTCATTAGAGTTAGCATTTTTTTGGAATGACTATGTTAGCGACCTAGTAGTATTGCGTGTTTTTGTGTTACAGATATTCCCATGTATAGCTAAAGTTCCAAGTAAGTGTTTACCGACAGGAAGATACTTCTGACAATTCTAGATGACTATAGAGATTGGTAGCTGTGTACCTGACTTTTTGTCAGCATATTACTGGTAATAGCTGTGGTTTGTTAACTTCCAAGTCCTTGGTCAGTAACAGAACCCCCAGCTATTGCCTTGCTCCGATGGAATAAACACAGTCTGTTTTGCGGTTTCTGGAAATTCACTGAGATGACAAATGAGTGCTGGGTCGTTCTTTTGGTCTGAAAGCAGCTCAGTGAATTTTCCTGAGCAGCCCTGGGAGTGGGCTTGGCTTCCAGCCACCTGACATCCCTGGAAGGTGGATTGGGCACAAGATGGCAACACCTGTGAGCACTTAGGTTACTCACAAACTGAGTCAGAGAAGTGCCACATGATTGTCCCGATATAGCAGCACCCGGTCCCAGAGAGGTCAGGAAGGCCAGTTTGATTTTTTAGTTTTCTTTCAGAGGGAAAGAGCCAGGGCCTCAGATCTGGAAAGGCCCCCTAGTGTGGATTATCATAGGCCTTTAAGTGCCCATAAGATTTTCAGCCAGACTCTACACCTGTCCAGAGGGACCCACTGGCTCAAGTCCATAGTCTCAGCTGTGGGGAAAGGTTGTGAAGGAAGGGAGAACTTGGATGACCTTCTTTACCGTGATGTTCCCTTTCCCCTTGTTCTCTGTCAATGATTTGCATTTGGCTCATGGGGGATGAGTTTTGTACCATTTATTTTGCAAGTTTTTAAGGTATAAGAGACTTTGGCCTTTTACAAGGACCTCCCACATTCCCAATATTGCCATTCACCTTTTCCTCCTGGATCCGTAACTTCCTGGCTCTCACATATTCTATGAGCTTTTATTTTTCTGAGTGCAGCTCAGTACGAAAGACCATGTTCTCTTACCGTTCCAGGCTTAGTCAAGGGGACTGCGTCACCACCCCCCCCACTTCCTCACCTTGTGTTTGTTTGCACCTGGGAGGGACAGGTGCCCTTCCCACAGGGTGAGTCTGGGGGCTCGGGCCACAGCTGGTCTCTGGCGGAGATGCACCAACAAAGGGCAGAAACAAAAGCAAAACTGCATTCATTTAAAACTCCATTAGGAGCACCCACTGGGCGATGAAATCAGTGGAAAAGATGAAGTTGGCAGGAAAAGAACTTCTTTTTCTCCATTTCTAGAAAGGAATGGATCACAAATAGCGATGGGGAGGAAATCACTAAACAGCCCCCATTTTTTAAAAATAGAAAAATTTAAAAATCATATCCGACATTTTTGTTACCATTTTCAGCTCAAATGAACGTAACAGCTAAAACAGATAATTACCACCTCATTCTTTTTTCCCATATCTGGCAAAATACCAAGCCAGAAGCCAGGGGCACAGGGTGCAGCTGGGCATCGCGAGAGCCAGGTGCTTTGTGTGCAGTGGCAGTCGCCGTCTCGAGGTCACTCCAGCCATTTGGAAAGATAGGCTCTTAAGGATCACTAACATTGAGGGCTCATTACAATTTTTTAGCTAACAGCAAGCCATTATACAATTTTGCTTTCAGAAGCCAGCAGGGAGTGGTTAACCACTCAAAAGTCATCCACGTTCGCTGACAAAATACAATAAAAGAAGTATTTTCAGAGAATACGTGGATAGAAAGGACGGATTTTACTCTACTTTTATACAGCATGTGAATTTATGGGCCGTTCCACAAAAGGAGAAAAATTTTTTCTGTCGGTCATTTGATTCCTTTCATGTGGTCAATGCTAGATGTTTTCATTTGCAGTCATTCAGTAGGCTCCTCCAAGCCTTGGTTGTCCTGCTGTAATGGCAGAGGGGAGCCACCAGGCGGCACTGTGCCAGAAGGGGACTGAAAATTCAGTGGAATTGCTGGGCTAAGCCAGTGCCAGGTAAACACTGGACCTGGGAGGGTCACAGAGAAATGAGGAGCATGAGAACACCGAGAGGACGCCACTGCCCAGAGGACAGGAGTCCTGTATTTTGCTTATTGGCCTGCGTAGACTCACAGAATCTGGTTTCAAGTACCGCATAACAGGAATTGAGATAAAAAGTAGACATAATCTCTCTGGAAATTAGGATGTAAGGTGGACAAATCGAGGGGAGATGGTCGTGGGTAACCAAAAACTAGTTGGAAAATCTAAGTTACTTCTGAAGAGGGTCCTTTTGTAAATGTCCCTCCTAGTCTCGGTGAAGAAATTAAATTTGAGCCATTCTCCAGATAATTAATAATGGAAATTGGTGACAGATTGACTCCTTGCACTATTCGTGAAAATCAGTAATAGACATCTTGCAGTGTTGCTGATTTAGGCACAACCAAAGTAGATGTGAATTTCCAGCTGTTCAGATGAAAAAGTTAAAACATGGGAGATGTGCAGAGACCGAGAATCAGTCTTTCTCTTGCCAGTCCTCCCCTTCCCTCAAAGGCGGTATATAAAATAGCAAATCCCACGTCTCAGGGGAGAGAAGACGAGGGTCATATTAGTACAGCGTTTGTGTCCTCACAGCTCACATAGGTTAAATACCGTCCCCTGTGTGCCCAGGATGGTGCCCAGCACTCGCACACTTAAGAAACAGAAGGCGAGAGCTTCACAGAAGATCCTGATTCACCTACGGGGTGATGCTTGTAACGTGTCACACACATATAGCTGCAGCCAGCCCCTCATTAACGTAATGGATTCCTGTAGTCAGTCCTCCAGGGATGTGGAGTTGGAGATACTGAGATTCACGGCAAGTGAGAGTGTATTTATAAACGCATCTCTCGTTACTCCCCGGTTCTGAAAGCGAGAGAGCCCTGCTCCTTCAGCAGGTAAGGAGGCGGAGGGCGCTGTACCCAGCCACTGTCAGCATTTGTTCATTCTCTGGTGCTTTTCACACACTAAGGTTTGCTTCCAAGAAGAGAAAGCTTATTAATTTGGGGGCGCTTTTTTCATCGTGGAGTGCCTGCTGGTCTGTTTCATCTGACTTTTTTTCTGTAGTAAAGACTTACTCCTTTCAGGTCACCTGTAGGAGGCAGTTGGCTTTGCTCAGGGGTGCTTTTTCCCGCATTCAGAGGCAAAAACTGTTTTTCCCTCTCTAGGATAGATCACGGCACATAAACTCAGAGCTCAGGTTTGATTTGAGCCCCCTAAATATTTTCTTGGGCCAGCAAAGTGTTTCTGAGTCTGAAGGCCACAGACTGTCGGCTCTGAACCGGGCCCAGCACTCCCTGTCCTTTCACGTCTAGTCTGATTCGCACCCTTGGGACCTCTGCTGGGCGTCAGGGGCATGGGAGCACCGAGGCCACGTCGTTATGAGGAAAGAGAACCCCGATGTGTGTGCTTCCTGGGGAACGGGCGGGCACCTTCAGATTTACGACATCAGTGGTGCTTAGCAATAGCTGTCCTTTGGATAAACGCAGTTGGTTTTTTAAAAGAAAAAAGTAATACATATTTGGAAATTATTTAAAATTTTACTTAAAAACCTGCCACGCAACACAGCCACTATATCATTTTAGTTAAGCTTAATACTTTGTTCCTGGGTAAAAAATTTAAAACATACATACTAAGAAAGTGTACATACATGTTTATATCCTGGTTTTTCACAAAACATGACAACATGGAACTTTCTAAGTTGTTATGGCTGCATAACAGTCTATTTTAAACGTACTGCACAGTTAGCAAGACGTGGAGGCAAGCTGCATGGAGAGAAGGCTACAGGCTTTAGAGCAACAGACTTGTCTTCAAGCATCTGCTGCCACTTACCGCTGATGTGACTTGCGTGTCCCTGCGGTGCCTCAGTGTCTTACTGCTGAAATGAGGTCATATCAGCTGCCCCTTCCAGAGGTTTGAGATTTAAATGTGGAGAAGGACGTGAAGCCTTGGCACCCCACCCTGGTTGCCATTTCTGTTATGAGGAGAGAGTAGGTGCGGGGTCCTGAGCCCTCCTCCAGTTGTCCAGCCAGAACTCTCGTCTTCGCGTCGTGTCTCTCCAGGAGCCCCTGCCGCGGGTTTCAGGAGCTAACAGGATACTGTTTTCTGCCTTGACCTTTGCATTTCTGAGCAGCTCAGGCTCTTGTTAAACAAGTAATGATGTGAGCGAAGCTCCAGCTCTAGGGAATCAAGGGCCGGTTGGCCCCTAAAATGCTCCAGGAGAGGGTGCTGTTGGCACCGGGGCCTCTGGAGTCCAGTCTGTGACTGGAGAACCAGAGACACCAGTTCAGTTCACCTACTGTCAGCCCGACAGAAAACACTTACACAGTGCTTTCTTTTGGCCAGCTTCCTCTAAACGGGAATTGAGACTAGGTTCCCAGTCTTTATACAGAGGGAAGAGACAGACAGTAAAAATTTCAGCCAAGTTCGCCATGCGCTAAGCAATGAAGAGTGATGAGAAGTTGGGGTGAGCCATTTTACAAAGGCGTCTGGGAAGGCCTCTCTCGAAGCAGAGCCTGAAGCACAGGAAAGAGCGGCCCTGTGAAGATTTAGGACCGTAGGGTGGCCACCACCTCCATGGGCCCCAGACTGAGGGGTTTCCTGGGAAGCGGGCTTTTAGTGCTAAAACCGGGACGGTTTTAGGCTAATTGGGAAGGTTGGTCACCCCAGGAAAAGAGTCCCAGACACAGGAAACAGCAGGTACGAGGCTGGTATGAGGGAAAGAGCTTGGTGTGTTTCCGAACGTCCAGGAGGCTGATGCGATGGGCCTGTGGTAAAGCAGGGCAGGGAGGAGGGGCAAGTGCAGAGAGGAGGCGGGGCCAGGTCACACAAGCCTCTGGGGGAGTAGCCTCCAGGTGTTTGGGTGCAGGGAGGTGGGGAAGGGAGGGGGCAGGACCTGCAAAGACAGGGCTTTGCTGCCCAAGGGCGCGAGGCCTGTGAGCTGCCCCTGCTGCAGCAGGTGGGCGCAGAGCCACAGCAGCCACATCCTGGACGGCCCCGAGGGCCTGGCTGTGTTAAAGCTCTTCCTTCCCAGCCTCCGTGGCTGAGCCCCATCAGTGCACACGGGGGAGAATGCGGTTGGTTGTTCCATTAGCAGCAACAAGACAATTAATTTTCCTAGATCTGTGCAAGCCTTTGCCCAAGCTTTTCATAAGTGTGCTGTTGGGAAATAGCCTCAAGCAAGTGCCTGGGCTTCCTGCAGGCCCCTGACTGCACCAGGGCTTCTCTGAGGGCCACTCTCACACCTGCATGACTCGTCCTGGGCAAAGCGTGCAGGCTGCGGCTGTCTCCACACTCCTCTTTCTCCAGGGGAGGAAACTGGACCCAGGGAGGAGGTAGTGACTTGTCCAAAGAAATCCAGGGAGGCAGGGGCAGAGCTGGGAATGGACCCCCAAGGGCAACCCCTGGCTCAGCAGTGGTTCTTGACACTGAGCCAGGGCACTGCAGCACCTAACTGGCGCGGGTGGGCACTGCCCCTGCCAGCAGGTGTCACCTGGGCTGGGTTAATGGGAATGTGGCCTAAGGACAAGGGGAGCGAGGCTGTCTGATTTGTTCCTCTCAGGGCGAGACCACAGCAGGGGCACTGGGGGATATTCTGGGGCACTCCAGATTTATGGGGGGTGGTACATAAATGTATAGACTGTGGTCAGAGAGGAGTGAGAGCAGATGGTGAGGGGAAATGAAAACAAGGCTTTTGGACAGTGACCCACGGAACAGACAGTGTGCAGCTCCGAGGGGCCAGGGTCAGTGGTGCGGAACGTGAGTCCAGATATATGAAGGGCTGATATGAACAGAGAATGTACTTGGCATGATTTTTATTATTTTCTCCAGTCTTAATCATCTTATTGCTATGGTACTACTTTTCATATTTTTCCCCAATCGGTAGCACTGGGGTACCTCCATGCAGGGTGAGCTGCCTAGGCCTGTCTGGACTTGGCCTGTGATGTGAGTCATCCTTTACCAGGGAGAGTCCCAGCCCAAGCTGCACATTGTAAGGGCTCTGTCATTGTCATCCCCCCCTAACCCCCAGCCATCTTCATTCGAGTGGTCTGTGACAGAGCCCTGGGTAGCTGGGGACGCTGAGCAGGGTATTTCTTCCCATCCCGTTGACGTTGGGCTTCAGCGCGGGACTCGCGTTGGCCGGTGTACATGACCTCAGCCGCAGCTCTCAGTGTGCTTACGACGGCTTGTCTTTTGCACTCCAGTGGTCTGTCACAAGAAGAACACACCTTGGGTGGCCAGTGGCCTAAGAAGAAGGAAACGTACATGAGACGGCACCTGAGTGCCACCGGCCGTCTGGAGCGTCTGCGCCGCAGAGGCAGCTCCAGGCCGCCGAGCTCCAGTCGTCCCACTGACCCGTGAGTGAGGGGTAAGTGCTCGTTGTTCGAAGCCACCGAGTTTGGAAGTGTTTGCCACACGGCATTGTCATGGCAGAGTCTAACGAGGCCTCGTCCCTCAGAGATTCCGGTTGTATTGGCTGGAGCGGAGGTGCAGGCATTCGCGTTTGTTACAGTGCTGCCCAGGTGGTCGGAGCGTGCCTCCAGGGGTGGTAACTGCTGGTTTGGAATTGCCGTTCTACCCCGGAGTCAGGCGGTGGTGTCACTGCTTGAACTGGTATTTGTTAAAATTCGGCTCTGGAACTACCACAGCAGCATCCCTGGGGCATCTCGTGCTGAGAATGCAGATTTCTGGGCCCCACCCCAGACCTACTGAGTCAGACTCTAGAGTGGGCCCAGGACTGGGCATTTTTAACACCCCCTTGTCCCCTTGGACACTTTTCAGAGCACTCTGAAGTTTGGGGAAGGCTGATTTAGGAAGTCTCTCTTATTTCTCCACCCCTGCTGATAATGGAAACATTCTTACTAAAATTTTAAGCATTTCCGCTTGCCTCTATGAAGTCAGATGACTTTAGTCTTTTATGTCTCTACAGTGGAGGTCTAGGGGAGGAGAAACAGGCTCTGTTCTGATTTCGATGTGATGGAGGAGGTTGGGCTACATTATTTCTTCCAGCGTGAACACGCTATGATTTTAGACCATTGTGTTTGTCATCGTAATTTGTGCAGCTGTGGCCCGAGACAGCTCAGCCCTTAGCTGCCACGTACAGAAAGCTGCCTTAGCGCCTCAAGCGAGAAGACAAGACCCTTGTGCATCCTGCATCAGACATGAAGACCAGTTGACCAATTGGGGCTCAGACCCCTTGACCTTCAAGGCAGCTGATCCGTGAACCCTTGCAGAGGTCACTCTGGATTCTTGTGGCTCTCCGCTGGTTGGCTTTTCTTCTTCTTTTTTTTTAAACACTGGCCTCCATTTCTGCCCCACTTTGAACTCTTGGCTTTGCGGTCTGGCTCCAATGCTGAGGCTGATCCTTTGGACTTGAGGTCGAGAAGCTCAGCTTTTTCTTGCTGACTCTGACTTGGCTCAAACCTGCATGCCAGCAATGGTCAGTACCACCTGGGGAGCTTGAGACAACCTTGATTGAGGCCCCCTCCTCCCCAGTAATTCAACCAGATTCTCTGGGGTGGGACGGAGGCGGCAGGATCTTCAGATGCTCCCCAAGGTATTCCGAAGAGCATCTGTGCTTCAGAGAACCTTTCTCTGGCAGAAACCACCACTCTCCGGGGCCCCTGCCTCTGCCTCCATCCCCAATGCCATGGTTAAACCTCCGTCACCAGGGGGCTGCTTCTGCATGTGGTCATGCAGCAGAAGAGTCCTTTCAACGTCCGCCCCACCCTGGTAGGCACCTTTGCTACTCTCGGACAGAAGAGTTTGGAATATGCCACCAATCATCAGGTTGCAGGCAGCTGGCCAAGGAAAAACATGCTCAAATGGGCGAGACACAGACAGAGATCTGCAGGGCCATGCAAAATAGGACGCAGAGCCATTCCCTGTAATGAGTAACGAGCGGCAGGCGCTTCGTGGAGCAATACAGATGATAAATACTGTGTACTTAAAGTGAACTTTGAACAAATGCATAAGCAGAGATTGAGTGTTTTCTACGAATGGCAGTCAGCAAGGGCTTCCTACGCAGAAGTCAGCACAGACTGAAGTGGAACAAAAATAGAGGTGCAGACTCCGTGCAAATAAAGTAGCCGAACTAGAGAGTAAAAGCAATTTCACAACACCCGGCCGAATCAGATGGCAGGCAGGCTTCTAGTGATACTAGGGAAGGGGCGCGCTAGTTTCGTAGCAAGAAGAGGTTGGAAGTTCGGATTAGAATCTCATCGTGTGCTCTATGCACCATGGCCTCAACTGACTGTAGAACAAGTGGTGTATGATTTTTCATTCTGCAGGGTGGGCTCGTTGCTTTCAGTGGGTTCTTTCGTTGTCTTCTTGAACACCAGAATCCAGGAATTCCACCAGGTTCTGTTGCAGAAACCTGCCTGGACTGAGGGGTGAGGGTGTCCAGCCTGGGGCAGACTGAGGAGGGCACGCCCCTCAAAGGAGGGGCCCTCAGCATTCTTATTCATCCCTGAGTCTCCAGGCCTCGCTCTTCTAATTTCTCCAAACGCCGCACGTCATGTTAGCACGGCAGCCCCCAGATCCGAGATCCACACTGGCTGTGAGAAAGGGAGAATGAAAAGGCCGCGGGAGTGATGTGATTGGGGTGCTTTTCAGCAAGACAGGGAGCCAGAAGGATCTGGAAAGGGCAGCCGTTGTCCAGCTGCCGAAGTTGAGGGAGTCAGGTGCAGCCTTTCAGAGCAGCCTTGCCTGCTCTTCATTGAGAGGGAAGGCCAGATACGTCCTTCCGTCAGGCAAGGCCAGGCCGTCTCTGTAAGGCCTCCCACGGCCACTGGCCCATCAGTCCTGCCGGAGATGAGCCAGTGAGTACAGGATCCGATGCCCTTGTCTGCCAGGACGGGATATTTATTTGAGTTTTGGACAGCTCCAAACAGAATTTGCTTTTCTCAGTGATTTAAATAGACGTAATTTAGAAAGAAACATCAGGGCTGAAAGTCCAGGGCTGTGAACAGACTTAGTCTTTTAGCTTTCTTTCTTTCCCCACCCTTGGAGGAGGCATCTTTTATCTCCTCTGTTCTCTTCTGGGAAGAGCTTCTGGAAACTGGACAGAGGAGAGGGTTAAAGAAGTTCGCTAAGGAAGAAGTCACTACCGAAGAACAGGTTAAGAGGGAGGATGACTTGGGAGCAGAGCTGAGGCCGTGCCCCAACCCTGGCAAACCTCTCTAATAATAGCAGCAGTTAGGGGCAAGGTCTCTGGACTTTCTCAGAAAAGAGCAGATTAAAAGCAAACAAAGGGATAAAAAGCCCAAACCTTAAATAGCTAGAGAGCAGCCGGGTGGTGGTAGGAACAGCCCTTGCCAGGTCTGGTCTCTTGGGGCCTTTTTGTCCAAATCCCATTTCACACCAGATTTAGTGGGGAATTCTTCGGAAAGTCAAAATCTGCCTGGAACATCTTCCTTTGAAACGGCGTTAATGAGCTTGGCTGCTGCTTCAGGACCAGGCTGTGTCCGTAGGGTTGACGCCTACGCGGGAACCTAGTACCCGAATCTTCCCGTCCAGAGATCCAGTTTTATGATCGACTCCTTTTCTTTTTTATTCTTTTATCTGAGAAGAAAAGAATATTTAGACATTTAATTGGCATGTAACGAGATAACTACAACAAGTTAATTAGTTCTCAATTAAGTTGCATTTGCCACTTCCTGAACGTATCTCAGCAATTAGGGACATGTAATGAACTCGCAGTAGCTGCTTGCTCCCCGCAGCAAGCAGAAGGATGAGAACGTTCCTCCTGGTGTCTGAGGCCGCGTGCGCTGTGCTCTCGAAAGCTAGCCTCGGTGTACACACACAGCCTGTCTCAGGGCCGACGGACGGTATTAGTGGGTCAGTCCGTGGGACAATCAGCTGGACCAGTTCTGTGAAAGTAGACACCACAAGGCATGGAGTCGGTGTCTGGGAAAGAGTGCTAGCTTTTCAACCCAGGGGGCAAGGGTTCAGGTCTTGACTACTGCATTCTAGTCATGCGACCTTGGGCAAGTACCCCTCCCGTCTCTGAGCCCTGGTTCTCCCATTCCCATCCTAGGTATGACAAACAGGAGCTCACCAAGCTTGCTGGGTAGATTAAAAGGAGAGCAAGGCAAAGCCTCATAGGCCCTGTATATAATGTTTTTAGTTTGTAGATGTTTCTCTGCAGGCTCCGTGGTTTTGAAGGATTTCAGAAAAGAGGCTACCTGGCTAAGCGCTTGGGGGGTTAATTGTCATTGGAAGGGCTTACTGGAGTCCTAGTCAAATTTCAGTGTCATGTTAGTGGAGAAAGCTCCCTGAAAGCATTGTCGAAATATGACAGGGTGGCCAGGGAACGCTGGTGAACAAGGGTGCCTCTTCGCTGTGTCCCGGTGTTTGCCCGTGATAACGGGGTCCAGTGGGACTGAGGTCGGAACACTGATGGACTTCATCAGCCACGCGCAGGGGAACCAGGAGAGTGGACCCAGTTCTCTCTGGGGAGGAGACACCGGATGGGGAGATGAAGGGGGTGGGGCTCTGGGGCAGCCATTCACCCTGAAGCCACGAGAGGGCCTCCAGCTTGCTGGCTCTTCCCCTCTGTTGCCTTCAAGCCCCAGGCTCACCTGTCCTTCAGCGCCAGCGTGATTAAAAAGCCATGTTGAGGAATCATCAGAGGAGGGGAAAAATTTACAAACTAATTTGCATTTTAATGAATTTTTAATTGAACCGAAATCTGTTGTTTCTGTTTAAAGATGCAGTGCTGATTTTGTGGTCTGTGCTGCTGAGGGCCAAGTGGGAGCTTAATGTGATAAAAACAATGATAATGCTAAGCTTAATTAGGTTTGAAAACTCTCTTGGAAAGGCTCCGCGGAGTCTGGGAATGGCGAGCATTTGCTAGCAGTAGGCAAAGAAGGCGGATTTGATGGGTGGGTGCCTTCCTCCTAAATCCACCGCGACGTAGTAACCCAAGTCAGCCAGGCACCTATGCGGGGTCAGAACGCACCATCGGCTGTCCTCCTCTGCCGTCATAGTTTTGGATTTCTAGGTCCAGGTGCTAGACAAGCCCAGTCATTGGGAGGTGGACAGTGGCTTACATCAGGGGTCTTTGACTCTTTGATTTTGTGGACATTTCTGAGGGAATCCCATGCTCTGCGCTCAGAAACCGTCTCATTCTTTTTTGGCTCAAAGCAAGGTAGAGACTAGATACATAGATATGTTCTTCAATGTTGATTTGTAAGATACGCTTGTGTTACCAAGACTGCTTCACTGGCCAGTTCAGGATTCCCCGAGCCCCTCACGTGTGCTTCTGGTTCACGCGCATAACTGCATGCTTAGAGGTAGGGTGGGTGCTGACGGGAGGGCGCACGCCAGAGTTAACTCTGGCACTAGGTACTTCACAAGCCGTCTCCCTACGTCCTCATAGCAGTTCCACCAGGATCCTCATTCCAGGGTCATACGAATCTGGGGTCACAGAGTCAGCCTCTCGGGGAGGTGGGCTCAAACCCACCTGGTTGCAAAGTCTGAGCCCCCCTCACCACGTCACCAGGCTTCCTCAAGTCTGTACGGCAGGGGACAAAGGCATGGAACTAAAAAGCCACACTGACAGGGAGAGTTAAATGCTGTCATAGGTACAGAAACTAGGTAGTTTTGATTCGAGGAGGTGAGGGAGAGAGGGCATTCTGCATGGAGCGCGCAGGAGGGCGTGGACACTGCAGGGCGGTATTTGGGGAAAGGCAGTCAGGTTAGTTGGAGTGAGTCACAGTGGGTAGGTTTGCAAAGGGACTTTGAAAGACGACCATATTAATAGAAATCCCACTTACCGAGTCCTTTCCTGAGGGCTAGATATTCTGTGGACTTTATATTCATTATTTTGTGCCACCCTTTACTTACAATCACTTTTCAAAACAGGGGTAGTCCATCCCATTCACATAGAAGGATGGGACGGTTATCGGGGATTAAATGCCAGCATCAGGATTTGGACTGGGATTTGTCTGGCCCTTGAGGATGAACTTTTACCACTATTGGAGAAGAATATTAGGTTAAGATTGTGGAAGGTTTTGAAAGTCAGGTGTCTGGATTTTAACTTCTAGGCAGGTCTTTTCCAAATCTTGTTTTACGAGATACAGTCTTTAGATTTCAGCAGATGTTTCGATGGGTCAGGGAAGTCCATTTCTGAAGCCCAGTGCATTGAGAAGGCCCCCAAGCACTAGCAGAGGGGCTGGTTTGCAGCATTTTCCAAACTGATTTGGCTGTGTTTCCGTGCTCAGAAAATCATCTCTAGACAGACTCTGGCAGGCACTGGGGACCCACAGATGGTTTCCGACCAGTGTGCAGCAAACTCAGTCTGCTCTGTTTATGAAGGCATCTCAGGCAGTAGGTTCAAGGATGGACACAGTGATGTCAAGCCCAGACACAAGGAGACCAGTAAATTCTGCTGGATCCCCTCATTCATCCATATCCTAATGAAAAGCCTGGGCTCCAGTGACCCAGATGATGAGAGTGTCTTCAAAATCCTCATCCAATTAAAAAGCCATCCCGTCCGAGAGGGCAATCTTGAAAACCACGAAGAGCTTATACATACAAAGATTAGCAAAGACTGGACTTTAAAGACACCGAGTGTGTGGACAGACAGACTCCAGGCGGTGTCTGCTGCCCAGCCCGCCCCCTGTGTTGGCACCAGTTGTAAACCAGCAGGGTCCAGGGCGCAGGCTCCCACTGCCCCTGGGAGGTGCAGGCACCAGGCTCACCGAGGACACTCGCAGGCCGCGTCCCTCACAGGTCCCGTCTGCACCAAGGCCAGCCTGCTCCTCTAGAGATCGGAAAAGTGTATCCTGGGCACCACCCATTCCTCACCCACCATGGAATCACTTGCGAGAGCTTTGTCCCTAGTCTTGTCAACAGATACCTCCTTTTCTTGTTTCCTTTGGCAGAGGTGTGTGTGTGTGTGTGCGTGTTCGTGTTCGTTCTTTGTGTCAACCCTGGCAGTTGTTGGGCTCTGGACTCTCCCTCAAGGGACACTTCTAGTGACACAGTGTAGATGGTGGTTCAGCTAATGTTCAGTGAACACCTGCCGTGTGTGAGGCATTACACACCACGCGTTCCCACACTACCCTTTCTTGTCGTCATCACAGACCCTGCTGGCCTCTTTGGCTTGTGGGCAGGTTCTATCACAAACATCACATTTGACACATGTGCATATTTGAACCATTATTTCTGTGGTTCCTTGTAAAAGTCCTGCTGAAACAAACCACAGCAGTGTATAAGGGCACATGGTGGAGGGGACTAACTAACTGCCTTAGGACCAGACAGAATAGGGGAGATGCTCAACTCTGTGTCTTGATGGCTGTGTGACAGACAAGTTCCAGCCCTGTCTGAACTCCAGTTCCAACTATCGACCATGGGAATGTGGTCACTCTTCTGTTGTGGGTTCAAGGGTTGCAAGCGGATAAAGTGCTCAGTGGGGGGGTTAGTGCCGGACGTTTGCCGGGGGGTGGGGGGGGGAGGGGGGAACGACTTGGGGGTGAGTACAGCTGGCTGCTGCTGTTGGCGCAGATCCGTTTCCTGTTTCACTTGGCTTTTGCCCCCCAGCCAGGGCCCATCCGGGCAGGCGGTTGCCTTTGCCGACTTGTCCGGGTGCTCCACCTCCGTCCCTCTCTGATGCGTGTCTCCACTTCAGGGACTTCCATGAAAATTGCTCTGGTGTTGCCTCCTGAGAGAATCGTGTCAGTTCTATCAACTCAGGGAATCGCTGGGCTCCAAACTCCCCCTCGGGGGACACTTTAGTAATGTAAGGTAGATGAAGGTTCCGCTAATGTTTCCTGAACACCTGCCGTGTGTTAGGTATTATGCGCCGTGCGCTCCCACAAGTCATCTCGCTAATGTTACAGAAAATGACTACTACCATTTTGCGGAAGCATCAGTAACTCCAGGTAGCATTTATACATATTGTGCAATCCGAATACTGTGAAACTTCCTTCTTCCTTGTCCAGGGGCAATATTAAATGTATTTATCCATGAGTGTGGCTTGGGTGCAAACCCACCAGAATGAGGCGTTGGAGGATGGCACTTGGGGGCTTGAGGACAGGGGCTGTGTACCATCTAGAATAGAAATATTTTAACAGTTCAGTTTTTAATATTTTAACAGCTAAGGACTGACCTGGGGCAACCTGGGTGAATGCCAACCCAATCCCTTTCCCTAGTGGTTCAGATGCCGGAGAGATGGTGAAATGCGCCTTCATCTCAGAGTTTGGGATTTACCTTCTGCCTCTTCCTACTCTGGATAGCTTATCGAGAACCCAATGGCTGGAACTTCGTCATCAACCAGCCTGTCCTTCCCTAGTCCCACAAAATGGGGATGGCAAAAGTGTGTGTGTGCGTGCATGTGTGTGGGGGAAACAGTTTAATGGTTTTCTCTGTGCTTGTTGGTCTGCAAGGCTTCTCCCTCCTGGGCCCCCACCCAGCCCACCCCCAACAAGACTGTCAGCACACAAGGCCCTTCTCAGTCTCATTACCCACCTTCTCTGGCCTCACTGCCCTGTGTGTTCCTCCACCCACACCGTCTCCTCTGCCTGGCCAGTTGCTGCCCCTCCTTCAGGAACCAGCTCTAGGTCCCCTTTCTTTCTGAAGTGTCCCCACTGCCACGAGCCAGCATTAGACATGCCTGTGTTGTGCACTCGCAACACCTGTGTGATCTTCGTTAGAGTGTGTGCCCTATTGCATGACCTCGGTCTGGCTCCTCGACAACAGTGTGAGGTTGCTTGCTAGTTATTCGTCTCTGCATTGCCTCTGCCCAGCCCTTAATCGGTGCTCAGCATTTGTTGCAAGAATGCCAGGACTGAGCATAGAAAAGCCCATCCAGCAAGCCTTGCTGAGCCTCAGGTGAGGGGGTAAGTGGCCCTTGGAGATTCAGCCACAGCGCTTTCCTTTCTCCCTCCTCACTCATCCTCTGGCTGCTCCCACCTCTTTTGTGATTTAATTGGGATTTGGCGCTTCAGCCTGTAGGCTGGCCCCTTCAGAAACAGAGTCATCAGCACTGAAAGCTCTCCACATTGCCTCACACCCGCAGGGTGCCTGGCCTCTTCAGCCCCTAAGCACGCTGCCCAGGGCCCCTGATGTGGGTTGGATGGGTAGACAGAGCGGTTTAGAGAGGACCCTGCACCTGGCAGGGCATTATCTCGGTGGAGATGGAGCTTAGGAGATTCATGACAAGGGAGGGAAGTCACGGGGATTTCAGATGGCAGTTAGGGGCTCCGTGACCCAGAGGCTGGCAGTATTAAGGGAGCTAATGCTTTGATCGTGGGAGCTCAGCTGGTCTCTGTCAGCTGTGCTCCACATTGCGACGGGAGCTGGGCACCTTTTCCTTGTGCCAGACAATGAGATGCTGGCAGAGAGGCAGCAGGCACGTTGCTGCAGACAGCAAGCAGGGACAGTGGTGCCAAGATGAGGAGCAGCAGATGACTCCCTGGCAGCCCAGGAAGCTTCACCCGTGCGGCTAGCCTCACCGACTCCACAGGAAATCTGGAAGGAGCCGATGCTGGTTGGACACCACCCATGTGCTGGGTGCTTTGTCTCATTTTGATCTGCCCAGCAGCTCCGGCCTCTGCCCGTCAGCCCATCAGGCAGGAAATGCCCAGCGCCCTGGAGGACAAGTGCAGTGCCTCTGACAGAGGGACTGCTCAGTGCCGCGAGCTGTGTCCTGCACAGGGGCCCTTGGCCAAGTGGACAGACAGATGGGGGCTGAGATCCATGCACTCTGGTTGTCCAGCTGTGCCCACAGAGTGCCCTTTCTGATTGACAGAAGCCTCTTGGAGTCTGGCCACCGTCCCACTTCACAGCCAGAGTAAAGCTTAAACTTGGGTGGGTGGCAATTCTCCTTTAGCTGCTCTGCCTCCCCGTGTGATTCAGTCTCATTCTCAAACCCTAAGGAGACCCACTCTCAGGCTGGGGCAAACCAAAGAGAAAGTGGGGGAGAGTCAGTGCTGGCAGGAACGGGGCTCCACTGACCTAGGCCTCCCTACAGTCTTGGTTCTTCTAATCATGACTGTGACCTGACCATTTCTTTGTGGTCCCACTCAGCTGCGTATTTTTCAGTATAAACTTACTTGGGCTGCAGTTGAGTAGGGACACACACACACCCGTCTGTCTGTCTGTCTGTCTGTCTGTCTATAAACAGTCATCAGGGCTAATATACCTTCAATACCAGAGTTTTCCAGGGCATATGGCAGCCATCTTGGTTGGTTTGCTCACAGCTGATAAAGTTGGGGCTCAGAGGTAGCCCCTTCGTGGGACTGACGGACAGACACAGTTAAGTCGCGGTGAATGTGAACCAAATGCGGGTTTCGTTTCTGCCCCCTTACTGCCTTGGCCTGTGCCTCCACCTCCGCGCTCTCTAGCCCGTCCTATAGACCAGAGATTTTCCCCAGTGTGCCACAGGCTTTAAAACGTGTTACCAGGCTATTTACTCAGGGGCACTGGCCTCTTTTCTCTCAGAGTGTCAGATAAAAAAAAAAAAAAAAAAAAACGACAGCAGCCAACACAACGATAGCCATCCAGTGTGAGTGAGTCAGAATTATACATAATATTTGTCAGATCAGCAAAAAATGTATTTTTTGCTGTGTCACAGGATTTCAGTATTTAGTTTATATGTGCCATGAGGTAAAAAAAAAAAAAAAAGGTTGAAAATCCCTGCTCTAGACCCCTGGCAAATAAGCTTTTAGTCATCAGTTAGTTCATCATTTTTCTTTCCAAATTCCAAGCTTTTAGAGACTAAAATCCTAACTCCATTCAAAAGTGGTTCTCCAAATGTGGTCCCCAGACCAGCAGCACCAGTACCATCTGGGGGCGGGTAAAAAATTCGGACTCGTCGGGCTCTACGCCAGACCTGCCGGATCAGAATCCCCGGGGAGGGGCCCAGCAGTCAGTGTTGGAGCAAGCCCCAGGGGCCTCCTGATTCTTGCTGAAGTTTGAGACCCTCTCATCTCTCCTAAATCTCTTCGTTGTCTTCTACCAAATCGCTCCTGGTTCTCGTCAGGGACTGTTTATCCTTTTCCTCTCTAGTCCTGGGATGCCCACTCATGACAGCAGCATCTGGTCCTCTCCTCAACTTCCATCCTCCCATCTTCGTTCATTACCAGTTGGTCTGTGTTGGAGACATTATTGTGCCAAGCTGACCACATTTTCTTTGCAACTGGGTGTGGTCACGGAATTAAATTCTAGCTAATGATTTTAAGTAGAAGTTAAGAGGGAGGGAGCGACCTCTGACAAAGACAGAAAGCTTTGGTGAGCCCCTTTTTATCTTTTCACTTTTTCTTCTTCCCCCTGACTACTGGCTGGATTATGGATACAATGGCTGGAGCTCTAGTGGCCTTCTGGCACCCCTGAGGTAGCCTTGAGAGGGAGGCTATAGATGGCCAATCAGAAAAATAGAAAAGGCAAGGGCCCCGTGGAGCCACCATTGCAGCCCTGAAATCTGATGTCTGAACTGTACAGAAAAAAGAAAATCCCTGTGAGTAGAAGCCATGAAAATTAGGTTTCTGTTATAACAACTGAAAGCAATTTCTAACTTCAAATGCCTTCCAAATTCCTCTTTATTTACACATATCCAACCTGTTCTTTAAAGCCTGGTTTGCTTCACATCTTACTCATTTAACTGTGTGTGTGTAGCACATAGCCTAAATCTTTTTGCTTTTGGCCATTTCAGGTAAACTTTAGTTGCCCAAAATTAAGCCCCTGAGACCCCATCTCAAGGTCAGGGTTACAGATGGGTTTGGCTTGGTTCCCTCCCTCCAGTCAAAGCTGGGCACATAGTTCAGGGTGTGAGCTCAGGGACAGAGACTAAAAAGCACCGTGTCTCCCATGCACCCCAGATCCTCAAATGCTAAGTACGGGGCGTGCATTGCAGCCTCTTTCCTAGACTTTTAGATGCCAAGATTAGAATTTGATCACATATAATTTGGCCAGGCATCACAAGGCATTTCGCCTTTGTCTAATTTACCATTCATTATCAATGGCCATTCATGGAAATAACTACACTTTGCTGCTCAGAATAGCCGGCCCTGTCTTCGCTCCTGTCTCCACAGCCAGCCAGGGTCAGCCCTCTGCTCTCTGCCCACCGGCTCCTGGCACTGTCTCGTCTGAAAGGAAATTTTCCCGTCCCTGTGATGAGAGCAAAATGCGTGTCACCTCCTGCCTCCACATTTTCTGAGACATGAGTGTTGACCTGAAATAATGGTCCTCCTCCGATGATGGCCTGTCTCTGAATGGCTGGGTCCGTGGCTCCGTTGAAGCGATCGTACAAAGCACACCGAATGGAGGCTGTTCTGCAGATGGACTCCATCTGGCTATTTCACTTTCCTCAGTAAGTGATTTGCATCAGCCCATGCCTAACCCAGGAGGGTATGATGCAACCGCGTGTCCCAAAGACCCCACATAGGTTCCAGGGGCTGGTAGAAGCCACAGCTCAGGGACCTACGTTTCACTCCACTTGTTCTGGACTGGAACCCCCTCCCTCCTCATTCTACCCACTAGCTTCTCCTGAATCAGAAGACGGGTATAAGTTTTCTGGAGCGTTGGTTGGGGGACTAGAAGTACAAAAGCTATATTCAGAATAATTCCTCTGTGGGACTGGCACACAGCAGGAAGTCTCACGGCCCCCGCACCCTTGTCTGCACCACCACCTCCTGTCTCTCTAGCACCACACGGTGGTGGGTGCGCTCAGACTTGCAGGTGGTGAGAGATGATGAATTGATTGATGGAGTAAATTCACTCTCTGCATCTAGTCAGTGTAACCTAGCTAACTCCTCCCCTAGGGCTCACTCCTTCCCTGTACTGCGGCCTACCCAGAAGTGCACGAAGGGCTTCCAGTCCCTCCCAGCTTGAGGATGTCTCAGCCTCTGAGAACTGTCAGTTCCGACCTGTTCAATATTGTCTGGTTCGCGGGATTTCGCTGTTGCAGGCCATGGAGCAGAAATAAGTGCTGTAAGCTGAGCTGGCGGCCGCGCGGCTCCCTGCAGGGCCGGTCTTCACTCTGGTTCTCCTTATCGCTACGGCGGCCGGAGCCCGCTGGGAAAGAGGTGGTCAGAGTGAGTGTCCAGAAAGTCAAGGCCTAGTTTAAGCCGTGTGCCTAGAACAAATGTCCTCTAATGTAGTTTGAGGTCCCCTTAACAAAATGGCATTTATGGTTTCCAGGTTCAAAAATAAAGGGGGAAATCAAATCTCGAATGCTGTGTCTTACCAGTGAAGGATTTAACCGCCATGGTACAAACAGCTACCAAATGGACTTCTGATTTACGGCCGAGACGTGGTTTCATGGCGTTTTGAGTGTGACAGGACCTGAAGAAGGAGCCAAGGAAACTATTGGGGAAATAGTATTCTTGAGTTTGGTGTCCTCTGAACCGATGTTGTTGGCGGGTGAAGTAATATGTTTATGTCCTAATTCCTGGAACCTGTGATTGTTACCTTACATGCAAAAGGGACTCTGGCGACAATCGAGTTAAAGGTCCCGTGATGGGGAGATTATCTCGGGCCATCCGCGTGGGCCTGGTCCGATCACGAGTGGTGCACTGCGTCTGACCTCCCAGTGGAGGAGTTGTCAGGGAGGAAGGTTTATTTGGGGTCCGAGTGACTTGGTGTGGAACCCGGCAGCAGTTTATCAGGGAGCGCGAGGGCGTGGGCGAGGGGGCCGTTCCGTGTTACCGGTTGGCAGAGCCATGATGCATTCCAGTCACCTGAGCAAGCGAACCTCAGATTTGTTGGGGTGGTAGCCAAGGGTAGCTTCTTCCAAGGGAAAGGCTAGAGCACGGAAATGTGCTCCATAGAAAATGATCTTCCAGATTGGACCGTTTGGAACGGTTGTCAGTAAGGGTTTTCAGGGTGTCATTCTCAGTCTCCATAACTCGGCTCTCCTAGAGTGGCCCAGAGCACGGACTTCCAGGTGGGGGACAGCAGGTTCAAACCTTGGACGCACAGCTCTCCAGCTGTGCAATCTGAGGCTGGTTAACCCATGTCTCTAGGCAGTATTCTCATTTGTGAAACGGGTAATAAAACTGACGTCATGAGGTTATTTTGCAGATTAAAATACTGTATGTAAGTAGGTTAGTCTGTGGTCTGTCATATACTAATTACTCAATAAATGGTATCATTATTATTATTTATTCACCCATGGAAAGGCGGTGATAATCCTCTGCGTCGGCGGCTGTCAGCGCCGTGCTGTGCCGCACCAATGAGCTGCAGGGATTTTTAAAACATGCAGGATTTGCCTGTTTAGTCAGGGGCACTGCCCTCTTTTCCCTTAGACTGTCAAATAAAACAATGACAACAGCCAACACACCGATAGCCATCCAGTGTGAATGAATCAAAATTGTATCTGTTTCTCGTCAAGTCAGCAAAAAATTTATTTTTTGGTGTGCTGCAGAATCTTAGTAATGAGTTTATACGTGCCATGAGATGAAAAAGGTGAAGAACTGCCAGTCGACATGAATGCCACAGAAGCCAGGAGACATCCAGGAAGTACTTGCCATCCTTGATTAATGTATTAGTTAGGATTCTCCAGAGAGATTGAATCAACAGGAAACACAGATATTCATACCCATATCTACATCTAGGTATATGACTTATTATAAAGAATTGGTTCACGCAGTTACGGCAGCTGAGAAGTTGCAAGATTCGCAGTCAGTGAGCTGGAGACCCAGGAGCACTGACCTGCAGTTCCAGGCTGAGTGTGAAGGCCTCACAGTAATGAGTTGTAAATTCTACCAAGAAAGCCCACAGGCTCAAGAACCACGCAGAGCTAATTTTTCAGTTTGGGCCCAAGGACAGGAGAAGGCTGATGTCCCAGCTCGATCTGAAAAGCAGAGTTCTCTTTTTGCTCTGTTAGCCTTCAACTGATTGCACGAGGCCCACCCACGTCAAGGAGAGCGATCTGCTTTACTTGGTGTACTTATTCTAATGCTAATCTTGTCTAGAAACACCCTCACAGACACACCTAAAATAACGTTTGACCAAGTGTCTGGACGCCCTGTGGTCAGTCCAGGTGACACATAAAATTAACCTTCATAATTGGCTAACAGACAAAAATCAATGGGCGAATTCTTGGTACCATTTTACAGTTTGAACCAGACAGTTGAAGTGTGTGGTGTTTAATGCTCCCTTTTCATTGGTTCCCCCGTAGCGGGGGCACATGTTGGGTGAAGCCTTTGTTGGTCTGGACCCCGGAGTGACTATGATGAGCAGAATCCGCGGCTGACCTGCAGTGGACATGCAGCCACGTAGCAAGCAAGAGAGCCCTCAAGGCTTTCCGATGTACCAGCCTGACATTTAACAGCGTAAATTACTCCTCCAGCTAAGCAACTCCAAAGGGCATCCCAGATTCAACATGTTCACACGTCCAAAACAAAGTGCTCACCCCCTCCCTTCTCAAATGGGCCCTTTTCCAGTTTTGCCCATGTCAGTATGTGGCACCATCATCCTCCTGATTGTTAGAGCCACAGCTATGATCCTTTCTTGATTCTTCCCTATTCTCCCCACGTTCTTTCATCAGTAAGCTAATTCTGTTTCCAACATAGGGCCTGAGGTTTTTCGGTTCTCCCCATGCCAGTCCTATGGCCCGAATCCAGGCTGGGTTCAATGCAGCTGCCTCTTAGCTCACTCTCTGCTTAGACATCAGTTGCTCTACAAACCCATTTCTGCATAGCAGCTGGAGCCAACTTTTACAAACAGAAAGTGTATCTTGTCATTCTCTTGCTCAAAACCAAGTCGTTACTTCACTAACCCATTTTTTAATGAGCATTTATTAAGTGCAAGGCACTGTCCCTGTACACTGGGGATGCAGCGTTAGTTAAAACGAAGGCCCTCTCCTCAAGGGAACAAGTGATGAGCTCGGGAACAAATGTTCTCTGTAACAGAATCGGTGGACACAGATGCAGGTGGGCAGTCGATTCGCCGATGGGAAGAAGAGGGCGGCTCTGGGATAGCTGTCCTTTTCAGAGAAATGAAAAGCAAGGTCACTAGCTGAAAGGGAGGCAGAGGGAGGGGGTGTAGGTGGTTCCAGGTGATAAGAGAGGGTATGGAATGGTTGTCTTGGAAAAAGCAATGACAAACTGACCAAGGGACTAGAGTTGGCGGCGGTGCCGAAGGCCCCCTTGAGTTGTGGGCGTACCTTTTGTGTCCAGCAAGACTGCCTTTGTGTCCTCTCCGGGCACGTCCAGCTCTTCCGAGGCCAACGTGGCACCTTTAAGCAGGGTTGGCATTTTGTTGGGCAGCTGCAAAGGCGGGAGGAGGGGAAAGGCGTGGAGGATGTTTAAAAGAAAACGCCACTAGTGGTGGGCCACGGATTTAAGCTTAGAGCGAACAAGAGTAAGAGCTGAGGCAGTAGTGGGTAGTAAGAGGGCGGTGGGCTCAGGAGGTTGGAGGCCCTCACGGGACTAGGAACGGGCCGAACTGGAGTCCTAGACGGGGTAATGGTGGCAGCGGTGATAGGTAGTGACATTTGAAATACACCCCAGACTGTGATGTGTTTCCCAACTTTTTCTCCAAACGTCATCTCATCCCATCTGGCACTTAAGTCCTTAGTTCAGCCACAGCAGCCTCTTCTCCTCCTCAAACCTGCTCAGACCCACCTTTTGCTCCTCCTGTTTTCTCTGCCCGGAAAGCTCTTCCCCCGTGGTCCTGTGGCTGGCTGCAGCTCTTCCTTCAGGCCTTCCCAGATCTCCCATCTAAAACAGTAACGCATCGTACAGTCTCTGAATCGTATCAACTGCATGGTGCTGACGGAACCCCAAGTTACTCCCTTTGTTGGCTAATTGTTTGTTGTCAGTCGGCACCGCTCACCTAGAAGGTGAACTGCATCCAGGCAGGACCTATGGCTTGCTTGCTGCTGACTCTTCAGCACCTAGAACAGCTCCCACCGTGGGGGCGGGGCCTAAGGATGACTGGATTAAAAGACACGCATAAATGGGTTATTTGTGAACAAAGTTTCCCTTCATCAGTTTAAAAAGTGTTGATCTGCAGCTTTTCTCCCCAAGAAAGTGAAGTATTTTTGGTGAAATCACTTGGAAAACCTTTTCCAGTAGGAGCATAGTTCTCAACTGCAGAGACATTTGGCAGTGTCCAGTGACATATTTGTTGTCCTCTGTACTGTTGGCATCTAGTGGGTGGATGCCATGGATGCTGTTAGACAGCCTATAATGCGTAGGACAGCCCTGACCCCACCAGTGGGGAATTTTCTGGCTCGAATGTCAATAGCGTCAGGACTGAGAACCCTTGCTAGCGGCTGAAATGAATCACCCCGAGAGATTTGCTGACCGGACCAAACCCTGTGTGGAATTTGAATGTGACCCTGGGGTGCCCTGGAAGGCGCTGCTCTCCTGTGAGGTTGGAATTCCTCCCTGGGCCCTGACAGTGCCCTGTATCTCTCTGGCAAGGTCCAGTGAGGGACCACTGGACTGGCACCGTCACCGTCCGAGATAAATGGTGCAGAAAATGTGCCCACTTCTCCCAGGCAAGGGCACAGCCTGGAGGGCAGGCCTGCCTTTGTAACAGGTTGTCTGCCAACCAACCTGGCAGCCTTGAAATGAACAAACGCACAATTACGGGGCAGTGAAAGCCCACAGTGCCGGCCTTGATGGTCCCAGCATCGAGGGTTCCTCAACTCCCCAAACCCTTTCTATTCATCCCCAGAGACCCCATTTGCAAAACATTTATTCAAGGCTTAATTACTAATAAGTCCCCACAGGGAGCCTCTCTATTGAAAGGCTGCACAATAGCTTGGCTTGGTAATCAGTGCCTCATTCATGTGCTAATCACCGGAGACAAATGGGTGTGAGATGGGTGGGGAGCAGGCCCCGGGATCTCGGGGGAGACTCCCTCTCCCTCCCTTTCTGGCTCTTCTCTAATTAGGACCCTGTGCACGTGCCAATCAGCCTGGGATCTTTGGGACTTAGGGAGGGTCCCCTGTGGGATTTGTGCTCTCGTGTGGGCAGATGTACTGGGCTGTGTGGATCTCCTCTGGCCTGAGACTTCAGCCTTGCTTCTGAGCAGTGGGTCCTGACACCTGTTTTTAAACAGACTGGAGGCGAGTCCTGAGCTGACCCGCATCCCATCCTGGGACTGGGACTGGGACTGGGTGCCTCTCCGCGTACATTGTTCTACGTACGTTACCCTATCACACGTGTTGGACTTGGTTTTATAATTACTGTCCTGATGACAGAGAAGAGACAGCTGAGGTCAATTGACTTCTCCCAAGTTATACGAGTGGTAAGCAGAACTGGTCTCCGACTCACCCGTGAATTAAACATTTATCTTGTGCATGTGTGTCAGGTATTGGAAATACGGCCCAATGGGAAGGACAGACGGGGAAGCAGATAACACCGCACCGCACCTGGGGGCTCATAGGAGGCGTCCACTCCATTCCAAGTCCAATGTCCTTCTCCCTTGCATTGAGTGTCCTTCCCAGCTCCCCACTGGGGCGGGTACAAGACTCCTCATTGCCACGCTGGTTGTGCTAGGAAGCTGGGGTGGGTGTCGGTCGTCTGGAGACTGGGTAAGTGAACACAGAGGGCACCCATAGCAGCACAAGGAGCAGCAATTTAGAGACTACAGGTTAGCTGTAGCCATAGCAACATGGATGAACTTTTTAAAAAATTGCAATTAGTGAGAAAGGTGAGAAGCAGAATGAAAGATGGAACTCAGTAACGTGTATGAGCAAGTTCAAATACATGCATATAAAACAACACCATTTTGCAAGAGCACATACAAACAGAAGCATGTGAGCACATGTTCCTTAGGGAAAGGGGACCAGGAGTGGAGGGTTCAGTCAGGGTTCCAGCAGGAAGTAGATGGCACACCCACATTAAGAGAATTCAAGATAAAAAGAGAATTCAAGATAGGTGTGTTTTCAGAGGTGGTTCAGAAACCCGCAGTTAGGGAAGGTCGGCTGTTACTTCAGTCCATCCTGGAGACACTGGAGGAGGGAACTGTTGTGAGGGCCCTACATGGGACGGGTGAGGAAAGGGTTTCCAGAGGAGCCGCAGGGGCCTGCACCTGCCGAGGAACCCAGCGAGGCCTCCGTGACTCACTCTCCTCCCGCCCTCCTTCCCCGGGTGGGGCTTCCCGCTGGCCTACCCCACAGAGAGGGGGGGGGGAGCCGCTGGTGTCCTGCACCCAGGTCTGCCCGTTGGCCAGAAACACGAAGGAAGCAGGGTGGTTGGGGGAGCGAGTCTTCAGGGACAGATGGTAGCTACATGGCTAAGGGGCTCTGAGGAGAAAAGGAGCTAGTCAATGAAGCAAAGAAATATAAACGTGATGGGGGACTTCCAAAAAGAGGAAGCTTCTTATGTAGGAGGAATCCGGGGACCAACTGGATTTTGATAGCCTACATTGTGTGTGTGTGTATGCAGGTGACTGTGTTTCCTTCGTGTGCTCACATTTATGATACTAACAGGTCACGGGTTAGGACACAGTAAACCACCAGTGGTCTCTAACAATAGTGAGATTTTTGAAATGTAACCTTCGAATATGCAAGTTTTATTTTGACCTTTGAGAAGCAGTTAAATAGAGAGAGTTTCTGAATCAAACTTACACAGAATCCGTGCCGACCTGAACATCCCATAGGACCCTCATGTTTAAGGGCCGAGTTTAAAAATTGCTTTCTTTGAACAAATGCATAGCTCTCTGTGATTACCTAACCCAAGTCATCAATCTCCATAACGTGTCCCCTCTTCCGGCTCCTGCCTTTGATGAATCCAAATGCCTTCTAGTTTCTTTCATTACAGAGTATTAATGTTTAAAATACCATAGTCTATAAGAGTACAATTAAGTGGCCTCTGGAAAATTCCATTCCTTCCTCCATTTGAATGATGAATCTTCCAAGAATGACTTGACCATAGCGTGAGCAAAGGGTAGGCCTTTTTTTTCCTGCTTTGCCCCACATTTGCAAATTAAAAATGTCTCTTGTGCGCAACACGGAAGTTTGCTAAGAGAAACCTAGGCTTTGGAGTGAGGAGGGGCTCTGCTAGGGGCCCGCAACAATGGTGAGGAGGGAGAGGCTCAGAAAAATCAATAGATTAAAAAAGTCTAGCTTTGTAAAAGGCTAGAGTTGGCGCCAGATCAGTAAATGCTTCAGACAAACCAAATATACTGACTGAATATTCCATGAGAAGGAAAAGACCGTCCTGAGGCCTGGAGACCATTTCACACAGATCTCAGCAAGAGTGATAGGGGCCTCGTAAAGGGATGCCAGGTAGATTGGATGCCCCGAGCTGGGCTCTTCGGAGGTGAAGATGAGTAGGCTTAAGAGACAGAAATACTGGACGGGCGAGCAGCTCCATGGAAATGCCAGGACTTCTGAGGCCAGAACTGCAAGTCTGGGGCCCCAGCAAGAGTGGAAAAGCAGGTTTGGGAGACACCTGCTTCACTTTGAGTGAGCTGGATTTGGGGCTAGTTGTGAAAGGAAAGATTTTCCTTGCTCCCAGTTCTGTCCAGCTCGTTCATGGTTTCTGTGATTTCTGTTCTCTCTCCCCTCTCTCTCTCTCCCTCCCTCCCTCCCTCCCCCTCCCTTCTCTCTCCCTCCCCCTCTCTTCACCTTACACTTTGTGTCTTTCTATNGGTTTCTGTGATTTCTGTTCTCTCTCCCCTCTCCCTCCCTCCCTCCCTCCCTCCCCCTCCCTTCTCTCTCCCTTCTCTCTCCCTCCCCCTCTCTTCGCCTTACACTTTATGTCTTTCTATAGCAAGTTAGATCACAGGCTGACATTTGTGATTTTACCCAAAGTGGAGAGCCTCTGAAAGTTAGCTGGGGAGGAGGGGCACACCAGGACGAAATCTGAGACTTAGAACTCTGAGGCAACACAGAAGACAGGCTGGCAGGTGCCAGAGCCTGAAACAGGGCTAATGGATAATTTCTAGGCAGTTGACTTTCGTTGTTTCCAGCCCAGTTAATGGGCAGATTATTTTAGTCTGAATGAGTAAGAGACATTTTCTTACCCTTTAAAACTCAAGCTGATTTAAGTGAGGAGTCATTTCAAAGATCAGTTTTGAAATACTTGTTGGGGAAAAGCAGCTTGTGGGTGGAGGTGAGGGCGACGGGGTGGGGGGGGACAGCCTGGGTTTTGGTGGAACGTGCTTCTGCATGAGGAAACGGAGCAGTGAGCAGAGGGTGCGAGGTGCAGCTTCTGGGTTCCCGACGCCCAGGAGGTGGGGGCTCCTGAACCCACCTGTGCTTGTCCCTCTGCCGCCGTCCTGGGCACAGAGGAACACCCCCAAACAGCCACCCGATCCCCACAAATGTCTCCAAGTGGAAAGCAAAAAAACAGACAACTTCTAGCCTCCCCTTTACAGAGTGGAAAACCCTGTGCAGGAGGAGCAAAGGGGAAACCCAACCCCTCGGTCCGTGGGCACTGAGACCCCGGCCCCGCAGGCTTCGTGGCTGTTCTGAGCAGGACACGGGCCTGTCAGCAGTGTTCACTCACAGTGGTGGGGACAGTGTCTGGGTTTTAGCTGGTGAGTGCAGGGGTGACCTTTAACTAGGAGGCCTTGGTGCAGATAAGCTTGTTGTTAAAGTACGGAAATGCTTTTTTGGGAAATGGGAAATTGCTGCTGCTGCCTGAATGCCCTTGTGTTTCCTGGCTGCCCCACCCCTTCCCCCGGGCACCCTAGGCTTCTCCACGGTCCAGCAACTAAAGAGCCAGTGTCCTGGAACAGCAGGGGCCTCTAGGCTCCTCACCTAGAGAGAGTTTCTTGCTCAGTTGGCTCGCTGGACTGGCTGTACAGTGTTCTGAGTATCTTTCCATGTGTGGGAGTGCAGGTGCATCTCTGGGTGGCTTCGCTTTGTCCCGTGGTTCCCAGCCGGAAGGGAGCTCTCTTTGGAGCCCCATGGGGGTTTGACCCATGCTCAGCCCTCCCTTGCCTTTTCTTCCTAGGGCCTGTGCTTAGCCCTCATCTCCCACTGTCTACCCCCCACTGTTGATTAGGATCTTCCTTTGCATTTAATGGACCACCTTCTCCAAATATTGCCATCAGATACAGCTGCTATGTGCACATGCCTGTTGGGTGTTGTCACAACTGTCTAGGTGCCCTGGTTAGTACTGCCCCAGAGCACCTTCCTTTGCCAGTCCCCTAGAACCCTGGGCTTTGCTCTCCTGGTCAACCGCCCATCCAGGTCCTGCCTAAAATCACAGCATGCCCCAGCAGCTGGTGCCTCTGTGTGAGGACAGGTGCAGTGACGTGTAAGACCGTTGCAGGCATCTGCACATTGCCACTCAATGTGGGGGTGTGGCCCATTAAGTTCAAAACAATACTCAAGACTGTTGAAAACCTAAGAGGCAGAAGGTGAAGGCTAGGGCCTTGGTGGGGGCAGGCATAGGCTGCTCTGGGACTGGCGCTACTGCAGTAGGCTAGGTGACCTCAAGCAGTTTACTGAACCACGTAGAACCTCAGTTTCTTTGTCTGTTAAATAGAGAAAGGTATGTTACCTTCTCAGGGTTGAGATGAGCATCAAGTGAAATAACGCGAAGTACTAGGCAGGTAGGGATGGTTAGTGCTCAGAAGCTCTTACTGTGCTATTGGTTGTGTGGTGTTTCTCTTCTCTCCCTGTAGCATCTGGGCCTCTGTTCCGCGGACCCACTCGACTGAGTCTCTGGACTGACTGGGGGGCCCGTCTTTGCTCCCCAGCCCCCCACCTCTAATTCTGACTGGGGACTTGACTCAGACAGCCCTCTGACTCTTTCCTCTCTTGATCACCTCACCTGCCAGTCTCAAATTCCAGACCTCGAGCATCTTGTTGGCTGTGGCAGATACTGTGAGTGCCTACCCAGTACCAGTGGTTGGGAGGTGACAAGCATTAGGAACAGAAGCCACAGGTTAAGGGCAGTGGATTCTGGGGCAGTGATGGCACCTTGGACCTGCCTCCCCAGCCTCGTCGTTAGGGGGGAAATACCCCTTGATTTGGTTGGGTTCTGTAGCTGAATGATGAACTCTACCTGGTACTCGGTGAGAACTGTATATGGGCTCACTCATCGCAGAAACCTTTTTAGGACACAGTCTGCTTCCGGCTCAGGCCCAGCAGCCATGAAGTGGCCCCTGAAGTGACGCAGCTGCAGTGCAGCTCATCCACAGAGAGAGGCTTCGAGCATCATCACAGCCTCTCCTGAGCTCACTCTGCACCAGCTGTCAGTGATCGTGACGGAGGGGCTGGGTTAGACCCCTCTGATGTGGCCGGACAGATTCTGGCTCTGTTCTCCCTGCCCGCCGGGCTCTGGACGCAAGAGGAACAACTGTGTGGTGCCCGGAGGGCCCATCGAAACAGGATAGCGATGACCAGAGGAGCTCGGGGAGACCAGCGGGGAGGATCTTGGCTAGGAACAGAGGATAGCTTCCGTCCTGGCCTCCTGATGGCCTCCTGGTGGCCTTGTGTGATGCCTAGTTAGCACACAGCGTCTGCTCACTGTGTGTTATTCATTGTTTAAACTGGGGTAGAGGAGGAAGAAAGGCATTTGTACATGGGCGTGCTAACCAAAATGAATTGTACAAGAAAGTGAAAGTGTAAAATCCCTCCCAGGGAAGGGATCAGAAGCCTGATCCTTCTTCTCTTTCTGTCATCAATTTTTTGCTTATCTTTTCAGAAATAACCATGGGCATATCAGTTTAATCACATGGACTAGAAGAGGCCCCACAGCCAGCAATGCAAAAAATGGTGGCTCAAAATTAAAAACAAAAAAGGTTTAATTTCCTACTCATGCCACTCACCCATTATGGATTGCTCGGGGGACTCTGGTACCAAAAGTTGCCGATTACTGTGCCAGTGGAAAAGCGAGAACTAGGATGTCCTCTATGGGCCGGGAAATGCTCCAGCCTGCAGTGACATGCATCACTTCTGTCCGAAACTCATTGGCCAGAATGATTCACGTGGTCGCTCCCAGCTACAGCGGGGCCAGGAAGTCCAGCCAACCATGGGCTCAGGTAGGGGAGAGCCAGGATCGTGTGGTGAGTAACAGGACTGCTGTTACCTGGTTCCGCACTTGGTTTTTGGTTCGCACTTTGTGACTACGGCAGGTGTTGAGAACAGCGTCTGTCTCATCGGGAAGTGTTTCCTCATTATCCTTTTTACCCGTGTTATTTTACGTCTAACAATATACATCATAGATTTCACTGAGGGAGGCTTCTCATTTCGTGGCTGTCTCTCAAATGAGAGACCAGCGCTGTGGGGAATGGAGAGAAGGAAACTCAGTGGACGGAATGCAGAGGCCACACTGCAGACAAAGCCCAGGCCGGCCCAGGCCAGAAGGACGTGGGCATGGGGCTTTCTGGCAAAGTGCCCGCACCGTGCTGACAGCCTTCTGGGTCCACATAATGATGTGCGTTACTGGGCTGACTTGTGTTTTCTGCCTGGGAAAGGGCAGAAGTTGGCATGCGACCAAGGCCCTGGCTGCCTCTTGGATCAAGTTCCTCCAACCACAGAGGACGACCACACAGAGCCCTTTAAAAGGCATTTGCGATGATTTAATTAAATCTGACAGATATTTAAAAAACCACTAACTGGAGACCTCAGCCTTATTTCCCATCTATTTTTTTTCATGCCTCTAAAGGTTAACAGCAAGCTTAACTCCTCTCTTTGCCCCAGAACCCTGTCCTTAACAAGCATCCCAAAGGGAGTCCTTCCTCTCCCTTTGAATGAACGTACTTCATCGACTCTGCTGAGAGGGGGCAATATATGCAGGCAGCAAGCCCTCATTATCTGGGGGAGAGCTTGGGAGACCTCCCAGCATGGATGCAAACCTCTGAGGCTGCAGTGCATTCAGGCTGGCATTCAGCGGCCCAGACGCTGCCACTTCAGCCCCGAATGGCCCTTGTCATCAGAATAGGATGGACTCCAAGGGTTACACAAAGGTTCTGGAAACAGACTCCTGGAGCCACCAGCGATGGACGGGGTGGGAATGGCTTTGGGACGGAGCTGCCTCCAGGTTGGTTGGGCCATCTTTACCCCTGGAGGAAGAGGGCAGGGGTCAAATGAGCTAAGAACCAGACTATTTCTGCACTGGATTCAGCCTGCCTTCTACTTCCCACCCGAGTGGAATGTTACAAATAGGCTCATCTAAATAAGGAAAGGGGTGAACAGGGAATCAGCAACTTAATATGGACTTGAGCAGCATCCTATAGGATTATCTCCCCCGGTCCAAGGTTAATTTTGAATGGTCAGCATTTTACTGCACGTGACAGTTTTTCTTAGGGGCTTGGATCGCAGTCACTTGAATTGTAAGCAGCAGACCCAGGACTTGAACCAGGGTCTCTGACTCTTTGTGAGGTGTTTTGTCCCCCCTCCCCTCCGGTCAGTCTGCTCCTACTTCCCCAAGGCCTCCTCCAGACCTGGTGTGTTGTTTCCTGAGTCTGCGCCCCTGCTGTTCTCTCTGCCTGGTCGATTCTCCCCCCACCCACAGAAGCTCTGCCTGCTGCTGTGATGGCGCATCCCATGGCACACTTGAGGATTCGGGGCTTTTTCCTTTACTAGATCACGATATGCACGAAGGCAGGGTCTCTGCCTTCCGTGACCTAGAGCGTCAGCACTAGTCCAGGGCGTGGCCCAGTGTGGGCGATCAGCACACGTTTGTTAAGTGAATACTAAAACTGTAATAATGGAAAGGCAGGAGGGAGGCTCTGTAGAGAATAAGCGCATGACTTAGATGGTGAGAGGGAGAGTAACCTCCTGTGAGGTACGTATAAACTCGCTGTGTTATCGGGCATTTTTGGAGCACGTTCTGTACGTGCCGCTAGAATTCTAAAGGGAGGAGAAAGTGGCAGGCAGCTGCTGGTTCTTTCAGATGCCTTTCCCGTCACCATTGCAGAACAGGACAGCTGATGTCGGCAGGCTCCAGAGAAAAGCCACCACTGGGAGTTAAGCTCTCCCCGCAGCTGACCTTCCACTGTGTGCGTGGCTCGTGCCTTGAGAGATTTAACTTGGTGGGTGACCAAGACAGCCAGAATCTCACAAAATAGCCGTGGACATTTGCCTTAGTTCCTACACACAGACACACACATTCGTCTCCAGAACAGTTCTAGGGGCTGGGAAGGGCATGCTTTGTTATTGTTTTTGTTTCCGTTTTATGCGTGAGAAAACGTGCTTGGTGATGTTAAGCCACTTGCTGAAAGATACACAGCAAGAGGGATGGAGTCAAGGTGTGAACTTGAATCTCTCTGACTCCAGATCCATCTATCTACCAGGGACTGAGAGACAATGAAGAGAAATAGAGTCTTCACCCGAATGACAAGCTTCATATTCATGTGTAATTGCGCTCAGCTCTTTGGCCAGCAGACATCAGTGACCATGCTGGTACCGTATCTTCCTTTTGTACTGGGCGAGGGACTCTCATACAGGCTGTTCGGCTGCAGTGATTCTACTGAGGCACTGCAAGCCATTAACGAGACCAAAGATTATTTTAAGAGGTAGGAAGAAACCTTTTCCTTTTGAATTTTGTATCTTCTGCTATCGGAACAAGAGGTGGTTTCTCTACCCCACCTTCAAGGCCTCTGAAGCCCTTCCAGGCGGAGTCCCTGGGACACAGGCATGGGATTGCCAGGAGGGAGTGAGCACGGGCACTCACCTGTTTGCCCAGGGCCGCCGGGTGCAAATCACGCAGCTTCTCTGAGGCTTCTCTGCCACCTAAAGGATGGGGTGATGCCCTTACTTGGAAAATAAACCAAATAACATGCAACACGTCCAGCAGACAGGAGCGGCGCCTTCAGGTGCTCTATAGAATTAGCTATGAGTATTGGAAAGGTGGCAGAAAGAAGACAAATGCCCCACGTCACACCCTCATTCTGTAACCAGGTTCACACCCAGCATAAGAATTGGCTCTAGCTTTGATGGGGAAGAACTTACTGATGGACGAATAAGTCCTGGCTGACAGATGCAAGGCCTTTGGGGGGTTGAGAGCCCTTTTTCTTCTTTTCCTAAGGCCAAGTGAAAGCCGTGGCAACCCCTAGTTGGGGCTCCCACCGGTAAAGACGCTCCGAGAAGCACCTTGCTGGTAGCATCGGTGAGAGAGAGCTCAGCCACGCTCAGGCTTCCTGAAGGCGCCAGAGGCTCCGCATGGGTAAGGCGGTAGGTGGCTGTGCAAGCCCTTCGAGTGGATTAGCTGTGACACCAGAGCCGTGTGTGTGTCACTTTAATCACTGTTTTTGTTATAACAACTCTAATGGAAAATTGAAAGACTGAAATACATTGCTTCTCCTGCCGCGGCTCTATGAAACTGACCTCGTTTAACAAGCTGTTTTTCTGCCCTTGTCTATTTGCCTAAGTGTAGACAAACACACACATACCTGCGTATCTGCACATGTACGTTTTCACTTTCACTGACCTAGAAAGCATATTTTAAAGATTAGCATTAGCACATAGACCTCCATCTATGCCGCACACTCTTCCTGTCATTTTCATAAGTACAAGCTCTTCTGTTAAGATTGTATATCGTAGTTGGCTTAACTTCTTTTCTCATTTGGGGGACATGAGGTCATTTTCAGTATTTTGAGTCATAAACAAGACTGCCGAATATATACATGCGTGTAACCTTTTTAGAAACTACAGCCTTAGGCAGCTTCTCAGTGGTGAGGCTCCTGGGAAGGAGCCATGTGTAAAACGCTGGCAGTGACTCGGACAGATGAAAATTGAAATCCAGGACTGTCACCTTTGCCGTGTCACCTCACCTCCATGTCTGCATCTGATGGTGCCCCCGAAGCCAGCACACAAAGCAGTGGGACCCAACAATTAGCATTTGTGAGGTTATGAATCTGGGGGTCGGCTGGGGGTCCGCTGGTCTAGACTGGGCTCGGCTCGGCGACCCTGGCCCTCAGTGCAGGTCTGTGGGTTCCCTGCAGTTGCTCTCTTCCACTTAGCTCTCATCCTGTTCGTCTCATGGGGATGGTCCATGCACTAGAAAGTGAACCCCCCCACACAAGCAGTCCAAGTCTCTGGTCACACCATGGCTGCTGACATTTCACAGTTTTTAGCTTGTAAGACAGCTATGCTCCCTCCTGTTCCGGGTCCTGGACATCACCTGTGCTGTTTCTCTCTGACCCTCTAGGCCACGGTTTCTCAACCTGGAATCCTTTGACATTTTGGGCTGGAAAATTCTTTGCTGTGGAGGGTTGTCCTGTACACGGTAGAATATTTATCAGGATTCATAGCCTCTACCCATAAGATGCCCATAGCACACTCCCCACTCCAGACGTGACAATCAAAATGTCTCTAGACACTGCCAGTTGTCCCCTGGGGGCCAGAAGCATCTCCAGGTGGTAAGCACTGGTCTAGGCGATCCGGCTGGTAGCAGACCCCTTCCTCACAGCCTTCCGGGCGTGCAGGGTTTCCTGTTGCCCGGATCAGGTACAGAGATGCACTTTTCCAGCGCAGGGTTTACGTCCCTGCAAAGAGGTTTGGCGGGCCCACCCATCCAGTGATTTTGCTCTGATTGTAAATGCCTTGTGCTGTGACGACTCTGGCAGCGAACGTGGGAGAAGGACTGTGCACCGGAAGGGCGAGATTATTACCTGCACATCCGTGGAAGGTGAAGGGAAGCTGGTTGAACGGGTTCCTTTCCTCAGCGTGTCTTCTGCAGGGAGCTTCATAATAGAAGCCTCATACATGTCATGGAAATGGCATTCTCAGTGGCTTTTGTGTGGTGTAGAACAACAAAAACAGCTATTGAGTGCTGACCTCTGTAATTTGCATCTGGAAACTATACCGTGAATGTTAAGAAAAACATTTTATCTGCATGTTCTGGAGACCAGTGCTTTCTTAGAACGGATCAATAGCAGTAAAACTGTAGTGGCTATAAACATGAGGACAAATGGGAGTATTGCCACCAGTTATAACACTTGGGGAAAGTCAAAAGGCTGTTGACTCTGAAGTAGACACAAAAACCTTTCTTTCAACGAGCTGCTTTGCATGTCTTCTGTCTCTAATATATTGACTTAAGTCTTTCTTCGCACTTGAAAAATTTCACAGTTAATCAATTTTCAGTGAAGGGAAATTAGGAAGTCCAAATGAACAAAAAGGAACATGTCATAAAATAACGACTACAGGTAACTACCCTGTGTATCCTTTTAGACAACCCTTTGGTTTGTCTCCATCTCTAGACCCGTATCTGTATTCGTGTGTCTTTTTAAAAACAAATTGGGATCCTATTAATTATAAGGTCTTATACCTCACCCACTTACACACGACGTGCTGCTATAACCATCTTTCCTCATTAGAAACATAGAGCTTTATAATCTTTAAAATGGGGCATAGTATTCTATTGATTGAATGGAATATACTTGAGTTGATATGTGTATTTTGAATTTTNTTGCATGTCTTCTGTCTCTAATATATTGACTTAAGTCTTTCTTCGCACTTGAAAAATTTCACAGTTAATCAATTTTCAGTGAAGGGAAATTAGGAAGTCCAAATGAACAAAAAGGAACATGTCATAAAATAACGACTACAGGTAACTACCCTGTGTATCCTTTTAGACAACCCTTTGGTTTGTCTCCATCTCTAGACCCGTATCTGTATTCGTGTGTCTTTTTAAAAACAAATTGGGATCCTATTAATTATAAGGTCTTATACCTCGCCCACTTACACACGACATGCTGCTATAACCATCTTTCCTCATTAGAAACATAGAGCTTTATAATCTTTAAAATGGGGCATGTACACATCTGTTTGTACACATCCCTGTGCAGTTTTCTAATTATTTCCTTAGGACGCTGAAGTCGAATCTCTCTGTCTGTTCCCAGAGGGAGGCCTACTCCTTCTAAAGTAGGTTCTGAGTTCATGTCATGATGAAACTCAGTGAGGGTCAAGAAGGAAGGTTGTGAAAGTGGCCCAACACCCAGGAAGTTGGGAAAAACCTCTTTGCTCAGGGTGCCAGCAATAATGTACACTGTCTTTAAAAACCCTGTGCTCCAAATGGAGTCTTCACCCTGTCTTCAATTTGTCACCCATTGCATGAGTCTTCTGTCACTACAAAATGAATCACCACACACTCAGCTTAAAACAACACAACTTTATTATCTCACAGTTCCTGTGGGTCAAGAGTCTGGGCAGAGCTTAGCTGGATCCTCAGCTCAGTGTCTCATGAGGTGACAGTCAGGGTGTCAGGTGCACCCTATATATCGTTGGAGTTTGGGGTCTTCTTCCAAGCTTATGCAGGCCGTTCGCTGAACAGGGGCCATTAGCCCCTGTTACCTTTCAGTGAGCTGCAGGGTCCTCTCAGCTCCCAGTGGCCTCTCACAGCTCCTCGCCACTGGGTTCTGTAGGCGGGTCCTGGCATGGATGTCCACTTTCTCCCAGGCTGCAGCAGGAGGTCTCTGACGTCTTTCATCGCTCACCCCGGCTGCTTTTACGGGCTCTCCTGATTAGGTCAGGCCCACCTTTTAATCACTTCATCTGATTCGGGGTCTTAAACGCGTCTGTAAAAAATCCCTCTTACTGTATAACATAAGCATAGGAGTATGTCCCCTTATATCTACAGGTCCTGCCTGCCCTTAAGAGCAGGGGGTTGATTATACTGGGTGTGCATGCCAGGCGGTGGGGATCTCGAGGGTCATTTTAGAACTCTGTCTACCACATCCATAGTTTCCATAGTTGTCATCTCCTAAAAGACCATTGTTGATGTTTTGATTATGTTTTAAATGTTGTCACCCGTATGTTTAGGTATTTCTGTAAAAAATAGTTGTAATTATAGTACAGTCACCACGGAATCTTTTGTTCCCTTCATAATAATCTGTCAACGCATCACTGCAAATGTTGATGGGCAGCATTTGAAAATTTTGGTCGATAGTTGTTACACTGAGTGCTTGGGTCTCCCTTCGCCTGCAGTTCACACGCTGAGTTCCTAGCCCCCAGTGTGATGGCATTGGAAGACGGGTCAGTGGAAGGTGACTGGGCTTAGACGAGGTCGTGGGGGTGGAGCCCCGTGAAGGGACTGATGCCCTTGGAAGGAGACCAGACACCAGAGCTTCCCATTTCTCTCACAACTGAGGACAGAGGGAGGAAGTGCTTGTGTCCAAGCCAGGAAGAGGGTCCTCACTAGGAACGCAATCTGCCAGCACCTTTGTTTGTGTGTTTGTTTGCTTCCAGACTCTGAAAGAAATGAAAAAGGAATGGCCATTGTTTAAGCCCCCCAGTCTACGGTATTTCGTTAGAGCAGCCCAAGCTGACGAAGACCATGTTATGAATGGGATATTTCCCCGTCGTATTTTCTCACTGACCTATTGGCACAGCCCCGATTTTAAGTGTCCCACTCGTCCTTTGTTATCATCTCCCCATCATGGGTGTCAGGGAACAAATGGATAGTGGATTTCTCTTATTTTTCTATTGTTCTTATAAAAGAGGGCTGAAGTACCAGAACAGACGAAGGAGGACTTCTCCGAGACAGACTTCCCGTCTCTGATGAAATATTTATGACGACACGTTGCCTAGCAATGGTCACCAGCCCGGCCGGCACAGGCACGAGGGGAGCCGGAGGGGGCGTTCCCCCAGAAGACACAGCAGAGAGAGAAGCCGACTGGCCTAAGCAAATCGGCCTCCGCTTCGTGTTGGCTGGAATAGTGTAACAGCCAGGTGAGATGAGAACAGGAGGAAGACTTTAAGGAGATAAAAACAGACAGATTGTCAGGGAGCACTTATCTGTCATGTAGCAAAATGTTTCATTTCCTGTCACTGCCCACTGGCTTGCATCCTGACCACATCATCCTTGTCCCTGTCGGCTTGCTGGGTTCTGGCTGTCAAGCAGCGGGGCTCATTAAGCCAAATCAGGCCTCCTGGTGGAGGTCTTTGCATGAAGGACCCGTTATTTGCAGGTATGTTGGCGACCAGGCATTAGAACCTTCCGCAAAGAAAGAAGCTGGGATGGAAGTTCCATTTTAAAGGCAACGCGCTCGAGTATAATTCTGTTTGGGATTGGCGGCGGGGTTGTTCATAGACTCGACGCTTTCTCAGAAGTCATTTTTCTCTCCCCAGGAGTTCACATCAAATCACAGAATGCCAGGCTGGAAGGAACTGTGGAAGTCACTGTGGCAGAGCCCAGCTCCCGCTCTCTGGCTCGCTCCCTCTCTTTGTCCCTTTCTTCCTCCTCCTCTCTATTTTTAACCACCAATAACAGTGTCCCCTTTTCCCACAAACCCCATATTTTGAAACTAGAATCACCAAACCAAAGGGATGTAATTTCAGGGAAGAGCAAAGAAATGGAACGCCTCCGTAAAGGCAGGCAGCCTTAAGACAGGTCAAATGCACTGTTTCTGCTGGACATTGTGCACCATTGAAAGTAGCTCATTGTGGATGCTCAGGGACAAAGCAACCCAAATTGGAAATTGCTACTCTCATCTAGCCTCATTTTCCAGATGAGGAAACTTTCAGAACATTCAAATTCACATGAATTTCTAAGAGGACTCAGGAGTCCTAAGCAGGAAGCCTGGTCAGTGACGCTGGAGAGTGATCAGAGACCGTGACGGCAGACCGGAATCCTCTGCGGAGCCCCCCCCTCCCCCCCAAAAAAGAGAGAGAGATCGACTTCTGGACCCAGAAGCCCTGGTTTAGTTGGTCCGGCTGGAGCAGGCTGTGCCGTCCTCATGAGGCTGGAGAGAGGTCCCAAGTGCTGCTTCCAAGCGCTGAGAGTGCACGAACAGGGATCTCCTGTGGAAGAGCTCCACCTTCCCGCCTGCATCCTGTTCACTTTGCTCACAGAGGAAGAACCTCGGTTCAGACAAGGAGAGAGCCAGCGAGCAGCTGGGCTTCCAAAGGAAGGGAGAAAAGTCACGTGGCCTACGAAAGCCGCTCTGAAGCCTGGTGGAGAACTTGCGAGTGGTCTGTGGTTGAGCTCAGAAGCTTGCCCATGGCCACAACAGAGAAGCAAGGATTTAAATAAGTCTCCGGGCATTGGACGAGTTGAATGCCCTCCAGAAGTCCAGCTACTGCAAAGGGGGTCTTAGGGAACATGGGTCTTGCTAGATAACAAGCATGTAATGTAGTAGGAAACGGGGAGACTGGGCCAAACTGGAGGCTCGGCCCCCCCCAAAAGAGGGTGCTGTGCAGGAATGGAGGCTGGGGCTGGAAGGCGTCCTGACGTTTCAAGATAAGCCAGAAATACTTGGATGTAAAATGTCCTGACTTTTACATTTTGGCAGCACGTTCAAATGTTTCATCTGCACTTCTGGGGATGGTATCAGTTGGCAGCACTCAGCCCTCGAAGGGCAGCAGTTGGCAGTTTCGGGCCCACGGCATCGCTAAGATCTCCTGTCTAAGGATTCTGAACTGGGCGGGGCCCTGTGAGGGCTGACCATGACAAACCCCGGGGGGCTCAGCGTGGGTCGTGGCTGCCCTTTTCCAACCGAAAAGTTCGTTCTGTCTCTGCCCTCCTCTCTCCCAGCTTGCTCGCCCCTGAGCAGGCGGCTTAAGAGCTCAGCCTGAGCCTCAGGGTCCCCGCACCGTGAGACAGGGACGACAGCTGCACACTGTGAGCAAAGGCTCTGGATAAGCCTGAGTGGCACGCGTGGCCGTGACAGAGCTTCCTGGGGGTGAGGGAGCGCCCAGGGATCGATGCGGGGTCCTCTCCCCAGAGCTGGGGTCAGATGATGGTTTCGGCAGGTTAAACGGCTTGTCGCCGAATCTGAGTATAAAACTCGAATCCCCCATCCCCCCAGCTGGATTAGGCTTCTAAAAATACCTCCAAGGCAGGCACTCTACCTGATAGCTTGACAAGCTAACGGTCATCAATGCCAGGTTCCTTCCTGCTGCTCAGCCGGGAGGGGTTCGTCCCTGGTCAAAGTTTTTCTTTTTTTTTTTTCCTCTTGAAATCTGTCACCTTCCCTAAGTCAGCAGAGAGCTGATGAGCATTTTCTTTAATATGAATAAAAGTTCAGCCAGCCCATCTGCAATGCCAGTGATGTCCACCAGAGAACCTTCCTCTCCTGGTGGTCTGGGCCTTAACGGAGAGACCGCCCATACGTGGCAGCCTGTGATAGGATCTGTGAGAACGTTCTTTTCTAGCTTGTTGGGGTCAGCTGGGAGGTGAGCTCCCCAAAGGCTGAGGGGGTTCGTTTGTAAACCACTTCTGGGAAAAACTTGAGTAGGAGAATAAAGGAGACCCTTCAAGTTGACATTGTATGGTATTTAAGGAAAAGAAGCCTAATGAAATATTAAAATTGACTTTGGGTGAATTTTAGATGCTTTTTGCTTGTTTATGTTTGCCAAACAACCCTGAAACAGCTTGTACTACATTAGCACACACTGACCAACTTTTTAATAGTTGATATTAAACAGCATTCTTAGGTTTGTGTGAGAATTTGAGCTGAAATGCTAAGAGTTCTAAAATTACCTTAAGTGCTATTTTATTACACACTTAGGATAATATAACTGGGAACTTCGGATGGTAATGGATATTATGTACTTTATTTATTTTTATTGTTTTATTGCAACAGAGAACATTTAATAAGGAAAATTGGTTACCAAAACATTGACACAGAGGGAAGTGTAAACTAAGGAAGTTGGCAAGATTAGTGATCACAAGAAGCTGACACAGGTCCTAGGCCTGAAGCAGCCGAAGAGGAAGGTTGATTGCTGTCACGGGGGCTGGAGCGGAAGCAAGCACATCGATGTCCCTCTGTCCCTCTGTCCCTGCGTCCCTCTGTCCCTCCGTGAGCACGCAGAGGTGCTCCTCCCCGGTGCTGTTGCGAGGGCCCTGGAGGTACAGTCACTGTTCCCAGTACTGCACTGTAGCTTCAGGGAACACCCCTCCCGGCCCCCTGCTTGATGAATTCCACCGTTCACCTCTTTACCATTTCTCTTCTCTTCGTCTCGGTAGCACACACTAGTTGTAGGTTACAGAAAATTTCTCCACACCACCAGGAACAGCTCTGCAAATAGCTGAACAAACTCTCTAAAATATTTACCCATTTTGTGGAGTTTCATTTCTGAGAAACTGTCTTGAAGGAGTAATGTTACATATAGAAAATATTTAGGCATCAAGATGTTCATCACAACGTTATTTATAAAATTAGAAACAACATAAATCCTTAAAAACATTTTAAAGAATGTCTAAAGGAAAAATAGGAAATGATTTAAAATTTTTCAGTGAAGTGAAAAATACTTATGTTTTCATGTTAAAAGCTAAAAAACACACAAAAATGAGCCAGCAGACTCGCATATACAGTGTAATCGCACCTGGAGATCATCAGTGCCGTTTGCTACTAGAATTAAATACCGTGAGCGGGCCCTTACGAAAGGGCTGGAGCCATTACAGCATCTGATAAATGTTAGCTCTTAGTTTTTTAAATGCATGCAAAAGGGAATGTGTAAAAAGACAAAAGGGGGGGATTAGGCAGTAATTCTTTTATTTTGGCGGAGTTATGATTGACTTGCGGGAGGATTTTCACCTTGTCTGAATTTTGCAAGTACTTCCCAATGGTATTTCCTTCACTCTGAGGATCTGTATTCAACAAAAATAACACAGAGGTTATTTGTGTTTGGAGTCCCCACTACACCAACGCAGTGATGGAGGAGAGAAAATCTCCGGGCCCTCTTGCATGCCCGGGTGAGCCAGCTAGTGGGTTCAGGTGGTGAGGGGCACGAGGCTTAGACTGAGTACAGGTGAACAGACTGCTCCGAGAAGGTACTCGTGGGAGCATGCCGGCAGAGGGGCTGGAGAAGCAGACCTGCGTGGTCTTGCTGCCCCCGTCAGGAGAGGGGGCCCTGAGCAGGGTGGGACTCTGCTTCCGTAGGTAAGTACAAAGTCCATCAGTTCAGGGGCACCTGGTGCATTTTTATCTCAAGTGAGGCAATCAGCAAAAGGCCCCCGAGTGTGGCTCCCACCCGCTCCAGGCGCCCGATCTCACACCTGGGGAAGCGGCCCCTGCGGAGGCTCGGCCGGGCCTGGTGCACTTACTCAGGAAGGCGGGCTTTTGGGAAGGGACATCAGCTTAGTGTTCTGTGCGGGGCGGGTGGTGGTGCGAGCCTTCCTGCTGGGGCTTTTATCCTCCCAGTCCCTCTCTTTCCTGTCATGTTTCCATCCCTGAGTGCTTGTGTGCATAAACTACTTAACACTCCGGGAGGCTGGTGCGCAGTAAAAAGGATTCTGCTTTTACCATGTTCATGGGCATGTTCCATTAAATGATCTGTTCCCACTGGGTGATGGAAGGCCTCAAGGGTGAGCCTACTTGAAATCAGTTTCTGCCCCCGGCTTTCATGGCGCCAAGCAAAACCTCCGTGCTGGAGTCCAGCTGCTGCCTGATGGCCGAGGACGGAGGTCTCCTGGCTACACTCCCTTTTCTGCATCGGTTGTAAAAATGGGTACTGGGCTGGGCAACTGCCCGTGGCGGGAGGTCTCTGTGTTTGCTCCAGGGCTGCTGGAGGCGAGCTCAGCTGTCCGTCCACACTGCAGAGCTAGGAGCTAGGTCGGGTCGTTTGAACACAGGTAGAGTCTGTTTCTCACTTGCCCATCTTCATTGCCGTTTGGATTCGGGGCTGAGGAACTAATTTCCTGCCTTGTTGCACACAGAACCTGAAGGCAGCGTGACCTTCGATGACTGAGTTGATCTCTAAATAAGCGGAATAATCATTAAGATTTAAATTCAGGATTAAACACTTTCCATGGCTCCCAGTGTGGTGCACGCAGAAGCACAGGCTGCTTCCATTGCTGTCAGCCTTGAGGCAAAAATGGCGATCGGAGTCTCTGGAGGCTGAGCTCAGGCTGGCAAACACAGAACCTGTGCCTGGGCTTATAAAATCCTTGCTCCTCTTCTCATAAAATTCAGCTGCTCCGACAGTGTCCTTGTGCCAGTTAGCTCAGCGCAGGCTTGGCAAGGCCTGGAAAACTCAGGTCTCCACCTGGGGCACGTGCAGGGCTGGCTCCCGCCAGTTACGCCTCCTGCCGTTTGTTGTCCTGGTTTTAGCGCTGCTGCTGTTGTCTCGCTCTGGGCCCCCGGACCACTCACGCAGCCTTTCTGGGCCTTCTAAGGTGAGCAGTTGGATGGAAGGGAGGGTCTAGCTCGGACTTTGAGGACTCTGTTTTAGGCAGAAGCTTTAGAGGTTCCACTTTCTTCCTAATATTTGGGCTCGTACACCCTTCGAAGTCTCTCTCTATTTCCACAATTTCAAGTCTTTTCTTTTCAAGGTCAGTTTTACGATTTTTTTGATAACCCTTTTCCCCAATTTGTGTTTACCATAGAAAGGGAAGTCCCTTTGTCTTCTCAATCTACCGCGTTCCTCGAAGCCTTCCGTGCGCTGCTTTTGTAATTTAAATGAAAGATAAGAAAAGTCTTTCTTCCAATCTGTCCGCATACTTCATATTCCCTGTGATAATTTAAACAGACTTTTCAGTGTGTTGAGACGAAAGGTTTTTATAACCATGTTATTATGTTGTTAAGACAGACCATTGTAGGCGTTCTTCGCGCTGTAGAAGCTCAGAGGAAGCTATATGTGGGGCCTAGAACCAGGCAGGGCGCAGATCTCAGCCAGCCCTTGGCTCTGTGACGTGAGCTTTGCGTGAAAGCTTCTTGAGAGCAGGGATTTGCTGCCCCAATTCCCATGTAACAACCCTGTTCCCAGCACAAAGGAAGCCCACAGTGAGTAGTTGCTGAATGGATGAATAAGCAAATAATTTCATTTTCTGAATGTTTATGTCCCTGAAACTAAGAGTAGCACTGCCGATTGTCAGGTGGCTCTGCAACGTCGAGGTGACGTGCATAAGGCACCAGACGCGTGGTGAGCGCTACAGACACGGGGTGTGGTCCCGGCGCAGGGAGGGCTGCAGGTGGCCAGGAGCCGTCAGAGTGGGGCGTGAGGGCGTCCCCGGCAGGCTTTTCTGTGGCTCCTTGTGTGCTGTGTGCATCCAGTCATCCAGACAGCCCTGTCCACCCTCGCCCGTCTTCTAATTTACCTGCGCCTGTGGGCTCTCTGAGAAGGCCGGCAGGTGCAGCGCTGTTCTCTCGGCCTGTGCACAGCTCTCTCACCTCCCTGTCCTCCAGGCAGCACCTCCTGTCCCACTTCCCTCACCATTAGCGCTTGTGTTTCTGGGCACCGTTCAGTCTGCAAGGCAGCCCGAGGCTTGCCGCCTGCTGCCATCCGCAGCCCCTCCTCAGCATCCTTCGTGTGACGCACAGGGGTCGGCGTGCAGTCAGCTCCTGCCCACCCTCCCTTTTCCCGGTGCCTGTGTCGTCCCCGCAACTGGAGGCCGTGGACGCAATCACTTTTGTCCTAGCTGGTTTCCAACTGGCTCGGTAGCGCTGTTGTTTGCCATAACACACACGCGCACACACAGTTCTGCATCAGTGTGTGATTTGGATGTCTTTGATAAGGAGAGATTACTTGGTTTAACCTTTTTAATCTCTGTGATTTTCAACTTGTCAACACTCCAACTATTCTTTTGTTGATTATTTACCCTGTGTCTACACCTGTGCCAGGTATGGTGGGGACAATGCACACAGTAAAGGTTTTCATCTTTCACATTGAGAAGAGTAGTGTTTTTTCTGTTTGTGGGGTTTTTTTTTTTTTTTGGTTTGTTTGTCCGGGGGCATTTGGCAAATCAGAGATGGAATAATAGGCTGGTGTCAAACGATGTGTATTCACGAGGGACGTGGTGTGACTCAGGCTGTGAGGGCCTCTCGGATGCAGAGATAAGAGCAGGCTCATAGCTGGGGTCAGCTACGGGGCTTCAGAGGGTAGTAGCTTCTTTAACTAGGCCTTGAAGGAGATGGAAGATTTCCATAGTGGGCTGGGCAGGGGCTGGGGGGTGGTTCTAGACGGAGCACAGCTGCCTCAGGCTTCTTCCTCCCAGCACTGGGTGGGCGGGCTTCTCTTGTGTTGGAGTAATCCCCGTGCAAAGTGGGCGCAAAGGCGGGTTAGAGGGTCCCGTGGAGAAGACCCCACACAGGGCAGGTAGCTCAGTGGAAAAAATCCAGCACATGTTCAAGAGCAGAACTCTTAATTCTGAATAAAGGGAAACTTCCGAACTTGAGTCAAGTAAATCTAGCAGAAAACAAAAACAAAAATTACTCCTGTTTGTGAAACATTAAAAGAATTTCTACCTAGAAGAATCCATTTGTATGAACTCTTAAGAACACATATGCCCATTTACGGGTCGAATTGTCTAGTAGTTTATTCTAAAGTAATCACATCCACAGGATGTGTAATACGTTCGTGCTCATTGTACGAGTCTGTATTCATAAAAATCACTGGGAGTGTTCAATAATTAGAGGCTGGTTAAATAAAGTGTGGCGTAATTATGCGGTGGAATGCCGTGCAAAGACAGACATTACTTCTTGTCGTTTTTCAGGTTTAAGTTCTATTAGACTCCTGTGCACCTGACTGTAGCTCGGTCACTTTCTCAGAGTTCCATGTGGTCTCCATTGTTCTCTTTGGTGTAGCATCAGGCATGTGGTTTTTTAATGAAAAGGCTAGTCCCAGAAGACATCACGATGGCCCCTGTAGGGGCTGCGGAAGACCTGAGGCCCACTGCTGCCCACCAGGACCTGCTGGCTGAATAGGGTGATGAGGACACGTGCCTTGCAGCCCCCAGCCTGGTAACTGCTGGAGTGGATGATGAAGAACAGGGGTCCAGGAGCGCAAGGAGAGAGCCTGCTTTTGTCAGAGGTTGTAAGGAAGGCTTCGTGGAGGAAGAGGTACCTGTTCCGTGTCTTGATAATGAGCTAGGGTTTGACAGGGGGGCAGGAAAGGGTATCCAGAGGAGACAGAAGGGGGGCAACCAATGTTTGGGAACAGTGAGCGACACTGTCTGGCAGAATTGCTCTTGTGGGTAAGTATGGATGAATAAGACTTTATTGACCAGCCTGGGACCTTAACCATCACTGTTTTTACTAAAAGGGTTTTTTTTTAATACAATGCATTTCCAAGGGAAAAATCAATTCAGAAATCAGGGCTTTAAAAAAGCCTTTGAGTCTGTGAGCACAGTTTAAATCTGCCTGTATGTGGTAACAAGCTGGCTTTCTGCACCCCACTTGCTGTTAGGTTTCATTGGCTAATTTTTGAAGGTGGTGCGTCCTGATCGCTGATATTGGAGATTTGCTCGCAGAAGGAGCATCTCTCCCTGGATCGTACCTTTGGGGCGAATGGTTCCTTTATCAGCAACATGCCATTTTTATTTAGGGTTGATTGTGTGTTTAACAAGGCACTCAGCTGGAAACACGTCTCATCATTCTCACAGCCGATCACTGCTCCTGACGGGGACCAGTCCCCTCGTTCTGTGGCGTACAGGCCTGAGCAGGATTGACAGAGGGCAGGTGGGGTGGCCGTCAGTCAGGACTGCTGGGCGGGGGGAGCAGGGGGATTCCGAGTGTATCTGCAGGAACAGCTTTGGCCGCAGGCTAGTCGGGGCGTAAGAATGGGAGACATGGAGACATGGAAACACGCTGGACGGAATCCAGGGCCCTTTGGGAAACGCAGTATCTGGAATATGGCTTGTTCGCGGTGGGGACACATGAGGTGCTTTGTGCTCTTCCGGGCAGAAGGGGCCTTAGGAGGCGCGTAGAAGATGCGGAGAAGGAGCAGGCGTTCCTTGTCTCCAGCTGGTACCTGCCTGAAACGACCAGTGGGGGCCACAGGTGCTGCCGCCTTTCATAGCCGGTGGTCGCAGGCCTGCCCTGCGGGTCTCTGCCCTGGAACTTGTGTCTTTGACCACGTTGCCTGGGATGGGCCACCCCAAGGGCTTTTGGGGACCTGGTGAGGGGAGAGGGGCCCTACCATGGCAAGGTTGGTTAAAACAGGGGTGTTCCCTGCTCGCTCCCAGCTCCCTGAGCCCCAAACAGACATTCACTCGTGGCCACATGGAGTTGGATGTTACGGAGCTGTTGGCTGCAGAAAGCCAAGGTCGCCAGTGGCTGTGGGGGTGGGGCTCCTGGGGAGCCCGCCTGGCCTCTGAGCCGGGGGAAGCATCCCAGTTCACAGGCGTTGTGACCGCTCCCAAAGCTCAGAAGCGTGGCCGTCTCTGTGCTGGGCTCAGGCCCAGGTGAGAAAAGCAGGGGCCCCTCTGCCCACGCTGCCCACGCTGCCCACGCATGGGAGCCTGGGTGTACCTTAGAGTTCTTCATGCAGAGAAACCAGCCCAAGAGAAAATGGTTGTTTACATTTTACTTTAAAGGGGGCCAATCCCCCAGGTGTCAGGCGCCTCTTTGAGAAATCCCCCGAACATAGGGCCTGCAGAGCTCTTTCCACAGACATCCACCCCCGCCCATCTCTTCCACTCGTTTTCATCCCACAGCCACTCTGAGTAAGTCTCGCGATGAGAGAGCCCCTGTCCTCACTGCCCGGAGTCCCAGTGACAGCAGTAACTCAATGCCCTGAGCCTCATTTTTTATCATGGAGACATTTTAGCATAACTGTGATTGTAGGGTGATCATTTTTATATTCCTTTTTACTCTTAATGTGATCAGTATTAAAGTGATTTTAGAAGTCATAACTTTCAAAATGGTTCATTTTTCATGATAAATTTAGCATGTACTTATTACACAAAAATTAGGGAAAAGAGCAAAACTTGACAAAGAGCCCTGTGGCAAACACAGCCAACGCCTGCATTTTGCCCTGTTGTCCATTAGGTCCTTCGTGAGCACAGAGTATCAACAGCAGTGATTGAGTTTTGGATGCAACATCATCTCCTTTGCTTTTCAAGTTGACCTCGGAGATATTTGTTGACATCTTGCTCTCGTTACCACGTGGTCTTCACCAATGTGATGTTACGTGGCTCTGCAAGACCCCACAGCCTCCATGCTGGGCATCAGGTTGACCTTCTGTCCCTTCTCTAACCACAGTGAGTCTCTCCCGTACCTCGTTAGCATGGGTTCCAATACACTGTATAGGCGTTTTAATAATGATGGCGATGGGTTTCATTTGTTTGGTCCCCCAATTCTGAGGCGTCGGCTCTTTCTTCAGGAGATGGGGCAGCTGTGCTCTGAAGTACCAGCCTTCATCGGACAGCTGCTGAGTAGCGGTCCGGGTGAGTGCGGTGGGGGGTTTGGGCCTCCTTAAATCTCAGCGGAGGATTGTACTGAAGCGCTCGGGCCCTTGGGGATGGCACCTGCCAGGCCTTGCGCAAGTGCCCGGTGGAGACAGCTGCCTCTCGGCAAAGGACGGCACCTGGCTCACACGGTGCCCGGCACTGCTGACCAAGGACAGCGCTGGGCCTTCTTGGTCCTGAGTATCCTGTGCTGTGGACAGCTGACCTTCCCACACCCCCACCTCGAGGCTCATAAAGCCGGATGCATTTTCAGAATATTTGAAAACCTGTGATGAACACAGGGGTACATAAATAACAGAACAAAAGTCTGAATACTACGGACACATCCACCGTGCTGAATCTGTGTGGGTGCCCTGCCTTTAACATACTCACCCATTCTGCTCCTTTACAACCTGTGCTTTGTGCTTCGTAATCTCCTCGCCCTTTCCATCCAAATCAACCTGTTTGTCTCCGAAAGCCTCTGTGTGTAACTGAGAAAGGTCAGGATCTCGGGAGAGCTACCGCTTCTCGAACTGCAGACTAGGAGGGAAGGAATGATTTGAGAGGAGGCTGCTCTTTACTGTCAGTTACACTTGGCAAACAGAGATTCCCAAATTCTCCCATCATCCCAAATTCCTTAAAATAATGTCTCTTGTATGTTTCCTTCTACACTTCAACAGGTAGGTTACTTATAACTAAAAATCACACTGTGCTCATTTATTATCTTGCTTTTCCCTTATCTTGTCATTGTTAATCTTCCGTCATCTGCCACTTGACTCTGCAGACCACTGCTGCCCAGGATCTGGTCCCTGGACAGCAGCATCGGTGTGGCTCGGGGGGCCTGTCAGGGATGCAGGCCACGGGCCCTGCCCACATCTGGTGAGTCGGAGCCCTGGGGGGCAGTGCCTAGTCATCCGTGGTTCCTGCATCCTCAGGTGGTCCCGGTGAGCCCAGTTCGAGAGCCTCTGCTGTGGACTGTTGTTCTGAGCACCTCCAGTGTGGCAGACACACTCTAAACCCTGCGCCCCTGAGTGTGGCCTGTGGATGGGAGTATCGGTCCTCTCCCCACCCCACCCCCATCTCGGTAGGAACTGAGGCCCTCACCAGGCCGACTGAATCAGAATCTTCATTTTGAAAGTGTTAACCGAAAAACAAAAAGGCCAGAGCGAGAGGCAGAAAGTGTTTCAGACCCAAGGAAACAGATATTTGGGAAAAACTGACTCAGGCAGAAACCCAAATGGTGTTGGGGGCGAAGGCAGGGGCTTTGTGAGAAAGGGAAGGGGATAGTGGCGTACGCAGAAGGAAGAGATGTTTGTAGGTGGGAATAAGCTAAGCCATCCTTTTGCTGTACGTGGTGGCGGTACTTCTACAGAAGGTCGGCTCATCGGAAGACCCACGTTCCTGTTCGTATTTAAAGCCGTTGTTTGCAAAGCTCTTGCACAGGCCGGTCCAGAGGTCGTTTGGCCCCGTTGAAGCATTTCGAAGGTTTTAGGAGTAAGACGTTCAAGGCAGTTCCTCTGGGATGGCAACTCTGACTTCATTTGGAAGTGGCTCCATCAATACGATTTTTCAGGAGCGCAAAGTGAATCACCTCTGCCTGGTTGAAGCGCAGATTCTGATCGGGCAGGTTTGGCCCGAGGCCTGGGAGTGTGCATTGATGAGCGCCGGCTGACGCTCTTGGTCCACGGACCGCGCTTTGGCTAGTCCTAGGCATGTGCCAACATACTTTTAAAGAACATAATGAGCACTAAAAGTAGATACAGTGTTTTACACAAGCACCTTCTGTTAGGTACTAACAACAGCTCCCTTTTCCAGGGGAGAAGACGTGAGGCCGAACAAGCCGAAAGGACTTGCTCGGGGCTGCGCAGCTGGTCCTGCAGAAGCCGCCAGGCGGGGACGTGGCTCCCTCTGCTCTCTGTTCCGTGGCAGTGCGTGGCGCCTGCACCCAGGGCACCCTCAGAGGTGGGAACGAGGAAGCAGCCAGAGCCCGGCCCCCTGGCACCATCGTGTTCTCTGAGCCTGCTTAGCGCTGGTCTCTGTAGCTGTTGATTTTACTGGGCTGATCTTTACATTGGTGACGTGTTTAAACGATAGCAATAGAGGATGTCGCTGTGGGTGTCTACAGATACATCCAGTCCCAGCACGTCCCACGTCCCCTGTCATTCCCGCCAGAAGATGTTCTAGCGCTGTCTTTTGAGATTTGCTAATATTTTATCATGCAATTGCCATTTTAAGAAAAATAGTAATCTAAAACTATTAGCTGCCTTACAGGATTTGATTTCATCTCGAATGTGAAATTTTTCTGGAAGGTTCCATTTCCAGCTTCACACAGTGCTGCTAATTCGTTGTGTTCCATCCCCAAAGGGGTAACAAATATACCTGATACTGTTAATGTATCTAGTATCTTTTGATCAGAATTAACGGTTATATTTCTGTGTCCTAAAAAAGAAAGCATATCATTTTCTAAAGGGAGGGTGTGTGGTTTTAGCTGATGCTTGTTGTCTCATTTCGGAGTTAACTTCCCGTGCACGTGTCTGAAGGCTCGTCTGCGCTGGGACCTGGCTTTGAGTGGGGCCCAGAGCCGTGTACCCCGGACCCGTCGCGGCTGAGCGTGAGGCACAGGCAGTCATCAGAAACTTGTGTCGGTGCCCGTTCTGTGCAGCTGTCTCAGAGGACACTTATTCTCTGAAAGGAATGGGTCTCATTCTGTGCCTGTTACCGACGTGTCAGTCAGCCGCACACAGAGTCTGAAGCCGTTACCGAGGGAGGAGAAAGAGAAAGCCCCATTGCACTTTTAAATTACATTTCATGTTAACTGATCTCATTGCTCCCGAGTAAGATGAAATACAATATAATTTTAGCATATGTCTTGGCAACCTGTTTCTTTTCCATAGGGTGTGTTGGTGTTTGGGGATGATGGAATAGCGGAGAGGAGGAGAGACCCAACTTGCTTCATGCCATCAAAATCTCTGCCGGTATTTAGTGATAAATGTAAATAGATTGCCCCGCCACCCCCGAGGCAGGCTGGTGCATTTATGCAGACTGATGGATGAGGGGTTTCACAACACCGGCAATTCGCGGATCAAGCCGGAGGGAAGCGTTAGAGGATTCTGTCTGGCACGCTCAGCATCAGTAATGCACTGTTGCCGGGGAGAGAGGCAGGTACGTTCCTTCCTTGGAGCTCACTGCTCAGGGGCGGCAAATCCGCCCTCTGACAGCACCACAGGGAGTCACACACCACGGGGCTGCACAGAGTCCCGTGGTCTGTGCTTTACAAATAGGGTCCCTGGGACGCAGGGACGTGTATCCGGTGGTGATTCTATAAATGGGGATGTGCATGTCCCGAGAGCTGGTAATGAGCTCTCCCCTAGCGTTGTTCTGCCTAATTAACCACGCAGCTCAACTTGAGGTGTGCTGAGCAGGTCAGCAGCTTATCTGCCTTTGTACTTGAGTTTGGACACTTCCAGTTGTTCACACTGATTGTCACCAAATAAGCAAACCATACGCTAAAGACCTGGTTAAAGGAGGCTGGAGGACTGTCTCGTTGCTTTAACCTTGCCCCCCACCCCCAACTTCAACTGGATTCTGAGTCACTGGGGTAGGGATCGCATCTTAAGTCTTGTTGGTTTGGTTTGTACACCCCCATCTCAAGTGTACACGTGCGCGCGCACACACACACACACAGTACGTTGCCCATAGGAGGTGCTCAAAAGCAGTTGTTTGAACCTTGTTGGAGAGGTTTGGTTATGTCAGCATTTATTTGGCAACTCTCAATGGCTCCTCACATTCTACTCACTTCAGGCTCTGTTTGTTGTGGCTTCCCTAGTTCCTTCAAGGGTGAATTTGGATTGTCTGAGATTTTTCTTGTTTCTTGAGGTGGGTCTGTAATGCTACGAGTTTCCCTCTGGGACTGCTTTTGCTGTGTCCCATGGGATGTGTGGGTTGTTTTTCCTTTTCATTTGTCTCAGTGTATCTTCCGATTTCTTCTTGAATCTCAGTGTTAACTGGCTTGTTGTTTAGCAACACATCACTTAGCCTTGATGTGGTTGTGTTTTTCAGGGTTTTTCCTGTGATGCAGTTCTAGTTTCCCATATACCGAGCAAGTCGTGAGGACAGATACTCGGCCAAAGTCACAAGAAGTTCTTTATCTGGGCCCTGCCAACTGCCCCTGTGCCCCAGCCCCGGAATGAGTGTAGCTGGGGCACCGTGTTCTGAACATCGTAGATTAGCATTTCTTTATTTAAAATCACATTTCGTTGCGATGGTTAACTTTAAGCACCATTTTCACTGGGCCACAGGGCAGTCAGCTATTTGCTCAAACATCATTCTGGGCGTTTCTGTGAGGGTGTTTCCGGATGAGAGTGACATCTAAATTGGTAGGTGGCGCAAAGGCCCTTGCTCCCTGTTGAGTGTGGCCCCGTTTGGCCCACGGAAGGCCTGAACAGAGAAGGAACAGGCTCATCCCTCCCCCGTCATTGAGAGCGCCTCCTGCTGACCACCTTCAGACTTGACCCTTGTCTTTTTCCAGCCTCAGGACTCAATCGGAAACTGTGTCTCTTGCTGGCTCCTGAGCCTGCCAGCCTTCAGATGGGAACAATGCCCCCGTCTCTCTTTGGCCTGTAGCTTGCCCACTCACCCTGCAGATCGTAGGACTTGTCAGTATCCGAGACTGAGTCCACTCCTTATAATCAATCAACCAACCAATCTCTGTCTCTAGAATGCTAACATGTGCTTGATACTTGTCTAGTGCTCCCTCAAAGTTCCCCCATGTGTTTCCTTTGTTATTTTTCAATGCAGCTCTAGATGTGTTTCTTATTTCCACATCTCCTTGGTCGTTGTAATGGGTTTCTAGGAAGGAGGTGAAATACATACCCGAGCTCAAATCTGTCTCCATTCAGAGACCAGAAGTTCCCCGAGACGCCGCACTGTTGCTCCCTCTGTCTCTGTGCCCTTGCTCTCCCTGAGCCTCCCACCCTGTCCTCCCAAACCTGGGCACGGCGTCTTCTCCGCCTTCCGTCTTCACAGCCTGCACTTTGGGCCTCTGGAAAAACAAACAAGCCCCGTGTTTGTGCTTTTCCGTAGTCAAATGCCAGCTGTGTGTTCCCTCCAAGCCTGTCCCTTCCCTTTTTATCCTGCTCACTGACCCTGTAAATGGTGCTTGGTGCACAAGAGCCAGAACGGTCATTCGCTGAAAATGTGTTTTCTAGGTAAAAGTCTCTCACAGCTCTGAATCATGTCAAATTTATTTATTTATTTTTTAGAAAAGGCCCCCTGCAGCAAACCCTCTCGGCATCCACGCCCGGCCCACTGGGGCCTGATTGCACAGGCGTGCAGGGCTCTGGTGATGTGATTATGTGTGGCTGGAGAGTGGCCGGAACCACTGAGGGGCTCCTGGGAGTGGTTTTTTTTCTTTCTGGTTTCTGTGAAGATAACTTTCCCTCGAAATGACAAAAGTCCAGCTTCTGTATCTCTGTCCTGTTTGTTCAGTCTAAGCCGAATCCTTGCAGGAACCCAACGTAAGGGACGTCTGTTTGAAGCTGTGTTGTCTGCTGACACTCCCTGGGGCGCTTTGGAGTCCCTGCTAACCCAATGCAGCAGGGAGTTTTCCCGCCTGGAACCGGTCACTCCTGAGTAAATGCAGTGGTGCACGGTACACGGGAGTGACAGCCACCTGACCAGTGGCTCCGTGTTCCGTGTGAGGGCCCGACTGAGCTACTTCAGCTTGCACATTCCGTCGGCATAAACAGCACCTGCAAGTTTGAGCTTGCCGAACGGACCTCCACACGGATCCGGGACCTGCAGCCCCTTCCGCCCATGTTCAGACTGTAGTAACAAGCCCCGTTCCATTTCCAGATTAGAGCCCTTGCCTCTGTTTCGTGCCCCTTCAGAGACGCAGAGGGCCTTAGAGATTGCGAGGTCCTGGGGGGTTGGCAGGAGGGGGCTCATAGGCCCAGCGCACTGACGTCGAGTTGTGTGGTGGCCCACCCAGGAGTGACCCCAGGTGCACGGTGATGACAAGCTGCGTTGAGGAGTGAAATGCATGGAAGTCCAGAGCACGTGGTGTCCCCCCATCGCAGGCAGCGGAGCCGATGCACACTGCAGCTCAGACATGCCTCTCAGCCACCACCGTGTCTTGTGACAGGCTCCATGGAGGTGGGGCAGGGAGACCCAGTTTTCTACAGTCCAGGGGCTTCTGGCCTTGTTACCAGAAAGTGACCTTGTTACTCAGGGGCCCACGGAGGGAGTTAGAGTACTGGGGTTGCTGATAGAACTCGCTGTCACTCGTGAACTGAGTTGACCAGCTGAACCAACTCACTCTCCCTGTCCATTGGAAAGGGCCGTCTGGCCCCTGGCAGCAGAGGTCACAGGTTTGGCTCCAGTGAGATGTGTGGCAGTTGTCTGCGGTGGGCGCACATTCCCGCAGTGTCTGTGTCCCGCAGGGGCACTTTCCCAGCCCACGCTTGGTCTTTAGTCCCTGGGTAAAAGTATTCTCTGGGCTCGTACTGGGGTCTGGCGGGGTCTGTGCGGCTTCAGCAGTGAGTCCTTGTGCCCCATCTTCCCTCAAAGGCACCTGTGTTCCTTCAGACGGCACGCGGCGTATGCTCGAGATGCTGATGGACGCATGTGGTCAATACAAACCCGAGATTCCACGGACAGATCTGTGCGTGACCGTCCAGGGAGAGCAGGTCCCGGTGCCCTGTGCTCCGGAGGAAAGTGGCGTCCTTGGTGTTTCCTCTTTAGACATCATCGTGTCACGGGACCCTGTGTCTCCAGCAGAAGCAGACACAAAGACCAGGCTTTGTGACACCTTATAAAGAAAAACACCACAATGCGATTTATTTTTTCTGATTATAAAAGTAGTTTCATTTTTTATTGCTTCCTTGGGATCCATTCGTAGAAGTGAAATTACTGTTTCAAAGGTGACATTTTTTTATAGCTCATGACAAATATGTACAAATCATGTTCTAGAGGACTTTCACAAATTACATTGCCACCAATAGTTTATGAGAATATATGTCTGGCTGAATCCTCACAAATATTAAGTATTCCTCTTTTAAAAATCCTTCAGTGGTGAACCGTGAAGAATAGTATATCCCTGATATTATGCTTTTTAAAAAAAGATTTTATTTATTTATCTTTTGAGGGGAAGGGAAGGAGAGAGGGAGAGAAATATTAATGTATGGTTGTCTCTCATGCGTTCCCTGCTGGGAACTGGCCTGCAACCCAGGCATGTGCCCTGACTGGGCATCGAACTGCGATTGTGTGGTTCTCAGGCCCGTGCTCAATCCACTGAGCTACACCAGCCAGGGCCCTGATACTATACTTTTCATTTCGTAATACTGGCTCTGCTCTCGACCCCACTTGTTTATGTACTATTTACGTTTTTTACGGAGTGTTGGACAGTGTATTTTCCTCTTTCTGCTTCCACAGAGTTTTGGGTTTTCCGAAGTGGCTGTGCAATTCTGCATTCCCAACAGAAAAATGTGAAAGCTTTGATTACTTTACATGCTTGCCGGTGCTTATTTGTTTGTTTGGTTTTGTTTTTTAAATTACGTTGGACATTCTAAGATATGTATAGTGCTATCTCACTGTGGTTCTGATTTGCATTTCCCTAATGACTAGTGATGCTGAGTATGCTTTCGGGTGTTTACACACTGCCTATATTATCTTTGTTGAAGGGTGTTGAAATCGTTTGTTCATTTTATTGGGTTATTTGCTTGTTGTCTTGAGCATTCTGGATACAGATCCTTTTTGATACACACGCATTTCTCCCCATGTGTGCAATTTCATTCTCTCAGGGGCCTGCAGAGCAGACATTTTTAATGTTGCAAAAATATGACTATGTTTTTAATCAGTGGGTCATGCCTTTGGAGTGTGTCTGAGACCTTTGACACACACGACCGTGGTCATCCCATTTGTTTTTGCCTAGAAACTTCACAGTCGTGAGGTGTACATTGAACGCTATAAGTCATTTCTAGTCAAGTTTTAATTTGTGAGTGCAGTTTGAGATTTTTTTTTGCACATGGCTATCCACTTCTTCCAGAAACATTTGAAAACATTATCCTTTCTCTCTTTAGTTGCTTTTGTGTCTTTGTTTAAAAAAATCGTGACCCTATTTGTGTGGGTCTGTTTCTTGTTTCTTTGTTCTGATTCTTTGATTTAGGCATCTAACTTTCACCAATGCTACACCATCTTGATTATAAAGTAGTTTTGAAACCAGGTGGTGAGAGTCCTCTGGCTTTGCTCTTTCCTTTTCAAAATTGTTTTGACTATTCTAGGTGTTTTTTTTTTTGCCTCTCCACATAAAGCTTTATTTTAAAATATCTATAAAAACTCTGCTTGGATTTCAATAGGGATAGTATTGAATCTATGATCAGCTGGGGAGAACTTACATTTTAAACAGTATTGTTTCTTTAATCCATGAACATGGTGTATCTGTACTTACGTAGCTCTTCCCTGGTTTCTTTCATCAGTGCCGTGTGGCTTTCCAAACACAGACCCACAACGCTAGAGTCACTTCATGCATTTTTGTGTGACGCTTGCAACATTTCTTACCCCCAGTTCTTGTTGCTGGTGTGTGCACATGTGATTGGTTTTTGTTGGTCTTGTGCCCTGTGACTTTGCTAAGCTCACATGTTAGTTCCAGAAGCTTATTTGTAGATTCTTTAAAAATTCCTGTAGACAAGTATGTTACCTGTGAATAGAAGCAGTTATATTTCCTCCTCCTTTTTAAAAATAGATTTTATTGATTAGGCTATTACAGTTGTCCCATTTCCCCCCGCTTCACTCCCCTCCACCCCACACACTCCCTCCCATCCACCCACATTTCCCGCCTTTAGTTCATGTCCATGGGCCGTACATATAAGTTCTTTGGCTTCTACATTTTCTATACTGTCCTTACCCTCCCCCTGTCTATTTTCTACCTACCGTCTATGCTACTTATTCTCTGTACCTTTTCCCCCTCTCTCCCCCTCACACTCCCCTGTCGATAACCCTCCATGTGGTCTGTATTTCTGTTTCTGTTCCTGTTCTAGTTGTTTGCTTAGTTTGCTTTTGTTTTTCTTTTAGGTGTGGTTGTTAGTGATTGTGAATTTACTGTCATTTTACTCTTCATATTTTTTATCTTTTTCTTAGATAAGTCCCTTTAATATTTCATATAATAAGGGCTTGGTGATGATGACCTCTTTGAACTTGACCTTATCTGAGAAGCACTTTATTTACCCTTCTATTCTAAATGAAAGTTTTGCTTGTTAGAGCAATCTTGGCTGTAGGTCTTTGGATTTCATGACTTGGAATACTTCTTTCCAGCCCCTTCTTGCCCTGTAAGGTCTCTTTTGAGAAATCTGCTGACAGTCCAATGGGAACTCCTTTGTAAGTGACTGTCCCCTTATCTCTTGCTGCTTCTAGAATTCTCTCCTTCATTTGAATCTTGTCTGATGTAATTATGATGTGCCTTGGTGTGTTCCTTCTTGGGTCCAACTTCTTTGGGACTCTCTGACCTTCCTGGATTTCCTGGAAGTCTATTTCCTTTGCCAGACTGGGGAAGTTCTCCTTTATTATTTGTTCAAATACGTTTTCCACTCGTGGCTGTTTCTTTCCCCCTTCTGGTACCCCTATAATTCGGATGTTGGAACGATTAAATATGTCCTGGAGGTTCCTCGGCCTCTCCTCATTTTTTTGAATTCTTGTTTCTTCATTCTTTTCTGGTTGAATGTATATTTCTTTCTTCTGCTCTAAACTGTTGATTTGAGTCCCAGTTTCCTTCCCATCACTGTTGGTTCCCTATACATTTTCCTTTATTTCACTTAGCATAGCCTTCATTTTTCCATCTAACTTGTGACCAAATTCAACCAATTCTGTGAGCATCCTGATCACCAGTGCTTTGAATTGTGCATATGATAGGTTGGCTATTTTTTCGGCACTTAGTTTTTTCTGGAGCTTTGATCTGTTCTTTCATTCGGGCCATATTTCTGTCTCGGTGCACCTGTTGCATTGCAAGCCGGGGGAGCCCTAGGTGTTCACCAGGGCGGGGCGACCCACTTTGCTGCATTATGCTGCTGTATGTGAGGGAGGGGGCCAAGAGGGAACAGTGGCGCTCACTCTGCTCTCTGCCGCCTTCTAGTCACTTCCCCTGCTTCCCACAAGCAAATTGGCCCCTTCTGGTGCTGATTCCTGGGTGGGTGGGTTTGTGTGTGTTGAGTATGTTCTAGGACCCCATGGGTCTCTCCAACAAACTCGCCTGTGAGGCTGGGACTTGCTTCCGCTGCCTCAAGCCCCGCAGGTGTTTTCAATTGGTGGTTTGAGGCTTTATTTCCGCGGCCCCCCCCCCCCCCAATNCCTTCCATTCTAAATGAAAGCTTAGCTGGATAGAGAAATCTTGGATGTATTTGCATTTCATGACTTGCAATACTTCTTTCCAGCCCCTTCTTGCCTGGAAGGTCTCTTTTGAAACATCAGCTGACAGTCCAATGGGAACTCCTTTGTAAGTGACTGTCCCCTTATCTCTTGCTGCTTCTAGAATTCTCTCCTTCATTTGAATCTTGTCTGATGTAATTATGATGTGCCTTGGTGTGTTCCTTCTTGGGTCCAACTTCTTTGGGACTCTCTGACCTTCCTGGATTTCCTGGAAGTCTATTTCCTTTGCCAGACTGGGGAAGTTCTCCTTTATTATTTGTTCAAATACGTTTTCCACTCGTGGCTGTTTCTTTCCCCCTTCTGGTACCCCTATAATTCGGATGTTGGAACGATTAAATATGTCCTGGAGGTTCCTCGGCCTCTCCTCATTTTTTTGAATTCTTGTTTCTTCATTCTTTTCTGGTTGAATGTATATTTCTTTCTTCTGCTCTAAACTGTTGATTTGAGTCCCAGTTTCCTTCCCGTCACTGTTGGTTACCTATACATTTTCCTTTATTTCACTTAGCATAGCCTTCATTTTTCCATCTAACTTGTGACCAAATTCAACCAGTTCTGTGAGCATCCTGATCACCAGTGCTTTGAACTGTGCATATGATAGGTTGGCTATTTTCTTGGCACTTCATTTTGTTTTTTCTGGACCTTTGATCTGTTCTTTCATTCAGGCCATATTTCTGTCTCAGTGCACCTGTTGCATTGCAAGCCGGGGGAGCCCTAGGTGTTCACCAGGGCGGGGCGACCCACTTTGCTGCATTATGCTGCTGTATGTGAGGGAGGGGGCCAAGAGGGAACAGTGGCGCTCACTCTGCTCTCTGCCGCCTTCTAGTCACTTCCCCTGCTTCCCACAAGCAAATTGGCCCCTTCTGGTGCTGATTCCTGGGTGGGTGGGTTTGTGTGTGTTGAGTATGTTCTAGGACCCCATGGGTCTCTCCAACAAACTCGCCTGTGAGGCTGGGACTTGCTTCCGCTGCCTCAAGCCCCGTAGATGTTTTCAATTGGTGGTTTGAGGCTTTATTTCCGCCGCCGACCCCGCCCCCGCCCCGCACTGGGGCCCTGGGTTATGCAGTCCATCCCGCTCCCCAGGTGTAGCTCCTGGTTTATCTGCACGTGAACGTGGGACCACCCAGTCCGCAGTCCGTCACCTCATCTCCGTGAGTCCTCCCTGCCCGGCTGCCAGTCTCCGCCCCTCCTACAAGTCTGGGTGAGTGTGTCTCTTTAACTCCTTGGTTGTCAGACTTCTGTACAGTTCGATTTTCTGTCAGTTCTGGTGGTTTTTTGTTTTTAAATTATTGTCCTACTTTTGGTTGTGTGAGGAGGCACAGTGTGTCTACCTGTGCCTCCATCTTGGCCGGAAGTCACATTTCCTCCTTTCTGATTTATATTTGTTCCGTTTCTTTTTCTTGCTTTATTGTACTGGTGAGGAATTCCAGTACAGTGTTAGACAGGAGTGCTGAGAGTGGGTGTTATTTTTTATTCCCAGTCTTAGAAGAAAATATTAAAATGTTCTACTATTAAATATATTTGCCACAGGTAATAGAGTTGCAGCTTACTGGTTGTGTTGCATAATTAGGTTGTGTCTGACGGCTTAATTCTTGGTACCAGAAATCCTTATATACAAGTATAGGCATCTAATATTTTTAAAAAGTCACTGGAGCACAAAAAAGTCAGTAATTACTATTATTTTGTAAATCAACCAAAATTATACCTATTTTTTGTCAGACAGGAAAAAATGTATTTTTGGTGTGCCATAGAATTTAATTAGTTTGTGTGTGCCATGAGACAAACAAGGTTGAAAATCACTCTAATAGGATTTTGTGAGGTGTTACCATCAGGAGAAACTGAGTTAAGAATACACGGTGCATCTCTGTATTACTTCTTACAACCGCATGAGAACCTGTGATTATTTCAAAATAAATAGTATAGTTTAAGGGAAGGAAAAGGGCATGGAATTATGTCATACTTTTAGAAAGTTTTCCCTAAATTATTGTCGGCAATGAAAGGAAATTTAATGCTCTTTGGGAAATGGCTGGTTATAATAATTCACTTCTCAAGGTCTCTTGAGAACCTAGGTTTTTGTTTGGCGTTGTTTTAATGATACTCAGAATAAAAGTATTTGCGGCAGGTATGGGTTTGGGTGGTTCAGTAACACTCTTGCTGTTAGAAACGAATTGTCACCAAAGGCGATATAGAGGGTCTGTCTAGTGGAAAGTGTGACATCCTTCTTTAAGTCAGACAGCCCCGAGTGCCGATTCTGGCCTTACAGCGTAACCTAATGGCCCTGCACAAAGAGAAGCCTGCAGGGCATGGCGCCGGGAGTGAGTGCCTCCTTCTGCATGAAGTCTGGCACTGGCCTGCTCCGTCCTGGCCCTGCTCCCTGCTCCCAGCCTGAGAGAGCTGGACAGCCCGAGCAAGCTCATGTCTCAGCTGTGAATTGGATGTGTGACTCAAGATTAGTTTTAGAGTTCTCAGATTCATAATACTGGGCGTGGGTTTCTGTTTTAGCATTAGGTGTCTTATCCACAAGGATTATGTGATCCTCACCACAACCTTTTCAGGAACATCTTGTTTTATTTCCATTTCACAAATGAAAACATGGAGTGTCAAAAAGGCAACTTCCTGAGAACAGACAGGGAGAGGGTGACCTGTTGTCCCTGCTTGCCCAGAGGCAGACTGTCCAGGGCTGAAACTCGGCACAGTCCAGGCCATTTGGGATGAGCCTGTCGCTGCTCGTGGAGGCCCGTCTTCAATTCCGTGACTGCAGAGCCCGCCCTCTCTGCCCTGTGGCATCACGGCTTGGGTTCTGATAAACCCTGCAAGAGTTGTAACTATTAAGCAAGGGAGGCAAATCATATGTTTTCCAGAGGAATAGAGATGCTACCTAACAGAGTAGGAGAAAGTCGTAGGCAGAGAAACTATATTTATATTCTATACTCTTCAGCTTAAAAAATAATTGGTGAATAGGAAGAACGGCAGACAAGCAATTAAAGTTGAAATGTATTAAAATGAGAAACGAAGGGAGATGAGCCTGGCATTGAGGTCTATATGAAGTGTTTATGGGAGTTTTAATGAATAACGCGTGCTCCTTAGAAACAAATGCTAATAAAGTAGGTGTAGGAGGATGGTTTACAGTCGGATTTGAGACCCACAGACACAGAACATTAATGCAAAGATTGGCAGAGTTAATGGCCCCATGCACACGAGAACTGGCTTTCGCAGAACTGCAGTTTGCACAGGTTTAACCTCCCTGTCCCCGTAACCCTGCCTTTTGAATGAGTGTCCTTTGCTGAAAAGGTGTGCGCGTTCCTCAGAGGGCAGAGTAGCACACCAGGCAAACACAAAACCAGCAACAGCCTGGAGGATGCCAAAGCCAGTGACCATTGGAGCAGAGTAGGGTAGCAGATGTAGTGTTACCATGGCAACCAGTGGGCGGCTCCAGATGAAGTAGGGACTCAATTTGCAAGGACTGAGACCTGAGGGAGACTCTGACCCTGCCTTTTTCCAGAGCTCTGTGGCGCTGGAAATGCTGGGGGCAAAGGAGGGGATAAAGCAGGGGCTGTCACAGTTTTCTTTCCTCACTGCTGTCATGTTGTTGGTAAAAACAGTAAAATGATAAAAAAAACAAAACGTTAACCCTGGACAGGAAAGACCCTGGCAGCCATGAATTACTGAATTATCTTGCCTCTGGTGGGGGCGATAACCCTGCTCCCAGCTGAACTGGGGGCTCCTCCCACGACCTCCCTCCCTCTCTTTGCTTCCTGATTACTGTTGTTGGTGAAGGGCTGGCACTCTGGCCAGAAAGAGGTCACTTCCCTCTCCCCTCTCTGGCTTCCCTGTTCTGCCCCGAAACACAGGCACCAGGCCTGGGCCGTGCTTCAGGACCCCAACCCACCCAGTGGGGCTCACACACTCACCGGGGCCTCGGGCACCGCTGCCCCTCCCAGAGGCCGCCTGCAGGGGGTGCAAACGGTGACACGTGGCCTCCCAGTTATTCTCTGATCCCATTCCACTGCCTCCTTGCGCTGGGAGTTAATTTTTTTCCAGAAAAGCTCTAATTATCTTGTGAATAGCACAGTTATATTGCAGTGTGTTTTGTTGTGGTGGTGGTTTTATGTCCAAAGCCTTCACTTTTCAAATGTGAACAATGACAATTGTCCTTGATATTTAACTCTGCTTTGGCATTTCTTTGTTTATCAACGTATGGCAAACCTCCAAAAAATAGCGGCGGTCCCAGCCCCTCACAGCCTCCGAGAGGCCCGGGGTCTGCAGGCCGTGTGGGCAGAGCCCGGACCGGGAGCAGCGTGTTCTGCCTCCCATTTGTGCCTCTCCGCTGCCTCCGGAGCTGGGGTTTCCGACAGCAGCCCCGGAGCACAGGCGGGAGCCGCCAACACCTCTGTTAGCTCAGCCTGTAAAGCTCTAGTGTCTGCATTTGTGTTATAACACAGTGGGGGCCTAACGTGTGTATGTGTGTAACTTTAAATGTAGTAAATGTGTACGGAGGTCGTATCCTGTGATTTTTAAACAGCACGCAATTCCCCCATTTGGAGCGCGCAGTTCGGTGACCCAGTGGTGCACCCGCAACCTAGGTCAGCTTCAGAGCACCCCTGTGGTTGTGCAGCCGCCACCTCGCCGTGGTCTCACCCCCCCCATCCCTCCCCCCGGTCCCCGGGGGGCTCCCCTGTGCTTTTGTCTCTGTTGATCTTCCTCCTGTTGGTTTTACCTAAACGGGATCCTGCTCAAGTAGCCGTTTGTTTCTGGCTTCTTTCACTTGGCGTAAAGTTTTCAAGGCACATCCATGTTGCCATGGGTCCGTGCTTTCTTCCTTTTTGTGGCTGAATAGTATTCCACTGAGGATGGGCCAGATTTCACTACCCAGCCGTCGTTACTCTCGGGGTGAGCGAGCGCACCTTGTCAGAGACCCCCGAGCTGCATAACTCAGGTTCTGTGACAGGGTCCCGCAGAAGTAAGGCCTGCTTGAGTGAGTCTGGTCGGGGGATACCATGGGTGTCATAATTTAGTTTTAATTGGAACGTTTCACCTGAAACATACGTGGTGTGCTGAGTGTGATGGTGCTGTGTTACAGAATTCCATGCTGATGATTTTGTAATAAAAGATTTTGCAATGATAAGAGGCGTGATTTTTGTGGTGGGCCCGGTGTGCATGCACTATGCATCAGAGATGGTGTTCATGATACCACACGCAAGGNGGGTGAGCGAGCGCACCTTGTCAGAGACCCCCGAGCTGCATAACTCAGGTTCTGTGACAGGGTCCCGCAGAAGTAAGGCCTGCTTGAGTGAGTCTGGTCGGGGGATACCATGGGTGTCATAATTTAGTTTTAATTGGAACGTTTCACCTGAAACATATGTGGTGTGCTGAGTGTGATGGTGCTGTGTTACAGAATTCCATGCTGACGATTTTGTAATAAAAGATTTTGCAATGATAAGAGGCGTGATTTTTGTGGTGGGCCCGGTGTGCATGCACTATGCATCAGAGATGGTGTTCACGATAACACACGCAAGGCTCTCACCAACAGCACGTCATCAGTGCTGGCGCCGGGCTCTGGGAGTCATCCTCAGCGCCTGGGGCACCCTTCACCTTCCAGGACCTGGGAAGTGGGAGAGGGGCAGGGAACTGGGGGCAGAGGCTGCTTCGGAGTGTCCCAGAAGCCTTTCGTTGTAACAGCCGTGTGAGCACAGGTGGGCGTGCAGGCTGACATCTTCCTGGCAGATCTGCCGTGAGGGTTAGATGGGGCCAGGCACACGGGGCCTGGGGGTCTTGTTCAGAAACGCGTGACACCTTGCCACACGCAGCAAGCGCAGCGGTCAGCCTGGTCACCACCCAGCTCCCTGCCACCCACTTCAGGGTGGTCCCCTGGTACCTCAGGGGCCTGCCCGGCAGCAGGCAGAGTCGGCATGGTGATACTGACTGTGATCAGTCCCCCGTGCTGTGTCGTACATCATTGACTGCTCTGTGACGACCAGCTTGAAGGCGTTCTAATCTTGGCCACGGGAGGAATTAGATTGGATTCAGCCGATAGTTAATAAGGTAGAAAATAATGCTTCTCAGACCGGACTGAGAGGATTTAGTCTGAAGGAGAGAAAGAGGCGGGGGCAGACTGATGATGTTTGTGGCGTTTGGGATGACATGAAGAGAGGGCACTCGGTCGCCCCACGATGGTGGAGGAAGAGGCCGCAGCAGGTCCAGGCGGAATGTAATGGAAGCCTGACCCTTGCTGACAAAGGTTCATGAAGGCCTGGGGTGGGGGCGTTATTGGTGGATCCGGACCTGTCTTGTCCGGAAGCTCTGGCAGCATCCCTTTCGGTTATTTGAATGCAGCCACCTGCGTTCTGAAAGGAGAAGCAGGGACTGGAGGAGAGGTGGCAGAAGTCCCTGCCCAGTGGTGTGAGGGGGGTCACAGACCGCCAGAGTTGGGGGCACAGTGTCCCCTACTCTGCTCCCCCTGCTTCTGTAACATCCGCCGGCATGGGGCCGGGTACCCGGCTCCTCCGGGACTCCGGAGTGCTCAGAACCAGTAGGGACTTGGAGCCGTGGGTAGCAGAAACCCCGCCTCAGCCGGCTTCATCATGCAGGGCAGTTCTCGTCTCCCACAGTGGCACACGGACAGGCTCGGCCGGACTCTGCTGGGCTAGGATTGGCGTGGCCCAGCTGGGCAAGGCGAGGTGAGGCTCTGCTAGGCTAGTCCTGGCTAAGTGTGCTAGGCTAGGGTAGGAAGAGAAAACACGTGTGCAGTACTTACTGAAAAAGTCTGTGTGCGATGGGCCCGTGCTCTGCAGACCCAGGTGGGTCGGGTCTGCCCGACTGGCGTGCTCGTTCTTCGCTCTGCCATGGGCTCCTCCTCGGGACCACAAGCAGGGACACCTTGACCTTTTGTCTGAATGTCATTTGGCATCTTCCGAGGCTTATCCAGAGAGCTGACGGCAGACACGCTCAGGACCCACACGGATGGCCCTGCAGTCCACTGCCCAGCATGGGGTGCCCTCCCCACTCCCAGGGCCCTGGGTTCGTTCTCGTCTTTTGGTCCTTGACCTCCCTCCTCACACTCCCTCTGTCATCAGTTGAATTAGTAACCTCTTCTCCCCCCTCCATCAAACTCAGCTCCTGAATTATTTAGCAAAGCCCGCTTAGCTCAAAGGAGGCCCTTCATTCCTGTGTTTAATGGTTTTCATTCTACTAGGCAAGGAGTGTGGGAGCTGATTTCTTGATACGGGTTGGGGTTTTGGAAGAGTGTTTACTTCTTTGTGGCTTCTACCGGCTTGAGGCCCTGCTCCCCACATCGGCCCCAGGTGCTTCCCTCACCCCCCCCCCGTTCCACCGTCCACGCCTTTGGTCCCCCCACGTGGTGTTAACAGCACAGGTCGGGGCCCCAGATAGAAGCCGTGAGGCTCTGGGAGAGGCCCCCCCCGCAGCCATCACGCTTCTCATCCCCATCGATCCAGGAGACACAAATTTTAAAAACTCGGGTGTGTGATAATTGTATTTTTTTCTGTAAAAATCTCGTTTGTATTTTGAGTCCTTATTCTGTATGGTGGAAGAAATGCCTGTCACCTGGTGTGGGACTGCACACGGTCCCCAGGTGTGCATTCGCGTTCTGGGGGCTTCTCTGAAAGCATCATTCTTGATGTCACTTGGGCGTCTGCCGCGCTTCCTCCCCCGCATGGGTCTGTTGTCTGCTTGTGCAAGGGCCAGAGACAGCCTCCTGTCCGGAGGGCCCTCCCCCCGGGCCTCTCCCCTCGCCTCCTCAGCGGTGTGTGTGTGGGAGGCTGCCTTCCTGCTCCCACACTGTGAGGCCCTCTTCGCCCCCCGTGGTGCGCTGGGGAAGGACTTCACAGCCAGCTCTGTGGGGGGGGGGGGGTGCGGTGGAAGGGAGAGACGGGGAGGTTCTCATTTGTCGCCTCTGCCAGTCCCTGGGGTGTAAATGCTCCCACCAGGGCTGACTTCAGACGACTAATGAGCTAACAGTTAGCTCACAAAATGCCTCAGACACCTCCAGTCCACCCCAGCTGGCCAGCTCCACTTGCCGCGTCAGTGTGCACGAGGGGCTGCCTCCCAGCCACCGTCCCCAGCAGCTAAGACAGAATTCTTTTTGCCCTCACGTGTTCTAGAAGTGAATCTGGGGTTATTTCGCCTATGCAGGCTCAGTCCGGGGAGAGGGACGCAGGGCCGTTTTCTCAGCCCCCTGTCCCCAACACCTGTGCTCTCTGTGCTTGTCGGCTCCTCCCAATTTAAGGGACGTTTCTTCCAGTTGGCAGGGTGGCTTTGGGTTGGAGGCAGCGACTGGCATTACTCCACGCAGCCCTGGAGCACCAGGGATTTCCATCACCCCACGGCTTTTGAAATGGGCTCTCTGCTCGCTGGCGTTGCGTCGCTCCCCTGAAGAAACGAACCTGCCTGCCTGAGAGGAATGAAGGGCCAAGAGAGAAACGCAGATACAAAAAACAGAAAGAAGAAATCGTCTCTATTGCTAAAGCTTTGCTCTGCTGCATCAGTGTGGTAGCATTTCCCCAGGACTCAGAGGGAACAGGTCCGGGGAGGCCGGGGCAGCGCCTCAGTGCCCAGAGTCAGGCCAGTGTGAGCCCAGAGTCAGGCCAGTGTGGGGCCCCCCTCTGGCGCCTGCCTCCCCCACGCGGAGAGTGCGGCGCCATCCGAGATCAGGATGCACGGCCCTGCACCTTCCTGTTTAGAAGTCAGGAAGCACCGGGCTTTGCAAAGGCGCCAAAGGCCCCGTGTGCAGCACGTTTTAGCCGGCGCTCCTGGAGCCCCCGCAGCACCCTGCGGGGTCTGTGTCCATTCCTGCCTGCTCCTGGGCATGAAAGGCCCATGGACAGCGATGCCGTCCTCCCGCCCTTGTCACAGGGCTTGTGGCCGTGGTACTTTGCATCGTTCTGGCTCACTGTAGCCTTCTTGCCGGGAGTGCGTTTCTGGGGACGAGCCTAGCACTGGGCTTCGCTGGTGGCCAGGGAACGGCCCTGGACTTACTCTCCTGATGTCCTGGTCTTGTTACAGTTTTCCCTCTGTAGGAAACGACATGGAAAGTGGTATTTCCTCAACGCGTTCCCCCTTGACTGGAGGCTCACCCCACCTGGATCGATTATTTCCATTGGCTCCTCCTCTTGGGGGATTGGAACAGGGCGCTCCATGCGGGCTTTCCTTAGTTTTCAACCATAAATGTCCTCCGGTGCTCGCAGGACACGGTCCCCTTTAGAAACCTTGGGAGCCAGAGCAGGCTCGTTGGCTGCGGCGTGGGGACGAGGGGAAGCCACAGTTTGCCTCATCACCGAAGACAGACACTCGGCACACGTGCTTTCAATCCTGCGGAGAAGGAAGCGAGGGCGCTCCCCGGGCACAGGCCATTGGAGAGCGCGGGTTGGCTGTGAGCTCCGTGCCATTGGCGTGCACTCCTGGATGTGTGAGCACCAGCAACCGCAGCCCTGGGCTGGGCTGAGGCAAACCACGTGCTGGGGCTCCTCCAGCCTGCAAGTCAGTTCAAACGCAGGGCCAGACTCTGGGCATGGGACTCCGCACACAGGACCCTAGTACTAATTTTCTACGTCCTCAGCTGTGAGACAGCTGGAGGTCCAAATAGGAGGGTATGGTTCTCTGGATCCTGCCTCTGACCCCTGCCCCCCAGCCGACTCCCAGGCCTCTGAGGGTACGGAGCTATTTGTAGGACCAATGATACAAGTTCTTAGTTGTTCTGTAGCTGCCTTCTTCCCACCTTTACAAATATTTTAGCCCCTTCCTATTGCCTAGCCTGTGAGGCATCTATTCCCTAAACACCGGGAGAGCAGAGGAGCAGAAGGGAGGGTTTAAAAGCTTGGATCTTTTAGTGTCAAAATCCAAAGCCTTGAGGGATGGTGATTGGCCAGAAGCAATTTCTCTCCCCACCTCCCCCACTGAAGAAACATCCTTTGGGGTGGGGGAGGGAGAGGAGGACCAGAGTGGGTGAGGTGGGAGGCAAAGTCTGGTGTGGCTCTGAGAAGGTGGACATCTGTCAGTCATGCCAGGGTGGGGGTGGCTTACCGAGGGAACCCTGGGAGTTCGGAGGGTGATTCCTGAGTCTTCGTGTCCACTGTTCCGGGGGAGCCCAGGGAGTCGGCAGACTTTGTGGAAGCCCCTCAAGGCCAGCATGGTACGGGGATGGGGACGGAGAGATCAGAAATGGCTGCTTGGCACTTCTTGGGGCAGAAACATCCTGAAATAGTTCCATGGTCTGCTGGAGCCTCCACCAGGGTTAGACGGCAGCCTCAGGCTGCGGAAGTGGCCGAGCTGGAGCTCACTCAGGGGGCCCAGCCACAGAGCAGCGGCCTCACCGCCGGGTCCCTAAGTCACAGCAGAGGTTTGTCCGGTGGGAGAGAAGGGGTGGCGGCTGCAGTCTCTGGAGGAAACCAGACGAACACTTGCCCCGGGTGCAGTCTGGCCTTTCCACTGGGAACGTCTGCGGAGGCGAGGTCACACCTCCCAGCCTGCCTGTCTTCTGGAGGACAGGTGGGGTGCAGCCCTGCATTGTCCAGTTCAGCAGCCATTTGGGTTAAAGTTAATTAAAATGGAATTAGAAATTTAATTTCCCTGGTTGCAGTAGGCACGCTTTGAACACTCAAAAGCCACGTGGGGCTGGTGCCCAACCGATTGACCAGAGCGTGGTCCGTCCGCCCTGAGGTCAGCACTGTGGCCTTCGCCACCGTTCCTTCCTAGACAGCAACCGACCGCTGCCCACTTCCTCCCACACTCGTGCGCACACACAGGCCAACCCCGGAGCTCTGTCTCCGGCCCCTGAGCTGGCGCGTCCCTGGACACGGTGAGGCGTTATCAGTGGTGTTTCTTCCTTTCGGCCGACACGCCCCAGTGTCCACACCGCTGTCACCACCGCTGTCTCTGACCTGCTGGTACTGAGTGTGAGCAGGCCAGTGCTTCAGAGCCTCAGGGTGGCCGTCACCGGGGGAGGGGGCGGTGGGGGGTTCTGCTCCCAGGAGCCCTCTCCGAAGTCTGAGCCCCTTCCGGACGAGCACAGTCCAGCAGAGCCCGGAGAGGGTGTGAACGTGATGGCGTCTGTGGACGGTGCCATTGAACCTTCTCCGGAGCCGGCTGGAACAGAAAGTTTTCCGGGAAGGACGTAAGGGTTTTATTGATCCCCAGCATCCACCACTCCCCCTAAAAGCATCAGCAGAGGCATTCTTCCAACCAAGAGCAGAAAAGGGGAGGCCAGTGCCCTCTAGTGGAGACAGAAGTCACAGAAGTGCGGGGTGGGGCTCCAGCTCCCCACTTTCTTAGCAGGGACTTAGCACATCTCTTTCCTTTTCTGAAAAAAAAATGTGCGCCTGCTGTGTTGGCTGTCGGCATAAAGGTGAAACAGCTAGGACAGTGGCTGTCACAAAACTGGGCCTCAGTACCAGCTGCTATTTTTGTGTCCTGCTGCCCTCTGGGAGAATCTGCACTCCTAGGGTCGAGCAGGAGGGTCGGGAAAGGACAGCGGTGGCTCCCTGCCCGGCGGGTCGCAGGCCCCTGCCATCTGGGATACTGAGAAATTGCCCTGCTTAGTCTGGGCGAGCTGCCTCGCACCTCAGGCTGCACCTGGTTTACCCTGGGGGTGCTGGGGCCGTGGTTGCATGTGCTTGGAGGGGGTGCATTGCAGGGTGGTCCTCGGGGTCTGCTTTGAGAGTCTTTTGGAGAGGGAATTTCAGATCTCCTCCCAGAAGAGTTGAGCGTGTGGTAGGCTGAGGCAGTGGCAGCACAGGCCTGCCTAAAGGGAAGGGATGTGACCTCGACCCCCCTGTGCTGGCAGGACCCCTGGGGGCACAGCCCCCCCTGGGCTCTGAGTGCTCACGGCGAGTTCACCTCAACCCCCTGTAAAGGGGCCTCCATGGGCTGTTGACCTCACTCTTCCAGGGGAAGGGTGGCGCATTCTGAAGAACCAGCACTGGACAGATCCGAGGAAATCCACAGATAAGTCAGGCTGTGCTCCAGGTGTCCTGGGAGATGTAGGCTTTGGAAAGGGGTGGGAGGGAGCCGGACCAAGAGGTGGGGGAACCCACTGCAGCCAGAACTGGGCCCCAGTCTTCAGGATGTCCCCGAACCACAGGGAGTTTGGAAGGAGGGCTTTGCATTGTTGCCAGAGGAGGTGACGTTGATCACTCAGCCAGAAGAGGCCTGTGTTGAGGATGCTAGTCTGAGAGCTGGTGTCCCCACTCCAGAGTTCAGAGAAGACTGGTAGCCCCCTCAGGTCCTCCAGGTCCTGCCTGCCACTGTCCCCTCTGTCATAAGGGCTCCACTGTAGCCAGATGCACCAAGTAAGACTTGAGATAATGTCCACCACTTCTCCAGGGGCTCGGAAACCGTACGTGGCCCCCTGGGCCCATGCAGTCCAACCTGCTTGGAAATGAAACCACGGCGCCCCCAAGCAGGGGTTGGGGAGTGGTTCTGTCCCATATCCTTCCCCCTGCACCCAGATCAGGAACTGACTTCTGGAGTCCCCACAGAGACAGAAGGGGTGCGGCGGAAGGAGAAGCACTCAGGTCATTTCTCTGGGCTGTAGAAGACTCAGGAGAGATCACGGTTACCTGTCGAACAGCCTCAGGGACTCTGAAGTCGCACCTCAACGTGAGGAACACTCAGAGAGGCTGATCTGGACTAAGCTAATGGGGATGGAGAATACAAGACACTCTCGTTCTGGTTTTTCTCGTGTGGCCTTAGGGGAGAGATTGGGCCAGTTCTGGAACGTGTGTGTGTGGTGAGGGAGCCTCTGGGCGTCAGACCTTCCCCCCGGCAATGTGATCTACCTTTTTTGGCTTCTGGACAGGAAATCCACTTCATGCATTAAAAATACTGAATGTACTCTTACACATATAAGGTTACATCTTAAGTACTGTCAGGGCTAAAGAATTACGCAAGACATAGATATTGTCTGAAGAATGCGTCTCAGTAGAGGACTGTAACAGCCCTGACCAGTATGACTCAGTTGGTCAGGTGTCCTCCTGCGAAGCTAAAGGTCACCAGTTCCATTCCTGGTGAGGGCACAGGCCTGGGCTGTGGGCTCAGTCTGTAGTCGGGGAATGTACAGGAGGCAAGCGGTTGATGTCTCTTTCTCCCTTTCTTCCCCTTTCTCTAAAAATAAAGAAATAAAATGTTCAAAAAGTAGAGCTCTATAGCATATGGATCTAAATATGAATATGAGTGTACGTACTGGGACAGCAAAGGATGATGGGGTCTAGTGTCGAACGATCACTCCCGGTAAAAGGTGGGGCAGGCGGATCAGCAGCCTCCCCACCGACTCCCCACTGGGTGTTGGGCCTCTGCCCCTGCCTCCGGGGCCCCGGGGAGGGGCCAACCTGGCCTGAGAGATGCCTTCATGAGACCGCCTGGGGAGAACTGGGGTGGGGCAGACAGCCCAGGGAACCTGTATGTGAACCAGCTGTAGAGCCGTCGGCCAAAAGCTAAGCCTAGTGGGCTCCTCTTAGGGAGTGCCACGGTCCTCTGTGATGTTTGTGCTGGGTGTGGAAGGGCGGCGAGATTTCAATGGGGGTCCAGTGGGGTTGTGCCGGGGGTGTCGGTCAGCAGGGGTGGACACGGGAGCCCAGCCGAGGCCTGCATGTTGGTGGCGATGGGACAGGCAGTGACCAGGGATCTGAAGGGCGTCCTGTCACCTCAGGCCCCCCTGCCCCCGTCCCACCGCTGTATTGGGGCAGGTGTGGGGAAATGCCATTTCTGGATCATTCTGTGCGAACACGCAGACTCCAATAGGCATCACCAAATTTTCTTCTGGGGTGGCCGTACCGAGTTCATGTGGATGCCGGTCCTGACAGGAGGTGTTATAAAAAAAATTTCCCCGTCCTAATTGGCTAAAACAATCTGCAATTTTTTTGAAGATTTGTGTTTCCTTGATTGCCAGAAAGTTTATAGGACATTTGTTTTTACACATCTGTGAACTTCCCGTGTTCACTGCGTGTTCTATCAAACTTAGGGGGATGACCATGGGCTCCCAGGGCCGCTCTGGTCCTTCCCCTTTTTCTGGTGGATTTGTAGGGATTCTTGACACATTCTCAGAGTCACTCGTCGTTTGTGGATATTTCAAATAGTCTTCTCCTCTTTCGATTTCGTGCATGCTGTTTAGATTGCACAGACATTTTAATTTTGAAGTAGACTTGTCATTTTATTCATGGATTGTTGTACTTTGGATCTTTATAGAAAATCCTCAAACTGTGAGGTGAATGTGTTCTCCTGTTTTTCTTTTTATTTAGTTATTGATGATGGATTTACCCGAGGGAGAGAAAGAGAGATTTGTCGTCCCACACATCTGTGCGCTCACTGGTTGCTTCCTGTACGCGCCCCGACGGCACCAAACCCGCAACCCTGGTGCGTTGGAGCCACGCTTCAGCTAACTGCGCCGCCCGGCCAGGGCCTGTCTCGTTTTCGCTACATTTTTATAGTTTTTAAACACTTCTGGCTCTGAAACCACATGGGGTTTGAACGTTCATTGCTGAGAGGCAGCGAATCAAAGTCATTCTGAGATTGTCTCTCTAAACGGTTAGTGTAATAGTCCAGTGGTTTCCCAGTCATTTGAAATGCTCTCCTTAATATACTCTCAGTTTTACATCTGTCTGCATCTCTACATCTACATCTAGAGATACACACACCTGTATATACAATTCTACTACGGCTCTATATGTATAGATATAGGTATGTTCATGGATGCTGTTCTGAGCCTTTGATTTATTTATCTGGCCCCGTGCAAATGACTTACTTTTTTTTTTTTTTAAAGATTTTATTTATTTATTTATATTTAGAGGGGAAGGAGAGAGGGAGAGAAACATCAATGTACGGTTGNTGGGCCCATGCAGTCCAACCTGCTTGGAAATGAAACCACGGCGCCCCCAAGCAGGGGTTGGGGAGTGGTTCTGTCCCATGTCCTTCCCCCTGCACCCAGATCAGGAACTGACTTCTGGAGTCCCCACAGAGACAGAAGGGGTGCGGCGGAAGGAGAAGCACTCAGGTCATTTCTCTGGGCTGTAGAAGACTCAGGAGAGATCACGGTTACCTGTCGAACAGCCTCAGGGACTCTGAAGTCGCACCTCAACGTGAGGAACACTCAGAGAGGCTGATCTGGACTAAGCTAATGGGGATGGAGAATACAAGACACTCTCGTTCTGGTTTTTCTCGTGTGGCCTTAGGGGAGAGATTGGGCCAGTTCTGGAGCGTGTGTGTGTGGTGAGGGAGCCTCTGGGCGTCAGACCTTCTTCCCCCTGGCAATGTGATCTACCTTTTTTGGCTTCTGGACAGGAAATCCACTTCATGCATTAAAAATACTGAATGTACTCTTACACGTATAAGGTTATATCTTAAGTACTGTCAGGGCTAAAGAATTACGCAAGACATAGATATTGTCTGAAGAATGCGTCTCAGTAGAGGACTGTAACAGCCCTGACCAGTATGACTCAGTTGGTCGGGTGTCCTCCTGCGAAGCTAAAGGTCACCAGTTCCATTCCTGGTGAGGGCACAGGCCTGGGCTGTGGGCTCAGTCCGTAGTCGGGGAATGTACAGGAGGCAAGCAGTTGATGTCTCTTTCTCCCTTTCTTCCCCTTTCTCTAAAAATAAAGAAATAAAATGTTCAAAAAGTAGAGATCTATAGCATATGGATCTAAATATGAATATGAGTGTACGTGCTGGGACAGCAAAGGATGATGGGGTCTAGTGTTGAACGATCACTCCCGGTAAAAGGTGGGGCAGGCGGATCAGCAGCCTCCCCACCGACTCCCCACTGGGTGTTGGGCCTCTGCCCCTGCCTCCAGGGCCCCGGGGAGGGGCCAACCTGGCCTGAGAGATGCCTTCATGAGACCGCCTGGGGAGAACTGGGGGGGCAGACAGCCCATGGAACCTGTATGTGAACCAGCTGTAGAGCCGTTGGCCAAAAGCTAAGCCTAGTGGGCTCCTCTCAGGGAGTGCCACGGTCCTCTGCGATGTTTGTGCTGGGTGTGGAAGGGCGGTGAGATTTCAACGGGGGTCCAGTGGGGTTGTGCTGGGGGTGTCGGTCAGCAGGGGTGGACGCGGGAGCCCAGCCGAGGCCTGCATGTTGGTGGCGATGGGACAGGCAGTGACCAGGGATCTGAAGGGTGTCCCGTCCTGTCACGTCAGGCCCCCCTGCCCCCGTCCCACCGCTGTATTGGGGCAGGTGTGGGGAAATGCCATTTCTGGATCATTCTGTGCGAACACGCAGACTTCAATAGGCATCGCCAAATTTCCTTCTGGGGCGGCCGTACCGAGTTCATGTGGATGCTGGTGCCTGACAGGAGGTGTTATAAAAAAATTTCCCCCGTCCTAATCGGCTAAAACAATCTGCAGATTGTTTAGTAGAATTGTTTAGTAGAATCTGCAGATTTGTGTTTCCTTGATTGCCGGAAAGTTTATAGGACATTTGTTTTTACACATCTGTGAACTTCCCGTGTTCACTGCGTGTTCTATCAAACTTAGGGGGATGACGATGGTCTCCCAGGGCCGCTCTGGTCCTTCCCCTTTTTCTGGTGGATTTGTAGGGATTCTTGACACATTCTCAGAGTCACTCGTCGTTTGTGGATATTTCAAATAGTCTTCTCCTCTTTCGATTTCGTGCATGCTGTTTAGATTGCACAGACATTTTAATTTTGAAGTAGACTTGTCATTTTATTCATGGATTGTTGTACTTTGGATCTTTATAGAAAATCCTCAAACTGTGAGGTGAATGTGTTCTCCTGTTTTTCTTTTTATTTAGTTATTGATGATGGATTTACCCGAGGGAGAGAAAGAGAGATTTGTCGTCCCACACATCTGTGCGCTCACTGGTTGCTTCCTGTACGCGCCCCGACGGCACCAAACCCGCAACCCTGGTGCGTTGGAGCCACGCTCCAGCTAACTGCGCCGCCCGGCCAGGGCCTGTCTCGTTTTCGCTACATTTTTATAGTTTTTAAACACTTCTGGCTCTGAAACCACATGGGGTTTGAACGTTCATTGCTGAGAGGCAGCGAATCAAAGTCATTCTGAGATTGTCTCTCTAAACGGTTAGTGTAATAGTCCAGTGGTTTCCCAGTCATTTGAAATGCTCTCCTTAATATACTCTGTTTTACATCTGTCTGCATCTCTACATCTACATCTAGAGATACACACACCTGTATATACAATTCTACTACGGCTCTATATGTACAGATATAGGTATGTTCATGGATGCTGTTCTGAGCCTTTGATTTATTTATCTGGCCCCGTGCAAATGACTTACTTTTTTAAGGACAGCTTTATCAATGTGGCAATTTTGAGAACTCCTCACTTACTATTCCCTCTTATTTTTAGTCTCAGAATTACCATGACTTTTCTTGAACACTTGCACTGGAACTTCATAATGTTTGTGAATTTCCATAGAAACCCCTATTGATATTTTCTTGAGTTACTGAAATAATTTGGGAAGAAATCACATTTTTCAAGTATTTAATCATCTAATCTTGGACTACAGTGACACTTTATTTTTCAAGTTATTGCCTTTGTCTTTGACAATGGTTTCACATGTTTTCATTTTAAAAATTTCAATTACAGTTGACGTTTAATATTATATTCGTTTCAGGCGTGCAACGGAGTGCTTGGACATTTGTGTAACTGAGGACGTGGTCCTGCTGATACGCCTGGTCCCCAGCCTGCGCCATCCAGGGTTCCACAGTGTTACCGGCCGCGTCCCCTGTCTCACTGTCCGTCCCTGCGACTGTCCTGTAACCAGCAGCCGCCCTTCCGAACCCCTTCGCTTTCTTCAGAAACCTCCCCAAAGCCCCTTTCGTCTGGCAGTTTGCCTCCTTACCTGTGAGCGTGTTCGTTTTGTTCCTTTATTTCATTTTCTGGTGCCACATGTAAGCAGAATCATGCGGTATTTGCCGTTCTCTGTCTGACTTACCTCACTCAGCATAACGCCTTCCGGGCGCATTCGTGTTGTCGCAGATGGTAACACTCCATCGCGTTATGAAACGACCGTCCATTGTGTGTGCGCCGCATCTTCCTCGTCCGTCTGTCCATCTGTCCGTCGAACTTGGACTGCTGCCCTGTGCCAGCCGCCGTAAATGATGGTACAGTGAACATAGGGAGGGACGCATCTTTGGGAATTATTTTGGATTTCTTCAGGTACATCCCCGGATGTGGGGTCTCTGGTTCCGTCAGTTTTTCCCAGGAACCTGCACCGTTCCCGCCGTGGCTGCACCCACCTGCAACCCACCAGCCGCAGGCGATGGTTCCCCTCTTCCCGTCCTCACCAGCACGCGTCGGGTGTCGATTTACCGATAGTCATTCCGACAGGTGGGAGGTGGCATCTCCTGGTGGTTTGAATTCAGAATTCTCTGACTAGTGCGTGAGAGTCTTTTCGTATGTGTCTGTTGACCAGCTGCAGGTCCTCTTTGGACAAGTGTCTGCTCAGGTGCTCTGCTCACTTTTTTAATCAAATTGTGTGTGTGTGCAAAACTGTATGAGTTCTTCACAAGTTTTGGGTATTAGCCCTATCGGATATATCACTGGGGAATATATTTGCCCAATTCAGTCGGTGGTTCTTTGGTTTTATTGATGGTCTCACTTCACCCTTTATTAGTGTAGCTACACACAACTGCTGACGGCTCGGTTGGCAAGATGAGCCATTTGCAGCCGATGGTAGAATATATATGATTTTGTGTTTTTTGGAAAAAGAAAAAAACAGATGAGAATATTTCAAAAGATCACCGAATAGCCTACTAAGAAGTTGAGCATTAGAGGCATTTGGGTTGTCCTGGAGCTTTGGTCTGAAGAGATTAGGTAATTAAAGAGCTTGTTTTGGTCTAAGGGTACTATCTTTATGTGGCGTGAAATTCCCAAAGGTAACCTCAGGCTAGACACTGAGGCCTTTTTACGTGTGCTGTAGGCATTCACTGTGCCCGATTTGACTTGGGCAATAGCTTTGCGTGAAGATTCCTTTTACGTGCGTGACAATGTGGGGCGGTCCGTCCATTCCTCAGGTCGGTGCACGCTGAGGCCCCCCCTCCCATCCGTCTCAGAGCACAGCAGGTGGACGGGCTTGTTTTCCTTGCCCGCAGGAGTGGAGGGGCAGTGCTGGGAGAGGTGCCTTCTGTTCTTGAGACTTTTCCGCCGGTAGAAACTCTCTGGTCAAGTTCTAGGCCTTGCCTGTCTCCACCTCACAGAAGTATTTCAAGCACCCAGGGTGTACACCGGTGTAGGGTGCCGAGGGAGCCCCGGGTGAAGAGCTGTGCGCGAATGAGTGTGTCCGACAGACAGCCGTTATCCTGGGGCTGTGGGCGTGGGGAGTGCCGGACAGAGATTTGGCCACGGAGCCGTGGACTTGGCCCGTAGTGTAAGAACAACTAGCGTGTTGGGCGTTCCCAGAGAGGAAAAGGAGAACTCCTCTGTCCCTACGGAGCAATGTGTTCGGGCGCCAGTAATCGTTGCTACTTCGTTGAGGAAATCACAGGAATTGGAGTTTGGGAACAAAAAATTATTGAAGTTTGTGAATGGTCACATCGTATCACAATCTTTAATGATTATTTAAAATGAAACTATCAAGCCAAGAAACGTATTACTCAGTTGAAATACTTGCTGAAGTGACTTTCCTGCCAAATACTCGGTTTTGTAGACCTATTCTTACACAAAGATCAAGAGGTCGTGTGTCTGTGCGGTTTTATGAAATAGATTGTCATCGTTCCTTTTCAGAGAGGGTACATGTTGTGTTTGCGAGGGCTGGATGCGGGATGGTTTGGGGAAAGGAATTAGTATATAATTTGAATTCAGAGTACCAGCTTTAACATATCCAGCTTGGAGAAGCATTTCTGAAATAGCTCTGGGAAATAGATTTCTTGTATTAACCCAATCAGCCATTGGATGCCGTTCTTCCAATGTAATTAGATTTATCTGCCAATGGGTGACTCTGCTTCTTAGGCGTGTAATTTCAGTGGGCGCAAACAGTGATGACCAGTAACGTCCTCAGGGAGATAATCGCGGTTATGATTATTTAGCTCCCGGGTCAGCCCTGTTGGCAGCTCAGTCCTCCCTCGGACGACCTGGCAGCAGGAGGGCTGTGCTTCCTGTGTCTTTGCGTGGCGGAAGGGCCCTGGTGCTTCTCGGCCGTGTTCTGGGTGTCATGCGCAGGGCTCGGTGCCTCCCAGACAGGAGCGCGCTGATTCCTCACACTCTTCCCCGGGAAGTGGGCGCGGTTCCCTTCTCCGTACTACGGGAGGGGAGTCCAGACGAAAGCCCCGGCCAGCAGGCTGGTGGGAAATGACTCCCGTTTTGCAGGGTGTTTGCAGGGCTTAAACGCGGAAACAGTTCAGCACAGTGCTGGGTACATTGTTCTCGTTGCTGTCCTGTCCCTTCAGAGAGAGGTGGCTTTGGCAGCCACTGCCTGCGTCCTCCCAGAAACCCACCCCAACGGCCGGGGCAGAGCCTCCTGCCTGGAGCCTGGATGCGAGAGGTTTGCCGGGAGCTCTTTGCAGGCCCCCACCTCTTCGAGAAGCTTCATCTGGGACTGTGCCCTCGGCATCCCCTTGGTGCCCGTCTCTGGTTTTCCTGATGTGCCCCCGAATGGGCAGTGCATCACAGGGGTCTTTTTATTACGTGGAGGCTCCGGGGGCGGCCAACCCGTGGCCTGTGGACCACCTGTGGCCCAGGATGAAGGCTATGAAGGTGGCCCGACACAAAATCATAAATTTACTTCAAAACCTTTTGGTTTGCTGATGAGTTTTCGTTAGTGTTGGTATATTTAATGTGTGGCCCAGAGGCGCCACACGCTTGGGCACCACAGCACCATTGTGGTGCTGGATTGTTTGTGTCCAGGGCTTCCCTGGGCTTCCCACAGGGCCTTGCACCAGCCCCGCTCCGTGGTCTTCACATGCAAAGCCTATGAATACTTACTTACCCGAAGGCTGGGAGGTGCTGGGGGTTCAGGCGCCAGGTCACTGTTGGTTCTGGAAAGTGGGGAGGGTGCTCTGGAGGGAGCACCAGCTGTCATCCTGCCCCATTGTCTGCCCGCGTCCTAGGGTGCCAGCAGTGGGGTCCAGTGATGTTCGTGAACACAGGACACGACTGCTTTTCTGCCCCACAGTTGGGGGAAGGGGGTCCCCAAAGCAGTCGCCTATCAGGCTTTCGCAGAGCGGGTTGACAGCAGAAGCCAGTTTGTGTGTATCTGGCCCAGGATGAGGCCCCTCCATGAATCACAGCCCCAGGGGCTGACACTGGGGCCTTTGCCCACTGAGTTCTCACGACGGCTCTGCCAGGCAGTGCACGGCCTCCTCACGTTAGAGCCGCACAAAGGCAGGGCTCACAGTTGTGACTTGACTTGCTGACTCAGGCTGGTGGCGGCCGAGCTGGGATGTACACCCGTCACCTGCTCTCCAGCTGGGGAGGGCCTCGCTGAGCTGTCTGTGCTAAGATTCAAGGCCTGGCTTTACATGTGGCACCTGATTTGAGGTAGGGAATGAGTGGAGGGAGTACTTCTCGTCCCCCCAGCTCTTGGTCCCCGGGCAGCACAGGGCGCTGGGGACAGAGGTGGACCAGGTCCGAGTGAGGGCCCTGGGTCCCGGTGGAGCCCTGGCCTCACCCGGCACGGGTCTCAGTTCCATATCCTCCCCAGGGGCTGCGCCTCCATGATTTGGGGGGATTGGGCTGCTGATGTGTGAGGAAACGGTCAAGGGCAATATGCTCCTTCAAGGGCCATAGTTTACAACTTTGAATAAAGTTTTGCTGAAAGCCTAGGTTCCTTTTCTAGTGCTGCGTTGCAATGCCTGATTGTTGGCATAAGACCTGGAGATCTAGGCAATGATTATTTCAGAAGCAACTGAAGGAACTGACACTCTCTTTGGGCTCTTTTATTTTTTCCTTCTTAAACCACAATGGGCACTGATTTCACTATGAAAATAGTTGCCTCAATGCAGAACAATTCCCGAAGAAAGCGAAGGGCAGTCTTGGGGGCGAGGGCAGCACACGGGGAAAGGCAGGCACCTGGCGCTGAGCTGGGCCGTGAGCCTGAGGACGAGGCTTCCCTCTTCCTCGTCACCGGAAAGAGGGTTCGCTCGTGCCTGGGGGTGGTGGCCGTGGTCTCGGAAACACGTGACGTGGAGGAGCCTTGTGGGAACACGTTGCTTTCCCAAAGGAGCCCACGGCTTCTGCCACGTTGAGGCCGAGTCCCCGAGGCTGCTTCCTGCATTGCTGACCGAACAAGTTCACGCATCTGTCACCCTGCCTTTGTGTTCCCAGCAAATGGCCTTGCTTGTTTCACCCCTCGATTCAGAGAAGCGGGGAGAGCCCTTTGAAACAATCCTCCTTTGGGGGTTCATGCATCCCATACTGGGCCAACAGGACTCGGGAGGGTTATGAGACTTTCTTAAGTGGTCTCTGGAAAGTAAAAGTCCCTGCCCCGTGACTGACTTATGGATGTCTCTGTGCACAGAAACAGGCCTAGAGGAGGAGTTCTGAGGTAGCGAAGGCGAAAGGGGAAAACGTGGTCTTTGTAAAGCTGGGTGTGCGAGAGATTCTGAATCCATGTTCAAGGCCACAGAAAGTCTGTTTTATTTGGGTAGAGCTAAATGCGTGTGTGTGTGACCAGCCCTTTCAGAAAGACAGAGAAAGGGTCAGGTTGGACTTCAGGTCAGGTTCAAGAAGGGCCCAGGGTGCGCGCAGTTCAGAGCTGCCGGCCCCGGCAGCTGACAGGGTGTTGGGAACAGATGGCACTTGGAGTTCAATCTCAAGAGATTTATTCTGAGTTGGTGGAACAACCTGTATGAACAGCTCTCCTAGACCCGTTTAAATACTGAAGGATGAATCTGTTGACTACAAATAAGAAATCATGTCTTTGTGAAGCTAAGATAACATGGAAAGCGAGTAAGTGTTTGATAAATGTTCCACCTTCACGAGGGAAAAGGTAGCAAGTGAATAGAAATGAGACTGTAGACGACAAGCAAATGGGAAATGCCGGCTGAGCGCGCGGACGCCCTCCGCAGTAGCCCTGCTGCCGGTCCCTGCTGCCTTCATCGCCTCCAGCCGAACGCCTGGTGCATCCAGCTCCCGCGAGGAACCACTAAGTTTTTCAGCTGCTTCAGCATCTTTTCACATTAGGACAGAGAAGGTTGAAACTGCATTTTCTTGGGATTCTTATGCTGGAGAGAATAAATCATGTTGCTTTGCCAAACAAAAACAACAACAAAATCAGCCATCACTTAAAAAGCAGGGCCCGGCTAAAGAAAAAGCCCATCAGGTGCTACCAGGCAGATAGTAGGGCTTTAGAGAAGGAGGCACTCTTTCCTGCCTCTGCCCACCCTGGAGCACAAAGACATGCAGGGCCGGGGCGGGTGCTGTCTTCAACCAAGAGCTGGACCACAAAGGATGTTGGGGCTGCAGGGGCTGTGCAGACAGTGTGCCAGATACCAGGGCTAGCCCCGTAAGAAGAGTGGGCCATCCGAGGTCTCAGGCCTGGACGACAGTACAACCATTAGCTCCTGGAGCTCCGGTCTCCCCAGCCAAGTAAGGAATGTAGTGGGGATTCGAAGATGCATGTCGGTACCAGGCATCCACCTGGCCGACCCGTCGCCATGAGGCAGGAGTCCAGCCAGTGCACGAATGATGGAGAGAAGCTAGGCAATCGGGAAGAGGCCGGCAAGGATTGGGAAGGTGACCTGGACTCCACCCACAGGTAGAGGCTGGAGGGGGTGCTCTGTGGACCTGAGAGGGGGAGGCAAAGACTGCTGTTGCATCTGAGGAGGGACACTGAAGCCAAGCCCCCCAGGCTGACGCGTTAGAGGCTCTTTGTTCACCCATCATTCACTCACTCACTCATTCATTCGGTAGTGTATTGAGCATCCACCAAATGTCGTGCCTTGCACTGCGGGCACACCGGGAGATAAAGCTGTTCCCTGATTCCCCAGGGTTTACATAGACAGTGGGAGAACCAGAAAGGTAAACCAGACGGTAGCTTCACACACTGGCGTGAAGCAGGTGTCAGTCGCCCCACTTTACAGATGATGAAACGGGGGTGCGGAGCAATCGGATCGCTCGCTCAGTGCCTCAGCCCTGCAGTGCCGGGGTGCGGATTTGAGCCCAGGTCTGTTCTGACTGCAGGAACCGTGCTCTTTGGAAGAATTCCAAGGCCATGAACATGGACCACACACAGCCAGAAACACGCTCCTGAAGAATCGTTCTACCCAAAGACACAGAGAGAAGGATGCTAGAGATTACAGCATAAGACAGGAGAAGAATTAAAATAGTGCTTTTAATATAATTTTCAGCAATCATACAGTATGTACTTTACATCACGTATCTCTAAACTGCTCATCTAGAAAATAGAAGCTGCAAAAATACAGAATAACACACTCGAAATCTATTGAGTGTGTGCTCTCCCCCTCCCTTCTGTGAAACAGGGTGACTTTTGTCCCCTCCTGCTGACATCCAGCCTTGGCGCATTTGGGCAGAGATGCGGGAGAGGCCTGGCTCAGAGGAGCCTTCTGGAGAGGGGTTTCTAAAGCGAGTCAACAGGTCGTCTCCCCAGGCGCCCGAGGGCTGGGCACGAGGGGGCTGCACACTGGGTCACTACTCCCCTTCAGTGGCCCAGGAAGGTGCCTACGCCGAGGGGTCGGGGGGCCTCCTGATCATGGCCACCTCAAAGGGCCAGGCTCTGGCTGGGTGATTCCCTGGGGACCCTCGGGTTCTTGGGCAGAGGTCTGCGGGTGCTGATGGGCCGTTGTTGGCAGGAGGATGAGGGCCAGGCCCTCAGCTTCTCACAAAGGAATCTTCTGAAGGTGAATGTGACTCGGGACAGGTTTTCTCAGTCTCAATGTCTTGGTATTCTGTGCCTAAAGGGGAAGGAGGGAAGAAGAGCCAAGAGGAAAAAAGAGAGATCGGTCTTTTCTGGTTTCTGCTTTTTTTTAGGCTGATAAAATAGCCCTATGGCTTTGCAGTGGAATGGACAAGAACAGGAAGTCATGCCAACAGAATGCTGGGTTTTGCTTTGTATAACCCCAAGGACACAGATTTCCAGCCCAGAGACCTTTTTGAAGGCCGTGTCTCCCTGAGAAGCATATTGAGGTATCTGTGCAACACTCACAGGGATAAGATGTGCCCTGGTCACTGGCTTATCCTTATCTTGTAAAAATCACCAGTGATGGGCCTTTTGTTCTGAGAGTCTGTGTGTCACTGCAGTCTCTACTGAGAGGCAGCCGAGTGCCAGAGAAAACCGCTGGTGTCCCAGCATCAGGCGCTCTCCCTCCAGCCCTGCGGGTCTGTGTGGTGGCTATTCCACCACAGGCGCCCACTGTGTGCCGAGGGGAACCACCTCCTCATTGGGGCAAGGCTTTACGCCCATGCCACACTTCCTAGACAGACACTGTGGCTGTTTAAAAGGCAGAAGGAACCCAGCTTGCCCTGGGACGACTGACAGGCCATGTAGGTCTCGGGGGGGTGGCCAGGGAGGCCCTGCTCATTTACGGGTCCTTTAGAATGACCTGGCGGTGCTCAAGACTGTGTGAGTGCCACCACTTTCCTCGCCCTTCCAGAACCTCACAAGCTCAGGTTCTTTTGGTCTCGGGGTCCTGCCCCAAGTCTCAGGGGCAGGCATGGGGGCGGCTGGGGCAGAAGCGAGGGGGCGCGGCTTGGCTCGTGTGCACAGAATGAATGAGGCAGAGGATTCTCTGTTGTTAGGAGGAGGGAGGAGTCATTTTAAATGTCTCTGATGTTGTTTCTAAAGCACAAAAAGGTTTTATTTTAGATTCCTGTGCCTGTAGGCACAATTGGCTGAGGATGTTTACTTGCCTCTGGGTTCATTTCTCTATGAAACTATGGACTTCCCCGCAGCTTTTCTCGATAGTAGGTGCGCTGTTGGCCTCGTCGAAGCTCCTAAGAAGGCAGCTCTGTGTCCCCACTGTGGTGGCCAGTGACAGAGCAGAAAGAGCAAGGGTTCAGGAGTCGAGCAGAACTGGCACTGGCTCTCAGAGACTTTCTAACTAGCTACGTGACCTTCTTGGGAAGCTTGGGTCTCCTGAGCCTTGGTTTTCTGATCTGTCAAGTGGGAAAACAAACATACCTACCTTGCAGGGCCCGTGTGAGGAAGCTGCTTCCCTGTGGCACCTGGCACCTGGGTAGCAGGCTCTGCATGAACTTGAGTTCCCAGCCCCTTCTCTCCAGGCTTAGAGCTCACTTTGTGGGGGGGTTTCTCTTGTAATGGAACTTGCTACACTGCATGCTTGCAATTCCTTTTATGACCTTAGCTTCTGAAATCAAATGGTGTTGACAAATACATCTTCATGAGAGCTATCTTCCATTAAGTTTGCATGAATTTAAGAGAAACATAATTTCAGGGGATTTAATGGGATGGTAAAAATTTCAACCTACGGAGTATTAAACCTCCAGAGAATTTACCGTGTTGTTCCATTTGCTCATAGTAGAACATGATCGCTTTGGCATAAATTCTGAACATTTTCTCCATAAGGTAATCACCAACTACTGATTGCTAGCCCGAACCATTAATGCAAAAATGGAAATGTCTAGAAGCTGTGTATAAAAGCCTAGCAGCTGATAAGAGAGACACTCCACCAGGGCCCAGCGTCAGGGTGTCTGAAGGCCCTGGACCAGGGCTGAGCCCCTGAGGTTCACGCTGTGAACCCGATTCCAGGAAGGAGCAGGTTCGGGGGCCTCCGCACTGGAGCTGAGCAGCGGCACGGAGGGAGTGCCCTGCATCCTGACACTTTGGAGGTGCGTTTCAGAGTGCGTCGGGGCAGAGAGGCCTCCGTCCCCTCCTCTCACCCGTCTGCTTCCAGCAGCACGCCCCGGGCAGGTAAGACGCTGGGCTCTGTGGTCGAGAGCAGGCGCAGCACAGGGAGAAAGGCCATCCCCGAACACAGCTGTTGCGGGCTCCCAGCTGTCACAGTGGGGGCCTGGGAGAGCATGTGGGGAGTGGGTACCCATGGCACCAAGGACGTGGGCTTTGGGCTCATCGAGCTGGTTTGAATCCTCACTCTGCCTTGTGACCTTGAGCCAACTGTGGAAGCTTTCCAAGCCTCCCATTCCTCTCACAGCTGAAGGCTGCAACAGTTCCTGACTCATGGAGCTACTGAGATGAAATGAGTTAATACAGGTAATAAGCTGATTTCTAGTAAGTGCTTGAAAAATGTTAGCTATTATTAGTTTTTATTAGTATTGACCAGTTACTCCGCCTGGCATGTGTTAGTCTTACTGCACCGCATTCCGTGCCGGCGGGAAGAAGGGAGGGGTGTGAAATACTCCTCAGTGTCTGTGTGCACCCCTCTCTGCTTTCCCCATCTTCCCTTCCATGCCTGTTCCCATCACTGCAGGGGCGGTCAGTCGGACAAGAACAGGCCACTTACCTGCTTCTTGGAACATGGGGCATCTCAACTAGACTCCTGGAGCAGTCAGGAATGTCCAGGTCGATGGTCACCTAGCTAAAGGGCACTCCCAGCACATGACCTCGGCCGCCAGAACCCCCAGCCTCAGCCTGTGCTCGGCACAGAGACCAGCCCTCCGAGGTCCGAGGCCCAGGCCGTCCCTCGTTTGCACTGTGCCTAAGGCCACTGTTGTGCCGTTACAACAGCGTGGCTGTCAAAGCCCTTCTCTGTGAACTCGCTCCCGCAGCCCCACAAAGGGGCAGACTCCCAGGGCGCTTTCCTTGTGCTTCCTCGACCACCCCTCTCTCTGGGCCTCCATGAGCCTCCTGGTCTCGAGCCAGCACATACCACTGTCATGAATCAGCCCTTCTTGCACCCAGATGGACACACAGACGGGCCCTGTATGTTGTTATTCTGTTGCTTTTGTGCGCAGGTCTGTTCAGCGCATTGAACTGTGACATCCTAGAGGACAGGACTGTGGTTCTATTTTTCTTTACCTCTGTATCTGGTCCGGGGCCTGGCATGTAGCCAGCCTTTCATACAGGAGGGAGCACGCACATGCAGAGAACACATGACGCCACTCACACAGTGCTCCCCCAGGGACACTATCCCTGCACGGGTGCTCTCTGAGGGGTGCGTTCCGTCTCCACGGGGTCAGATTTCTGAGGGACAGGAGGATCTTGGCTTTCCTGAATTTCTGGATTAGGCGTTTTCACTTGTCTGCTGTGTGGGGAGCTGTGTGCAGGCCATGCTGGGCAGCGGGCACCTGCACGGAAGAATCTCCTATGCCTGTTCCCGCGGACAGGCCGTCTCGCCGGTGGCGGGGGCCCTGGGACCAGAGGCTGCACTCGGATGCGGCTGCGCTAAGAGAGGACCTTGTCCTCTGCTGCTCAGAACTCAGGACTCTACGGAGAAGGGAGGGGTGAGTAGGATGAACAAGGAGGGAAGGACATGGTCAATATTTGTGTCCCTAGGAAAACTAGTTTTCCAGGGAGAATTTAATGTCAGCAGCCCCTCACTCAGGAAACATGGCACCCCTAGGTATTTGGCCTTTGCTCTAACGCAAACCTAACTGAGATCGTGGCTGAGGGTCTGGTGTGCTTTTGGTGCAAGCAGCAGCTGCTCTTGTTGCAGCAAAACTGGGCTTGCTTGGTTTGCATCCTGCATCTAGACCAAACACACGGACGACGGTGGAACACCACCGTTCCACTGCCCTGGAACAGGGGCCGGTCCTGTCCTCTGCCCTCGAGTTCCTCGTCAGCTGCTCTGCCCCTTCCGGTTGGCCTGTGCTGCCGAGCACAGCGGGGAGAGCTCTCGGGACAGAAACCACACTTTCAGAACCTGAGCCCGGAAACCAGCCTTGCGGCCTCACCGAGAGCCAAAGACGGCCCTGCTCTGGGGTGGGGTGGGCGACCCAGTGTGTCTGTGGGAAGTCTGGCTGTGCCCAGGGAAGGGGAAGCTCCAGGGCACTGCTGGAGACATGGAGGTGGAATTGGGGGTTCTCGTGTAGGGAACGCCACCTTAAAAAGCACCTCTGGAGGAAACTGCCACCCTGTGAGGGCTGAGAAAGAAAACACATTCCTTCCTTCCTGCTTGGAAGGCAGCGGGAAGTCTGCTCAAGGATCCCTTAGCAGCTCTTGGTTCTCCCTCACTACTCTGTCTGTTCAGCACCACTACAGTCTCCTTAGGGAGCCGGGAAAGGCCTCTCCTGCACCTTCACTAGCTGCAAGGGGAGCCCGCATGCTGTGGCCTTCTGGTGGGTGGCAGGGTCCCCAGGGTGCCCAGGAGCTTTGCGGCTTTCCTACTAAGGCCAGCAGCAGGGAGCAAGGCTGCCTGTCTTCCCCGACAAGTGTGCGGCCTGGGCTGAAGGAAGACAGCAAACCATGTCCTCCTGAGAGCGAGCTACTCTTACAAAACACACTTCCTTTGTATGCAGGAATCACACTTGTGAGAAAACATCTGGGCCCACAGGCGTTACACAAATCTGTCAAAAGTTGCATCAGAGAGAGACTTTTCCATGCATCCCTGGGCGGGTTCAGCTAAGATGCTGGAGCCCACTCCCCTTCTAGTGGGCTCTGTCCCTCGGGGCTGGTTTTTGGTGAGTGTGACGGACAACATCTCTTACTCAAGGACACCTTCTTACTCAACCCAAGGGGCTGGGTCTGGCATCATGTGTACTGTAGTTCTTTGTAGCACAAAAGAAAATTTGAAACTACACTAAGTTTTCCACTCTGTAGTATATGAGAGAAAGGAACATTTTAAAGGTGACATCACACACTTCAGAGCCTTCTCACCACAGGGGCTTTAAATTTCTGTCCAGGTGTTGGTAATACTGGGCCCAGCGTTGTTCTTTGTCGTCCTAACAGCCATTCAATCCAAACTCTTTGGGGGAAAAGATGCAAGTAGTTTTCAGGACTTTTTTTTTAAATAGTAAGTAGCTCTATGAAACACTAGGTCACAGGGCTTGTGTGTGTGAGTTTGGAGAGCTGTGCAGTGGCAGTTGGTGGTGTGTTGTCCACACAGAACGCACACACAACCTATGCCGACTGACAGCACGTGCAGTTCACGAGTGAGCTGGAGAGCAGTCCAACTCAGTAACGCACAGACCAGCGTGCTGTTCTCCGTGAAAGGCGCAGACGCGAACTGCAGGGGGGGCCACTGGCCTGGGGCCCCACACCGCGGCGCCAGCTTTGTCCTTCCCTGGGGTGCGGTCTGGATTTGGGCGCTGTCGCTTGAAGCACCCCTTTTACAGTGCTTGTTAAACATCTGGCACCCACCTTTCTTGCTTTTGCAGTGACTGCAACTGTGCACCTGAGGCAGAGAAGCAAACCACCTAGGAGGTCCTTCCCAGGGTCATGGGCAGTCTGGCCAAGGTCAATGAGGAAGCGGGTCTGTGTGTGTGAGCATGCTCTTGCATAGGTCCTGCCCCTTCTGGAACAGCCTTGGAAGGCCAAGACTGTTGGCCACCAGCTGTGTGTCCTATCATGCTCACCCCAGACAGTGACAAAGGTTTGCTCTCTGAGGTTCCTTCACTTTCAACACACAGGCAAACGTGTCTCTCAGTTCAAGATTAACCCTGAAGGCCTCATGGACTTTGTCCACATTCCAGGTGCTGTGGCTTCCCAGAGCCCGTGGGCTTGTCTACTCACAACCGCACACGCTACAGGCTGGCACTACGGAGCCTTCGTTTCCCTCCCCGTGCTGCAGAAAAAGCCCACGGAACATGGTGTGTGAGTCCAAAAGGGCCTGCGACCGTGTCCCTGGGTCCTGAGGAGCAGAGCCGGGAGGCAAATGTGTCATTCCTCACGTGCCCTTCCCTTTGTCTCAAATGTCCACTCTTTTTCAAGTATTTTTTCCCTATTTGTAACACATTGTATATATCCTTGTCGCAGAATATCCGAATGAAGATTAAAAAACTACAATAGATTAATTTCATCCCTTGAATCACATTATATTTTGGTGCATTAAAAAAGGAAGAAAGTAAAAGCAACCAGTATAGTAAATTCGGCCTAGAGAACTGTGTTAGTGACTGAAGGGGTAACAGATTTCAGAAGTAGTTAAAAATAGCATGAGAGGGTTATACATGGAACAGTTGGAAATTCATATGCACTGAATTATTTTTTAAAAAATGGCAAAAATGTTTGGCAAATGTAAGCACATGAGTTTTGGGACTGCGCTGGGTGTCACCGGCTCTGAGTGAAGTCTGTCATAGCCAGGTGAGGCCCGCTGCTTCCTGAGGTCACTCTGCGGGGCTGGGGTGCCCACCCTGGGAGGTGCTTCGGGGGAAGGTGAGGTGCTGGCCCCCCGATGCCCGGCTCCCCCTCAGTCTCGAACATGGAAATGGAGCTGGTGAGAGTCGCCTGTTACGGCCTGCAGCGCGGGTCACCGCTGGCGTCGCTGAGAAGTCTGAGCCCTGACCCACGTGCGGCTGGGTGGGCCGCTGGCAGGACGGCCCGTATTGCGGATGTCCCAGAGGAGCGGGCTGCACTCCTGTGACCGGGTGCCGCCCACCCCCACGAGAGGGGCTGTCACAGGGTGTGTCACTAGTGCTCATCCTGGCAATGTTGTCAACGTGTTTTAGTAGACTTTCTTTAAAAATGTTTTGTATGCTGTGTGTATATGCAGGAATGTCTGTCCTCCAAGCTGGCCGCCACTGTGCCCTGAATTTGGCAGTGCCTGTTGCTCACAGCCGTCAGCATCCTGAAACACCATTCGGTGGCGTCAGAGAGCAGGCCACCCGTCAGACACACGGTCCCACGCTCTCAGGTGAGTCCTGTCTGGCTCTGATTTGGAGACAAAGGTGGTGGCAGCGGTGTGCATGTGTGTGTACTGAGTTGTTTTTTGGAAACCTTTTTTCTTTTTGTAGGAAAAATGACCCTTTGATCACTATACAGAATCCAGCCCTCCTCAAGTCACTATAAAACAGACTCCATGTTTTCACACCACTCATGGTCTTCCAGGTTATAGATAAACTTTGTCCTATGTGTCTGGTTTGTGGGCACAGGGTCCCTCCCCGGATTGTCTAAGGTCAGAGTAGAGGCAAAGAACTCACTGGTGTTCAGCCCGCCCTCGTGGGTTTTGATGTATCGTTTATAGTTTTTCCGCAGGCACTGCCACGTGGTGGTGTAGAGGATGAAGGCGAAGGACTTGAGGGCGATGGCGATGCTGACGTACAGGTAGCGGTAGGCCACGTTGTCGTAGAGGGCGCAGGCGCCCCGCTCCCCGCAGAACGTGCTCCAGAACAGGCAGGTGGAGTCGATGCCGGCCCCGAAGATTAGCGGAGGGGGGATGAATCCTGTCGGAAGGAAAGGACCACTTGGTGTCCAGCTCTGGTGGCGGTTTGCCGTCCAGGTGGACAGTGTCACAGGTGGCTGTGCCGTGACATGCTGGTGGTGCAAGGACCCTGTTGGGACACAAACCCCTGAGTCCGAGTCCTGCCCTCTACCACTGCACCAACCTGGGCAGGCCGCTCAAGCCCTCTGCACCTTGGTTTACCTCAGCAGCAGCACCAGGCCTTCGCAGACTGCGGGAGAGGGATGGCACGGATGTGAGAGAAGCACTTGGGACACTGCCTGGAGCACCGTAAGCTGAATGTGAAGCATAGGATAATGCTTACTGTCCATCATCATCGTCATCCACTGACAACAGGGACAAAGAGGCGGGTCTCCCTGCAGGGGGATGGTTTCGAGTGGGGCTGCTAGAGTCACGTGCGTCTTTCAGGGGGAGGGGCTGGAACAGAGACTAGCCCCTGAATGTGAGTACGTGGCGCCTGCGGCTGTGGTCTCTGTGGGCAGAGTTCAGGAGAGAAGCCCAGCACGCACACGTACTGACAACTTCTTGGCCTCAGAATTTTACCACTGCGTGGAAGGGTTCCCTTCTGAGCTAGGGACGTGTGAATTGGTACAGCACTTCTGGCAGCCTGGTCAGACCGTTTCTGTTCTGAGGAGGTTCCGTGGCTGGCTGTGCGGGGAGAGGCCTGCCCACCAGCCTCGCACTGTTCTGTGGACTAGTCTGGGTTCTTTTTCTGTCTGCCTGCAGCTCTTGTTGACCACTGTATCTAAACTCATCTCTTGCTGTGTGTCTTAGGTACAGAAGTTGCAAGATATTACTGCAGAAAACAAACAACTGATTTCTGGGTGCAGACCTAGAAATAAGGAAAAATCTTAAAGCAACATTCAGTGGTCTTAACATTATCAGCATCTTACATACGCTTCATAATTTTCAGGAATGCCTTGCAGTGTTTTTCATTTTGTTGCATGAGAATTATTGTGAATGCTAACTAGTTTTAATTTCCATGCATCTTTTTAGGCGGTGTCAGGATTTCTACAGCAGCTCTGCACTTGCGTCTGACCCAGGCCAGCGTGCAGGAGGGCGCTGGAGAGCGGGGCTGCGCTCACTCACCTGTATGAGGTCTGGGAAACGCTGAACACCTGAAATGCTAAGTAAAGGTGTATTCGTGGAATGACTGTTTCACAGAATGTTTTCATCTTTTTCATATATAAGGGCCTTCTACTTGCTACCAGGTATCACACATTCATCTATGCCCATCAACCTGGAGCAGGTGGAAACCCTGACTGCAGTTTACAGACTGAATCCAGTTTCCCTGCTTCTATGTAGGATTCCTCAGGTCCCTGTACTTCAACATCATAGAACAAAAAGACAAACTCCAAAAGCAGGAGATACCACTGATACCCGCTCCCCTGCTCATTAGCATCCAAAGAATTATTGAGGACAGAGATGCTGCTTACCCAACAGACGGAGGAGGAGAAAGAGGACTCCCAGGGCGTAAGACTTGAGCTCAGGGCTGACTGTCCTGCATGCAAAGAAACAGGAAAAGATTCTTACTGTTGCCCTTCCATTCACACACCCAGGGTCCCTCACTGCTGTAGATCAGGGGTTCTTTCCTCCCGCTCGCCCTGCCTCAAGTCTCAAAAATGTCGATACCTGTCGTGACAAGGTAAGTATTCAATTACTGGGGCTCCTTTTCTCATTCCAAGGACAGAATGTCAATCTCGCCCATACAGTCTTCATTGAAAGAAAGACACCTCGTTTTTGCCAGGACAGGGACACATCCTAGGTGAACAAGTCCCACCCACGTGGGAAACTGTAAGGGAAGGCCATCCCCTTCTGCCGCACAGACAGGCCAGCACTGCCAACACCTCTGCCGACTCACCGGACCAGCACAATGGGACACCCCGGATGGGCCACCAGCAGTAAGACCCACCATATGCAGTCCCAGTTCCTCACGCCAGAGAGGTGCCTTCACAAGGCCCCAGTTCCTTTTTGAATGGACCCTGTCTTTCTGGCTTTAGTTCACCCAGAACAGGCCCTTAAAACGCTCTCCTCACACGTGTTCTCACAAATGATCCTCAGATCAAGCTGTGCAGAAATGGGGGTTCAGGCCTGTTACTCAAAGTTCCAGGTAAGGCCAGAGACCGAGCCTGAGCCCCACAACTCACTGGATGAGGGATCTGGCGAATACTGGGAATCAGCCTCTGGGCCTCCATCACCCCACCTGCCGAAGGGGAACGCTGGCAAAGCTGTAAGCGCAGGACCAGCAGCCTGGCACTGGCACCTGAAAGGCTTGGCAGGGGGCCGGCCTACACCCCTGCCTGAGGACGCTCTGAGCGCTCTGGCTGGCAGGTGCGCTCCCACCTGGGGCAGCAGCGGCCCCCCTGCTTGAGGACGAGGCAAGATGCAGCCACGGCAAACCCGCATCTGAGATCTGACGCATTGTCTCCACATAGACGTGACAGGGAATCACCCACCAGATACAAAAGTTCACTTCAGAAACACTTGGCACATTCTTAGGAATTTTCATTATTGCATTCAATGGTTGCGTGCAATGGTGGTAACTATAATGTGATTCTAGTCCAATTCAGGTGGTTCTGTTTTCATGCTTCACATTGTTATAAAAGTCCATCTGCACTGAGTTTTCCTTATGGAGATGTATTTCTTAATGTAAGAGGCAAAAGGTAGGGTTGCTGCATAAAAAACCTGAACATTTCTATGACTTTCGATTCACAATGCCATGTGGCTTTTTTCAAAGGAACAACAGGCGCTTCGATGCCACCAGCTACGTGTTGTTCTGCCACAGCCAGGCAAACGCTGGGTGTGAATTGTTCAAATATACTTTTCACATTAAGGGTGCAGGGGCAATTTGCTACACACCCTGACCGCTTCTGCACAGTCACAAGGCTTTGCCAATGACCTTCCAGACAACATTCAGTGTTGTTGGAACAACAACACTGAATCCTATCAATGCACTGAATCCTCCTATCAATGCTCCTCCCGGGGAATTCGGACAAGCATCAGGAACTGTGCTACTCAGGGAGCAGAGGAGGCGCCGGCTGCAGCAGCTAGTGACACCCACAGGCTCACAGATCCCCTCTGAGCACTTCGTTCCTACCTCAGTTCCAGCCCTTGGGGTTGAGTCAGTTTGCTCAGGCAACTGCTCCCCAAGGAGGCTCTGTGTCTGGTGAACGTTCAGGTTTAGAGCAACGCTGGGGGCGGGGCATCCTGTTTCCAGGCTCCTCACACCCCTGCAGAGGTGCTAATGGCGCTGCAGTATTCCTCACTAACTCACATTTGGGGTGCCTCACCTGGATCCAGCATAGGTCCTGAGACAGGGAGCTGCAGAGTCACCCACGCTCACCTCCACGAGCCACTCGGCACAGCCTCACACCCTCAAGAACCCCTCCCATCTCTGCAGCGTCTGCACACGCGTGGTCCGGGCAGGGCCCACGCCACAGGCAAAACTAGTGACGTCACCCCCAGGCCCAGACTAAAAAACATGCCTCAGAAACACATGCCCACTCAGTGGCCAGGGCAGGGGCTGGCCATGGGGACTTGGCCAGTCCAGTACCATCTTCATCAACTCCAACCATGCCTCTGCAGAAACCAACACAGGCCCCCATTTCCCCCAAATCACCTGTGGAACCCACTCCTTGGACGACACGAACGTGAACTTTTCTCCCTTGGGCCCTGCTTTCTACTGATGGGGGAAGGCCCCTCTCTAAAGGAACGGTTCCTGTTGGCCCAGGGAAGCTGGTGCCCAAGACTCCAGTGGCACCTGAGGTTCTGACCACCAGGACTCCTGCCAATGCTCGTGGGGGTTTGGGAGGAGGGACCGTGAGGCTGGGGCTCAGGCCCCTGGGGACCTTCTACACTTACCTGATAAGGATGATGACTGAGGGTGTCTGTGCCATCGCCCCGATCATGCTGCAGGCACACATCACGCACAGGAAGGTGAGGAAGGCCTCTTGGCACCCGGGACTGGGGCATTTTCCGGGAACCACGGTCGCATTCTCGGGCGGGCCGGTGGTGAGGCACGCACAGCCGGTGAGATTCTGAAAAGCAGCAGCCAGCCCTTTCACTGGGGGTATCTCCGGCGCCTGAACCCCAAGCCACCTTGCAGCTGGAGCTGTCACAGCCCAATCACCAATTCCGGCGCGTCCCGTTCATTAGGACTTAGTGGACCAGTGAGCCTTTAAGGAGGCTGCAAACCCATGCAAACAAAGGCATATTTCTGGGGAGGAGAGCTGGTCTCCCGCCTCCTGTGTATCCCTTTCCCCACTCAGAAGTCCTCACAGAGCGGCTCTGTAGACAAATCTGCCCCCTGCCCCATACATACAGCTACAGAGGAAACTGCGCGTCCACAATATGATAAAACATTGCCAAATTAACATCGCAATTACTGGCCGATTTGTCCTCTTTCATGCAGTTGTAGTTACACTGAAGTGTGTTAGAAGAAGTAAATCGGGTGACCTGAACGGTGCTGCTGCTCTGTGGCCCAGTGTGGCCCTCAGAGCACAGGCTGTGCTTGGGGAGCGGTGAGGGGGCTGCCAGTCCTGGGGCTGGGAGGAGGAGCTGCTGGGAACCCTTGTGAGTGGCAGAGACGGCAGAGAGGGATAAGAGACGGCAGGGAGCTCAGAGCGGATGCTGCGGAGGAAGCTACGGCCCAAGACACACTGATGAGTAGGCGATCAGAGAGGAGGAAGCAAAGCCACTGCATTCCACTGATCTTTCCCAGATTTTCGCCCAGCCAACCCCGTTCCCAGGCCTGGTCCTCGTTCACCCTCCAGGAATTTCTGATGGCAGGGGCTGAGAAGGGCAGAGCCCGCAAGTGCCAAGCCAATTAAGGTTCCATGATAATAGTGCTGGGGCCTTTAATGAATGCAAAAATGAAAACAATCATAAACGACTCACTGCTTTTCTTTCCAGGGCTGCTGCTTTCAGAGCACACACAGGAGTGAATCCTCCTGAGGGTCACCTGCCCTTGAAAATCCTGCTCCCTTTTTTTCTCTCCCCACAGAACACAGAGATGGGGCTTTTCCTAGCCCACGTGGGACCCTTGCAGGGATGTCCAAAAGCCTATATGCGCCCCTCACCCCAACAGGGCCACCTGTTCTATGACTATGCCCTGCACAGGGCTCCATTCAGGGGCCAGGGTGGGGGGGACGCTGCAAGGGCTGCCCAGCACAGGAGCCCTTCTGCCCCTTCCAGCACCCAGGGGTGGCTACAATTGTCCCATGAAAGGCGTGAGCCCTGCCCCTGTGGCGACTGGCCTGGGACAGAGTGACTCGAGGTCAACGTGAGGCACAACACTGCGAGAGAGAGGCTCTGCGTGCCTCTTCACGTGTCGTCATGGGAGGAACTGCAAGGATGCACGGACCACGCCCTCCACCAACAAGGGGTGCCAGGGGGAGCAGCTGCTTTACAACCCAGTGGGCAGCAACCCACTGCGTGAGTGGCGCATGGAACGTGAATGTAACATTTTACAAAGAATTAAGTCCAGAACTTTAAAAATCAGTGCAAGGAGAGTAACACAGCCGCTGAAAACCACATGCCTGCCCCACGTCTGACCGCTCATCCACACCGAGGAACGCTCCCATCACACGCCACGATGAGGAGGAATCGCGACAATATGGAATCTCGGATCCCTTTCCTGCCACTGGAGAAAAGCATGAGCGTGCGGTTTGGACAGCTCAGATTATAAGCACAAAATACTCATCAGCAGGGTTTCAAAATGCTGGCAAGCAGAGTTGTTTTCGTTTGGGTTTCCCCTCACATTCCACACTGATGCATCGATTTCTGCTCATCGTACAAATAAACCAATGTCTAGGTTGAAAGGCTCCTTTTCTAAGGGAACAGCTATGGTGGCGGCAGGATTCCCTGTTTAGGAGCCTGACGTGACAACTTGGCGAGTGGAGTCGCTCCCAACAGTCTGGAATCCTGTACTTGTTCTTCTTTCTGGAATGCACTGGGTCACCCGGAAGAGATGACAGTTTCTGTGGCACGTCAGGCACCACCTAGTCCTACAGGGGAGAAAGGGCACCTGCCAGAGTGCACTGCTCCGAGCAGGTCCTGTCTGCTTGTGCCCGGGCGTCTTCCACCCATTGTGGTGACGCCCAGCTCCCCGAAATGGCCCAGGACCAAGGACACCGCTGCAGTAGATGGTGACACTGCCCTTTGAGTGACAACACCCCCACCCCCTATATGTTCTAGGCATTTAAACTCTTTCATGACTCAGCCAGGTTCCTCGGTGGTTCCTCTGTCACTTACTACTTTCTGTGGCTTAGAATCTTCCCCTGATGAGCCCAACCCAGGCTGCCGTTTCCGGTGCAGACCTTGGAGCCCCTTGTTCACAAAGAGCCCTGCCAGCAACCCACAGGCTTCAAGGCCGAGGGGCTGTTGAAAAACTGCGAGAAGATGGAGACACTCGTGTTCCCTCACAGGGCTACGGCTGAAGGACAGTGGCCAGGGAGAAAAACTGAGAGACAAAAGCCAGACCCCCGCCCGCCTCTCGCCCTGCCATCTATAACGCAGGGGCCAGGACACACTCTGACAGAGCCTTCGCTCCCTCCGCAGTGGCAAGATGGGGGCTGTCCTTGGGGAGCACGAGGCTCCCTCCTGGCTCAGCCACCCCTGGCAGAAGTGGTGGTCAGGGCAGGGGAGGGGGACGGAGTGACCACAGGCCCCGATGGCTCCCCCTCTAGCTCTCTGCCTCTTGATTCCAGACCAAATCCTTGCCCCTACTACCACGAGGTCCAAGCCTCCCCACCAGGCAAATACCCAGCCGCCCCAGACGAGGTCCTCCTCCAGAAAACAGGTCCACACCCCCGCTTCCGGCCCCAGCCCACCCCACCAGGAACCAATTTCTACCCCAGCAAGCATAAGGCTGCAGGTACACCGACTTCTCCACCTTCCTCCTTCCTTCTCTTAGAAGGCAAGCACCTAAAATTCCTAAATTCCTAAAAATTCCACCTTTAATGTGGAATTTTTAAAAAATAAAAAGCTTTTTCTTCTTGGAAAAAGGATGCATGTTTACTTTAGACAGTTTAGAAACACACAGAAATTTTGAAAGAAATAATAAAAATCACCTTTTCAGTCCCTAGCAAGAGGTAACCTATGAACAGCTGACTATATATCCTTCTGATATTTTTTCATGCAAAGATAGGCATATATTTAGATTTTTCTTTTTCTTGACTGAAAGAGATAACAACCTATATATAACTTTATAATGCATTCTGTTCCATTAACACTATAGTGGGAACACATGAGCCAGGCCAGCTACTGCTCTTGGGTGTCCCCTTGCACATACTCCTACAAGTAGGTTCTCTCTCCTTTGCAGTGAGCACGAGCTCTTTCCTTTGTCATCTCCATTTCCAATCGCTCAGCCGGGCCTGAGATACCTTACGTGTCCCGAGTGGCCACGCTCCCAGGAGGCTTGATTTCAGGACAGTCCTTTCCGAGAAGCCATCACCAGAAAACGTACAAACTTTATAATGTGTTCAGGCAAATGGAGCTGCACTATTTGGGAGGGTTTGCAAACTCTAAGCCATAGGGAGTCACGTAGGAAACAGTTAAGAGAGAGGGTCCAGGTGCACTGGGCAGCCGGTGGTGGGTCGGCCACTGCTCAGCCCCAGCCGACCGTGGCCCCTCAGGGGTGCAGGTGCTGTGTCACTTACGGCTGGACGTCTACAGAGAGACGGCACAAAGCCAGATCTGTGGATGGAGCTCAGGCTCCGTTTAGTCCACAGTCAACACAGTTGCAGGGCGGGTGCAGCGCCCGAGCCGTCAGGAGCTGCTTCTGTTACCCAGGCTGACAGCGCCTCCCATCTCCAGCTCAGCATCCACCGTGGGCAGCACGAGAAGGCGGACAGAGGAAAGGAGACCAAAGGGTGAGTGCTCAGTATCTGCTAGGATGGCGACTTGTGTCTACAGAGATAAAGTATTAAGGCCTCGTCCCCTTCCTTAGAACAGTGGTTTGCATTGAAGGTAACTGTCCCCCCAGACTGCTGAAATATCTGGAGGCACTGGGGCTTTCCTAAACCGGAGGATGAGGGGCTGCTACCGGCCCCCGGGGGGTAGAGCCTGGGGATCCTGCTAAGCACTCTCGGTCCACAGGGCATTTCCCACAACAAAGAACGATGCACCAAGGATGCCAGCAGAACTGAGGGGCAGCCGCTCTGGTAGACGGGTGCTCTCAGCCTTGGCGGAGGCAGGGGGCTTTAAAGATACTGAAACACAGCCAGGACCTCAGAATTTCTGATGATGGGGCTCAGGCCTCATTTTTTAAAAGCTCCCGAGTGATTCTCCCGTGCAGCCAGGACTGAGAGCTGTGCCACCTCTCCCCTGTGGAACCGACTCGGGACTCGGCTCAACAGGCACTTGAGAAACATCTGCTGCCCAGACAGCGGTGCAGATTCACCATCTACAGGTTACTGCCCTGCAAACCGCTGGCCAGGCTCATGCTGACTGCCAGCATTCCATCAGTGGCTACCACGGGCTTTTCCTAAGCCAGTTACTCCGTCGTAGGTCAAGAGCAGACAGCCTCCAGCAGTCCGCCAGCAGCACACCAGCACACCAACACACCATGGGCGGAAACCGTCACTTCTGAGACGAGAGAGAGGGGTACAGAGACAAGCTGGACAAGGCGTTCATGCAAAAGAAGCTTACAAAATTCACCTGTGGTCTGTTCCGTCACCCCTCCCAGGCACACACTACAAGAGTCACAAATTGTATATTAAATGCAATCCTGGACACTTCCATGGCTATTAGTGGAGGAGATATAAAAACATAAAAAACAAAACCTAAACCAGAGCCAGAAGGAAAATCTGATATCCAAAATCCGCTAATGCTAACCAGATTTCCTTATAATTGAGATTATCTGAATGGTGAATTACTCACATCTAATTGAGTTACAGAAATTTTCACAAGTCTTGATAGAAGCTATAAAGTGGTGAGAGATGCAAGGATTGGGTTTTTAGTATTAAAGTCAGCACCAGCCAACCCACCCGCTCCAGTTCCTACTCAACAGGGAGGTGTTCTCACCCCACCGTGCTCCCTGGGCCTCCCGAGGCCGCATAGGGCACCCAGCCTCCAGGAATCCTGGCGCCTTGATTCATAGCCGCGGCTGCCACCGGGAATGGGAGGGTCACCTGAGAGCTCCAGCCCTGGGCACCGGACCCTAGTGAGGGGAAGGCAGGAGGAAGGAGCCATTTAATGGGGGTATGGGGTGTGGGTGGTGGGTCAGATACTTACTAGGGGACGGTAGGTGGTGGGGACTCTGGGGGGGGTGGGAAGAGGCTTCTCAAGCTGAGATAAGCAGGTGGCATGCATGTGAAGGGCCTGGGGGAAGACCATCCCTGATAAAAGGAACACCATGTGCAAAGGCCCGGAGGTGAGGGGGAGCTGGTGTGGTGGGGGAACCCCAAGAAGTTCACCATAGCAAGGGGTTCTCCAAGAGGTGGGAGGAGTGGAGCTTCAGGCTGGAGAGGCAGCAGCAACAAGCGGGGAAACAGATGCATAAAGAGGTCCTCTCAGGCAGAATAAAGGGGATCCTAACGCGGGGAGTCGCAGACATGGGCAGACACTGGGTTTAGAGTTCGATGCACTCGACATTCCACCATCAGCACCACCTGCACATTCAGTGTGGTCTTAGGCAAGTGCCTATTCTGTAACCAGGGACTAAAACGTGACCCCTTCCCCAGTCTCCGAGACGACCGGTGAGGCAGCACTAGGGCTGGGGTGCCGGTGGAAGCTGGCACTGAGAAAGGCAGAGGGTGCCGGAATGCGCATGTGTGCAGGGGGAGTGGGGAGGCCAGAGGGGAAGCCGTGAGCTCATGGGAGATTTTCTCAGAGCTTGGAGACAAAAGGAAAGAGGGAGAGGGAGAGGGGGGAGTGAGCAAAGAACCACGAACTAATGTGCGCCTTTTGACATCTTCGAGCACTGTGGCTGAGAATTAAGAGACAGGCGATTGCTTTCTGCTTGTTTTGGGGTGGAGGCTTGCAAGTCCCTTGACTCCAGGCTGTGAGGGAGGCGCTGATGGCCTGGCTGGTGGTCGGCCGCACAGGCCTCGGAGAAGCTGGCTGCTGTCCCGAGCTGTATGGTGGGGGTGGTTTGTATGGTTAAACTGGCACAGGGCCCTTTCCCAGCATTCCCGGGGCTGTGTCTCCAGATCCCTCATCCACTTTTTGGGAGCCAGGGTGCTACAAGTCCGCGTCTGCGGGAAAGGGCTGTGATTCCCACCCCAGCCCTGGGGGCTTTCTAGTCTCTGCTTCGTAATTGCAAGGGCAGAAGCTCCCCACTTTGCCTGCACCCCACAGGCTCTCTGAGGCCTCCAGCAATGTGAGGAACAGGTGGGTGTCTGGGGAATACACAGTATGGCCAGAGGGCAGCGGAGAAGCTCGCCACCCAACAGTCACATCCCACAGCTAGGTTTCAGCAGCTGGAGGCAACCGTAGGCCTGGCCTTGCTCTTACTCAGTGAGACTCTTGAACTCACATGCAAGGTTGGGAGAGGATTTTTAGGACAATTTTTGGGCCACAGAATGCTGTGGAATAGAGAATCCTTTGGCCTCAGGGCACTAGCCTACACTTAATTTAATTCTTGTAATGGGATGATAACCAACATTGATTTATAAATTTTTGAATATTAATGACATTGTTGTCATGAAAAAAAATAGCTTGTATTTTTATTTTAACCACTCTCCAGATTCCATCCTTTTTTTAAAAATTCATTTCCAGTTACATAAAGAAATTGCTTTATCATCGAATGTAAAATATCCATCCCTCCCTCCACCCCAGGGTGATTTATTTTCTCTCTAGAAAAATGTTAATAACTGGCCAGAAATCTAAATGTTAAAAGCAAGGAAAAAATAAATCTTTGGAAATGAAAATAAATGATGAACGTTTTCTGTCTCAGAAAGTCGTTCCTCCCCAAAGACATGGGATGAGGAGGGGGGAGGGAGCCAGCGGCCCCCACGCCAGCCCCTCGAGAACAGCCGCCCCGCCCTGCTCTCACCCAGCTGCCCGCCTGCACGTTCCTGGATGCTAGGAGCGCGTCTGGTGCCAGGCCTTGCTCAGGGAAGCCACAGGTCAGAGTGTGAGAGAGCTCTCGGCAGACTGCCGCCGTAAAACACCCCAGACAGACGGGTCGGGAGACTGCAGAGGCAGGCCCCTGAGGTACGGACGGGGAGGGCTGGATTCCCGGAGGAGGGGCATTTGGGTAGGGTGTGGGCGGGTTGGCAGGAGTCATCCAGCTGGAAAGAGGAGTATGCAAACATGCGTGTTGTGCAGGGAAAGCTGCACGCCACTCCTGAAAGGAGGCGGAGCTGAAGAGAATACCCCCTGATACATAACCAAACCTGATTCAGTGCCTACATCCACCTTCTAGCTGATGGACTAGCATTAGAAAGTCATCATCCCGGCTGCAGCACAGCAGGCAGACCAGAAAGGGGCCACCCTGAGCTGGCAATACCAGTGAGGCAACTACGACCCTGGCCCAAGAAAGAGATGAGGACGGCCTGGAGCAGGGCAGTGGTGCGGATGCGGGAAGAGGGCAGGCGAGACAGACACCTGGCAGGCGGGGTCAGCAATAGTTGGCCATCAGCCACTTGGCATCCAGCTGTCATTGCAGAGAACATGGAAAGCTATAGGCTGACAGTCAACTGTATATTTCAACCAAAAAGAAAAGAGCCAAAGAGAAAGTATAGTGGGAGTATAAAAAGGTGGGGCACATCTAGGTGAGAGGAAAATGAGGACACTGAGCAGGGAAGAGGCTGAATTAATGTCAGACGGTCCCAGGTTTGGAAGAGGTCTTCCCCAATAAATGGTTCTCTAGCCTTTTTTTTTACATACTTCTGTTGACAGGGAGCTCATTACCTACAGAGTCATCCCATTCCATTGCCACCCACTGTGAGTGCTGTGAATCACAGTCTGTTTCTCTGGTATATATATACAGCTTCCCTTAAATTTCCACTGTCATCTGCTCAATGATGCTGTTTGGAAACTTATCTCATTTAGCAAGGAGGGCCAGGCAGTCGTCCCACATACTGATGGAAAGTCCTTCACTGGAGCCGGGGAGAGGCTGAGAGAAGTCACAGTGCAGGGACACAAACTCGGGAACACGTGTGGTTGCCCACGCCTGCCCTTGCCCTCGGGCATAACCCCTCTGGCTGCCCGAGTTCCCCAGCCCGTCCCCCATGCCAGAAGGAAATCACTATACCGTGCTGTTGCAGCCAGCAAAGCAGGCGGACAGGTAGGTGACGCCATCCGCCCCACACACGGGAGTGAAAGAATCCGTCTGGCATTCGCAGTTTTTATTGCAGGGTGAGTAGGGGTCCAGGGCTGAGCCAGGCGCTGAGCTGGAGAAGAAGAAACATGGAACCTGTTAGAGAAGAGCCCACTTCTGATGGGAAACATCCTCGCCCCCTTGATACCTCTCTGCTCTCTGCTTCAGTGAGTGACCCAGTGCTTAACCCTCTTCGTCCCAGACTCACTCACACCTGGGAGCTCTGCAGGTTGCTCCCAGCACCGGGGACCCTGGCTGGCTGGGAGCTCTGTCTGCAGGAGGAGAGGCAGCCTCTCTTTATCATTTGCACCAATGCGCCCTATGGGCTGGGCACACCCTGGGGCTCTGCTCAGGACCACCTCCTCCATGAAGCCCCTCCTGGTTACTGCAGCCTACACCGGGCCAACAACTCCTCCCTGCAGAGCTGAGCACACACCTCTCCCCTCTTTGAGTCATTCCTTGTCTTTTTTATGCCTCCCCAGCCTGGTGATGCTTAACAAACTACTATGACTGTTTCAATAATTACTGTCTGTTTGATCGATTCCATTTCCTGCAGAAAATAACACTAACGTATTTTAAGTTTTCCTTTATGCCACTAAAGGCACAGTTAGCTAAAGCAGCAAATGGCAAAGAGGACGAGGGAGAAGGGGAGCTTTCAGTGCTGTGAGAGACAGTGTCTCCTCTGCAGCATGCCCCCGCCTCTGGGCTCCGAGCACTTCCTGATAAGGACAGGGACATCTGACAGCGAGTGTGTCAGACACCATCCCAGTGCCCCGTGCGTCATCCCCTCTACTTCCAGTGTAGCCCTGTGGGGTGCACCCAGGACAAGTCACCCGCCCCAATGTCAGCAACTCACAAATGGCAGAGGAGGGACTGGGCTCTATCGATGGTGGCAGCTGGCAGAGTAGCTGCAGCCCCTGAGCTTCCTTTTTTCTTACTGAAGACCAATGTCACTACAGTCGGGCCTGTGCTTGAACCGCTGTGCATTCGCTGCCTGAGCACTGGGAAAGTTAGGGCTCTCACTATTTGTCTCCAAACACCGCCATTAATGCAGGTGCAACCCAGAAGGCACCCTGTTTGAGAGGGAGGGGCTGCATTGGGGTGCTGGCTGAAAGAGGCCATGGTGGCGGTGAAGGGGTCACAGGGGTGGATGGGGCCTCACGCATGTGTGTGCATGAGCCCTGCACGGCTGCCGAGAACTGCCCTGCCTGCATTCTCCCATTTCTCCTGCTTGCCCTTGAGGGGTGGCAGGTAAACCCAACTCTACTGTATCTTCTGGCCTCACTGCAAGAGTAGGCCTGGTGGCCAGCCTGGAGGAGGAGACCAGTGTGGGCAGGAGCTGGTATCCTGCAGGCCAGCCATGCCACAGTCTTGGGGCTCCAGGCTGGATTCTCCATGCAGCCTCAGAGTCCCATGTAGGAAAGGGAACGGCTGTCAACACCGGATACATAAAGATAATTGCTAGGTAAGAAAAACAGTCCCACAAAAACTAAGTTCCTTCCCTCCGTCTCTCCCTTCTCTCCTTTTTATTTTTCCCTCCTACTCACCAATTCCAACCCTGGCTAGGGTTTGTAATTACTATTTGAGTGTGACGATAGCTTCTGATGGTGTAAGGAACTACTGAAATCTTTCACTCAAAGCTAAATTTTACAATGAAATTCATTTCCATTTTCAATCTTCGCATCATTCCTACAGTCAAATCCCAGAAGTAGTACTTTCAGTCCTCTGCGGAGTGATGGTGGCCTGTGTCTCCCAGCATCTCTCTGCCACCCTGTGAGCCAACGCTGAGGGGAGTGGTCACCCTCTCCGCCCAGAACAGTCAAAATGATTCTTTGACTTTGGGAGTAAGATGCAGAGGCATCATCCACTTCTTGGCTCATGGTCATTAGGGACCATGATCACAAGAAGTTCGTGGTCACAGGCACTGCTGCTACTCACGTGTTTCCATAGGGAACAGTAACCCCAGCCACGGGGCCTGTGTCACAGCCCAGGAAGAGAAAGGAGACGTAGCAAGCTGTGGACACCAGGTTGACGAGCATGGCCATCCGGATGGCGCCCAGGGCAGACAGGCTGAGCTTCTTCACCAGGAGGCCGCCCAGGAAGATGCCCAGACAGGCACAGGGAATCGCGGTCATCCCTGCAGAAGAGCAGAGGGTATAGCCATGAGCAGGGGAAGCAGGGCCAGTCAGCGACGGGGTGGGTCTCCTGACACCACAGGATGCGACCTCGCCAGGCCCCAGCGTCCCCATCAGGGGCCTCATTCCTGCCGAAGGAGCTCAAGAGGCTGGGCAGACACACACACACAGGAGTCTAAATGCCTCCACCTACTGTGCAATGTGGGGTCCCCGCACAGAAACACAGCAGGCGCAGGGCCTGCCACAGACAAAGTCACACAGCGGGGCACGCACCCACACTTTGGGGCCATGAGTGCCGAGGAGCAGTGGCGTGCTCCCCGTACACGTCTGAGGTGACGTGGGACTGAAGCTCACCTGGGGGTTTTCGCCTGCTCTCCAACTAGGTGAGGGCGGGCCTGGAGCCTGTTTCTCCAAAGGCCCCAAAATTCGCATATCCATGGAGACGGTGTTTTAAGCAACCCCATGACCTCGCAGGAAGGGACATGAATCAAATCAACACTTTTTTGTGGTGAGTAGTTGCAATAAAAATTTCCCCCTCTCTTATAAACAGAGCTATCTGTAAAACATTGGGATTGTAAACCTATTTCTGATTCTCAGAGACTAATGGGCATTTAGGAGGACCAGAAGATCCTAGGCTTCCAGCCTCCTGTTTGCTTTTGCTGTTTTGACTCACGTCACGTAAAACTCGGCTCTAAACCACTGTGAGCAGCGCTCACCCACGGGCAGGGTGTGCATAGCCAACCTCCCAGTCGAGGCTGCCTCCCCTCGCAATCAACAGACCTTGAGGTCAGGCAGCTACATCAACCAGCTGCCGTGTGCTAAGGGAATACATGTCAATTTTAATACTAGGACACAGAACCGATCAGGTGACCGGGCCCCTCTGAGCCTCTCTGTGCTCTCACCTGTCACAGGCCCCCAACCACGCCTACTGCTCCTCCTTTCTCTCCCTGGCACAGGTACTCAGGCTTTGCATTTCCTGGTCCCTCTCCTAGAACATTCTTGCCCTATGCTTTGACTTGTCTGGCCTCTCTTCTCTTCAGAGAGGCCCTCTCTGACTGACCCCAAGTGGTCCCTGCACCCCACCCTGGGGTTCCCTGATTGAGTATTTCCATGGCTCCTGTACAATCAGAAGCTGCCAGGTTTATTTTTGGCTTTCTCGTTTCTTGTTCCTTCTCTCTCTACTTAGTTGCAGCTTCCCTGAGGACAGGAACCCTTCCCACCTGTGCAGCCCAGCCTGCTTCCCTGTGCCTGGCACAGACTGGACCTCAGAATCGCTATGGGCCTGAAGGAGGTGGGAGCTGACAGAGGCTGTGTGTGTGAACTCGGTGGTGCGCCTGCCCGTGACACGGAGCAGGCCTGTGCTTTATTCCGTCTCCTAACAGAGGCAGTGGAAGTGTCATCTGGCAGTGACAGGAACTATAACAGCAGCAGGCTTTGGGGACATCAGCCTCCCCATGTCTCTCTGATGTGCATAGGCCCTGAACCTTCCGGTGGTCTCCTATTAAGCTAACCTATACAGATTGAGTCCTTTCACCCTAAGGAATGAATCATCATCACCAGCCCCTTTATCGTCTGTGCTGCTTTTCTGAACTTGACCTCATTTGCTGGTGACCTCTGGGTGGCCCAGGGCCCTTTGCTGATGTTGTAATTGATGATGCTTGGGCCTTGGCTTACCCTCCCAACACCTCCCTTTCCCCTAAAGGCCACTGACAGCCCCTCCTGCAGCCAGCCCCCCAGAGCCCATGCTGACTGGAGCGATGCCTGGGACAGCCCCTAAGGGCGGGACAGCCCCTAGGGGCCGGCCAGCACCCAGGCTGCCTCTCCACGCAGGGGCGGGAAGGTCCTCCCAGCCAAGTGCTCTCACAGGCAGAAGTCACAGGGAAAGAAACAGATACAAAAAGTCAAGACTGTTTTTCAGAACTTCTGCCCTGAAAACGATTGATTTGTTTGTTGACAGAAAACTGAGGAATCTAATTTTAAGTTGAAGACAGCCCCAATGTCCACACAACTGTGCACTGCAGTCAACACGTAAGGAACAGCACAGAGCAACCAGGAGACGAGAGAGAAATTCTCCGGGTGGTGGGAGGTAGAGCCCGAGCAAGGCTACTTCTCCCACCCAAGTACTAACCAGGCCTGACCCTGCTTAGCTTCCGAGATCAGACACGTTCAGGGTGGTATGGCCGCAGACAGCAAGGCCAGTTCTAATGAAGAAGGTATAACTCTAATCACAAAGGGGTGCATTTACCCTATCTCTGTCAAGCAGATACTACAGGACTGGCTGCGTGCTGCTAATCGGTCTTCGAAGAAACACTTCTGAAGCAGTGCAAGGTAAAGAGGAATCAGTAAGAAGAAAAAAAAATAAGACCCGTGCTTCCCAAGAGGTTCCCAAGGAGATGTGCTATGAACTGGCCACATCACCATGGGCAGATTTTACTCTTTTATGTTCCATGAAGAGTCAAAGCCTGGGGGGAGAGCCTCAAGTCTCGCATTTCTAAATGCCGGTCTCCAGCTCAGATCAGCTTACAGCGCATCCAGTCACCCCGGAGGCTCCCACAGGTGGTTCCCTACCATTCTGGCCTCTATCCCGCTGAGTAACGCTCCCTGTTTTTAACTGAAGTTTGTACTCTTTTACGTCTGACCTTTCAACTCTGTCAAATTCAATCACGCTGAGGCAATGTATCAAAGTTCTTGGTTTCTCACACCATGTGACAGTCTACTGTATGAACATTTTATAAACTATTTACACAGTCTACTGTTGACAGGCATTTGAGCTGATTCCAGTTCGGGGCTAGTAGGCATGAAGCTGCTCTGGATACTGCTCCATATGCGTCTCTCAGCGCGTGGACTGAGGCACTTGTTTCGGTTGGGCACGTGCCCAGAAGTGGGACGGCTGGATCGGAGCAGAAGCATAGGCTCAGTGTGAATGGGCAGCACCACAGGTTTCTCCAAACTGCTTGTGCCGTTTTGCACGCCCACCGGCTGTGGAGCAGCGTTCCCGCCGCTCCGTGTCCCCACCAACACTCACTCACGTCAGTCTGGTGCATGTGGAACAGCACCTCACTGTGGTGTTCATGTGCATTTTCCCGATGACTCAGGACTGCTCAGCACCTTTGCATCCGTTTGCCGGCTGAGAAGTAGCCGGCAGTGGTAAAGGAGGCGCTCAGACAACATCGCTCGCCCTTCCTTCCTCTCGCTCGGCACCATCCGACTCCCACTCAGCAGAGAAGGGAATTCCGTGGGCTGCACCCAGCAGGTTCCAGTGGTCGCCCTCACAGCTCTACCTCTCTCTGTTTCCAGAACAGAGGAGCTCTCTGGTCAGGGCTGCCCACCACATGATCCTGTTCTGCAGCTCTCCTCCTGCTGGCCCTCTTCCCCTCTGCTCAGAAACCTGCTGGAGCGAGTCCTTCCGTCAGAGCAGCAGCTGTTTCCACCCTCTCGCTCGACTCCCAGCCCTACCCCCACCTCCGTCTCCCTCCCTCCTCCACGGTCTGTTCCCTCTCTTCCCTCTGGTGGGCTGCTCTTCACACCTGGGCTCGGGCCCCTGCTACCACTCCGAGGACGCAGCCCTGGCACAGGCTGAAGACGCCCCGGTTGTGAAAGCTAACAGGACAGGTGAGCCTCACCTTGCTTGAGTGCTCACACTGCTGACGGCTTCCTTCATTGGAAGGCCTCTTCCTTGGCTCGTGCGGCCCAGGGGTTTCTTCAGGAGGCTGCGCAGACCTCTCTGTAGCTTCATGGTGGTGTTTCAACCCTCCTCTTCAAATTCTCACGTTCCCCTAAGTCATTCCACCCCCAATCCTGTGGCCATCCACATGGGATGCCACGGAACCCAGGCTCGCTGCCACATGACTGGCCCCGGGCTCGCTGAGCTCCCGGCTGAGCCCAGGGCTGTCACGCAATGACACAGGCACTTGCACGGGGCACCGCGCGTCAGCGCTCTCCTTTGCCCCCCAGATCGGACTCTCCCCCGTGTCTCCACGTCTGCAGCCAGGGACCCGGGGGTCCTCCTTCACTTCCCTCCCTGTCTGAGCTGAGACCACTTCACACACTCACATAACTACCACTGCGTCTCACGAGGATGCCCATGGTCTGCTGTGGAGAACAGTGCTAAGCCCATGCTTCGGCTTGGGGAAAAGGGCTGTCACGGGCCATTCATCACCCGGCCAGGGGCATGAGGACAGAAAGGGAGTGCATGGCCTCCAAGCTCTGTATTTGCTGACAGAGGGTTTTATGTGGCCAAGAATATGCTTGTGTTTTCATGTGCCTAACTCAAGCCTGCTAACCCTTCAAGATCCATCTGGATTTCCCTTTTCCTTCGCCATTATCACTCCCCAAATGCTGCAGTTCACACCTATCTACCGACTTCCTGTGCACATTTTATATTTTAGTTCCTTATCACCACGCACTTGGAGTAATTGCCTCAGGTGGGCTCACCTTACCTGGAGAATGCACGGGGACCACGTGTACACTGCTGCTGCAGAAGCGGCCTCAGCACCTTCGGACCGGACTTCTCCCAAGCACAGCAGCACCCCCGCACCCGCTCAGGGGCGCTGAGGCGCAGACTCACCGAGCAGCTGGTTGGCAGAAGAGGTGGTGAGGTTAAACTGCTGCTCCAGGTACTTCCCCAAGAAGGCAGCGAAGCCGGCCACCACGGCGATCTCCATGCAGGCAGCCAGGACGATGCAGGTGAACACCGGGTTGGAGAGCAGGTGCTTGGTGACCTGGGGGATCACTGCAGAGAGAGGTGGAGGGCCACGGTCCCACATGCTGCACTCCCAGGCCTCTGTCCCCGGGACCCCTTCTTGCTACAGGTTTGCCTGCCTCAGTCACCCCCGGTGTCCCTCAAACCGAAACCTGTCACCTGTGAGTCACCCATAACTGTGAAAACTCTGGCTTCCCAATAGATGCTGATGTTTTGCCAGAGAAATGGACAACTACTAAAACAGTAAAGGCTGTAACGTGTGTTTGATTATAGTTCACTGGAATTGCTAAAACATTTTATAAGGAATCACAAGTTATTTTCATTTCCATCTCCCACCTCCAAAAGGAGTTTGGGGTTTGTTTCTCAAAAAGGAAAATAATTTGTTATTAATTATGGAAGTATAACTATGTTCTACCAACATATCTAAGTATATATGTGATTAATATTTATAACTGTATGTGTGCATTAAGAGAATGTATGTAATCCTAACAGTTTCAAGAAAGAAATGACATTCCAGCGCTTGCTCCCCTGTGCACGTTAGAGATATGTAAAAATCTACTCCCCCCTCCGCGTTGCTCCCACTGTCACGGGACCTCCCTGCACAAAGCCGCCCCGAGCAGCCCAGCGAGGGTCTGAGTCTCCACTCCTGATCTGGTGCCGTCATTCCCTACTCGGCAGCCGAGGGGATCAGCTCAGATCACATTCCTCCTCCCAGCCCACCCGAGCCGACCCCTAGACCCAGTGCCTGGTCCCTTGGCCACGTGGCCACCCTTCCTGTCATACCCCGTCTCCCTCGGGTGCAACCCCGCTGCCTGGTGCTGCTGCTCCTCTGCACCCAGGTCCTCCCCCTCAGATCTCTGCACCCGGGCTGCTCCCTCTAAGGGAACACTCTGCCCCCAGGTCTGTGGCCCCCTATTTTCCTCGCCCCACAAACCAACTGAGAAAGAGCTAGCCGCTGATGACAGCTGACACAAAAGGGTGTTGCAGCCTGCGTGCCACTAAGTGCCACCAGAGCCAGAAAGCACGGCTTGCTGAGGTCATGGGTTTTAATCTCATTTTATTGTACTCTATTTTTCTTACAATATGTCATTTTCTAAACAGCAAGCACTTCCTTTATATTAGTGCTTTTTAAAATGGGGTATTTGGTTTTTTGTTAATTCTTTAAAAACAATCCAGTGACAAGAATATTTCCAGCGATCAGCATCCTTGGCACGTGGTCTCTGACCAGATCTCCTCCTCTGTGGGCTGACAACGGGTCCCACCAGCATGCAAGGGGGCTCTGCCCACACCAGGCCGACCCGTCATTTCAACGTGTGCTCACGGAGCGTTACCTGAAATGTAACTGACACACCACGTGGCTCGTCACAGACATCACAGCGGAAGACGACGCTAGGTTAGAACCACCAGATTTAAAGTTGTTTACGGAAACATCTTACGTAAATAATGGAACTGGTGGCAAGCAGAGGAGGGAAGTATTTGTGGAAGTGGTAGGGGAGGGATGGGGTCAGGGCACCCTGCATCACAGGGGAAGACAACGCTCCATCCCAGGTGCAGCCTGGACTGCGCAGTCCGGGAAAACCTGGTTGGGGCCAGGCCCAGACAAGCAGAGGTGAGCGGGGAGTCTAACACCATTCCTAGGTGATGAATTTGCCAGCTGTCGTAGAGAAAAGACCTAATTACACAGGTTTAATCTCATCTCCTAGGAGACGAAACCTCTAAATGGCCCAACTAATTGGAATAAAATAAGAATAGAGGACACATAAGTTTTAAGTAATGTTAACTGACAAGCTCAATAAATCAGAAGGACAGAACAATGGGTCAGGAACTGGCACATACACAGAACTGAGAATTTATCGTTCTCGGGAAAGGTGCCAAGTTTCAAAAAGATTGGGATGTCGGGGTCCTTCGACACAATGAAAGACAGTCAGCGATGAGAATGGACCGAGCCGGGTCACTGGAGGCACCAAACTGCTGAAGGCCGAGCGGCCCGACGGGCACTCCAGCTGCAGAAGCACCCGGCCAAGGCAGAACGGTGGCCACAGCGGCCCCTCGTTAAATGACTACATCCTTAGGGAGGCGGCTCTTGGACTACATCCACGTACGCCACACACACAGGAAAAGAACCTTCAAAAAGGCGAGAGTCAGAATACAGATGCTGAGGGAGCAACTTTGAATCCGTGCTTTCCAGCCATGTACAGACGCTGCTTCACTGCGAGCAGCTGGCCCTGGTGTGTGTGTCTGTTTATTGCAGGGCTTCAAACATGCAGGGTAATCTGACTTTTTAAGAAATGTCATTCCAAATGCATGCCTACAAATGGATACACTTCAAATCTATGTTTCAATGTTGGAGATTTTCCTTTGTCAAGTTTACATTCTTTAAGTATTGCACAAACACTTACAGGAATACTGATCCTGTCACTTTTAAAGCTGTGGATTGTTAAAAAACACAGATGAACAAATCAGGCATCAACAGAGGGCAGTGAAGAAAGTATGTGCCTTCTCGTACAAAGCCCCTGGGCTGGGAAGGCTCCCTCGTCATAAATCACTGCTGACTTGCTCAAGTGTGTGGCACACTGTGAGGGTGAAGTGCACCTGTGACGAGGGACTGGCTGGCTGTGTCACAGAACAGCAAGCTTCGCACGGCAGAGAGCGAGGTGTACCGATCGTTACCAGGTGGCAGGAGCACCTCCTTGGCGGGAATGAACTCGGAAGTTGAGGCTGGCTGTGTTTTGACAGATGACAGCGCAGGTGCTCAGCTGTGGGGCTCTTTAGGAACAAAGTGCTCTACACTCTGGAAACACTGGTGACAATCAACAGCAGGCTGGGGACAGCCCAGGAAACAGCCTCCGCCTCCCTGTCAGAATCAGCTCCTCTCCGCCGTCGGAGTGCGGAGCTCAGCGTGGTGCACTTCCCAGGGAGGATGGCCGCAGCCACACCTGCTGAGACGGGAAACTGCTGCTCCCACCAGTGCCGGCCCGGTGCCGGCTCAGCAGCCATGTCCTCGAGGATCTGAGCTTGACCACAGTCTGTCCGGGCCCCGCAGTGGCCTCAGCCCCGACCCAGGCCATCATGACGGTGGGCAGATGGACAGGGCATTTCCAAACAGAGGCAGCTCTAGGCAGGGGGTGCTTTTGTACTCCAGCAAGCATTTTAATTATCCCAGAAGTGATCCCACTTCGGTGCAAAGGAATCCTTGTCCATCCAGGTTGGAGCTGCCTGTTTTTCTCTTAATATCTAATGACTAGTTTTGCCTTGAATCAGATGTGAAAACCATCAAGCGTGAGGAGTACTGGACGGAAGGCCCAGGGAAGCCTCTGTGGGCCTTCTCTGCAGGAAGAGCATTCTTTCTTCCCTTCCCCAAGCTGCCTGGCCTCCAGAAATGCCGCCTTGCCCTCGTACCCAGCCATCTCCCGCCCAGGTCCTCCCCGGGCCCCGAGTTTTTACTGCAGTGAGGAAAAGGACTTGTAACACTCTCACAGGAAGACTCCTTTCAACTGTTCGGCCCTATCCTCCAAAGCTCCAATTTGAAAAGGAGTATTAGCTTGGTCCTAGGGCTCTCCCAGCATTTCACGCTTTTTCATTCAAATGAGGGTAAAGTCCATAAAGTTCTAAATTCCTACGGAGGCAGCAGCCAATGAGGCGGCGCAGGCAGACAGAAACCGGCAAAGGCGGGCTACACCAGGCCACTGCCCACATACAGCCTCCCTTTGCCACGTGCGTCCCGCCTGCTGGTTTCGCCTCAGAAGCTGGGCACTGGGGTGGGAGGCGGGTGGGCTGGCATCATGCAGCTAGGAGCACCTGTCACCTCTCCTTGGGAACACAGTGATGTCACCAGCAGAAGGGGACAAGGCTGGGACCAGTGGCCGAGGAGAGATCTCTGGGAAAACCAGCTTCCCACTGCTGGTCTTGGGGAGACGTTCCCACAGGACTGAGATATGCTGGGATCCATGGGGCCCCTGGAAGGGAGGCGGCGGGTCTGGGAAGGGCCTGGGGACTAACGCTGACAGGGCGCTGCCCAGGGCCACTCTCACCACTCACACAGAAAAGCAACCTCATGAGGGCCCTGTGCTCTCAGCACAATTAAACGCCTCCGCCTCCGTGCACCGACAAGGAAGGAGAGGCAGAGCACCGCCCCCTCATCGGGAAGCACAGTGGAAATCCAGGCCCCGACACCTGCTGCCGCAGCAGGTCTGGGCTCCAAGAGGCGCTGCTCCCAGGTGAAGACTCAGCCACTCACACGAATCAAGGATGCGGGCCTCAGAAATAACCGTAACAACAAACGCCTTCTGTGGCTGGGGAAGATGACCAGATCAGGCACGACTCAGGCTCAGTCCCTGCTTTTTGAAGGAGAAGAGGTAGAAAAGGATGGGAGGGACAGAAAGAAAAGAAAAAAAAATAAAGACTGCAGAGTTGAAAAAGGAGGGGCCGGCACACAAGAGGTTTCCCGGAGCGAGGTCGGCCGAAATAGCGGCTCAGCACCTGGTCTACAGAGCCAGGTCACGGGGACTCGAAATCTGGCTTCCAGACCGAGCAGCCAGAGCACGCCGCCCCACCCTGTGATTGCCTCGGCAAAGAAAGGAGACCCATGTGGCCCTGAGCCCCCGCACGCAGGGGAGAGTAAGAATAGTGACAATGAACATAATGGAAGGGATCCTACTGCCTCCGGGAGCGCCCTGGAGCGGTGTGCACCCAGGCTGCGTGGAGAGCCTGTGTGCAGCAGACGTGGGGCGTGAGCACAGCAGGGAAGGGACGGGGCTCCGGGTGGTGGTGAGCGGGACACCTGGGAGCCATGGCTGGAGCCCAGGGCTTCCCAAGGGGACCCCTCACAGCAGGCCAGGGCCCAGGAGGCACCAGCCCTGGCCCTTCACCTTCTTGGAAACTGAAGGCGCCTTGGGCAGTCCTGGCTGTGGGGCTAGTTAGACTCTGGATACACCTGCCTTTAGGCTCCCTACTGAAACTGGCCTTGACTTCTGATTTTTTAAAAAAAAATATTGTTAACACACCATGGCTAACAGTCCCTGAAAGGGCAGGTGGAGCCAGTATGTGTGACTGATGGGCAACGCCAGCCAGCCAGCGCTGGCTGGGCTGGGTGGCCTGTGGTGGGTGGGCTCCATGAGTAGTGTTTTTGTCCGACTCCCAGTGACTGCACCGCAGACAGGAGGACACCAAGGCTGCCCTGGGAGGCACCACACACTCCTGGCCTCACAGTGCAAAGCGGTGAAGGGGCATGGTCTGCACTCCGGTCTGCCTGTACCCAGAGCCCACCCCTAAAACTTTGGGATTCTGTGTGGGGACTGGAATCAACAAAGAAACGTTTTTCTGAAAGGTGAGTCACTTCTAATGGGGGACCCAGGAGCACCACGGAATGGAGCGGTACGGGGAGCTGGGCTGGGTGAGACAAACCACCACCCTCCTGACCAAATGAAGGAGGGAGGAGGGAGCAAGGAGGATGCAGAAAACTACGTGACAGAGGCAGGGGAGTGAAGCCACGGCAGGGTGCATCGCAGGACAGGCGACGTCGGATGGCCCAGCAGAACGTCCAGCCGCCGCCACGCTGGCTCCCACGTGCCTTTGCAGCCTGTCCCGCCCCCGACCCTGTGCCCTGTCATCTGAGAGCAGGGACAGGGCGGCTCCTCCCCCAGACGTGGGCCTGGAGCCAGGTGAGAGAAGATGCTTAACAAATGCAAAGTGGATTAAAGAACCTGAAACGAATGAATGAACTGCCAAGTCTTCAAAGTAACTATCATACTCTCAAGAAACGTAAACTGTGAAAACAGACCGGTTTGTGGGCACACCACAGCGACAGTCCACAGGTCTGGGGGCCACGACCGAAGTGGGAATAATCAGCTGATGTGCTCGTTTCCACTGCTGATTTCAGGGGTGCCCAGACTGCCCCCTCACGCAGCTGTGGGGAAAGTCCAGGGAGCAGGGAGGCCTGTGGCACCCAGACATTTTCTGGAAGTGCCTGCTGCCACACACTGGGCCCAAACCAGCAGCCTCAGGCCCACTCTGATGTTTTCGCTAGAGATGAGCCTGCCCCTCACCAGCACCCGGCTGCCCAGGGCCCCAGGAGCTCCATGGTACCCGCTCATCGTCACCTGAGGGAAGTAGCTGGCCGCCAGACTTCCGTCTGCCCACCTTTGGTAGGTAACAGGTGGGATGTAGTGCATCCCTTGTACAGTGAGTCCTCACTCAACTAAACCTGCATTAGGTCTTGCAACTGTAAGCAGACAGATTACAACAAATCCAACGTTCGCAGAGGCCAACTGATGTAAAGAAGGGTGGAACTCCCACCGCATCTCGTCAACAGTGCAATACAATGACATTAGGGGACCTGCCACAGAGAGAAGGTCTCGGTCTGAGTGCACAAAGCCCCGCTGCACAAGTTGACGAGACAGGGCACGGCCATGACCAGACGGTCCCCGGGGGTGTGCACACAGGACTCCTGTGACTGGCAGCATACAGGCCATGGCCTGGCCTGGACACCCAGGGCTGAGGCGGCAGACGGTCTCCCTGGCCATGGCATCAAGAAAGACAGCTGTGACGGGCAGTCCACAGGCGGGGAGCATGGCTCCGAGGATGAATCTTGGACAAAACACACCCAGCCACTCAGCCTGCAGAGCGAGGGCTCTGGGACCGCCAGGCTCCTCACAAAACATGAGGCTGGAGGCACAGCCTCGTAGTTCAGAAAACTGTCACAGAAACATACTGAGCCAGCAGAGGAGGGAGGAGGCAGAGACACAGAAGTCAGAGGCGTGAGCTGGGTCCCATGGCCAAGCCAATGCTGGTGGGGCCCCTGCGGGAGGGGTGAGTATACACCCTGGCCAAGGAGCAAAGCACCTGCTAGGAAGACGGGCAGGAAAAGACGTAGAGCCTGAAGTCACCAGCACAGGCTGCCCTGAATTACTGGGCCGGCAGGCCCTCTGTGGCTCAGTGGCTGGGGCGCCGGGAGCAGACCCTCCCCACACAGGTGGGTTGCCACAGGCCAGCTGTGGTACTCAGACCTGAGTACTGAACACAGGCTGGAACTCCGGGAGGGGCTGGGGGTGGGGAGGACAGCTTTAAGGAATGCAGCCGACGGTGCTGGGCTCAGCAGTGCTTGTCCAAGGGAGGGAGTGTGGGCCCCTCCGTTTCCCAAACACGCACTGCGCCCTACGCACAAGGGTATGAACAAACCCAGATGCAGTCCCTCCCCTGGGGAGCTTACAGAGTAAGTGAATAACCGTGACCCTGACACAGACAGCGACATGCCCTGGAGGGGGTGCTGTTAGGAGGGCAGGAAAATGTCCTTGGGAAGAAGATGGGCTTGAGATTCCACTGGAAGGAAGAGCAAGTGCAAAGTCCTGGTGGGCAGAGAGCCTGGGGAATGCGTAGGACTTAAAGGCTGGTGACGGGAGGCTACTGTGGGGGACCAGGGCAGCAGTGGTGTTCACAAGAAGCTGGAGGGACAGAGTATCACCTGGTGGGGTGGCCAGGGGGTGGGCTCTGCCTCTGTCCCTTACGCACAACACAGCGGGATCCGAGGGGCTCTGGAACTGTCGTCGTGTGGACTGAGAGCAGAGGGATCAGGCTGGAGTGCAGGAGATACCAGGAGTGGGTTGGGGGGAGAGATTGAGGTGGTAAAATCAGCAGAACCAGGTAAAGGATGCATTAGAGGGTGGGGACGGTGGAGAAGGCAGGGAGCGGGGCAGACTCCATCTCCCCTACAAGCAAAGGTCCCCTGGAGTTGGGTGCTGCCTGGCAACAGCACGAAAGGGCTGCGGTTCCCTCAACCCCAGGCTGACACCCTTCTTCCTTCTCAGTTGCTTCATGAACAGTGGATTGAATCCTTGTGCAAAACACTGGAAAGAGCTCAGAATTTAGAGTCTGGAGACCTGGGTCTGGTCCCAGCTGTCCTGATGGCTGGCACAGAGATCAATCGCATCTGCCTCATCGACAGAACATGTGGGAGGTCTGCACAAGGGCTTTGGAGTCTAAACCGCCCTCCCTGTGTGGGGGCTGGTTGTTAGGACTCTGAGCCTGAAGCACCGCCCCTCCCTGCCGCTCAGCTGTGCCCAGTGTCAGCCGGTACGGCCATCCTTTCTGGGACGGGAAGAGGCCACTTGGCAGTCAGCGTGAGAAGCAGAGACGAGAGTGCTCAGATTGATTGCTCTGCTCTTTCAATGATCAAAGGCAGGGCTCTGCCTTCAGATTTTAAACTGCTGCTTCAGTTACATGCATCCAGCTAGAAAGCCCATCAGAGGGTCAGGACGTGCCCACGATGCTCGCAGGCAGTCGGCTCTTCCCTACCATTTTCGATGTACCCCGTCTCAAAGGCCCATTGTCTGAGGTGCCTCTGCTGCTGAGCCAGCAGCCAGAGGAGTGTCTGCACACGCTGTTGAAGAGTCAGCTGGAACCCGCTGATGCCACGTCTTCAACAAAGGGTCGGTTTATCACCCCAAGACACAGTGTAACGGTCTAGCTAAGAGGATGGACACTGGGGTCCCAGCCAGGACTCACAGGCTTTCCTACCATCTCTAACTCTCAATTTCCTTATCTATAAAAGAGTTGCTGATGCCTTATAGGGTCAAGGAGAATTAAACAGAAAAGTTCTTGGAAAGCAAATGTTAGCTTGTGTGTGTGTGTGTGTGACTGGGTATGCACAGACACATGCATGCTGGCAAAAAAGTGTTCATTCGTTCGTACAATCCTTCATTCTTCCAATATTGCCTACATGCCAGGCACCGTGCTATGCAGTGGAAACAAAGATGATGGAGAGCTTTGTCCTTGGAGGAGCCACAAGTTTTGGGCAGATGCAGATGAGTGGAGAGGCCACCCCTCGTGGGCTAGCAAGTGCTTTCCAGGGGCCGTGTGGCATACGGGGCACGTGCACAGAGGGGCCATAGGGGTATTCCCAGGAAAGTGGGGACTGAGTCCAGCTCAGAAGGACCGAGGGAGGAGGATGCGCCAGGCAGAAACAGCGGCAAAGAGGACAGCGCCTGATGTGTTCCAGAAACCATCCAGAACAGGACAGCAAAGGTACCCAGAGGTGTGGCTGCAGAAGGGGGTCCAGATCCCTACCATCGAGGCCCCTTCAGTGCAACACAAAACTGGACGTGAGATTTAACATACCAGCTGGCGATAACACTGTGCATTTGCCTATTACGGTCCCCTGAACTCCTTCCTCCCTCTGGGTCTGGCCTTCCGCCAGCCATTCTGCAAACTCTGAGCTTCTGGATACAGGAGGCCTCACCAGGTTCAGTCCCGTCCTCCTGCCCCCAGCTCACCTACACAGCTCCCAGTGTAGACAAGGGGAGGGACAGACACAGTTCTAGACATGAAAGGAGGGATGTAAGGGGGCAAGATGGGTCCTGGAACATGACCAAAAAATGCTCTGGGGCATCTGAACAACAAGACCAAGGAGGAGGGGCTTTGCAGCTGGGTATAAAAGGTTTGTTGGTACAGCCGAGATGCAAGAACGGGTCTTGAATTTGCAGAATTCCACCTGGAGGGGAGACTGGAATTTCACTAATCCAAGCATTTGTTTGCCTACTGCCTGCTCTGCAAAATGGTCCCATGACAGTCACAACAAGATGGGGGACCTCTGGGCTACACAAGAAGTCAGCAGTAACAACCTGCCCACACGTTCTTGAACAAGACTCATCTTTCTTGTAAGAGTTGAAAACCCAACTGATAACCAACTCTGTTGGGAACAGACTCTCAGAGTCTGCTTTTGGGGGAGAGTCTCCTGTAAAGTAAAGCACAGGCCCCAGCTGCTGTTCACCAGAGCTTGGCTCCCTCATGTCCAAACAGGAAAAAGGAGTAATACTGACCTCATACAGCTGCTGTAAAGATGAAACCAGATACCATGTTAAAGCCAAGGAGCGTTAAGCAATGTGGCCAGCATTGCATAATCAGGAAGTGGCTGAGCTGGACTTGAACTCATGGTGACCTTCTTGGTTCCTGCTGGGAAGGGGATGGGGGGCCTGCTCTGGGTGCAATGCCAGTTCTTTCAGGAGCCTTTGCTCTGCAGAGCGTGGAGGGGACACAGATTAATGGCCGAAGAAGAAACCCTTTTGCAAGCTGAAGTGAATCAAATGAGAAATTGCAGCATATAGATTTTTAGAGCACTGTTAATTCCCCTGTCATGAAAGGATCTCCGCTTATCTGTAACCAGAACGTGCACCTCACTGAACGGAAACCACCAGCGTCCAGGGCTGCAAGCAGATGAGGCGTTTGAGAGGCCCAGGGAGCAATGGTCGGTGCTTTTGGTGGAAATGTCCATGTCACAAGAACACTGTCTCCAGTAGAAAAATGAAACCTATAAACCACCATGGACCCTCTGCATGAGCCGGTGGGTGTAAAATGTGTTTATGAGCATAAGAGCCCACGTCACCATATCCTGGCTCCTGGGAAATCTTCCAGAGACACTGCCTTCCTTTCCTGCTGGGACATCCTTTGCATCCATTCAGAGACCCAGCGTCTTGGGAATTTAATTCTAAATTAAAAGTTGCTCATCATCAGAGCTGGAGCCCACGTGTATATAGGTTACAACCTGTTATCACCTATGGTCCAGTGAGTCTCAGACGAACCTACCTAACTGTGTACCTGTCAGCTCAGCCACCATACGTCCAGTGCTCTCCTCATTGTGGCTTGGACTCTTGACTATAGCGCCCCCTCCCCCGCCCCCGCTCCAATACAAGCCACAGAGTATAATATAAGCTGCCCTGGCCAATGCGGCCCTAACAACAAGTAGGGTCTCAGTAACTACTGACTGAACTGAACGAACCCATTAACGAGCAATTGAATCATAATGCAAGAATACCGAAGCCACAACACCCCCCCCACCAAGACTCAGCTGAATTCCGCCTCTGACCCAGAAGGTAGGGTCTTCCCGACCTGTCCCTGCATTTCTGCAGCCTCCAGACCGCCAGGCATGGCAGCACGTGCCACCCTGGGCTGGCTTCACTGTCTGGCGGTCTGTCCCCATGCTGACGGCAAGCTCTTCGATGGCAGAACTGTATCTTTTCCACCTTTGTGAACTCAGAGGNCCTAACAACAAGTAGGGTCTCAGTAACTACTGACTGAACTGAACGAACCCATTAACGAGCAATTGAATCATAATGCAAGAATACCGAAGCCACAACACCCCCCCCACCAAGACTCAGCTGAATTCCGCCTCTGACCCAGAAGGTAGGGTCTTCCCGACCTGTCCCTGCATTTCTACAGCCTCCAGACCGCCAGGCATGGCAGCACGTGCCACCCTGGGCTGGCTTCACTGTCTGGCGGTCTGTCCCCGCGCTGACGGCAAGCTCTTCGATGGCAGAACTGTATCTTTTCCGCCTTTGTGAACTCAGAGGTGAATGAGGAGGGGTGACTTGAACGGCTCTATCAGGCACTGCCAGATGTAAGCAGGACCATGGTCCTGGGATGAGGACCCTCCTATCCCTCCCCAGCAGGGGTGTCCCCACAGGGCCCACTCTCATGCCAGCCCCACTTATTCTGGTGGGCTGCTGTGCTGCGTGGGGACAGCAGAGATCTCCCTCTGGTCACTGGAGGCTACTGAGGTGGCCCTGGTTTTTCTGTGTGGGCTCTCTCATTCAGCACATTCTCCTGGGCATCCAGATCCAGGCAATCTCAGAGACACAAAGCAAGTGGCCTTCTCAACTACCAAAGTCTCCTGGAACTTAGGGAGATGAATTCTAAGATCTTTTATGCATAACTCCAAATGGAAACTTCAGTAGAAACCATCACACAACATGAGGCCAGACATGACATTAGGTTATTAAGTTAGTCTCTTTCAGGAATGAACACAAGTTCTTTCGATTCCTCACAGCCCAACGGGTCCAATTAACAGTCATTTGTGGGCACTGCTTTGATTCTCACGACCACACTGTCAGGGATGTGTTCCACTCTACACTCGTGGAAAAGCAGCAGGGAGAAGTAATGATCGCAGGGCTGGTCAGGAGTGGAACGGGGGTCTGGGCACCGGGCAGTCTACGGTCCTGGCCACGGTGCTCAGGCGTCTGCACAGAGGGTGCACCTCAATATACAGGAGCCCCACGGCAGACTTCCACTGCATTTCTCCACCGAGCACGGCAGGGCTGCACCTGAACCTGCAGGAGGCTGCTCATTTCCAAAACCCAGCAGGTTCTTCAAGGAACCCGAGTTCAGGGGCCCTGTGAATTGAGGAGAACTGCACACACCTCATAGTGGGGGGGCGTGATAGACATGAAGCAGCTTTTGAGGCTACACTGTCCTTTTCCTCGCCTTTAAGAGACCAGACGTACCTAATGTGGAACAAACCGGAGGTAGGAGGAGGATGGGGGGACCTCGCATCCTCATTCTGTGCCCTTGCATCTCCCAGCTCTGTCAGAAGAGATCCATTTTTCCGTTTACAAGTGACTGTGAGCACCAAGCTGCATTCTACAGTGTACCCCGTTATTCAGATGAAGTTAATATTCCTTTCAGAGGGGACGGAAGGACAGAGTGAACCTATAGGAACACACTCTGGCTGCGGCTTGTAAAGAATGCCCGCATCAGGCAAAGGGAGCCGACTTCAAAGTCCTTTAAAGCTTCAATGCACTTCTGAGCAGCGGGAAAGAGTTCAAGAGTGTTCCATGAAATGTCTCGCCTCCTCCTGCCCCCTCACACTTTCTTCCTCTGCAAACATTTATATTTATGATACGTCAGTTGCTATGTTAGCCGTGGACATCAGTCAGCTGCCCTCACTAACTGGTAACTACTTTCCAAGTCAGGTCATTGACTTCTCAGAAATAAGTTATGCACAGGACTGGAGAAGCAAGTCATGCAAAACAAATATGGTTCCGCCACAAGGCCCCAGTGACCAGGCCTGACTGCCACCCTGTCCCCACCGCCCTTGATCCCCAGTCACACTAGCCACCGCCACCAAGGCGCCTCACCTCTCAGCTGCTGGCAGCATGAGGCGCTGCTGTCTGGCTCCAGGGGGTGCCGCAGGACCCCGTTGCTGGGCTTGGGTCTCTCGTACTCCCTCTCGGGGAGCATGGCCTGCTCACTCTCCAGGGCGGGGTCTGAGTGTGGGGGCAGGGACTGTGGAAACCCGAACATCAGGAGGGAAGAGAAGAAGAGTAAGGCACCGCAGAGCAGAAAGCCGCCCCACCAGGCTCCGATCCAGCGGGGGTCGTCCGGAGTGATGTCCAGGTTACCTGTAACCAGAAAGAGCACAGTCAGTAGAGGGGGACGTGGTGGGGTGTAGGTTTGGCTGAGGTTTTGAGTCAGTTGTACGAACAGGCAGAGGGTTCTGGAAAGGGCCTGGGGGTGGGGGGATGGACCTGGACACCGACTGAACAGAAGCCTGTTGCTTCCTGTTGGTGCTTCTGTTCCTCCCAAAGCTGAAGACTGACCACGTTCACTCCTCCATCCCCTGGTCTATCCTGTGCCTGTACCACCTGAGAAGCCAGATCCTGTCTAAATTTAGGCTGGAACTTACTAACTAGAAAGAGCTGCCAAGGTGCACTAACAAAAACATAAGGAAACGAACATTTATTTTTCAAGGATATAATTTTTACTAGGTATATACTCAAATATACAACCCTCCCCACAGCGAAGCAGCTAACCTGAGACACTGTTCAACACCCCACTCCCTGTCTTAAATTGGGGTTACAGGTCCTAAGGCCTGGCACAGAGGTCAAAAGCCAGGATGCTGGAGGCTGAAATCCTACCCCTCCTTGCTATGATTTACTACCCCAGGCCTACCCCAGGCCAGTGATTTACCTAAACTCTGCCTGGGCTGGCCGACTCATCTGCATGGCAGGGTGGTGGAGGTGAAGTCGATGGCATCACGTCCCATATGGAGTTTGGGGGAAGGTCGGAGGCCCAGACCTTAAGTGCTCAGAAGAGTGCCTGGCACGAGCCTGAACACTTGATCGATGAGAACGTAGTGTTTATGGCTGGGGTCCTGTTTCCCATCTGCTAGTGGAGAGGTTAATTCAAACCTCAAGGGCGGCTGTGGTTTGGGGCCAGGCCTCTTTTAGCTTCGCAGCCACCTTGCATGCTGAAAGGCAGCGTGCCTGTGGTCTGGCTGTCTCACGCTGTTATTGCTTTGATTTGCCAGCTGAAGTCATGAAGACACAAACTACAGCTTACTCCTCGTAGAGGCCCCCCCCCCACCCCTCTCTACAATTGCCTTCCATGGCAGCACTCCCAGATGAGCTGCTTAGGAATGCCTCTTTGATGACAATCCCATGTCCCCAGAGCCTGGAAGGAAATTCTTGGAGATCTGGGCCATGGCAGATGAGCTAAGAACTAGCAGGGCTGCAGGTCTGGACCAGATGGATGGACAGACCTGGGAATAAAAATGACCACAGACACCAGATGACCAGCATTTGCAAAAGGCTCTCTCTAAAGACCTTTTAGTGAACACCAATGAAAACATCAGCCACATTTGCCGAGGGCTTCCTGTGCCCCAGGCCCCAGGCCGAGCACAATCATAACTCTGCCTGCCAACCCTTCCCATAACCCTATAATCATCCTGTTATCCATTTTATGTATCTGGAGAACATGGGGCTTAGAAAGGTTGGAGACCTTGCCCAAGTTCACAGAGCTGGAGGTGGAACACAGGCATTCCGATGCCGAGGGCACTGCTGTGCTGCACTGGGGGCCCCTCCCAACAGCTTGGATGTTGTCTGGGGCTCCCTGGAGGGCCCTCGGGGGATGCTTAATTCCTGGGCTTTGTGCAGTGAGCCTAGACCACCTACTCTTTGGCAGATGGCAAGGCGGTCATGGAACATTGGTGGTCCTGGTCCCTGTCCTGGAGACCTTGACATCGACCCAGCAGCAATAACCAGGGGACTCCGCGGGACCAGATGCTTTGGTGCAGCTGCATGCTGGAGAGCAGAGTCTGCAGCTCTGGTGGGCTGGGCGCTGAAACCCAGCTCTGCCACTCACTAGCGTGCAGCACTAGGTAAGCTTAACCCTCCTGAGCCTCAGCCTCATCTGGTCCAAAACAGAATGCTTGCAGGCATGAGAGGTAATGAGCAAGAACCACCTGACACACAGTGGGCTCTTCATGTATGGTAGATCCTATTAAGTTTACTTTGAGGTGCCTATTTATAGGACTGAGAACTTCAAGATACAGATTTTCTGAAAAGAAGGCAGCCCGGGAAAACACAAGGCGAACGTGAAAGCATCTTCACGTGCACAAAAGAGGAGTAAATGAGTGGGGCTGCCCCCAGCAGCTGAGCAGGGAGGTTTCCACCAGCCTCTCGCTGCATCTTCACCTGTGGCTGGCAACAAATGAACACGGAGGGTCATGAAAGGAAGCTACAGCACCCCCTCCAGTATCCTGGGCTCCAGGAAGGGCGAGCTGAAAGCCAGAGCAGATGTGGGCCAGTAGAGAGAGAAATCCCGGCACAGGTCTGAGGGGCAACTTGAGCAGCATGCAGAGAGCCGTGTCTCAGCTGGGAAGGTGGCGAGACTCTGCTGTGTGTGAGGCACACCCGGGCAGAGGGCCTGAGCTGGGGGAGGCCGATGTCTGTGTGAGCGCGTCGACTCGCTCCCGAAGGCCTGTGCAGGTGCGTGGAAAGGCAACACTTGCTCGTGATTTGTAACACGAGAAGAACATGTGATCTGTGTCAGACTAAAGGGTGTGTGCCCACTCGGGCAAGGAGAGAGGGGCCCACAGGAAGGTGTGGAGAGGGCAGGACTCTGCAGGTACAGGAAATCACAGCTGAGTACTTTGGGAGATACTGAATTTCCCCCACTCCAAATGCCCAGAGCACTGTGCCAGGGAGTGGAAACGGATGCAGAGAAGACACTAGGCGGTGTGGGGGCACGCTGCCTGCAGGACAGGGTGAGCTTAGGAGCGGGGCTGCACACTGATCCTGGTGCTTCCCAAGAAGACAACTGGTTCTCGGCCTGGTCTGAGAAATGTCTGTTCTACTACCCCTCCTTTCTCTCCCTGTCTCCGCAACAAATGGTCTTTTTAGGAGGTATTTTGGCTGGTATGGTGAAACTCTCCACCTGCTAAGAAGGTAACTGTTCTGGCATTCTTAATGTTGAGGGAGAGTCGTCCATATCGGCTACCAGACAATGGTGTGGTAAATGTCACCGAGATCTGCATGTGGGGCTTCTCTTCTGAAAACAAGGAGGACTACACCTCCCAGGTGTGGCCATGCACCATAGTTTCTCCCAGTAAAATGTGTCACATACTTCCTGTGAGGCGGCGAGTGCATGTCAGCTGGTGCGTCACTGCCACATTCTGCCCCTCTGACTGCATGCTCCCTTGCGGAATCCTCCTAACTGAGGCAGTGTCCGAAAGGCTGAAGTGAACGAAATGTCCCTGCAGACCTGCGTTGGGTATACTGTGTAGCAAGAAATAAACCTTTCCTATCCTGAGTCACTGGGCTGTTGAGAGTGTTTGTTACCGCAGCAGAACCTAGCCTACCCTGACTAATACAAAAGGCTTAGCCAATGAAAACCATGCTCTTTAAGAAAAGTGGTCTTGGGAAGGCTTGGAAGAGGAAAAGTACTGTTTGAGGTGTAGTCTAAGGTGAGGCAAGAAAACCTCTACTCTTTCAATCTGGTTCTAGTTAGTATCTTGATCTTAAAAAGTTGCTTTCAGTCTCTTGGCAATAGTCAGATGCACAGAACAAAACCGAAAAGCACCAGTCTGTCTCATTTACTTAGATGTATCAAAGTGCCAATGAACCAGAGTCACAGATGGAGAAAGACGTTAGAAAGAATGGGGCAGGGGCAGTACCCAGGGCATGGCACCCTCGGGGCACTGCAGGCAGAAGGAAGTCGCTAGAACAGGCCCCGGAGTCGGGGGTGGGCAGCCCCACACTGCATCACCACGACGGAAACGTCCACTTGTCACAAGGCTGGCGCAGCGTGGGGCTGCCTCTGCGTAGGCATCTGTAGGCTTAGAAGGGGTCCAGGTTCGCGCCATCTGTGGTTCTAACCCTTCCATGGCCGGAACTCTGACATTCAGAGGGCTTTTGTGGTTTTGTTGGGTAAGCTGAGCAAACTTTCAGCTGCTGTGTGTTCCCTTGTTGAAGGTCAGGTAAACCTAGGGGATCGGGATTTCCTCCTGCTTCTGAACACAATTACCCTTGTGTGTCTGGAGGAAAATTTACTGGAAATAGGGTTGAATCAGCTTGAAACCAACCAATCGACCAACCCATGAGGATACTCGAGATTGTGAGAAGGGCAGATCACAGCAAACTGGGGACATTAACTTCTTTTTCCTGGACCATACTGATGAGTAAGCCATACTATGGCTCTCTGGGTACTTTCTAGATTTTTTTTTCAGTCCATTTACCTATTTGTCTAACCTAGTTTGTGAAACTTCTGCTGACCCAAGAATTCCAAGAGTATCATTAAGTTACAGACCTAATTAGGCAGTGGAGACAGGCAGGGGCTGAGGGTGGAGGGCAGTGTGGAACACTCAGATCCCAGCCGTCGGGCTGATTGGTCCAACAGGGAGGGAGCTGGGGACAGCGGCCAGCCCCAGAGTGGCCTCACAGGGGCTCTCTGCTTGTCGGCCTTTTCCGTGAGGCAGACAGACGACTCACACACCCCTGTAGCACATGCCTTAAGCCAAGTCTGCATGGACGGGCTGGTGAGCTCAGGTCACTTCAGCAAGGCCTTTGTCTGAGGCCAGGGCAGTCTCCTGGCTACACTGCTGGAGAGGCTTTGGGGAAGCCAGCTGCTCAGTTTGGGGCCAGACAGGTCTGGGGTCTGAACCCTACTAGCTGCAGAAACGAGTTAACCTCTTCAGCTCTTCATCACACTTAACTTTACCGTGTGCTTACAATACTCCAGCAGGAGCCAAGTGCTTTGCATGATGAACTCACATCATCCATGCGCAGAGCCGTGTCCCTGAGACCACACAGCACGAAAGGGGTGTGGCTGGGGTTCAGATGGAGGTCTGAGCCCACAGCAGCACGGAGGGCTCATTGATGCCGAGGACGCCCGGTCTGGTAAGTGGGATACGAGTTCCTGTGGGAGTTTCTGAGTTCCAACGGTCCAGTTGGAGAGCTTCTGAGTTCCAACGGTCCAGAGCTTCAGTAAGTGGTCCCTTCGGGCTGCTGCCATCCATCTCCTGCTTCTGATATGCCCATTGTTAAGGTAGGTCCGATGGGGCACATTCTGCTACCGAGTCCTTTTTCTCTAGGTTCTGTTCGTGACTGGCCCCCACTTTTACCAAGTTCTTCCACGGGAACTCCTGCAGGACACATTGTTCCCTCCCCACTGTCAGAGGAAGTACCTGTCCTCCTAAAGGAGTGAAAAGGGCGCCATGCCAAGATCCAACACAGGTGAGACGGGCAGCGGCAGAACCCCGCGTCTCGGCCGGCTGTCAGGCCTCACCACCCCACTGCAGGCTGTCCTACAGCCCACCGTCTCCCCTGCATCCCACTCCACCTACTCAAAGGCCTCACACCCAGGCCTCCTCACGGGTCTCTCCCTTTCAACCCAGCGTCCTCAGCCACTGCCAGGCTGCATCAGAATAGGCACATTCTCTCCTTCACCTGTCCTATAACGGGGCCCTCCAGGAACCTGCCGGGCCTGCCCCCCAGCTGCTCTGCCAGGTCCGCCACCTGGCTCCCAGGTGAAATTTCAGAGACAAGGGGCCGTGCACGTGGCCCCTGTGTAGTCATGTTTCAGGACATGCTCCCACAGCCTGGACAGCTCTAATGAGGGGCCCTGTCTCAGAGAGGAAAAGGCAGTCGAGGGTCATCCCTAAAGACCTGAGAACACCCTCCTTAATTCACAGCCCCAATCCATTCACAGAAAGAACCAGTTTCAGTCACAGGATTGGGAAAATAAAAATTGCTGGGGACTCCAGAAGTCTACAGCTGGCTCCCTCATAGAATGAGTTGTGTTCTTCTGCCCTCTGCTGGTGAGAAGCAGCACCAGCATGCTGTGGCCTTCAGAGGGGACACAGACAGACAAGTGAGTGGCTCATAAGGCACTCTCCCTTCCCTGAGACACTCAGGCCGGAGTCCAACTACCAATTTGTTACGGGGAGGCCGCTGCCAGTGAGACTGGACCGAATGTGCCCACCTCCCTTACTCACGGGGGCTTCAAACTGCCGAGGGGCCCAGACCCACAGGAGAGGAGGCTTCACACTGGGTCTTGAAGGATGAAAGGTGTTGGGTGGAATGGAGTGAGGACAGCCTGGGCAGAGGCACGGCATGCTGAGGGGACGGTGAGTGGACAAGCTGAGCCCCCTGCTGCCACCTGTCCACCCCTTGGTCACTCCGGGAGGGAGTTCAGTGAAGGGACTCCTGAAGTGAAAATACCCTCATGCTAACTCAGGACCCACCCTTGGGTTAGGGACATCCCTGTCCCTCTCTTAGCCTCAGTCTCCTCACTTGCATAATGCTGGAAAGGAATGACGCCTGGGATTCTTTTCGGTTCAAGTTGTGTTCACCTACAGGCCTTGATCCCAGAGGGCCAGTGCGCACGTGCCAAGGGCAGGCACACTGCTGGGCCCCATGGCTTCCCGTCCAGGGGGCTTCCCTGTCACACTGGGTGTGCGTGCCTTTCCCGACCCTGTCTACTGTTCCTGTCCTGTGTGGCCTTCAAGGGAGCAGTGGAAGCTGGCTTTTTTGTCCACAGGAGTTCAGACGGCAGCTGACTCGCTCCATGTGCTCTTTCTCTGACCTTTCACCGCCCCAAACAGGCCACAAAGAGCCACCCGACTCCTGCAGAAGAGCAGTGTCTGACACCTCCCCAGCAGGGCAGTGCTTTAAAGAGTAAATAAATGAGCCTGTGTTTGAGCATTCCTTTTCTTCCCCCACTTGGAAATTTGTAACATCATTAACTACAAGTAAATATATCAGTGGGATTAATGGAGTGAATCACAAAGTGACTTGATTGGATTTAAAGCCGCATTATTTCTTTGGGATGAGTTAGTAATTTAGCACTGTCGGGAGATGATGGATGGAGAACGCAGGGACTGGGAGTTCTTATTGATCCCGAAGACAGATCAGCAATGAGGAGAAGCGGGAATTACTTCCCTCCCACCGTTTTCAGGGAGAAAGGGAATGTGGCTTCTGTATTCACTTAACCGCACGGGAATAACATTCGCTTCTGGGCTTGAGGTAGAGGTATGACCACCTGTGGCAAGCAGAGACTAAGATAATCTCCGAGGATGCCCACCCCTTGGCACCCTTGTATGAGAATCCCTAGTCCCGAGGACAGACTGAAACAAATGGCCTGTGTCTCACACACAGGATGCAGCTGAAGCAATGAGATGTCGCTTCTGAGACTGGGTTATAAGAAGGCTGTGACTCATGTCTCAGGGGCTCTCTCTCATCCTCTTGTGGGTTGCTCCCTGCGGGGCAGGTGGCCCTGTGGAGAGATCCACAGGAGTGAGCCTGAAAGCGAACCTTCCTGCAGGTGAGCTCTGAGATAACCGCAGACCAGGTTGGCACCCTGACTGCAGCTTCATGCAGTACCCTGACCCAGAACCAACAGCAACGCTGCTCCCGGGTGGACCCCAGACCCACAGAAACAGACCCTGAGGTAACTGTCTGTTGTTCTAGGTCACTATGTCAGGGCTAATTTGTTACACAGCAATAGACAACTAATGCACAAAGGGACTTGCTTTAGCCACTGAAAAGTGACTAGAAAAAATGCATCATTTCTGAGAAGAAGCTTCAAGAGTGAGTAGGCAACTACCACAGTCTGGTTTCTTGCTCCGGAAAGTGTGAGGGCTGGGGTCAGATGAAACTTCTGTGACCACAATGAGCCAAATGTTACCCTTATCCAGCACCACCAAGCTGAGCTAGACATGCAACGTGACTGAAGGATACACTGGTCGTGCCAAACAACGCAGATTGGGGAACTCTTTGTTAGTGCTGCAAAACCTAGCCCATCCTGGCTGCCATGCTGTTCCAAGTGTGCAAAGGATTTGGGGCGCCTGAAGCAATCTGAGAAATAACAGTGCTCTTCTTGCTAAGAACACAAAAGGCGTTGTTTGAAAGTTCTGAGACGTGGTAATGCTTCCTCCTGAAGGCCACCACAATCATGTCTCACAGGAAAGATGTCCAAACACTCGGTCTTATTGAGCCCATATGCACACTTGCACTTCCAGAACACACGCTTCAACTTTCAGTTTACACAGTAGGGTCCTCAGGTAGGCTAACAGGTCAGCATTCAGTGAGCACGCACACACGCCAGGCCCTCCCACCTCTAGCCTCTCATCCGGTTCTTACAAGAGCCCTGTGAGGAAGACACAATTACCACTTCCCTCATTTACAGGTGAGGGGTAAAATCGACCACAGGGAGTTACTCAGCCTCCAAGTAGACAACAGCAGAACACAGACTTGAATCCAGACCCCCTGGACCCACAACGCCTGCCCCTTCCTTCTCATCTCAGGCAAGCCCCCCACACCACAGGGATGCCTACGTCACGGTTGCCCCTGAGCAGGAAGGCCCCAGGCCCACAGGCAGTCGGTGCCTTTACAAGGCCGGGAGGAAAGGCGTGAGGATGGCGTTTCAGAAACAGAGATATGCCTTACTTGTATCAATGAAGACAGCGTCCACATAGATTTTGGTACAGAAAGAGCCCAGGATAAATCCACAGGCTGGTCCAAACACCAGCATTGTGAACAGGATTCCTGAAAAAGAGATGAAACAAAGATTAAGTTAAAGAAGACAGAGGTCATTCAATGAGCACAAGTCGAAGGTCAAGAAGGTGGTTTTACATCAATCCTATGAGATGTCTGGTTATACACACGATGCTACAGAAACTAGTCTAAAAATCCCAGAAGGGGGAAGCTCATATTTCTAAATCCTGGAAACTCTGTGGAAGCACTCTGTACTATGCAAGAATTCCATAATCTTTTAGCAGGTCACTCTAAAATACTTGTGGGCCCCAAGTACACCTACTTTTAGGGGACTCTGCCCCTGCATCATGCCAAACACTAAAATACAGACACGTCAGACCCTGAACAATTTTTCTGCCGTCAACATTTTTGAGAGTTTTGCTTTTTCATTTATTTGGAGAGTGAGAAAAACTGAAGCCACAAATTACTTTCAAATGTAAAGAAATCTTTATGGGCCTTAAGTTCAGCAAGTAACAGAGCTGACATAACAGCACACTTTGACAATATCTGATCGGGCATTTATTCACTGCAATCTTGCGGGTCCCCCAGATTCTGCAGTTGCAATCTGCTGTTGTTTTAACGGTGGTTCAGGTCCCAGGCTTCCCCACATGACTTACCAAGACGGTACTAGACACACGTAAGTAGCTGATGGATGTACTGCCTAGAGTTTCACACCAATCTTTTTGATCATTTCAGAAAAATAGCTCAAACTGAAACCCACAGTCTTGACCTCTTGGACTAAGTTTCACTTTGGTAGACACTTCCCAAGCACTAACAGTCCTCCAGCTCCTGGAGATAAAGGCAAGAATAAAGGGGCAGCCCTTCCATCAAGCTGGCTCCCTGGAGGCAATCAGTATGTGTGTCGATGCGACCCAAGCAGCCAGCAGGACGTGTGGGTGTTGATGGGTCCACACAGCACACGAAGAACAAAGCAGGAGATGACTGCGACCAGAAGGAACCTGATTTCAGTGGAGGGTAATTCTGGCCTGTTCACAGAGGGGATGCCCTTCAAGTGGGTCGAGTGCAGAGGAGGCTCAGGTTGGTTGTGGCTCTTCCCCACTAGGGGGCAGCATGAGCCTAGAGAATTCAGAGTCCTGGCTTGTGTCCTCCACTTCCTAACTGCCCGTGAAACCTCCAGTCAGCACATTGCTTTTCTCACTCCCATCAGCCTCCATACCCTTAGTTTATACAAATGCATTAATCTGTCTTCAAATATGCAGGCTGAAATCTCTCCCCTAAAGAGTGTTCTGCACCTCAGGTGCATGAATAAAACATGATCTATAAACAGCAGGAAGCCTGCAAGACCTAGGATACATATGTATCTGGTGCCCACAGCCAAGAGCCTGACAGCATTATGTCACTGACCTTGCTTATCTGGGAGGGTGGGGGTGGGTAGGAGGGATGAGAGGATGAAGGGGTAACTATTCACTCGACATATTTATGTATTAGAATTATCCCCACTGCAAAGTTCATAAACAAAACACTAATATTGCTAAAACCCATGGTATGTGCCAGAGTTTATGAACCGCTTTCCACAATATCAGGCCTGCCCACTCTTAAAGCAGCCATATTGCTGGGTCTCAGAGTTGGCTGCACACTGGAATCACCTGGGAAACTTTTAACACTATTATTGATACTTATGTCCCATCCTTATGTCTACATCCTTGATGTAGCTGGTCTGGGGTACAGCCTGGGCACTGGGACTTCACCCGAGCTCCCAGGTGACTGCATGTGCAGCCAGACCGAGAACCACTGGTCTCTGCCTTTGCTGACCTTGACCAAGGAACCAGTTGGTACTCAAATGCATCTGGGCGCATGGGAAAAGGTAAGGACATGAACCCTATCTGACGTCAGTCCTGAAAGGTAGTTGGGCTGCCGGATACTAACCATGGACAAAGTGAAGTCAGTGCACATGGGGGCAGAAGCCTGCTCTCTTGTGAAGCCAGCCAAGGCAGCCCTGCGTGCCCCCACAACTGCGTGCTCAATACGGAACTCTGCCTAGCATACCCGGCGTGGCCTTGGTGCTGTCTAGTTCCTAGGCCTGACTCCTGGGGGTCCTCAACCCGGTTTTTCCCTTTTCTCCAGACTCTGAGCAGTGCCACCAAAGTTCCACCCTCCATTCAGGACTTTCCTGAAATGCTACCTCCTCCATGGAGTCTCCCTAAATTTTCTCTCTTCTTTCCCTTTTCGTCTTCAGCCATAGCACCTAATCTGGGCCTGTTTCTACAGTTTGACAGTCTCCCTGGGGGCAAAAATGAAGTTCCATGCACCTTAGCCTGGGGAGCTCCAGGTGTAAAACGGGGCAGTGACCTGCCCTGCTGACCTCCTGTTACAGGCTGCATCGTATCCCCATCCTACCCCCAGCCCACGTGTTGAAGTCCTAATGCCCCAGGACCTCAGAAGGTGCACTTGGAAACGGGACTGGTAAACATGTGATTAAGTTCAATGAGACCACTGTGGTCTCTATAAGAAGAAAGACTGGTGTCCCTATAAGAAGAAGAGACACCAGGAGGGCACCAAATGTGCTGACAACCCCATCTCAGACTTCTAGCCTCCAGAACATTGAGGAATAAATGTCTGTTGTTTAAGTCACTTTGTTATGAAAACCCTAGCAAACAATACAAGCCTCAAGACCAAGACCCACTAGTGTGGAGATCTCAGGTGACAATGAACTGGATGATACTTAAAAACTGCAGAGTGCCATCCAATGGCAGGAGGCAGGAGAAGAGCCAGATGAGTCAGTGGACATTATCAGCGGGGCCCTCCCAGACTCCCAGGCACCGAGAGGGAGCCCACACTGGGCACCCTGTGCGGGGATGAGGATCGGCAGGACGCAAACCCAGCAGGGAGCATGTTCCGAAACACGTCCGCTGAACACCTATCTGGACGAGTACTTCTCACACAGAGCCTGGGTGTGGCCCCAGAACCACAGAAAATCAGACAAGGGGAGTGTCTTACTCACAGCTGAGGGCTGGGGTTGGATCTCGAGTCAGGACTATCCGTAGAGGTGATGATGGGGCGAAATAGGCACCTCGGAGGGACTCCGGGACCAGAATGAGTCTTCTCGGTGGCCTCAGGGAGACCGCAGGCCCAGCGTCAGGCCCAGGCCCAGCGGGTGGAGCTCCCACAGGTCACTTCCAAGTTCCTGGTATTTCACCACGGTGCTCAGGCAGTCACCTGAAGTGACCCACTTTAGTCTTTGCTGCTCAGGACTGAGAACCCACTGCCACTTCTTTCGGGCCATACAGATGCATCACTAGCTGCAGCAACACACTCACCCCACCAAGTGCCTCTCAGGCACCAGGGACTTCAGACATTGCCTATAATTTAACCCTCACAGCCCCCAGGAAACATGGGTCTTTTCGTCGTTAGTTCACAAATGAAGAAACTGAGGCACAGAGAAGTTAGGTTACCAGCCTGTGGCCACACAGCTGGAGAGGAGCTCAGGTTCTGTGGGCCCCAATCCTGCACTTCCTCCAACCCACCACTTGGCAGGAGGAAACGGCTTCAGAAAAGCTGCAGGCCGTGAAAATCCTAATAAATTCTAAAGCACCCAGTGTCTTCAGGGTCCTGAAGGCCCTGCTCTGAGTCTTAGCCTGCCTGTCATTAGAAGCTGGGTGGCATGAAGGACACAGAGCTGATTCAAGTACATACACATGTGCCCATGGGGGACTCTGTCCCTTGCTCAGTGTTGAGGGATCTCTTGCCCTCAGTTTTATGCATCCTCAACTCAGGGTCTGGTCCACCATCAGTGGAAGGGAAAACACTGAGGCGTTTCCCCATGTCAGCCACCAGAGGGTGCCAGACACCATCTCATGCCAAGTACTACTCTTCCCTGTGTGGCGGGAGGTTTGTAGTTTAAGGTGGGAGAGTCAAGCACCAGCTTCTCTTCAGCGGCATTCTTGCCTATAGCAGGGACCAGCTTATGACAAAGCAGTGACCAGGAACATTGGGAACAGGTGGACTGGCTTTCTTAGTAGGTAATGAGCTCTTCACCACTGGGGCTGTGTAAGAGCAGAGGCTGAGGGACTGGGTATCAGGACTGAAGGAGAGGATTTTCCTGCTGGGTGGTAAAGAAGGCAGATAAGATGGCCCCCAACTGTGAGATTTTAGGGTTTGCAGCTGGGCAATCTTCCGGGAATTTCCCAAGCCTCTCCCCCATTCCAGACACAAGAGGACTGGGGCCCCTTCTCGAGTGCTGCACACACACACACAGGTGTGAAGGCGCTCCCCAAAGTGAGTAAAAGCACAGAAAGCAGGATGAGTGGGGGGGGGGGCACTTGAAAGTCACGTCATCTCTGGCCACCCCAACTGCTCTGCAGTCTGCTCTCAAGACTCTGAGGCTGAATCAATACTGACTGACCTGTATCTCAGTCCTGGAAGACGGCTTTTCTGTAAAATTACATGGGTAGATGCTGAATTTCCCTAAGCACATTTGAAAGACGGGAGTCTATCTCACAGACTGGAGAACAGGGAAGAGAAGCTGCTGAGGAAATGTCCCCTTTTAAGGGCACACAGACAGACAGCAGGACACGGGACAGCACCGTGCCCACCTGGGCGGGTCCCTGGGCCCAGTCCTCATGGCCCGCCTGAGAGCAGACTGGGTAAACTCACAGCAGTGTTAGCTGGACCAGACACTGTGAGCCTCCTTTCCACAGAAAATCACCCCTGGTTCTGCCTGGAGATGAGGGAACAGGAGACAACTAGGTAAAGCCAGAAAACAAAGCCTGTTCTGGCTGGGTGACTGAAGGGACTGGATGGAACTCTTCCCAGCAGAAGCACAGGGCAGGCAGCAACCTGTGTCTCTAATTTAAAAAAATTTTTTTACAAGGGGGATGACTGTCTCAGTTCTGACACCTGACAGACTAGAGCTCAGGAGAGGACAGTGTCTCAGGAGCAGTGGTTTTTAACCAGGACACCTGACCACGTCTGCAGACAAATCTGGTTATCCCGGTGGGGGGGGGGGGGGGTGCTACTGGCACCCAGTGGGCGGAGGCCAGGAATGCTGACAGCACACCATGCACGGGCCAGCCCCGAAGCAAAGAACGACCCAGCCTAAAATACCACCGGTGCCAAGGCTGAGAAACCCTGCTTGAAGGCAGCCGGGCTGCAGCGGGTCTCAGCCTGGCTTGGCCCACACAGAGGCAGGGCGCAGGGCCTGGTGGACACCAGGATCTGTGTAGTGTGGACTGTCGTGTGCCCCTTGAACTGAGAAAGCTTGAGGAGCACCCCTGTTTCTCCCAAGGGGAACCCCCCCTTATCCCTGCAGTTCTACAAACTCTTGATCATTGCTGAAAGCCAGAAGCAGCATTCTTGTCTAGGGACCCTGCCCAGCCTGCCCTGCAGTTAGATGCATGACCATCACACCCATCATCAGTTCCCACGGGGTGGGGTGCCTCAGGGGGAGAGGAGAGGAAAGGAATGACTTGAGGGCGGGCGGGCTCATTCAGACCACACACTGTGGGGTCGACCCAAGTACCCCAGTTTCAGATGATGCAATGGAAACGTCAAGTCGCCTTGGCTATGCCCAGCCCATTTCTGTCCTAGGATTTGGCTCTAAAGTCTCCCAAATCTCCACTAAAGCCCTAGTTTTAACCCGGGCTCCTGAGGCAGCCGGGCAGCGGTGTGGGAGGGGGCTGAATGTGCTGTAACCAGGGACCTTTCCTTCTTATTCTGCCATGTGGCCTCCTGTGTAAGGTGTCTAGCGGCTGCATGATGGTTCTCAAAAGATATGAGCACATCTGGGAACTTGTGACTGTGACCTTATTTGGAAAAATGATCTTGGCAGGTGTCATTAAGGATCTCGACATGTGATCATCCTGGATTATCCCCATGGGCCCACGAGTCCCAGTGTCCTGATAGTGTATACACATGGAGAAGAGCCAGAGGGAGAAGAGGCCATGTGAAGCCAGAGACCCGAGTGACACAGTCACAAACAAGGGACGCCTGCAGCCACCAGAAGCTGGGAGAAAGCAAGGACCCTAGAACCTCCAGAGAGCACATCCCTGCCCATACTGGGATTTCGGACTCCGGTCCTTCTGTTGTTTTAAGCCACCAAGTTTGTGGCAATTATCATGGCAGCCCCAGGAAACTCATACAGTTTTCTCTAAAGAAAGGTCCCACGGCCAGAGGTCTGAAAATCACTACCTCCACTACTGGGCTGCCTTCCCCAGAGACTGCACCAGAGACTCAGGAACAAAGCTGAGTGGCGGGGTCAGTGGGCTGAGCCAGGTCTTCTAAAGGCTCGGTTCTCAGTCTGGGGGTTGAGGGTGAAGGGTGTGCTGCTTATTGGGCTGAGGAGTTCTCAGTTCTTTCGAAATACCCTCCACGTTGCACCATCCAAACTCTTTTGAAACCTATTAACTAAGTGAGACGCTACTGGAATCCCCAAGGAACAAAGACAGACACACCAGCACCATGGTCACTGTGCAGGCATCTCACACAGTGCCCTTCACAGGGAAGAACAGATGAGCCCACTGACGCAGGCTTGGTGACAGCTGAGGAAGGAAGGGCTCCCAGTCACAGACTCACTGGGTTCAGGTTACTCAGAAGGAACAAGGGCTTGTCACATCCAGGTCCCTAAATCATGACAAAGGCAGCTGCCCATGGAGAATGGCCCTACTAATGGCCGGTCACCATGTACTCTTAGTCACGGAGCAATCAGAGACTTCAGAGGTGACCTGGCTCCTCATCTCACAGAGGGGGACACCAAGGGCCTGAGAGATGAAATGACATGTTCCCTCCCTGGGTGTCACACTGAAGAATGAGGACCAGAGGAGAGGCCGCAGCTGCTCAAGGACCTGATGCTCCCTCGCGGCGCCGGTGCCCCCAGCTACCCTGGTGGGTTAGTGTTGCCCACGGGGAAGAGTGCCCTGTGCCACTGATTATTTTGTAAGCCCTAATGCTACAGGAAAATATTTCCAAGGCAGGTGACACTCAGCTTCAACGGACTCTGTCTCTGACATGTATCTGTGAGAGGTCAGAAAGGGACTGATTGTAGCTCATGCTGCATCTGTTCCTGAGTCCAGGTTACTCAGCTGGGCTGGTGGAGGACCCCATACTGTCCCCTGAATACCTTCTGTCTCCATCCACTGCGGCCTAATGGGAGGATTCTGGGTTCTCCCCAAGTGCAAGGCCACGCTGCCTGCGTCCTCACATTCCTGCAGAAGGAGCATCGGACTTGCCTGTTCCTCTCTCTTCCTCCTCCTGTCCCTGGCAGTCCAGCTCAGACCGGCCACCCAGGATGGCACTGCGAACATCCCGGCCAAACGTCACCTTTCGCACCCCCACTGCCCCCCCCCCACACACACACACACACTGCCGAGGACAGAGGCACTCCTGCCACTAGTTGTCCCTAAACTCCCAAGGCCGGGGCCGCACCCTTCTCGTCCTGACTTGTTCTGTCCCTCCACCCCCGCACGCTGCTGCTTTGAAAAACTGCCTTACAAGATACACATATATAAAGTTTAAGTTGTGGTAAAATTCACAAAACACAAAATTTGACCATCTTATCCACTTTAAAGTATACAGTCCACTGGTGTTAAACATATTCATATCGCTGCACAAGCAATCTCCAGGAACTCTTTCCTAAAAGATCAGTATTTTTAAGGGATGGAAAATTTCAAATATACAAGGAAAGAGAACAGAATAAAATAACGAAGGCCTAGAGACCCATCACAGCCAGTTCTCCATGAACACCCCCATCTACTTCTACCTGCGAGTGATGTCACAGCAACGCCCAGACATCACGTTGCCCACTACCACCACAGGACCTCTCTGAAAGAGAGACAAAACCACAAAGCTATCATCGCACCCCCAGCACTTCTCAGTAACTGTAGGAGACTGTTCAACCTTTAAAGCCCCTTTACACGCCGAACCCCCTTCACCCTTTGAGGTACTATTCAACCTGAGTGCAGGCCAAGCAGTCGACACCCCCAGGCTGAGTGGTTTCCTAGCAGCACTGGCGCTGAGAGGGGGACTTTCTGAACCAGAGACCACGTTCTGCACTACCCCTCCCCCCTTGGAGGAGGACTTGCTCGAAGGAGCAGTTTCTGAATGAGCTCGATGCGCACGCAACAGAAGCCAATTTCCATCATGCTCTCTGACCTTCCCGAATTCTAATTTGGGTAGCCGCCCAGTTCACCTCCTATAAAAATCCCCACTTTATTTCCTTATTGCAACAGCACAAAAGTTACTGTCATAAAAGAGTCATGTTAACTACTTTCCATTTTATTTTTAGTCCTTCGAAGAGGGGAAGGCGAGAAAGGAGCCGGGACACGGATTCGAGTCCCCTGGGTGGGCTCCTGGCCACCTTGGGGAAGGCTTTCCCCAGAGAGTCATCAGAATTCTGCAGAGCTTTGTGGAGGGAGGGTGGGGGCCTTTAGATGCAAAAGACAGAAGAATGGAAAGGGACAGCCTGCTGAGGGCCACCTCCTCCACCAGCAGGTCTGGCCCTGTTCTGGGCTCCCTCTGCCCTTCGGGTCCTGGGCCCCGCTGATGGGGGTGAGCTTTGAGAGAGCTGCCAGAGCCCTGGATCACAGGAGAATGACTAAATCTAGGCCCTTGCCCACAGAGTGTTCCGTTTCACTCTCCTAACTCTGGTCACTCTGCACTGAAATTATTTACTTACCCACTTGGGTTGGTTTGCTCAGACCAGAGTTCCTCAGCACCCCCCCCCCCCCCCCCCTGTGACNCCCCCCCCCCCCCCCCCCCCCCGCCCCGCTGCGACCACAGGCACCGAATTCTTGGTTGTGCAGGGCTGTCCTGTGCCTCGGAGGGGCTAACCCTAGTCCTGACAACCCAAAAGCTCTCAGTGAATGCCAAATGCCCCCTGGGGACAAGAGTGCCCCGGACCAAGAACCGTGGATTTAAAGCACACACTCACTAAGGCTGAGAACCTCCGTTCACCCCTTCTTGCTTCTCTGTAGCCCAGCCCGTGCCTGGCACACGTCAGGAATCCCCAGACACTTGTGTGTCCCTAAGGCTCCCCCTGTGAAACACGTGTGTGACCCAGTGTGTCCTAGATGGGGCCAATGCAGCCCAGAGAAGTTCCGATCCCCTGGGTCACACAGCTGGTGAGTGACAGGGCTGGTAACACCGCAGCTGCCGTTTCCAAACCCTGTGTGTGGGGCGAGAGCTGGCCCTCTGCTCAGAGAAGCGTCATTTGGGATTCTTTGGCTTTCTATCTCTGGGCACTAAAGAAGTGAGGTTGTTAACGCCATTTGGCCAGAACATTCCAAATGCCCACAGCTGTTCATTAATGAGGAGTGTGGGGGACCTCCTACTGAAGGCATCAAAGTGGCTGGGGCCACGTGGTCCTACTGAGCAGGAGAAGAGTAGGGTTAATTTTTTAAAATCTCCCTAGTAGCTCAAACCTGAATAAAGGATAGTGATTTGAATTAGCTTTGCAATATAAGGCAGCCAGAGGAAGCTTGGCACCCTAGTGCAGTTAGGCTGTGAATGAATTTAGTTACAGACCTGAAGTGCTATCTTAATTAGGTTTGGAGTCTAGTTTCCTTTTCAAAGAGGAAAGTAGAACGGAGTAAACCTTCTGATTCATGTTTGAAAGTGGGAGCAAGGTGGGGGCGGGGGATGAACTCACGAGGCCTGCGATCTAGAACCCGACGTGCTCAGTGGAAAAGCCCAATTTTTAACGCCATCACTGCAGGCTGCTGCTGAGTTTTCCTTTAATGGCACGACAGGTACAACAATTACAGCTTCCTGTGCCTCTACTCCTGACCGCAAGCCTGCCTGCCCCACCTGATGTCCCAGGGCAGTGTCCTTACGAGGTAGCCTAGGGCACATGTAAGTACTTCCAGGTAGTCAGGTAGGCTGCCGGCTACAAAAGCAGACAGCAGCACACACCAACACTCCCAGTTCTAGAAAGCCAGCCCCCAAAGGTGCATGCCGTCCACTGGCAATGCTTAATGAGTCTCGACCCCAGGTCTAACCCTCAGGCACACCACGCTTTCGGTCCCCCAGGTGTGAGAGGCCGTTGCCCAGCTGGCCCTGAAACGACGTGGGTCTGAACTGCGTGGGCCTGCTGTCCTCGGCCTTGTCTCAGCTGCTGATCTGTCACCTAAAACAAGTGGCGTAAACTTACCTACGGTCCTATAAGGGTATTTTCTCTTCTTTATGATTTTCTTAATAACAGTTTCTCGTCTCCAGCCTACTTTATTGCAAGGATGCATTATGTAGTACATGTAACTTACAGCACATGCATTAATCAACCGTTTATGTTATCAGTAAGGCTTCCCGACAACAGTAGGCCAGTAATTTTTAAACCTTTTAATCCCACAGCGCACATAAACTAATTACTAAAATTCTATGCATGCCAAAGTATATATTTTTGCTGATGTGACAAAAACACAGGTATAATTCTGACTCACTCACACTGGACGATTGTTGTGTTGGCTGCTGTCATTTTTATCTGACTCTGAGGGAAACAAGATCAGTGCCCCTGACCAAACAGTCAGGTGTTGCCTGTTTCCAACACCCCCACGGCACACCGGCACACCGGGTGAACACTGCTGCGGCAGAACATTAGAAGTCACGTCTCTGGGAGACCAGAAGTTACGTGTGGATTTCGTACTACATGGGAGGGATGGCGCCTCTGACCCCTGCATTGTTCTGGGTGTTAGGAGAAGAAAGGGAAGCCAAAGATGCCATAGAACTGCATCTGAATTCCCATCGGGCTCGTGCTTTCGAGGGCGTACATGCTCATGCAGACACCGACTTCGATGGTCCCCGAAGCACAGGGACCTGCCTACCCACTGAGATCAGCTGACACTGACGAGGCCCTGGGCAAGTGGTTCCGCTCCACAAACACTGTCCCCTAGGAGCCCCACCAGCTCTGTAAGGCAGGCACTGTTCTTAGGCCCCCTTTATAGAGAAGGAAACTGAGGCTCGGAGGGGGTCGGCACCCTGTCCAGAGCCCTCGTGAATGCCGTAAGGAGGAGAATGTGCATTTGACCCCATCGGGACAACACATCCCCACGCCCCGAGGAAGCGGGTCAGTCTCCACAGTGTGCTCAAGGGGCTGCGTTTCCTTCAGTAACAATAACTCAATCCCTGCTACGTACTGAGCCCCTGTGACACCGCAGACCCTTCGTTATGCACACTGTGTTTCGTCTCATACAAACACGCAGCTTCCTTGTTTTAAACTTCCCAGTCACGGGCTCGATGGGGCTGGCACACAACTTGGTATCCACTTTTAAATAGAAAGAGCAGGGAGCTGTGAACATTTTAATATTAGATTGTGGTGACAGTTGTACAACTCTGTAAATTGTGCACATAAAATGAGTGAATTTTATGGCATATAAATTATACCTCAATACAACCATTTAAAAAAACGAAAAAGAAGAAGGTTTTTAAAAAGCTGTAAAAGGGCGTGAGCATATGGATCCTCTCTAGTTACTCCAGGAAGCAGGGGCTAACAGGAAAGGCTGGCCCCATAGCTATGGCAACTCAGCTGAAGAGGGAGCCCATTCTCCCTTTCTCCTCAAAGAAACATGGGAATTAGACTCCAATTCATCCAACTGACACCGAAGGTCTTGCAAAAGTCTGGCAGGTGGAGGCGAAGGCCAAGGATCTTAGGGCCCAAAGCGGAGTTGAGTGAAAGGTGCCTTCCTCGCGGGGCTCGCCCACGGTGGGTCATTCAGTGAGGTCCCAGCAGGCCCATCAGGGGCCTGTCTGATGCAGAACTCAAGGTCTGAACAGCTACAAGGGCAGCCGATAGCCAGCAAGCTCCGAGTTAATGCACCCCTAAGTGCCAGTCATCTCACCTATAAAATGACATCACCTCCAGCACCCCCTGCAGAAGGATGGAAAAAACACACGACGACGGCCAGCTCAATGACCTTCCAAGGAATTCTGTGAAGCACAGGCAGAGCTCTCCCCTTGCCCTGGCGGTGAGTCTGTAAGATTCCATTCCATGTTCACGTTGGTCTTGACAACTCTGACTGTTCCCATTTTCTGGACAGGGAATCGGGGGTCCGCAGGGGTGAACACACTGGCCAAGTCCCGAGCTAATAGGTAGCAGGGCTGGGGCTGGAGCCCAGGCCTATGTGACTGTGAGGAACTCCTCACTCTATTACGCCATGATGACAAGGACCCTGTCCTGGTGGCTAAGGTTTGAACCGAAATGGGTCTAACTGCTTGTCTATATACTCAAAGGCCCCAAGCAGCATCTGTCACATTCACAAAATACCCATCTTCGCTGAGGTCCACACTCTCAGTTGTCATGACAACATGCTCAAAACGAGCATTGGTGAGACATCACAGCACATCAGGTTCCTAAAGGGTTAAACTGCCCTCTTGCTTGGGAGCTCAGTACTTATAAGCAGAACTCGAACTAGCCCTAAGGGGCTATTTTTAGCTCCCCATTTTCGTTGTCCTTTCTGGGTGATCTGATAGCACAGGCTGAGCTAATGTTTTCTGTCCTGGTGTTTTCTTCTCACCAACTCCTACCTTGAGAAATGCTGAGACTCCGAAAGGACTGGCCCAGTTACAGAGCTCTAGCTCCTGACATACAGAGAGGAACCTGAGGAAGGCAGGCAGGCTCCCCTGGGGCTGCCCTGGGTGGGAGAGGGGGGTGGTGGGAGCCAATGGCTTCCAGGCACATTGATTTTTCAGAGCAAGTCTTAATGAGGACCATACAGGGTCCTGGCGGAGGGACCATGCCCACTGCAAAGACCTCCCTCATGGGCACGGCCATGAGCAGGGGCCCCAGAGAGGGGCCTGGCTTGCTGGTGACTGCTTCTGGGCCATGTCTCTGGACCTCACCGACCCCAAGTCACTATCCTGACGGCTTGCTGGTGTCCGAGACTCCATTAGAAATTCACTCCTGGGGCTAACTGGTCTCCCCACCACTGCCAAACCCTACCACCCTTGCCAAGTTTTTTACAGCACTGCCAACCGAGTCCAGAGTCGCATTCTCCTGCATACACGCTTGACCACACCAACCCCTTCTCGAATCTCACCAGTGGTTTTTCATTGCCTCCCTGAAGAAATTCATACTTCCCTGCAGGCTTCAAAAGACATTCCAGCCCCTTCCTAGAGCCCTCTTCTTAATAAGCCACACTTCAGGCTGCTGTGTCCCTGGGCTTCTCACAAAGACTGATGTGACCTGGCCAGGGTCTGGCTGCTCCAAGCCATCCTATAAAATTCATGCGGAGCTCAAACTTCACCTCCCCCAGAACGCTGTCCCTAACTGCCCCACTGAACTTGCCGACTGACTCTCCTTTGCACGTAAGAAATGTTCAACCCAAGTCTGCTGTACTGAATTAATGGAAGGAATCCACCTTCAATTCCAGCACGCGAATTCACCTGGGAAAGAAGCGCTCCTCAGTCACTGGTGCTTCTTTGCCAATGTGCTTGCTGGGTGCAGATCTGATGGTGGTGGGAGGGTGGAGGGCCGGCCACAGTGAGGGGGGGAGGGGCAAAGGGCAAACTCAGGCCTCCCTGCCTGAAACCAGTGGATATAGGCCTTGGGCCACCTGGTAGCCTATGGTTCCCTCTTTTCATACCCTCACGCTGAGTGCTTCCAAATTTTGATTTTTGTAATGGTACAGTGGAATGTTATTAACCAAACCACATGAGACTTGATGAGAAAAGGCCTCTGCTAAATGACAGCAGTCTGTCCACTGAAATTTGGTTCTGGCTGCGCTTCTGTTGGAAGTGGAAGAAAGGACCCCTCGGTCTGATACAAGGGACAAGGGTGGGAGCAGACTGCTCTCTGGTGCAGGTGGAGATGACGTTTCCAATTGACTCTGTGTCTGCTGCCACCCAGTCAGTGCCCTTGGGTCTCCTTTGCCAATGGGGAGCCTGAGGCCCTGAAACTACACGATTTGCCCAAGGTCTCTGTCCACTTGCCGTACTGCGAGTCCAACCATGTAGCATAAAGGCCTATGCGGCTAGCAGCTGGGACGTATGACAAGTATCCCTGGGTGAGAACGGGTCGGGCTCCTATCCCCTTCTTGAGAGGACTGGATGGTAGGGAAAGTTAAACTCAGCCCCAGAGCTGACACATTCAGGGCCATTTTCTATCAAAAACTACTTCCATTCAGAGAGGAAGAGGACTGACTCCGGAGTCCCTCTGGTTTCCGTGTCTGGGCTGATAGAAGTGGGTGTCATGTCCTCTTCACTGTGCCCAGGGAGGCCACCACATCCAGGCACACAGAGAGCACACCGGCAGCCCTCTGGCCACACAGAGCCCTCAGAAGCAGCTGAACAGAATAGCTCCTGGGGACACCAGATGGAGTCATACCCGACAGTCCTCTTCAAAGCATCTATTAAGAACTAACCTTTATTAGAGTGCTTACTCAGGACTACGCATTATCTAATTTAGGATAATAAGAAAAAGTTTAACATAAGAGAGCTTAGGTTCATCCACATTTTAGAGAAGAATTGGAACATCGGAGAGGTTAAGCCATTTATCCAGAGTCACACAAGAACTCAGGGTAGAGACCACGGTATCTGAACCCCCAAAAAGGCTGGCTGTACAATCGGCTCACTTAACTGCTATGCCAGACAAAATCAAGACTGGGCTTTACATCTTCGTCACACCCGGCAGAGGGCCTGCACTCCAGCAGGTGCTTGGGGAGTGTGTACACTGATCAGACAGGCACAGGTGCGGGAACTCACAAAAGGCACTACCTCTGAGGAATCTCACATGGCCACACTCACTGCCCCTCCCCTGGCATTCCCAGGGCCCCGCATGTAGCCCGTCCCCCTACCCCTCCCCCCCTCAGTAAATGCTCTCCTAGAGCCAGGCAGAGCTTGGAGGGACCATCAACTCCTTGGGGGCCCAGAGCCACCACTTTCAGCACCCTGGTTTTCTCTGCTTTCCCCTCCTGCTGCTCATCTTAGGAGCTTTACTTGGCCTTGCTCTCTCCTCTGACTGCAGGGAGGAGGTGAGGCCACACCTGCCCCAGCCAGACCGGGATGTTAACCTTTCTTCCCAAGTGGGGCCGGCCACTAGAGAAAGCACGAGCAGCCCACTTCGCCCACGTTCTGGCGGCACAGCTTAGTTTGGGCCGGAGTCGGCGGCAGACAGCCTGGATCCTGGTCCCAATGCTGCCATCTTCTCCTTCCTGGTCCCTCTGCTTCACTCAAAAGCTTTGAAAATGGAAAGGCCCCCCGACCCCAGCGCCATCAGATGGATGCCAAAGGTGAATCACGTCATGAAGAATATGCAAAACCCTGCGAGGCACCAGGATTCTGCAGAGAACTGGCATCAGAGGCTGCTGTGATATTTAGACATGACAAAAGCCTCTTTTTAGTGGTAAAAACCTGCAATTCTGCTATTATTATTTCACACTGACATTTTCACTTGAGAAGCCAACAGGTGTCTCGGAGCCCCCAAGGAAACGCTGCCTTTCGACATCCTCAGATTCTAGTATAAGCAGGATGGCCTCAGACACCATCCCTGACTGATGGGACCCTCACTCACGGCAGTGGGGTCTCATGCCATCACACCTGGTTTATGAGATGAAAGGTTCATTCGTACTCATTCTGCAAGAACTTTCGTCCCCTTAAACACTTTCTGGAACAGAATAAGATGTAAACTCTGAGTGCTGTGTGCATGGATGTGCACATGTGTGTTGTGTTGTGTATTATGCGTTTGCCTTCCTTGCACAGGTATTTGAGAGGTGTGGAGTTGGGTGTACTTCCTTATGTTCAGGGTTTGCTCTCCATCACATTTTGGGGCCTCCAGGAAGGGCTGGGGCACCTCACACAGACAGCAGAGAGTGGGGCCTTGGGGAGGAAGGGGTGTGCATCGGGTCCATGTACCAGCGCCTCTCTGGATAGAACAGGAAGGTAGCTGCTATAGGCTTATCTCTGTGCAGGCCCTGCCCTGCCTCTTCCAGAGCCTCGACACCAGCATGGAGCTGCAACTTGTGCCCCCCCCCCCAAAGAGGAGGCCCTTTGTGTGAGATGGGCAAGCATCTGTAGGGACCAGTCCAAGGGGCATTTGAACGGGCACTGCAGACACCTTGGAGCTCCCGCGGCTAGCTCCTCCTTCTCCTGCCCCTTCTCGTCAGCCCTCTGACCATTTCTCAGCACCCCCATAGCCCCAGAACCTCTCGCAGCATCCCCCAACTCAAGATGGCCAGCAGGGTGTGGACACACACCCCCCTCTTAGCCTTCCCTGGATCCTCCCAGCAGCTCCTGCAGCCCTTGTGGTCTTAGAGACGTCATAGCTCATTACTGAAGGAGAGCCCTTCTAGAGCGATTCAGTGAACAGACCATGCACAAGTCTCAGTCTCTGACTCCTAGAGGGGCAGCTAATGGAGCAGGGGTTTGATTCAAATGTGAGGGGGGTGGCTTCTGCACTGCTTCTCCTCCTCTTCGATTCCTGTACGGAGCTCAGCTGAGTCCTCCCTCTCACCCAGGTCTACATTCGCCTCTGCCGGTTCTCAGGCAGTACCTGTGGGCCTATCATTGGGATATGGCTGAGGAGTCAGCATCAGCCACTGCACCTCTAAACACCTTTGCTTCCCAGACCCAGGCAAGCAAAGGGGACCTCAGAAGAGCAAGGCTTGCTGACTGGGCCTCTACCACATACCAGGCCCAGTGCAAAGAAAAGGGAAAAGTTGATCAATTCACACATATTAGCTGCACATATTAGCTGCAATTCACACATATTAGCTGCAATTAACACATATACGGTGCATCCTTAGGCCCTATGAACCCCAAATGTGGAGACCAGTGCCTGCAGGAGCTCAGGCCCAATGCAGGAGCAAGCGCTGATGAGATGAAGATTTTTCTCTGTAAACTCTGCACTGTCAGAGCTGCGGAGCGGTCGGTTCACACTGGTCTCATGTGATAACAGGGTCTGCCGTGCTAGTAGAGGCCATGGGGCAGAGGCCAGTGTGGTGGTGGTGGTGATAATCTGCCCCCCCACCCCCCATCAAAGCTTTGGTTTCTGGATCCCGGAAAGCCAGCTACTAGGCTTACAGCGCAATGTGTGGCCCTGGGCTCCTCCTGTGCCATCTGGTCAGGGGCAAGGAACCCACGGCAGGCACAACGCCAGCACTGCGCATTGGCTGGATAATGAGTGAAGTGACAAGCTGCCCCACAGGCCAGGCATGTGTCCTGCAAAGCCCCAGAGAGAGGCACCGGACACAGCTGACAGAGGTGGGGCGGGCAGGCGGCATCTCCGAGGAAGTGCGTCCACTGGCAGAGACAGGGAGGGCGCCAAGGCTGGGGCAGGGCTTCGGGAGGTCAGTGAACCCAGTCCCCTGCCCCAGGGCAGAGGGAAGGATAAACCAGCCCAGGAGACTCTACAGGTACAGAAATGAAGCTCAATAAACAACATGCAATTGAACAGGGAAAGGAAGTTCTATATTAGAGGGAAAAAAAGTAACTATAAAACCTTAGAACAGGAAGCTTTGACTCATGAGGACTTATAACGAAGAAAAGACACTGGATCTCGCGTGTGACTACAAGCGCAGTGGAGGTACAGCTACTACAACTGTACTGTTAAGTGCAGAGGACAGGCAAAATGGGTGAAGGGGGTCGAAATGTACTCTAGTTAAAAATAAGTCAGTCCTGGGACGTAACACACCACGTGGTCACTGGAGTTAGTAATCCTGTATGTGGATACGCAAATCGCCACAAGAGTAGATCTTAAAATTTCTCATCATAACACAAAAAAATTGTGACCATGTGTGGTGATGGATATTAACTAGCCCCACTGTGGTGGCCATTCTGTAATATATGCAAATATCTAATCGTTATGTTGTACACCTGAAGCTAATACAATGCTATATGTCAATTGCAAAAGAAATATAGAGAAAAAAAGCATTACTGGCAGTAACTCATTTAATCTTCAGAACAATTCCATAACAGAGATACAAAAGTATCTTTATTTTAACACAAGATGAGTCTGCAATATCTTGTAGTTTCAGTTCTACAAAGTAAAAAATTGCTCAAAAACCCCAAACCCCAAAAAAACAACAACAAAAAAACCAACCCACACCCACACTGATGGGGGTTATGGCTGAAAGACATAGGAACCACTGGAAAACTTCCCAGTGGCCAAAGCTGGAACAGTTTAAGCAACAAAATAAACAATGTAGCCTCAGATGATAATCCAAAGTATAAAATAAATATTCCTGAGTCCATACTGATATAAATTAATAACTGAATAAATACACGGTGAGAATAGATAAACCCCCCACAAGCTGAAGAATTCTACATAAGTGATGTAGATATTCCCTCAAGGATGTGGAATGTAACTTCCCACTTCTTAACTGTGAGCTGTACATAGTGACTTTTTCCCCAATAACATAATATAGAAAAGAGGAAGCCCAGAGTAACTTCCTCAGCCAGGTGACCAAGGTCAACACCAACAGTGCTTAAGTCATGTAGACAGCATGTGCCCTTGACAGGAGTTGATAAGAATGCTGCTTGACCTCTGTGCTCTTCCTTCCCCAAGCCCATAACCACAGTCTAACCATGGGAAGAAAAAACAGCAAATTGCAACTGCGAGACTCGTGCAAATACCCAGCAGTAACCCCCCATAGTCAGGGCCAACAAAACCAAGGCAGGTGTGAGGAAGTGTCAAAGCCGGAAGGAGCCTAAGGACATCCAGTTGTTAGGTGGTGTCCTGGACAGCATCCTCGTGCTGAAAAAGGACATGAAACTAAGGATGTCGGAATACAGTGTGGACGCCAGTTAATGGTAATGTAGCAACAGCGGGTCACTGATCGTGCCAAATGCACTGTTCTATCAAGAGATGTAATGCGGGAAGGAGAGTGGGGCCGCAGGAACTCTGTGCTACTTTCACAACTTTTCTGTAAGTTTGCATCTATTGTAAAATAGCAAGCGCACTAACAAAGAGGGAAATGGGGCTCTGGGAGGCCACATGTGCAACTGCAGTCCTGCTGATGAACCTTTTTCATGGCTGTCTATCTCCCCCATCAAACTGTAATGCCAGGAGTGCAAAAACTGACACAGTTTATCATCACGTCCCACCTTCAGGAACAGGGACCCTGGAAAAGAGCCACCTCCCCGAGGCAGGAAGAATCCAAGCCAAAGCCCTGCTAGGCAGCCCTGAGGAAGAGCTCTTCTGTTGACTTGGGGTGTAGCTGATGAACCCTCCGGTTCCACCCAGTTCTCACCCAGCTTGGAGCCCAGGGCGCATGCTGTGGCCGCCTGCTGCCACGATGCATGACATTTGTATGAAGCCTTGCAGAACACAGAACTCCACAGTGCACATGATGTCACCTGACTCTTTTCCAGCTCCTCTGATTTCTTTCTTTCTCTTTCTCCCTTCTTTCCTCCCTCCCTCCCTTTTGAAATGACAAAACAGACTCAGAGAAGTTAAGAGGCTGCCGCTGTCGCATGGGGGTGACACCCTATCCCAAGGTGGAGGACACCAGCTGGGCCATGAACTCTGTCCAAGGGGAAGTCTCTCCAAGTCCCCAGGCCACTCCCACAAGTTCTGAGCTCACTCAGCACTGGCCCTGCCTTTGCCCTGAATCTGAGGGCCCAGGAACACGCGGACAAGGAGACCGGAGCCTGGCTTCATTCCCTGGCTACGGCTGTGTCATTTGGTCTTTAAAGTCACACCCTTGTAAGATCATCACCAACTGCTCCCCAGAACATCTGCCTAAAATAGCACTGACATCTGGATGTGACAAAAAAGACTCTTGGCTGTGGCACTGCGAAGAGCACCTGACCCTCAGCAGGCAGCCCTCCTGTTTCTGTGTGGGTCAAATCAGCAGGGCAGGGAGGAAACTGGCAAAATGGCAAATGAGTCTGTCTTCCTGGAACGGTCACTCCACTGGTTTAAGGGCTGCTTTCCTGTCACCACTGGTGTCAGAGACAAGCCTGAACCCTGCACACACAGGAACACCTCACGACTGTTCAGTTCGAGATGGTTCAGGAAACAAGACATCAATCTCACTCTAAGGTGAAGCTCCTCATCTTGGCACACTCTACCTCCCTTGGCAGGCTTGGCTCCCAGTGACTTTATCTGCTTTAGAAAAAACTCCACTTAGCTTTTAAACCCCATTTGGTTCCACTGAGCAAATCCAGGAGGTCTAGTGTATTGCTCACTGTGCACAGAAAGGAAGTTTGAACACTCTGGTGGGTGGTTCCAGCCACCACTGACTCCCATTCTGCCTTCCCGTTAGTCTGGTCTATAGACATGCTACCCAAAAGCTGTTTCCTCAAAGTGACACACTCACTGGCCTCTATGCCTTTACTTTCGCTGTTCTCGCTCCTAAAATCCCTTCTATCCACATCTCAACCTGGAAAGTCATTATCTCTGATTCAGTTTCTAGTTCAAGTGTCACTGAGGCCTTTGCCCACTGAGGTGCCTGAACAATGCATTTCTTACCTCGTTCTGATTATCTACACCTCTCTCATAGCAAAACAACTGACAATTCCAGAAACTACGAAGAAAACAAGAGGGAAAACGCGACAGGAGGACATGAGGTGAGAGGCACATTTGGAAGAGTGGTCAGGGAAGAAGGCAGCTTCTGGGGCCAAGAGCGCCATGTGGAGGGGAGAGCCAGTGTAAAAACTGGAGGTGGGTGTGAACTTGAATGATTTCAGGCACAGCCAGAAGAGCTGGGAGGCTGTGTCATGACCAGGAGGGACAGAATGGAAGGACAGAGATCCTGGAGGAAGACAGGCTCTCATGGTTGTTGACCAGCAGTCCAGCTGTGTCCCTGGAGGAAGCCACCGGATGTGAGCAGGGCTAGGAGGTAATTCTGACTGCAGAGGGAGTAACGGGCACAGGAGATGGTGTGGCAATGGTGGGCGAGACTGCCACAGTGGACGGGAGGCAGAGAGCATGATGGGCTGGGATGGAATTTGGAGACAGAGCTGAGAGCATTTATCGATGGATGAGAGGCGGGAGTGGAGGCAAGGGCTTTTGGCCGCTTCTCTGCTGCACCTGGGCGAGCTCCGGGAGAGCAGGAGCCCACTTCTGTCGGTCTCTCTGGATGGTGCACCACGGCAGGTGCTGCCCAGTAGCGTTGAGCCTGCAGCAAGGAGCCCTGGAAAGTGCACACTATTTCTGTCAGAGCTCAGAGTGCACTGCACTGCCACCTTCACTGTGAAACCAGTCCTCCCTCCGAGCCCCACGACTCCCCGAGGGCAGAGTGTGCGGCCCACAGTGGGTGCACGGTCATGCCTGCCCAATGCCCACTGGAGACTTGTCAAGTTAATACTGACGGCGATGGAGCAGCACCACAGGAATGAGAGGCCACACTCATCTGCGTGTGACACTCACATAAGTGTGTTGGTTAGACACACTCACACAGACTTCGTCACCCAGTCACAGGACAAGGAGAAGGCTGGAACCCCTGGAAATACTCTGGATGAGAACAACGGGCTCTGGGACCGTGGGGCCTGCCGGGCTCCCCCTGCGCTCGAGGAAATTCTGCTGGGAGCCACTGCCCCCTGTGCACGACGCTGCTATAATTAAAAGGCTCCATGCGCAACCTGGACTCCTGCTCAGAGATGTCAGTGTCACCAGACATCACCCAGCTGCCATTTGTTCTTCCTACTCCCTCTCTCACTGTGAATCTGAATCTCCTCCCTGGGATGTCTTCCTGAGTGGCCCTGAACGTCAGTAATCTCTTGGAAATCAGCCACTGCAGCTAATAATGTTTGGGCTGTCAGACCCCTCACAGCCTTTGGCTTTGTTACTGGCTATTAACTAGCTAACTCTTCATGACGTGTTGGTAAAGATCAATTTCTGGGGCTGATATGACTCCGAGTGTTTGCTAAGTGGAAGAACCAGATGTGTCTGCTGACATCTCTCATGGTTTTGCTTTGGCCGAGGAGCTGGGGGGTAAATTCCTGGCCTGGGAGGCACTAGGCACATGGACCTCTGTTGTCATGGTGATGGCCTAGCCGGGGCAGTGGCAAAAGCTCTGTCTGGGTAGCCAGGAGGCCAGTCACTTCTCTTATCCACTCTGCTCCGAGCACACACAGCTGACAGACCAGGAACAAACCCCTCACCCTGGCTGAGCCAACTGCACTGTTTCTCCTGGGAACATGGATTGCCAACTGAGGTATTTTAACAAGACTAGGGACGGGGCTGCCACTGAAGCCATGGGGAAACAGAGACCAGGAGTGGAAGGCCCTGCGCAGAACAAGCCCAGCCACACAGCACAGAGATATGAGAGCGTGAACTTGGCTCTCAACCTTCTGACTCTATTTCTGGAAGGCCCAGTCAAACCTCATTTCCTGTCTTGAGCTGCCATGAAACATCCTATTGTATCCTTAAAATAAACTCTGTGAGTAGATTTTCTTTTCCTCGAAACCACACTGCTGTAAGATAATGGGCTCTGACGTCAGATTAACCTGAATTCAAACTGTGGTCCTAGCAGTTACTATGTTATCCACTCACTTGTAGCCTCAGTTTCCTTCTTTGTAAAATGGGCCAGTGCCACTCTCTCCATGGGGTTACTGTGAGATTAAATGAGTGGATGTATGTGAAACCACCTACTTTCCAGTAATAGCTATGGAATGGTTCTCAATTAGGGTGTAAGGAGGGGTTAATCTCCCCTACTCTTCCAGGACACATGACAATGTTTTTGGTTGTCACATCTGCGGGGGGTGAGGGGCTATTGGCATCTAGTGGATAGAGGCCAGGGATGCTTCTCAGCATCCTACAATGCCCCCCCCACCCCCCACAGACAGGATTATCCAGCCCCAAATGTCAACAGTGCTGAGAGGGAGCAGCTCTGCTATGAAGCCTGGATCACCGCCTTCAACTCAGCCAGGACTCCTCCCCACTGACAGCGTGGCCACATGTCGCACCAGCAACTGTGCTTTCAAAGCAACCCCTTCTGGGCCCTACGTCCCCCCCACAACACTGCCTCTATGACCTTGTCCCCATCATGCCTCCTCTCCACCACCCCAACCCCCTGCCTTTTTTTTTTTTAAAGGGAATGAAGTCTCCTGCACCAGGCTTTGGTTAGGGTTCTTCACTCTCTCTGGGAAGAAGCCTACTGGGGACCGCATAACAAAGACTGAGGGGTAAAGGCTCATATCTTGGGCTTGCACAGGAGGGGATGTGAAGGGGAGGGTGGTGACGTGGGAACCTGCCTGGGGTGCTAGCAGCCTACAGGGAAGGCAGGCCGGCCGGGCACTGAAGGTATGTTGTTTGCCCTCCCCCACAGAAGGCCCTCAGACAGTCCAGCTCTCTGTGCGCGGCCTCACGATCAGCTCGCTGGGCAGAGGGAGGGGAAGCAAGCACCTACAGCCACAGAGAAGTCGGCATCACTGGGGAAATGGAGGATGGCTTTAGATCTCAGAGTGAAGGGACTAAGTGTGATGGCATTCGGTGGTTTTGGCCATGAACCCAGGCACTTCACCAGGATGGGCAGAGGCAGGGAAACGACCCACGAGGAGCCGAGACTGGAGAACTTCTGGGATTTCCCCAGGGGAGGGATGTGTATGTGGGGTAGTGGCAGCCCCTTTTCAGAGCTGAATGGGGCAAGGCAAGTGGCTCCATCGGCACCGGCTGCCAGGCCCCCGGGTCTGATGGAAGGGTAGGGAAGACAGCCGAAGCTGCGGGCCACAGTGAAGTGGGGGTATCGGGCATTGGATGTTGGGTCCCCGGGAGGTTTGTGGTGGCTCAGACCTCACATTCCACCCAGTGACAGAGCAGGAGAAGTTCCTGTGGAGAAGGGACTGTCAAAGGCTAACAAGGTGGCAGTCCTGGCCCATTAATGGGCTGATCGCTTAGGAGCACAGCTGGGTGCCGGTGAGTTCAGTGAGCACATCTGTATCTTGTGGACCTGACCCAGCTCTCAAGATCCCAGGCTCTGGGCATCAAGGTGAGTTCAGCCCCTACCCGCTGCTCCCATGGGGCATTCTGGAAGCTGCCAGGCATGGGGTCAGGCTGAAAATGCACCTGGGAGCAGGAGGGCCTGAAACTGGACAGGAAGGCAGGAGGCTAGGCAAATTCCTAGGCTGGCACAGAATGCCGAGAGCACTTAGACTTCAAGTGATGTAAAGGAGTGAATGACTGAATCACCTAAGTTTTGATCTTTTAAATAGAAGGGCTAATGATGCCACAGATATGTCCTCTAGTACATGTTTAATGTTCTAAGATGATGATTTTTCAAGTGTGGTCCCCAGCCACCATTGTCAGCATCACCATGGAGCTTGCTAGAAAAGCAAATGATCAGGCCCCACCTCAGCCGTGTTGTTGGGACAGGGCCTCCAGCTGTTCGCTTACAGAGAGATGACAAAAGCCAGGTTGACAGGGAATGCAGTGTACGTCCTCAACATCATCCTAGGTTCTGTGACTGTAAGTGAAATGACATATCAAGAATCTAATTTTACCATAGGCTACTTGATATACACAGAGTGAAGTTCCTACAGAATCACATTAATGTTGTAGTGAAACAGTGTTGAACAAAACAACATTATTCTAGAACCTGCTGTTTTCCTGAGACCATCTGGCTGAGAGAGAGGGCCAGGCAGGGCTTCGGGAAAAGCCACCTGCGGCTCATTTGAGAGCGTGGATCTCTTCCCTCCTCCCACCTGCTCTCAAGGAGGTGCATGCTGTGCACTGTCAAGTCTGAAGCTGAGTCCCCTGGCTATTAAATTAAATAAACCTCCCTATTCCTTCCTGCCAACGCTCCAATTAAATGATTAGACTGCGTTCAGCATCACTTAGCTAGGAATCTATGGCACATAGATTAAAATGAAGGATTTAAATGTCATTTCACTTACCCTCTGTGTGTATACACTTTGAATCTTGAAGCCCTTTTTGTGGCTGAGACACTTGAGCTCCTTGGGCCTCCGGGGTTCTGATGTCTAACACTGGGCACGTGCGGGAAGGACAGGGGGTGGTCGAGGGGCCTCAAGGTAAGTGTAAGACCCCTTCAGATCCTGTAACTCTAGGATCTCACCACACACATATATTCAGCGGCAGCCAACTGTCTTCATCTGCCTTGGAAACATACATGTCAAAAGACCACGCAGTTCATTCCAGAACCTATGACTGCTTCCCCTTTCCTCTGAATTCTCGGCGTATAAAACACTGTACAATTTAGTCTTCTGCTACATACTGGCTGATTACTTAAGAGCTCTGTTAATTTAGCAAACATTATGTGATTCGTGTGCTGAAGTCTCACTTCCAAAAACAGGGCTTCTAGTCCATGGTGCTGGCAATGATTTTCACACATTCGTGTCTCCCTCTTTGCACCTGCCTGCTTAGCAAGATGACTGTCCTGAATAAACACCTGCTCAGTGATGGGCACACACCTGTACTACACACACACACACAAAGGGTTACAGGGAACCAAGAGCTGTCACAGATCTCAGAAAATCAGAGATGATGCTGGAGCTGCTATAACAAAAGGGGCAGCGATGACATTTACCAAGGCTGGAAGTGCTCTTACAAGGCCTTGCATTCAACTTGATGCTCATGGTGGCCCCACTGAGTGGCCACTGCCAAGGACAAAGCCACGGGTCCAAGGCCCCACAGCACATAGAGACAAGTCAGAACATGCACCCAGAGGTCTAGGATTGCACAAACCATCCACGTTTGAATCAACCCTGCTGCCTGTCTGAAATGTGAGATTCTTGGCCCCTTCCCACAGCAAGTCAATGTGAGTTTCTAGAAGTGGGATCTGGCCCTGGCTGGTGTAGCTCAGTGGATTGAGCGTGGACTGCCAACCAAAGGGTCGCCAGTTCGATTCCCAGTCAGGGCACATGCCTGGGTTGCAGGCCAGGTCCCCAGTGGGGGCCACATAAGAGGCAACCACACATTGACATTTCTCTCCCTCTTTCTCCCTTCCCCACTCTCTAAAAGTAAATAAAATCTAAATAAACAAATAAATAAAAGTGGGACCTGGAAACAGGCATTTGAAACAGCTCCCCGATGCTCCTGATGCTTGAGACCCACAGACAAAGGGCAGCCGTTAAAGAAGGTGTACACTCACTGGGCTCACCTTGAGAGCCACCCAGCTGCCATTATCAGTGGGAATCACCCCTGTTAAGCTGCAGGCAATGACAGAAGTGGGGCCCGCTGTCCAGGCCTGACCACTCCCTCTTTGCACTTCACCACAGAGCACCACCTTCACCAGGCAGAGCACGAAGCGGGTCCCTGGGGCAGGACAGCGCCATTGCGGGACACTGCTTTTGGAGCACAGATGGATTTGCAGTCACCATTCTACCTTGATTAGCTCCTCTATGGCAAGACCTCGGGAAGGACACTTCGGGCAACTCAGGTGGGTGAGCCTTCTCTGTCAGCCACTCCCCGTTTCCTTGCCTGGAAGCTGAGGAAGACGTGATTGCTGTCATCTCAACCTGGGACAGTGCCTGATGCTACAGATTTAAACACCCACTAGATATCGGGACCCCTGCAATCTCCTGGCCTGGCATGGGAACCAGCATCTTCATGGAACCTGAAATATCAGAGGCTGGCCTGCTTGCTTTCATGAGAAAATGTCTTCTTCTGAGGCTGCAGTAATTATTTTTGAAAAGCTGGAAGGCATATGGAGATGCAGTGCTGGTATTAGTGAAGCTGGGCATCCAAATTGCATGTGTTCTTTGAAACACCAGTTGCTCCTGCATCCCCATGAATCTCCCTCTTCCCAGACCGCTTTTTCTGTTTATACAAGATGAGTAATAATCCTTCACATTTGTACAGAACTTCATAACGTGCCAAGTACTTGTACTCACATTGGCTTAGATATTTTTGCCTGCCCAGCCAGGGAGATAGTTCAGACCAGATCATTATCTCCATTTTTGAGGAAACACAGAAGGAGAGAGCTGGTGGCATGACCATGCACCTGGCTCGGCCTGCTCCCAGAGAGAAAGCGGCGCCGGACCAAAGGACTCCCAGCCCCAGAGTGCTTGGCTTTGCTGTGTCTGACTCTTACAAGAGGCTCATGCTCATCTCCAAATAATTTTGGCCGCGAGCAGAGGAGACCTTCAAGGCCATCACTGCACCTGTGAGGCTGATTTCTGCTCATTACATGTGACACTAGTGGTGCTCTAGTGGCCTTGGTTAAGGACAGACCACCCTGTCATCAGAGACCCAGGTGATGGTCTTGAAGGCAACACCCTGCTGAAATGCCCACTGCTAGGCAGCTATGCTGGTAAGTCGGGGGAGGGAAAAATTGAAGACAGAAGCTGAGAAGAAGGAAGTTTCACACATCAGCACATCCAAGACACTTGCTAATGCTCTAGCAACTGAACGAACTGATGGAGCAATGAAGTGTGCGCTGCACAGAACCTCAGGACGTAGGCTGTGTCATGCAGGGGACTCCACAGTCACTTTCACACCAAGAACAAGAACAAAAGGGAATGACATTAACAGCATGCTTTTTGGCAACTAAAAAACTGGTGTTACAGCAATAAAAAGGCAGCTTTAGAAATCTGTTAGGAATTGCCTGATGCTGGGGTGGAGTGTCAAGGTTGACAAACAGGACCCATAAAACGAGTTCTACGTTTAGTTCTCTAGAAGCTCACTCCCTACCTAAGGACACATGGCTTTATTATTGAGGTGTTTGTTGAAGAATCCTGGACTTAGAATTAGAAATCTGGGTTGGACAGCTAGCTTCACTAGTTCTTTAAAATGTCACCATGCACCTGCCTCTGAGCCTCTGGTTCCCATCTACTCACAAATGAGTTGTTCGGAGGATCTAATGAATAATGCACGACTTTCCCAAGTCAGGCCAGGAAGAAAATACAGTCTTGTTTGGCAGTAAAACACAGCATTTGGCATAGGCATTATCACCAAAGCACCACGTGGGTGAAAATGACTGTGGATCTTAAAGACGATGGTTGTGAGCATGGAGGATCAAGGCTCTGAGTCCTGCAGAACACAGTCAAGCATCTCAGGGTATGCTGATGCGGCATAAGCTCAGTGAGCACAGGCTTTTTTGGTTTACTCGCTGAAGTATCCTCAGCACTCACAACAGTACATGGAGCCTAGAATGCATTCAAGTCACTGTTTGTTGGAATAGTGAACCTCTGGAGACCGTCACCAGGACGCACGAGAACGTGGAAGCAGGGCTTAGGAGTCAGCGTTAACCAAAAGTTCAGACCTGCGTGCACTACTGCTTCCATCTTAGAGGACACAACCGAAGGTTCTGGGTGCTTCCCAGCACAGCACAAGGTGGGACGTTATGCACCCACAGAGTCACACGTCTAGGGCTGTGTGAAATATCAAGGCCACCTGACTTTGCCCTTCAGAGACGGGATAAAGTTCAGACCCAGGGCAACCAGTTCCCAGTTATATAACTGGCTAACAGTAGGGCGTTGTGAGTAACACAACGTTTTTGGGGTTTTTTTTTTTTTATTAGAAAAAATAGACTTTAGCTTTGAGGAAGGCATATAGCTCCCTAGCAAGGTGAATGAAACAGCTGGATTCATTGGTGCCTGTGCTCAGGTGGGAAGAGGCAGGGCTGTCCTTCTCCAACCCTATGGGAAGCCCGTAGAAGGTGAGGCCTGTAATTCTTGGTCAAGTGGAATTTTCAGCAAGAGGAGAAGAAAAACTTGAACAGAATCATTTAAAAGCCCCAGAAGGTATCTCAGATACTAAACAGCTCTTCTTCAACAATAGGCTGGCAAAGAAAGCACAGAGATTAGATTTCCCAGAACAAACTCTCAGACTGGCTTTAAAAATTAGAAGAGAATGCACTCCGGGCAAGACCCATTTGGGGTTAGCAGGGCTGTCAGACATGCTGGAGAGGCCCAGAGAACAGATGGGGCATCTTCCTCTAAATGCAACATGGCTGGGGAGCTCCGAAGTTGGACTGGAGCCTGTGGCCCTGGTCCCAGCCCCAGCTGGGGCCCCGCCTGTGTCACAGGGGAGGAGGCCGTCTTTGGGCAGACAGGCCTGGGCCACACCCAGCAAACACCACAGCCTGCACGAAGCACTATGTGAGTGCCCCACCCTGCCAACAAGCTCAGGATGGGGATCAGCCTCCATGGGGCCCAACTGTCATCACTGAAACTCCTGTCCTCTGCCCACATCAGGCCCTGTCCCCCACAGATTCTGCCTACAGCACAGCAAAAAAGCAGAAGGCTGGGGCCTTTTCTGGGTCAGGAAGGGACAATGGATGAGGGCTGCTACTCACACTTGCTGGGACAAGCATGGATGGGACCTCCCATGGATGGGACGTCTTCTGGATGGGCCTTGTGAGTGGGGGTCCCTGGGTTCTGGGACTCGCAGGGGGTTAGAGCTCAATCCTGGCTGTGATTAAGTTAGGTTTTGAACCCCCCACCTGTCCAGGAGGGGGTTCCCTGGGGCTGGCAGAACTGAGCCCCCTGTCCTGGAAACTAAAACCAGGTCACCTGCAGACTGGTTCTTGGTCATCTTAGGTCACTCTGCCTGCCTGAAGGTCTGCTTAGAATTCATAGCTCTTTGTGTGTTGTGTTTACTTGAGTGTGTGCATTTTATGTTTAAACAGATACAGGTTTTTACCTCCCTTGGGGACATACCACAGGTATTTTTACCATAGTTCTGACAAAGGAAAAAGCAAAAGGAAAAGAGTAACATCTCTCTCTGGCAAAGATTACCTTTGCACCCATTACTGACAACATACAAGCACAGAGTGAGTTTTATGGAGGTCATTATTGACATGATCTTATTTCTTTATGTGGACCTTATTTCTTTATGTGAATTTATCTAAGGACCTGTAGGTGACCTGAGGCCACCTGGAGGAAAAGGAAGGGGGACCTCCCCTGTAAGACCACTCAGGAGTTGGAAGTCCAATGCATGACACCCCCAACAAACCTGCTGAATGAACAGCAACCTGCTTGAAAATCCACATCACGCTGGATTCTCCATCCCGCACCCCCCTCCCCTTTAACTCTGACCTTGGATGAGGCACTAAACCTCTCTGAACTTGTTCCCTCAGCTATAAAATATGGTGGCCTTCCAGCGGTGAGGAAGAAATGTAGCTCACCTGATATACATGTAACAGGACACCAGTAAGTGACATTGGGTCTATTCGTATTAAAGCAGGAACATAATTCTTCAATGGAAGAATCATTCTCACTGGCCCTTTATGGGGCAGCTACATGTCACTGCTGGAGGGGACATGAGAATGAGACAACCTCAGGCAAAGAAGTGGGTGAACCCCCTGGCCAATGTCACCCAACTTGATCCACCTGCCACCCTGGACCCAGGTGATCCGACCTCCTCCTGGAAACACTGCCTTCCCTTGGCTGCCAGGACTCTGCATGCTCTGGCCTCCCGGGTGCTCCCTCTGGCCCCTGAACCTGGTCCTTCTTTTCTGCCCACTCAGTGAGGGGGTGCTCCAGGCTCCCCTTTACAATTTTTGTCACTCTATACCCACTTCCTGGGTCATCTCATCCAGGCTCACAGTTTTAAGTACCATTTCTACACTGATGACTCCCAAGCTGACACTCCTCTGACCTCCACACTCATGTGCCCGAGTACCCAATCACTGTCTTCCACTCACCTGAATGTCCTCTGCCATCTCCAATTTACTCCTGACCGCCCCTTGCAACCAGACATACTCTCTGCACCCTCCCCATCCTAGGGGCGGCCCCACTCATCCATCCAGTCACCTGGATTCTTCTTGGCTCCTCAAACTTCCATCAGAACATTCTCAGTGTTCCTTTTACCACATGTGAGTGCTATTCCCTGCTCCCAGCCCCCGAGGAGCCCTCTGGACCACTATGTGGAGCCTGGCCATCCTCCTGCCCCTCCACAGCTCAGTGTCAACACAACCCACAAGGGCTACCACAGGTCCTGTCACTTCTCTGCTCAGCCTCCTGCCATGGCTCCTCATTCTTCTGCATAAAAGCCAAGATCATCCCAACAGTCCGACAAGACTCCACATGATTGGCCTGCTGACTCTGCACCTCTGCCCTCCTGCAAACGGCTGGTCTCCCCGCTCCCCCAGCAAAGCAGGTATTGCCTTGGCCTTGCTGCCCTGTCTGGAATGCTCTTCACCAGACAACCTCATGGCTTGTCCATTACACCCGTGAAGTCTTTACTCACATGTCCTAGTCTCAATGAGACCTGTGCCATCCACAGCAAAGGAATACCCCTCCTACACTGCTGTCGTCTCCCCATTTTCCCCATCACAGCAAAAATCACCTATTCTAACCCCCATCTATTCTGTTTCATTACATTATCTCTCTCCACACTAGGATATGAGATCTGAGAGGGAATGATTTTTCTGTCTTTTTTTGTCACTGCTGTATCCCCATCTCTCAGGGCATGGCAAGGTGTAGAAACTCCAGCTAAATCAGCACACACAAGTCCCAATTTCAAGTCACCTTCTGTTGTCCCCTAGTCTTCTTGTCACCACTGCCTGGGCATTCACCCCCCCCCCTTTAGTTTTTCACTCCACGTGTCCATCTAGCTGTTCAAGCTTGAATACAGACACTTCAGTACTAGGACAGGAGGTGGGGGAGAACAGAGAAGGAGGTATGACCTTGTTGCACTGGGGGTGGCAGGAAGATGACAGTCTTTCCTCAAAGAATGGAAACACTAGGAGGAGAGGACTATAAATCTCAGGGTCCCAGGTGCTTGGACAATGTGCTCAAAGATCTCCTCCAACCTGACCCCTATTGTAATCACCCACCCTATGCCGGCACAGCCTTGGTTTCACAAAACAGAGGTAGTAATAATAAGGCCTCGGGTTTTTTTAGACATAGGAGATTTCTGATTTCTCAACTTGTATACAAACAGAACGTGATGAAACTTGCACATTTCTTCCCCTGATCTGTCTCCTCTGTCCCAAACCCCTGCGACCTGCTGAATGTGCTGACGTGAATCTCCCTCGGTGCCTCAAAATCAAAACACTCAGACAGACATGACTCACTTTCTCTCGTTCTCCCTCCTTCTCCATCCTGACTTCCCATCACAGCTGTAAGGACTTAGAATTGTAGAGTAACTGTCATCTCTTCCTGTTCCTTGCCAGCCCAATCCAATCTTTTTAGTATACTTCTGGGATGTTCCTCAAACCTGGCTTCTCATCCATCCCTGACTTGGTCCACATCCTCCTGACAGCTTGCCAGGAGCATCCCCAAAGCCTTCCCCACCTCCCTGCCACCTGCAGCCACTTCCCACTCCAACCCACCCTTTCTCAACAGCCAGAGATTTCTGCCAAAAATTCAAAGCATCTCTGCTATTCAAAGCTTCTGATGGTCTGCCCACTACAATCTGAATGCTACAGCCTTCTTCAAAATTCCCCCTTCTGCCTTCATCTCTGTTTAAACCCAAACCACCCCTCCGCTCACTCCAGGGTGGGGACCCCTGACCCAGCCAAGAGAGTCTAACTGACACCGAACACCCCCCTCCCCCTTCCTTGCCTGCAGCTGTTCCTTCCACTGAGAACATCCCTGGATGCTCCTGGTGAGATTCAGTCCCTCCCGCCCGCCTGCTCCTGCTCCTGCTCCCCCAACTCCCCTCACCACAGGCCTGCCCCGGCGCAGCCCTCTGCATTTGAGACAATTCTGGATGAAGTTTAACTGCCAGCCTTCTCCTCGGAAACCCTGCGTCCTGGTCCCCATCTTGGCCAAGGAGTGCTACTGTAGAGACCTAACACAAAATGGCAATGGAAAACCATATGGCGATGGCCCACAGGTCAGGGCAGGCTGAAGAACAACCCCCACTACCGTGATTGTCGACTGACTAATGGCATTGAGTCCTACGCCAACCCTTTGAGTGGACACAGCTGACACACCATCCCCAGACCATCTGCTGGGACACAGAAGAGTCTTGCCCTCTTGCCCAGCAGCACACAACTGGTATGCGGCAGGCAGAGCCCAGCATAAGCCACCCCAGTCTTGCTGCAGAGACTGTGCCCTTCTCACACCCTCGGCCCCTCCCAGGACTATGAGTGGCTAAGGCTGACAAAGGTTCTGACCTCATACACTCCACAAGCCTGCCTTTCGTGCAGGAAAATTCCAAAGACAGCGAAAGTCAGGGACCCACAAAAACCTTTTGTGGCCTTAAAGAGCAGGACAACCGAGAAGCAAACACAGACCCTTATTTGAGGTTTGAGGCTGTGGGAAGAGTTTATCAGAAGATGGCTAGTTTCAACCGCACAAATCAGGCTCCCTGTTCCTGCTCTGCACTGTGCAAGTTCTAAAAGGTTAACATAATTAACACTCTATTTCTTCTCAGGCTTTTCAAATTCTTTTTATATTGCTATTATTTCTCCACTGACTCATCTCTTAAAAAAAGTCCTATTGAGCTCCTTTAACTTTTTTCCCATTCAAGCCTGCACCGATTCCCTTTGTCTTTTCCCATCCTTGCCCCTGGGCTTTCGCTTGGGGCCCTGGCAAAACTACATGAAACCCAAGCACCTTCTGGGAATCTGAGTGCAAACATTTCTTTAAAAGGGTAACAGACATTCACAATGTTCATGAAATGCACTCCTCATGTCCCTCCCTTAGAGGGAGTGATTGAGGCTCAGAGGAAATGCCAAATTACAGCTAGTGGTACATTTATGCCAGTTATTAACAAAGCAGAAACTCCACAGGTTGGCATCTGTTTTTCAAGTAATCAGGCCCCTGAGGCAAGGGTGATTCTCATTTCCATAGTACTGTAGGGACACAGGTCTAGTGTCCTTAGAATGGGAGCACTAAGAGTCCCACAGGGCATAGGACGCATGGCCTGGGCTCTACTCCCCTCTTTCACGATGTGTGTGACTTAACGAGCACTGCCCACCCCTGGCAATCTCACTTTCCTCACCTACAAATCCAAGCACCAGGAAAAGGTGGCCTCTCAGACCCCGTGAGGTCTAAAATTTCCTAAACCTTTTATCCCTCAGGTCAGAGTTCTTCCTTGGTTCCATCAGTAGCAACAAAAGAGGATTTTCAAGCTGTGGTAGTGGCTGTGTCTTTTCAAAGCCTGACTGTGGCTCTGGCATAAAAATGCAGACAGTCCCGTGCCAAGTCCGCTGCCATCCCCCTGCCCCACCGCCACCGCTGGGCTTCTGCAGGAGGCAAGATATCGATTCCCAGGATGAAATTTTGTATTTTGCAAAGGTGTTTTCCCCTGGGGTTTGTCTAAGTGTCAATGCATAAATCTCAAGGCTGGAGGAGAAAAAAAAGACCCAACTGTGTCTAACATGCAGCTTTTGAAAAGCAACTAACCCTTTGGGGCATTCTGCAGAATAAGGTACACAGAAAGAACCAACAGGATGTTGGCATTAAATTATTCAAGAGAACATCGTGAAAGCAAACCTTGCCCTGCCGGTGGGGGCCTGGGTAGAGCTGTGTTCAAGATAAATGCCCAGTGCCTTTGGGATTCCTATTTCCAGCTGTTACAAAATTACAGCCCAAACGATTTCATTACAGCAGTAAGGCACCTTACGAAGTGTGACAGGGTAAGTGGACGCAATTCTGAACCACTCCTGAGTAACTGACCTGCAGCCTGATGGCTTGCTCGCAGACTCTTCACCTGAGCCGAGAAGGGGCCCGAAGGAACCACAGATCTCTTCACCTTTCATCATACCATGCAGAAGAGTTCTATTAAAATGAACGAAGGCCAGTGAGCAGGCCTCAGCCGAGATAGGCCAGCTCCTTGGGGCAGAGGCCATTCACCTTTACCTTAAATAAATCCTATAAAATTATTCATTTATATGGTGTCAACTCAACCACATATATGAGCTTAGGGAGAAAGTACCGGGGGAAAAAGACAACTGTATTTGTTCCTCCATTGTGGGAAAATATGATTCTTATTTTCCTTCTAGGCCTTTGTGATGTTTCCAAATTTTGTACATGGAGTATGTATGTGTTCCTTTATGAGAAAACATAAACATTTTTCAAAAGCAAGTGTTCACATGGGTCTCTGCCCAGAAAATGACTACATTTGAAGTGGGTGAAAGATGTACAATGGGTAACGTGTGTGGGAACCTACCAAGCCCTATGATAATCCTGCATTGGTCCAATGAGAATATCTTTACATCCCCAGGGCACAGGGACCTCACAGTCACTTGTGCCCACCGCTGTGCAGGGCCCGGCTAGAAGGCAGGCAGTCCCTGACAGCTGTTCCCATGTCGCCCAGGACAAATCCTAAATTTGGCATCCTCTGGAAGTGAACAAGTTTCTTTTCTTTCCCCGGCCAGACATCTGAGAAGCAAACAATAGGCTGTAGAGAGTTTTCAAATGAACATTTTCCTCTTGAAAAGAGCTCCCAGTGATTCTACCATAACTTTCCCGGAAGAGATTCCATTTACCATCCCTTCTTTAAGAAATTACTTGGCAACAGGATGTAATTTAATTAAAGTATTTACTTAAATACATACTCTCTGGGGCCCCAAGAGATGTGATAAGTCTTCTCAGCAACGGGCAGCTCTGGGGTTGTCTGACTGTGCGCTGGGCTTTTTTCAATGATTAAACACACACACCTGCTTCTGAAGCAAGAAGTCAAGATCTCCTGATCGGCACACCAGCAGAAGCCCAAACACCCTTATTTCCAGATGCTATGAAACTCCCAGGAATGCCAAGCTTCCAGCATTCTGCACTCAGCCTCAGAAGAGATGGAAAAAGCCCCAGACGCATGGTGTTCTGCATGAATATCAGAAGCAGCAATTTTACTGTGGAATAAAATCCACTTTTTTTAAAAAAGAAAGAAAACCCAAGTACTGACCATTCTATAGCCTTAAAACTGTGTATTTCTGCTGTTTGAATACTGCAGTATGTCCGCTATCCCAACAGTCTTCTTTCTAGGTTGGAGCATTTCCAAATTTTGAGGGATGATGTTTGTCTTTTTTTTTCTTTCTTTACTTCTGCTTTATTAAAAATGTAACTCGAGGGCCTAGACCTTTGGTGCTGTAGGCATCAATAAACATCTACTGAATAAATGAATTGGCTGAGTGGAGCGCAGCAGGGGACATCCTGTGAGTGTCCAGGAACAGGTACATGTGTGTTTGCGTGCCTGGACCAGGAGACTGAGGTCAGGTTAGGGGGCGGGTTCAGCACCATGAGTCCTCTGTGGCATAACGGAGTCTGGAGGCCTGGGTGCGATTCCCACTAGACAACACCCATCTGCAGATCTGCAATGAACCCCTGAAGTTCCCAGGAGGCCTGCAGCCCACACTGCTGTTCCACCCACTCTGGCTCCATCATCACCTGACACATAACTGACCAGCTTCCCCTGACCGACCAGTTTCCTATGTCCCATGCTTGCCTCCCTCCCTCCCTCCAGTACTCCGAGTCTCCCCTCTTCCTCCAAGGGGTCAGCAGCACCCAGTGTGAGCAAGTTAGCAGGATGAGTTAGTCTCATGCCAACTGTTAATCCTCAGCAGAAAGTCAAAGGGAGATTCGCTAACAAGTGGTTTGCACAGTCGAGGAGACTGCTGTGACGAAGCGTCATCAATACGGGCCCTTAGGAGTCCATGTCCCTTTTGTGCACATTGCTCTTACATGTCTGTCCTGCACACGTGCAGCTTCCTTGAAAATTAAATTAAAAGCCAAGATGCAGAAATGTCCCCCTTGCAAAGGCCCTCCTGGGTTTCCCACCACTGCTGAGATAGAAGAGATTATTTTATGCTGTGCTGTGTGTGATCTGCTTCTCTACCCTGTGCCAACTGTTTGGCTTCTACAGAAAGTCAGCCTTTGTGCTTTCATTCAGGTTGCAGACGAACATGATGAGTGGTGCCAAGCAGAGGGAACACCCCTGTGGCACCCCAAACCTGAGGCTTTCCATGCTTCGAGGGCAAAGCCTGTGGCTACAGTAGCCCCTGAGAGGCAGCGTGGTATCTCGGCCAAGAGCACGGGTGAGGGAGGCAGAGAAACTGGAGATTCCCACTCTGCTTCCTAGCTGTGTGGCCTTGGGCAAGTCACTTAATCTCTCTGAGCCTCAATTTGTTCATCCACAATACAGGACAAGTCTCACTAGCACCTCCTTCACACGACTGGCCTGAGGCTAATGCGGGGTGACGTGCATAACAGGCTTAGCCCACGTCCAGCACAACTGCTTCCTCGATTGACGGCAGCGTGTTATTTAACAAGTTCACATGGGTATCATGAGAGAATCTGTTTTACACCCCCAGGACATAACTTCAGTCTGACATAACAGCAACCCTATCAAAGATGTAATGCATTATATGGCTTTGCTTGTTTTTTAGAGAGTTCATGACAAGCCCTAGCAATCTTCAAACAATGTTCCTATCTGATTAATAATCCACTGTAGACATTTGGTGGGACTCTCGCATGCACTGTCTGTGTTTTCAGAACCCATCTTTTCCTGCTTAATAAAAACCATGACAACTGCCACTTCCGTCTCCTCATTCTTCCTGACTCTCTGTTCAGAGCCAGATAGTGGTCTATGAGCTCACATCTCTCACTGCACCTGAGAAACAGGAGAGTAGAACTCAGGGAGCCCTTCAGGCCCCCCTGCATTATTACTTCTAAAAGTTACTATGGACTCTAGTTGCTTTGTGATCCTGTTTGTCCCATCCTTCCTGTTTTAAGACATTTAACCAGTGGGAAAAATAAAAATGAAACAGGAGTTGGCTGGTTCTACTTTCTGCCATCTGTTAAAATCTGCACGTACTCTGGTCATTCTGTCCCCTTGGTGAGAAACTCCTTAAAGACTCAAAAGTAGGAGAGCCCATTTAAAAAATTAAAGATAAATAAAAACCTGCCTTCTTCTTTTACCCACTTTGCAGAAAAGAAAACCAAAGCTCTTGTGTGTTGCCAAATCTATTATACCAATCAAAGTATCAGGTTGTAGTTGTCCTGCTTAAATTTCCTGATGACACCACTGGAAGAGTCTCTGGAGGTAGAACCAGCATCCTGTCCCCACATGCGGTAGACACTGACTTAGGCGTGAGTGAGGCAAAGAACTGCAACGGAGCACTGAGCTATGTAAAGTCAGGAGTGCCTGTGACAAATCACCCTAGCCCAATAAAAGGCCTCGATTAGGTAATTAACAGTTCATAAAATCTGTTAAGTAACTTAGAAACCTCTGTACTGCTCTTTTAGTGTTTTCTGCAGCTACCAGGCCCTTGGGAAACATTAGCGCCCGCTCCACGATGAATTGCACGGCATTGGCAAGACAGATAGCAGCTACTCTGGAGAGGGTGACTCCTGTGCTGACTGAGACGACAGTGGAGCACCCGAGTTTAAGAGTAATGCCGGGAGACCACTATGGGGATGGTCAGGGGCACTGACAGCAGCCCTGGCCCGAGCCTAGTTTCCATCCCACATGGAACAGGATAGACCAGCCCTGCACGGTCATGTCCAAAATTAGAAACCGAGGATGGACCACACCTTGCCTAGTGCCCAGCACGGCTCCCAAACCACTGTGGGCCGCCATCAGCATGTGTGCTAGTCGTGACAGTGATGTTGTCTGCAATTTGCCCCAGACTGTTCTTCAGAAGAACCCTATGAAGTACCGTCCACGGCCTTCATATAAGAAACTAAGACTGAAGGAGGGTCTGACTGGCTTAGAATCACATCCTCCTCAAGTGCCTCTTGAATTATAAATCTCTTGGAAGTGAAAAAAAAATCACTCATAACACAAAACAAACATGTTAAAAACGCTCTTAGAGCAAATAGGTTAAATGAAAAATAACTTTTACCCATCTATTTTTAAGAGATGATAATCAGTCTCTCCCAATAGCTGTAGGACATCTAGTACATTCAGGGTGTTAAAGCCACGAGGACGTGCCATTTGGAGGATGGATGGGTGGGTGAACAGATGTGTGAATGGATGAGCGGATGGATGGATGGATGGGTGAATCTGCAGGTTGAGACGGCCATTGTACTTTTGAGTTTCCCAATATTTTCTGGGCTCACTCCCTTCATGTCATTCAGGTCTGTGTTCAAACATCACCTCCCTAGAGAGACCTTTCTGGGCCTACCTACTGTAAAACAGTACACTTCATTCTCTCCTTTTCTCCAGCCTCTAATCCTGCTTTGCTTTCACTAGAGCACTTATTACTATTGCTGTTTTGTTGCTTCTTTAGTTTTTGGCTCCCCCTTACACTAAGGTAACAGGCTTCAGGAGGATCGGGACTTTGTTCTTTCATGGCTGCGCCCCCAGGACTCAGAGCTAAGTGCCAGGCATAGAGGAGGTGCTCAGGAAGTATTTGTTACGCAAACAGGTAAGTAGAGGAATGCATATACCTATACAAAACATATACCAATGTATGGTAGAAGAAATTCCACTTAAATAGAGATTAGCATGGAGCCCCCCCAAAAATCTGAACTCACACTGTAAAAGTAAGTTAGTTGGGCGGTATAATATTTTCATAAACTTCCCAATGCATGTGAGGCCTGATTGGGAGGCTGGGGGGACCTCTATTCCTTTTTAGGTCTCAGCCAGTCACATCTATTGACAAGACTGTGATGTAGACATGAGAGAAAGAGAGATTCTGCTAAAGATATCCTGAGGCTGACCCTGTCCGTAATCCTTGGATTAGTGAGGTCACATCAGTTTCTTTCACTTGTTTTTTCATTATTTTGTCACTCAGCAGGGAACAGACCTATGCTTGTCTGGGGTCCTTCTGGTGGACTCACAGCAGGGAAGAGACGATTGAAACCCTGAGTGCTGAGCCAGGTGTGGCCACACGCTCTAGGAGGCCAAGAGGCAGAGGAGGCAGGGGACAGACTGCCCAACAGATTCACTAGCTGAATCCAGACACGGAGCCTGGCTCTATCAGAAACCCATCCCGCTTGCCACCACTATAAACACAGAGAAGAGTTTTCAGTCCTAGAAGATGGAGCTCCAAAGCTATTCCGGGTAAGGAGCAAAAGGCTAAGGATCCAGCAATCCAAGAAGACTTCCTGAAGGAGAAGGATAAGATCAGTCTCAAGTTTCAAAGTTACTGAACTAAAACTCAGTCTCACTCTTTCACAGCCATAGTTCCTGAAAGCTCCAGTCTTCTCCTGAGGCAGATTACCAAAAGATGAAAAATAATTTTTAAAATGTAGTGAATTTTGATATTTAAAACAACTACAATTCCCTAGCATTGAAAACACGACTAGGCTGAGCCATTTTGCTCAAATGCAGCCACTTGGAATACAAACAGCTACTAGACTTTTCCTTGTAAGTTCTGTAAAGAAAGGCAGATCCCATTTAAGCCAAGTCTTATCCTTGGGATGCTTCAGAGAAGCATCCAGAAGCCCTGGAGGGCCTAGTGCGCACCGACCGCCCACCCTGTCATGTCCCACTTGAAGAAGCCAAGCCCTGAAGAGCACACACATCAGGGTTCTGGCTCAGACTTCTCTGGAGCCGTGTGATGCTGGCTGGGCAAGCAGTCAATTTCAATTTCTCTGTTTCTTCTCCTGTAAAGGGAGTGGGGTGCTGGGATAACCATCCACTCTGGCTGCTTCCAGGAATCACATTCTTTGCACACCCTGCTCCTGGCCCACAAGCCATGCTTTTCTTGAATGCAGAGCAGCCTGCATGTCTCCCGCTGCCCAGTGTCCCTTCTTCCTCAGCAACCTCCTGTCAACTCTTGAGGCCCTGGGTCAGAAGTCACCCGGTCCAGATGTCAGGAAGAAGCTCCCGTGACTGACCGTGCAGAGTTCGCCTCTCCCGTCCTGTCTACCTGCCTCATGTACCTATTGTCAAAGCAGCTTTTAACTGTGCATTTGCAGTCCTGGCTGTGCCCATGACAGAGAGCAAGAGGCGCGGCTCAAAGAGAGATGATGTGAGTAAATATTTGGTGAATTAATTCATAAACCAAAGAAAAACTTCAGTTTTGTCTTCTCTCACAGACACTCCACAATAAGGCAAAAATAATGCATTTTGAAAGAACCAGTCTTGTGAAGCAAGAGCCTTTCTCTCCATCTCAGACCCTCCGATAATTTAGAAGGAGTGGGCTAAGGCCATCGATTTTGTCAATAGTTTTATTGGTGACTATTTACTGATGACTATTACCCTGGACTACTTACTATCTTGGTTCTCCCCACTCTGAGGTGTTGCCCTCCTGAGGCCAACCCGCAGCTCAGATCTTAAAAAAACATCTCCCAACCCCCTGACAGGAGAATGTGGCTTGATTTTGCTCCTGAAGACATTCAGCACAGTCCACATACTGGACCAAATTTTTCAAGAAAAACTCTATAGCTGGAGGCTGAAAATATTTTGGAAAAAAGGTACCTCTCATATACAACTTAAAAATCTCACCCTTTTAAAGTCAGGAATTTTTCATTCTCACTGTTGTATTACTGGCCTTCTCCTCCCAATGCCCAGCCTCCCCCAGGGGCTCATCAGGATTGTACACCAACAGATGGGAACTTTTATTTCAGACAGAATGCCCTGCTTCATCTCTACACCTTCTGGTGGAATCGAGTCCCCAAGCAATAAAATCTATTGACTTTTGCCTTCCTGCCACTTCCAGCAGGTGTGCGACTCTCATCACAAATCAGCTTTGGCCTTTGGTTTCTGAAAACTGGGGTGTCACTGTAATATGGGGTGGCATAGAATGGCAAGAAAGGGGGCTCTCACACACTACCTCCCTCCCACAGGCTCCTCCTGGGGCCCCTGCACTGGGTTCTCAGGACCCCTAGTGCCTGTCATCGTCACAGAGAAAATAATGTGACTGCTTTTGTGAACATCTCTGTGGAGTGAGAGCTGTGTCAGAGAAGGACCGTCTCTCACTCTTGTGGCCGCAAAGCCTGGCAAATAGGAACTGAGTGAATCTCTGATAAATGAATAAATAAGTAAACAAAATGAACGAATGAACGAACGAACGAATACCATGTTTTAAAGTACGCCCCCTGCTGCACCGTCCAAGGCACATCGTGCTTGAACCACTGGAAACGAGGCAGGTATAATAAGGACAACAAGAGGCATCATAATCATGTTGACGATGACACGACTGTGGTCGCCATTCACTGAACGCTTGCTACGTGTCTGCAAAACCCCACGTACCATCTCCTAATCCTGGCTGCAGTTCCCTCAGGAGGCCATTATTATCAGCATCCCCTTTCACAGCCAAGGACTCTGGGTTAGAGAGAACTTGCAATTTATATGAGGTCACCCAACAATGGAGCCAAAATTTTTATACTTTCATTACCATCACTTACTCTCTATCACAGAAATAATGAAACAAATAATTCTAAGGTGGCTTGGGTGTAAACATGTTTTTGAAAAATGCTACCCTGTGCACTATAGTACCTTCTTAACTTTGCTAAATTCTCCACAGTTGTTCAGAGTTATAAGATCTGGAAACAAACCCTTTCTGAGCACTAATGTCAAAGAGAAGACAGCCAGGCTCACCTGGCTATCGAGGACAGCTTTGTCTCTCCCTGCAGGGGAGTGCCGGGTGGTGTATGGGCTGGACCACCCCTCCCTCCCTCCCTCCTGTCCACCTGCTCACTTCCTCAATCAACGCCACCCACACAGAATCTTACGTGACAGTCCATGGTGGCCACTCTAAAAATATACAAAAATGAAAATAAATGTGACTGCTTTTCAATGCTAGACAGCCCCCAAACCTGTGAAGCCTTGTTTCCACCCTGCAGGCCAGGAGTCATGTGGGCCAGCCCACATGGTTTAAGGAATTCCGTATTTCTGGCAAAGAATTCTGCTGAGATAGAGCTGGTAACTCATTGAGCTGACAGATTTCAATGTTGCTTCAAACTAGAAGCTTCCAGACACGACAAAGGTGTGTGCTAGAAGGGAAAAATACTGCCTGCAGCTGTAAGTCTCCCTGGCTGGTGCAAAACTTGACAGAGTTAGAGAGAAGCGTGCATCCTGGACACACGTCACCTGGGAGATGTCCCCTCCTTGTAGTTGGGACACACCCTGGGGAAAATAATGGTGCATGGAGAGCAGCTCTTTGAGAACACACCTTCTCATACGCACTGCACCCACGGTTCTTCCTGCACAGGGTCCCCTGCACACTCTCATCATCCCAGGTTACAGGTGAGCAAACCAAGACTTTGAGAAAGAGGTCAAGTGCAGTTTGCACAGGGTCACAGAGCTGGTAAGTGGCAGAGCAAAGGCACAATTCATAGAGAGGCAGTCTAACTCCAGAGCACCATAAAAGTCCCTTGCTCCACTGTTTCCTCTGTACCGGCAGCCAAATGAGTCCCCAAGACACCCCCTAGTCCAGGATGCTGTCGGGACCACAGCTCTGGGGCCAGCCTACACAGTTCTTCAGGACACAACCTGGGCACCTCCCCGATGGGAGAGGTAAGAAGGACCCCACTCAAAGAATTTGACACACCAGGCTTAACTGCCTGCACCGGAGAGAAACAATGAGAAGCCACCTTGGCAGAGCTGAACCGGCCCCTGCAGCCTAGGAACAGCGTCACCCCTCCCAGGACGCATGCACCTGCCCGCCTCATCAATGACACACACACTAGTTAAGATACATGGTTCACAAAAGCAGTTCAGTTGGAGCACTCTAAAAATAGCCTCCTGGGAAAAAAATGTCCCCACGTGGTATCTCATCCCAGGCTGGGCACAGGGAGTGCCAGCAGTGGCACAGATGCTGCAGTCACACTGCTGTGATGGAGGGACACAGGGTCACACCCCACAGATGCAGTGGCCGGGCACTTTGGTTTGCAGACATTCAGGGTTGTAATAGGAGGCATGGGGGCATTCCTACACTTGGATCCTGTTCCCCAGTCTCCCCTGTGTCCACCTGGTCAGGTACAGCCCATGGGTGAGTCCAGGTGGTCCTCCCCTCCTGCCTCCCCTTTTCCTGACTCACAGTGGCAGCCCTGGCTTATCTGTTAGGGTGAGGTCAGGCTGTCAGAAGGTTGGTGAGGGCACAGATTTAAAACTGGCTATGGAATTTGGAGTTTCCGATTGTCGCAGAAGGGGAGTGGCGGTGTCACAGGGAGATGGCTGCCTGCTGCTGCTCCTGACGTCATGAGCAGAGTGTGGGGGCAGCAGCATAAAATAGGCCAGATGGAGATGCCAGGCCCGGGTGTGCAGCCTTGAGGCTGGAGCACCCAAGGTCACTCCTCAGTTACCACTAGGGCCCCTGCTGTCCCCACGAGACCCTTGCACAGTAATGGAGCAATGGTACTGACAGGAGCCCCCTGTACAGAAACCCCAAGTGACTCGCGCACAGCCACACGGCCACTCTGCAGCAGAGCCTCTAAGTCTACAGCATACACCTGGCCTCCAACCTTCCTACCCAGCTCGACGTTAGCCTCAGTCCAGCCATGACCCATGCCACCACCCTCCCTGCTGTCTCTGTGGCCTCAGTTTGGAGCCCTCTCNCGTCATGAGCAGAGTGTGGGGGCAGCAGCATAAAATAGGCCAGATGGAGATGCCAGGCCCGGGTGTGCAGCCTTGAGGCTGGAGCACCCAAGGTCACTCCTCAGTTACCACTAGGGCCCCTGCTGTTCCCACGAGACCCTTGCACAGTAATGGAGCAATGGTACTGACAGGAGCCCCTTGTACAGAAACCCCAAGTGACTCGCGCACAGCCACACAGCCACTCTGCAGCAGAGCCTCTAAGTCTACAGCATACACCTGGCTCCCATCCAGTGCCCTCCCCCCCCACACCACCCACCCCAGGACCAGCCTGCACCTGTTATCTTCGGCCTGTTCTTCTCAGTCACCCAAAGGCCTCCAACCTTCCCACCCAGCTCGACGTTAGCCTCAGTCCAGCCATGACCCATGCCACCACCCTCCCTGCTGTCTCTGTGGCCTCAGTTTGGAGCCCTCTCCCCCTGCAAGCCTGGCCCAGCCTTCTCCACTTATCATCTCCTTAGACCCCCTCCTTCAGGAAGCTCCTGTCCACTTCTCCAAACCCTGAATTGTTTGGGGTGTCCTCTGCATTGCAGCTGGCTCATACACGTCCCCACACAAACAGCCCTCTGGAAGCCTGTGGCCCTCTGCCTGGTTGGCTGGCCCAAACCCCAAGGCAGTGGACCCTGTGCACACTCCCCAGCCACTGTGTCCCCATCACACTTCACACATCCCCAAAGAGTCTTCTCACTCTCCCTCTGAGTCAGAGTCACCCTCTCTCTGACTCTGGAGCTGATCCTCTACAACAGTCTCCTTGGAATTTCTTGTCCCCAAATGCCTGCTTGTGCCTTCTCTTCCCCTTTCTACCGCCCACAGCCACAGCCCTCCATACATGTTTCTAAAATGACAGTGGCTATTACATGCAAGCAGCCCTTCTCCAGTCCTCGGCACTCCCAAATATTCACCTCTACCCCCATTTTCTCCTGCTGCCCTGAGTTTGAGAGTGGGAATGTCTTTACTCCTCTAAGGAAAAACTCCCTCCTCGTGTGCAGGCCCCTCCCACCTCCTCCAGCATGTGCTTCCTGCAGCACCTCCTCTCTCCGGGACATCCAGCGCTGGCTCCTCCCCCTCAGGGCACATGATCTGAGCTCACTGACAGCTGTGCAAGTTTGTTGACCCCCCCACCCCCGTTTTCTTCTGCTACTTACCGACTTTCTCAATGGCACCCACATCCCCTTCCACCTCAATCCCAGCTCCCCCAGCTCTGTGGAAACTATATTCTTGACAATCCCCAGGACCTTTGAGGAATCAGTTCCAACAAACAGATCTGAACACTCATTGTCCCTAATTTCCCTGCAGCAGCTGAAACTACCCACATTTGATGCTTTTCTCTACAAACTCTTTCTCTCTTTGCAAATGACACCTAGTTGCTATGTGTGGCTTCCTCTGTATTTTGGATTTTTCCTTTATCTGCTTGTTTTCCTTCTTCGGGCCATGACACATAGGTGTGGAGTGGGTGATCTTCTGCCTTCTAGCGCTGCTCTCAGAAGGAAGCGGTCTCCGCTGTGACTATGGGAGAGCCACGCTACAGAGGAGAGTGTCCTATGCAACCCAGCCCTCACCTTTCCTGTGCTAATCGTGCCTGAGGCACTTTGCGACACCATTTAGATGCGCACTGCCACTTCGAATCCACCGGCTCACAGCTCACCCACCATCCTCCCCTGACCTTCCTCTCCTCCTTTTGTGACTATGACCACCTGCCACACATGCAGTCTCTGTAAGCTCTTCCTCTATCACGCCCGCGCTTGCTTTGGTAGGTCGCTGGAACCCGTCCTTTCTCCTCTACTCCCACTGTCATGTCATGTCCTGTCAGGCTCCTGTTCATTCGTTCTCAAAGCCATGCAGTTGTCCTTCACGTTGGTCTCTCTGCTTCCCATCTCCTGGCCCCATGCTGCACACTGCTGCTGTGGCAAATGGCACAGGCCTTGGAGATTGCCACTGCCTCAGTCCTATGGGTCAGGAGCAGATTCCTCCCTTGGGCCTTCAAAGCCTTTGCTAGTCACGCCCAGCAAACCTGCACCATCTGGACCTGGTTTGCTGAAATTCCCTACCTGACGCCCCTGCACCTTCCACACTATATTCCCATCCCGAATGACCACCTCCCTCCTTTGGCCTGACCAAACCCTACAAGGCCTAACAGAAGTGTCGCCTCCTCCTTGGCAGTATCTCATCCCAAAACCCTTTCTGGCCAATCTTCGATCCTCTGATAAGCAGTGTCTTTTCAACTCATTTGGTAATCGCTCAAGTGCCAACTTACAATAGCTCTTCCAGGAGCCATTTATTTTGCCAAGTAAACTACCAGCTCCTGCCTTCACCAGGTTTCTGAAGCCATCCCCCTTCGAGCTTCATGAGCGGAAGTGGTCAACGCCCCAGCCCCACCGGTGGGCAGGGACAAGACTCCATCTAATGGCCGGTACACGGGGCAGTGCCCCCACCAGTTCCCCCCAGCATAGGGCAGCCTGCTCACCCGCGACCTCAGTGCCAAGTGGGAACACGGGCTCCGGCCCCAACTCCCTGCCCACTTAGCGTCCCAGTGCTCTCCGGGGAACGGAAGCTTCTGTGGACCCAAGCCTACAGGCATGATGTATGGAAGACTACTGGCCAGGTATTTCCCAAAATGCTCATCCCCAGGCCTAGTCCTGCCTGCCCCAGCCCCCTTGAGGACAGCTCTCACTTGTCATACGCCTCTCCAATGGCTCTCCCACTTGAAATTAGAAACTGCTTCTCACCTGCCTTGATGTGGAACCAAGTCAGAACACAGCAACTGCTTTGGGGACTGTACACTGGGTGGTGGACCTTTCCCCCTTAGGGACCCCTTCTTCAGGGAGGTTGGTTTCCTCCATATCAGATCCCAGCCTAATCCTCCTCCTGCTCCCCACACCCCTCCTCAGCAGGCCATGTTGCTGAATTCCCAGAATGCTTGGGACTGAATCCGCCCCACTCTCCTCTCTGCAGGGAGAAGGACAATGGCCTCAAAGTTTCCATTTCCGTCACTGCCTCCAGCACAGAGCCTGGAACACTAGGCACTGAGCAGTTTTTGTTAATTTGGTTTTTGAAGGAAGATGTCTCAGTGGGCACAGGGAGACAGAAGTGGGTAAAGCTTTTGGTACCCAGGATGGATGAGGGCAGGTTTGCTTTCTCCTTCTGCTCTTCAACCACCAAGCCTCATTTTCTTGGTGCTGTTTGAACACCACTTCCAACAGGCCTGGCTGGTTTCCTGTGTTTGCAGAGCCCGGGGCAAGTACAGTTCAGTGCCCATAATAGCAACAAATTATGGCTGTAATTTAAACTGCATGTCTGGAAGGAAACCCTAGTCGCCAGGCCTTTTCGCCCACGCGGCCCTCTGGAGAGGCCCGTTTTCTTCCCAGCTCTCTCCCTGCCTCTGCGCACCCCTGTTTCACACCCAGGTGCTTGGCTCAAACCCAATTTGTGTATAAAAGAGAGGGCAGGTGGCCAGTTGCCCTCGCAGCCCAGTAGTCTGTGAGAGATCTAGGTAAACTGCCCCAGGCTCCTTATCCTCCTTTCTTCTTCCTAGGAGGTAGCGAAGGCTAACTTTGCCCCACATATTTCTCTCCTGCCAAGGTCCTGACAAGGGGAAATGAAGTTCAGGCCTGCATTAGGGGAGATGAGGAGGCCTCACACTCACTCCTTGGGGGCAGGCTTGTGTCCTCCTGGAGCAGAAGAGATGGGAGGGGCAACCCAGTGAGGCCTGGTCATCACTGTTGCTATTGTTAGTGGGCACCTACTATACGTTTAACCTTTACCTACGGTACCAGTTAATTCCCGGGGGGCCTCTGTCACCCTTTAGGTAACCACTATTTTTACATTTATAAAATGAAGGCTCAGGGAGGTTCAGTGTCTTTCCCAAGGTTGCAGAGCTGTTATGGCACAAGCCCAGAAATTAAACCCAGTATGTGCGGCAAAGTCCAAGGCCTTCCCTAACATCCTCCTGGAAGCAAGATCTTTAAAGGTCCCTTTGGTCTCCACAATTTTATGATGGGTCTGTGTGCCTGGCGGATTTAAAACCAAGTAATGAACCTTGATTATGAGTGACATTTTCTGTATCACCGAAAAATGACCTCTGGCACATTCTTAATAGTTTACATCCTCGGCTGACACATGGAAGCCAACTCAGGTTGTGGCACGCGTCACCAATTAAGAGCTCCCTGTGCTGCATCTCTAGGGAACATTAGACCACAGGAACTAAGTCCACATTACCCAGCCTTCTGTTCCAACGAGGTCTCTGCCCTAAGCCTGTGGGGTGGAGACCACATCTCACTTCCCTCACTATCACAGCAGCAGCCACGTACCATGGAAACAGCAGATGCACGCTCCTCTGCGGCAGGGGGGGGATGCACAGCAAGCCTCGACTCCTGTGCGCCTCCCTATTCCCGTCTGTGGGTGGGAGTAACGGAAAACTCTGCGCTGCTGTGAGAACTGATGAGATCAGGAACTCACACTTCCCTCGTATCGAGCAGGGCCCCTTCTCGCCCCCTTGGGGAGTCTAGAAAAGTTGCTCTCCCCTTAGCGTCACGGTCAACTGGGCACCAACCCACCCACCCGCAAGGGGGGGGCTTCCCCTCCCCTTCCAAATCAGTGGAGAGTCACCAGTCCCTCTTTCTCAGGAAGCTATGTGGTCAGAATGGTTGGGCCACTGGCCATATTCCTGGCAGATCACATTACACAGAATCTTCCAGCTTACAGGGTGTGACAGCTTTGGTCTGGTAGTTGTACTTTTACATCCAACAAATGGCATTTTCTTTCTCATAGAGTCCTTCTCTGAAGTTATTCAGACTTACTTTCATCTGTGACTCATTTGTACTCTGTCCGGCCCCCAGGGACTCTCTGAAGCTGCCTCTAATTCTGTCCGGTGCAGCAGGGCCTGGGGTGGGGCCCCTCCCAGGAGGAGACCTGCCGAGTTCTTTATTTCAGCCCAGGGAGTCTCTGAGCCTAACCATTTCTAGAGCCAAATGATCAGTGGCAGGAAGGGGACACTCTTTGTGCAAAACCAACACCATCTTCGGGTGCAGCTTTGATTTCTTACGTGTTTTGTTTGCTGTGTTGAGTCATGAAATGAATGACACACGAGCCGTGGCCTCAAGGTGACTTTGTCCTTGGGACACTGGGGGGTTCTGGGACAGGACACCACTTCTTAAACACCACTTCTGATCTGCTCGTTTCACTGCCTGGAACCTGAGCCCCAGGAAGACTGTCCTTTTTGCCTTATCATCCAAACAGACCTCTCACGGTGAGCTCAGTGCAAGCCACTGTGATCTCAAAGGCTTGTATATGCGCAGATTGAAACACAGTGGCATTTGTAAGAGGTGGCAAGGACAGACCCTGGCAGGAAGGCACTTATGCAATAAACGATCATTATGACACACGGAACAACCTGCGGTGAGGGCGAGTTGCGCACAACGATGCCTGCAGTTGTGCGGGCTCTGACTGCAGCCTCTGCTCCAGGGTGTCTTTGCACAACTCCCTCCTCCCCTGAGGCTTCAGTCCCCACTGCATGCTGACAAGTCACTGGCTCTCACCTTCAGCTATGACTTTACTCAGAAGCAGCAGCCTCTGGCCCTGGGAAAAGCTGCCAGGCTGAGCCACTGAAAATACCACAGATCGAGAGGTCTTCTGATGTTCAGCCTCTAGCATATAACTCGTCCTCATCACCTCGCAAACAGAGGATGGTAACTGCAGTTAATTCACTCAACACCTAGACACTGAGCTCTGCCTGTGTGACGAGCCCTGCGCTGGGAGCTGGGGAGACAACTGAGAGCAAAGCCAAACCCCTGTCCAAATCGGCCGACATCCCGTACATGGCTGAGACAGTCAACCAGTAACTGAGCAACTGTATCATAAACTGGGCACTACCGATGAACAGTGCCCAGGAATAGAGCGGGAAGGGGACAGGGCATAACTACTGGGGAAAGGAGCGGCAGAGGTCTGCCATCGGGCATGCAACAGCACAGGCTGTGGTAAGATGGCATTTGGCAGATGCCAATATTAAGTGAGAGAGTGAGACATTCAGCTGTCACAGGGAAGGGAAGGACCCTGCCTGCAGCATTCTAGAAAGAGCAAGGAGTCTGGGGTGGCTGCAGCAGGGTCAGGGCGTAGAAGATAGTAGGGACCTAGTCACAAGGGCTTTGGAAGCCACTGTCAGGACTTGGGCATTTCCCAGGGATGGGAATGACTCCACTGAACCTGTGTTGTAGCAGGTGTTGCCCTCATCGCTGTGCTGGAACAGCTGGTTGTGAGGCAGCTGCTGTGATGGCCCAAGTGAGACACAAGGATGGCTTGGACCAGGTGACCAGTGGTGGGGGTCGTGACGAGCAGAAGGCACCCCGGACATATTTTCACAGGACTGATCTATCAGTGCCTGGTTTATTTGTTATGCAGGCTGCCCAACAAGCAGCAGGTCCTGCTGGAGACCTCAGTGAAGTGGCTAGCACTCACTAGAGACTGAGCATGCTGGAAAAACTCAACCCGGGGCACCGCTCAGAGTCTGAGCCACCTAAGCAGTCCCCTACATGGTAGGAAGATGGAGATGTGGCAGGGCCCAGGGCACTCTGTGCTTATCTGCTCTGCCACGGTTGAGCCGTGTGCTCTGGTCGCCAGCTGCCAGCTGGGCTGGCTGTCGCTTACTCCACCTCCAGAGCTGCTCCTCTTGAAAACATTCTGATGGCAATGCTTCAAGGTTCACTGACTTCCCAATCATAGCTGAGTGAACGGCTCAGGAGAAGGCAACATTGGAGGCAAAGGGCAGCCCTTGACCTAAACTGGGGTGATGGCTGGGGTCACCGAGAAGTAAATCAACTCAGTGATGGGAAATGTCATCGTATACAAGTGACACTTCAATAAAAACAAATGTCAGAAGTAATATAGCTTTCATTCTTCCTAATAATTGACTCTGTCTATGATATAGTACAAACTAATTTTATACACCAGAAATCCATAAAAGCTCTTCAAATAGAGTCCCTATAACTGCAATGCTGCTCTTCTGGATGGATGGGGAGTTTATTTGCCTGTCTCGACACAACTGATCATAGACGAAGCAGATCTGCTTTTGAAAAGATTCACTGTTGGTTTCTGTTGTACTGTCCATTCACACGCATCACATACACGCTCTTAGTTCTAATGATTGTTTTCTATGCCTAGTAATCACATGAGCAAATATCATGGAAAGGCATCATTGAGAAAACAACCTATAGCTAAATATGTATAATCTTTATGTGCCACCGATTTCAACCCAGAATTTCAGACCTAACTGGTTATTCCAGGGTCAGAGCGGACTCTCTAAAATTTGTGAATGCCAAGCTAGATTATTCTAATAATTAGCTCAGAAAGGTGGTGAAAGATTGAAAATGCATATCCTAACTGCAATTTTGTTAGCCTGCTGTACATGCTGATCAGCTAGGTACTTTATAAATATTACTTTATCATCCCCAAACCCATGCAAAACAAGTGTTCACAATCCTGACTTTGGAGACGAGCAACTGGTGCTCAGAAATGAGATGGCCTGGCTCTCTGGGAGCTGCACTCAGGTGGGGAGCTGGGATGTGAGCCCCTGTCTGTGTATATAAAGCCTGAGGTATGGGAGCCCTCAACTGCTGGTCCCAGGGGTTTTGGTTGGGCCCACTTCAGCCCAAGGAGAAGTAATTCCAAGACTCCAAACCAACCCTCTGTCCCTCTCCCTCTCCACCCACACCTCTGTGTGTGTGTGTGTGTGTGTTTGCATATTTACAAAGAGAAAAATAAAAGTCTTCTGATTTGGGGTTGCTGTGTTCACTCAGGAAATAATGCTGGGAAGGGGAGCCTCAGCTCACTGAACTGACTTCTTCATCAAAGCTAACCCTGCTGGCTCCGTCAGAGACCAGGTATGTGTCTCGGCTGACCCAGGAATGACAAGCCCCCCCCCCCCAGGCTGTCGATGTGGCTCTTCATTAAAGAAATTATTTCAAAGATTTAGAAAATAAATAAACCAGTACTCTTTTTAAGCTAGTACCCTGCAAACCAGGAGCGCTTAGATCTCAATTCCTTGGGTAAAATACTCATATCAACTTCAAGCCACCCTTGTTTTATGCTTTGGGAACTCTTTTAACACATTTAACTGGAGAGGCCTCAAAAATTACACAACAGGGAAAATAAATGTAGCACTCACCCTCTTCCAACCACATCTAGCTCTTCTGGTTTTCAGTCAAGACTTCTGATCCTAAAGTCTTTAAAACCAGCAATTAAACAACCCAGCCTCCGTGAGCCTCTCCGATGACCCGAGGCCATTTGTATGCACTTGTCCCCTAGCAGGTCTGTGACTGGTCTTGAAGCAAGACCCTGCCCCCTCCACATGCCATCTATTCAAAAAGAGGCCCCTGGCTCTGTCTGAACCTTATACTACATCTGACAAACCCTCTTCTCTCATGTTTCCTCCTTGGCCTTCATGGATTCAACCTAAGAGAGGCCTCCTGGACTCAACATCTCAGCCATGTACCCAGCACACATGCCAACGCAAGCTCCAAATCCTCAGTGATTGGACGCTGTTGCCTTTTCACTACAGAACAGTAATTGCATACTTTGTGTTTACATATTCCCCAACCAACTTTAACACTAACCAGATGGGGTTTAAGAGAACAAACAGTAACCTCCCCTCTTCTGTGCAGCATTTGGCACGAACCAGGCCCTCAGCACGGATATACGAGGAGTCTGACTGCCTGGGACTGCCTGGAGTGTGTCAACACAGACGTACTCCAAGTCCTCTGTGTGTCGGCTAGAGTGCTCCCTATTGTGTGTGTGAGCTCTTGTACAATGCCCAAGAGTGCTGAATTAGTACAATATGACGTGAACAGTTATACAACTCAATGTAGCACAGTTCCCAAACTATCACTTAATGGGCCTTTCTGCTACTTCCTTTGGAAATGACTTCGTCTAGGTAAAGGACTCCAGTCCTCTACATGAGAGATCAAGTAAAAGGAGATATTGCTCAGAGGACAGATGTGAGGCCTTAAACAGGAATCTTAAGTGGCATTTTCTCTAGAGGGGAAGTTCATTACTAGAAGTGGCAGCACAAGGAAGTAGGCAGTCAGCTACGAGAGGACTGACTCTGTACAGAATACATCCATCCCGTTTATTCATTTGCTGTGCCTTGTCTTTTGGGATACTGGGACTCAAGTTTTAGAAAGAAGAGTCTTTATCAACCACTGCTGTCATTTAAATAAACAGAAGGTTGTTTCTTAGGTTTTTTCCTGCCTTTTTTAAAAAACTCAAAATACCTTAAATATTTAACAAAAAGGAGGGCCAGAAACAGGAAAGGCAGGATCAGGCAGAAATATATCTGATCTAAGCAGAAGACTAGTTACCAACACCAACCTCAGAACCTTTATCCTTTTTCTCAGAACCTTTATCTTTTTTTCTATCAGAAAAGCATCTTTCCTCTTGAACTAACTCATTTACATCTGACAGTGGAATTGTGTTCTCTGGTTCACACAACCCACGTGTTTCAGCTCTCGTCACTGACCTTTAGCTACCTTCACCTCTGTGCTGATCTCAGTAAGGCAGGGCCATCTAGTCTTAGGACTCAAATGAGAGACTAGCCCTACCTTCCCCAAGTGCAGAAGGAAGACAGGATGGCAAAACTCTTAGGCAGCTCCAGCACAAGCAGGAAGATGTGAGACTTAATTAACCTCTGAATCGAATGTTTTCTGACTGTTGCTTTCTAGGCTTTATAAAAAAACAGATTAACAAACTACCTAATTGCATGCTCAAACATGAGGTAACAGAGCAGCTCAGCAGCTGACCAAGAGGGACTGGGAATCTGCATCTGTAACAAGTACCTGAGATGGTCCCCATACCACATACACCACCAGGCACTCGCCCATCTTGCACATTTCAGTAAACCCGGAAGACGTCATGAATCAGAAATAGAGGCTGACAGCTCCAGCTGTGGAGCAGGTGACAGCAGGGCCCTTGTGGAAACCGTGCAGCTGGTCCCCAGCTGCGTAATGCTGATGGCTTAGCACTGCTAGGCAATGCCAACTCCAAGGGCTATGATTTGACGAGGTGTCATCCTCTGGCTACTGAAGGGTGTATCCCGGGTCCTGTATCTGTGAATTCCATGAGGGACTGGCTGCTGTGTGTGCCCGACTTGCTCACTGGTGTTGCTTGGGGCACAAGCTGTAGCAGGTGGAAAAACTCCTCACCCCACACAGAGACCCATGCACGTCACCACTGGATCTGGTCTTCCTCTCCCTCACCAACCCTGCTTTCCCATGAGGTCTGGGATTCCTCACCAACACAGCAGAGAAAATAACAGAGTGTCTGCTGAAGGAGCAATGAGATGTCCACTGAGGAATAGTGATGCTTAAAGCTCAGCTGCCAAGGCCAACACAGGACAGGCCAGCCGCTGAACAATCACAACAAAGTATAGGGGTAAGCAAAAGAAGTGTGCACTCCAAAGTATATGCACTTGGAAGCCAAGGATAATTATTAACACAAACACTGGAGATGATTCAGGCTGTATAAGTTATTTCAGCAAATCAGTGCTTTTCATTCAAGCAGCCAGTAACATTCACGGAACCCCTCTATGTATGCACGTGTTCACTGAACGAACATTCACGTGGTGCCTGCACTTTTCCAGACACCGTGCCAGGCACGGAGAGGTAGCAGTCGACAATGCAATAGAATATCCCTTCTCATCAGGATGTTACAGAACATGGGGCCAGGGCCTGGGGTATGTTAGATGCATTTCCTACTACCTGAGTATACGCAGTTGGGGAGAATTAGACATACAATTTAATGGAGGAGGAGTGATAGATGAACCCACTTCATTCTATGACAACCTGTGAGATAAACAAGTGTCCTCACCCCCACTTTACAGATCTGAGAACCGAGGTGTGGGCCAGTTGACCAGCTGGTTACCTCATATCAACACAAGAACTGGGATGCGGTAATGCCGGTGATTCTGCGCAGAATTAACACCTGGCACCTGCAATATTATATCAGACAGGTACCCCTCATGTACTTTAACAAACGATTTTTTAAAAAAATTAATATACCGAATTGAAAAGGAGATGCATCTGGACTGACTGACTTATCTCATTTAATCAACACATCCCAATATGGAAATTGGTAGTATCCCATTTTACAGACAAGTGGACAGAGGCTCAGAGAAGCAATTTATTCAAGAATCTCCAAAATCCTAAACAGAGACAAAGCTGGATGAAGAACCCAGTTCACTCCCCTCCTGGATCTTCACCCTGCATCTCATCAGTCACCGGAGTTCACAGCTGATGCCCTAACACACACTCCTCTTTAAGGACAACACACCACAATCGCTAGGAATGTGGACTCTGACCAGAATGCCCGATTCAAATCCCAGTTCAGCCTTTTACAAGTCCAGTGACTTTGGGAAAGTCATTGGCATCTCTGGGCCTCAGTTTCCACATGTATCAAACAGTACTTACTTCAAAGCACTTTGTCACAAAGATGAATGGGTTAATACCTACAAAGGTCTTAAAACAATGCCTGGCAACACAGCAAAGAATGTATATTAGTTATCTACTGCTACATAACAAATTACCCCCAAATCTAGAGGCTTAAAACAATAAACAACATTTAACATCTCACAGAAGGGTAGGGAAGGAATTTGAGTTATTCCAGTTTGTGGTCTCTCATAAGACCATAATCAAGACATCAGTCAAGGCTGCAGGCATCTGTATGCTTGACTAAAGCTGTAACATTTTTCAAAATAGCTATTCACATGGCTGGCATGCTGGTGCTAGCTGGTGGCAGGAGGCCTCAGTTGTCCATGTGGGAGTGTGCTCACAACACACAACCAGCTTCCCAATAGAGCAAATGATCCAAGAGAACCCGGTAAAAGCAGCAGCATCGTTCACAATCTGGTCTTGGACGTCCCACACCACTGTGTCTGCATTATCCTGCTGGTTACACTGGTCAGCCCTATTCATTGTGGGAGGGGACTGGATAAGGACATGAATCCTAGGAGGCCAGGATTACTGGGGGCCAACACTGCAGGATGGCTAACACAGGATCAGGTCCAGTAAATCATTTTCTTCACTATTCTTGCATTCTAAATGCCTGGCATGTAGTGAGATAATCAATATGCATTTATCAGAGGAATGGATATTTGGATAAAAGGAGGAAATGCACATGTCATCTAAGTTCCCTTCTAGCTCTCTGTCGTTTTACTACCTGCTTTCTGAGCCACTCCCAAGGAAGGAACTGTGTGCTCTCAATTTTGGCTCTAAATCATTATCTCTATGAGTGAGTTAGGTCTCAAATTTCATCTTCCCATAAAAGTGTTCGGAGTGGGAACCTCAAACCTAAAGTGCTATTTAACTGCCATCTTCTTCCACGTAAATCCAAATGAAATACTTCCTCTGAATTCAGAAGACTAAAAACAAAGCAGACTGAAATTTTATGCCTCGGCTGCACTAATGCCCTGCATTAATCAGATGCCTGCACTAACGCACTGAAGCGGGCACTAGGATGGGTCCCAAGACAACCGTGGGCAAGTTCCTCCTTGAGCAAAGGCAGGCTGTCTGCTTCCTGCTCTCCCCACTGAAGCTGGACTCGGCAGGTAGGCCTGGCTGAAACCAGAGAGGGCTGCCTGCTGAAACCTGTGAGTCCAGGAGCAGGCCAGGGAGGGAGGACCTAGTGACTGGGGAAGCAACCACATCTCTGATGGGCCAAGAGCCTTAGATTCCTACTTCTTGGCAGTTGTCTCACATCAGATCCATGCCAGAGACTTTAGACACAAGGACATGTCATAGCGATGACCCCAGGACAGCCTCTCCAACAGCGCTGACAATTCAACCCAGGACAACGTTCTCAACGGCACCACTGCCTTAGCTCACCAGAGGTGCAAGTGCGCCTCCTGGAAAGCACCACTGGGGAGGCGCTGCCGCCCAGCATGAGCGCATGGTGCAAACTGGTCAGCGCTGCCTGGAAACGGTCATCTTGAGCAGTGAGGACATTTGCTACATCTCGATTGCAAGACAAAGTCTTCACTGAGTGCAGAAATTCTTCCACATTTTAAACTGACTTCTTTGATGTTCGTTTTGTTTTAAATACTTAAGGACAAATGTTCACCTCGACATTTGAGAAGGGCAACAACAGTAAAATCCAAAGTGTAAGCCCACCTCCAACTGTGAACTCCTATGTGATGGGTCGAGCTCTAAACAGAAAAGTCCTTTAAAAAAAAGTCTGGTCAGCCACACACGAGGGGCTAAGAAAGTCTGTAATTTATCGTTCCGGTGCCACCCTGGGGATTTTTTCCACTTGGTTCTTTGCGTTATTTTTGGACTCCTTGTTCTCAGGGTTGCTCTCTTCTACTTTGGCTTATCCTAAATTCAAACTATCTAGCACTACACCTGCACAACAAATAAAATCTCACTTATTTTAATTGATTAATGTAATTAAGAGAATTGATATAATTAATTCTTGTTCTTCACCATCCAGAGCTGTGACGTCAGAGTAGTCACCAGCCACATGGGGTTAGTTCAAATTGAGATGGACACAAGTGTAAAGCACACATCAGATTTCGAAGACTTAGTGTGCAAAACAGAATGTAAAATGTATCGGTATTTTTTCCTACAGATTACATGTTGAAATATTTTGGATAATTGGGTTAAATATATTATTAAAATTAACTTTACCTGTTCCTTTTTACTTTTTTAAAAGATGGCTACTAGGACTTGTTAGACCACACCCCTGTCTGCACACGTCTACCGACATGGCTGGGCCAGGCATCTTAAATCAGACAGTGCCAACTGGCTGCTGAGACCCGCATGGGCCTAACAGACAGTTTGTATGAGCTACACAATTAACACTGTGATTTAGCACAAAGGGCGTTTTATTTCAAACAATAGCTAACACTAACAGAATCAGACATCAGAAATAAACAAACAGATTCCACATTCTCTTTGAAAATAAAGAAATCTGGTAATCCTGAGCTGACATTTCTATATGGCAAGAGTGGCCAGGAGCTGCCCCCTCCAATTTTCCACTGTCCCCACCAGGCCCTATTGCTCCCCAGCACTGGGGAGAAGGTTAGCTGTCATTTCCCCCCCCCCAGCCCCTATAGCTTCACTCATTCAAATCCCATTCCTCCATAGGCATTTGAGTTTGAGAGTCTCATTCCAGAGTTGGGCAGGAGACATTCTAGGCAAGCACAAAGGCAGTGGGAAGGTCTGCTGATGGTACATGCAAATAAGAGAAAGAAAGAGAGGTGGGTTTCAAGTAGATGGGTTCAACTTGGGGACTTTTTTTTTGAGGCTGGACATCTAAAGGGAGATGCCCTGAGGCACTTGGAAATATCTAACTGAATATATATAGGACAGAGCCGGATGCTAAGAACAGTTGCCTTAAAGACACCCAGAAGCAAGAAAAAGAAAGATGAAATGAAAACAGTCCAAGGGTCTGAGAAGGATGTGTAAGAGTCAAAGGGAGGTACCTGGAGAGAGCAGTGTGCAGGAAACTGAGCTTACGGGGGGGGGGGGGGTGCCTGCAGTGGACATTAAACTGCGCTAGTCCTTGAATAGACAGTAGCTACATCTCCACCTCTTTTAATAAAATCTATCGCTTTATCTCAGCAAAACTGGCTTAGGAAAAAAGGCAAAATTTTTCACAGAAATCACATGAAACTCTAGTTCACCACATTTTCTGCAAAGCAAACTGCCTTTCACAGCACCTCATCCAATGTTTGTGTCCAAAGAAACTTCCCATTTCCTCACCGTAACTCACTGTCTCCCCACTTTAAAAATTGATTATATGTGCCGTGAAGAAGCAGCAAGCACTGTGACTGGAAATACAACTAAGAAATGAGATCCACGACCCTCTGATGGGGTGTTACAATATTCTAGATGATTACAACTCTACAGCTACTCTTTTCTAAGTAAATGGAAGGCATTTTCATTCTCAATCTCTTTACCATCTTGGCAAATATTTTCCCAAGTGATTATGTTAGAGCTGAGTATTCAAACACTAGTCTCCTCCCATTCTTCATAACCTATCCATGTGACCAAAATATAAAAGAGATCACAGATGCTTATAGGTAACCATTTTGCACTATTCATTCATTTTCCTTGGTCTGGTATCAGCAAAATACTTTTCATTAGTGGATAAGTAACACTCTGGCTCTGCCATGAAGTGACGAATATAAGCATTTAGATTCAGACTTCAGTGGAATGGGGAGCAACGTAATGGAAATGCCAGGACTTCTCATTATTATTTGCCCCAAGACTCAGCACCTCTTCTCAAAGTATCAGTTACCTAAACTCTCTGCACTGTATTTATCTGCTGCAATTTCATTCTATTCATTTTTATAGACTGAGAAATATGGGATGCTTACACCAAATCATCCAATCACACAGCCCATAGAAATCTGCTGTGTACCTGCCACGTGCAGGCTGGGGATGGGCCCACGGTACCACAGCAGCTAGGTCTGATGCCTGTGTAGAGGTCACATGATGGTAAGGTAACTACACACATTACAGATTATATATAATGTGTTAACTGCTGTAGCAGGAGTCCACTTAAGGCACAGAAAGAGCACAAAGGGAAAAGATAGGCCAGGAATAGCCTCTTCAGGAGGCAGCAACTGCACAGGGTTCCTGAGGAAGAATAAAACCTTGCACTTCATGCAGAAAAAAAAGTGTATGCAAAAGGCAGAGCAGAATGGACAGCATCGTCTGGCTCTAGGAAACTGAGTGCTGGCCATCGAAGCTTCTGCAGAAGGGCAGTGCCAGGATATGAGCCAACGGGAAGGGGCAAAGTTACTGAGAGCCTAATTTTAACACACCGTCCCCACCCCCACCCACAGGGAGACACAAAAAGACTGAGTGACCCTAGGCCAAGACAGCAAGGTGAGCCTAAGGCATCCATAAAAACCATATACTTAGTGGATGTTTTTCCCTAGGTCAGTACCGCGATGAGGGTGAGACTATCCTCTGTCTCTTCCTGCACCTAAATCTGTGGCCCAGGCTTGCATTAATCAAAGGAAACTAACGCATGATGTTGCTGTGACAGTAACAACAGTAATGTAATGAAACAGACCAGTAGTTCTCAAAGCAGGGTCCCTGGACCAGCAGGAGCAGCAGCACCTGGGAACTTGTTAAAAATGCAAATTTCCAGGCTTCACTCCAGACCTACAAAGTTACAAACTCTGGGGGTAGGAACCACCCCATGGAGCAACATTTTCCTGTAGCTCACTTGATTTTTAATTTGACAAATTTTAATTTCATGTTTAAAAAGTTAATTGACTATTTTTCACTTTCTACTTGATTGATGATGCCAGACTTCCAAATCAAGCCACTTTTTAAATTTATACTTCCTTCCCTTCAGCTCCCCCAAACCCTAAATCTGTAAGTAAGAAACAATTATTGGTCAGGTCACAGACAGCATCCCAGAAATGGGCTTGGAGCCACACTCAATCTGCAACAAGTGTTCCTGAATGGATTCCTTCAATCCATTCCCGCCAAATCCCACACCTCCCAAGCATGGCCCAAAGAACGCCTCCAGAGGTGCTTTAAATATCTGTTGTGTCTGTGACTAATTACATCTTCTAAGAGTCGGGACAACTGCAGCAGAGTGAACTAACTAAACCCACACACAACGACATGGGTGAATTCAACAGACAGAATGTACAGCAGAAGAACCCAGAAGCACACACACTTACACTTCACGTACATCAAGTTCAAAGACAGGAAAAAGTCACTGAAGTAACAGGTATCAGGAGGGTACCTTTGCTCTGGGAGAGAACTGGGTGGGAAGTGACTTGGGAGCCATTTCAGGTGCTTCTGGAACATTCCATTTCCCAATCTGGATGCTGGTCATGTAGGTGTGTACATTTTGTGAACATTAATCAAGTTGTATGCTTACAATTTATGTGCTTTTTTCTATGCATGGCACATTTCAATTAAGAAAAAAGTTCCCTTTAAACAAATGATTCCAGCAAAGAGAGCATGGATTGAAAATAGCATTAATAATATAAATACAAGTAAATGTCTATGAGAGAGACAGACAGGGCATCTTGTTCTCTTAGTAAAAGCTTTTTTTTTACAGCCACACTAAAAGGTTAAGAACAGTGACAAAAATTCAGCACACAAAAAAGTGAAATTACATAAAAAATAACTTGGAATATGGATTTATACTCAAATCATTAATAGTAAACATCACTCTAAGTGTGTATTTTTATGGTCTGAGATATCAGCCTATAATATACTGATTATTTCATCTTTATCTCCTTTTATGTATATTTCTTCTTGTTCTATAATTTACATTCTTCATTAATAAATACAGTATGAAATTTATATATAAAGTGTTAGTGGTACTTACAAAAACTTTCACTGACAGTTTAAGCAAAAACATTAGGAAACATTTAACTACATGCATGCACATAACGTACTGACTGTCTCATCTCTCAGGAAAAAGTACAAAGATATCTAGACTGGAAATTCTGGACTTTTCAAATTACTTGTAAATTTCCAATAACAACAATTGAATCATCCAGGAAACTCGCTTCTATAAATTTTCATTTTTTTCCTGTACTTGTGAACACACGGCTGAATAAGGAGGTTATCAAATGTTACATTATCTCCCTTTGAAGCTTCAGAAATAGTCTGGAGGGAGGATTTATTTCTCAGACACAGATTCCCACCGCTGCCCCTTGAGAAAAGTCAACAAACTGGAGGACCACAAGTCTCCATGGTTCAACCAGGCAAGCCAGTGAAAATGAAGGGGCAAACCCCTCTTTTCAGAGGGAATAACTGAGTACAGATCAGACCCTAGAGCCCTGTCTGGATAAACAGAACCCTTGGTTAGGTCAGGAGAGGGTCAGAGGTGCAGCAGCTGGACTGAAAAGCCATGTGACCAGGAACCCATCCGCTCTCAAGCACCTCACCCTTTCATAGCAACCGTCTTCATTTCCTCCCTGTGCTGTTAGCTTAATAGTTACCATAGACAACACACAGCAGCATCGAGGCTCAGACTGGAGCAAGGTGGGATTCAGGAATGTCGCAGTGGATGAGTATCTGCTAACGGGGTAGAAAATCAGGGGGCTGTAACCATGCTCACATATTTCAGCTTCCCTCCACCCTGTTTCAGCTACCATGACACACTTCGCAGCAATCTCACGCTCATGTCCATCAACGCTGTTTTATTGCTTTTTGTCAAATATTAAGCCTTGATTTTCATGAAGTTATAGTCCCCATGGCCTCCCTGTGCCACAACCAAGTATATGTGCTTTTACTGCCTCAAGAAATAAGTCACGTACTTTGAAAACTCTGCTGAGCACTCAGGGGAAATTCGGCCTCATGCTTCTTTCTGACGGGTTTCAGCTCTCAATCCACCCAGGGAAGTCAATTAAACCTTAAGCTGGAGTTGGAGAGAAACCTCTGGGGCTGGCTCAGCCAGGGCAGTTCCCCTATTAGTTCAGACAAAGGATGAGAAGGGAGGGCACAGGGCACACAGGTGGGCTGTCTACACAGAGGCAGCAGAAGAGGATGTCTGTAGAAACAAAGAGCGTTGGCCCCATGACTTCTCCCAGAGTGAGGAGGTCATACTTCCAGAAAAACATGAGAAGAACACACCTGGCCTTGTTATTAAAATTCCTAACCCAGACAACCTTCATAAAATGGGGATGCTGTGCAAACAAAACGTAATGCACAGCACACAGGAGCAAGCCTGGCCCGGGGTGCATGCTCAGTTATTGATCACAGCAGCAAACAGCCAAGCGCATCTTGCAAAATGTAGCGTGTTAAAACATGACTGGCTAGCCCTGTCCCCAGCCTGCAGGAGGGAAGTTGGGGGAGACGAGGAGAGGACACTGTGCTTTGGGTAAAGTCTGCCTCTGACTGCTGCTCTCCCAGAGCCAGGCAGGCAATACCATGCTGTGAAAGGACAGAACCCTCCAGTTCCTGGGAGTCTGGGGTGGGGCTGAGGCAGATAAGCCTCTTCTGTGGTGGGGGGGTGTCCTGCTGAGAGAGTGGACTTAAGACTCAGGGGTCTGCGTTCCCAATCTAGCTGCACAGCTTGCAGCAAACCCAGGCAGCCTCTGCCCACCAGCATTCACTAAACACCCCTGTGGGGTCCACCTACCTCCCTGCTGCTCTCCTCTGGTGCTTCAGGTCAGCAGTCCAACCACTGGTGATTCCAGGACATGCCCTCAATGCTATTTGCTCAGAAGCTCCATCCAGGGAGTCGAACGGCGCGTGCACAGAAGTTCAAGCTCCACCACCCCTTCACCCAGAACAGCTTTAATTTTGTCATTTCCATCCATCTAAGGTTTTGTTTGACCAAAGATTCTCTAACTAAAAGAAAAATTAAAAGTTTGAACATCACTCCTGTAGCGGGGAAATGGGGATTGATTTCACGAACCCTCATATGAAACCTTAACAGGGCTCTTAAAGAAAATGTGGGATTGTCTTTCCTACATTTATTTCTCATAGGGTCGCTCCTCAAAGCCAAGGCCAGACTGTGAAGCTGTCGCTTCAACAGGCACTCCTGCATGGGCTGTCACAGCTGGGCACACTGCTCTGACTGCTAAGGAATCTACTGATGCAGACCAGGAAGCCGCCCTCTAGGCTTCCTGTTTAAAGGAATGTGAGGCTGGCATGCCCAGGCATAGTCCCCCACTCCGGCAACCATCAACTCTTCCCGCCCCGGTTTGGCAGGAACTCCTCCAGCAGCTCCTTGAATTTGGGAGAGACGGGTTTGCCAGCTGAAGCAGGGTCTGTGCCGGCGTGCCAAGTCTGTGGGGCTGTGGGTTCATCCCACCTGTGATGTGATCAGCGCTGGGGGTACAGGAACGCATAGAACACGCAGCTCAGTGCCGGGCACACAACCTACTCACCAACATGCAGGCAGTTGCTTTGAAAGTGTGTGTGTGTACACCGTCTTTTAATATGTACACATACACACACCCCATCTTTAGAGCCAGGGGGCTGAGTCCCCAGGGAGCTGAGAACCTGGGGCAGGATCTAAATGTTCCCATGTATGCTATTCCACAGCGTGGTGAGGTTTAACCAAGGGAGACTCAAGGGAGCTTGAAGAGGAAGGGACTCATTCTTATGATTTCTCTTTGTAAAGGCTTTTTGGATAGGGTGACCTGCTTTGCCCAGGCAGTTCTGGTTTGTGAATTGTGTTACCCGAGAGTCCCAGTTTGAGTGATAAGTCCTATGATGGCCTTACACAGGGATGACGTGGTGTGTGAGCTGGTCCTTGAAGGCTTTGCAGAATGTGCACAGTTGGGAAGCAATACACAGCGGGGAGCAGCTGGAGCAAAGAGCCACCAGGGAGGAAAGCAGGGGAACGTTTGGGAAATGTCAAGGAGTCTGGTCAGACTGGAGCACAGGGGTTTGAGGAGGGTCAAAGGAGAGATGGAAAAAGCCCAGTGGGTGCCTCATGGGCCGAGCTCACGCTTTCCTGGGGCTGGCGATGGTGCACCCAGCCATCTGAGTAGCAGTGTGTTCATGTGTCAGCTTTAGCACAAGGGAGTAAGGAGGGATGGAAAGAGCTAGGAGGGAAGGAGGGCCTGGCTGGTGGGACAGGAACCCTGGCAGCTGAATCACCCCACGCCAGCCCAGCCTCTGACCTGGCTGGTCTCTACCCTCTGGGGCCACCCAAACCTGAAGAGCGCCGGCTCACTCTCCCGCAGGGGGAGGCAGCTGCTCGCACCACTTCCTGGACACACACCGGCCCTAGGACTGTCTATTTTTGGCCCTCTCAGGCCCGTGTTTGACAAGAAAGGCACAGCTGCTGGGCACTCACTCCCACCCCAGTGGGACCCGCTGTCCCATAAACGGTCACTCCACGTTCTGTGCTTTGAGTAGTGTCACCTGGCCCTGAGGACAGGAGGGGGCACCTCCTTCTTTGGAGCTGCTGTGCCAGGTCATCTTTCCCTGGCCTGGGGAAAGTCAGCCACCTGCTTTTGTTGAGCACGTGTTGAAACATCCAAGCAGCTGTTCCTGGCATCATGTTTGTTCAAGGCTGGAGGGTGGCGCCAGGAGAAGTCACTCACGTGGAGGCGGATCCAGCCTGCTCTGTGTTCAACAACAGCTCAGGAGTGAGGGAGAGCACAGAGAAGGGAGGCAGGGTTGGATGGCTCTTGCAGAACAATCCCTGAGCAAAAGGCACTTACAGTCAAGGAATCATGTTGACAAAGGACCAACTCAAAAGAGGAATAAGTCTAGAAATTTCATACAGACTAAAGCTTCATCCCTGCCCAGCCCAGTAACCCCTCCTCCCCTCCATCACCCTGTGAAGCCACTTACCACCTTTGGTTTGGACTACTTTAAAACTTTCGGGGTTCTCAGCACCCAAGTTCTTGCCTCTCCAATATACCCTCAAAATTGGGGCCCAAGAATATGACCCCTTCAGTGGCAGGGCTAATAACTATTAATATTCTCTGATATCTCAGTGGCCAGAATAGTAATATGTATATGTCAAATGAGTGAGTGGATGAATGAAACAAGAAAAGAATGAATGAATGTTACTCCCCCCAACACCAGGCAGCCCTTGCAAACTATAAGGAAACTGGAGCCACAAGTGCACAGCCAAGGCCGAGAGACTGGCTGGAATGCAGTGAGGGGCCTGCAGGAAATCAGTCGTTTACTTTTCCTTCAGTGGTGCTCTCAGGGCACCGCATGTGGAAGGTGAAACTCCAAATTTACTTTCCCCAAGAGGACACAAGTTTTCTTTGCTAACCTGGAGCTCAGTGGCAGAAGTCTGGCTGACAAATGTGGGTAGAGCTGATGGATACCACGATCCTCACCAGTAGTTTGCATTCTCAGTAATAAAATATCACTTCATGGTGAAAATCACAGATGCCACCATTTACTTACAAGGCATTATGCTAAGCATGTGACATGCAGTTAATATTCACAATAATACCAAGAGGCAGATTTTTATCACTATTTTTGGAGAAGGTTCAATAGGATTAAGCATCTTGTTCAATATCACATATAGCTAGCAATCGGCACAGTACTGATTGAAATGTACACTATGGGATCACAAGTTTCCCATTACATTATAGTGCGATTTAGTCTTCTTTTTGCATGGATAAATGGCCATGCTCTTTGAGGAAGAGATAGAAAGAAGGAAGAAAAACAAAATGCTAGGTGCTTTCTATATGTACGCTGTATACTCACTTGGTGCATCACCAAACACCAAAAACTTTATTAATAGGTCCCTTTTTTAATATGAGTCATCTGTATCTTAGTAAGGTTAAATAGCAGATCTGAAATAACATAATTAGTCCAAGAGATCAGAGAATGGCACTGATTCTGGTACTAAAGATGGAGATGGGAAAGAGACGGGGACAGTAGACGGGGGAGCTGGGCTCAGCCTATGCTAACTGTCGACCCAGATCAGAGGTTGGCCAAGTCTCCGTATAAGGAGCCAGAGTCAGTATTTTAGGCTCTACTGACATAAACAGGATGTGGCCGAGGGCCACAGATTGCTGACCCCTGGATCAGATGATGACGATAATACACAGAAAGTTTGACACCTAAGGAGATTCTATTCCTAAGAGCAGCTGTCATATATTCATTCATTCATGACTTGAGAGCTTATTGTGCTCTATGAACCTAGAAGAAGTAGCATATACTGTCAAAAGGCAAAACCCTAGGTAATTATTAAATCGACTCTGTGGGAAAATTCTAAAACAAGTATAACTTTTACAGTGGGAGCAAAAAGAAGAATACTTTCCACTGAAATAAAAAAAGTAAGTGTATGTTCCTGTACTCTGGGCCCTAAATACAAAACAGATGCTAAGACTTCAACTGACATCCAAAGCCTTTGCTCCTCTTTGGAGTATGGCCCAGGGCTTAGACGAGTTGGTGGTCTGGGTGATTAAGACCCCAAAGGCCACTGGCTTTCATTAGGCAGGCCACATGTTCACAGCCAGCCTTTCCTTGTGTGGATGCCAGAAACTTACGTATGGTGTCCATTTCACCACAAAAGGAAAGAATGAAAGGAGTGGAGATGTCAAAGCCAGAAATAATCCATCTTCATGAACAGCAATGGGATGACGGGGGGCTGAGGGACTGAGGGCATCATTTACAGGAGGGAAAATCAGGTAACTGATTTCCGTGTTTGCCTTCAACCAGTGACATCCAGCAGACATGCTTCCTAGTCCCAGAACAGCTCAGAAGTCTGAAAAACGCCCCAGAACTGGACAACAGGAGAAAACCGACAAGAAGCACAAGGTGGCCTTTGTTTGTTTAGGAGATTATCTGTTTCGAGACAGACTCATAGATAGAGAACAGATGACAGGTAGTGGTGGTGGTGGGGGGCGGGTGGAAGAATCGAGCAAAAAGGAAAAAAAGAACTCATAGACATGGACAGCAGTGTGGTGACTGCTGGGGGCATGGAGTATAAGGGGCTACATGGTAATGGAAAAATATAATAAAAGTTAAATTTAAAAAGGAGATTGCCTGTTTAAGTATCTGATTCCACATTCATTGTCTGAGTCAATATTCAATGTTCTCTCAGTGCCTGCACTGTGCCTGGCCCCAGGCAAGGCTGGGAAGACAGCAATGAACAAGACAGCCAAGGTCCCTGTCCTCAGCGAGTTTAGAGTCCACTGGGATATACACTTTTAAGTTCAACCATTAAAAACATTTCTAATAAGGTTTGCTTGCAAAGGAAAGCTTGGCTGCTGGCCCTTCTTTACTGAGGTGTCTTAGGACTCCATCTTCCTATGGTACATTCTCACCAGGTTTTTCTTCCTCCCAAATAAACTGAAACATACTGGGCTAACTAGCTTTCTCTGGGGGCTGCCAGGAGCTGCCTCCTGTGTCTTGTACCATGGAACACATATTCATCCCTCCGCTGTGACGGGTGCATGACGACAGATGCAAACTGAAGAACGATGATGGGGATGCTACATGGACTGAAAGTGAGCCCCTGCGCATGCGCACAGGGTACTGCACAGAGAAGGCTTCATGGGGGAGAGAGAGAGGATTACATGCAGAGGAACCAGCACATACAAAGCACAAAGGCACCAATACACAAGGCCACCCCAATGGTGACTAAAAGCAGTGTAATGTCTGCCACAGGGAGTCTTGTGTATGTGTGTCTGTGTGTGGGGAGCAGGTACAGACTTTGTGTGTCAGTGGGGGTCACTCGTCTCCACCCCAGCTCCTTCTCACTCCCTGTGTACAATTGAACTTACTTCATTAGCACTAACACTTGGTGAAAGTGGTCCCCTGTGGAGCCCTATGTGTCTCACTCAGTGACCGGACATGATAAAGTAAGAGGCACTGTGCTAGTGGTAACGCTCTCCTGCTATACAGTAAACACGGCCCAGAGAACCACAGAGGGCCAGTCTATGACTCCCACTTGTCTCTAACACTCCCAGAAGAACACTGCAGAGTTGACCTGAGAGAATTCATAGGAGGCTAGAGGGCAGCATGTGAATGGGGCCAGGTAAACTCTCCCTGCCCCCTCCTCCATTCCCGAAGGTGGAGAAATGAAAGGGGCCAGGAGAGGGTGAGGAGGGCTGAGCAGACAACTCACCGGGTCTCTTACCCTACACCAGGACTGGGGACACAGGCTCCCCTCTGCAGCCTTTACGATTATGCCCTCTGTCTGAGAAAGCAGACGTGCACGGCACTTGGATGGATGGGTGGTGGACTGCTTGCCTAGATACTTTTTGAGCTGATCGGGCAAGGAAAGGGAGGAAATGCTCAGAATGGAAGCATCTGAACAAATAAGGCAGTCAGAAGCGAAAGAAGATAGGAGCACTTCAAAGCCTCCTCGCATTTCTGCAGGCAGAGGAGCAAGAAGGGGAGGGAACTGGGCCTCTTTCACTTGATTGAACTGCCCAAGGGTCTGCCTGGAGCTGAATCTTACAAAGTAGGCAGGGCAAGAGCTGTATCAGTGGGACTCAGGAGAACGCTGAAGAAGTGACCTGGACCTCTATTCTTGTCACTCTGCCCTAGTGGCCCCCAAATGGTTGCCTGGTCGAAAGAAACACAACCCCATTGGTGCTTTTGATATCAAATAGACGACAGGATCCAGGGAAGTATGAAAGATAACAGGAGCTGGACTGTTAATGGGACCAGAACCAAATGGTTAACCCACCTCTACAACGGGTTTAGTTTATTTTGTCTGGGACTATCTGTATGCTACATAACTCATGCGAGACTGGATTGCTTTTACGGGTCGGGTGCTATGTGTCCTCACCGCATGGAAATGCTTCTGGATCACGCCCTACATTGACTTCTGTGTACTAGGTTGGGAAGAAAGGAGACAAACACTATCCCTATCCAAAATCCTCACATTGAAACCCTTATCCCCAGTGTGATGAGAGGAAGGGGCGGGGCCTCTGGGAGGTGACTAGGTCAGGACAGTGGAGTCCTCACTAATGGGGTTAGTGCCTGTATAGAGGAGTCCCCAGGGAGCTCCCCTGTTCCCTCAGCCATGCAGAAAACAGGAAGCAGGCCCTCCCCGGACACTGAATCTGTGGGGTGTCTTGCTCTTAGAATTCCCAGGCTCCAGAACTGGGAGAAATGAATGTTTGTTGTTTCAACTACCCAGTGGATGGCATCTTTGTTACAGAAGCCTGAACAAACTAGGACGGTCTTAAAGCCATTTATCAAATTATGTGAAAGCAGAATTCAAAAATGCAACTTACATCTGATTTCTCATGCTGCCCCTCCCCCCGAAAACCTACACAAATCTAGTCTCTTCCAGAACTACAACTGTCTTTGGAAGTAAAATGTCATACAACTATGATTTGTGGCGCAGCAGCCAAGTTCTTCCCAGAAGCAAGGGGTTGACTTTTTTTACATTCTGCAATGTGCCACCTTATCATTCAGTCTGAAACCACCTCCTTACATCATGAGATGTGTCAGTTGCTGGCTCCGGGAAGTCACCAAGGCCCAGGCACGGATTCATTCCTCCCACTGCTGAGGCATTTTAATATACTAAGGTTAACTGAGATCTGAAAATGGTTATTATGTCTAAGGGACTCATTCAAATAAATATTCCTAAAATTTGCATTTGAAAAATCACATCTCTGCCTCGTGGGCTGGGTGAACCCCAGCCCACAAAATTCAGGTCCTGAGTTTAATACCTTGGTGGGGTCAAAGGTTCAGCTGCTCAAACTGCAATATTGTGCCCAGATCCCATAGGATTTTTCTGTCCCAAGAACCTGAACCTCAGGGACAGGGTGAGGTTACATTGTGTGCCTGCGGGGGGGTGCGGGGGGGGGGGCGGCGAGAAACAGCTTGATGAAAGACTGGGGGAACCATCAGCAGTGAGGTCATTCTCAGCTTACACTCTGGGCTAACACTCCACTCCCTGACTGTGAACCACCCCGCCCGCACTGGCATCAGCGCTGGCCTCAGTCAGGATCAAGCCTCAACTCCTCCTTTCTCTGCGTCCCAAATCTGTCACAAAGCAGAAAAACCCTGGGCCCATCTCGAGCCACGGATGCAGCTGCCATGTGGCTGGAGCTGCCAGGTTCAGTCTCTGGTTCTGTCTGGGTTGTTTTCTCAACCTACCTCAAGTCAACCTTGTCCCTTCAGATCAGAGCTGCCCATAGTTAGCCAAGGACAAATGCTCCACAGCTGCCAAAATGACAAGGCTCTGATGCCTTGTGGGTGACTCACTGAATAAGCCCGCAAGGATGAACTATGCCGATTCTCATATCTGAGCTTCCCTCCCCACTTCAACACAAGCTAGGAGCTAAATCAATGTCCTCACAGGTGGACGGGCTCCAATGACCACAGCTCACTGCTGCCAGATGCCTCCAGGAGTAGATACGCACTCAGAGCAGATGTGCCCACACTCATGCCTAAGAACAGCCTTGAACATACACACACAGACACACACTCTCACACACACATGTCAACTTCCCAGTGTGCCTTCAAGGCCAAAGGTTCCTTTCCCACTTACTTGCTGCTTCTCAGCAGGGTCTGCCTCCCCAACGAAAGGCCAGACCAGGAGAGGAAGGAGGAGGCTGGTCAGATAGCAAAAGGAAGAGAAGTTGGGAGAAACATCCATCTGGGTTACAAAGTGAACAGTCAATGAAGGTTATTTTTGAAGAGCCCAAATCTGAGAAGGCCTCAGAGGCCCAAATGAGATTGCTCCTCACGATGGAGGATATTCATTTTGATCTGTCAGGTCTAGTTTAAAGGTTCCTCTTCAGTACAGCTTGAAATCCAGGGGTTTGAGCAGTATCTTGGGCTTCTAACTCATTACAGGACACACAGCCAACAAGGGGGTGACCAGTAAATGTCTCCTTCAGGGGTCCACAAGGAGCCAGGGCTTGGCTTTGGGGTCCCCAAACATAGGGCTGGGGCCTCATGTGCCTTTCCCTTTAATCATGTACCTCTAGGATTATCCTGATCTTGGGGACACTGGATTTTAATCACACACACCTGTCTCTTGTCCCCATGTTTCTGAACACTCTCAGCCCTCACTGAGGGTCTCCACTGGCCCTCTCTCATGTGGTCTGTGCACTGCCACTGGGGAGACAGACAGGGGTTATGACGGTGATCCTCCCAAGAGCTAGCACAGCACACACATAAAAGTCTAAAGGTAGGACCACTGGCCACATTCAACAACCCGTGGGAAGAAAGTACAGGATGAGGGACAGGACAAGGACTAAGTGCCTGGACTCTGATCCTGTCACCAGCATCCCATCCTCTCTGTTGCTGAACAAGCTACTTAAGTTTTCTGAACCCCCATTTCCTCACCTGCAAAATGGGGACAATAACAACTTTCCTATGAGGATCGAGGGCAATGATTCTCAAGAACACACTGGAACGTAGATAAAGGGTTATACAATTTGAAGAGATTACTGTACTTACAAACACTGACTTTCTGTGTCTGTTCTTTCTTGGGCACACAGCTGAGCTCCCTTTCCCATCATCCCAGGGACACCTCTGAGCTTTAGACAATGGAATGTGACTGGAAGTGACATCTGCCACGTCCAGCTCAGCCCAAAGAACTACCCCCACCCCTTCCAATATATTCATCCCCCCTTGAGGCAGACAAATGCAGCAACCTTGAAAATGCCATGTTGAAAATGGCAATGCCATGGTGAAAAGAGCCACTGCTGGGCACAGAGCAGCCCGCATGCTAGTAAAACCTGTTTTAGATATCCCACGAGCAAGAAATAAATACCAATCTAAGCAATGATGTGCGTGAAGGTTTGCTTGTTATGGCTCCTGTCAGCACTGCAAAAGATACATTTTCCATGCCCAAAATGGGTATATCGTGTAAGGCACCATTAAATGTTTCACCTAAAAATGACCTAACAAATCACTGCAAGTGACAGGGCAATGTACTTACTTCTGGAGTTCAACTGTAATTATTCACACAGAGGTCATGTGATGTAGGGATCATCCCAGGTAAGCTTATAATCTTGAGTGAGTTTTCCTGCAAACTTGTTTTCACAAATTAGAAACTTGCAGACTCCCCATTCAGACAATTACCAGCTAAGGTGCCTTCCACAAGCAGAGTCAGAGTGTGGGGGGCGGTGCTTGTTCTCATTTTTCACACCTCTTGCTCATCAGCACACACTCTAGAGTTAAGCATCCTAAGCTGCTGTCCTTCCAAATGCCACAGCCTCACTGGAGAAACATCTGGGTATATTGAGGCAGAAAGTACAAGGAACAGCCTGAGATGAACCAGTGGGCCAGTCTGGACCTAAGTTCATCACGAGGCTCCTGAGACACTACAGCTGGGCTTTCCGTTTGGGTTATGACTTCCCATAGCCACTTCCCCTGTGTTAGTCTCCATTTCTCCCCCATTCACCCCTCCCTCAGCACCAAGTCTCTTCCACTGCTGGTTTTCCTGCCCTCAGCTATTTCCTGTTCTCCTTCTCAGGTCACAGGGGATCCTTGCTCCATAAGTTTTAAAATTTCCACTCTAGTCATAACCTCCTGTGCCACCTCCTACTGCAGTCTGTGGCATTTTTTGGGAATTTTCAAGTGACCTACAGAGGACATTCTTAAGCCCTGTAACCCTGGGAGCTGGCTGCACAGGGATCCAGAAAAACTGAGCTCAACTCATATCTCAGCCACATCATACTTCACCCTGAGTGATTCTCTCAAGTCATCTAACTCCGGGATTCTTCCTCACATGATGGCAATAAAGTACCTTAGCTCCAGGGTTTTCATAAACCGAAGGCATTCATTCATCACCTCAACACATTTGCTGAGTCCTTCCACATTCACAGAACCATTTTAAACTTTAAAGATATAATAGTGAATGATGTCCTGTCACGAAGCTTGCCTCCTAGTGAGAAACAACAAATAAACAAATACACACAGGGTCTGGTGGAAGTAAGGCCTGGTTGAGTGTGGTTGGCAGGGTAATAACATGAGTGTAATAATTTATGGTTTTAATTTGAACATTTCACCTAAAATGCTATGTGGTGTGCTTGAGTGTGATAGTGTTATATTACAGAGTTTGTGATTCTGTAATATAAGACTTTGTAATAAAGAAGGGGTGTTATTTGTGCTGGATCCTGCATAATATGCTAAGTGGAGATAAGTGCTATAAAGAAAGCCAAGCAAGGAGACAAAGAAGGTAGAAGGAAGAGGGTATCCAAAAAGGCCCTTATGATGTGGTGACAGATGAACGGAGGCCTGAGTGAAGTAGGAGCAAGTGCAAAGGTCCTGGGGTATGAACCATAATATATGGACAGAAAAATGTACTAAAAAGCACTCTACAAATGTGAGGCATGATCCATCTCTGGAATCCCACACACTTTGGACTGAGGTATTTTCAACAAACCTCCATGCCTGACACCCATATCTTCCTTCATTTCCTCAGAGGAGAAGAACCAGGGAGCTCTCCACAGACCCCTTTTGAGAAGATGTGCCACTAAGACATACGCCCTTCAGAGCACAACTGGGGAAGGCAGGCCTTCCTGTAGGCAAAAGAGAAGAGCTAGCCTGAGAAGTTCAAATGCTGGTGCTTGGCAAAGTGTTCCTGGAAGCTGTCTTTGTTATCACACCCTTGCCAGCAGTCAAGTCTTAATGAGTCTTCTGGAAATGTGTTTTGTAATTCTACTGGGGTCATGGATAATGCAATTAGGAGATAAAGAAATTGAGTGGAATGAGATGAACTCCAAAGTCAAAGATCGCATTTCAGACAAGTCCTCTCAAAGTCGAGGGTTCTCAGAGCAGAATGGTAACTTTCATTCAGAAAAGGGCCACTCAAGGGAGAAAGTAATGTAATCACTTCTGAGAACAGGGAAATAAAGCCACGTGACTGAGCAGAGTGCAGCCAAGGAGAGGAATCAAGAAGATAACTAGTTGGAGCCAAGAAGGGCAACTGAACGGGGCGAAATCAAATGAATAACCAGCCGGTCATAAACATCAGTAAAAAAATAGTAACAAACCAATCCTGTATCTAAAGGATGTTTGCTGGGATGAGGAAAAGAGCTCTATAAAAGTACAACCACGATTTAAAAGGGATGAGTTCAGGAGCTACTGGGGGACTTGGGATGTGGTTCAAGGTGTGACCTCCACTCAAGGAAGTCAACCCAGATTGGCCTGGATCCCTCCAACTGAAGCTGTCCTCGCCCACCCGACACCTGCACACTAATGTTCGGAACAGAGCTATGTGTAATAGTGAAAAAGCAGGAAGCACCCACAGCCCATCACTGGGTGAATGGATAAATAACAGGTGATATGTCCACACAATGGCATAGCATTTGCCATAAAAAATGAAGTACTGATGCATGTTAACATGGATGATCCTTGAAAACAGTATATTAAGTAAAAGAAGCCAATTACAAAGGCCACATACTATATGGTTCCATTTACATGAAATGTCAAGAACAGGCAACTCTCTACGGACAGGAATGCAATTGGTGGTTGCCAGCTCCTGAGTTGGGGGTGGGGGGGCAGTAATGGAGGATGACTGCTAAGGATGCCAGGCTCCTTCTAAAAGATGATAAAACCGTTCTGAAACTGGGTTGTGCTGACAGCCGCACAACTCTGTTAATATAGTAAACCACTGAATTAACTGTGTACTTTGGACAGGTAAACTCTACGGGATGTGAATTATACCATAAGAAAGCTAGGGTTTTTGGAGGGGGAGAAGGTTTTCTCTGTTTGCCTAAGACTGAATTAACACAGCACGCCGGCTAACAGAACACTGCACACCCAAGCTCCCACTCCTCCAACAGCCCACCAGGTGTTGCCACTGCACTAGTGAAGAAGTGAAGGCTGGAGAGGTAACTTGCCCAGCAGACTTAGGAAATAGAAGAGGCAGAATTCAAAAGCAAGGCTGCTTAAATCCAAAGCTCATTTTTCCTCCAGGACAAGGCAGTGGAGGAATCCTGGGTGAGCACATGGAGACTCAGAGAGCACCTGTCATGCGCACTGTGGGCTGGAACACAGCCGTGACTCCCACAAAGCCCTGTCTTATGGCATCTGCATTTTGATGCAGTGGGACAGAAACAAAACGTACAAATAAGCACGTGCTGTGTCCAATACTGCTAAGTTCTATGGAGAAAAATAAAAGTGAGAATGGGGGTCAGGGAGCACAGGGCTGAGAGTCTGGATACAATTTCTACCAGGCCGAGGGGGAGAACCTTTCTGGTAATATCTGAGCAGAGCCTCAACCAACAGAAGGAGAACCAGGAGGACTTAGGGTGTGAGCCAGGTGGAGGGAACAGCACAGGTAAAGGCCCTGGGGGTTGGAATAAGCTTGATGTGTGTAAGGAACACCAAACAGGCCAGTGTGCCTACAGCAGGAAATAAGACCACAAAGAATAAAGGGCCTGATAACATCGGGACCTCATGAGCCATGGTAAAGGGAGCTTCTACTCTGAGTTGGAGGTTTTACACTGGTCTGGAAAGCACCAGGGACTTTGCTCACCAAGGCAATGGACTAGGCTCGCTCTGCTTTGGGGAGATCATACTGATGGCTGGGGTTTGCAGCCATGTCTGATAGGGTGCTGGGGCTGAGTCAGAAAACTGGCAGAAGACAAGAGCAATAGTCTGGGGACAGAAATCACAGGCTCCTCAATTTGTCAGGAAGGACACAGAAGTTGACTGGACAGAGACAACCTGTCAAATTCTCAGACAGTGCTGGGTTGGGTCTTAGGCTCCCTCCCCAGGGTCTAGCCTCAGCAGGGAGACAGGCTCTTTCATGATACAGAAGCCCAGGTCCCCTGTTTGTTCAGACAAGGTTAAAGATCTCTGAGTGCCAGAGGCAATTTCCCACTGCCAGATGAACCATTCATCCCAAGCTGTTTGCTTTTCATCTTTCGCAAACTGCTTCCCTTTGAAAAATTCCGCTTACTCCACTTAGAAATAAATATGCCAGCAGATCTGCAGAGCGGGAGGCAGAAACCGACAGGGTGGGGGCAAGCAGGGCTGCCCAGAGGCAAAGAAAATGGTAACCGCTGACATCGGAGTCTCATCCCGGAGACCAGGGGCCCGTTTTGCATCAGGACCGCCACAATCATTGGCTTGCAGACTCATGCACAGCCTCTGGAGTTCAGGCCTCCTGCTGAGAGACCTCTGGAATTCTGTGGGGCTCAGACACCTAGACACTGAGCAGCCCCAGCAGGAAGGCAGAGATAAGGGAATTACAATAGCCAGACTCTAACTCATTTTCATTCTCCAAAAGCTGTCTCTGACCCCAGGGCACCCACTCACACAGGCCTTCTAACTACTTGCTTGGGGTCCCCCATCTTTCCTCCACTTATCCCTGGGACAAGCGTGTGCTCCCAAAAGGCTTCTGCCTTGCTAAGAGCAACAACACTACCTTCTGTAGGCAAGGGACTTCAAAGCACACAAAGACCTATCTGGAGCACGGTTCACTGGTGACTAGGATGGCTTTAGAACCTGCCCAGTCACTGTGAAGTTGCACCTCTGCTCTGAAAAATGTTGGTAATTACAGCTTCCAAACACACGGACAGGTGGCATCATCTGTTTTGGGTCTGCTCATCAGTCCATTTACTCATTTCTTTATTAAAGCCATATGCACAAGGCATGATGCCCAGGCAAGCGGAATATGAAGATGGAATTCATTGGTCAATGAGCATAGTCTATACCATAGCTCAGAGATGTGAACACGAGGTTCCAGAACTGGAAAGAACATTACACAGGAGGAAAAGCCGCCTAGGGCAGTGATTAAGAGCACAGACAGGAGCCACACTGCCTGGATTCAAACCCCTGCCCCAGCACTTCCTCAGCTGTGTGGTCTTAACCTGTCTGGGCCTTCGTTTCCCCATCTGTGAAATGGGGATAATATCAGATCTATTCCACAGGGTTGTGGTAAAGACTGAACAAGGAAATGTGTGCACAGTCCTTGGAACAGCGGCTCATAGTACAAGAATGAGCTGCTATGATTCTTATGCATGAGCTATGGTAGGAAGCAGAGGTAGACAAGGTGACTGGGGCATGTAGGGGACAGAGAATTGAACTAGGTTATGAGGGACACAGAGGATTGACCAGGGTCCACAGGAAGAGGGGAGAATACAGCTCAAGGCACAGAGGTGGGGAAAGGCCTGGCCAGGAATGGGAGGTGTGACGGTGTGCAGCAGACTCAGGGTGCAGTGTCTAGGCTGGAGATGGTGCCCCCTCAGATCCTAGGGCGGGAGAGAGGGTGAACGGTGCTTTGCAGCCGCCCCACCCACCTTTCACTCACTAGGCTCTAAGAACAAGAGCTTCCATTCTAATTAAATTCATAAAAGAGGGCTGCTTTCTCCGCCATGGTGTTCTTCAACATTCAACTTCCACGTCTTAAGCTTGGAATTTGCAGTCACTTCCTCCAGGAAGCCTGCCCGCCCCTGATCAGGTTCAGCCCCTATTGCCCTCCTTCAGAGCCTGCCCTCAGTTATGATATAGTTATTGACATCTGACAACCCCCCAGGAACTGCGGAGGTTTGGAATTCCTGATTCAGTGTGGCACCCTCACCTCAACACAGTGCCTGGCCCCAACACAGCACTCAAGACCTGCCGCCTCAGAGGTGCACAATGAGAAACTCACCAGGGGCCTAGGGACAGAGTGGAAAGTGGACCTAGCTAGTACAGAATCTCTCATCCAACGGAATCCCCTGGGAGCCACCGACACCCTTGTAGAAGTGTCTATGAGATCAAAACTGTTTTCATCACAACACTAAGACCTTATCTACCTCCTTCTCTCTCACTCTCTCATGAATGGGGGTGACGTGTGAAGACATCATCACTGATGGCTAATGGGACGTGTGCCTGTGGGTGCTCAGTTTTAACTGCTAATACAGTCAGGTCCACAGATACGACCCATGCAAACACAAAATTATCGGAGTCCTCAATAATTTTCCAGAGAGGAAGAGCCCTGAGAACAAAAACTGAGAACTGCTCACTGTTCTAATCGTCCACTGCACGTGGCTTCAAAGACACATCAGCCTCAGGAAACTACTGGATGAGACTTTGGGGACAGGAACAGGCAAGCTTCCCAGAGACTGACCAAGCAGTGCAGGCAGGGCGCTGCCACCCAACCCGGAGACCAGCCCTGCACAGAGCCTCCCTCCTAAACCTCCCGCCACTCCCCCACCCTGCACCTCCTCTGAGGCAGAGCTGAACGCTGGTGGAGGAATTCCAACTGCTAACCTCACTCTCCCTAGTCCCAGAGACAGTGCTCGGCCGCCATCACAGCAGGCCCCCTGCGGTTTCCATCTCCACTCTGTGGCTTGATGGGTACAGGTCCCAACACCAACGCCCCCCACCCCCCACGCTGTGAGGCCCCAGGCTACTCGATCTACACCTCCCTGCAGATCAGCACTCGATCAGCTCCTCCCTGCAGACTCCACCTCCCCCAGGGGTCCTCTCCTAAGCCTCCCCGAGAGGTCTGAGCCCACCGGCTTCACCACCTCAGGTGCTTCTTTGCACTCATCTGCTTCCAGGACCTGCTCCTCGGAGGCGGAGCTTGTACTTCACTCCTCTCAGCAGTGCAGGTGCAACGCCCTTCCTGAACATGCCCTGCGCCCAACAATTGCTCATTCCATCAATGAAAACACACACGAATGAGTGAACGAGTGAATCAGTGACTTACACTATCTAAGATGACAGCTTATGTGACAGTAGCCATGTTATAAATAGAAATCTTCCTCTACAGAGATAACCTGGGACCTGGGATTACAGAAGCCTCCCTCTGGGTCTTGGCTGTGGAATTCTCTTTCTCCTCAGTCCAGATTGTTTCCCAAGGTGACCTCCACTGCGGTCTACACCTCCCCATTTCTTTGGATGCTCGATTTCACTTCTCTGAATGACATTGTCCCACCTTGTCCCTAAATCTGAGACTCTCCCAGCTGCCTCTTCCCTCATCAAGGTCACAACAACTGAGCAGCTAGACCCTCACTCACTGGATTCCAGCTCCTCTTCCCTCCTGGACTCAGCAGTTTGAAGGGGTCTGAAGAGGTTTAGGGTTTGGAGCGGGGTGGGCGGAGGCATGGGGACAGGAGAAAATGTGCAAATACTTGCTGAGAGGATGCAACCAATATGTGACAACTGTAATCCTCAGCACAATAATCACACCATGCTCACAGGGCTCTGCAGAGTCACTCTACTGATTTCTTAAAAGTGTATTTACTGCATCGGAAACACAGGTGCAAGCCCAGCTCTGCGCGCTGGTCTCTCCCTTCATTGATCTTGTAATATCCAGACACAAGATGCTTCAGCATGCAGGCGGCTCCGCTCAGCCATTTATCACCCACTTCCACCCACCTTACTCATACCCATGCTTGCCCTCAGAAAAGGGCAACAGAAACCTTGCATGTATTTACTCATGTCACTGGCACTTACTTTATGCCAGGCAGTGGGTGAGAGGCCGGTGACGCACAAGTGTCAGTTTTCTGGTAGAGCTTCTGGGCACTCACCCTGGTGGCTACCAAGGGCTCAAGTTTCTAGTGAAAGGTACTAATTCATGTTTTTACTTAACAATAGGAGAAAATACTTGTAAATTATATATCTGTAGGTCTGGTATCCCCAAAATATAAGGACTCTTACAACTCAACAATAAAAAGACTAACAATTCAACCGAAAAATAGCCAACAATTTGAATACACATTTTCCAGGGAATATGTAGAAACGGCCAATAAGCACATGAAATGATGCTCAACATCATTGGAGAAATGCTAATTAAAACCACATCACACCCAGAAGCATGACTACAATCAACAAGACAGATAACAACAAGTGTTGACAAGATTGTCAGGGAATTGGCACGCTCACACATTACTGCTGGAAATGTAAAGTGGTGCAGTCGATATGGGAGACAGTTTGGCAGTTTCTCAACATGTTAAACACAGTAATCACATGACCAAGCCGTTCCATTCCTGGGCCTATGCCCAAGGGAACTGAAAGCCTATCTCCACGTAGAAAATTATACAGGAATGTCCACAGCAGCCTTATTCCTAAGAACCAAAAAGCATAAACAACCCCAATGGTCAATGACTGATGAATCAATAGACAGAGTCTGTTTATTCCATACAATGGAATATTCCATATGATGGAGTATTATTCAGCCATAAAAAGGAATGAACTCCTGATACATGTTGCAATGTAGATGAACCCTAAAAAGATAATCTAAGTAAAAGAAGCCAGACAAGGCCACACACTGTATAACTCCATCTACAGGAAGCGTCCAAACTAGAGACAGAGAGCAGGTCAGTGGTTGCAAGGGGCTGGGGGAGGGGGGGTGATTACTAAGGGGCTTCTTTGGGGGCAGGGTAATAGAAATGTCCTGGACTTGGGTGATGGTGATAGATATACTAAAAACCACAGTATTCTACACTGTAAAAGGATGAGTTTTAAGGTATGAGAACTGTATCTCAATAAGTAATGTCATCTAAAGGATGGGAATGAACTAGGTGTGGTTCAGCAAATGCCTCAAAGCCACATGACCCCCAGGACTGTGAGACTGGGCTCCAGCACGAGAATGTGCACGGTAGCATAAGCCCCCCTGTCAAATGAAGCGACAGCCAGAGAAATATTTGTTCTTTTCTTTCTCAGATTGACTATTAGCTACCTGTTGTTAAAGTCAGAGGGTGGTTCCCTGGCTGTACTTCCCAAGAAGTCTTTGTCATCACACCACTGAAGGCAGAATCAGCATTCCACATGCCATGAAGTTCAGCATCATCAAACTTCACAGCATGTTCACAGCCCCGACCCCAAAAGCAGGAGCCCTATTTGTGAAATACATAAAAAAATGAAGTTGGACAAAACCTGAATTTGCTCCAGAGGGAGCAAAGGAAGGAACGTGTCATGCAAGAGGAACTGAAGATACACGAAGCTTCTCTCATATCCACTTAAATACCAGGGACTTGGGTAACTTAAAAAGACTAGTCTGGAGGATGGCGCCCACAGCTAAACACCAGGGAATATGCACCTTATGTGTGTCTAGTCTGCTCTCCTGTCCTTCCTGACACCCTGGACCACCAGTCAGGATCAGAGGCCCCATTGGGCAAGGCCCAGATCAAGGGCTGGGGGCACAGTTTGACTCCCCTTGGCTGCTGGGCCATGTGGAACACCTCTGACTCTCTTTGCCCGGCTGGGCCAGCCCCCCACCAGCTGCCCCACTGTTCCTGGGCTGATTTCTGCTTCCCTAGCCCTCTATCCATCCCTCCACTACATACACATTCTGAACTCTGGCCACAAAGGTGCCTCCACATTACCCAAGCAGGCCCTGTACTTTCAGGCCTCTCTGCCTTTGTCCCAGCTGCTTCCTGTACCTGATACAACTTTCTTCCTTAAGCGCAGCTTCAAGTTCCCCTTCTCCTAAAAGCACTTCTTGTACAAGTTACCCTTTTCATCCTCTGAGGTGGGTAGTACTCACACCCACTTACAGTTGGGGTGCTGAACTAGGTCACACAGCCAGGAAAGGGTGAAGCTGGGATGGAGCGGGGGCACTCTGGGCTTGTGGACGGCATCCTTCCCTGCAGGGCCACCCACCCCCTGAGGTTTTCTTAGTGTGAAGTGGAGCCATCTGTGCACAGAAGCCCCCAGCCCCCAGCCTTTTTGATATTTGTAAAACCCCATCTCCAGCAGCAGCCCCATCCACACCCAGACACAGGTGTGCAGAGAGGAAGCACTCAGTGAGAACCATACAAGGGTATTAAGGACAATGACAGCTCCTGCCAGACGGCAGGGAAGTCTACACCAGGGATAAACACAGAGCAAATCACTCCCACAAAGGAGTGAGCAGGAAGCCAAAGAGCTTTTTTCAAAGTATTGATTTGTTTATGGATCAATTCCTTCAATTATTAACAGAAATGAAGATGGGGTGCTTCACAGTCTGAGATCACTGACACAGAGACTGGGCACATGCTGCCCAGACTATCTGAGAAAATTAGTTGGGATAAGAAACCCTGAGTCTAATTCTGTTGGTCAACCTCATGTGCATCCTGGACTAACTGCATTTCCTTCACTCGGCCTCTCCTACTGATTTCAGGGCAGGGAAACCCAGCCCATGTTTCTGTGAACACTGAGCACCAGTGCAGCCCACCCAACACAGCTCTGCTAGAATTTCACGTACTGTTTTGAAAGCTTTTCAACCTCGGGGACAAGCTTATCTGCAACAACTGAAGGCCCAAGGATGCACGTTTCCTACAAAAACATGTCTACAATCAGCCCTTCCCAGTTAACACTCAGAAGACCATGGGAGGTGGACGGAAAACTCAGGGTCCTAACCAGTGACTTGCACTTTCCGCCCCAGGGGCCACAGGCACGCTAGCACACCTGCAAGGCCCCTGAGTTCACTGTAGGCCTGGGGTAGGAGGGCTGGCATCCCACTATGGGTCTCTCCTCCCACACATGGCTACACTCGTGCCCTAAGAACCCTGCAGGCTGGCAACACCTCTCCTAGGCATGATGCACGCATGGTTACATGGGGCCCTCTGTGGAGGACGGGTTATGACTTTCACACACCAAGCCAGAGCAGAACCAGTTTCCCAGGGGACAGCACTGATTAGCACAGGAACAATGGGCAGGTAATTGTTAGAGGCCAGGGCCTCACACCCGGCTGCTGGCTCAAGCTTGTATTAGGGTGTGGAAAGTTGAGCAAGAAACGCGTAAGTCACTCTACCTTATCTCCACTTGGCAGTGTATCTGCTATCCAAATTCTGCTTCTGCTCCCACGGCCCTGCTGGAACACTTAGCTGGGAGGAGAAACAACACTCACAAGGACCCAAAAGGGCCCCTGCAGAGTGGGCCACAGCCCACTCCTGTCACCTGCATGGGAAGTAAACAAAAGCAGCCTCCAGGATAGCACTCTACCGTGTACATACCAACCACACGTCCCAAACTCACCAACTCACAGGGTTACATGCAAGGAAAGCAGATCAGGCAGGGCGCTGGCAAACAGAGACGGCAAGTCCTGTCTGAAGTGCAGCCACTTGTGGGGTTCAGCCATTATTGCTCCAAGAAACCCAGAAGGCCCAAATCCAGAGTTAGTATGAGAAAATGACACTTTTAATAAAAATTGAAGTGGGTTAAACAAAGAACAGAACTACTTAAGGCTGAAAGTGCTCTGCTGGCGTCCGGTGCAGAGGAGAAGGCACACTGTACAGTGTGCCCAGGACAGCCGAGCCCCTGACGTTGCCCAAGACCCACAAGCGCTGCAGAGATCCACAAAGGGCTGCCACAAAACCCACAGGCAGAGAAGAAAGGGAAGCGGGCACGCCAGGCATCCAGGAACACGACACCCCTGAGCGAGAGGCTGGGAGACTCTAACTCTGCCGAGAGCTCACAGACTGAGGCCCTGCGAACCTGCCCAGGGAAGGCCAGGCCTGGGCACTCTCAAAATTTCACAGAAGGGCCTGAGCACAAATTAAACTCTCATGCAGACAAGCTGCTCCACCCATGTGGGTGAGCACCACTTTCTGCCATACAACATTCCAGAAAATCAAGCTTGGTGGGGGAATCTTATCACTGGAGGTGCACTGGGAGGGAGGTCCAGGAAAGGGTGAGCATGGCTATTTCAAAGGGCCAGCTTCCTGTGCCCTGTGGCTCGGTCTGCCACGACTCCACCCAAGGTCCAAGAAGGAAATGCACAGGGCCAAAGGTCAATGCACACAGCCCCTATCCTGCAGTCACACCCTGTGGTCCCTGCAATCACTTGGGGGCCCAACAATATGCTTCCTTTATGCTGCTTTAAGGGATATAGTGCTGGGGACTGAAGAACACTCCATGAATCCTGCCAGTGGATGCCACCCCAAAGCCACTAGCCATCCCCATCTTTGCAAATGCCCTGTGACAATTTCCTTCCACCGAGTGCTGACAGTTCCTAGGAGGGTGCACACTTGTCCTCCCTCAGGGGGGGAATTTTGGTAACTTGCATCATTTGCACTCTCTCCTTGGGCTTTAACCACTACAACAAAGTTGGAAAAATGGGTTCTGACTGCATTCCTTCTGTCTGATGTGACAAAACCACAGTAGAGACACTCTGGGGGAAAAGTATCGTTCTCCCAAGTCCTTCCCCTCGACTGCACTCTACACCCAACCTGCACTTCAGTTTCAGAATCCAGTTCTTCACTCGGCTCTCCACCATATGCATTCCGAAGCAGCCATCTTCCTCTGGCCATGTTCTTTCACACTTGCAAAACGTGCCATCGTTTTCATATGTCAGGATCCACTGGACCACCGCCCTATGTGAGGGTCTTCTGATTATACCTCAGTTCTTGGTATTACCAGTGAATCAGTGTCTTTGCTTTTTCCTCTCAGGCCCATTTGAAATGCTCTTCTGGGGCAAAGCAGGGACCTGGGTGTTCAACTCTGAAGGCAGACTTCCTCCCAAAAGGGACCTTGTCAGTAAAGGTCAAGGGTGTGGAGGCGACTTTTCCCGAAAAGTCCCCCTGTCCGCCACAGATGAAAGTGACAACTACCCCTGTCCAGGATGTGATCTGCTTCGGGAGGAAAGGTAGCTGATCCCTCATGGGGAGGGGCCAAGAGCCCCCTGCTCAAGGGGCTTTTATTGGGTTCGTTTGCACAAGAATACAGGTAAGTTAGGATCACACAATAGATAGTATTCAAAGAAGTATGAAGGCTTATTCTCAGTCAGGGTCAGATAGCTAATAAGCCATAAAACTCTGAGGAACAAACTTCTTGCTTGGATCTTTATCATTTAAATGAGAGCTTTCTAAACAAAGCAGGTTTCACAGGATTTTTACATATTCTTTCTTATGCTTGATTTGCCCAGGACACCCACCCTTTCCAGCACAGGGCTGCACCGCCTTCCCCATCATAGGTTTTTAGGCTTAAATAGATTAGAGCCAGGCAGCGCTTCTCCCAGATGGAAATGGGGACTCGGGCTATGTCACAATAGCCGGGGGATGAGGGTCCATTGCTCCCTCTTTGTCGCAGCCCCGTTCCATGGAGTCCTTCCATGATGGCCTCCCAAGTGATCATGTCTGGCCTAGGTTGCCCCTCTCTGAGGGGTCGTACCCGCCATGGACATCGACCATGCTTTGGGGGTGGGGAAAGAAGCAGAAGCAGCGCTTGCTGCCAGAGACAAGCTTTGTCTCCCATGGCTCGAGTTCTGGGGGCCGCTCACTTAGCCATGGGAGGCAGTTACAATTCCTGACACCAGGCAGGGCGGTTCCCAACACAAGGGACCACTCAACTCTCTTTATCAGAGTTCCGAGCCCTCTGGAACTCACTGTGTCCTATCCCTGCAGGCTGCTTGCCAAGGGCTGAGCAGCATGACAGGCTCCAGGGGAACTGATAGGACCTGTGACAGATCACCTATCCGGTGCACACAGAGCCAAAGCCACCCTGAGGCCAGCTTCATAGATGTCCAGTACTTTGCTACACAGGAATGGAGAGGAAGGCCTGGCATAAGTCAGGGGCAGAGGGACGGGGGTGGTGAAGGGGTTGTAAGGGAAGGCCCAGAGCATCCTCGATAACACTGTCCCCTCTTATCAGCCTGGTCCTTCTGCCTCTCAGCCCCAAATCAGAAGCTGCTCAATCCCGGAGGGGCTCAAACTCTTAATGAAGAGCCCCAGGAAGCCTAGACCAGCTTTTCGGTCTTCAGAGGGACCTTGCACAGCCATACACCACCATAAAAGTAACAGGAGACAATAATGTGCGGTTCTCCACAGGCCAGTGGTCCTTCTAAGTCCTTTACATGTATCAACATATAGCAAAGGGAAGCTGAGGCACAGTGAGGTTGTGCAATGTGCCCAAGGTCACCCTGCTAGAAGTATTTGCAGTCAGGCTGTGGAGGTAGAAAGAAATACACTCAGAAGTTTCCACATTTTGCTGTCTACAAGCACAACTGTTAAAAGAAAAGCTATGGTGAACCCAAACTAGGTACATTTAAACAGCACAACAGTAGGTGGGGCATTATCTCAGGACAAAGCACAGGTCTCTAACTTGATTGAATCCAGCTTAGGACAAACTCTCCACATCCTGCTGTGTCTCCTGGATGAAAGGCAAGCAGCCCAGGCCAACCACCGGCCTTTCAGTGTCTGGTGCAGCCCCCTGTTCACAGCATGAGCGCCACCCCCTCACCCCAACCCCTCGCCCTCTCTCTCTAAGACCATAGGCTCCCTGGAACCCCTTTGCATTTATGGAGCTCCCACAGCATGCACAGCACAGGGGAGGCTGAGATGTGGTCTCTCTCTCTCTCTCTCTCTCTCTCTCACACACACACACACACACACACACACGCGGGCGCATACACACACAGATGAACTCAACAAAGGGTGATGACTAGAAGAAGGTATTTTAAACTTAAAAATTAAAAGTGAGGAAATTGTGTTGTTTTTTTTTAAGAGAAAGTACAAACCCATCAGAGATTAGAAGCTGCAAACCCCACAGGATGAAGGGAAAGAAAAGATCATCTGCTGAGTTAAATAGTCTCATTTCCATGATCTTTCTTTTACTAAGGAGAAAACAAAGCTCAGCGAAACTAAGTAACTTGGCCAAGGTCACCAGCCTCAAGTCGCAGGGTTAAGATCCAGCCTTCTGGAGAGGGAGGCCCCCCTCCCAGGGGGACCCTGGCACCCCACCCCCTGCAAAACTGCTCGGCAGCCCCCTACCCCACTGCTTCCCAGGGACTCTCAGAGCCTTGAGCTCAGGCCTAACTGGTCACTTACTTATTTAATGCCACACACCCTGAGTTAGTCACTTCCCAGGGAACAGTGCAACCTTGTCACTAGGCCAGGGAACAAGGCCTGCTTTCTCCCTGCCCTGGAGCAGTTTCACCCACGAACACACTCGGGGTTGCTACAGAATAAATTTCGCATTGTAGCTGCCTAACGAGCTCTAATTGCAGGGCTGGAGATTTGCACATTAACGCTGGCAAAACTGCCCATAAATTTAAAAGGGTGATTTCCTTTCCACCATCCACCTCTGCTTCCCTTTCAATAAATCATTCTCCTAAAATGGCAGGCGGCGAAGTCCAAAGCCAGAGGTCAAGGGGGTCCTTACCCTGGCAGGGTCCCTCATTAACATTTAGCAGCCCCCACCTGGAGGTTCTCAGGGGCTTCAGGGGAAAGCCTGTGGCCGAGTCTCCAAGTGACAAAACCACGCAGGGAGGCAGTGGTCAGGACGCAGAGTATGTGCCCAGGCCTCCCCACAGAAAATGAGACTCACTTGGCACCCAGCATGGCTGGCAAGGGACGAGACCTATACTGCAGGAGCTGCAGGTGCAGGAGGGTCTCTAGGGCTGTCCAGGGAGCCCCTGAGCCATGAGTGACACCACAGGGGGATGGGTGTGCTGACAGGCAGCACGCTCCCAGGGCATATGAATGTGTGTCTGGGGAATCTGGAGGGGGAAGGGGGGCAGAGTGACACTCTTGGATCACCTGGTTACAATTCCCTGGACAACATGAAGTGCCTCAGTTCAAATGTTGCTTTGAAATTCACCATGTCAACACACTTATTTCTATACCCTGGGAGAGACTGCCTGGCCCCAAAGCCAGTTAGCCCAGGTTTGAACCTGGCTTCAACCCCACTGGGCCAGGTGCCTGAGCCTCACTCCACTCTTCCGTTTAACCCGGACTTGGGGCTCATCATGGTGCCCATCTGGACGTGTATTTAGAGGGTATTATCTACTGCTATTGTTTTTTGATGTTGTTGTTTGTTTGTTTCCTGAGACAGACAGACGTCAGGCCCCTATGGAAGGTACTGGAAACAGGTGTGGCCCAGAGCAGTGCAGAGACCTAAATCCTCTAATGCCAGGTGGGGACTGCTGTCACCAAGTGTGGCCCCAGGAGGGGACACAAGTTAGAAGGCCTGGGGCAGGGAACAAAGAGAAAAGGGGGAAGAAGGCCACAAGAGAAAGGCCTTCAACAAAATGGATGAGAGGAACGGTGAGAGCATTTGGTAGGAAGGGGAAGGGGGAGGCCCAGACTGCAGAATGCAAAGCCTCTTCTCTATGACCCTGGGCAAGTGGCTTGGCCTCTCTGTGCTAAGTGCTTAGACCAGTGCATGGTCCATGAGGGTGGCTCAGCAATTGCTGGCTGTGACACACCAGCAGCAGGCTGGCACGGCTCTGAGCAGCACTGTGCAGGATGTGGAGTTGCTAATGGTTATACATCAGGGGCAGGCCCTGGGCGGAAATGTGGGGGAGGAATGGGGGGAAGCAGGCCAAGGAGGGAAGGAGTACAGGCTCTGGACCACAGCGCTGGGAGTGGGGAGGGAGCAGCAGCCTGGCATCCCCTCTGGCTCCACCTCCTCCCTGGCACGTAGGCCCCACAAAAGGCTCCACAAAAGGCTCCATCAAGGGGTGCCGGAGCTTCCAACAGGGCAACAGACAGCTGTGGCCAACATTTACCGCCTCCACCAGGCCTGGCCGGAGCCAATGAGCAGTGGGGAACAGGAAGGCTGGCCCTTCTGCAGAGCTGCGGGGAGAACTGCCTGGCCCTGCAAAACTGCTAGATGGATGAGTCCTGCTGTGGAGCCACATTCTCCCTTCACAAAGCCAGGCAGCGCCCAGGACAGGGAGGGCAGGCTTCAGGCACAGGTCAGCCCAGAGAGAAGGGCAGCATGATGGCCTAAGTTTAGAAAACGATGGGCCAGTCCCCCCACCCCCAGCACCAAATTCTGGGGACAAGGCTAAAATCTACTGATGCCCTCACCATGCTTTCTTTCCCCTTCAGCCCGCCAGTCTCCACCTCTGTAGTTCCTGGGTGTGCTGTGTTCCAAGCCATACACATGCTCACGGCAGAGTGTGGTCCCCGAGGAATCTAGAACTGTCAGCCACTGAAGGGACGACACCACCACAACTTGGCCGGGTGATTGTGGACAAGATATTTCATCTCTCTGTGCCTCAGCACTTTTATCCATAAAATAGAAATAAGAGACCTATTTCTTATACTTGTCTTGAGGATTAAATCAGTAAATATATGTAAAACATGCAGAGCAGCTTGGCACATGGAAAGAACTATTGTACTGTGAAAGAAATCATCTTGTAACCATGACACAAATACCTGCATACTAAAAGGACTTTTTAATTTAAATTGCAGTGTTGCACACAAGTGAATCCATCCTGCACACAGCTGCGCTGCTGGATTAGCTTTCCTCAAAGGCCAGTTCACCCCTTTACTTTTTAAATAAAGGGGTTACCAAGTGAGTACCAGGAAAGCTGGCTGGGAGAAGGAGAGGAGGAAACTGACATTACTGAGTACCTTCTAAATTTCTGGCCCTGAGTGAGAATTTTACAGACAACACCTCATTCAACTTCACAGGAGGTTTTATCCCCATGCTGATGACAAGCAAACGAAGGCTCAGAAAGCTTACGTGGCTTGCACAAGGTCAGTGGCAAAGCTGGCATCTGATCTCCATGCCAAAGCCGATTTCTCTTCCAATAACACTAATAAAAGTACCAAGAGGAAGAAAGATAAGAATGATGACAGCTGGTTTTCACCGAGTGCTTACTCGGAGCTGGTGATACTCTGCTTCACATGTATTAATCCATTCATTCTCACAACAGCCCTATGAGGTAGATACAATTACGACCCCATTTTACAGATGTGAAAACCAAGGTTCGGTCTTACCCAAAATCGCATAACTTGGAAGTGGTGGAATTTTCCTAGTAAGTTGTTCATTGTCTTAAATTAAAACTTTGCACAGTCTGTTCTTCCAGGAATGCCCCTTTTCCGCTCCCCTTCCCCGCAATTTAACGGCCTCACTCCACCTCTATAAACTGCACTTTGGAATGCACTTTCCACTCCCCTTCCCACAGACTGCCTCACCAGATGCGCCTGTTGCTCCAAGGCAGGGAGCAGCCGCAGCTTGTACCTCCTGGACCCACTCCCCACAGGGCCTGGCAACCTAGCGAGCACTTTCTCCGCACCGTGTGCTCCAGAGGTAAAGCAGAAAGATGACAGCTGAGCACAGGGGCCCTTATTAACGCCATCTCTAATGAGCTATCACGAGCTATGAGCAGAAACTCATTTTAGTGCAGGTGGTTGGTCTCCTTTTCCATCATCAGCTAGGAAGACAGCTGGTGATTTCACTACAAAATGCAGCTCCCACCATTCTTGTGAGGACACAACCCAAAGGACAGGAGAAACAGGTGTCTGGGCCCCTTTCAGACTGACTTTCCTGCTCTGCCGATGCTGGAAGCAGAGCCTGCCTTTGGTGCCCATAATTACAGTGACCAACAGTTTAGAAACACAAATTGGGACATACACTATCAATGAGGGAAGTAGAAGGAAAATGTTAGAATTCAAGAAGGTCCTGGGGGCTAGAGCAAAGGAGGAACTGTGGCCTCTAGGACTGGAGGGTCTGCAGGGGGCTGTGAGGCTGAAAGCACCGAGTGGCCCTCAGCTGCCTCTCAGGACAGCCTTGGCCTTCACCTTGGAGTAACTCCCTCCTCCCCAACTTCATCTACAAGGGCTTCATTATTCCCGCGGTCACCAAACTAGCCTGGAAAGGCCTGTATCAGCACTACAGACATTCTTCTCTGTCTGTAGAAAAGGACACTGAAAGGGGATGGGTACCAGGGTAAAAGTTCCCAAACTAAGCACTCAGCCACTATGATGTCATCAAGTCCCTCAGGATCCAAATCCTCTAGACCAGAGCTGTTTGAACAAACTTCAAGTGATGACAAAACTGTTCTACCATCTACATTCTACATGATCTGGAATGGTAGCCAAGAACCATGTGAAGCTCTTCAGTCTTGAAATTTAGTTAGTGAGGCTGAGTGATTGTGTTTTTTCATTTTATTTGCCTTTAACTAATTGAAATAGCCACATGTGGCTAGTGGGTGCCGCACTGGCCACCAGCTCCAGGCCACATTTAGAAACTATGTAAATTAGTCAGTTGGGCTTATGTGGGCATTCTGTTGCCTACTTAATAATGCACTGAGCACTTACTAGTTCTAGTCATGGGACATCGCCATATCACTTCCTGGAATCTTCACATCTCTAGTAAGGAAAATGCTATCATCATTCCCACTGTGCCTAGGAGGAAGCTTACTGTTGGAGCTAGTAAGTGATAAGGAGTCAGGACCAAGGGCAGCCAGTGCAATCACTAACCCACCTGCGACTCCTTACTCCACAATGTACACGCACAACAAGGGTTTGTTCTCTATGTTCTTACTCTCCTCATTCAGACCTGTGAAGACTTCGATAATCAGATCCATATTTCCTCTTATGCTCCTGAGGCTGATTGTGGTGGGATGTCCCTGAAACAGCTTTAAGTTCTGGAGAGATTCCATGAGCCTGGTTAAACAAAAACATTTGAAGAGCAGGCCCAACAAGCAGTGAAAAGCTACAAAAGAGGCCGGCTATGCACAGACACTGATACCTGCTCAGCAGCACACTCGAGTGAAGCACTCCCTCGGGACTCACGGGGGAGGAAGAGCTAACCCGCACGTTCTCCTATACGCCAGCAACCCCCTCAAAAACGTCCTGTGTTCAACGCCGGACTCCACCACTTTTCATTAAAATTCATGAAAAGGCTGAGGCTTGCCCCCCCGCCCCCCCCCCCAGTATGTGTGAGACTATTAATAATCAGGCTGGTTGAATTAAGTAACACCTATCCTCCCAGGAATAGGAGCTCCTGCAGGGTAAATTTTAAGGGGAGGGGTACCTTGTGGCAAGAATGACCTTTGCCTTCCTGAACCTGACCTTCCTCCTCTAAGCCAAGACCTGTTTTTTGTGTTCTCTCTTCACGCCTCCGCAACCCTGGCTCCCAGTTTTCCTTAGTGGATCAGAGATGTATAGTGGGTCCTCACCTTCCATCATTAATAGGTCCTGTGACTTTAAGCAAAACATATAACAAAACCAAATTTCCCATCAGTTCATGATATAAGTAAGAGTTCAGTTCCTAAGGCATCTCAACATCATTTTTAACCAGACGATGTTGCACAAAATGATGTTGTTAGAGGACCTGCTGGACCACGTTTACGAAAGCTCGTTATGCAGCTTTCTCCTCTCCTAATTTAAAAGGCCACTTCTTGCCACCAAATATAGGAGGCTCGGGCCCTTAACACTTCTTATTTCAGACAAAGAAACCCATTCAGGAAATTCATCGAGGACGCCAAACTGCAAGAGAAGGCCGCCTCCCACGAGTGTTACCATTCAAAGTCCAATGCGTTACTGTGAAAAGGTGATGTTATAATCGGGGCCTGTGGAAGGGCAGTAATTTAGAAAAGTACAGAAAATCGTTGGCAAGAGAAACTGGACTCCCCATTGAAAAGAAGTTCAGCCAGGGAACAGAAAAGGAAATTAAAAAAGCAACCTCCTATTATGTAGTAATGGAACTGATCAATGCTTGTCAGCCACATCCCTCTGGCTGGCTTTAAAATGTTACCTGTCACGAATAACAAAGAAAAAGCCATAGTGAGGGTTTAAAATGTATTGATAATGGCCTTCAAAAGAGAGCTCAGTGGATTTGTGGGGTTTTTTGTTTGTTTGTTTGTTTTTACTACAGTTAGAACCTGAGAACTACAAAACCTAGGGTAACTATGTCAAAGAATATTGGCAGTCTTTAAAGGCAGTAATTTGTCAAAGAAATGGTATAGGACAACCCCAACTGGACTCTTTACTCTGAAACAATTAAGACGGGTGAAAAAAATTATGAGAGAAGCAATCCTCTGTGGGTCTCCACACTCCTACATACACTGCCAGGAGTGCCAAGCATGCACATGCTGAGTATGTATCTGTCGGTACACTAAGAAATTATTACTAATTCTTAAGGCACAACAATGGTGCACCGTATGCTTATGTTTTTAAAGAGTCCTTATCTCTTAGAAATATTAAATATTTACAGATAAAATGGTACATCTGAACGTTTTAAAATTGTGTGTGTGAAATGATGACAGCGATGAGAGATGGGTTGGGGGGGGGGCAAAGATGAAACAAGAAAGGCCCTATGCTGAAATCACTGGTCGGTGGGCACCCTGAGCTTCATTCAACTCTCCTTTCCACTTTTGGATGGGCTTCAAATTTCCCATAACACAAAATTATTCCAAAATCTCTACTTTTGGTCCAGACACAATAGTAGACATGTTCAACTCTTATCACTAAGAGGACTTTGGACAAGTTCCTTAATTCTGCTGAGTCTCCATTCCCTACTCTGCACAATGGTCATGATGGAGATGAAATGCAAAAATGTTAAGGGAACGCTGAGCTCAGTGCCTGGCACAGGGTGGGCACTTGACCAGGGGAGGCTTCTGCCACCCACAGCTAAGTCATTGCCATTGCAGACGGCAAGCGGGGGGCGGGGGGGAGGACCTAATCTTCCACGGTGACTTTAAATTAAAAACCTGCTTAATACTCATGGGTTATTTGCTTAATAGTCTCCAGCAGGAGCAAAATGCAGTCTTTAAAGAACATGCTGTCTTTGTGTGATAATCTGAGTTTCTGCTCCCCTCTCTCTGATTCTGTCTCTCTGCCCCTCTCTCTCTCTCTCACATATACACACACACACACAGTGCCAGGTGGCCCCTCTCAAGCTGGCTCTCTGTGACCCACAGGAAATCACCACCATCTCCCCAGCTGTGAATGCCCCAATTCTGAAAATGCTTCTCCCAGACACGCCGTGCAGAGGCCTGGCCTTTTCTGAGCCTGGATGAGAGGCTTTGTCACATTATTTCCTTGCCCGAATAATGCATCACATCAGGGAACAGCACGTGACATCTATGAAAAATGGAGTTTACACGAGTCCTTGTTTCAGAACATGCAGAATATTGTTTTCTTCTTCCCTCTAACAGCACTATGGTTTGGAAGACAGCATGTCTCCTTCCAAGGCACTGAGTCATTACTCACACTTGTAAAATATTCCTGAGCACATGGTCAATATTTTCTAGCTCTACAGCTACAAATGCATGTGCAGGTTCCCATTAGCCTGCTGTTGGATTCTGCCCTCGCTGTGTTTCAAGCTCTTGCTTTTTATGACAGTCACTGATAGTTCGCTGGGAAGCAGAGAAACACATCATCACTTAGGAGAAGGAACCCCCTGGGCTCAGGTCCCCCTGCTGTTCCTCACTGGGCAGGTTACTAAATCTGTGTCCCTTTTCTTCCTTAAAAAGGAGACATTAAAACCTCACTCAAAGGACTGTTTTGAGAATCACACCAGATAACATATCTAGAGAACTTTGCCCAGTCTCTGGCCCACACAAGCGCTTCACAAACATATGCTGATATTATTATTACTCTTACAGCACAGTAACAGGTCTGATTCACCTACATACCCTCAATACCTTGCACAGTGATCGACACATGGTAAGTTCTCAATTAATGTTTGTTAAATAAATGAGTGAATGGATGAATGTAGACAGTTAAATCTCTGTTAAAAAGTTATTTTAACTCTCAAAACTATAGTACTATTATCTTAAATGCATGCATTATATCATTTGCACAACCTCATGTTGCTCCTGTTCACTGGGCCTGTAACACATTTCAATTAAATTCCATGAAGATGCCTTTGTACTTTTGTAACAAAGGTTCCAGAACAATATGCATGTCTCCAGGCCCATAAATGTTCAGGGCCTTCTCTGGAGCAGTGGCAATGTAGAAGAAAGCTTAGAGACAGGCACGATCAGGCTCCTCAAAGGTGGGGAAATCGTCCAGGTGACTGGGGCAGAGATGGCCTGGCCTGGGGCAGTGAAGCAAGGGGTAGAGGGCACTAGGGAGCCAGACACAAGGGACTTTCAGAAAGAGCCAGTGATCTCCAAATGCAGGGGCTGTGAGGGAAAGGACAGGCAATGATAAAGCAACACCGGGATGAAATTAAGAAGTTGAATTTTGGACTGACTGAGCTTCACACACTTCAGGACACCCAAGCAGAGAAGTCTTTTAACAAGCCTGAAATACACTGCACACAAATGTTCATAGCAGCACTATTTGCAATAGCCAAAACGTGGAAGTAATCCAAATGTCCATCAAGAAGTGAATCGAGAAATGAAATGAGGAATATACATACAAATGGCTATTATTCAGCCTTTCAAAAAGAAGGTAATTCGGGCACATGCTATAACATGGATGAACCTTGAAAACGTATGCTAAGTGAAATAAGCCAGACACAAAAAGACACAGACTGTATGACTCCACTTTTATGAGATAACTAGGGTAGTCAAATCCAGAAAGAAAGTAGCATGGTGGTTGCCAAGGGCTGGGTATTGTTTTAATAGGTACAAAGTTTCAGTTTTGCAAGATGAAAGAATTCTGGAGATCTATTGCACAACAATGAATATACTTAACACTAATGAACTGTACATTTTTAAATGGTTAAGATAGTCAATCTTGTGTTTATCACAATTAAAATTTTTTTATTATAAAATTAAAAGCTGGGAATATGGATCTGGAGTCATGAGCCAGAGAAGCTCAGTCTTCCCAACTGCCAACTTTGCCTCAGTCTTCCGTGGTCACTCACACCCAGGTTCTGTCCCCTGAATCCTCCTTCCATCCCCCAGAAGATCAGGAGGAGAAGGTCATTTGTTGTTGGCCACCAACAGGGTCTTGGAAAGCGTGGCTGAAACACACGTACAGGTGAGGGTGTTCAGCTACCTGGACATCGCACGTCCAGGAATCCTTAGGGAAATCTTTGCCAACCTCCAATCCCACGTGAGTGTCTTTTCCCGCTAACAAAGTTCATTCTGAAGGTCTTCCCAACACCTCAGGGCGAAACCCGAGGCTGATTGTTTTCCTGTATGGGAGTTATTTTAACTTTTGATGTCTATTTGTTCTTTAAGTGTCTTTGTTGTGTGTCCTTATCCTGCCTTCTTACCGTTTTTTATCCCAGCTGTGGTTTATTAGGTTGTAAAGTCAGCTTCACCGAGCCTGGGAGTGAAAAACAGACTCAAGTCCAAGTTGCCTAACAGCCATGAAGGTACACCATTTAAATGTGACTGGGCCTGAAATGTGAGTGAAGCTGTCCAATGAGTGCACGTCTCTCACTCCACCACAGGGAGATTATGAAAACAATTCACGTGGGTTTTCTGGAAGGGCAACGCTGTATCTGATGAGAATTTTAAAAATTCCCATGGGGAAGCCAGGCCCTAAGGACTTACACCATCAGACCTGGCCTGCCCTAGAAACACATCACCTACAAACACACCCTTTACTGCTAAAATAGCAAACAGCTCTATTAGTATGGGGTGTGGGGGAGACACAGCGAGAGCGAGCAAGCGAGAGAAATAATTAGGTAGTTGGGTTACACTACTTTGAATACTCAACACAGCACACTGGGGTCCTGTGTTATCCTGGTGAGGACATAACCATGTCTATGGATGGGTGGTGGGGAGGAAGCATAAGTGGAAAAGATAGTCTGTGGGATAATGGAGACCAGGACAGTGATCCAGACCTTGCCACGAACTAGCTGTGTGACCTTGGACAACTTGTTTAACCTCCCCCAGCCTTGGTTTTCTCATCTGTGCAGTGGGAACAACAACCCCTATCACCGTGGGCTTTTATGGAGAGAGAGAGAGAGAGACCATATGCAAAGCACCCACTCTTGGACTGTCACACACCAGTGACCCCAGAAACCGAGCTGGTGTGTTCGGTTACTATGGACATTACTCAAAACCACATGTGCGTATTAACCTACCTGTCTAAATAAGCAGATGGTTGTTAAATTTTCCTGTGACAGCAATGAATCCTAAAACTAAACACTCTCTCTCACTTGCTCTCAACCAATAACAAGGCCAACGTTAAAAAATAAAAGACATCACGGTGGGAGGCGTTTGTTCTTTACACAGCCCGATGGCCTTTGAATTTTGTGTTCAGCTCCAGGATCACGGTCATTGTTAATGTGGATCTAAATCAATCCAGTTGATCTGACTGGATCAAGACAAGTTCTTTCCCCCATGACATAAATGTACAGACTGAGGCTGGAGTAGATGAAATGATTTAGATCTAAGAATAGACACCAGTGGGCTTTAAAAGGTTCCAAGTGTCCATACACCATTTTAGAATCTATTAGAACCTTGCTGTGTTAATGAGGCCTCTCGCTGGGAACCCAAATTCCCTTTGTAAAGTCCATTAACAACCCACAAGGCAGGTGGGCAAATGTGACTGTTCTAGGAAGCAGTGGGAAATTGCATTCATTTACACCGCATGCACAGAACATTGGAGAGAAAAGCAGCAAAGCACTTCCCTAGGAGAAAGGTTAGGATGCGCTAACCCCAGTCCCCCTGCACCTCCCACACCTGGAACAGGAGGCAGCAGCAATTGGCAAAGACAAGAAAGAGGTTTCTCCATCCAGTGCAGCAACTACCCCCAAAAGGCTGGGATAAGAAGTTTTGCCCATGAAAGGCTTGCCAAATTTATTCATGTACCCAGATGATTTGGGCCAGGGAGGAGGGGTGTCCTTCACAACTTTCTGCCTATTGGTTTGGTTTTTAATTGCTCTAAGAGCATTTTTCTTAGTAAGAACACATGGAAAATTTTGACTTTGAGAGTTCAGATTCTATTAATGATCCAAGTGCATTTTAAAAATGTTTTTACTTTTGGAGCCAAAAATAAAAGTTTTGATTTTCCTATCTGTGCATCAGTTCAAACCAGCACAGAAAATTTGCTGAATATTATCCAAAACACCCACAGTTAGGCTGAAAGAAGGGATGGAAAATTTCAGCCCCAAAGGAGTTTGGGGGTGGGGGAGGGCTGAGCCGCTGTCTCTCTCCAGCGCACTGAGCACGCATCCTGACTTTTCATCCACAGCGGCCTCAGCGATGCGCAGATGCTTCCTGTTGTAAGTGCAGTGGCTCCCCAGGGAGCACGCCAAGTTGAGGGCTGAGTTGCGCACAGCATTCCTGTCCCCAGATGCCACCTACCACTCCACAGGGCCTGTCACCTCACCTCTCTTGGCATCTCTCTCCCCAGGATGCTGGTCAGCGGGTCTATCTGACACAAGGACTCTGGATGGTTTCGCCTTCTGGTGGTCAGGACCCTCTTTGAGAATCCAGTGAAAGCTTCCCCGCAAGGGGACACAGACGCCTCCATGCGCTGTCAGAAGGTTGTGGGCCTCTTTGAACACACATGCTACCACCTTTAGCTTCAAGGAGCTCAGTTACTTAGTGGCTCGATTTTTCCTAACACTTTTAAGGTACATTCCTGTACCTCAGGCCTAAGGACTACACTTAACTTTTTAGGAGTGACCTCTCTAGATTTTGTCTGCTTGTACACTTGCATACACAGCTCGGCGGAAATGAAATGGCAAGTCAAGCTGGGGCTGGAACACATTCATTTAGCTTATACACTCCTGTCAATGTGAAGTCCTTCGAGGGAGGTCGGGTAGCTTGGCAATTGCTGTCACGCAAAGAGGCCGGACTTGGTGATGTTTTTTCCATTCATCGACGACCAGATTGAATAAACTGAGTGTGCTCGACACTCTCCTGCCCACATAAGCCTTTTGCTATTTAAACACTGTTCCTGCACAAAGCTTGCCAACAGGTTATTTTTAACTACTTTTGTTTGCTTTTGGTGAGTAGGCAGAAAGTGGAGGGGGCATTACTTTTAGCCTCTTAGTCCCTGTCCTGCAACTTAAATATCTATGAAATAATGAAATGAAGAACTAGCCAGAATTCCAACCTAATCATTTTTATTGCAGAGGGTCAGGAGTTCTTCAGTTCTTTAGAGTATCATGAATGGGTATCTTGATAATGTGACAGAGTTAGCACTTTGTTCAGAGGACAGCTGCCTTACCTGCATTTCACTGGACAGAAACACTGTTCCCTATGGGAAGACACTTGGTCAAAGCTTGAGATGAAAGCAACCCAGTCCAAGAGAAATGAGCGTGACAGGGTATTTGAGCCTCATCAGACAGGATCCTGATAGCTGTAAATGTGGGGAAGGATAATTGATGTGTTCAATTCACTGGGATTCTAAGGGCCAGTGCTGGCTGGCCTCAGGCATAGCTGGATCCAGGGGCTCTCTTGCCCTCTCTTTCCCCAGGTATACTTTTCTTTGTGCTATATCTTCATTCCTGAGTCAAGTTCTCAGTGCCTGGCAGCAAAGATGGACACTGGAATCTCTAGTCATTCAGAGTTCTGACAGCTAACAGTCCTAGAAGAGAAAGTGACCTCTTTTTGTCTCTCTCCCTTTGAGCTCATCTTTAAAACCTCAGGGTGGACTCTGTCTGACTCCTTTTGCCAATCGTCACTGACCAGAGAGGCCTTCTGTGTGTCATGGCTGGCCATGCTTAGGCCACAAGATCATTTCTGCAGCCTGCAGGGACCACCTGGGATCAGCAGAGGCAGTCTCCCAGTGAAGAAAACAAGGTGCTGGACAGACAAGAGCAAATGTCCACACAAAGACTCTTACACGAGGCATTCTAACACTAAAGAATTCTCTAGCCATGAAGAACTCACTGCCCACTGAAGAGAAGACCTCTGACCTCCAGGCCCAGGGTTCACAGCAGCAAGTCACAGTCCTCTATAGGCACCAACTCTTCACAGCATTTGCCCTCACAGAATGTGTCTTATAGATGAAAGGGGAAAAAGAAAATCAAGCCAAGATTATTCTCCCTCGGAAAGGAGAAGTAAACAGTCTAGAAATAATGTAAAGGAAAAAAATGTGTATTATTCGGGAAAATGCCTCAATGTTATTTAATACCTGTGTTACAGCTGAAAAGAAAAATAAAACGGGCTTGCTTTCACTATAGGCACACTTAGAGGCTGGTGACAGAGGAATCATCAGCAACTGTCTTGCAGGGTCTCACAGAGGAAACAACGCCCTTGCGTGGGTCTCCGTCTTTCCCGTGAACTTTCTCTAGGTCTGCCTGCACCTCTCCAGTCGTACACACTGTCTACGAAACACTTCAATGTCAGGCTCTAAAATCCCTTAGCAAGGATGTTCTCAACAGGCATTAAAATTTCCGCGGGCCCAACAAACCCCAGATGGTATTGTTTTCTGGATTCCAATCCACCACCCCTGCCCCCCTCCAGGAAGTTGGGAGTGGCATTTTTCTTTATCTGGCCATGTTTAGCTTGGAAAAATGACTTGGTTTCTTCTCCACTCTGAAATTCCCATTCTTATGGGACAGGAAGCGAAGTTTCAGCCGGAGTAGCACCCTGAGAGGCTCCCTCAGCAGGAGGCGTTCACTCGTTTCTGCCACTGCATCCTGTGTTTGCACAAGAGCTCCCCTCCCCTTCCCCAACCCAAGCCCAGGGCACTAGGAAATACTATTTGTTCTGGCTGTGGCACTCAGGACTGCAACTGCTTTCCTTTCCTCCTTCCTTCCTTTATTATTTATTTGCTAGTCAAAAGACAAATGCAATCTGAAATTGATGGTCTAGAGTTCGGAGCCCAAAATGACAAGCCACCGATGTGTTTGAACTGGCTGACATGTCACTGACCCACAGAGGGTTTGAAGAAGATGTCAATGAGTTGGCAATGGAGGCCATTTGAAAAATAGGGATTTCTAGACTCTTAAAAATCAGAGTGTCTGTCAAGACTGACTTTTCATTCCCACCGGGCAATAAATGGCCAAGGACGAGGCAAGGACCCGTGCTTCCAGCCTCATACAAGTCCACCTTTCTCATGGGCAAGCAGGGCCCCTGCAGCACCTAGGCTTGCTGCCCCTGTGCAGCAGATGGGGGCAAGGTCACAACACAAGGGCACTGGCAGTCAGGGCCAGCCCAGTCTCTTTTCCTGACACCCTGGGGCCTCGCTCATTTCTTTTCCAGAAGTCACAGCAAAGCCAAATGGCTGGTTTGCAGCTCCCACTGAATCTATCTGAACTAACCCGAGCTCTTCAAGTTTTTAGCAAATGTGGACAAGGCTAGAGCCACAAACATGTTCATCACCCAAATGTCCAACAAGCAAACACCAGCATTTCTAGATGAACAAAATCATATGCAATTATCTGCAAAAAAAAGTTTACAATATATAAATTAATAAAGAGCACTCAGTAAAAAATACATACAAAGGAAAAAGGGCTGGAATGAAACACACCTTAGTAACAGTATACACTATTAAGGTACCTACATTATAAATTATTTAAATTTTCTTATATTTTTTCACAACTTTACTAAAATATAATACATTCTTTAAAAAAAAACTGCACCAATATTCATGAGCAATGTATTGGGACCCAGAAGGCCAAGCAGTTTATCACACTGGGGCAATGGGCATGTCCTGGGGTGCCTCCAGATATAATGTATAAACCAGGTAGCCTGCTGCCCCGGGATAACACTAGCACTTTCTGTGTTTTGAGCTGAGCTGCAGGAAGTGGTCTGCAGGCAAAGGAGAGCTCTGCTGATTTAATTCAGAACTGAAGAGGTTGCTATTCTCAGGTCTCCTAGATGGATTTTCTCCAGGCTGAAAATCAGGATCTAACTACTCTTGTCAAAGACCTGCCTGCATGTTTAAATAACTTCTTCCTGCCTCATTTTCTACACCTGGCAATGGAGGTGACAGGACCATTAAGATGGACAGGACAGTGTTTAATGATCTCTACAAAAGACATGGTATCTGATGCAAAAGACTCACTCCTAGGCAAAGCTTTGCAAAGTAGATCCCAGCCTTTGTTTTTCTTGAACAGGAAACAGAGTCAGGTCAACTGGAAATGTGTCCAAAACCCCAGTGGCAGGTCTGTAAAGGAGCCAGGATTTGAATCTCAAGGCTGTAAGGACTCCGGAGGCCAAGTCTGGAGTCTTGTCCAAAGTCACCCAGGCAGGGAGCAGAGCAGTGATTCCATGAACCATGGGGCATGAATTATGAGCGACTGAAAATGAATGAGCAGCACCTACCAGCCGGAGAAATCTGGAACCACCAGATAAGAACCACATGTACGTTTCCTAGCATGCTGCTGACAATGGCATGTGACCAGCGAAGATGGAACGCAGCCAGAACAAACTGACCAATTTTACAGTGTTAATAATTTTAGAAAAAAATTAATGAGCAAAACTTCAATATCAATGAAGTTGCAAGAGTATAATAAGCCATGCTTGCTCCCACGAGGGACAGCTTTTTAATTATTTTTTCAGATGAAATGCAGTCACCATGTATTTGATCCTTACCCGACCCACGCTCTTTAGAGAGTTAAAACACATTTTATCCAATGTCAAGTTAAAATAAAAACTCATCAGGAGCAAAATAACTCTGGGCTCCCAGTGCTCTAAAGGGAAAGTTGGTTCTCTCTGGTAACTGGTTGATATTATAGTGACGTTTGTATTAAACACACAATTGGCAGCTGAATTCTGAGAATAATTCTCTTTGCATCTTTAACTGGAACAGAGAGGGTTCCACTAGGTTACAATAGGAGTGACAAAGAAAACATGACCCATCCATATCTAATATATGTGCCTCCTGACTCAGAGCAGCTGCTGTGTACCGGGACCTCTGCAAAGGTCCCCTCCTTCCTGGGGAGGCAGATGGTCCCCACAGAAGACCTCCTCAAAGAGCTGCTTTCCTTTGGCCAGCTCCCATTCCACCTATAGCTCTGTCTCTGTACCTTTGCACACGTGTCAGTGTTGCAGGTGTGTGTGTTGTCCAGGTACACTGGCCTTGCTCAAATCCTATCTGCATTTCCTGTTCTGTTCATCCTGTTCTGCATTTTTTAAACATCATGCAATTGCACAGCACCACACACAGATGTGCTGAGAGATACACAACTGAATGCACACCAAACTGCTGAAACCCGAACGAACTCCAGGATTATGAGGTGCAGTTTCCTAGTTTAGATAGTGCACTGGGGTGATGCAGGATGGTACCATTGAGGGAGAGTGGGTGAAGGACACGGGGACTTGTCTGCATTTTTAAAAAACTTGTGATTCTATGATTATTTCAAAATAGAAAGTTAAAAAACCCTACATCCTCAAATAATTACTTGGATACCTTGAAAAGCCAGCCAACCAACCAACGTGACAATGCAGCTCCTTACAGAAAAGAGAGAACAAAAGAGACAGTTATCTTGGCTTGGTTTGGTCCTGGTCCCCCTCTGTCCCTGTTAAGGGCTGAATCATGTCCCCTCAAATCTAACATGTTAAAGCCCCAACCCTCAGAATGTAACTGCACTGTTTTTGGAAACAGGGACTTAAAGAGGTAATGAAAGTTAAATGAGGTCACATGAGTAGGTCCTACCCAATGTGATCGGTGTCCTTATGAGAAAAGGAACTGTGACACACATGGCAGCGGCAGGGACGTGTGCACACGGAGGAAAAGCCATACCCAGGTACAGGGAGGAGAGGGCCCTACCTGTAAGCCAAGGGGAGAGGCCTCAGAGGAACCCAGCACTACCGATGCCTTGATCTCAGACATCCAGCCTCCAGAACGGTGAGAAATTCAGCGTCCATTGCTGAAGCCACCCAGTGCTGGGGGTCCTGCGATGGCAGCCTTAGCACACCACTACAGTCCCCACACTCACTCCTCTAGCTTTTGTCCCCTGACAACCAGCTCCCCAGGCCTTGGCACCATCTTTAAGAGGGAAATGGTGGATGAAGTAAGGCAGGAAACTGCATCATCAAGGAACATAGGTCCTAGCATAGAGAGGTAAGTTTCAGGTGTTCTTTCCTACACTCATGTGAGGTTGGTGCAGCCATCTGAGGAATTATCAAAATATGGAAGAGGGATCATAATTTTTCAGGGTGGGCCCAGAGGGTAGAACCAGAACCAGCTATGGGAAGTTGTAAGGAGACAGATTTCTAACACAACGTAAACACAATTCCTAATGGCTACTGTGGGGGTCCAATGTCCTCAAGTCTGGAGAGGTGAGCAGAGCATGGAACATACCCATTCTGTGTGCCCACATGCCTCAGCTCCGATCTGTGCCCGCCCCTCCTCAAAGCCCTAGGAGTCAGGGCACAACCTCCTTCTGGAACCCCAACCTGAACTGTGAGCTGCAACCACACTCTCCCTCCCTCCCACTCCCCTCTTTCTGTCTGGCTGTGGCATCTACTCTCCATTCCAACACCACCTGTCCCCTCAGATTTCAGACACACTGCTATCTTCCCAGCCTCTGGTTCCTATAATTTTTATGGCCTGAAGTGCTCAGGTTGTCTCAGGGAATGCCCTGACTTGCACCTAACCCTCCAGACCATCCACTGGTCATCCATGCCCCGCCCCAGCCTTGTGCCAGAATTCAGATGCACCTAGAAAGAAAACCACTCCCACACCTGGAGCCCAACCCCATCCAGCTAAGGTATCTCAGGCAAGATACCTAACCTCCCAGAAGCATACTTTACCTGTCTGCTTCATTTATAACAGCGAAAATTTAAAAAAACCATGTTTAATAGTTCAGGCCATTAAATATTAAGGTATATGTTCACAAGGGAATAGTAAGTATGCAGAAGTAACATCAAAGAGGAATATTTACTGACATAGTGAAACACTCATGAAATATTAAGAGAAAAATAAAATTGCAAAGCACTGTTCCTTATAAACAATTTTTTGTAGAAAAGAACACCAGTGCACAAAAAAGAGTTTATACAATCATAAAGCTAAGAGTAATTATTTTCTAATTAATCTTTCTCTATACTTCCCAAGATGTCAACAGTGTTAATGCTTTTTAACTAGAAATAGTTATTTTCAAAATCTTTAACACTCCCATGTTGGCTTGTTCCTCCTCAAAGAAAAAAACCAGAAACAACCCACTGACATTAGCTACTTATTCTTGTACAATGCGATATGCCGTGTTTTGAACTTGGAGAAACAGAGCAGCCAAGAAACTGGGCTAAGGGAAGGTCACCAAATGGATGGGTGGCAGGAGGAGCCTCCCGAAGGGGCAGTTCTCGGACCCACTCATCAAACAGCTTCTACTGCCACTCTGCCCAATGGTCCCTCTAGGAAGAATGTCTGTCACGTGTCACCCACGGGCTACTGTCTAGCCGTGAGGCTTGGCTCCACACTGTGCTGTAGTAGAAAGCGTGCCAGCAGAGCCATGTCCCCATTCACTGGGTTTTGTCCCCTGGTAATGAGCTCCCTTGGCTCCCTCTGCACGCTGGAAAGAAAAAGCCGCCTAACGGTGCCAGCCAGAGAAGCCCCTTGTGAATGGCCCACCAAGGAATCTAGGAGTTGGCAGTGGCTTGGCCACAGAAGCCAAAGCAAATAGTCACTTCAGTGGGAAACATCAGCTTGACTCAAGATGGAATGTGTCACTTCCCCCTAGTTGTAGTGGGGTCGATGACATGGCCACAGATGTGCAGAGGGCACCCATCTAGCGATCCCCCACGCAGGCAGCTCAGGGGCCGGTCTCGTCACCAGTGACCAGCAGCCTAAGGTCTGTGAGGTTTTCATCCCCTTCCCTTCTGTCTTCCCCAGTAAAGGATCTGCTAGGAACGAGCTGTGTTTGATGCACGCCACATTTCTAATCCTCTCAGCCTCCAATCCACACTCAAATTTTCGGCGTGTGACCAATTGGCTGGTCACAGGCCCCTCTATCTTAACCAGCTTTTCAGGAGCTGGAACCCGGAGGCACACTGCTATTCCACCCCAATGGGTACACATTTACACCTACACTCCCAGCACCAGTCCTTTCAGACTTTCTTCCTCTCTGCAGGGAGTTAAGAGGCCATAATTCACATCGATTCTATTCACTGGGCTCTCCCGAATACTTCCCAAAGCAAATTTAGTGGCTTCAGAACTAGCTCCCTTTTACAGCAGATGAATGCTAAAATAGTCTCAAGATCACTAACACTTTTTTAACGACCTGTACAAAGAATGAATGAACCACTTATGTTCTGCACACACTATGGCCTTCTTAAATTCCTCCTGGAGAATCCAAACCACGCATGGAATAAGAGGCCACTAGTGAGGCCAGGCTGTGCAGTATGCTTGCTCTCTGCTCGTGCCTGAAAACACAGATCCATGAAACCACCTAGGACACACTCGGAGGGCCCATCTTCCTGGCTCTGTGCTGTCATGACTTGGAATTTGGCCAGATGGACCAGAGCCACCAAGATGTCCATGCACCATGCAAATAGCAGCTGCTCTCTGACTGCTTAACTACCACAGAGGAAAAGGGTGTCCAAGTAGAAATTTGGCTGAAACATCCCTCATAACAAAGACTCACTGCAAATCCCATCGATAAGAGTTCAGAACTGGAGCAGGCCCCTCTGCCCATGCCTGAACCCAAAACATCTCTTCATCCTAAAGCTTTGCACACACAAGCCAGGCCTCATCCAGTGCAGGGAAATACCGTACCCTATTCCGTCAGGAACACTTCCAGAAGCGGGTTCTGAGTCCGCCTCCCTGGACAGGAAGCCCTGAGCAGAGGTGATTTAGCATTGCTATTACTTGAGGAGAGATTCTGGGGACACATTTTTCCATTTAATTCTATCATCAGAGACAAGAACTCGGCTTTCACTCTCCAGTTCCTCCTCTGTGCTCTGATTTATCCACCTACTGGTATCACTGCCAGAAAACACCTCTCCTAGATCCTAGGGTGACATCCATCAAGTCAGAGGCCAACTGTCTGGCTGGACTTCAGGGAACTATTGTGGATCCATGCTGTGGCCCACGTCCTACTCTGCAACAGAGTCACATGGATGGCTTTCACTCAAGCTTCAAAAGTAACAAAATATAAATGATTTCCTTAGCCCCCCCATCCCCGCTGTGCCCAGCTTCAGGTACAGTGTGGAAGCCCCTAACCACATGAGAGCAGGTCTCGCCGTCCCCGGCCTGAGCAGTCTTCTCTTTTACTTCGGGTTCCATGGTCGGGTCACGACCAGGCTCACAGGTACCACCTTTCTCACCTGGAGCCTGTCCCCAGAGGGCAGAAACATACATCTGCAATGTATTTGTTCAGCAGAAGCATCTATTCCATCGCTGAGACAGAAGGGCACACAGGAAAACCAGCATTCAGGTGTGTGATACCCCCAGGCCCTCCCAGCTCAGAAAGCTCGGCCAAGCAGTGTACGCTGACAGCTTGGCAGATGGGAAACTTTGCGTCAAATCCTGCTCAAATTCCACAGTAATCCAAAGCTCCATGTTATAATGAACTTCATATCTCAAAGCACCCAGCTTCCACTGGGAAGGGGAATATTTTCAAAGCTGAGCACTCGGTGACTGGGGATGTGTCATATAATCCAACAGTTTGTGGGAGGAAAAATTATACTTGGTAAACAAAGGGTGGAGATACTGGCACGCCAGTCCTCACCATACAAATGCCCATGAAGCAGGGCCCAGAAGCAGGGACTGACAACCAAGGAGTCCGTGCCACCTTGCAAACATCAGACACTCCCATTCACTGTGAGAGCAATTGGCCACTTATACATTTCTTAACCCCCTATCTGCAAATGGCTTCAGTCCTTCCAACGCAAAGTATCAGAAACTCGTACTATATAAAATAATTTTAAAAACTCAAGACGTACCTTATTTCTTCTAAAATATCCAGTTCCAACACATACCTCCATTACGGAAAAAAAGTTACTCAGTCAAGTCATCAAGTTTGAATGACAGCAATGCCAATGTGTAGACCCCCAATATACCCTGGTCCAAACAGCCTGAAGTCCAGACACACAGAGAAGGGCAGATAAATGGGCATAAAACCCCTCCTGACCATGTCCTTCCCTCTTGTGGTCTGCTGATGCTCTAGCACAACAGAGCTCAAATTCTGCACAGGGGAATCACCTGGGGAGCTTGGTAAACATGCTTTATGCCCAGACTGCACTCCGGACCAACTACACCAGATTTTCTACGGGTGCAACTCAGACATCAGCTTTCAAAATCCCTCAGTTTTGAAGCGAAGTTTGAGAACCAGTGCTCTGGCAGAACACAAAGTTCATGGGCTCACCTTTCCTTCCTTCGTCAACACACCCAGATTACTAACACAGTGCAGACCCAAAGCGAACCATCCCCCCAGCTCTGGGGCCACTCCTACCTATGTAGAGTGAGGAGTCCTTCCTCCGTACATGGTCATCGATATAGGAGACGCCCAGGGGCTGCACAGGGGTAGCACCGATGCCCAGGAGCACCTGGGCCCCAATCAGCAACAGGTACATCATGTTGGTGGCAGTCCGGCTGCGGCAGATGAGGTCAGGGTCAGGACCCTGGTCACTACCTGAGCCATTGGCGGCACAGACATCACGGCCCTCAGCGCCCCAGCGGATCTCACCAGCTTCGTACTTGTACTGGTGGGTCAGGAACTCAGGCAAAGCGGACAGCAGCGCTCCCAGGGCCATGACGATGCCCCCGCAGCCAATGAGGCGCGGCCGGTGCCCACGAGCCCCGAAGTAGCTCACGAAGAGGATGAGCGCCAGGTTCCCAATCTCAAAGCTGCTGGCAATCACACCCACGTCAGCGCTCTGCAGGTTGAACCTCCGCTCCAGGGTGGTCAGCACGCTCACCTGCAGGTACAAAACAGTATCTGATGTCAATCCCAGTGGACACCACGGAGGAAATCACCTTCCGGCCTCCTGGCCCACCTAGCCCCCTCACACCTCCTACCTGGAGGTTTGTACCACGTGGGCAGGGGATTCAAATCTGAAAAGTCAAAAAAATGTTTACTTAGTATGGTAGGCCTAGTTACACGGTTAAAGAATTAACTTTCTCACTGGCAAAGAAGTTTTTCTTGGCCCCTTGCCATCTTGAAAGGTGGCAAGCACTCAGGAAGCACCATTTCCCCTACTCCAAAGCAACGTGGAGCCTGAGCATCCTGTAGAAGCAGAGAAGCCCAGAAGTCCGCAGTTTGTACATGCTCTCAACTACAGCCTTTGTATTTGTGAAGCCTGCTCTGGGAGCCAAAGGCCTCTCACCAGGAGGTCAGCACAACTGAAGAAAATAAATACAATAAAATAGAATAAAAACCTAGAATAAAAACCTAGATGGCAAAATGGACAAGCTAGATGTGAGCTCATTAATCATTAGCTCTTCACTCTTTTAGAAACTTCCAAACAATGTAGACATGCTCCCTAAGGGCTGCCAGGTAAATACACTCCTTACTGGTCTATGCCCCACTTAGCCCCCCCCGCCATGGAATATTTTTATGATTTCCCCCACCTTTGTATTTTTGCCTGCCTTACATTTGCTCACTTAACAAATATTTACTGAATATCTGTTATTGGTTGGAAAACGCCCTAGACACAAAAGACAAAAAATAAGGAAGAGATGACACCCAGACTCAAGATGCCACCAAGCAGAAAGGTACACATGAACCCAACTGGAAACCAAGCAACTGGATGTTACAGTAATGATGCAAACATCGCGCTGGGGGTGGGGCCAAGAGGAGATCTTCACTTTCAGGTTTCTTGAGGTGAAGAGAAAACATAAATGGCCTTTCTCTCTTGCTGTTTGCAGGTTCCTCACAGGTTTATGAGCAAGACACAGCTCCTGTCACGGGAGACCTCACAGCCCCAGCTGGGTGGTGAAGAACTCTCCCGCAAAGGGAACGGCGTGAGCAAAATCAGGTGGCATGACCTAATACTGGAAGGGAAAGTACTAGGAAAGGTGCACTGGGGACAAATTGTACGGTGCCACAAGAGCCGCCCTGATGAGGCCATCCCATGCAGATCACGGCAGGAGGAACACCTGGTCTGAATCCCACCTCGTAGTTCCTTTATTAGCTCTGGGACTTTGGCCAAATTACTTAACCTGTTCAGGCCATGATTTCCATGAGGTAAGAGTAGTATCTACCTACCAGGATGGATGTGAAGGTTAGAACTAATGTACGCACAGTCCCTTTACAGAGCAGCTCTCTCCCTGGCAGGAGAGTCTATGGACAAGCAGCCAAGCAGAGGGGTGCAGAGCCAGGGCTCTGGGACCAGAAAGCCTAGGTCCACCCTGACTCTGCGACCTCAGACAAGACACTATGCTTTCACCTTCCCATCTGTAGAATGGGAATAAGAACGCTACCTCTTAGGGCTGGTGTCAGGAGTCAAGAACATGTATGTGTAAGTGCCAGGTGAGGGCTAGCTGTAACCCTTATTTATCTGAGGTCATCAGGGAACTTCAAAGGTTTTCCAAGCATAGGAGTGATACCAGGTACGACTCCTGTGGATAATGGGTAGTGGAAGAGTGAAGGAATGCCAGCAGAGAAAAAAGCTGGGCTGTAATTAAGAGAGAAGAAAAGACCTGAGTCAATACGGTGCAATGGAAATGAACAAAACAGTTTGAGCACGGCAGAGGCAGAATTCTATCTTTGGGGAGACTGGCTCTGTCAGCTCATCATGGTGGGGCGGTGCTAAGGCAGGGGAGGTGCGGGAGTCCCATGGATCTAGCCTTCCTCCAGGTGTATAAACACGCACACTGTAGTCAACGCCCACGCACCCACAACCTCCCCACAGTGCTCAGGCACACGTGCCTGCATGCATCCACAATGTACACGTGTGATGTTCTATGTGCCTTTATTACAGAAACTAACTATAGCCCAAATGATTCTTCTTAGCCTTACTCCCAATTCCACACATTTAAATAGACTCCTTTAGCCCTGAGGCTCCCATTGCACTTGGAAAGCACTAAAAATTTCAGATGCCTGGGCCCTCCCAGTTTCTGACCAATTAGTCAGGAGAAGCCTAGGCCCTGCGATTTTGGTTGAAGATCTCCCAGCGGTTCTGCACACTGCATAGCGCTAACATAAGAACACACTGTGGTGAGTCCTTCAGCACTGGTGCTGGGGGAGCTCAGGAGAGCGCTCTCCCAACACTGGCACAGGCCCCAGCCCCCCATCTGTGACCTACGAGAGGACATCTGTACACCCCTCGAGCACGGGCACTCCAATGCGGATTCCCGTTTCCAGTCTAACCCAGTCAAGGCCAGCTCACAACGCAGCCGGCCCTACTTACGTGTCCAGGTCACTGTTTTCAAACACCAAGTATTTGCAATTGTCGAGAAAAGAAACTCACTAAAATGGCTTTCAAATACTCCCCCAAATGTTCTGAAAGGTCTGGGCGAGTGAAAACACAGGCTTTATTTATGCACCCCTTTCCTTCGTAACACAAACAAGCATGATGGAACGTGTGTTCCACCAGAGGCTGTTAGGCAATGCAGTGCTGGAGGGAACCCCAAGGCAGGCAGCCTGACTGCCTGGGAGATGGGGGCCTTGGGGTTTCCCCCAGGCCTTTGTGGCGAGTATTAAGAGATGCCCAGAAAAGGCCGGATACAAAAACGGGCACATTGCGGCAGGGTTCCCTTGATGCACTCGAGTCGCTTCGAGCAGTCTGGTGGGTCTGCAGCCTGGTGACCACCGCCATGAGAGAAGGGCAGTGAGAGTGGCAGGAAGAGTGGGCAGGCGGGCGAGGTCAGAGCGGCAGCCCCACTTCACTCCTGCCACGAGGCTTAATGACATCCACACTTGGCAGCATATCTAAAACATGACAACTGCTCCATTTGAACAGGTGTGCCCTGTCATAAACTATCACACAGGTATAGATATTTATGATGACAGATAGGGTGGATGGGATAGAGACAGTTGCTGGCAAAAGAAAAATAACCATCTCTGTCAGAGAGCGCTGATGCCTGCGCCTGCAGCTCTTGTCCTGCCTCAAACCTGCTCTTGGCAGGGTAACCCGCAGGGGTGACAGGAAGAAGCAGGGTCTTTACCTCCTTGACTCAGCCTCAGGGACGCCCATCTGCACTGTGCTTGGTGGATCAATGAGATCACAGCCTAATGTCTTCAGTCACTTAAAACCCGACTTTGAAAAGACGAACTAATTAAGCACGCACGAGGCCACGAGGCCCAGGTGTGGCTTTTATTGGCAGCGAACAATCCAGGGATGAGGAACATGTGCGCTCAAGGGAATGACTATCTCCACATAGTGCAAAGCAGAACTGATGGAAACCATCCCGATGAGAGACGGAGGAGACAGAACTCCAGGAGGAAAACAGAAAAGGAAGCGCCCTCGCCTTGTGCCAAATGAGTATGAAGTTATCACCAGAAGAATGCAGTATTTCTCAGGTCCCTACTACCAGAACTCAAGAAAACACAAGCTTGCATTCTGAAATCTCCTGGAGCACCTGGAAGAAAAACACCTACAGATTCCCAAACCCTGAGATGAGGTCCAGGAGCCTGAGGGTTCAGAAAGCTCCTGGGTCTCTGATGTCCGCCCAGGGCTGAGTACCACACCACTGGCATTGCAGGGGCCCAACATGCACTCACCGTCCACCTAGAGCTGTGGTTCCCAGCCACTGTTGGCAGCAAAGTCACCCGGAGGCCATCAGCCTGCCGGGCTCCAAGCGCAGAGTGTGTGACTCCCCGGGGCTGCAAGGGGACTGAGAACTCACAGTTTTCACAAGCTCCCGGGTAGGGCTGATCAGGAGGCCAGCGCTTTGAGAACTGCTCCTCCCCCGGAATCCCTCTCTACAGCAAACCCACCCTGCTCAGGATGAAAGAGCTTGTTTTTTTCAAACTAGGTGCAAGTCGAAAGTGCCCCCTCATTTCCAGGCCACAGAGAAATGCTCCCCTGTCTGGGAAAGGAGGGCTGCACTCTGGAAAGACTCACCTCCTATGGGCCGAAGTACAGCCAGGGCAGCTGCAGAGGCCATCAGCTCATGCTGCCACCAATGGCACATGACAGGAGGCATCAGAGACCTCGGCCAGGTACAAATGAGCTCTGTTCACCTTCCTAAGGGTCCGGTTATCAGGAATGCAGTAAGAAGCCAGGTTCTTCAGAGCAGCATCTAAAGCTCGACTGGTCTCATGAGCCCTCCCACTTTCTTATTTTGCCTGGAGCAGTGGGGCCTGCACCTGAACCGAATCACATGCACTCGTCCACGCGTCCCACCGTACCAGGACGCTGATGTAATTAACCTGTGGGAGCTGGGTCCAAGCACGAGAAGTTTCAAAGCTCCCCAGCTGACTCCAATATGCAGTCAAGTCCAGGTGTGTGTGTGCACAGACATCTGTATGGACAGCACAGAGGGGATATATGTGCCCGGACATCTGCAGCGGTGCAACCTGGCCACCCTGGTGTGGCACTGGAGCGCAGGAGCCTCCTGGTCAAACCTGCCTTTGACAGATGGGAGGTACACACATATATCCATATGTTACAGTGCAGTGACCTAAACACTTATGACATATCCACTTTGCACAATTTTAAACCTTAATTTTAAAATATTTTTAGTGGAAAAAAATCTAGTTTTGATAGCACTTGGCCAAGTCAGTTGTTCTGAGCCTATTTCCAAATCTGTGCAGCAGACAACAATGCTTTGAGTGTTATGTGATCACAGCTGGCACAGAGGAGGTGCACACAAAACAGGTGCCTTCATCACCGGTGTGCACGCTCCAGTTCAATTCCATGTGCATTGCCTGCTCCGTGGGACATGCTAGAAACCTAACAATGACAAAGACCAGGCCTGGCCTGTGGGAGTTCACAGTCTGAAGAGAGCAGAAAGACACAATCAAATCATAACACAGCCTCTACCAGTGCCTATGACAGAGTGGGAAAGGGCTGGAGGGAATAGAACAGACTGCATGTAGAATATGTCTGGATACAACAGAAATCACCTGAACTGTAACAGATGTGGAGGGAGCAAAGGGGGTACCACAACATTCCCAGAGAAAATATCAGTGGCCTGAGGAGTGAACTTTGCCTGGTGGAAGGCAAGTTCAGACACCCCCTGGGGAAAGAAAAGGCCTCTTTTGACTACACAGCACTGTGAGAAGTCATCTCAGATAAAATGGCCTTAAAGACATACTAGGGGTCTATCCTTGGTTTGGAAGTCACTGGGGAGCCAAGGGAGGTTCTTGAGCAGGAGCCATCCCTCAGCAACGCTATACTGGCATTGCTGCAAAGTTCAGAGTGAGAAGAAACTGCCCAGTTTCAACAGTACCAGTGAGAAATGAGGCTTCAGCAGGGTAATGCTGGTGGAACGTCCAAGAAGGGCGTCTATGTGTGATGCCTCCAAATAAAGACAATTCTGCTCTGTGGGGCATGATGACAGGCCCCAGCAGGCTTCCCCCAGGGACCTGGAAGAAGCTGCAGCCTCAAACTACATGCCCAGGAGGATTTCCGGCCAAGATGGAGGACTAAGTAGACACGCTGTGCCTCCTTGCACAACCAAAATTAAGGACAACAAAATTTAGAAACAAAAAAAACCCAAAACTGACAGAAAATTGAACTGTATGGAAGTCCGACAACCATTCACCCAGACAGGTAAGAGGGACTGAGTCAGTGGTGGGCGGAAAGGGGTTGTGGCAGGAAAAAGTGGTGGCTGATGGATCTGGGTGCGCAGGTAGCTGCTGGCAGATCCGGGCACAGGGTGGCAATGAGCACACCCAGTGAGGCACACAAGGCAGTTGGCTAACCGGGGACACACATTCGTGTGCAGATAAACCAGGCGAAAATGGGCAGCAAGACAGACCAAGCAACCTAGGGCCCCAGAACCAGAAAATGAAGCCTAAAAGCACTGATTGAAAACACTTATGGGGGTTGAGGTCCTGGGAGAGACTCCCAGCCTCACAGGAGAGTTCGTTGGAGAGACCCACAGGGTCCTAGAACACACACAAGCCCACCCACCCGGGAACCAGCACTAGAAGGGGCCAATTTGCCTGTGGGAAGCTGCAGAAGGGACTGAAAGCCAAGAGAGTGGAGCAAGCACCATTGTTCCCTCTTGGACCCCGCCCCCACATACAGTGTCACAACACAGCGACTGGGTTGACCAGCTTTGGTGAACACCTAAGGCTCCAACCCTCACTTCGTGAGCAGACCAAAAAAAAAGGAGGGGTGCTCAAACAGAAGAACAGATCAAAGCTCCAGAGCCAATACTTTTAATTAAGCAACCAAGAGATAGCCAACCTATCAGATGCACAGTTCAAAGCACTCGTGATCAGGATGCTCACAGAACTGGTTGATTCTGGCCCCAAATTAGATGAAAAAATGAAGGCTACACTAAGTTAAATGAAGGAAAATGCACAGGGAAGAAATGCAATAGTGACGGGAAGAAAACTGGGACACAAATCAATGGAGTGGACCAGAAAGAAGGAAGAAAGAAACAATCAAATAGAAAAGAATGAAGAAACAAGAATTCAAAAAACGAGGACAGGCTTAAGAACCCCCAGGACATTTTTAAATATTCCAACACCCAAATTATAGAGGTGCCAGAAGAAAAGGAAGAACAACAAGTGGAAAAGTTATTTGAACAAATAATAAAGGAGAACTTCCCCAATCTGGAAAAGGAAATAGACTTTCAGGAAGTCCAGGAAGCTCAGAGAGTCCCAAAGAAGGTGGACCCAAGGACGAACACACCAAAGCACATCATAATTACGTTAGCCAAGATTAAAATGAATGAGAGAATTCTAGAAGCAGCAAGACATAAGAGGAAAGTCACCTACAAAGGAGTTCCCATCAGACTGTCAGCTGATTTCTCAAAAGAGACCTTACAGGCAAGAAGGGGCTGGAAAGAAGGATTCCAAGTCATGAAAGGCAAGGACCTACATCCAAGATTGCTCTATCCAGCAAAGCTTTCATTTAGAATGGAAGGGCAGATAAAACACTTTTCAGATAAGGTCAAGTTCAAGGAGGTCATCATCACCAAACCCTTATTATATGAAATGTTAAAGGGACATATCTAAGAAAAAGAAGACAAGAAATATGAACAGTAAAAAGACAGCAAATTCACAGTTATTAACAACCACACCTAAAATTAAAGCAAACTAAGCAAACAACTAGAACAGGAACAGAACCACAGAAATGGAGATCACATGGAGGGTTAGCAACAGGGAAGTAGGAGGAGAAGAAGGGGGGAAAGGTACAGAGAATAAGTAGCATAGATGGTAGGTAGAAAATAGACGGGGAGGGCAAGCATAGTATGGGAAATGCAGAAGCTAAAGAACTTATGACACATGGACATGAACTTAAGGCAGGGGGAATGTGGGTGAGAGGGGGTGTGCAGGGTGGAAGGGAATAAAGGGGGGGAAATGGGACAGCTGTAATAGCGTAATCAATAAAATATATTTTAAAAAAGCCACATGCCCAGCAACAGGGCCCCTGTTGGGCAGCCGGTGAGGAGCAGTCCAGGAGACGTAAACCCCACATAAGACTGAAGTCACACAAAGGACCCTGGAATGGGAGGGTGCTCTTTTTTTTCTGTAAAGGGCTAGAAAGTTAACATTTTAGGCTTCTAAGCAACATGGTCCCAGTAGCAGCTACTTGACACCTCCTAGCACAAAAGCAGCACCCACAGGCAACACATAAACGATGAGCATAGCTGTGTTCCGATCGAATTTTATCAAGAAGGAGCAGTAAGTTTGCGTTAGCCCCAAGCTCTGTCAGTACAGTGTGGGAAATCATGTTATTCCTATGTCTATAATAAAAACGCTGGCCATTTATAACAAGTCTGTGAAACACTCCTCTTGCTGACAGAAAAAATGTTACAACTTAAATGCAAGTTTGTTTGTTTTTTAATCCATAAAAGTCATTTGAAAGCTAACTTCAGTTTCCTCTCTCACGGGCCAAGGACCTGTCTTCTTGCAGTAAAGCAGGAAAGGGATTTGGCCATCGAAGCCAGGGGAGCACTTCCCCCTGATGAAGCCACAGCGGCAGTTTCACTGTGTGAGGCAAACTGTGCGGTTGTGCTTTTCATCTGAACAGCAGCTCCTTGGAGCAAGTGATTCAAGGCACAGGTGATTCAAGGTACAAGGCATCCACTTGTGAATCCAGAACCCAAGTCCCCACACAAGGCAGGAAGAGGGGCAGACAGAAACCATGGGAGATTCTGAGAGCCACATAGTAACTGTGAGGCTCAGGTACCTATAACTCCTTTTTCCTGTGCATGGCATGGAGATGACAGTTCTGACCTCACAGTGTGCCACGAGGTTGCAATGGGGGGACAGCACCCCGTGCAACAGTCGTCACTGTGACTGTGGTGATGCCGGCCGGGGTTGCGAATGCGCAATGCGGCTTTGCCCTCCCTTACGGCGATATCCTGAGAACCCATCAGGTTCCCCCCACCTGGGTTTAAAGAAGCACCGTCACTTTCTCCGATCATCCTGAGAGTGAGCATCTTAGCTGGCTTTCTTTAGGGAGGCCTCATTGTTCTCTATTGACTCGGTTTCTGCCAAGCCCTGCATTCCTCAGACTATCTTTCCCTCTACACCCCGTGTCTTAGTTTCTCTCATCAATTTATTCTCACAATAACTCTGTTTCCTGAATGGCCCTAAAGTACATCAGATGCATATTTTTATTATTCTTTATATTTAGTGAAATCTTATGTTCAATTAATTCTATGATAATGTGTAACATTTTATGATTCTCTTCTTTTAAAAAAATCTCTAAATTTGATTGCTTCCTACTTATAAATCTCATGATTGATTTTTGTATCTCAGTGATTCCTCACAGAAATGCAAAAATTCCCCATCTCTGTTGGGGCAAAGTAGTAAAATTTTCTTCTACTCGGTAATCAAGCTGTACATTTTTATATCAGAAGGTTTTACACCAGGCTGGCTATTATTAATAGTTTGTGTTTAGCATCTTTCACACAACTTCAGGTAATTTTTCAACTCACAATTCATGTGCTGCCAGGTCTGTTTTTATTACAGAAACTTCAAGAACAAGAGGACTTACATGATTTCCTCACCTTTCAACAAAACTGCATGGGGGGGCAGACACAGTTGTAAGAAAGAGATTCCTGTCCCACATGCTAATGACTCATGTACACAAACACCCCCTCCCCAGGCGGAACTGTTCTCACTGAATCAAGCTTCTCTGCATGTCCTAGGGTCTGGGCTGTCAGAAAAATTGTAAAACCTCACACTGAGCACCCGTGCCATGCCCGGAACTAATCCCAGGGGATAGGGTTACACCAACTCACAGTGAAACCGAGAAGATAACGGAAACAGGCAACATTCACCAAGGGCGAGCAAAGCTTCTCCACCAGAACACAGAGACGCACAAGTCACTCTGTCTCTGTGAGATGCCCTGACCTGGATGGGAAAGCTAATGGACTCTCTCAGGTAGGCCAACGGAGCAAGCCCTAAGCGTAACCAAACTTGCTGTTAAGAAAAAAATCTTGATACTGTTAAAAGTTATGCACAGAAGAAAAGAGTTATGACGTCATATACAATTTTGAAAACTTTGGGATGAAAACAGGTAAGCAGGTTTCTTTACTATAAGCCTTAGGAGAGACTTCCAAATGGTAAAACTGACTTTTGGTCTTCCATTGAAATATATATTATGTAGTAATTCTTGACACTCCTCTGACTATGGAAACTATGGAATCTTTGTTATAAATAATGGACATCCCTTGGGAAAAACTATATATATATATATATATACAATATATATGTATGCATTTATACTTTCAGAAATACCAATATGCTTTCAATTAAGTACAGAGAAAGCTCTGCTTCTCCTAGCAACTATTTTTATTGCTTTCCTCAACCTTGCTACCTACAACCAAAGGTTATTAAACAGTGTGATTATAGCTGTATTTCCCTTTTTGCTTTGCTTACCAGGAGTCTCAGGCTCAAGCCTATAGCCACACTGGAGCGAAGATGTGGGATGCCAGTGCTGCACGTGAGTATTTAATTTCTTTCTCTTCGTGGACTTGAAATTTACCTGTTATTCCACAGGAGTACAATACTCTACCAGGGCAAGGTACAAAATCCACATACACAAATTCCTCAAGAGCACACCACCAGACAGGTAGGGTTAAGCCCTAAACACCAAGACAAACTACATCCACCTAATTATATATCCTCTCTCAGAATGCACCCCACAAATAAGCTGATGAGAAAATAATATGGTTACCAAGCTTGTACACCCGATGGTCTGTCTGTACAAGATAAACAGAGATGAGAAGAAAATGGGTCCCAAGCCCCACTAACCTGACAGCCACTCCTGGCTTCACACCCCATGGACCCCCGCTCCCCCTCCTCTCACACTCTCTCCCACGGCTTCCCCTGCAGGCCCCACTGTCCTCAGCTCTGTTGCTCACCCCTGAAGTCTCCCAAGTACACCTGTACTGGTCACTGTCCTCTTTCCTGTCCTACCTCATTTGATCCACCCCCACTTTATTCTCTGCTCCAAACTCTCCAGTGATGGCCCCTGCCACCTGGAAAAGCCCACCCTCCTTGTCTTGTGGTGACAGACCCTTGGAGATCTCACTGCCTTCTGCCTCGCACAGGCCTCCTGCAGCAATCCATCCCTATGCGCATATTGCTACAATGGCCTGGATCTTTCCCATTCCCTGGCCTGCAAATGGGCCAAAATACCACCAGCCCCACTTCACTCACCCCTGAAATCCCAACTTACCCAGCAGCAGCAGGCAGTTCAAATGCCACCTCCTCTGTGAACACCCCCCCACCCCCCGCCTTCTCCTGGGCAACCACTTGCTGCAGACTCCCACACAGCCAGCGCTACTTTGGCATGTCTGACACCCCTCATGAAGGCTGAAAGCTCCTTGAAGGCAAAGGCTATCTGATCTCGCCTGCAAATCCTCCTTGCAAAAACACTAAAGGAATTCCTTTAGGTGGAAAAGAAATGACACCACACAGAAACTCAAATATATACACAAATATACACTAAAAAGCAAAGAGTGCCAGAAAATTTGAATATGTGGATAAATACAAAAAGCCACACAAATATATGTATTTCCTCTTAACTTCTTTAAAAGGAATAGGATTGCGTAAGAAAAACTAACTATGCATTGTTCAATTCAGAACACAGACAGATGTAAAAGGATGGCGGCAGCACAAAGGGCGGGAAATGGAGCTACACAGGGGCAAAGTTTCCATTTCTACAGGAATGAAGATCCTACCGATCCAGAGCAGACTGTGACAACTTCAGATGTACATTGTGGAGGCACTCATTAAGAAAAAGACTGAAAACACATTGTGAAAAGGAATTAAAATGAAATATGAGAAAATATCTATTTAACACAGAAAGACAGTAAAGACAGAAGAACAAAGACATAAAAAAAGACATGAGGCATGAAACAAATATGACAGATATAAACCCAACCACACTAACCTCTCAACAGGGCCCCCAAAATAATACAAAGGCAAAAATTGACAAAATCAGAGGAGAAATAAACAATTCAATGATAACAGTTGAGGCTGTTAATATTCCATTCAATAACTGATAAAACAACTAGACAAAATCAGTGAAGATAAAGATGATTTGAACAATACTTCTTCCAATGTTAAAACTCAGAAATAAAATGATAGACAACCCATTTTTCCTCCAAAGGCAAGTAATTTGAATAGACATTTTACTAAAGACAACATACAAATGTCTCATATGAATTTGAAAAGATGCTTAGCATCATTAGTCTTTAGGAGAATCCAAATAAAAATCACAAGGTTCCACTACCTGCCTGTGAAAAGGGACATAACAAAGAACACAGACAACAGCAAGCACGCACATGGATGTGTGGAAACACGCACACACGACTGGTGGGATGTCAAAGATGAAATGGTTCTAGTCACTTTGGAAAACAAATGGGCAGTTAAAAAAGTATGTAAGTGAAAGTATATCTATTTACCACACAACCCAGCAATTCTACCCTCAATCTGCCCCAGAGAATTGAAAACACATGTATAAGTGGATAAACAAAATGTGGTGTATACACAAATCTAATACTAATCCAATCCAGTGAATCCAATACCTACTAAATTCCAATACCAAGAAATAGTATTCAGCAACAAAATGAAACAAACTGCCAATACATACATACAAGGCAGATTAATCTTAAAAAGATTATGCTAATTGAAGAAGCAAGATGTAAAAGACTATATACTCTATTATTCCATTTATATACAATGTCCAGAATAGGCAAATCTACGGAGAAAGGAAGCAGGCTGCCTGGGGCTGGCAGTGGGGCGGACCTGTCTTGAGGAAAATGCAGACGTGAGAAAACTGCTTAGAGATGGAAAGGTTATAAAACGACTGTGGTGATGGCTGTACAACTGAATAAATTCACTAATGCTCACTTAATTTGTAGTTAGAACACATGAACCTCCTGGTATATAAATTATACCTGGATAAAACACAACAAAGACAATGTGTATATATAAATAGCCCAAATGTGAGGCAGAATTGCTAAGTACAATAAGAAAAGCGGGGAGGGGTTGGGGATATTGGAGACAGGTTTCCTGCAAGGGCAACCACTGAAGCCAGGTCTCGCAGAACAAGTCAAATGTGGGTAGGTTAAACTGAAGCAAGGCGAATACAAGTGCAGGGAATCTAAGAAGCAAATGCATCAAGGCGGGAAAGGCTGGGGAATGTTTGGTGAACCACACACACACCATCCAGTTTGCCAAAGCACAAAAGTGAGGAGAGGTGAGGAGAGGTGAGGAGAGGTGAGGAGAGGTGAGGTGAGGTGAGGTGAGGTGAGGTGAGGTGAGGTGAGGTGAGGTGAGGAGAGGTGAGGAGAGGTGAGGAGAGGTGAGGGGAGGGGAGGGGAGGGGAGGAGAGGTGAGGAGAGGTGAGGAGAGGTGAGGTGAGGTGAGGAGAGGTGAGGAGAGGTGAGGAGAGGTGAGGAGAGGTGAGGAGAGGGGAGGGGAGGGGAGGAGAGGTGAGGCGAGGCGAGGCGAGGCGAGGTGAGGCGAGAAAGGCATACAGACAGGTCTCACTTTCTGGCCCTAGGTCAGTTCCTAATCTAAGCCACTTTCTCTTCTTGCTCTGGATCAGTGGCTGCAGACTTAGTGTTGGTCTGGCTATTGAGGAACTGCCCAAGTGATGTCCATNAGGTGAGGAGAGGTGAGGAGAGGTGAGGTGAGGTGAGGTGAGGTGAGGGGAGGGGAGGGGAGGTGAGGGGAGGGGAGGGGAGGGGAGGAGAGGTGAGGCGAGGCGAGGCGAGGTGAGGTGAGGCGAGGTGAGGCAAGGTGAGGCGAGGTGAGGCGGGAAAGGCATACAGACAGGTCTCACTTTCTGGCCCTAAGTCAGTTCCTAATCTAAGCCACTTTCTCTTCTTGCTCTGGATCAGTGGCTGCAGACTTAGTGTTGGTCTGGCTATTGAGGAACTGCCCAAGTGATGTCCATGACTCCCCAAGATTCTGGGATACACTTAGGGTGGGACTCAGGAGTTGTTATTTTGAAATCTCTCCAAGAGATTCAGATGTTAAAACTCGTGGATGACTTTCCCCACCGCGTTCTGATCAGCAAGTCGGCTGGAAACACACCAGCCTCTCCCTCCTTCCAGAACTGCTCCTGCCTACTCCTTCCCCCTCAGTAGACAGCACAGTATTTCCCTTTAGGCACTATTTTTTGTGAATGGAAACTATGAGGCAGAAAGAGTAGACATGTGGAGTGGTGTTTTCAACCCTTTTTCATTATCACCCCTCCAAGAGCCTTTTTGGACCTTTCTTCCAAATGCCCATCCCCCCATAAAATTGTAATATCACAGACATACTGAATATCTGTTTAAATACTGTATGTATATTGATGCTTTACACAGAGTAAGTTTTTGTGCGCCTCCCCCACCCAGGAGAAGCAACTCTCCCTCCACCGAGAAGGCAAGCTCGGGGGTCTCACAGTAAAGACAAGATGGTGACACCGACCTGCTGAATGTTACACCAGCACCTCGTGGATCTAAATGTGAGACGCCTCCGTGACTTTCTGCAGACCAACTGGAAATGAAGAGGTGAGTGCAGCCTTCCTGGCCCTGTCAGAGGAGACCAAACTGGCTCTGGAGGTCAGAGAGTAACAGAGCTGGGTGGCACAAGGAGAAAAATTCTGGAAATCAGATGTTTCGTGTCCATTAAAAGCCTGAAGCTGGGAGGCACACATGATTTGGGGAAACTGCACTGAAAAGCAGGTCTAACATGGTGTCAGAAATATTATCAAAGGCAAAAGAAAATGCATTCTTGGGAAAGTCTGTAATCTCCAGTGTCTAGAACAGACGCTTGGCTCCCCAGTTGAACGTACAGAGTGGTACGTTCTTCACCTCAGTAAGAAAGTGGCTACTGCCTAACTGGGGACCTGAGAGCTGACATTTTGCTCCAGGTACCGGTGACCTCAAGTCATGGCTCTGTCCTTGAGAAGGGAGCTGGCTGAGTGATGAACGGTCGGCGGATGCACCCGCAGGGAATGCTGGACTCCTACCATGTTAACTGGGTCACGTTATCTCCCTTCCACTTCATGCTGGGAAAATAAGATGTGCTTCACACAAGCCGAGAACACCGGAAACGAACCACGAGCGCTTGCTGTCTGCACCCCACTCAACGTTTCCTTAGTGAACTCTGTCGAGCAGAGACTCCCTCTCCTGCTCAGCTTCCCCTGGCTCTGCTCATCACAGCTCCCACAGACCTCCTCATGCTCACATGTCACCCTGTGCAGGACATCTGGACAGGTCAGAAAACAGAGGAGTCGCTCTTGCAATCGCAGGCCCTGGCACACTGCTGCTGGAGCCTGGGCCCGGCACCTGGGAGCAAACCAATCCACCGACTGCCAGTGTCCAGGGAGACTGGTTTTATGGCGATGACAGCCCTGGCATTTGCATCGGCAGAAAATTCACCTGAAGCAGAGTGAGCTGGGGCAGGTGAAAGAGGCAAGATGAAGGAAATGGTGAGCAATCAGGACAAGGCTCTTCATTTTTTTGTTTTGCTCCAAAGAATACACAAACCAGGGCAACAGATTAGTTGTCAGATCCAATTTCTTCATATTTTTGTTTTCTTGTAAAAGGAACGATCTGTACAGACTATGTCAAACACTGTGGTAAGAACCTAACCTACTTTATGTCAACTTCACAACTTTCCAGCTGCTTAAAAGGCATTATGCTATTTTCTGGAGGAGGTTCAAGATCACAATAGTTACCTATCTTTCCTAAGATCACACAGCTAAAAAGTGGTACAGACAGGATTTCAACCCAAGCCTGTGACACAACTTGGCAGAATCACATCTTAGAGACATGTTCTAAGGACAGTTCTGACCACTCTCTTACAAGATACGGCACACCTCATGTAAGGCTTCCCTTTTCTCACACTGGGAAGCCCCTCCCCAAATTTGGATATGACTTTTATTTTGTTGGCAAACCACCACCACTGTCAATCTTCGAGAAAGTAATGTGCTGGTTTACAGAGTACAAGGTACAGAGATGCATATGCTTATGTTGGAAGTATGTCTATAAAAACAAGCACTGGCTGGTGTGGCTCCGTGGACTAAGTGTGGGCCTGTGAACCAACGGGCTGCCAGTCCGATTCTCAGTCAGGGCACATGCCTGGGTTGTGGGTCAGGTTCCCAGTTGAGGGTGCGTGAGAGGTAACCGCACACTGATGCTTCTCTCCCTCTCTTTCTCCTTCCCTTTCCCTCGCTCTAAAAAATAAATAAATAAAATCTAAAAAAAAAAAAAAAAAAAGCCCCACCAAGAAAAGCCCCTGCCTTAATTCTGGGACTGTATCATAAACTGAAGATGTTTCATTATGGGATCACTCAGGCCATACTTGTTTCTTCCTTTTAAGCAGCTATATCTGGAGCTGGCTGTAATTCCATAAAGAGAAGAAAAATAAAAAGAGGGAAAAACAAACCTTAGGAATTGGAGAAATCAGGCTTCTTTGGGGAGTAAAACCACAAACAGAATGAGTGGCTTTACTGAGTAGCTGCCCAATCAGCAAAAAGAGTTTATCAGTCATTTTCACTGAGGGGGGTTGAGACAGTTCAATGTCCCCTGCTCTGAGAGTTTTAAAAAGAAAAGTCCATGGGGGCTCTAAAGGGAGTATCTGCACTAATCAGAGGTAGCAAACATAATAAAAATGCAAACTGCCACCTGATGATTTAATAACCTTAATAACCTTATCATTTAATGATAAATGCCGTAGCATGTAGGAAACCAACAGACTAGACAGAAGAAAGCTGGAGCGCAAGCTTGGTACAATAACCCTAAATGTTTAGACTGGAGGAGTCCAGAAAATAGCTTCAATATCTCATATCAAATGAAATGGGACAGATTATTAAGAACTCCCGGAAGCACCATGAATCAATGGTATTGACGGGGAAACCAGATGAAAAGTCACTGTAATTTTCTCCCAGTAATCAAATGTTAGTTTCATTTACAAAAAGCTTCCATATAGAATCCTGCCCCAATAAAACATTCTGTGCTAGTCCTGGACGATCAATATGGTTGAACTAGGCCCTTCTACAAGGGAGTACATGTGTTTCAAAACAGCCCTAAATCCTACAGTCTGGTAATAGGTTTTACTTACACTAATGCTCTGCAGTGAAATGCATCATATTAAACTTCTTGTCACTTCCTTTCCCTTCTCATTAAGGAACGGACCCATAGCTTGAGGCCCTGCTTTGGAATCTCACTTCCTCTCTGCTGAAACTAATCGTTGCTATTGCTAATATCTCAGGTAATCAAGTCTCATTTCTCACCCCCACCCCACACACCAAGTAAATGTATTGTGCTAATAATATAAAACACTGCATATACATAGGAAGGCACATGCTTCCTTGCCCACGGGTCATTCTGCTTTACAGCCTTCTTGTTCATGTAAAATACGTCCCTTTAAATGTACCTCTGGAGATTGGACTTGAAGAAACCTGCCTACACTGCTACAGGCTGTGAAATAATTGCCAAGGAACTCTGTTCCTGAAGAACAGACAAAGGAGCAGGGAGCAAATTCCGCAAGTCTCTGGAGAGGACTCACAGCCACCAGCCCAAGGTTCCTGTGTGGGTCCAGTAAAAGAGCCTCATCCTTGAGCCTCCGACTCCCAAGTTGTGCCTTCTAGCTACCGCCTGCTCCTAAAACACACAAGCTCTGTCTGGGGGGTCGGTGCTTTGTGCCTCTGCGCATCAGGGGCATGTTATATAGGGGTTAGTCCTTGCTGGGCAAAGTGGGCTCAAGCACAGGTTATCACTGAAATCCCTGAGAGCATTTTAGAAATGCAAAATCTCAGTCCAGGCCCAGCCCTCCTGTGTCAGATTCTGTGATGTGCACATTCAAGTCAGAGAAACGCTGCCTCAGGCTATGTGCTTTATAACCCAGAACCTCCTTTCCTTGGCATCACAAGGCTTCTTAGCAGCCTTCTGCACAGAGATGGAAGGAAGGTTAGCTTCTTCAGTCAGTGGGACTCCAAATATCCAGTCTCACTGTGTCTGTGTTTGAGGAGGGGCAGACAAAACCTGTGACCTTCAACATGTATCCCATTCCATCAGTAAGTTCTGTGGGCTCTACGTTGGTGGACCCCATCTGTCTGGTCTTCTCTGTCTGTCCCCTTCCCTGAGCTCCCACCACCCTGCCCTGCCCCTCCCCATCACCCACATACACTGTGTGGCAATGAAGGAGGTACTTCAAGGGCAGGAGGCATTGCTTATTATCTTCCTACGGTTCCCCATAGCACATAGAAAGAAGCCCTAACCCTGCAGCCCAGTCTGCAAGGTCGCAAAACATCCTACCCTGCCTCCTCTCCAAGGTCATGTCCTACCACAGTCCCCATGCTCACCCTTCCAACAATACTGGCCTCCTTGCTGTTTCACAAACAGGCCAGGCATCCAGACAAGTGGCTGCTCCCTCTGCCTGGAACCATCTCATCCCAGATGATGGCACGGCTGTCTCCTTCTCACCAAGCAGGTCTGAGCTCAGGTGTCCCCTCCTGAGGGGGCTTTCCTTAAACAAGCCCCTCTGTTCTTCTCTCCGCACTCAGGTACCCAATCTGGAAAGGGTGTGTCGTGTGTTTTTATATTATCTATTCCCCCACTAGCATGCAAGCTGACACTCCAGACCTCTGTCTTCTTGTTGACTGCTAGTGCCTAGAAGAGTAGGTAGCATGTAACTGGAATTTATTACTGCTTCCCCCCAATCCCAGAGCACAGCCTTCCTATGAAACCTTTTATAAGTCAAAATGGCATTAAGCAAAGAGTCAATTAGCATTAATTTACATAAAAAAGATTGTTTAGTGTTCCTACACCAAAAAAAACAACAAAATCAAACTACGTGCACTTCATTACACTCAGTTTTACACCAAGAGTAACCCCCTTACAAGTCTTCTTAAGTTTTTCTGATACGGTAGGACACATCTGCTATGGGATGCACAAAGTAAATGGAGATGAAGCCCAGATGCCCAGAGACGCATCTCAGAGCGCTGGGGCGGGACGCCAACTGTGGTCCAGGGGAAGGAGCTCAGTGGCAGCACCCTCGCGCCTCCACAACGGCTCATGCAGAACCAATCAATGCCACAGGCTACCTTCACTTTCTGCCCTTCTCCCGTAGGCGAAAATGCTCTTCAGGTTTAAGTTTGTGAAAATATGTATAGGTTCTCCCTGACTTACAATGGGGTTATGACCTGATGAATCCACTGTAAACCGAAAATATCCTAGGTGAAAAATGCTTTTGATAACCCTCACAAACATCATATCTTGGCCGAGCTGGTTTCTACTAAATGTGTACTGTTTTTATACCAATATAAAACAGGAAAATAATAAGTCAACAATCATAAACTGAGAACCCTCTGTACTAATGTAGAGCTTCCACAAAAGTGAAAGTTGCCTAACGCAAACTTTCAAAAAGCCGGGGATACCTTTATTTACTTGCTGGATGGAAGGGAGAGAGGGAGGAAAGGTAGACAATGGGTGGACTGGGTAGGTGAGGGGTTTGGGGAAGCATGCAGATGGATAGGTGGGTGGGGTGGGTGGGGTGGGTGGGGTGGGTGGATGGATGAGTGAGTGAGTGAATGAGAAACTACAGCCCTGAAAGTTCTAGTCCTATGATTCTCAATTCTGACTGCATGTTAATCACCTGCAGATGTTTGAAAAATAATGCCTACACTAGACCAACTGAATCACAACTGCTGAACACTAGATTATTCAGAGAATGTGCTGTTCAATATGGTAGCCACTAACCACACATGACTATATATACTGTAAGTTTACCCTGAGATTGAATAAAAGTTTAAATGCATTTCTGCAGGGGCACTACCCACAGGCCAAGTGCTCATTAGGCACACGTGGCTAGTGGCTACCCCACAGGACAGCAGCAGTGCGGCACAGTTCCACCATCACGGACAGCTCTGTCGGAGAGCACTGTTCTGGAACTTAATCTGAATCTAATTTATCTTGTCTCTCTCTTTAGTATTAATTGAGCACCTATTACTAGCCAGACACTATACTAAATGCCAAAAATCATGGTGACAATAAAAATAAAGAAGGGCCCTGGCCAGGTAGCTCAGCTGGGTAGAATGTCATCCCGATACACCAAGGCTGCAGGTCCAATCCCCAGTCAAGCTCATACAAGAGCCAACCAATGGGTGCATAAGTAAGTGGAGCAACAGATCAGCATCAGGATCTACCTGTCTCTCTCTGTCTCTCAGGCTAAACCAGTCTGCTTCTGCAGCTGGTGTCTGCCAGAGCCTTTATCCGGCATGTGCAAAAGGGTGGGGAGCAGACAGTCTTTCCTGGGGGATCTAGTTAAGTCTCATTGATCGAGGCAGTAAGAATGCTGATACAGCCCTTTGAATGCCCTTCCTGCAAAAGGCAATGTGAGAATCAGGATCGACAAGGCCAGACACAGAGGGAGAAAGCCTGGGGAAGACAACTGGCAGGGTTCTGTGCCTGCTCGTTAGCCTTCAGATGGCCATGAGGAGGTGTCAAGGTCTCTACAAGAGGGAGGGTCAGGGGAGGCTCGAGAAGACCCAACATGCTTCCTGAAAACTGAGCACAAGGCCACAGTTAGGGGCAGCATGGACTCTACTTCGAAATATAACAAAAGAATGGAAATGGATGGATACCGTGATGGAGAGATGGATAATTTTACGATAAAGCAAATATAGCAAGATGTTCACTGTAGAGTAATTATAATGGTACATGGCTATTAACTAGATAATTCGACTTCTTTACATGTTGAAAGTTTTACATGATAAAATACTGGGGGACAATGATTAGTGATAGTACAGAGGGAGCAAAACATCATCTCAACCTTTCTATATTCCACATGTTAAATATGTACATACTTATAAACTACACATATTTACACATATAGTCATGTTGGTAAAAATATATGCAGAGTACTGGGCATGTAAACAAAGGGTGAGCTACTCAATTTCAGTTATTTTGTTTTAGCAAGAAATTAATGCTACAATGTTTCCTAGACTCCAAAATTCAGAAAACTGTAGATCATCTTTCCTGGAAGTTATTCTTAAATGTAACAGGAAGTTGTTGAGGACATTTGTCCTCAAACTAGATGTCATAAAATAACAATTTTAAATGATGCCAAATGAAATCTCTTAAACAACCTACAAAGGAAAAGGAACAAAATTCAAGTATCACACGTCACTCTGACTGACATGGTGATCTGCCCGGGCTAACGGCCTGAGTGAATACACAGGATGCCAGGCTCACCGTGCTGTTATACAGCTGAGTAAGAGCAGAGCCTAGGGGTAAATAACGATGCTCACACTTGACACTAAGTGCCTAGCAATCTCATTTGAAATGAGCCTTCGTTATATGGACTTTCTAGGCCAGTAAACTCATAGAAGAAACCAGCGCTGCACTTGACAAGCATAACCTGCCACCCAGTGCCTATGGCCACAATGACCCGTGAGTGGACGGAAGGCTGGTGTGAGCACAGGTCCAGAGACCCAGGGAAACTTAGGGGCTGAGAGAAGAGATGGGCGGTAAGTTACAACCTGAGGGGAGGCAAATGGTGCTGTGAACCCCACGAAATGCTACAGACACACTTCCACACTCAGAGGGATCACTCACCGTCCTTCCCTGGTGACAGTACAGAACTTACTTTTATCTGCATCTCGAATGTCCTAACCTCAGTCAAGGAATGATGGTTCACTGTACAGGGAACCAACAATATCCACTTAGCAGGAATACACTTGTTCTGTGACAATAAATGCTCAAATTTTATTGATATTAATGTGAGCAATTTTTTACTGAGCACTTATTCTGAAGCAGGTTCTGTGCTAAGTAGGCACTTTTATAGATTGATCCTCATACAATTCAATGTCACTACTCGGTTTTGCAGATAAAGAAACTGAGGTTTTTTATGTTCAAGGCCATAAACATGAGGGAGAGCAGAGACTGGGATCCAGGCAGTGTGACTACAGAGTCACACTAAACACTCTAACAATCCCAATGTCACAAATCACAGTTAGGCATTTCTCATTTGTGTAACAGGAAGTGCACAGTGAAATTAAGTGAACAAAAGCAGAGAGCAGCAGTAAGTATGGCTACAGAGGCCGAAGACACTGAAGATATAATGAGAATGCAAGCAGCCTGCACTGACTCAATAGCCCAGTCCCTGAGCCACATCCTGTTCAGATGACACTGCCCACCCCATCCCTGTGAGTCCAAGGCAGGGGACTTGAAAGTTCCAGGAAAAAGTACTGACTTTGTTTTTGACTCCTGGCCAGCCCTTCACTTTGCAGCAGCAAGAGGGCGGGTGGCATTCTCAAATCAGTTACTGATGTGACCAAACCAAACCACAAACAAGGGCATTAATTAAAGTTCTTTTACTTGTGTTTTAAAGTATCTGAAATCTGCCAAGCGCAGTCACTGCACAGAGCAGAGCAGCATGCCTTGAAGTTTATTTGGCCTTTTCTTCTCCTGCCTGGGATCCTAGATCCGAGAAAGGAAAAGAAGTTAATTATCTACTGAGCACGTTTGGTGTGCCAAGGCCTGGAAGCGGTGCTTTCCACAAACATTACCTCACTGAATCCTGGCATGACTGCCAGGCGTAGGAATTATGGACTTCAGTTCAGAGCCATGGAAGGAGCGGCTCAGACAGGTTAAGTAACTTGTCCAGGGCACAAAGCTAGCGTGGCAGAATGCTATTTAAAACATCAGCAGTGGCATCCTGCCTGCTTTCATTAAACTGTGTGGCTATCTCTAGTGTCTCTCATCACAAGACTGTCAGAAGACAAGGTGAGAGCAGCAGGCCCTCAGAAGGTCCAAGGATTGAAATCTGTTCATTAGTACAAAGTGGCAAAATCACCTCTGCGGGTGACCCAGCAACCCCGGCACCAGCTGGGTTCTAAATGGCCGAAGCTGCCAGGCCACTCCGAGATGCCAAGATGAAAATGTGCATTGTGTGGGCCCAGCTGCTTCCGAGCTCCACGTGCACAGGCAGTACCATGTCACTGAGGCGGGGGCAGTGTGGGAGAGGGGTGCAACATCTGTGGCTGTGGTGTCTCAGCAGGGCAGGCCAAGAGGATCTTAAAAAGCCTTAGGGTCGTTGCAGGAGGAGTTGGGTGGGCAGAGGTGCCTGGAAAGCCAAACCAATTTAACACAGGACTTCAGCCGTCCTGCACTCAGAGGGAAAGAGTGATGGGAGGGGGAAGGGAGGGAAAGGATGACAATATTCTAAACAAGAAAAGGAAATATTGAAGAATAAAACAAAATAACATGAGCCTGTGTGCCTGCTCTGCATTAACTCTGAATTCAAAGGCATTTCTGAGCCTGTCTGTGACCTAGTGCCGAGTAAGTGGGCGCTTAAGAGCAATAATGACCCCTGGCTCCTTGGGCCTTGTCGCGAAGGGCCATAAAAGCCAGCAAAGATCCCACTGGGAAAGTGAGTCTTGGCCATCACACGGTCACAGTCACATGCAGGAGGGAGGACATAAAGCCCTGCTCCCTCTCCCAGTCAACTTCAATGTCAGCTGGAAGCAGATGCTTTGACCTCCAAGCTTCAGGCTATGAATGATAATAAATAAATTTCTGGACCAGAAATGAGGCACTGTCAGCACCTGCCATCTTGCAGGGGCTCATTAAATATCCACTATCCCGTACCTTCACAACTTTTAAAGAGAATCAACAACGCGCCATCATGTCTCACTCTAATTCTTGTTTGGAGCTAAGCTGGACGACTCAGATGGATGTGGCTGGGTCCTGAGAACACAGCCACAGAGATGAGGATGCTGAATGTATCCTTGCAGGAGGGTTACTCAGCAGTCAGTAAGCACATGAACATGGTCACCTTGCTGCCATAGGCTGGGGACTTGGCTATGACATCTCTCTTTGGAAGGGCAAAGCGTAAGGGGGGCAAAGTGTAAGGAGGCAAATCACCGCATCCAAGTTCACAGTTACCCAGGGCTCCCAGGCAGGAGGCACCACAGAGGACTCACACACTTGCCCCAGAGGGAGGAGAGAGCAGGAGGCCGCCCCGACCCGATGCAGGTATGGTACGCCAGGGGCTCATGGGAGGCAGATCTCACCTGATGGGAGTCGTGAGGCGGGGAGAGTGGAGAGTAAATGAGCTCTGATGTCATTTTCCAGCTTATAAGAAGAGCTAGCTTGTAAAGAAAGATACAGTCCTTGAAGCTTCCAGTGAGGACTGTTGTGCTGTTAGTGCTGTAGGGGAAAAGTTTTCCATCGCACAATCAACAGAGGCCAAGGGCAAGTGCAAGATACACTGAAAGAAAGGCATAATTAAAGGCAAAGACACAGAAGCCAGTAGGGATCCTGGGGAAATTGACTGATCATTCTTGCCAGCCCAAAATAATACTTTAGAGGAATCAATTCTGCCTTCCAGGTACTGACAGGACCCTGCAGCATCCGCTCTCCAGGTGCCTCTCTGAACTCACCTCCCACCACTGTCCCCCTCCTCACTAGAGACTCACGAGCCTTTCCCTAATCACAGTAAACGCTCCAACCCCAGGGCCTTTGTGCCTCCTCCTCCCTCTTCCTAAAAACACTCTTGCTGTAGAGTTCGATCCTAAACTTCCTTTAAATCTACTCAAATGTCAATTGCCCAGAGAGGCATTTCTGTACCATCCCATACATTAGCAGCAAAACACGCAGAAAGCTTATGGCTGCCCCCTGCAGAGACCTACCCAAACTGCCTCCTGTAAATGGAATCAAGGACAGAGAAGGGTGCACATGTTCAAGAGCCATCACAGCCAGTTAAGGGTTGAAATCTTATAAAAGTTAGAAACCAACCAAGGGCCCATTCTAAGCATCACTAGAAGACCATGGGGGTTCTGAACCCAGCTGCCCAGTAGAGAACGGTTCCCTTTTCCTGTAACATGATCTCAGACACTGGTGTTCGGTTGCTGAAAGAAAGCAGTGTCTGCCCAGCTTCTGCCAGCGACACAGGAGCCATGGCAGGCAGGTTAGAGAAAGGCACTCCAGCCTCAGCTGTCCTGTGTCTCCTGACACAGGAACTTGGGGAGCTCCTGACTTCTGAGCTCGCTCAAGGAGAAGCCAGCACAGCCTCCTGCCTTTTAGAGTGAGCTCAGGAAACCAGACCCGAGAAAGGGGCAATGGCAGAAAAAGCATAGCCAGGTGTGGGGGTGGCCAGGGATGTGGGAAGAGGCAAAGATGAAGATAACCTCTGCTCTGTGTGGCCCTTCCTGCCAGGTGACCCAAAGCAGAAGGACTGGCTCAGCACCCTGCCGTCCCCACCCCTCATCAGCCACTTCCTTCCTGGCCCCCTACGTGGGATGGGAAGGCTTTTCCCTACCAAACAAGCAACAGCTGGATACCCTGCACCACTTCAGCTGGAAAGCTTTGCTGACATGTGGGAGGGCGCTGGCCTCTGCGCTCCAGGAATACAGGGGCCTTGCTGGGACTCCAGCTGCTGAACCCAAGCAACTGGAATCTGTCCTTATGAGTTAGTTCTGTGGGGCTCACTTTCTTCAGCTCTCAAAGAATAAAATTATTCTGAGCATTAAGTGAAGTAATATATTTTAAAAATACCAGCACAGGGTCCTGGCAAAGAGAAAAGTATTCCAATTACTTGATTCAAATAAATGATTCTGATGGTGTGAAAAAGGAAATGTCAAAATTAGAACTAAAATCTAATTATCAAAGCTTTCTAGAAAGATTCAAATTGTGGAAATCACCTAAGCCACGGTGTCAAACTCATTTTCACCGAGGGCCAAATCAGCTTCAAGGTCCCCTTCAAAGGGCCAAATGTAATGTTAGGACTTTGTAAATGTAACTATTCCTTAACTAGGGGCAAAGAGCTCGGCACTGCCACCGGGTAGAAACAAGGTGCTGGGCCAAATAAAACAAGGTGGAGGCCAGATTCGGCCCAAGGGCCTAGTGTTTGCCACCTGTGACCTAAGCCCTATTTAATAACAGAGGCTATGCATTTCATAATAATTTCTGATTTTAGTAATTCATTGACTATCGAGGGAAGAAATCAATAGTGGTTTCTTTATCTTAAAACAAATTCTACTATTTTTTAAAAGGCTCCAGAGTCAGAATGCCTGCCTTCGGTGCCCAGCACTGCCACTGCCAAGCTTTGTGACACCGAGAAGGGCCTCGGGACCCCAGACTCTTCGTCTATAAAACGAAGGTAACAATCGTACTTATTACACAGGGTTTAAGATGATTAAACAGGTTAATACATATAAAACCCTTAGATCACTGTCAGATATTACCACTATTCTGATCCTTTTGAGCATCACTACTTTGGTCATCAATGCGACTTTATGTGATGCGCTAGTGGAAAAGCATTCTGCTCTGTGTGATGTTCCATACATGTCTTAGTGTTTTAGCGAAAATTAAGTGGACAACAGATGAAGAGCACCTGGCACCGCTCCTGGCACAGGGTGCAATACTGCATAATTAGAGGTGATGGAAGCAACCATATTCTAGGATGCTGCACTCGGGATAGTACCAATATGATTCTGCTTTAAAAAAATAGTTGGAACCAAAGTTTCTACACACAAACCAGTAAAACAAATGAAATAATTAGGAGAATATGAATAATGTGTGAAAGAATCATCTTAGTTTTCATCAAGAGATGTAAGACACAACTTGGAATTTATAATCAACAGCAACTTCAAGGGTATGTATTGGCATAAAAAAGATAATTGCCAATAACTCAGATGGGGAATCCCTACAGAAATGACTGCTCCACATGAGGAAATGCAAAGGGACAGAAAACTGAAGACATGACAGTTTCTAAATGCCCCAATGAGCCAAAGGGATGCGGCGCCTTCACCAACAAGCTCCAGCATCAAAGCAGGAGAGCCAGGCAGAGGCTGGACATTCTGATACCAAACAGGCACTTCTTTCACTGAAAAGCCTAGGGCTTCAACCATTCCCTACAGAGCCTCAGCTGATAGGGTAAAAAGCAAGCCAGACAGAGGAGATGCTACGGTCTCGGTCCCAAGTTCCTCTTTTCACTGGCAGGATAAGCCGATTTACAAAGCATGCATCCAGGCACCCAGTAAAAGTGAAACCAAGACCAAGTCCTGCCAAATGGAAAAAGGGGGGAGGGTTATATTATTATCAATCAGTCCCCAAGCATTTTGGCAACCTGCAGATTAAGATGAGCTGATAGAGAAGCCTGGAATCTGAATGGCTGGAGCACATGGCTCCTTCCCAAGACCTTGCTGCTAGTCTCTCCGTTTACAGGGGATGGCGCCAGCCGGGACTGCACCATGGCTGGTGGCCCAGCTGCTATTCCCTCACTCACCAGGCACTCAGAGTGCAGCCCAACCAGCTTCTTAAAGAACAAGGTGATATTACAGCCATTTGGGATGCCAGGTGACCCTAACTGCAAAAAAAAAAACCCAAACAGTTTTTCTCTAGTCCAGCACTGACTAACTCTCACGGAGTTACACTTTTTGCACATACTCAATGAAATCAGAGTGGGGCTGAGAAGTCATGCGGGGTGGCAGTAGGAGTGGAGGGTGGGAACGCCCCCATTCTTTCCTTATTACTAAACTTCACACTCTCTGCTTGAGCAATTATTCTTTCATTGAGCAAACATTTACCAAACACCACCATCCACATGTTCAGCCCTGAACTGGGAGCTGTGAACACAAAGATAAGCGAATGCACAGCTCCAACAATACACTATTTACAGAACGTGAATGGTTTATCCCCAGTTCCACTCAGTAAAGCAGGTCCTCGATGTGTGAAAAAGGCAGCCGTGAACGTCCCGTCCTCATAGACCCTCACGTGCCCTCCCAGCCTGAGCACTTCTCATGCAGCAGACCCCTCCATGCACTGCTCACCTTCTAGGCAACCGAGGCGGGCCCTCGGGTAACGGCCTGCCCACACACAGCGTTAGTGTCTCGGGCTGCTTTAGAACCAAACTCCCAGGAAAAGGCAACCACACTTCAAGGCAGTGATCTTAAGGGTCCTGTGTTATAATCGGGGCAATGACAGAGGAGGCTCCAAAAGAGGGGCACCTGACTTTGGCCAGGGAAAGGGGGAGGAGGTGACTGCCGGAGGGGACAGGGTTACCCCACTTAAGCATGACCCCAGGTTGGTGTTAAAGGGGACGAGGAGACTGCCAGGCAAAAATCACATGGCTTCAGCTAAAAAAGTATCCCCTAGAGTCTGGGCCAGAGGCACAGGTTTTGGTTTCCCTTGTGGGCCATCTGCACAGGCTGCGCATTTCTCACTGGAACTCGTGGCCGCTGCTCAGCTCTGACAGAAAGTCCGAGTGTGGACTCTGACCAACAGCTAGCTGTTGGTATTCAAAGCTTCCTAACCAACACACCAAGCCTTTCTGCAGCTCCAATCTCAAAAACCCTTCCTGTCTTTAGGCCGATAGTCCGAACGGCAGAGGATAAGGAGAGTCTGCTGACTGTATCAAACGCAGGGTAAAGAAAACCCTTCCTGGTGAAGGGAAGTATCAGGTCACTGGCTCCATGAGCTCGGGCCACTTCCAATGAACCTGAAAGCAGAAACACAGCCCTGTGGCTGGTGCTCCGGCAAGGATTTCGGTGTTTAAGTTCTGTCATGTGACCAGCTAAACAGTCCCAGGGCAAAGTAGAACAGTTTTCAAAATGAAACTCAACCAGTGAGACCAAGGAAACGATTCCCCCTGCAACTGGCCCCAGAACAGAAGTTTAGGTTTTGATTTTCCCAAAAGGGTCTGGGGGACAAGGCAGGCTGAACAGCAGGTGTTGCGGCTCCTTTTGTCACCAGCAGTTTAGGAAGGTTTGTTCTTCTACGAGCTCTTCGGAAGGACATGCAGGTGCTTTGAAGCAGGTCTCAGAGCCCAGGGCATTACCCTCCCCTGTGCAAGGACACTAAATACACCAGACGCCAAGGCCCACGCTGAAGAGAGACGTGTCACCTGGCTTGTAAGCTCTCCTGAACTCCCGTTGGCTCTCTCCACCTCATTCCTTCCTTTGGGTCTTAAAACTTCTGGAGGGAGCCCTGCTGAAAACTCTGAGAGAGAACCGAGACTGGGTGCGTTTGCAGTGCTCCCTGACTCTGTGCAGCCCCATCAGTCCTCTCCGAGAATTTCTGGTTAAAGAGATGAACAGTGCCCTTGAGGGTGTGCATGCTAAACTAGTGATGGCACATCCATGCCACGGAATACTACTGGGCAGTAAAAAGAAATGAATTACTGATACATGCAACCACTTCGATGGACCCCCTGGGATTTGTGCTCAGTGGGGGATAAGGGCCAATCTCCAAAGGGTGAAGACTGTGTGATTCCAGCTATGTAACATTCTGAAAACGGCAACACCACGGAGACAGAGAACAGAAAGGGAGGTGAGGCTATGCAAGGGTGGCGGGAGGGATCTGGGTGCTACAGTGGTTCTGTGCCTGGACTGTGACAGTGGGCCCTCAAATATGCACATGCGACTGAACCACCAAGATTTAATGCACACAACACACACATAAGTGCACTTAAAACTGGGGAACTCTGCCAGTGAGTTGCATCCATGTCAATTTCCTGACCCTGGTAGTACACTGTAGTTGTGTAAGATGTTACCTGGGGGGAAGACTGGGCACCTTTCTATATTATTTCTAACATTTGCATGTAAATCTACAGATATTTCAAATTTAAAAGTTAAAAAAAAAAAGAGGTGAGAAAGTTGAAGGAGAAAACAGGCCAGTTTCACTCAGACACTGTGCAGCGCCCTGCGGACTCACCACAGGCACCCAGGTGCCAGCCTACAGGACTCGAGGGCCAACTCTGCAGCCCCACACAAAACCACAGTCACAGCAAATCTCCTTCTGAAGCCTCTGAGACCGCTGCCACTTCTTTAGGGATCTTGTTCAGAGTTTCACTGCACACCAGAATTAACTAACTACTGCTTGGAACACCGATGTTACTCAGAAAGCCAAGGACTCATAATATAACTGTTTTTATAGGAGAAAAAGGGGCCACTGCTTATATAAACCATACTTACAGAGAGAACTCTACGCATCCGTGGTACCTAAGAGCCCTGGACAGTTGGAACAATTACATAAATCCCCTGACCTTCCTTTTCCTTTCCTTTGTATTTTTTCCCTAATGTTCAGGCATATCTTTGCTCGTAGCCAAAAACCACACAAATGCTGACTTTTGTTACATGCACAGGCATCAAGCTAGCTGCCGCTGCACAGTACAAACACACCAGTCAGTCTCTCACGCAGACTTGTCATCTTCCCCGTTATATACATTTCAAACCATTAAATAAAATAATTTTAAACTGCCCTTTTAGATATTACTACCCTTCACCCCCCTGATGACATCACTGTTTCCATAGTAACTAATGTACTTCAAAGTGGAAAATGCAGGCAGCAGCTTAAAGAAAAAAGGCAACAAAAGTGATGGAAACCAAGCATATCACTGTGTCAGTGGTGATGCAGAATGTACCTGCCTGATGGTGCGCCAGCTCAGGGACAAGTAATAAATATTTCAGGAGAACCCTTATCCTAACAGATACTCCATGTAACACTGGCCTATCACGTTACTCGACTGCCTTTGGACACACGGCTGCCTAACTCAGTGCAGGTAAAATCAGACCTCAGGCTGATGTTCAAGAGAGTCACGTACCTTATTTTCCAGTGACGTTATAATTACGCCTAACTGAGAATAGCCTTTTCAGAAATATTTTATAGGAAGAATATTCACAAGAGACAAATGGAAGAAACTGGAAGAGAGGAAACAAGCCTGAATTCTTAAATATACGAAAAAAAAACCCATGAAGAGCAACATTCCTCTCTTTAAGCACAGGGTCTTTCTGATGAAGTGTGGGTACTTTTTCAGTTACTGTAGGTATTTCAATGTTTGCATGCTGGTGAATAAAAATTTCTTTCTGAACATGCAAATCTTCTCTGAGTTGTAAGGAAGGCAAACAATTCTGGATGATAACAATTCTAGAAGCAAACAATTCTAGAAGCAAACAATTCTAGAAGGTAACAATTCTGGATGATCTGNGCCTGAATTCTTAAATATACGAAAAAAAAACCCATGAAGAGCAACATTCCTCTCTTTAAGCACAGGGTCTTTCTGATGAAGTGTGGGTACTTTTTCAGTTACTGTAGGTATTTCAATGTTTGCATGCTGGTGAATAAAAATTTCTTTCTGAACATGCAAATCTTCTCTGAGTTGTAAGGAAGGCAGCTAGAAGGTAACAATTCTGGATGATCTGACACAAAACTAGGGTCTGGTTTTAAAACATCACAGTGTTGGGTCTGTCCCTGTCAAAATGTCATTCTTAACATTTAACATACTTACGCGAAGCTTTAGGAAGTTCCACCATTTAGTCTGTGTTCTGTGAAAGCCGGTATTTGGAGACCCTGAGATGACACCCTGTCCTGTAAACACACGGTGAGCCACTTTCTTCTGATGCCCTGTGGCGGTCACCTGGGATGGTGGAGCCCCCTGGGAATGCCCCAAACGGCCCTGGCTGAGATCTCAGCTGATGATGACTTCATTTCACCTCTGGGATGCTGGATTTTTGCCCCATTCGATCAGCACGGACTTCCGAGCTTCAGTAGAGCTCCGGGACAGCAGTCTTCCCACAGATGGACTCTGCGTGGCCCTGCCTGACTGCTGGCAGTGGCCTCAGACCAGACTACAGGTCTCCAGCTGCCTCCAGGCTCCTGGAGCTACTTCCTTCCTAAAATACCTCTTTCTACAAGTCACTCCACTTTACTGTGTTTTGTATACTAGCCTGAGTCTTGAAGTCAAGGCCTTCCCTTACCAAACTACAACCCCCACCCAAGGCCGTCTTCCTTCTCCCTCTCAAGGGAGAGCCACCTGCACAGCCCGAGGCCTCTCCCTCCTGTCTGACAGCACACCTCCCCCTCTGCTGTTTGTTCACCTGGCTTTGTCTGTGGGATCCACTCCCGCGTTCCCCTCTTTCCCATCACCACGAAGGGACTTTTTATGTTCAGCCACCCACACGCACTTTCAAGAATCGCAGCCATTGCTCTGATGTCACTTGCAAAAGGTTTTGAGAAAAGCACTACGACGTAAGCTCCTCCAGAGCAGAGATTTCTGTGCATTTCATAGTACTGTGTCCCCAACACCTAGAAAAGTGCCTGGTAAATCACTGAAGCTCAGTAAGTCAGTCCTGAATTAATATGGCAACATCACAGAATACAAACTTTTTTAATTTTTTAAGGGAAGACAGAGAAAAAACAAGCCTTGGTATCCAAATTATTACATATATACAAGAACTGCCATCATCATTTCCAGAGGTTTCACGCCAAATTAATTGAAACATTAAAGAGTTATTGAAGTAGTTAGGAGACAACATAAAAATAAAAGGGAAAAGATTCTTCCATAGCAGGATTAAATTCAGTGCCTCAGATCAATAAACACTATCTTAAAGACCAGGAAATAGATCAAGGACTGTCAGCACAAAATAGAAATAGAAAAACACAAAATAGAAAAGGACTTTACGAAAGTGGTCTGTTTCTGTCCAAATGCAGAGGTAACATATGGAAATAAGGTGGCTCATTCAATGGAATTGAATCAGTTCCATTTGGGTCAAGCAGCAGGACCCCAAACATACTGGCAAAAGTCAAATATCTATAATTAGCTGATACAGTGTTTGAAGGCCAGGAATATGAATAGAGGGAAGGCCTATGATGCTGCTGCACACCCGCTCCACCAGGGACCAGACCCACGCGGGGCAGCTCAAAGGAGCTCCCTGCAGGGCCATCTGGAAGGTGCTGTGCAAAACACAAGCAAGCCTGCTGTCTGGGAGGAGAGACCCACGAGTACAGAAGCGTCTCCAATTTGGGGGCCTTCAGAACCACCAGTTACCCAGCTGAGAGAGCATCTGTGGGCACACATGCCTTTCGTTTCCACACCCCAGGCAAGACCATCAGAAGGAACACCCTGAAGGAAAGAGTCAAGTTGGCCTTGGGCTCTGAGGAGGTAAGGCTTGAAAGACTGGGAACCACCTCTCCTGGAAGTGACAGCTAGAGGCAGGAATTCACTAGGAGGCAGCAATATCTTATCCGGAGCCAGGACCCCAGGTCTGAGACCACAACTTTCAGAACACTTAAATATTCTAGAAAAGGGGTCTGCATTTTTTTTTCCCGTAAGGTACCAAACACTAAAGATTACAGGCTCTGCAGGCCATCTGGGCTCTGTCACAACATCTCAACTATGCCGTGGTCTGCAAAAGTGGCCATAGGCCGCGGTACGTGAATGAACCAGCATGTCTGTCCCCATAACACTGGACTCATGAGATCAGCCTGCAAGCCGGATGTGGTCCATAGGCTGTTTGCTGGCCTGTCTCTGGGACCATCGTCACTGCTCCTCGTCTGCTCCTAATTTTTAGCCATCCCCAGTGTTTCTCCATAGACAAAACCCTCAAAGCAAAAAGGGCTCTGAGAAACTGTCTTCCGGAACCCAAGGGAGGACTGACAGCCAGAATGAGGGTAAGTGTACTGAGCACACATGCCAGGTGCTGCACTAAACCCTTCCTGTGTGCCAACTCATTTGCACACTTATGAGAACCCTCTGACTGCTGGGGTGATGCTAGGGTGTAGTTTTATAAGGAGATGATCACATTTTATGGGATCACTTTATGGAGAAGCATAATGAAATATTTAGGTGTGAAATGTCATGTCTACACTTTACTTTCAAGTGATTTAAAAAAGGCTGCATATACATACTTGGATGTGTACGCATGTTGTATGTGTATGTATGAAGCAAATGCGCCAAATCTTAGTAATTGTTCAGTCCTAGCTGGTGAGCACACGGGTGCTCACTGCATTATGACTTCCCTTTGCTGCTTCTGTGCGAGAATTTATACTTGGAATTAAGTACAAAGGTGGGGAAAAGTAAAGGTGGGGTAGGAATGCCCTACCTGCCTCTCAGGACGGCCGTCGGGCAACAATGACACGATTCGTAACTGCACCGGAAGCCATTAAATGTTCCAACACGTAAGACAGCAAAGGGCCCATTTTTGTTTTTGAGATAAAAATGAGACTCAAATAGGAGTCTTTTGATAAATATCAAAATGTTATCCTTGGTAAGTCCTGTGGAATACTTTTCGGATAAGGTGCATGTAATTTTGTACCAAGGGTTTGAAACAGGACCGTTTGCAGAGGGAGCAAACATTAATTAGGGTGTTTGTTCACACTGGCACAGAGCAGTCTGTAATTTGGTGAGGGTTGTTATGGACGAATTATTACATAATGGCCCTTGTTTTTGAGTGGCTGGATGTTCTGAGCGAGAATGCAGCTGAGGGCTGAACACACAGGTAACAACATGCCCGGAGCAGGGGCCCTGTGAATGCACAAAGATTCATTTTCAGAGAACATGAAATCACAAAACCCGCAAATGCCATTCTGCTTTCACGGGGAGGGAAGGACAGATAACATGGTTCTCTGGCCCCGGTGAAGTCATGCTCAGTGTTCACTGCCTTCCTCCTCAATTAAAAAAAGAAGAAAAGAATTGTTCTCTCACAAGTAGTAGCATGTCAAAATGATACCAAAACACCAAACATGTATAAGCATTCAATTCAGCTGTGACTTCTGGAGGAGGTATGGTCTGAGGAAGGAGAGGTGATTTTAGGGCAAGATAAAACCGAGACACTCCGGATCAAAAGCTAATTGTGGGCAAGTTAACTTCTCTGGGCCCTAGTTTCCTTACCTGTAAAATTGAAATAATGGCATTTACTTCACAGAGTTGTCATGAGGATCTAATCAGGCCACTGATGTGCTTCCTGGCACACAAAAGACCCTCAAAGAAATGCCAGTTCCCCTCCCCTCTCTACAGCTGTGACCAGCACTTTTAATCTCACCATCCTATTTTAGTGTACAAATCTAAAAGGCAAAAAGGATTTATATTAGCAGAGCACTGTCGACAGCCTACCATACAGAAAGGGGGTGGAGAAACAGAATGAAACACAGCAGAACATCATGCAATCCTTTTAAATGATGCTGGGCACATCTCAGTCAGAATGGTACAAACCTCCATACAGAGTCTCACTCTTCCAAAACTTAACTAAAACAATTTTAAAGCAGAAATAAAATAAACACCAGTCCATAAACAAGCAAGAAAATGAGTACACCCCAGTGTCATAAAATTCAAATGCTGCCTGCTAAGGAAAATAAAGGAAGATTCAAAAGCAAAGCAGAATAGTACAGTGTAATAGCAAGGCTCCACCACCCTAGGGAAGATGCACCAGTGAATAAGTAAAAAGACTGAGCATTTTCACTAATATCACTAACTCTGGAGAAAAGCAACCTTGAGTAGCTATCCGTATACTCCACTTTTCTGATGGAAATAACAAAAACATCCGCGGCGGAGAAAACGATGACACAAGGCCATGCACCGCAGTGCTGATCATCTCCGCTGGAAGCAAGACAAGGTTCCAGAAGAACACTGTGAAATCCGGGGCTGATCTGGGGCCACAGCATGCTGCTCAAGGATCTCTATGTATGCTCCCGCCCAGGATGGCCAAAGCCACCTGCAAGGACCTTTAGAAGATCAAGAAGCAAAAGCCACCAAGCCCGCATCTTCTGCCCAGGCCCGCTCAGCACCCTGCACACCACCTGCTACAGGTCTGTCAGCCCCACTGCTCTGGGTCTCCAGGCTACGGGGAGCATGGGTGGCCGCCAGACACAAGCCTTCAAACTTGAGCACGGTGGTAAGGGGGAGAAGAAAGACGCCTCAAATCAAGAAACCACCAACATCCAGAACAACAATGACCTGGGCAGACTCTGCAGGCAAAAACAAGTGATGAAGCAAACAGATAGGCATGGCATCTCTAAGTCCAGACTCCTGGAGGAAAGGAAAAAACAAAGCATTGTATCAAAGACAAAAAAAGTCAGCCTAAAAGAAATCTCACCCAAAAAGAGCAATTCCCCCCCCCCCAAAAGATATTTGAGCCACAGAACTTAACATGAATTATAAGTTCAGGAAATCGAGAATTCAAAAAGTAACATTCACAAAAAGAAGGAAGGAAGGAAGGAAGGGAAGGAGTAAGTAAGTAAATAAATAAATAAATAAATAGCCAACCTAAAGACCTAAACTCGGGACTAAAGTAACTGCTACAACAGTGATATATAAAATGAAACATATAAAGACCCAAAGAAAGATAGTTCCGAATCAACTGACTAGAGGAAAGCTAAACATGAAACAGTGACAACTGAGGAAAACAAGGGGTGAAAGCAATGAAAGCAAAGCAAATGGCCAGGGCGTTCAGAGACAATGCAACACACGGACGGCAGCTCTTTGTGCAAGCAAACTCCTGTACAGAACCGAGAAAATGTTCGAACAGAAAATATGTAAAAATTCTCCTGAGAACGATAAAAGGACTGAATCTGCTCACTCCAAGTTCCACAAACACAGGACACACACCATGCAGCAGTGACACACACTGTGACTGTTACACATCAAACAATAACAAGGAATTCTGTAGACATCTTACCTATACACAAACAATGGACAGAGAGGGAAAAATCAGGCGGACAACACTTAAGGGCAGAAGACAGTAACTTCAAGTTTTAATTAGGTCTTTGGTTCAATTTGAGTGAAAGTTACTACTTCATATTTTAAAAATATACATTTTAAAAAGTACGGCTAGCCAGACACCCATTTTTCCATGGAAGAACAGAGAGAATTTGGAAATGATATCCCACTAATGATAATTATAAGGGGGAATTTCTCTCTCTTCTTCCCTCAAATTTGTACTTGATCTATTCTAGAGGAACTTCTGCCTCTAGGAGTAACAGAAAAACCATCTGCTCTTCTGATTTCCTTCCTTACTCAGTCCTCCCCAGCAGGGGCCAGAGTGACTTATCCAACACATAAAATTGTGAAAGGAACCTAGAAGACCTACCTTGACCTCTTCCTTCTTCTCTCCTTTTATGACAGCCTTCAAGATGCACATTCTTTGCTTCTCCAGGGGGAAGCTTAGCAGACGCCATGTCCCTCAAGGACACGAAGCTTGTCTGACTAGGAGCAAAGGAGTTAGAAGCCTGAATCTGGCCACAAACTGAGTTTTCTAGCCCAGAGTCCAAATACCTCCATACAAACTCCAAGATGATAGTTTTACACTCCATGGCTGGCTGGTATGTCTACTTCCCAAACTGATTCTTAATTGTGGGGAGGGAGGAAGCAGAGAAAAGTGTGATTAATTATCACAGCTCAAACCCGAGTATCAATCATGATATTTTGTGATGGCAGGATTTGGAATTTCTTAAAATATTTTATCTGAACTTCCCTTTAACTGAAAAGTCTTCACAATGAATATGTATTATTTTTTACATTTGATGTTACAGAAAAGTGGTCAGTCACAATTGTTTAGGGAAGAAAGCACAAGTTCCTAAATAGAATGTGTCATGTGAACTGATTTTATTATAAAAAAGCAACAACAGCAGACATACTGAAGAGAGGCACATGCTAAGCAACTGAATGATCTCATTCAGTATCCACAAGATCATCTGAAGTTGGTGTAAATACCATCTCAATTTTAGATATGAAATGGAGAGTCCAAGAGGTCAAATCAATTGCCCAAAGCCACATAAGATTAGCAAGCAGCAGCCCTGAACTTGCCAAAGCCAACACTCTCTACTCCTCTGAACTTGAAATCATGAGGGAACGCAGGCAGGCCCACAGAGATCAAGAGGACACACACCAAAACACTGAAAGTGGGTCTTCAGGTCCCAACATCATGGGTGATGTTTCTTCTTTTTTTGCTTTTTTAAGGGTATCTATGTTTATCTGTATTTTCCAAATTTTCAATACATGCATTCCTTGTGTAAAAAGTAAAATAATGTATTTATATTTAGAAAAAGAAAAAGGCCACAAGCATAAACTTGAAGTTCAAGTTAATGGTACACTCAAGTGATGTGACCACCCAGGGCTCTGAAGTCTCAGCCAGTGCCTGGACCAGCAGTCCATGGGCAGCAGGGGTGGGCCAACGGGCCAGCAGCATCCTGGCCAGAGCCCGCACAGGCTTTGAAGCTGAAGGGCAACCAGCTCAGTAACTCCCCACCCCACCCTCCCAGGTACATCACTGAGGCCTCACTCCGGGAGCCAGTTAGCTGTGCTCATAGGACAGCCTCTCTCTGGACCCTTCATGATTATTCCCAGGAGGAGTGCCCCCTCTCAGCAGCCTACCAAGTTTTTCTCAAGGAGAACAGGAAGGGAATTTTGAATGGCCTCCATCCAATTTTTGAACTGTAAACCGCACACCCACTTTTTGTTTGGAGACATTTACTGTGTGTGAACACAGCTTGTTCTGTTACCAGCTTTAAAGTTATCCAGAACTGACATATCCAAGGCCAGGCTAAAGTGTTTTTTAAAAAAAGTCAAATATGGTAGGATCTTTCCTAATTTTAGCTCATCTTGTAGAAATCTCGTTTGTAGGTAACTCAAAAGAAAGGCTGAATACAGAGGTGCTGTTGTGTGTGGATGCTAGAGCTCACGCCCCAGCCTCCCGCACGGCCCGCATTCCTGGTGAGCACGATGTTCCAGGACAACCAGCAGTTTCCTGCAGCCCTAGGGCTACATCACGCAAGGCAGCCATGCTTGTTTCTGGCAGAGTCTGGGGATGCCCTGATGTGGCCTCTCTCCATATGCTGGCAGAAGGGCTTCAAGCAGCATTTTAGGGCACCACTTCAAAGCTGGGGGGCAGTGCAGACAGAAGGTTTGCCAAGAGAAGTGCCTACGGCCGCCACACACAGCCCCCGCACTGCGAGCTGGAGCACAGGCTGCCCAGCGCCAGCCTTGACAGGCCCCTGCACATTGCTGGGGCCTGTGCTCCCAGCCTGCCCCTTTCCCATCTTCTTCCATGGCAGGCGTCCAAAACCTGTCCCACCTCTGAAGGCTCTCTCCAGCCAACCTTCTTCAACAGCAGCCCTGACCTCTTGTCCTCCTTGGAGCTATGCTGACCAGAAAATCATTTTACATCTGTAACCATAACCATTCTCCCCATCCACCAGGCCCACCTCCCACCTTGATATAACGACACTGATTTTTATGGTCAAAGACCACACTGTCTGTGTGATTATGCTGGACTAGTTGCCTGGCCCAGGAGCTGGAAGAGTCTAATGAAGGAGTAATTAATAAAAGTATAAACACACCATCTCCTCCATTAGGACTTATAAACTCCAGGAGGCCCAAAACAAACCTTATTCAATTTTGCTCAGGGCACTTAAGAAAGTTTTTGAAGTTAATTACTTTGGCAGAGACCAAGGTGAAGTCTTTAAAAAGGAGCCTGTGCTGAAAAATTCCAGGAATCCTACTGCTCTCACCTCCACCCGAAAACACACGACGATGAAAGAGATTAGAATGCAGATGTCTGGTCCTCACGTGACACACGCCTGGACCCAATCTGAGACTCGCAGGCCCAGCGTTAGTCTCTTTCCATCTCACCAAGTGGGACAGGGCTTCAGGGAGGAGGCAGGGCCAGCAGAAACGCTCACCAGGCGTCCGAGGTGAAAGGAGCAGGGCTGCGTACTGCACACACACATGCCACATACGTACGCACAACCGGGCTCGCCCATATGTATTTCTAGGCTTATTTTTTTACGTGCACTTTCCTTAATCAGATGATGTGATCTTCCAGTCCAATCTCCTCCTTCAGCTATGCCCACAATGGAGAGAGCACTCGCTCCGGGCTCCGCATCAACGCCATCAGGCTCATTCCCACAGCGTAACCACCATCCTCCCCTACCCCGAGAGAAACACAGTTATCTTCCTACAGGGAGGAAACAGGGACCGTCACAGGGCAGCGTTTCTGCAAACACACAGCGCTTCCTGCTAACAATGACTCTCCAACCAATATCCATAATCTTCCTGCCCAACCCAAAACCCTAAAGAGGACAAAGCATTTCTCTTTTTCTTTATTTCATTTTTTTCTTTGTACCCCAAAACCATTTTAGGGTCCTTTACTCTTCTTATTCTCTGGCACTATGGGTTAAATTCTGTCTGCAAAAAAGACATAAGTCCTAACTCCAGGTATCTGTGAATGTGACCTAACTTGAATACGGGGTCTTAGCAGATGTAATTAGGTAAGATGAGGTCATTAGGGTAGGCCCTGATCCAGTGTGACCGTTGGGTGTCCTTACGAGAGGAGAGGCCCACAGAGAAAATGCCGTGTGACCTCAGTCACATACTACAAGAATGCAGCTACAAGCTAAGGCAGGCCAGCGATCAAGGGCCCCCACCAGAAGCTAGGACGAAGCAAGAAATGATTCCACCCAGAGTCTCAGAAGATGCATGGCCCTGACAACACCTTGATTTCAGATTTCTGGCCTCCAGGCACAACAAAATAAATCCATTTTTCTAAGCCACCCAGTTTGGGATAATTTGTTATGGCAGGCCCAAAAAACTAATACACCCAGTTTCTTCCTCCAGAAAAGCCAAGAGAAACATATTCACCTACCTTCTTACCTCCGGGTCCAAGTCTACCTCACGATAAGCCGTCAAAGTCGCCTTCTCTTTACTACACATCCCGTGTGTTTTTTTTATCTAAGGGAAAAAACTATGACCCAATTTTGGTCCAACATATGAAATACTGAAAATGTTCAAGAATGGTCCTATTGCCCTACGAGCTCCTCCACAGAAGGAAAAGATTCAAATAAAATATGAAGACTCCCCTCCCCTAACTGTCACCCCTAAATAAAATGCAAAGGCAGAGCTGGGAGAAATGCATTAACGTGTGCCTGGCACAAAGCTGGCACGAGAGTCTCCCTCAGGAACGACATGGAACTCGGCTCCAGGAGCAGGCCCTCACAGAGGCCTCACGGATCTAACTGCGACATCCTGCCGGCGCGGCTGAAGCCTGGCAGTGTTGGGGGCCGGGGCCGGCGGGGGGAGGCGAGAACAGAGTTAATCAACAACCAGGAGGTGACAGGGCTGAGCTGACCACCTGTGACCACCATGGCTCAGGTCCCTCAAGATAAACAGAAAAACAGCCACAAAAGCGACAGACCTGAACAAGAGAACACTCAGCTTCCTTTCCTGGAATCTAAAATGTTCTACCTGTCACGCTGAAAAGTCTCCCTGATGGCCTGGGTGCCAGAAGCCTCTGAGTCATTTTTAATTGCTGCCTCGGTGCTATTATATTTAAGTGAAAAAATATTCCCCAATGAAATCCAAAGTATCAGAAGACAGACAAATGTATATATTTTAATCTCTTCACTAGATTAAAGATATGCATTGTGACCACTAGGAAACATTAAATCTATTTAAAAGAAAATGGAAGAATGTTTTAAAAGAATAAGAAAATAGTCATTTTTTTCTAGCACTTACCAAAGCATGTATGTATTATATGTATATAATCATTTCCAAAAATAAAATTCTTCCTGACTACTTACCTGCTCATGCCTGCTGGCTAATGTTTGCTGGCTGTGGGGGGTGGATGCCCATTTGGGTAAGTTACTTAATTCTATGCCCCAGTTTTGCCTACGATGAAAAACCTTCTTCAATGTTGGAAAAGACCTAAGAATGAGACACAGAGACTAGATGCCTATTGGACAATCGTTTGTATCCACGTGTCTTAGAAGTTTCCTGGGGCTGTATCTGGATTCAGCCCAAGCACCTCTGGCTCCACATGCACTGGGAGCCAGTGCAGCAAGGAAGGCCTCCCCATCTGCTCGCATTAGTTACAAGCTGCAAAGTGGCAGAACTGCTTGCTGACTTTCTGATCTATTTATATGCACCTCCATGGACAGGCAAAGGTAAAGGAAAGGTGCTAATTTACAGGTTGTTTTTTTTTTTTAAGGTTTTCCAAATACATCCTTCCTTTGGTGGCATGTAAGCCTTGCAACCCAGGGAGTATTTATCAGCACCGGGAGGCAATACGACACATCATTTATTAAATGCAGAGGCTTGCCCTAAACTTTTTGCACAAGAGCAAGGAAGGCCTGTCTGAAGCTCTTCTAATCCATCTCAACTGTCCAGTTTCCATTCAGTCTTTTGTGCCCTGTGCTCACCCTGGCCACTTGTCTACAGTTCAGGAGGTCAGAAACCTGAAATGGACTGGGCAGTGTGCTGTGTGGTACACCCCACGCACATATGGCTTTGAGAAGAGGACAGTGGGATGCACCACACGGAAACACACGGAAGCTACGGGAACAAGACAAAGTGCATTCCAAGTGCCATCAGGTAGTGCTCCAGAAAATGAAATGGCCAAAGGATGGCGCCCATGATGACGGACAGCATTTGTATTCCTGGGTGTCCACTGAACCTCATGAGCAATCTCTCCAGCTGACCTCAGCGGAGGCCTGCCCCTGAGAGATGCGGTGACCCTGAGAGACCCGGGACAGCCTCTGCATGCCTGCAGAGAAGAGGCGCTGGTGCTGCATCCCAGGGTGCAGCTCTAGGTGGCTCTGAGGGTCTACTTCAAAAAGCACTCTGACCCAAAAAGGCAACGGAGAGATTAACTAATCAACATCATCCTTCATTTTACAGGTTGCATCACAATAATTAAATCTTACATAATAAAAACATATGGGTCCGTGCTGCTTAGAAATTTTTACCTTCATTAAAGGAATTCTTAGCAGGGTAAACAAGATTTCAGGTACAGTATTTTAGAGATTATGTAATCAGTCAGAGGGCAGCTTTCCAATTTCAACTTTGCTTGTGTTCAAGGTGGTAATTTCTCATCCTAATCAGCCTGAGATCGGAGAGCAGCAGCATCAGAATGGGGAACAGACCTAGCAATTAGAGACCAGCACACCCGTTTCACAAAAGCCTTTCCCAAAGAGGGAGGAGGGAAAGACAGCAGCCATTCCCAAGAACATGTTACAATAGACTTTAATTGAACAACACCTTTGGGGCGCTGTTCTCTCCACACCAATGCTGCAAGTACAGAAATGAAAGTAAAAGTAATCATTTCTTCCTTCCTCAAGTTCCTGTAGTTGCAGCCAGTGATTTAGGGAGTACACAGCTCATCAACTATTCTATTATAGTCCCCAGGAATGTTTGTTGAAAACATGCTCAACTCATCATTTCTGCTCACTCTGCCTAACCAGGAACTCAGGTAGCTATGAAGTGAGGGCCACGGCAGGCTTTGGATCTACCAAGGAAAGGTTTCGATGGTAACCTGAGCAGCCAAGTTCATTACTATAGACCCACCCCAAAGGGCAACTTGCCAGAAAAATCAGAATCTTCCACCATGTTATATAGAATCCCACAAGTGGACGGGCAGACAGACAGATGCACAGACAGAAGACCAAAGGGCATACTCCAGGCTTCTAGGCAGACTCATGCCGTAGCACAGTAGCCCAGACCTCCCGCCACACCCAAACGATGCATCTGCATCCAAGGTACCACTGCCCACCTTGAGGCATTTTTGGGCATAGCCTGCTTCCGGAGCCTTAGAGCGCTCATGGCAAAGATTTCAGCAAAAGCCAACACTAAGGAAATATGCCATCTTTGTTACCGCCAGTACTCTCTCTGATTCTGTTACCAGGTAATTTAAAGTGCCACTTAAGGTATGACATCCCGGAAGAAAAAGATATTGCCAGGGGAATTTACGAAGGAAATCATTAAAGCAAAAGGGAAGAAAGAGGAAAAGTGGGTTCCCTACCTCTTCCCCACCCACCCCCAATCCCTGTCAAAAAGAAGGGCTTGTAGCAACCTATGTTGCCTTTGCTTTTAAATATTTACAGTGAGTGTGAAGTCATAAATGAGACTTTTGTTTCAAGTCCAGGAACACTGTAATGACCAACTATTGTCTCTAAGTGAAATGTCCAGTCAGTTAAGCAGCAGTGGGCTGGGCACCATCATTCCTATTAAAGACTCAAAGCCCTGGCTGGTGTAGCTCAGTGGATTGAGCATGGGCCTGCGAACCACACAATCGCAGCTCGATTCCCAGTCAGGGCACATGCCTGGGTTGCAGGCCAGTTCCCAGCAGGAGACTCACAAGGGGCAACCATACATTGATATTTCTCTCCTTCTCTCCTTCTCTCCTTCCCCTCTAAAGATTAAAAAAGAAAAAAAAAGAACCGAGCTATTCAATCCTCCACCTGAAATGGGCTCAACTCAAAAGCCACAAAGAAGAACTGAAATGAAGAAGTGAGGAACAGTCAACTGTGGGGAGTGGGCCTGCATCCAGTGGAACGTTTCCTTTCTCTGTGCTGTCACCAGATTGCCCAGAGGCAGGTCCCCAGGCCACTCACTGCACAGCTGTGACTGCTGAAGGTCCAGCGCTGTAGAAAGCCGGGAGGCTCCCCTCCTCAGTGAAGCACTGAAGAAGAGCCTGGTTCACTCCCTGTCCTTCCCAAGGGCAGGTGTGACCAGACCGGGGGAGGACAGCAGCCTCAAAAACTAGAGATGAAAGGGAGGGGTGCTGAAGAAGGTACTTCCTAAACCATCACTTCGGAACCCATCACTTCAGATGGGTGAATCCACAGGAAGGGAAATCAGCCTGTCTCTACAACTCATTTGCTCTGCCTTTGGGGAACCAAAAAGGGTCAGATCAGGAAAATGCCCATATTTGTGCCTGTTGAGTCCTGCTTAATACTGTAAGAGGACTCAGGTGGCAGCAGAGGGTGCAGCGAAGACCTGAGCCCTTCATGGCAACCGGGGCTGAGCTCCGAGGTCACATATCTTAAATAAGGCTGCCTGGGGGCAGCATATGTCCATGACATATGTTCCTCGGTCCCCTCCTCCTGACACCCCAGGCTGCCTTGAAGTGGCCACTTTTCATCCAGAGAAACAGAGCAAGCTACAAGGGTGCAGATCATTAATTTAGGAAACACTGTCCAGGCCTCACACAACACCCAAATCCTTGAGCCCCAGAAAGGGACTTCTGCTGCGCCAAGGTCAATGAGGAGGGTTGTGCTGTTACTGGTAAAACAATCGTTGAATACTGCACCCTAGGAGAAGTACCCTATCACGTGTCTGTTTATTTAAATCTCTCAACTATCCGTAAGATCTCATTATATCCAATTTTCAGATGAGGATACTGAGGCACAAGTAAGCCAAGTCACCAGGAGCTGGTAAGGAGCAGGACCGCATTCAAACCCAGGTGGTTCTGACCCCAGGTCCAGCACTTTCTCACTGCTCCTCGGCTGCCCACCCCTGAGACCACTGTCCCGGTTTTCTCCACCCTGTGGCCAAAGGCCAGAGCAACAGGTACCCAGGGCTTCCCAGAAAGGTATCAGGGCCCCTGTCCCTCCCAGCTGCCCCTGTACCGTCTCTGTCCACTCGCTTCCAATGCCTACTGACTCTAAATGGTCAAGACCACCATGACTACGGTGAGTTCCTCTCTCCCATGATTAGTAATTTTTATAGCATCTCTAAGATAAAATGGATTTGCTGTATTTATAAGGAAATAAACAGAATAAGCAACTGGTAATTATTTTATTTCTTGCTTTTAAAAAAGTTTTAGCTCCCAGACGAAATGTTCATGTAGATTAAGAGACAACTTAAATGTACAGTTCAATACACCAGAATCAAAGCCTGACTGAAGTAATTTTATTTCTCACTTGTTGGGACTACAAACTTAATATGTTTGTAGTAAGTGTGCATAATCATATCACTAATAATAGCTGCCAGTATTTATCAAGTACTATGTGCCAGCTAGTGTTCAAAATGCTTTACATGTACTGACTCAACTCATATAGCCATGTAAGCACTATTATGATCTAAAATGAAAACCTAAGGCACAGAGAGGTTAAGCCATCAGCCCAAGATCCCAGAGCTGGAAAGGAGAGAACACAACACTGAATGCTGGGTCTTGGTGTTCTCCTCCTGAGAATTTTAACCATATTACTTGCAGCTTTCATCATTCAGCAATACTTCCTCTCACATTAACCCATGAGCACTTGGTTATATAAAATACACGTGTCTCAAATCACATCAACTCACTTATCCTATGAACCCAGGTCAGTGATTCCACTCTTTTCCTATTTATTATCTATTTTGTACCCACAGATACAGAAACAGAAAGCAAAAAAAAAAAAAAAAAGTGAAAGAGCAAGGATGCTTTCTTTCTGGCCTACAGATTACCAAAGACACTTCTGAGAGGGAATCACATACAGGAGACTCGTCCTCAGGGGAGTTCTAAATCCGCACATAAGCCATGCAATCAAAATCACCACTGAAACATCCCCTGACATCTTCCCAGAAGTGCAAGATACAATATTTGGTATATGTAACCCTATACATGGGCATGTATGCAAACACAAAATGCACACAGCAGTGTACAGAATATAATGGACCACACGTACAAATTATAAGTTAGTAGAAGTGATGCTAAGTCCTTTTCTCTACATTGGAGGAGGAATGTGGTTAGTATATGCAGTTAAACCTATGCAAGTTAACTGTGCTAGTGAAGTTGGAAGTAAGGTACTAAAGAAATGTAGACAGTTGTAAGCAGCTTCTGCATACCTGCCTGCCTCTGGTGACCTGGCAGGACCCACCTTCCTTGCCTGACACCTCAGGGAGCCCTCTGGAAGGCAACAACCAAGGTCAGCTCAGCATGAGCCTTGCCCCTCCCAGCACCTCTGAAGAAGGCCTGGCACAGACCCTGACACCAAAGCCAACCTCTGCTCGATCCCTGCAACCAGCCAATAACATCCTAGATCGTGTCTTTATTCAAGGCCTATGTCTACGTGAAATGCAGCCGTACCCTCATCACTGTCCCCGTACCCTCATCACTGTCCTTTACATTACACTTACCCCAGGGCCAGTCTGCTAAGTGAACAAAGCAGCCCCTCAAAACTTTTTAAAGATGAGCAAGAGAAATTCACAGAGACCCTTTTGCTCAAGCTGCCTTTGCACAGGAGAAAACTTACCCAGCCTACTATAAAACAAGGCTCTCCCAGGCGCAGGCAAAAAGATGAGCTTTAACACTGAGCTACGGATTAGGCAAGGCACTGCCTCAGCGGAGACGCCTGCGGGTCCCTCATCTGCATAGGGTATCCAAAACTGAGAAGCGAGTTACAAAATTAGGGAAGAGATCGTGCTCGCTTCACAACTAATTCGATTTGTTCAGCTGTTAAACACACAAACAAAAACCCCTCCACAGAAACTAAGATGTGTACACAAAGCTGGCTGAAAGGAATTTTCAGAAATACTATTTTCCCCTAAATAATTACTAGTTAAACATTTTCAACCAAGCTGTAGGAAAAAAAAAAACTAGGGTAATTTTATTTACTACCTGGGGCTACATAGTAATTATGCAAATGGCAGGGAATTTGTCACTTTGAGTAAACCATAAGTATATAAAATAATTTGATTGAGTAAAATACAGTTGCCTTAGTCATCATCATACTAATTTGACACGGACTTCAAAAATGTCTCTCAGCTGTCTGCTTCTGGGTTAGATATGCAAAAACCCATTTTCAAAATGATGCTTCTTTAGGAAAAAAATAATAAATCCAGCAGTTTCTACTCATCCATTAATTGCCAGCCCACTGGATGCTCACAGGCCTGACAAAAAATAAGGTAAGTGACTATAAAGCCGTGAGCTGGCACCTTGTTAAACATACTCAGTTATTCATCTCTCTACTCATCAACATAACCTCAGATGTAGGTTTTAAATAACCCTACATAGGGAAATGCCCACCACCAGTGCAGAGAGACCACCTGTGTGTCCCAAGCAGAGACAAAACTAGTCTTTTTAAGTTTTTATCCTGAGGCAATTCAAATGCACTTGCATGTGAGCATCAACCACAACTGTCCGGAGGTGGCAGAAGTGTTCATTTCCTGTACAACACACCTTCCCCTGCCCCAGGCCTCAGTAAGTTGACAGCACACACGAACCTCTGTATGCAGCCCTACCCTCAGTGAAGGGCCTGAGGGGGTCTCCACAGAACACCATAAACTGCACGCAAAATGACACACTCTCCGAAGGGCCCCAACTTAGGCAGGTGTTACAACTTTGCTGGTAGGCCAGTTCAGACTGGAGCCACTCGAAGCAAAGACCCAAGCAGAGGAAAATTCAACTGTATTCTGTATTCCACATACAGTGACAATCAAACTGAATGGGTCTCTCTTCTCACGCTGAGAAAGTATTTTGTAGACCATCCAGCAGTTTAAGTGACTAGGAGAGAACATCCCTAGGACTGCTGACATGATTCCAATGAAAATATCTGAAACATAATCTGAAACATGATTCCAATTAAAATATCTGGAACAGTAACAGATCTCAGAATCCTCAGCTGGCCCCAGCTGCTTTCACCTGGGACACCTTATCGGTATTATCACTAAGTCTGGGCTTCAGGGTCAATGTCAGTGTTCTGCTGCACTCCTCTGGGAGACCACTGACACCCAGGCAGGGAGTCACTGGTCCCCTGGCTAGCTTAACAACTGGTGGCTTTCTCATATACATACAGGAGTTCCCACCCTGGGCAGGTTTTTTAAAGGAACTCACATACACACACCAAGTCCTGCTTTTCAAAGTTGCTTCTCAAGTCACAGGCAGCTTCCTGGTTCTGTTCTGCAGCTGGGAAGACTATACCTGTGTCACACAGTCACTGGGCAATCTGTCCATTCAGAGGGAAAAAAAGGGAAAAATGAAATGAAGCCTCCATACACAAAACAAATGGCACCTGGGAAGACAAAATAAAAGGTCGCTGCATGGACTTTTGAAACCAAGTAAGAAGTACTGTCACTGGCATAGAATCTGCAATCCTAGAGAACACACACCTTGCACATGGGCCCTGCGTGTGTGATCACCTACAGTCGTGGGTTTTCAGGTTTCCTGAGCAAGCCTGAGACAAACTAAAAGGAAGAAATCTGCCTTCTTGCAAACACCCTAAAATCTTTCATTCTCAAATTATCCTTAACAAAATCTCACAGAGCTGAAGGAATAACAAACTTTTTATTCCACCCGCCAAATAACAGACGAAAACTCCCAAGTGAGCCAGAAGAGCAAAACACATAGCAAGCTGATTCGGTCAACCCTGGCGAACAAACTATTTATTTTCATGAGGTTCAGATGGCAGTGGAGAGCCAGGGGTAGCCAGGCAAGGCAATGCCCTGAGCACCTTATGTCTCTACTCCTAGTAATCAAAATGAATTCAATTTCCTAGGCCTGTCCTTTCCTAGGCCTTATCTGCTTTCTGCCAGTCACCTGTTGATTCCTGTCACCCTACCCCTTGAACCAGGCTTTTCACCAGCCCAGGCTGGAAGTACCAGGAGGCCCCTACCAGGTGGACTGAATTCCTCTGGCTGCCACTTGCCTATTGCAGGATTCCAGCCAACTTCCTACCTCCTGGCGCCAACCCCTGCCTCTATACATCCACCACTCTACCAGCCCTCTGCTTCTTAACTTTCTAAAGGACTTTAGGCCACTCATCTGATTGAAGTCCAGCTTCAGTTCTTTCTAAAACCCTTAAATCACTGTGAGCCAAACCTAAGCCCATGCCTTTATCATTCAGGGGGTGAAAAGTTATGTTGGTGTTTGCAGCACATGACGAATGCTGCTCTCTACTGAACAAAACTGGTTTGAAACAAACTGTTAGACTGGGGGCAGCCGCTGATACACTGATGACCCTCTTTTAAACACAGGTTAGAAATTATATACTCTGTCTGTGTTCCTGCAAAGACCAACATATGTTTATTAATGTGCATTTGTATCGTAGTAGCACATGTATCTATTTTAATATTTTAACAAATTCCCTCCAAGGAAGGTCTAATAAACTGATGCACACGACATGGCTTTCTCTTAACCCCCAATTCCAAAGGCCACACACAGGTACTGTCTGCAAGTGTGCACAGTAACTGTTAAAAATGTACATCTTATAAAACAAAAATATATATCAGGAAACAGAAAGTGCTTTTGGCTACAAGGCTCCTCTGCAGCACACAAGTCACAGGAGCACAGAGATAGGTATTTCAGTGCCTGTCGTCTCACAAGGGGCAAAGGAAATGTAACTCGATTTTCAGAAGCCCTGCAGTTCTGTCATCCCAGGAAGAGAGCTGAGTTTGAACAATCTTCTATCGGAAACATATAACTGGCTTTACCCCGTTATATGTTTATATATAAACATATACAAACAGATTTACCCCGCAGACCAAGCCTGTTTGTACCTCCTTCTGACAGCAAGCCCTGCATCCCAGGAGATGCATTATGAATGGTACAAGGCACTCAGCATCTGGCCCTCATTAACTGTAACCCAATGGCCAGCAAGAAGGGATAAGGGGTACCACCAGGAAGAGCACAGTTCCATCTCTGAACATGGTTATCCAACAGTCAAAATCTTGTCCAATTCTATCTCCATCAAACTTGCTCACTAACACTCAAAGTCTGTGGCATCTGATTCCGGTTTCAGGTCAATAGTCAAGTAGTGATTTAACACTATACACTCTGAAAAACCTTCTCATGTTTAGGCAAGACTATACTTAGGTCTGGACCTGCACTCTCCAGAACTCAAGTTGGGACCACCTGCAAAAGGCATGAGAAAGCGGCAAAGTGAGTATTTGACAGTGCTGAGTCATTACAAGCTCTTTCCTCTGCTCCGTTATGTACCCCTGGGCCGTTGGAGCATTAATACCCCCTTTCAGCAGGCAAACAAAATAGACATATATTGTGAAAAATGATCCAATCCCCTTGTGGGTGAGAGACGATGATGGGGAATTCAGGTCTAAGAGTGGATAGTGGGAACTACTACACAAACTCTCAGTTGCTCTCCAGGTATGGTAACTTTATTCCAAGCACTGAGAGGTGGCTATGGGGATACGGAGAGGGACAGTCCCCAAGTAGCCCTGGTTTGGATTAGGCTACACTTGGGAGCATCTTACTCCAAGCTGTTAACGCCCCCTCCCAAAAATAACTGACGGATGGAGAAAACGCCCGGAGAAAATGATGCATAATGGATTTGTTCTCCAGGCAGATGGAATGGGGAGTAGAGAATGCAGGATGCTAACTGGCTTTTCTCCCCATGTGTAGGTCACCTGAAATCTGCGATGCCTTCCCTCTCTAAGGGGGCTCCTGAACTCTACCTCTGGCTACACTTTCCAGGGGAAGAGAAAAGGTTTCACATCCACCTGCCCGCAGCCTCTCGAATTCCCCCAGCCCCCGCCGGCCACACCAGCAGCTGCCGGCATCCGCGGTCCCGCCCGCTCCTGGCTCGCTCAGCAGCCCCGGCCAGCAGCTCCCCCGGCAGCCGCCTCTGCACCACTCGCCAACCTCCACGCCGGGCGGAGGTCACGCCCGCTCGTCCCCTCTTCTTGCCAGCCCGCTGCCCCGGCACGAAGCTGGGGAAGAAGCGCCGCAGCAGAGTTGGCACGGAGACTCACCAGGTAGGCGCCCACCGTGCCCTGCGCCAGCATCAGAGCGCACTCGGACACCAAGAATATTTTGATGTTGGAGAAGCAGGACACCTTCTTTTTCTTCTTCTTGTTCCTCTCAGCCTCGTCCCCCTGCAGCTCGCCGCTCCGGCCGCCGCCCGATGAGCCGCCCGGCTTCTTCCCCTGCATCCTTCTCCCACCGCTGCCGCCGCCTCCGCTGCCGCTTTCCCGCTCCCCTCGGGTTGTCTGAACGGCTGCTGGGCGGGGGTGCGCGCACCGAAGCTGTGTGCCCTCCCCACCTCAGGCCCGAGGCGGCTGCCCCCGTCCTGCCGGGACTAGAGAGGTGGAAGCTCAGCTCCTCGCCGCCGCCTCCGCCGCGCTCGCCCCTTCCTCCTCCTCCTCCTCCTCCGCCCTCCCCTCGCCTCCTCCTCCGGTTCGGGCTGTGCCAATCACTGGGGCTCCTCGCGCCGCCCGCCGCCTCCGCTGCCGCCTCGCCTCCCGCGGACACTGGCCGCTGCCATCGCCGGCTTCCCGTGACCCGCTGGCCTCCCTGCCCTCGCCTCTTCTGTCTTTACCTGGGGGGCCGGAGCCTAATGGCCAGTGCCCGCCCCCGCGCGCCTCTTCCTGCCCACGCGCCCTGGGGAAGCTCGAGAAAAACTGGCTTGCGGTGCCGAGGCCCCGCGACTGAGGCTAGGAGGGTCCCGATGCCCGAAGGACCGTAGAGAGGGTGTCCTTGCGTAGTAAGAGGGGTGCTGGGTGGGGGGGACAGGGAGGCCCCCGGTGGGAGGGAGGCGGTGCCTGGCCCCTAGATGGCGCTGCGGGGAACGGGGCGCCCCCGCGGACACTGGGTGGTACTGCACTGGCAGCGCAGAGATGGGGTGTGGAGGCGCCCTCGCGGGGTGGGGACCTAGAGTTCCGGTATCTGGGCGATAGACGGCAGCGGGGAGGGGGTGGCGGCGGGGAAGAGGGAGGCTAGGGCTGTTTCTAGGAAAAGAAAATAGGCCGAGTACTCAGAAAGGGGTTGCAGTCTCTCTTCACCTCATTTCTGGGGACAGTTGTTGGTGCTGTGGGGCTTGGGGAAGTGCCAGAGATCAGAGCTGCTCGAGGTTTCTGCAGCCCTTTGCTCTCCCCGACCACTGGGTGTGCCTAAACCACCCCAGACCGAAAGGAGAGAAAGGAACGGAAGCACAGCAAGAAGAAAGTTCCTTTAATCCTTCGAAGCCTCACCAACAGTCAGTCGCCCCCCAGCCACAGTGTCTAGGCTGCTGCAAAGTCGCACTGACCCCTGCTTGAGAGGGCTTGAGTCAAGCCCTCCATCTGCCTGGAACCCTTCCTCAGGATGATGCTGCTGGGCTGCAACTAATGGGAAGCAATTGGCCACAGACCTGCGCTGGTCTCCACCCCTCCCCTAGTTTTGTGGCTGGGGCCACTTTCCTTGGCCTTGGCCTGAATGTCCGGGCTCATGGCAGCTGCTCTTTATAAACTATTACCTGGAGTTTGGACCACATGGCACTACCATTAGAATCTGCTAGTACTCAGACGGCTTTTGGAAGCTCAGAGGAAACTGAAAAAAACTGGACAAGTACCAGGAAGCACTCAGCATCTTCCACCTGGGCCTTTGGAGGGCATGGAGGGTGGGGGTACAACTGATCATTTGAAAAGCTTTTCCTTAATAATTGTGTCAAAGAAAATGGCCCACTCTCTTAGGCTCCCGTGTACCGATGCAGGCTTAAATTTGAAATTGAATAGTAACTGACGCTCCCATAATTTTCACTTACCCTCAAAGCACTTGAAGGAGAATGGGTGGAGTATGATGGGGGCATTGTCTTGCTGGACCAGTTAAATATAAACTGCTTCATCCTTCTGTGGTTCTTAGACATGATCTCACCTAGGCCTGGTATCCATTTCAGATGCTCCCCTCCCCTTGTCTGGGCTCCCACCTACCTGAACAGGCTCCCAGCACAGAGGTCTCTTTCCATTCCCCCCCACCAATTCCTGTCACCATGGTTACACTAGGCCCCAGCAGTCTGTCACCTCCCTGCTGCCCCTCCCTTGCTCCCCCTACCATTCCCTTATCCACAGCCAACTTTTCTACAGAATCCTCCTCTCCTTCACCCTGGCCCCCTCCATCACTCTGGCATCTGGGAGTGCTTCCTGACTGCATGGGGAGAAGACCCTTGATGAGCTCACCCCTTTCCCTGTCCCACACTGAGCTGTAAACAGTGGAGACTGTTTACTTGTCTCTGAACAGCGACCCTGCTGCTGCTGAAATGGCACTCAGGCCACATTATAGCCTTCAAGTCTTATTCACATTCTTACCTTGCAATAACAACAACTAATGCTTATTGTCTGCTTACTCTAGCTACGCACCACTTGTTCCAAGTACTTCACCTGCACTTACAATTTAATCTTCACAGCCGTCCTCTCATCTAGTTACTGTCATTAGCCCTGTTTTACAGATAAGAAAACAGGTCCAGAAAGGTTAACTAACCTTACCAATGCCATACACTCAGGACACGGCAGAGCTGGCCTTTGAAAGCAGGTGTTTGATACCCCGGCCACCGTGCCAATGCCTCCCGCCGACTCTGGAGCTTCTTTATCACCCAGCAGTCAGTCTCAGGGGGAGGGCAGGACTCATGTTCCTGTGCTACAAAGGGGGACTCAGAGACATGTGACTAGCCCGGTATCCCACAGCTCAGAAGGGTCAGGACTTGACTCTCCAGCTGTCTGGTCTACAGCTCATTGCCTCACACACAGTCCAAAAAGAGGCACCGCCAGTTTTGACCATTTGTTTTAGATAAAAACTTAATTTTCTTTAGAGAAATCAAACACTGCTGCCAGGGAGGAGATTCCATATTAAGGCTGTAGATTCCTCCTATAATTAACAGTAAGCAGCTATGAAAATAATCCTGTGCCTGAAGCCTGAAGAATAATCCAAGTTGGCCTGAGGAAATTAGCTGTCAGCCTCATGACAGTCAGAAAGAAAGAACTGAACATGTACCATTCCCTTCCCTCTTGCTCATCCTTTATTTGCCTCTGGGCCAGGGGTCCAGGGTGCTTCTGCTGGCTTCTCTCGTGTGCAGCAGAAGGAGCAGCAGCAGAACAGGACCCAGCACCATACCTTGCAGCACGATTGCTGGCAGAGTGTTCTCGGTCCTCGACCTCATTCAAACCTGCCGTCAGGGGGAGCTGGTTCTGTCAGCCCCGTTTTACGCACAAGAAAGAGCACCGGGGGCTTTCTGGAACACACAGCTAGCAAGTGTTAGGAATCAAAACCTGCCTTTTCTACCCCAAATTGGTGGGACCACTGAGGAGCAGGAGGGGGAACTACAAAAGACTCCCAGAACCTGTGGTGCCCTCTCTGAAATGGACAATTGACTGCCCTGTCAAGCAGAGCTTAGACCCCAGCCAGCAACTCCCCGGACAACCTGAAATGCTGCCTCGGAGAAACTGCAGCCACCCCTCCCAGGCTTGAGGCTTTTCCATCCCTCTGTCCCCCTAGTGGTAGATGGTGAGTTTAGGAATGGTTGGTATTATGAATGGCTGTAGGGCCCTCCTGATTAGTTTGACCTCTGGACTACTTCTCTGGGCCAGGTGACTTTTCTAGGTTAGCTGTTCATATTGCTAGCTAAGGCTGTGGTTCCAGGATTCCTTACTTTGTTGTCTACTAGAGGTATTCCAAACACCGAGAAGCCATGTAACCTGGAAATCTGATCTAGGGAAGCATAAAGAAGACTGGGAGGCATGGGAAGATAAACTGTCTTTTGATTCCTAAAACATCAATAAGCTGTCATTAGGATTTGGAGAGCTTTTCTCACCCACTTTGGAAAGGGCCATCAATTCATTTACGGGGGAAAGAGGTGGGTTAACTTCATGGGCATGGAGAAAAATGACAACGTCATCCACTGTTCCTGGGCTGAAGCAAGATTTCACAGCAAGCAGCCTCAATGTCATTCGACACAATGAGAAACTGTTGTCCAAGTAATTCACATGAACCATCTTTTGCCAGCTTCAATTTTTGTTCACAGGCAAATACAAAGTTGAATAAATGTGAAGAATGACTTCTGATTGTCACTGGGATGGAAAATAGATGCTTAGATTCTACCCGATGGGTGGATTTTTTCTTTTTCTGAAAATACATCAATCATATATTGTGTCCAACCAAAACAGAATTGGGGCTAAGCCAACTTCTTTGGCTTGAAACGAATATTTGGGCAAAGTTGAAGCTTATTTCCTCTTCTTCAAAAAGAGTTTTTTTCACCAACCTCACCCACCACCCCACAACCACCTCCACTGTCCAATTAACCTGGTCCATATGCTTTTCTACCGTATAGCTTGTGTTTGCTACTTACAATATTCACAGTCCTATATTTCAAATTATCTCAATCTGAATATATCCTAAAGCTCAGCAAAGAAGTGAAAATGATAAACATCCATGTAAATGCAGTTTTTTAAATGTTGAATTCAAATCCCACGTGGAGAAACAGAAGAAAAAAGAAAGAACAGTAATGGAAGTTACAAGTAGAAAATATATGAAATAAAAACAAGTGTAACAATAAAATATTTTAAAAACAATGTTAATAAATTTTCAAAAACTGAATTAAATGGATATTTTCATGACAATTTTACCTGACCCTAAGATAATTACCTCTAAAAATTTTCCATTGCCTGAAAACTTCACCAGTGACAACTTTCAGACTTTACAGAGCAGATAATTCCACATATTTTTCCAGATATAAAAACAAAAGCTTAAATACTGATTCACTTTATGAAGTCAGCATAGCACTGACATAAAACCTGACAAAGACACACGGCAAAAGAACAACAAATAGGACTGTGATTTTTCAGTGCCACGTTAAACATTTCAATGGCACGATGAAAACCAAAAGATAAGCCATACTATCATTCTTGTATTACTTAGTGATTCTGAAGTTCAAAGAGTTGAATTACAAGAAAAAACAAAACAAAACTAAGAGCATATTGGAGTAGGTAAAGCGGGGCAATTAAAGAGGCACGTCCTATTAGGTATTAAAATATAGCGCAAGCAATACTGAACCAGCCCAAGAAATGGTAGACGGATTGACAGAATAGAACAATCAGCCCTCAAATAGACCTCAGTACATATCCCAGCTTAATAAAGTCAGCACACACAAAAAAAATGAGAGAGAGAGGAGTTTTTCATCAGATGGTTGAGAAAATTGATTAACTCAAATCATATCCTCAATGTGCAGCAGCTAAAAACTAAACAATTTTTTAAAAGATGGATTATAAAATCATACACAGGCAAAAATATGAGTGAATACTTATCAGCTCTCTGGAGAGGGAAAGACATTCTAAACGGAAAAGCAATGAAAGTAATTACAAAGGAAAAGCTAGATAGATTTTAGTATTCCACAATCAGAACTCCTCTAATCAAAACATAGTTCACAATAAAAATCACGAATGGGAAAAAGTAGTTTAGCAATAGGCCAGAAGGGTAATATCCAAACACAAACACGGTTACAAACCCATAAGTAAGATTCCAATACTCCAAAAGAAATGTGGGCAGAGGATCTACACAAGAATATTTTAAAGGCAAAATACAACAAACATGCAAAAACATTCACACTCATAACTGATGAAATACTAAATAAAGCTACAAGATATATTTTATTCACCCCACTACAATGGCAAAACACATTTTAAATCAAGAGGGTAAAGGGGAGGTAAGTGGTGATGGAGGGAGACTTGGGGCAGTGAACACAGTACAACATACAGATGATGTTTTATAGAGGTGTACACCTGGAACCTGTAAAATTTTATTAACCAATGTCACCCCAATAAATTCAATAAAATTGATAGATAGATAGGACGTTTTCTGTGCTGGTAACAGTTTGATGGAAAGGCCCCCTACTAAATTGCTGGCAGAGGCATGAATTTTTACAAACTCTGGAAAGTGATTTGGTAATATCTATTTCAGTACTCAAATTGTTCACTTTCTTTGGCTCAGAAATTCCCTTCCAATGACTCATTCCTGAGAAAATAATCACAGACATGGACAAAATAATAAGCACAACGTCACACACACACGCTGTACTTAGCACAAGGGTTCCGTAGCTGGAGTCAGACTACCTGAGTTTGAGTCACACAACTGACCACATTCTAAGTTATGACTGTGGATAATTTACCTCACATTTCTAATCTGTGATAACAATAGTACCTGTCCTAGCATACTGGGAATATTGGAAGAATACCAAAATCCTACCAAATGGCAGATTTTATATTCATATACATTTCTGAGTTACCATTCAAAAAATAAACATGCATTGTAACTACAATTTATATTTTTTTCATTAATACTAAAAATGCATACACACTGCATTACGTCAGGACCCAGACTGCCTCATTTAGTGGGACATTTCTCATGCACTCTGCCCCAGTTCAGAGGCATAAAATGACAACTCTGCCTGCAGTCAATACCAAATTCCATGCTTATTCTGAGTTCCTCTGTATTCTCTTCTTCCTAGCTCTTATCACATGAAGCAAGTGCTCTCCCACTTCCTTGTCCAGGGCCCTCTTCTTAGGTGTAGGAGGAGGGCTTCTCTGGCACCACCCAAAATGTGGGGGGAAGCTGAAGTAGTTGCAGCCAGAGCAAACTCTTGCAGAGTTCCAGATCCCTTAAACAAAGGAATTGGTAAGTCTGGAGTAACCAGTCAAGGATGCTCCTTATTTAAAAAAACCAGGACTTGGAAGAGGAACTGCAATAACCAGGCTGAGTGGGGAACTGTGCTCGTGTCCTCTGCATGGCCTCACTGAAGAGAGTACCCAGAGACTGCATCTCATATTCAAGAAGTCAGAGGCTACAAGCTACAGAGCTGGTGGTGTAGGAAACAGGGACAAAATACAGGGAAGTATCTGTCCTCTGAGACTGACTCCAAAACAGAGAAAGGACACCTTGAGCTGGGTGAAGCCCACCCCTTCCTGAAATAGCGAAAATTCAATATGCCACCACTCTGGGCAAGTACTCCTCAGGAGCCAGAACCACTTACGTGCATTTCCCAAAGGCCAGGGATTCATTTGGGGGGAGACTGGTTATCAGTATGATAAGGGCCACAATGAGGTGGAGGAACAAAGCCCAAATGTTCAAAGTCCTGAATGTCAGTGTGACCTGAAGACAAACACAAAGTCAGTATCATGGCTAGAACGATAAGAAAAGCAAGGTTCAAGCTGAGGCCATTTGTTGTAGCAATATACGAGAAAGTCCTAGAGGTCAATAAAACCTCATGCTTATAAGAAGCATCACATACAGCAATTTAATTATGTTAATACTATTAGGAAAAATCAATGTGAACTCATGATGTTAAAAAGCAGCATTTTTCCAGCTAGAAGTGTCTCAACAGCAGTAGCATTACATTCACTGCCTGTTCTCACATGAAATCCTAAATGGCCAGATTTGGACGTCTAATACTTCACCAGGAGGAAGTTAGCACTCCTGGGGTGTGCATGATCAGGCTTGCGCGTGCATGGGTGCGTGCACACACACACACAGCAGAATGAGCCTGGAATACCCATTGTGGCCAGAAACAGAGATACTTCCAAAGATGCCAGGAACAGGGTGAAAGGACAGAAGAGCTAGCTCAGAGGCCTCCCGCAGGCCAAATTACAATTTGAGGATCCAAAAGGGCATAGTAATTGTGGTTAATTGAAATATGATGAGTTTGTGAAAGGCCATAATGTCCTAATTATACTAAGAAAAAAGTTAATATGAAGTATACTAAAGGTAATGAAAATGAACATAGAAGTTTGGCTATTAAGGGACCTGTTTAATTATTTATTAATTTTAATGAGTGGACATTAACATAAATTGACATTTTATCTCTTCTATTAATTCTGTTTGATTCTAAAGTGGGGACATAAAACTAATGTCTGTCTGCATAAATAGAGAAGTCAAACTACAGGGAACTGTTTGAGTTAGCTCAACTGATCGGGGAAAATAGAGAGAAGTGAGAGCAGGAGGGCCTCGGAGAACCCCGTGCTCACACACAGTAGTAACTCAGCAGAGCTGGTTCAAAACTGTGTTCCAGTCTCGGGAACTGGCCAAATGTCTTACACAGCAGCCCTCATCACACCACCCTGGTTCCACCTCTCCAGGGAGGTGCTACCTCTGGAAGTTTCCCTGAATTATAATGAGTCACTACTATGGCATCCACACACTTTAAATAATGCCAGTATACAAGGTTACTCCTATGTGTGGGTGATCCCAGCAACAGGACGAAGGGTTGGGTCATGCTGGCCAAGAAAGACTTCAACACATGACGCAGAAATTCCAGGCTACTAATACTAAAATTTGCAGAGAAAGCATGGACCTACTTTTTAAAAAAATCTATGTAAAAAGAGAAGATAATCTTAAAATGAAAGCTTTGGTCCCAATGTCTATAGCTTGGGAGAAATGACCTGGGTTTTTATGGCACATCGAAGAAGTAAATAGTCAACCAGATCTTGCAGTCTTGGCTCTCTGAATTGATACCTATTTTCTTCTTGGTCTGGGCAAGAATACTATAAGCCTGGAAAGGTTTATAATTGAGTGTTACTGTAATGTTAGCAAGTATAAAAGTGGTATTGAAATAATACAGAAATAGGGAAGAAAATGAGATATTGACACTTCCGGAACAGGTTTAGGTAGAAGCATAGTAGCATTTTTGCTAATCATTATCTCTGTGTATGAATTGTTTGATTGTTTGAAATGCTCAAAAGAATGTCCACTAAGAGTGAAAAAGAGTCCTTTAAAAATATAACACACCAAGGATTTTTATAAACCTTTTAAGTTGGTTTCCATTGCAGTGTTGGGATCAGAAGCCAGATGAGACGGGAACAGGGCCAGGGTTCGGGGAAGGCAAGTGAGGCACTTGCTTTGGGAGCAAACTGGAGGGAATACCAAAAACTATGGATTTTGCTGTGTCATGTACACTTCTTTGCCTAAATTTTTGAGGGAGAAATAAGGGTGTGCATTATACATAGGTAGTACTAATTCTGTATCTATATAAATGTTTTTAATTCTTTTGTTTATGCTTACGTGTTAAAAGTGTAACTCTACAAAGCACTAGCTATATCTGTATGCAAAATACCCTTTATAATACAAAAACAAGTATCTAAATATAAATAAATAAGTACTTGAAATAAAAATTGAAACAAAAGATTTTTTCCCTGAAAGTTCATGCCAAAAACATGGGTGTACATAATACATGGCAAAATATGGTAAGTCATCAACATTAGTAATATTTTAAGGCAGTGTTTTCTAAAAATCAAAATTAACACACACAAAAAATCTCTGGTGAACCAAAGATGGACATTTTAAATACTGACAGGGTGGAAATTAAGACAGTGTGGACAGTAAGTGTGCAAATGGCTCCTTTTCCCAAAGCCGTCTGTGTTCAGGGAATTGACAGGTTGTGCTTTGTGGGGATCCCAAGTCCGTGGAGATAAGCTGGCTTGCTCGTTGGTTTAAAGATGGGAGAAGCCTCAGTGTATTTACACGCCGAGGAGGAGGCCTACGCCCTTTCCTTCCTCATCCAGCAGTGAAATTGCCAGGAGACAGGGATTTGGCCTTCCAGACAGAGATGTACTTAGATGCACTTAGCAAACTAAGTCTTCCGTGTGCATGGTATTGGGGTAGGGGGAGAAAAGAGCAGCTAAAAGTAACTGTGCTGGGCTACCATGAGAGCTCCCAGGAAACCAGAGTGGAGCATTGCTCAGCCAGCACCTGTAAAGAAACAGGTGCTCGAGCCAGACTTTGGAGACAAGAGAGAGCATTGAGGCAGTGCTGTAGGTTGGAGAGGTGTCCACACACAGGAAAGCTTTGCCTCACTATGTCGCTGGATTCCATTCAAGGGAGAGCCAGTGTTGGGAAAGTTAAGCTTCTTTAGAGAATGAGAAAGGATCCCCATTGATAGGAAACTTTAAGCCAATAATGGGGTTCATCTAGCCAAACTCTGGGGGCTTGGAGGGTAGACAAAGACACAAGTGCAGGACAAGACCTAGCTCATACTTTCTTGCAAGGTGTTAGATTCCTGGACAAAAGGCAAATATCTTAGAGTAAGGGTGGTTACATAAGTTTATTAGGGGGAGAATTTATTGAATATAGTTTAAAAAAGAAAAGAAACAATGTAGCATCTTTGCTGATCAACCCTAAGATTTTCGGTAAAGCGTGATTTATTCTTCCTAGTAAATTAAGCAACAGATTAAAAATAATCCCAGGAAAGACAGGGAGGGATATGCAATCTCTGGACAAGGGAGTACCTGTGTACAAGCAAGCCCCACAGAGGAGGAGGAAGGGAAACACCTGCCCATCTGCCCCGGCCTGTGTGGGAAGGAAGAAAGGAAGCAGGAGAAAGAAGGGAGGAGTCAGACCTACATGCACTGACTCCCTTGCTCCAGGACGAGCAGTACGCAGTACCTTATGAAACACACGTCTTGGCGGCTGCCGCTCCTGGCTTCATTCACATTTGACCCTTGTTTTTTTTTTTTCTCTCTTTTTCTGCATATTTACTTTAATTCATCTTTGAAATGTTACTATGTACTCTTGTAATCCTTCGCAAATTTCCATGGAATGAAGAGCAATGTGCACTCATCATGGAAATACATATAAATGAATACATATAAACTAGTATCTAAACTCAATCCAGATCACTGTAGAGCTTTGAGGAGTTTATTTAGGGAATTTAGAAAGTACCATAGAATCCCAGCTTTTTTTATTTTTTTTCCCTGAGCAGTCATGTACATTGGTTAGGGGAATGGCAGGCATACAGTTGGTGCTAAGAATGCTGAATATTGCATGTAACTAAAAAAGACAATTATATATTCCTTATATGTTTGGGAAAAAATGGAATCATATCACACACACACATATACATAACACACACACACACCCCATATGTCAGCTTTCAGAAAATCAGACCAGGATTGAAATCACAGCTAAAAAATGCTGAATATAATTTTAATCTTTCTTTGAAAATTCAGAAGCTATTTTAGGCTCCTTATGCCGCTGGGTTATTACTATGAATGTAAAATATTATCATGCAATTCTTCCACATCTAGGTTGTTCACATTTTCCTGATTATTTTTTCGTGAATGAAAGGGAGCCTTCTATAGTAGTATTCTAATTACTATGCAGACCTAGTCATGAATGGGCAGACCATCTTAGGGTATGACTAAGAATGAATAGGTAAACTTATAGGAAAATAATAATATTTCTCCTAACATGGATATATGTGGAACTTTGCTAGTTCCAAATAAATTACCTTTTGGGTAATTTATTTGTGCACACAATACTTCAGGAACGTTACCCTGATTTCTGTGTTTCTGATGGATATTAGTGAGGTGACACAAAACACACGACAGAATAATTAAAAGGCTTTGAGACATTCTAATCGAAGACTTAACCCTCTAGTTTGGGAGACAATAGAGAGAGTGGAAATGAGGACGAAGATAGCTGGGAAACTGAAGAGGTGAACCAACACAGCTTCATCTATCTAACATAAAGTTTTGGGTTTTTCCTATGATTTGCCAGGCATTGTGCTAGGCCTTCGGTCATCAGGAGAAAATATGTTCTTTTTATAAAGTAATTCAAAACTAGAGATGGAGGAAGGCATACAGCAAATAGGTTCTAGAGCAAATTAATGTTGAGCCCAGGGATTTTCTGGAAGTAAAAGATCCACATCCACCTGAGGAACCTGTAATAAGCAGAGGAATGAAGGGTTGGAAGAGCATTAACGAACCTGAAAGAAGTCTATTCATGTCACTGGAACATAGGGTTCCTAAGGGGCCTAATAGGAGACAAAGTTGCAAGGAAAAGCAAGAGCAAGATTCAAAGGGCCTTTCTATGCAATGTAAGAGCAATTGTCCTTTATCCCACAGGCCACTGGAAAATACTGAAGGATTCTACAAAGGAAAATAGTACGAATTTTAGGTAAGTAAATCTACAAAAAATGAAGATGATGAGTTTTTAAAAGGAAGAGACAAGTGAACCTGGAGAGAAAGCAAAGGATGAGAGAAAATCGAGAGCAGAGCAGTCAACTGTACTGGAAATCATGAAGAAATCAAGTCTGCTAAGCTGGAGGGGAAAAGCCCATTGTCTGGGCAATGAAGAGGTACTGGGACCCTTTGAGAAAACGGATTCTGTGGAAAGCAGGTATATAACAGAGATGTGAGGTGTGTATGAGGAGGTGAGGAGATACAGACCCCTGAGAGGAGTATTTGCAGCTCTCAAAATATGCAGCCCCATTCAAAGAGAAGAGACCAAAGACACAAGTTCTACTGTATCTTTCAAATTCTCTCTTGTGGAAATGCAAGTTTAAATATCACATCCCACAGACATGGCATTTCATGAAATCAGCAGAAAAGTCCCAAAACAGTGCAAAGGAAACTCTCGAGTCTTAATAAATTACATTAGCACTCCAGATTTTTATGTTTTAAAAGAAGAATGTAAGTTACCATAAAGACAGGAACATGTCTGGTTAAGTGTTCACTGCATGTTGACTGGTGATGGGATTTGTAGGTTAATCTCTTTTAACCTTATTTTCAACAGCCCCTTTTCCCATCTAGGCACAGCGAGGGGCCAGGAATGCAATTCAGGGACTTGAAGCATTAGAATTTAATCCCCAAAGACTGCTGTGTTGGAGAATACAGGTAGAGTCTGGTGGATCTTACCTACACTTGGGCACCCTGCTTCCATGATTCTGAATGCTGGGGATGTGATGTGTGTAAAACTATCTGGAGAGAAAACCCTAGGCATCACTTCGCTCACGTTCAGACTCTTGTTTTGTCTATTATTTTTTAACCTGTTCCTACCCTTCGGGCTTGCCAACTGAATGTGTATCTTTGGCCTGATCCTCAGCTCTGATGATGATGGTGATCATAGAACAGTAAACTCATATTTGTCACGCACCTATTGTATGTCAGACACAATATAAATTATTTGCAATCATTATAAAAACCCTTTATTATGCCCAGTTTACAGCCAATGAGGTTGAAGGTCATAGATATGAAATGACTTTCTCAAGGGCACACAATTTATAAGGGCTGAGTTTAAATGTGCCCTTTGTACCGCATCACGTTGTTTCTCCAGGGCCTCCACCTGAGGTGCCTCCTCTGTCTTTTCCACTCTTGGTTTCCTTGACAGAATGTTTCCCTTTAACTCCTGCTCTCCGAAGCCAAACCCTGGGTGTCGCCCTTTTTTCAAGCATCCTACGCCCTAGTAAAACAAGATTATAGTTTCTTCACTACTGCCAGGCATAAATAATATCATCTCACTGTTGAGTTTAAGTTCTTCCATCCCTACTGTTATGGACAAATCGGAGAAGGAAGTGGGATAGAGGAAGGAGCAGCAGTCAGGAAAGGTAGTTAGCAGGGCCGTGGGCATGGGGCGGGCAGAGAGGCGGGGAGCAGGGGAACAGAAGAAACCTGTGTAGGGACAAATGGTTTTAATAACTAAGCAAAGATCCTTTTGTGTCACAATAACCCCTTAAACTGTGAGACCCATTTACAGTGGGACCTCATTCAAGGTGCGTTTAGTTCATCATCACCCTTCCTCTTCTCCACCCTCACGAAGCCCTTGGGTATACTGAGCACTGGGAATTTACAGTCTTATTTCATGATTGACTTGTCCCAGAGGGCCTGAAGGCTAGCAAAAAAGGCCAGCTCACTTGAAGAGGAACAAAGACTAAAAAGTTTGTGGTTCTTTTAATGCCTCTCTTGAATGAACTGACCAAAGCACTGGGGACCTTCCATGATGGCACTTAAAGCAATAAACCAGTTGTAAATTTCAAAGATAATGTTAGATTTCAGATTCATTATAGCATGGGGCCATTTCCACCAAGCACGAGTCCAACCATGGTCTCAAAATAGCTGTTATCTTTTAATGCCTCCATGTGGACAAGGGATACATTTTCCAATCCAGGAATTACTCCAAACCTCACACGAGAAAATATTAGCTACTTCCTTCGACAACATCTCCTTTGGACACAGGGATGAGGCCAAGATGATCTCTTGGACTTAGCCTGGTTACTTCAATAGACCATGCAGCAAGGACCCGTGGATGTGGCTCACTGCTACCTAGGAGCGCCCTGGCAAGGCAGCCTGCAGTAACTGAGCCTTTCAATCCAGCCAGCATCGGCCCTACTCTGATTATCTCATATCCTGAACGAGATATCTCATATCCTTGACTTGACCACTTTGAAGCCACAGCACTCAAGTTAGACCTTTGCAGTAAATTTATGGGAAACGTGCAAGAAAATGGAAATCTCTCTTGACCTGGACAAGGCCTGAGATTATGTAAATTCCCCCCTGGACATGAAGAAGCCCATGTTGTGTCTGTTCTGAACGAGTATCATGTGGAAGAAGTGATTATGATGACGATGACTGAATGCTAGATTTCCAGTATAATTGCTGCTTTCCAATAGGCTTTTAGTGACGTGAGGCTCATACCAATAGCAAAGCCAGAGAAATTGCTCAAATATGGTCTTTCCACTGCTTGCTAACTTCCTTTCTATAATAAGAACAAAACAGTGCAAGAAATACAAGTTTTGGTGGGTCTCATCATGTAGCCCTTGACTGTCATTAAATAATGACCAAAATATTCTCTAGACCTGCTACCTCTAAAAATACTCTCTTCTTTTTTAGTATTTATAAACTATATTTATTTTTATTAAATTTGTTTGGGTAACATTGGTTAATAACACTATACAAATTTTAGCTGTACAACTTTTTAATACCACATCTGTATATCCTATTGTGTGCTCACCTCTTAAAGTCTAGTCCCAGCCTCATGTCTCACCAACCCTCCACTTTCATTCACTGCTGACTCTGGATTGCTTTTTATAATATATTATGTTACACCCCTTTCCAATTCTATAAATCTGGACACATTTTCTCAATTCTCTTCCAGCTTCCACATGAGCTATAGCATGAGGTAGACTCTTAATGATTCCTCAAAGGCCACCTAAAATCCAAGAAGACAGTGGTGGTAATGAAGGTTAAGTCTCAGTTTACACTGTGGGGTAAAATCCATAGAGGGAAAAATCCCCAACTAACTTTTCACCTGTCTCTTCATGTATACAGGTAGGTAAGTGAGAGTTCAATAAGTACTTGACTTTAAAAAAAATTCAGGCATCATATTCTTTGAGAAACTTTTGGTCTCTTTAAAATACCTAGTATTCGCAAATGTGGACTGATGGTGCTTTCATGGAAAGAGTGCATGGCTACTGTAAACAGAGATCTATGCCTACCTTAGCATGGAAGGGTTTTGTGACAAAGAAAAGGGCATTTAGTTCCTAGTCTAGAGAATTTGAAAAAAGATAATGAAGTTGAAGGTCATTTGTTTAAAAACCCTTATACTCTAACCTCCCTAGTTCTGTGCCCACTTGATTTCCAACATGTTACAGTTTATTTATATACATACAATTTTCCATATGAACAACTGTAAACCTACTTTTGCCCCAAACATGCCTGTATTTCCAACATATAACCCATCACTGCTTCCATAGCCCTGACCTCGCCTCCCAGCAGCTGGAGGAACAACTGTGTTTCATACTAAAGCTGAGTGATAACCACATTTCCAGAGGCCATTCTGTGGCTGTTCTTCCCTATCTGCAGAAAGTATAAAACTAAATCAAATAAATATAAACAGAATCATTCTGGGTGGCCTTGAGGCTGATTTCTGCATGGTACAACATCTTAAAGATATAAATTGGACTCCAAAGAGCCTTGGAAAGTAATGTAAGGTATTTGGAGAAATTCTTCTGAGGAAGCAGAGGAACATAATTTTAAAGATACACCATATTATCACATTCATAAAAGCCAAAAAGATGATCCATTAAACTCAACCTACTGGTCAAATGAATTCTTCTAAATGTATGCATTTGTGAAATCTATAGATAGATAGTGGATTATTCCTCTCCATAAGAGTAGGGAAAAATGTTAGAGATAGTAGGCTTAGTAAAGTATAAAGGCTAAAATTCACTGAGTTGTAATTTGAGCTATTTTCTTTACCTTTTTGCACAAGTCAGTTTAAAAAAGATTTCTTTGGTTAGCTTGTTTTTAAGGCAGCAAACAGAGTTACAAACAGGACTGAGCTTTACCAGAAAAGGCAGGAACTATTTCAGAAACACAGAAGTAAAGGAAGGAATTTAGTTCCTCTCTATATACATGCTAAAGATTACTTTATTAAGATGTACAAGAGAGGAATTTTTCTTCATTACTAACTCGACTTAAATAAAATGGTAAAGGTGGGGTCCTGACAATCTTCACAGAAACAAGCAGGGCTGGTGCCTTGGCTGGAGACATAGTCGGTCCTCAGGCATGGATTTTCTCAGCTGGCCCCTGGGACTAGGTGCTATGCCATATGCTTGATGTATGACGTCACATACAATCTCCACAACCCTCCTCTGAAGCAGGGGTTACACTTCTCCAAACAAAGGAGGAAACTGAGGCAAAGAGAGGACAAAGTAGCCCTGACTAGCATGGCTCAGTTGGTTGGGCATCAACATTACGCACCAAAAGGTCTCCAGTTCCATTCCCAGCCATAGCACATGCCTGGTTTGTAGATTTGGTCCCTGGTTAGGACACATGAGAAACAACTGGTTGATGTTTCTGTTGCACACTGATGTTTCTCTCCCTGTCTTTCTCCTCCCTTCCCCTCTCTCTAAAAATAAATAAATAAAATATTAAAAAGAGAAGAGGGAGAAGGACAAGTAAGTCACAAGGTCAAAAGGCTTGCACTGGGGCTGTATTTGAGTGAAGTCTGCCATCTCTGAGGCTGGAAGCTTCGCACCATACCCTTAACTGGATTCCAGCCACTTCCTATGGTTCCTTCATTCATCTTGTTTCTTTTACACTGAAATATATTTGGCACATGCCATTGTATAAATTTAAGTTGTACAACATGTTGATTTGATACACTGATATGTTGTAATATAACTGCCATTTCATCATTAGTTAGCACTCTTATCACATCACATAATTATTTCTTTTTTGTGGTGAACAATGAAGATCTAGCCCCTCAGCAAGTCTGATGTTATTTATAACACAATACTGTTGTATTTACTATACTGTGTATTAGATCTCCAGGGCTTATTTATCTACTAGTTGCCAGTTTGTACCTTTAAACAACAACTTTGATCTGTTCAATCATTCATTGCTGATTCCTTGCCCTCTAGAAGGTCGCAGTCTGCTGTGGGCAGAGCGCAAGGGTCACGAAGCGGGGACGGCAGACTGCTCCGGGAGTGCTGTCTGCCAGCCCTACTCACAGCACGTTCCCGTTCCCACGAAGGTGTTACACTTCCCAGCAGGAAGGGAGAGGACTGGGGAGGGCCAAGGATGCTTCCATCCAAAGACCCCTGGAGAAATCCCTTCTCTTGCAAGAAAGGAATCTGAACTCCTAGAATGAAGGTGATAAAGAGGCTCTGATAACGAGTCCACACCGGGCCCACAGCATGCAGCCAGACACAGAAACCAGCACACTCTTCTCCCGCCTTCCTAAGACTCAGCTGAGGCTTTTCATGAGCCACTCCCTCCGTGGGTGTCCATGCTTGTCAGCAAAGAAACAAGGAGGTAAGGCTTCATTATGGTTATATTTTGCTTAACAAAACCTCAACTTTTAAAGCTCAGAACACTGGGGACTTATGTGCACTGTGAAACAGTCCCACTTAGTCTATTAAAATCACATAGGATAGGATTTGGGCTATGGAAATTCAGTCAGAATCTAACTTTACACCAAAACATGAAATAGAAAATAAAAGATAGGCCCAGTTTTCTCCACTGAGGTGGAAGTTCATGGTGAGAGAGTACAACATGAACACAAAAATATGGGAATATTGCAACCAAGGTGCAAAGACTAAAATACACGTCTAATTGCTCTACAGCACATGGAGCTGACAAAATTTCTAAATCTGTCTCAGCTTCCTTTCCTGGCCAAGAACAGTGACATTTTCACCTCTTGCCATCTAACACTCCAAAATCTGGGGCAGCCAGCAACCCTATCCACGTTTGGGGCAGTGGAGAAGCAAGCCCCAGCCAAGGGCACATTTGGGTGATCATCTCCAAACTGTCTCAGATAGCTGTTTAAAATTTAAATCCACACTTAACCCTCGGTCCAAAGCAAGGGCACAGAGGAAGAAGCTGAGCAGTTTATGTTGCTGCTACCTCAGGAGAATCAGATGAACAAGTCACCCTGAGCACCACCCTGGTCATCCAATCTCAGCAGGAATTGACTCTGGGCTCTGTTACGCAGATACTAACACCCACCACTTTAGTTTGGGGACTGGAAGCAGCGTACCCTTATTAGAAACTACAAATGCCTCCCAGAAAGCTCCCCTCCAATAAAAACCCTGCACCCCAATTTGAAGATCTGCCAGTGTCTGACCTGCAAACCTGCTTACCCACATTGATAAAGTATTCTACCCACTTCCCGCTTTTATGCATTCACTCCTCAGACATTGAAAACACTGCCTGTTTCTCCTTTGAAATTGAGCTTTTCTTCCTCCCTGATCCTACTAGGACTTGATCCTGATGAGGACAACGACACCATCTCTCTATGCTTATACCTGTATCTCTAGCATATAGCCCACTGCTTGAATCGTGCCTCCTGTGACCATATGACCAAATGTTAAACCTCTAAAGCCACAGTAATTAAACCATTATGGGACAGATGCACCAAAAATAAAAAATAAAAAAGATTCTTGGGATGTAAGAGATAGCCCAGGAACAAATGGATTGTAAAAATGTAGCTCTGTAATTTATTTATTCTACAGATATTTATTGGGCAAGTATATGCACCAGGCATAACAGTGGGGAAAGCTGATGAGTAAGTCAGATGTGGTTCCTGCTGTAAGGGAGCTACCAGTGGCTGGTGAAAACACACTTGAAACAAGCAGTTTCATTTGTAATGAGTGTGCGCAGTGGATGGATTTGGGGCTCCCACATGGAAATGCAGGGAAAACACGCACCGGAAAAGCCAAATCTGTCATGCATTTTCCCAGCAGGAAATCACTGCTGTGTAGCTGCCCTGCCCTCGCCCCTCTCAGCCAGGAGCTGATGGCTAGTGGGCCCAGTGTAGCTCATCTCTTGTTTTTGTAGCACCTCTGAGTTAGGAGTGGTCTTTAGATTGTTAAAGGATTACATTTTAGATGGTTCTCTAAATATCTACAACATGTCCTTGACTTTGCTTTTAGGCCTGCAAAACCTAAACTATTCGCTGGTCCCTTATGAAAGAGTTCGCCAACCCCTGTCCGAGCAAGGTCTTCCATGCCTGTAAAGCACAAAGTAAGGTATGAAAGTGGGGAGAATTTAACATCACTGGTTTTCCATGCACAGTCGCTTGACTGCGTCAGGGACCAGGCTGGGGTCTGCTCATTTTGAAACACAGACAAGATGATGTCCTGTAATATTCAAACTAAAAACCAAACAAGCAAAAACACACAAGCAAAAACATCCTTTACCAGAGTGATCATCACAGTTTGCTCTCTCATAGTCTTTCAAAGTCAAAGACCCTATTGAAAATGGGGCTGCACATTCCAGTGTACTATTGTTTTTCATCACCCACTCACCCATCTGCCAACCCCCCACCCATCATCCATCCATCCACCCATCCATCCAACTAATCAAATATGTGCCAGGAGCTATACAAGGCAGGCTAGACACTGCAGACACAGAAATGAACACTACACCCTCCACACACACACACACAGAACCTGCTGGCCCTGCACGGAAGAAGGGCAGGTGCAAGGAGGATTACACTGAAATGCAGTTAGTGATATGGTCTGGTTAACGACATAACATGTCAGCAGAGCTGGGTGTAGGTGTTCTCCCTGAGTGCGGCAGATGTTTCTTACTCCCGCTGGAGGCACAGAGGTGTGTGCCATTCCTTCTCCTTTTTGAAGGCTGGGGGAAACCCTAAAGGGGCTTGTTAGTCCTGTCAAATAATTATACTCTGTTTCTCTCTCATGGCAACCAGGTGAACTGGGGCTGGTCCAGCCCAGCCAGCACCGGGGCTAGCGGGGTTAGGGAATGGTAACGAAAGACCCTGGGGAAACTCTTATCAGCAGGTGTATTTGTAATAACAAGACACACTGATGTTAATTCTGCATAGCAGTGATAACTCTGTAGTGAGGAGGAGCTATAAATTAATGCTGGAACCAAATATCATAACATCTGCAACTGACTTGAGGTGTGGGGCACCTGTGTATACACATCAGTAACCTCAGGCACACAGTATCTAGATCTGTATGTGCATAAACACACTTTATAAAGAAGTGTCTAAGCTCAAGTCGGCCCTTCAGCAAACCAACTATAATCCTGTACACTTGAAATCACTTTTTTAAAAGCATGGGTTCAGTTTTTCTTAAAAATCACTTTCACTAGAACTTTGAAATTCAAAGAAGGGATATTATATACAGCTATCATTCACTAAGGGCTTTCTATAATCCAGACTCATTTCATATTCACCACTTTCTGAAATAGGTACTGTTGATTTCATTATGAAGATAAGCAAAGACTTAAGAGAGATTACATTTAATACTCTGCACATGCAATTAGTAATTACTAAAGGTGCTGTTTGAGCTCAGCTGCCTGATTTGGGGGTCCCTTCTCTTTCTATCATACTGTGCTGTTGAGGAGAAATGACTTCAGCCAAAGGATGCGACTCCCTAGGCCTTCAGGGACCTGGAACCTGGAATGGGTTGGCCTCGAAAGCCTTGTAGAACAGACCTGAACAAAGTTGCCCTATAGAAATGCTGACTTCCACGAAGCACCCTTATGTATATCCACAGAACACTGTCTACAAAGAGGCAGCCCCTCGTCCACCCCCCAGATTGTCACTGAGTCAGACGAGACCATCACAGAGCCAGCCAGGCCAGCAGTCCAACTTCAGAGTGTCACTGTCCACAGCATTTTGGGAAAACAACTTCTCTGCTCTCAAGGTCCTCAAACAATTTGAAGAGAGGGATGATTTTAAGTCAAGTCAAGCTCTGATGAAAATACCTACCCAAGAATACACAGATACTAAGGAAGAAGAAAACACATCCCCTGCAAAACTGACACTTGGAAAACAGACACATAGGGTAGAATTACCTGTGTTCTAAATGAGTATTCTATTTACTAAAGATTTTCTAGGGTAATTGCCAATATGATTGGACTGACGGATTGGCTTTCCACCCCCTTTTTCAGGGGTACTGCTATTTGGTGATGTAAGGTGCCCTTTGGGAAAGAGAGGCCTGCTAACTCTACCCACGTAACCCTACATGCTCCAGGGAAGGGCCATTCAATCC